>NC_069689.1:56219901-57419901 GCF_023699985.2 Odocoileus virginianus
ACACTGGAAAGGGAGAAACACCGGACCTGACACTCACAATGCATCCAGCTCATGGCAGCCACTGTTCACCTCCCTCAATGATGAACTGTGTTTCTTAGCACACTTTAATCTGGACCATTTTTTCAGGAAAGTTCTTAGCAGAGACAAAGCCTGCTCTTCTGCTGGCACTGTGTTGGGGAAATACATTTGTTTGAAGCCCTTCCATGAAGCAACTCTAACTTTGACAAGAAGAAGAATTTATTGGGCTTCCCTGGTGGTCCAATGGTTAAGAATCCACCTTGCAATACAGGGGACACCAGGTTAATCCCTGGTCCACGAACATCCCGCATGCCTTGGGGCTAAGCCTGTGAGCCACAACTACAGAGCCCATGTACCTCAACCACTAAAGCCTGCATGCCATAAAGTCCATGCTCCAGAACAAGAGAAGCCACCGCAATGAGAAGCCCACATACCCCACCCAACTAGAGAGTAGCCCCCTCTCGCTGCTACTAGAGAAAGCCTGCATGTAGCAACAAAGACCCAGAGCAGCCAATAATTTTTTTTAAAAAGAATTTATAGGAAGCACCCTGAGATGTCTCAGATTGAACAGGGATGGAACAAAGGATTGGAAGGCCACAAGGACCCTCTCACCATCTGTCAGCCCCCCTCCTTTCTGCACAAGGACTTCATTCACTTTTACCAACTTCCTTCCCAAAGCAGGAATCATGGCCACATCCCAGCCTTCTCTGGTAAGTCCTTACTTTCTCCTTCAGGCTGAACTTTCACGACTCGGAGTCTCGTGGCACTTATTCTGCATTTGAATTTTCCAGTGGTTTTATGTGAGATACCCTTACACCTGTGCTAATGAAACAAACTCCCTGCATACCCACCCCCAGCTCCAGGGCAGGGCCAGTGCATGGTGGGCGCTTTGTAAAATTTGTTGAGCGATTAGCCTAATGAGTGGCTGTGGGCTGTCTGCGCTTTGCTCTTTGGGGAAATCTGAGTTCTGGCCTCTCCAGCAGAGACTTGCCCTTAAGGGGCCTAGTTTCACTTGCTCTCACCAAGTACACTTCCTGCATTTGCTTTGTGTCTTCTGGCCATTCCATTTAGGGAGTGGAAAGTCCGAGGCCTTCTACCCAGATCACTTGAAGGTCCTATTCAAATAGGCTTCTGTCTTGTACTTCCCCTGAAATGACATTTGGGGAAAGAAAAGATAATTTTACTTTTGCTTTGCCAAGTAAAACTTCACAGACATAGTAATACAGCTTCAGCCCCTTGTGGCTCAGACGGTAAAGATTTTGCCTGCTGTGCAGGAGACCTGAGTTCAATCTCTGGATCAGGAAGATCCCCAGGAGAAGGGAATGGCAACCATTCCTTGGTTTTCTCCCCTCCTCTTTTCATCTCCATCTCCTTTGTAGCCTCTACAATGTTAGTCAAAAACCCACCCCCACTAGCTGCATTTATGACGCCTGCTGTCTTCCCTCTCTGCCTCTCAGCTTCCTTGTTTCACAACTGGTTGTTCTTTCCAGGGCCCACTTTCAGCCTTGTCTCCAAATTCGACAGGGGAGCTGGGGGAAGTCCTGCCTGCTTATTTTGCTCATAGGATTTCCCGGATATTGATCTCAGATAGGAACCAAGCTTCTGCTGGGAGCCCTGTCATACTGAGCAATTCATTTTTCCTGACACAGAGTGTGGACAAGCTTCCATTGTGCTTTCTGATGATCAAGGCTTGGCCCCACCAGACCCAGGGAGATGATGTAGGGGTGGGGGGCACACAGGTGACTTTTATTCCCCCCTCCCTTTTGTGTTTCAATGGCGTTCCCACTGAAGACCATTGTTCTCTGCTGGGCCCCAGTCAGAGGCGTGGAAAAAGGAAGTTGTCACGATAAGCTCAGAGGCCCTGAAGAGTGAGCCAGGCTGGGAGTTTCCCTGGGCCACCTCCTCTGAAACAGCTGAAAGCGCAGCAAGTTTCCTCCCAACATCTGCTTTTGGAGGAAAGAGAGCATGACCTCAGCAGCCCCTTCCTGAAGTCACGCACATGGGCCCCTCGTCCCGGAGTTTGGGTTCCTCTGGCCATTCATCAGCCAGGGTGGCTTCAGGGTTCTCCCCTCAGATTTCCCATCAAAACTCCACCTCTGTCAGTTGTTGCTCTTTCCTCCTGGGTCATAGCAGGAGGTGGGCTCATGACCTAATGAGATCTCTGAGGTCAGGAGGGATTTGAAATGAAATATTCAGGCAGTCGTGCTTCAGGCCACTTAGAATACCTCTGTCTTTGGAGGGTCTGCTTCAGAGGATTCTCAGATCTCCAGTAACTTGATGGTTATAGAGGTGAGCAAGGTGGCTTTGAAGGACCTCCTGGATCATTCCAAGATTTGAACTGCCTCCCTGCTTTCCCAGTCCAAAGGATGGCAGGAGGGTATTGTTGTTGTTCAGTCACTAAGTCGTGTCTGACTCTTTGGGACCCCATGGACTGCAGCACACCAGGCTTCCTTGTCCTTCACCATCTCCCAGAGCTTGCTCAAATTCATGTCCATTGAATCGGTGATGCTATCCAACCATCTAGTCCTCTGTCATCCCCTTCTCCTCCTGCCTTCATCATTCCCAGCATCAGTGTAAGAGAGTGACATTGGTTAAATTGTACATGATTGTGTCTATAAGTGACTTTGCATGTGAGTTGCATGTTTGTGGCAGTTTTAAAACATGGCTACCAATTCTTGACACTCTTCTTATCAATAAAAATATCGATGTTTCCTTTCCTTGAATTTGAGCAGTCATGTAATAACTTGTACAACTAGAGTAGTATAGAAATGATACTGTGTGAGTTCTTTTCATTTTTTTTTTTATGCAGGGGGGTGGCTGTACAGCATGTAGGATCTTAGTTTTCTGACCAGGGATTGAACCTGTGCCTCCTGCAGTGTAAGCAAGAATTCTTAACCACTGGACCACCAGGGAAGTTCTGATACTCTGAATTCTAACCTGGGTTATAAAAGGCTATTCAACTCCTATATTGGTCACTGGAATGCTTGCTCTTGGCACCTTTAGCCACCACATGAGAAGTATGACCAATCTGAGATTGCCACGCTGGACAGACCACACAGAAAAATTCTGCGACTATGTGAAGAGAGACACCCAGCCAACCCCAGCTGTTCCATCTGCCACTGTTTTAAACATTCCAGCTAAACTCCAGACACCATGGAGGAGAGACCAGTCATCCATCTGAGCCCTGCCCAAGGTTCATTTCATGAGCAAAATGCGTGATTGTCATTTGAAGCCACTGATTTTGGGGAACTCCTTTGTGAGGAAGCAGTTATAAAGCAGTAGGTAACATATGTGTACAGATGTGGCAATTTACATAAACACCACAGATAGACATGAAGGTGTAGTTCACGTGTGTGTGTGTGTGTGTGTGTGTGTGTGTGTTTAGTTGCTCAGTCCTGTCTGACTCTTTGTGACCCCATGGACTGTAGCCCACCAGGCTCCTCTGTCCATGGGATTCTCCAGGTAAGAATACTGGTGTGGTTGCCATTCCCTTCTCCAGGAGAGCTTCTGATCCAGGGATCCAACTACATCTACTGCTTTGCAGGCAGATACTTTACTGTCTGGGCCACCAGGGAAGCCCTGGAGCCTGGTGAATGCAAACCCAGGTCACAGTGGCATTGACAAAGGATACGTCCTTCTGGCTACACCTGCTTCATGATCAGCTACTTGTCTCTGTCCCACACGACCCTCCATCTCAACACACCCGAGAAATGGGACATTTCCTGCCCTATCAGTAAGAATTTCACAGTCATCAGCAGGTGCCACCCTCTAGAGTTGGGGAGCCTGAAGGAGCTTAAGGAAAGAACACCTGCTATCTAGCAGCCATCAGACTGCAGCCATGCCCTCCAGGAAGCCCTGAAGAAACTCAGGATGAGAGAACACAGGACACTGGTCCCAGATACCTGGGGTGCACATCAAAGGAATGATTTCAGTAAGCCCAGACTCCTGCATCTTCCTATACAAAGAAAAGCACTGTCTTGAGATGTCTGGTTTTCCTTTAACAAACAATAACCTTTTGACCTTCAGGCTACCTTCCCTTTGTTGCAAAACTTCTATAAACTGGCTCCTACCTCACCTCCTTGGAGGAGTTCTGTCAGGGTTACTTAAGAGGCTACCTCCTAGCCTGAAGTCCTAAAAATTCCCACTGAATGAAACAACTCAACTTTTAGGTTGTGATTGTTTTTTAAGCCTACACACCCCATTCCAGTCTTTTCATACTTTATATACAAATAATTATTTTTGGAAAAGACTTCATCTTTCCTCCACCTATCCAGGAAAAGTGATTATTTGGAAATGCTGCAAAATAAACTAAAGCAGACTATAATATTAAAGACTTTTTACAACAATTTCTTTTCAATTCCAGATCAGGAACCCAGAGCCCTAAATGTAATTGGCTCCAGGTGTGAGATTGGTCGTGTTTTATTTATTCAACAGAGATCTGTCTCTGGCTTCCCTAGGTCCAGGCTTGAACACTGGCAAGAGAGGGGGAAAAAGGTAATAGACCCTGACCTTAGGAGACTGAATTGCAGCTCTTTAAAGTCAGACTTTTTTTTTAAAAGTCTTTCTTGAATTTGTTATAACACTGCTTCTATTTTATGTCTTGGTTTTTTGGCCCAGAGGCTTGTGGAATCTTAACTCCCAGACCAGGGTTCAAACCTGCACCCCTGCATTGAAAGGCAAAATCTTAACCCCTGGATCACCAGGGAAGTCCCCTGTACAATAACTCCTAAACCATCTGCTCATACTATTTTTCCAGAAATGCTCATCACCACGGAAATGTAACTGGGCAGGGGTGGGGGGTGGCAGGATATAACACATTTTCCCATCATTGCCGTGGTTCTTATGGTGCTCGAGGATGCGCACCATGAGGAGAAAAAGCTGCCTGCACTTGGCTTCCTGCTCCTGTGGGCCAAGAGGCATTGTCTCGGGTGGTGGGAGGAGGGGAGGAGGAACCCCCCCCCCCGAGGGAAAATCCCAGAGAAGTGACTTGACCACAGGTCTGTGTGCTCCTTTGTTCTATAACTCTAGGCAGAAAACGCCAAGAGAGGATTAGATGTGTGAGAGATTTAGTGGGGGGAATGCCTGTGAGGGAGAACGGGGAGGGAGCTGTCAGACCACAGTGTGGGCCCGCCTGGCTGAAGAAGAACCAGGAGGAAGGAGGACCCAGAAGGAAGAGTCTCAGTTGGAGCAAAGTCTCAGCCGTTCTTCACAAAGCTGGTGATGAGTCATCGAGCCACCTTTCAAAGGAGGTTGACCTACAGGGATGGCTCTTCCTACTCCTGCCTTGACTAGTCATTGACGGGGACAGCCTGCAGGCAGCACCGCCTTCATGCCAAGTCATGGGGGCGATAGATTAAGGGCCCAGCCGTGGGGCCCTTGGTCAATTACACCACTGTGGTACAAGGTTCAGAGTGCATTGTTGTTTTCTTTCTTCTTTTTTATTTTTACCAAAAATTTTTATTTTTTAATTTAAGTAATTAATTAATTTATTTTTAAACTCTTGGCCACACCCTGTGGCATATAGGGTCTTTGTTCCCCGACCAGGGATCTAACCTGCACCCTCTGTATTGGGAGGCTGAGCCTTAACCCTGGACCACCAAGGAAGTCCCAGGGGTGCATTTTCATGGCCACCACAAGTCCCTCTCAGCCAGCACCCTAAGCAGCAGCTCTCCCGTCCTCCTTAACCCTTTGGAGATAATTCAGAAATACAAGGTATGTGGGATTTTTTTTTTCTTCTGTTTGCCACTCTTCAGAGACACTGAGGCGAAAAATTAAAGTTACTCCACATGTGGATAGAACAACAACAACAAAAATAGTGAATCTCATCTCTCTAGGGCCCCTGCACTGTTCACTCTTTCTCCCACTCTCTACTCCTGCCTACTAGCAACCCTGGCTCCTCGGTCAACAGAAAGATGCGGCCAGCAGACAGGAATACAGTGCCCTGACTGCCTTCATTGCCACATACTCTGTTCCCCAGGGCTCTTCTTAGCCAACACTTTCACCATTTCCACCAACTGTTTCCCAGAACTGGTGCCAAAGCTAAATGAATGACAGATTTGCAATTCATTTGAACCTGAACGTTTAGGAAGATATGCCCTTATTGGGAAGCTGAATTTCTCATTAGTCTGTAAAAGATTGATGGAGAATTAGGGCTGATGAAGCCCCCACATTGTGCCAGCTGTGGTCACAGGTGCGACACAGGTCACAGGTCATCAGTTGCATAACTCACCCCTGGGAGTTCATTGTGTATGGCTGCATTTTACAAACCCTGGGCACATACTGAGTAAGGGAACAGAGATTTGGGCAGCTATGAGGCTTGGGTCCTCTGACTCCAAGTTTAGTGTTCCTTCTGGCCCCTAAATTCTATCTGCACGTTGGACAATTTGGCTGACTTAATAAGAGGAAATAGAGATACTGGCTTATAGCAAGATTTTGTCTTTTTTTTTAAAAAAGAACTATTTGTTTATTTGGCTGTGCTGGGTCTTAGTTGTGGCATGTGGGATCTAGTTCCCTGTGTGTGTGCTCTGTCGCGCAGTCGTGTCCAACTCTTTGCGACCCCATGGACTGTAGTCTACCAGGCTCCTCTGTTTATGGCATTCTCCAGGCAAGAATACTGGAGTGGGTAGCCACTCCCTTCTCCAGGGCATCTTCCCAACCCAGGGATCGAATCCACATCTCCTGTGTCCCCTGCATTGGCAGGTGGACTCCTTACCCACTGAGGCATCAACCCAGGCCCCCTACATTGGGAGCCCAGAGTCTTAGCTACTGGACCACCAGGGAAGTCCCGAACCCCTTTAGTTTTATCTAGAAGTATCTTGTGTTGCAGTCTTTAGATTTGTATGTGTTTAACACCTAACCTGTTGCTTAATGCTCTTGGGAAACATATTTTTCATTCTTGATTGTACTTTTTAAAAATTTGTGTTCATCTGGTAGTTATGCAACAAATATTTGCCTAAAAAAACAAAGTTCTGGGGTAAATGGGATGTGAGGATCAAAGCAGATACGCCCCGCCCGTCATCCTATCTGAGCACCAAAGTGTCAAGGGCCATGTTGCCTCAGCAGTGCTTGAGAGGCCCTGCTTACTGGCCGTTTGCTAATCTGTATTCCAAATTTTCATTAATTCAGCTTAGCCATTGGGCTATATTGAACTTTTTTTCTTTTGGAGGTTAAATTCACACAATGTAAAAATGATCCATTTTATTTTATTCCCTTTATTTTTTATATTTAATTTATTTATTTCACTGTGCTAGGTCTTAGTTGTGGCAGTTCCCTAACCAGGGATCGAACCTGGGCCCCCTGCAGTGGGAGCTCAGAGTCTTACCCACTGGACCACCAGAGAAGTCCCCACATGACCCATTTTAAAGTGTACATTTTAATGATGTTTAGCGTCTTTGCAATGTTTCCCAGCCAGCCACCACCTCTATGTAGTTCCAAATCATTTTCATCACAAGATAGAAACCTGTACCTACTCAGCAGTTACTCCCTTCTTCCCTCAGCCCCTGACAATCACTGATTTGCTTTCTGTCTCTGTGGATTTACTTATTCTGGCTATTTCACATAATGGGATCATACAGTAGGAGAGCTCTTACATTTGGCTTCTTCCATTGGGCGTCCTGTTTTTGAGGTTCTGTTTTGAGGTTCCATGCTGTTAAGTGTATGGACACTTCATTTCTTTCTGTGGTTTAAGAACGTTCCACGATTCGTTTATCCCTTCATCTGTGGATGAACATTTGGTTTGTCTCCACCTTTTGGCTATTGTAAGTGATGCTGCTGTGAACATTCATATGTCAGGAGTTGTGTGAGTCCCTATTTTCATTTCTTTTGGGCATATACTTATAACTGGAATTGCTGGGTCATATGGAAATTCTATATTTAACTTTTTTTCTTTGTTTTTGGCCACACTACTCGGCATGTAGAATCTTAGTTCCCCCACCAGGGATAAAACCTGCGCCCCCTGCGTTGGAAGTGGAAATTAAACACTGGCCCCCAGGAAGGTCTCTGTATTTAAGTTTTTGAGGAACTGCCAAACGTTTCACAGTGAAAGTTCGTGAAAACTGTTCTACAATCCTACCAGCAATGCAGGAGGGTTCTGATTCTTCTGCTTCCTTGAATTTAAGACCTCAAAAACTACATTAATCACTTACAGGATGAGGAAGTGGCTTGTCTTTGAGACATTTTCCTCTTTCACATTTTATACTTTCTCTTTCACATGCAGCCCACGCCTGAAAGCGACCAGGAGGAAGGATAGCTTTAGATGATGCAAACAGAAATTCCACTGGCCTCCAGATACCATCATGTGTCATGTTTCGCCAGGCTCCACAAGCTTGTGCTTCAGACTGGCTTGGTCACTCGAAGGTGAGCAGGCTGAAGACTCTGCTCCCGGGAAAGGAGAAGATGACTGACACTGAGTTCAACTACGTTCACAGGCTGGCCGAGGACTATCTGAAATATGTGTTGCAGATACAGCAACCTGGATCCGGCCCAAGCAAAACATCCAGGGTGTTACAAGTCGTGGCTTCCTCTGTCCAGAACGAAGTGGAGAGAACGTTGAAGCAGTGCTTGGATAAGTTTGATGTGGTGTCCATAGACACTGCCAGAAGAATATTCAACCAAGTGATGGAAAAGGAATTTGAAGATGGCATTGTTAACTGGGGCAGGATTGTAACCATATTCGCCTTTGCAGGTATTCTTATCAAGAAACTTCTGGGCAAGTGTATTGCCCCAGACATGGACATGTGCAAGGACATTTCTTACTTTGTGGCGGAGTTCATCACCGAAAACACAGGAGACTGGATAAGGCAAAATGGAGGCTGGGTATGTGTGATGGAAGTATTCTTTGTTCTTTACTTTAAAACAGGAATTGAAATAGCAAGTCTCTTTGCTAATTTAAAAAAGAAATATACCTAAAGGATTATATTTTCTTTGAGTAGTTTGCTTTAAAATTTTTTTAAATTTTAAAATAAAGAGGAATTTCCCTGGTTAGTGGCTAACATTCTGCACTTCTAACCCAGGGGGCCCAGATTTGAAGCCCTGGTCAGGGAACTAGATCCCACGTGGTGCAATTAAGACCCAGCACAGCCAAATAAATTAAAATAATTTAAAAAGGGCATTTCCAGCTGATTTCCAGTGAATCTTAAACCTTTATAGCTGGGAAACACTTGTGGTTTCAATTTTTATTCCTACAGTGTAAATTGGAGGAGTGAGTTTGGGGGATTAATAAAGCACCTCCCTAATACTTCTTCAGAGTCTAGTCCACAGGACTGAGCTCTTGCCAGGGTTGTCATGACAATGTAGAATTAGTACAGAATGAGTTGGTATTAGAACCTGTTATATTTAGGTATTTATTATGTTGCAAAAGACAGGTGTAAATTTTTGCCAGTTTGTTGCTTCCTGCCCCCTCTCCCTGCCTCACCCAGTTTTCTAATATACCAAATTCTGGCTAGTAAAGCTGATGATTAAAAAAAAATGTACTGTATCACCAGCTAGAATCTATTCAAGATTTTCCAAATAAAAATTCACTTTATTATCAATGCCTCAAAAACTGAGACCATGCAGGGGTCCTAGATTACAACTCAAATCGTAGCATATCATGCATGCTCAGTTGTGTCTGATTCTTTGCGGCCCCATGGACTGTAGCCCGCCAGGCTCCCCTGTCCATGGGATTCTCCAGGCAAGAATACCGGAATAGGTTGCCATGCTCTCCTCCAGGGGCCTCTTCCCGAGCCAGGGATCGAACCCGGGTCTCTTGCATTACAGGCAGATTCTTTATCACCTGAGCCACCAGGGAAACCCCACACAACTCATTGATAAGGGGCCTGTCCCGGCTGAATGTACATGCTTTTCTTGATATTCCAATAAACTTAATGCTCACTTTTCTTACGGTACTGATTTCCCATAGAACCTCTCTTCAACCCACAATCCCTGGCCTCCTCTCTTCTCAAAGCTGTCCACTGTTATCAATTATTTTACATGCAAAGCATCCCTATTAATAAAAAAAAAAGCTTGTTGGATATATCCATAGAAAATATACATAGCACTTCTTTGTAAAAAATTATAAGTTGTTAAATAATATTTAACAATACTAATATTAATATTTGAAGTGAAAGTTGCTCAGTTGTGTCCCACTCTTTGCGATTCCATCGACTACACAGTCCATGGAATTCTCCAGGCCAGAATACCGGAATGGGTAGCCTTTCAGAAATTGTTCATGTAAATAGTTCTTGGTACTTATTCTGCTTTTTTTCCCCACCCAGGGATATGTAATAAGTATTTTAGAGGGTACTACAGGGATTTCCTTGGGGCTCCCCTGTTGGCTCAGTGGTAAAGAACTTGACTACCAACGTAGGAGACATAAGAGACATGGGCTTGATCTCTGGGTCAGGAAGATCGCCTGGAGGAGAGCATGGCAAACCCACTCCACTATTCTTGCCTGGAAAATCCCATAGACAGAGAAGCCTGGCGGGTTACAGTCCATGGGGTCCAACAGAGTCAGACATGACTGAGCTCAGCACAGAGACTTCCCCGGAGATCCAGTGATTAAGATTCCTGCAGGGGGATGGGTTCCAATCCCTGGTTGGGGAGCTAAGATCCCGCAAACAACAGGGCCACACACACACACACACACAAGAGTACTACATATATGCTGTTGTATGTGAATGCTGTTGAACCACCATTTCTAGCTGATGGATAGTTTTTTATTTCCAGCGTTATTCCAGAGCTCTCATGAACAATACTTCATTGAATATCTTTAGTCATGTCTTCCCTGTACATGTGTGCTTTTCTAGGGTGAATACTGGGATATAGAATGGCTAAGTCATGGTGTCAACACATTTTCAAACTTAGTAGATGCTTGTCGTCTTAAGTGATTCTAACCTAGTTACCCTCCTATCACAGCTAGATGGAATACACCACATTTCCTTTCTTCCCGGCTGACTAATATTACATTACGGTGCTCTGTCATAGTTTCCCTACGCTGTTGGCTTAGAAATACATACCTAATTATCTTTTTGTTGTTGTTGTCCACACCCTGTGGCACATGGAATCTTAGTCCCACGCCCCCTGCAGTGGAGCGCAGAGTCTTAACCACTGGACGGCCAGGGAAGTCTTCTGTCTTGCTGTTTTAATTCTTTTTTAAACCAGTTTCCTTGATTACTAGTGTCTTTTCACATTGAGCATCTTTTCATATGTTTATTGACTATTTGTAATTCTTATTCAGGGAACTGCCTATTTCTCTCCTTTGTCCATTTTCCCATTTTTTTGTCTTTTTCTCACTGATTTGTGGGAATTCTTGGAATATTCTGGACACAAATTATTTTTATATATGTTTTATATATGCTAAGTCACTTCAGTCGTGTCTGACTCTTTGCTACCCTGTAAACTTTAGCCTGCCAGTCTCCTCTGTCCATGGGCTTTGCCAGGCAAGAATACTGGAGTGGGTTGTCATTTTCTTCTCCAGGGGAATCTTCCCCAGGGATCGAATGTCTCTGACATCTTCTGCATCGACAGGCAGATTCTTTACCACTAATACCACCTGGGAAGCCCCTTGTATATGGTGGATATCTTCTAATATGTTGACTGCCTTTTAAAACTATAGATGTTTTCGGTGCTTACAAATGTTTTAAAAAATGATGAAATCACACGTATTAATCTTTTACTTGATGTCTTTTGCACTTTGATATCTTTCTGCATAATGAAAGGGCTTCCTTCAATCGCTCTCCTTTCTCTATCACCTTTTTTTCTTGGAACTCAGCCTGAGCTGGGGCTGGACAAAGCATGCGAGATGTTTGGTCATGATTTCTTCTGGTTGCTGTGGGGAGCTATACTGAAGGATGGGTGGAAATTGCAGCTATTATGTTGCATAGATTTCAAGTGAATGCAGAAGGTCTCTAGCACAGAGGTCCATGTGTAGAGAAATCCTAGTTGGCAAATTCTATATGAGTGGCTCAATGGTAAAGATTCTGCCTGCCATTTCAGGAGATGCAGGTTTGATCTCTGGGTCAGGAAGATCACCTGGAGGAGGAAATGGCAACCCACTCCAGTATTCTTGCCTGGAAAATTCCATGCACAGAGGAGCCTATCTGGCTACAGTCCATGGGGTTGCAAAGAGTCAGACACGACTTAGTGACTCAACAATAGCAACAAAAACAACGTATGAGCTTGGACTGTATTTGTAACACACACAAAATTAAGAAATGTTCCTGAAAAATTTTAACTTATTCACAGTGAATGTTGTAAGTTCCTGGAATTCATAATTAGTGGATGGTATGGAAATGTCTCTGAGAAATTCTAGAAGGGAAAGGTCAGTACCTGACCTTTCAGGTGTATGGAGGTTTGTAACATTGTATAGGAGGCGGTAACCAAAACTATTCCAAAGAAAAAGAAATGCAAGAAGGCAAAGTGGTTGTCTAAGGAGGCCTTACAAATAGCTGAGAAAAGAAGAGAAGCAGAAGGCAAAGGAGAAAGGGAAAGATACATCCAACTGAATGCAGAGTTCTAGAGAATAGCAAGGAAAGAAAGAAAGCCTTCTTAAGTAGTAAACTCAATACAAGTTTAGGGCTACTGTTATTATTAGTAGCATCATAGTATTGCCTAAGTTTCCTGAATATCTGCTCAGTCGCTCAGTTGTGTCCAATTCTTTGCACCCCATGAACTGTAGGGCTCCTCTGTCCATGGGATTCTCCAGGCAAGAATACTGGAGTGGGTTGCCATTTCCTCCTCCAGGGGATCTTCCCCACCCAGGGATCGAACCCGAGTCTCACATGACTCCTGCACTGGCAGGCGGGTTCTTTACCACTGGAACCACCTGGGGAAGCCCAACTTCCTTGAATAGATAGGTGTAATCTCCAGAAATTATATCACCCCCTATAGTTAGATATTAGCTACCATCTATAACAGATGCCCTACAGGAAAAAAAAAAAGACCAGTGAGATTTATTCTTTTTTTCATTGATTTTTATTAGTTGGAGGCTAATTACTTTACAATATTGTAGTGGTTTTTGCCATACATTGACATGAATCAGCCATGGATTTACATGTGTTCCCCATCCTGTAACCTCCCCTCACCTCCCTCCGCATTGCATCCCTCTGGGTCTTCCCAGTGCACCAGCCCTGAGCACTTGTCTCATGCATCCAACCTGGGCTGGCGATCTATTTCACACTTGATAATAAACATGTTTCAATGCTATTCTCTCAGATCATCCCACCCTTGCCTTCTCCCACAGAGTCCAAAAGTCTGTTATATACATCTGTGTCTCTTTTTCTGTCCTGCATATAGGGTTATCGTTACCATCTTTTTAAATCCCAATATATATGCGTTAGTATACTGTATTGGTGTTATCTTTCTGGCTTACTTCACTCTGTATAATGGGCTCCAGTTTCATCCATCTCATTAGAACTGATTCAATGTATTCTTTTTAATGACTGAGTAATATTCCATTGTGTATATGTATCATAGCTTTCTTATCCATTAGTCTGCTGATAGGCATCTAGGCTGCTTCCATGTCCTGGCTATTATAAACAATGCTGCGATGAACACTGGGGCATACGTGTCTCTTTCAGATCTGGTTTCCTCATTGTGTGCGCCCAGGAGTGGGATTGCTGGGTCATATGGCTCTTTTTTTCATTTTTATCATCTTGAGCTGCTTTCCTTTCCTTCTTCCTTCCCTCCTTTCCCCTCTCCCTTGTTTCTCCCTTCCTTTCTTTCCTTCTTTTCTTTGCTGCTTCTCATGTCACTTTTTATTCCTCTTCCACATTTACCATTACTTCCTCCTGTCTCTGCCAGCATGACGTACTAGAAAGAAAAGGCTCTCGTAGATCTGACAGGAGAGCTAGTGCTATTTTTTCTTTTTTTAAGCAGTTTGGCATTCACGAGGAAAGGCTGTTCTTAAAAACCAGCAGAATGCATCTGAGAAGACACTCATCTCACTGCCTGGGACTGTCTTTCCTTTGCAGCCAGGTGGCTTTCCTGCTTTGCCCACTTCAGTAAAACACTCTCCTGCCCCGTGCTGGTCAAGTGGAAAGGATACCCTACCTACAGTTTCACATGAGAGGAATCACCTCTATCTAATGCACACTGAATACATCATGCTTGGCCCAGGGCCTGTGGTATAGAACAGAGCCAGCAAATATTTGTTAATGGGGTGATGGAATGAACTAGCATTGAAAGTGAGATCTAAATTCCGGTTTTCCCACTCACTAGAAGTGCGATCTTGGGCGAGTTACTGAAGTCACTTGAGACCCAAATTCCTAATATAATATAAAATAATATTTTCCGTAATATATGGGCTTCCCTGGTGGCTCAAACAGTGAAGAATTCCCCTGCAATGCAGGGGACGTGTGTTCAATCCCAGGGTGGGGAAGATCCCCTGGAGAAGGGAATGGCTGCCCACTCCAGTGTGCTTGCCAGGAGAATCCCATGGACAGAGGAGCCTGGGTGTCTACAGCCATGGGTTCACAAAGAGGGACACAACTGAGGGACTGACATTTTCACTTCACCTCACATAATATATAATAAAGACAATAATATATATCGTTAAAAGTTAAAAGTTGAAAGAACTTTTCTGTAAGAGTGTTTTGTAAACTGTCAGATACAATACAACTGTGAAGGTTACATGGGAAATTCCAAAAAGTTTAAATATGCAAATTCTCAAAACTACTCTAATACCAAAAGAAAGCCCCTTCTGAAAGTAGGAATGTACAGTCAGAACTGGTGCTTTCCATGTAACCAGCATGTTAAAGTCTGAGTCATAAGAGTTATGCAAAGTAGGTTTTATTTTCTTATGATCATCTAGCTCTCAATAATGGTCTGGTAAATTTGAGGGCAGACCAAAGGACCTACACAGGTGTGTAGATGCTTGACCAAGTGTTCAGCCTGGCAAAGGCATTTCCAAAATGATGTAATACAAGCTAAAAATTTTTTATATATCCTTTGATGTATAAAATAGATTTGGGGGCCAGATTCTTCTTGTATGTCTTTTTGAATTTTAACTTGAGATTTAAAAATCATTTAATGAAGAATAAGGTTAGATGTAGTTCAGGTCTCCCTGAGGGCTCCTCCAGGGAGTTTTTGTGGAGTATCCTATCCACTTGACCAGCTCAGCTCTCTCCCCTTGGGAGTCCTCTGTGACTCCTGTGCATACCCGGCATTTGATGCATCAGCAAATTCTGATTCTGCACACCCAGCACATTGGAGCAACTCTCTTTTCTCACTTAACTGTGTCAATAGGCTCCTCTCAGCTTCCCTGCTTCCAAGCTTGCCCTGTGATGCTCTGTTCCCCATATAGCAGAGCGATCAGAGCCATCAGAGGAATTTTTAAAATAACTTGCCTTACATATTCCATGTTAACACTTCCAATGTTTAGAGACTATCCCACTGTTTTTATGCATCATAATTTACTTAAGCAGTTTCCAACAGCTAGACATTTGGGTTGTTTTCTGTTTTTCCTTCTTAGAGATAATGCTTCAGTACTAAACATGGAGATGGTTTTCCACCCCCCACCACATAAGAGAAGACTGCCTTTCACTGCCTCTCCCTCTCCATTCTGCCTTTTGACTCTAGTTCCTCACTGCTTCTCTCTCTGACACTATAAAAGAACTTGGTATCCAGGGCCAAACAGATGGTTACTTTGAGACTAAAGTCTGCCATCTTCTCAGTCAGCTGGGTTTCTGAATAGTCTTATTCCTTGCCTCAAAAGAAAAAAAGAAGGCTGCCTCATGATCACTTTCTTACAATAGAATGATTGGTTCATCTATAATCACACTACTCATACATTTTGGAATACACATTGCCTTCAAAATTTTGTTACCAATGGGACAAGCTCACAATTTGATCAGCATTAGGTGGAACCATTAAAAAAAGATTATTCTTGAGGGTTTAATAGACTTCTATTAACAAGGTCAAGTTAATAGGTCTAAAAAACAGTAAGATTCTATTAAAATGTGAATTTAACAGCTGATAATGTGGAGTTTTTTTCCCATATACTTGCTTGTGATTGATATTTATCTTCTCAACAGCCTTTGCCTTTTAAATTAATGAGGGCTTGATGATTTTCTCTTATGTTTGAATGAACTCTTTCATGGCAAATGTGTAACAAATAGTATCCTGGTCTGTTGTTCTTATTTTAGTTTCAAAAAAAAAAACCAGAATCTTCATATAGCTGAATTGTCAGTTTTTTTCCTTTGTTCTTGCTTTAGAACTTTAATAAATATAAGAGGGTGACATATTAACCCATTAACTGCCTGATCATAATGGTGATCATTGTTGATAATAATAAAAATCACTGTAGAGTGTCCCCACAGTACGGGGTTTATAGAAATTCTAGGAAGAGGAGCACTGAAGTGGATCTCACACCTGGGACGTGTGGGAAATGCCTGAGTGTGTAAAGGCAGGAGAAAGAGGAAGAGACGCAGGAGCAGCCTGTCCCCTCTGTGAGCTTGTGACAGCAAGTGCCTCCGGGCCTGACATCACACTTCACTAGGAGGCAGAAGTTGGCTTTCTTATGCAATCTTTTCAATGGAAAATTCCTCTGAATGGTGTTAGTCTTCGCTGATGGTGATGCTCCAAAAGACAGTTCCACAGCATTATGGAGTTCTCAGTCAAAGAAATATGTTTGGTTTACACTTTGGTGTTAGTCACACTAGACTGTGAACTACGAACTACTTGAAGACGTTTGTAACCCCAGAAATGGAACTTTACTAGATGAACATCTAAAAAAAATTTTTTTAAAACAATTTTCTAATCTTCTTGGGAGTGGTTTGAAAATTTATGGAGTGAAAAGAGCAGTGCTTGCATTTCAGTTTTTTTTCTGGATCTCTGTTTCCTCATTTGTCAAAATAAGAGAAGACGTTAGGCTGGATGAGCTTAGAGGTGCTTTTCAGTGAGGGTGCTCCATAATAATATATCAAAAGTTAATTAAATACAGTGTCCAGTTTATGTGTACATGCATTCTCAGTTGCTCAGTTGTGTCCGACTCTTTGCAACCCCGTGGACTATAGCCTGCCAGGTTTCTCTGTTCATGGAATTTTCTGGGCAAGAATACTGGATTGGGTTGCCATTTCCTACTCCAGGGGGTCCAGTTTATATGCTTCTTTTAAAAAAAAGTCTGATTAAAAAAGGAATGAATGTAATCTGGCTTTACTTTTGCATCCTCATGACTCTCAGCACAAAGGAGTTTACAAATAAATGCTTATTTCAGGGGCTTCCCTAGTGGCTTAATGGTAAAGAATCTGCCTGCCAATGCAGGAGACATGGGTTCGATCCTTGATCCGTGAAGATCCCACATGCCTTGGAGCAACTAGGCCCATGTGCCACAACTATTGAGCCTGTGCTCTAGAGCCGGAGAGCCATGTCTACTGAGCCCACATACTGCAACTACTGAAGCCTAAGCACCTACAGCCCTTTCTCTGCAACAAGAGAAGCCACTACAACGAGAAGCCTGAGCACTAAAACTAGAGAGTTACTCATTTGCCACAACTAGAGAAAGCCTGCATGCAGAACAAAGACACAACACAGCCAAAAACAAATCAATAAATAAAATTATTTAATAAATGCATATTTCAGTCCCAAATATTCAGAAGAAAAAGTGGGGTGGAGGGCAGGGGGGAAAAGATAGACTCTCTACCCTCTAGCGCTATGCCGTCCAATACAGTGGCCACTTGTCACTGGTGACTGTTGAACAGTTTCAATGTGGCTGGTCTGAATTGAGATATGCTGTAAGTTCAAACACACATTGGATTGTAAAGATTTAGTACCAATAAAGTAAAATATCTTATTTCCATCGTGCTTACATATTGAAATCAAAATTTATTTGTTTGCTTATCTATTTATTTATTTTTGGCCATGTGCAGCAAGGCATGTGGGATCCTAGTTTTCCACCAGTGATCAAACCCACGCCCCCCACATTGGAAGCACAAAGTCTTAATCACTGAACCACCAGGGAAGTCCCAAAATCATAATATTTTTAGATAAATTGATTATATTTTTAAAATTAATTTTGTCTCTTTTTACTTTTAAATATGTGGCTACTGGAAATTCCCTGGCGGTCCAATTGTCAGGGCTCCATGGTTTCAATGCCAAGGGAGAAGATTCAATCCCTGCTTGGGGAAATAAGATCCAGCAAAAAAAAAACCTGTGGCTAAAAAGATTACATATGTAGCTTGTACTATATTTCTGTTGGACAGTACTGCTCTAGGGTGGTCTGGAATTGAAGATAGAGAATGGTAATGAGGATGAATAGAATAAAACCAGTGAAAATATAGAGACTACCTATATTAATTAAACGAAAGTTTATTTGCTTTTCATTCTAACAAATTTAGTCTCCACTGATTTTTAAAATGTTAACTTTGTTTTCTTGTAGGAAAACGGCTTTGTAAAGAAGTTTGAAACCAAATCTGGCTGGCTGACTTTTATGGAAGTTACAGGAAAGATCTGTGAGACATTATGTCGCCTGAAGCAATACTACTGACTGAAAAGGACACTCCACATTGTGAAATTTGTCTAATTTTTTATCTCATACAAGAAGTACTGTCAACACTTACTTCTACTTCTAAACAGAGAACTTTGATGATGTAACTTGACATTCTGGAGTTATGGGAATTTTGTCCCCATTTTACTGAATAAATTGTATATATTACTTGTAGCTATATGTGATGTGTACCATCTGGGAGTCTAACAACAAAACAATAAAGCTCAATATAGGGAACAGGGGCTGAACTAAGAGAAGGATGACAGGGAAGGTGACGACTTTGGCAGATTTTCTTAAGGGTGTGTCCACTACCCCCAAATCATTTCCAGTGTCAGTAGTCTAGATTGATGGGCTTCCCAGGTGCTGTGCTCAGTCGTGCCCCGACTCTTTGCAACCCCATGGATTGTAGCCCACCACACTCCTCTGTCCATGGGAATTCTCCAGGCAAATATACTGGAGTGGGTTGCCATGCCCTCCTCCAGGGGATCTTCCCGACCCAGGGGTCGAATTACAGCCAGATTCTTTACCATCTGAGCCAGCAGGGAAGCCCCTTCCCAGGTGGCTCAGTCCGTAAACAATCTGCTGCCAAGAAGGAGATGCAGGAAACCCAGGTTCGACCCCTGGAGGAGGAAATGGCAACCCACTCCAGTATTCTTGCCTGGAAAATTCCTTGGGCCGAGGAACCTGGCAGGCTATAGTCCTTGGGGTCGCAAAGAGTCAGACACAACTTACCAACTAAACCACTACACCACAGTCTAGACTGACAGTGGGTGAGGTCTGCGGCCCACATGCCTCTGGGATCCAAGCTTTCTGAAGAACCCAGGGCCCTTGAAGGGCTACGTATGGTTTTCTACTGATGCCTTCTCAGCTCACTTCAGAGGTGTCCTTTAAAGTTTATGAATATGGCAGCGAGATATGGAGGATACCTTGGGAGAATCTGAACAAGGATAGTCAGGTAAATGACTCAACGTTGAGCCACTGTTAAACTCTCCATTTAAGAAATTTCACAAAGTAGGGACTCCCGTGTGGTCCAGTGGAAGGTCCGCCTTCCAATCCGGGGGACATGGGTTCAATCTTTGGTTGGTGAACTAAAATCCCACATGCCACAGGGCAACTAAGCCTATGATCTACAGCTACTGAGCCTGTGTGCCTCTACAACCTGACCCTAAGATCGGACGCAGCCAAAAACAAATAAAAAAATTTTTTCACAAAGTGGAAAATGATGTCATTTATTAGCCCCTGTGTTCTGATTTTTAGGTCAGCACATCTGATTGTTATATGGGAGCACTGTACCTTGTTCTAGACTTTCTCCTTCTTCCTCTCCTCCCACAATACAATCTCTACCCATCCTGGGGCTTGTTTCACCCTTCCTCTGAAGCTGTTGATGGATCCAGTAAAGAAACCAGAGCCTCCTTTCCCCACTCCCCTTCAGGCTATGGGCATGTTCACAGGGGGTTTCAGTTAATTTATGTTTTACCTCTCATGGTGATTCTTTTTCTTTTTTTTTGGTTGTGCCATGCAGCATGTGGGATTCTAACTCCCTGTTGTTGTTCAGTTGCTGTCGAGTCTGTCTCTTTGCAATCCCATGGACTGAAGCATGCCAGGCTTCCCTGTCTTTCACTCTTTAGCTCTCCGACCAGGGATCGAACCTGTGCCCCCTGAAGAAGAGTTGGATACAATTTAGTGACTTAATAGGAACAACTGCATTGGAAACTTGGAGCCTTTAGCACTGGACCACAGGTGATTCTTAATGGTGGGGATTAGGACACTGGGGTGAGTAAGCAGGGAAATATTTCTGATGAAAGTAGCTCTGGCTACTTAGCAAATCCTAGATCACCTGGGCAGTGTCTGCAGCAGGCGAAGAGCATTTTCCTTTTCCTCCTTCACCTCCCCTCCCCCTACCAAATTGTGTTCAGTATTAATCACTTTTTGCATTAATCAGCACTAATGGTGGGAATGAATAATCATGAATGGACGTCAACAGGAAGTGTGTGTCAGAGCACTGCTACCTGGAATAGGTTTGCACAGGAAACCACAAACCCTGGCTTTTATATTCTGCAATAATCTATTTAACAAAGTGACGGGGAGATATCACTGACCATTTCCGACTTGGCTGGTGACTTGGTCTTTCAAACTACAGCTTGCTGTGTGCTTTGTTTAGCACCTTACTTAAAAGAAAAAAGCTTTGAGGAATCTCAACTTCTAACTGATGCCATAAACAAAAATGAAAGTGAAACAGATCACAAACATAAATGTTAAGTTGAAACTATAAAGCTCCTGGAGGAACACACAGGAGAAAACCTTCACAGCCTTGGAACAGGTAGATTTCTTAGTAACAACACAAAAAACCTGAACTGGAAAAGAAAAGATTGGTAATTTAGAAATCACCAAACTTTTAAAAATTATTTTTAAAAGCTACAGTTGAGAAGGCAGAGAGGGTATGTGAATTATATCCAATATAACTGTTTAAAAAAATAAAGCAAGTCACAGAATGGGAGATAATATGTGTCACATTACTATCTGACAAAGGACTTGTATCCAGAATGAATATAATACTCTTACAATTTGATAAAAACATGACCATTGACCTAATTTAAAAATTGGCAAAAAATTTGACCACACACTTCGAAAATGTAGATGGTCAACAGACATGAAAAAAATTCTGGACACCATTAATCATGAGGTAAATGCAAATTAAAACCACAATGAGAGGACTTCCCTGAAGGTCCAGTGGTTAAGAATCTGCCTGCCAATGCAGGAGACATGGGTTCTATCCCTGGTCTGGGAAGATTCCACGTGCTGTGGAGCAACTAAGCCTGTGTGACACAACCAACAGGAGCCCATGCACTGCAATCAAAAGTCCACATGCTGCAACTAGGGAGAAGCCCCTGCATGCTGCAACTAAGACCCAGTGCAGCCAAAATATAAAAAATCTTAAAGCAAAAATAAAAGCCCACAATGAGACCATTGCACAGCCTCTAGGATGGCTAAAATGAAGAAGATTGATAATACTATCCTTGGGGAAGATATGGAATAACTGGAAGTCTTGTCCATCTCTGCTGGTAATGGAAAACCACAACTGCTTTGGAAAACAGCTTGGCAATTTCTCATAAAGTAAAAGTATACCTACTGTAAGACCCAGACTTTCTACTCCTAGGTGTTTACTCAAAAGAAATAAAAACATATGTCTGTACTATTCATCATAACTCCATTCACAATGGCCAAAAGAAAAAAAAAAAAACCCAAAACCCTGGAAACAACCCAAATGTTTATTTGACAGGTGAGTGGTTCAGCAAATTGTAGCATATCCACATGATGGAATATTATGAATTGAAAAAAACAAATGAAGAACTGATACACACAATGGAATGGATAAACCTCAAAAACATGGAAGAAGCTGGCCACAAAAGCAGTATATATCATACTGTATCATCTAAGTGAAATTCCAGAAAAGACAAATCTAATACATAGTGACAGAGAGCAGCTGAGTAGTGGCCAGGGACTGGTGTGTGGGTGAAGGGAGTGAAGAAAACATTCTATGTCTTGCTTGAGCTGGTAGAAATTTGCCAAAATTCAGAGAGGTTCACACTTAAAATAGGTGCCTTTTATTGTAGACAAATAATGTATCAATGAAGTTGACTTAGAAAAAAAGCCTCTTGTGTGAGGGAAAAAATGATAAACACTCATTATAAATGATGTAAACAATAAGGAAAAATACACAAGGAGAGAAATAAATACCACCCTCAATACTAATTTGAAGTGAAATGCTATTCACACTCAGATAAAACCATGTAGCACTTGATTTTCACCTCCTTGTCATGCAAAAGGACTTGGCCAGATATTAAAGACTTGCTGATGCCCTACTAGGCACTGTGTATATCTGGCCCTCCCTTCATTCATCCCCCTCGTTTCCAATGCTTCCTCCCAGTGTCTTTGTCTTTTCTGCAGCTTCACTGGTCTGTTTTCACAACCCTTGAGACCACGGTCTTTTTCATCTGTTGTTCCCTCTGCTCAGGACACATCTTTGCCCCCCACACACCTGGTCATGTTTACTTGCCCTTTGGATTTCAGTTTAAAGGTCATTTGCTTAGGGATGCCTCCCCTGACTAGGTTAGACTCTCCTATTATAGTCTCTGGAAACACCACAGTCTCAATTACAGTTTCATATTTGTGTGAGTTTGGAATCTATAGACCTGTTTCCTCAACAGGAGGGCAGGATCCATGGCTCTCTGTACTCACCGTTCTCTCTCACAGTCCTGTTCAGAGTCAAATGAAAGTTCAATAAACATGTGTTTCAAAAATAAATGAATGAGGACTTTTCTGGCAGTCCAGTGGTTAAGACTCCATCTTCCAGTGCAGGGGGTGCAAGTCCCATCCCTGGTCAGAAAGCTAAGATCCTACATGCCCTGAGGCCAAAAGAAAAAAAAATGTAAAACAGAAGCAATATTGTAACAAGTTCAATAAAGACTTTTAAAATGGTCCACATTTTTAAAAAATCTAAAAAAAAATAAATGAATGGACGTCAACTGGTTTGGGGATGGGTCACACATGAGGCTGCAGCGGGGCTGAGTGTTGTGTGTGGAAGGGAGTGATGACTGTTTATTGGTTGTCTTCCATGTGCTAGGAGCTTCGGATATTCAATCTCTTTCTATTTTTATGGCAGTTCCCTGAGGTAGGTCAAACAAATCAATCCTAAAAGAAATCAATCCTGAATATTCATTGGAAGGACAGATGCTGAAGCTGAAAGTCCAATACTTTGGCCACGTGATGCAAAGAGCCAACTCATTGGAAAAGACCCTGATGTTGGGAAAGACTGAAGGGCAGGAGGAGAAAGGGATGAAAGAGAAAGAGAGGATTGAATGGTATCATTGATTCAATGGACCCGAGTTTGAGCAAACTCCAGGAGATGGTGAAGAACAGGGGAAGCCTGGAATGTTGCAGTCCATGGGATCACAGAGTCGGACAGGACCAGCGACTCAACACCACCACCAAGAACAAGGTATTACACCCATTTTGTATGTGTGTGTATTAATCATTTGGTCATGTCTGACTCTTTGTGACCCTGTGGACTGTAGCCTGCCAGGCTCCTTTGCCCATGGAATTTTCCAGGCAAGAATACTGGAGTGGCTAGCCATTCCCTTCTCCAGGGGATCTTCCCAACCCAAGGATTGAACTGGGGTCTGCTACATCGAAGGCAGATTCTTTACCATCTGAGTCACCGGAACAGCCTACTCCCATTTTACTAACTGGAGAAACAGGCATAAAGGCAGTGAGAAACTCGCCCCCTGAAGTTGCATGGGTGTGTCACACTGGCCCCTGGGCCCCAGACTGGGGCTCACTGCCCTGGACCTCCTCTCTCTGCTGCACTTCCTCCTCTTCTCCTGGGGGTGCCCAGACCCTCCACTTCCTTCTCTAGCCTTTTCACAAGCTGGGGATGTGTGTGAAGGCCAGCTGGCTCCCAGCTGACTGCACGTGTCTTTAGCAACACTGTGGGTGTCCCCAGCCTCCCCCCTCATCATCTTCATTTCACTATGCATGTCCTCCTTGGAGCATCAGCTCAATCCAAGTTGGCCATTATGATTCTGGATCTGGAAACTTAAAAAAAAATTTAATTAATTAGTGGCTACACTGGGTCTTTATTGCTGTGTGTGCTTTCTCTAGTTGTGGTGAGTTGGGGCTCCTCTCTGTTGGGGTGCTTGGGCTTCTCATCTCGCTGGTTTCTCTTGTTGCAGAGCATATGTTCCAGGAGAGAGGGCTTCAGAAGTTGTGGCTTACGGGCTTGGTTGTTCCTCCACACGTGGGATCTTCCTAGACCAGGGATGGAACCTGTGTCTCCTGCACTGGCAGGTCAATTCTTTACCATTGAGTCTCCAGGAAAGTCCTACATCTTGAAACTGTTTTCAGAGGCTGCAAAGCTGCTGACAGGGAAATGTTGCTTTGTATTAATATAATTCCACGGAACATAAAGATAAAACAGACTGTTTCCTTATAATCGGTTGCTCTGTGTGGCCATTTCTGCTGGAAGATGCAGTTAGGGATTGGGCACTGGGGTTAAATCATTTCCCCACAGTGCTGGCGGGTTTCTCTGATTCATCTGCCTGATGACCAAAGGTGGGACTTCAAGACAGCTGAATGAGCCTATGGCTATTTTATCGCCTGAATAGCATAAATGCAACTGACTCACATGAGAGTCAAACCCATTACTAACATTCTCTGAAACTATGCTCAAATTAAAGGTTGATGATTGAGACATGAGGACGTCTACACAAGAAGCATTTTTTAGAAACACTTGCAACATGATTATTTTTGACACAATTTGATTTCCATTGACTCTGCTTTTTATTTCACTGAGAATTTCCACATATCTTCCCTCCCATATGTAGTTACCTACCTGCATCGAAACTGGTTTATCTTTCCTTCCCTCCTATTATTATTGTGAGTCAGCTGTTGGAAGGTCAACCACTGTTGTTGTTGTTCAGACACTCGTGTCCGACTCTCTGCGACTCCGTGGGCACACTATCTCCCGGAGTTTTCTCAAACTCATGTCCATTGAGTCGGTGATGCCATCCAGCCATCTCATCCTCTCTCATCTCCTTCTCCTCCTGCCCTCAATCTTTCCGAACACCAAGATCTTTTCTAATGAGTTGACTCTTCACATCAGGTGGTCAAGTATTGGAGCTTCAGCTTCAGTATCAATGCTTCCAATGAATATTCGGGGTTGATTTCCTTTATGATTAACTGGTTTGTTCTCCTTGCTGTCCAGGGGACTCTCAAGAGCCTTCTCCAGCACCACAGTTACCCTGTTCCTTACTGCCTCTGCAGAAACAGTTCTGCAGCCTCACTCTTCTGCATCCTAGAATGTTTCCTCCACTGGACCAGTGCAGTTAGCCCACAGACTTCCCTGATGGTTCAGTGGTTAAGACTCCTCGCTTCCACTGCTTCCACTGAATGTTCTGTCAGAGAGGTGAGAAGGCTCACATCCACCATCAGATAGCATCCAACTGAGAAAATCCTTTCGACATTTTTGTTCTCCAGAGTTCCTCTTCCTGGCTGTGTTGCTCCAAGGGCTTTCCTGCCTCCTCCTTGTCATGGCAGTCCAAACGCAGGTTGGAAAAGAATTTCCAGACAGAGTATTGCAGAAAGGAGTGAGCTTATTAAAAACAAAGAGCTGAGATAACGTGGGCAATGCAAGCACAGCAGGCTGACCTCCTGACAGCCCAGAGAGAGTAAACGCTTTTGGGTTAATATCCAAGTTTTTAAAAACTTTTCTTTTTTATTGGCATATAGCTGATTAACAATGTTGTGATAGTTTCAGGTGAATAGCAAAAGGACTCATCCATACATATACATGTATCCATTCTCTTCCAAACTCCCCTCCCATCCAGGCTGCCACATAACACTGAGCAGAGTTCCATGTGCTATATACAACAGGACCTTGTTAGTTATTTATTTTAAATACAGCTGTGTGGACATGTCCATTCCAAACTATCCTTTCTCCCATCCTTCCCTCACCCCCAGCAACCAAAAGTTCATTGTCTAAGTCAGTGAGAATCTTTCTGTTTTTAAGTAACTTCATTTGTTATCATTTCTTTTTAGATCCCACATATAAGGGATGTCATACAATATTTCCCCTTCTCTGACTTACTTCACTCAGTATGACACTCTCTAGGTCCATTCATGTTGCTGCAAATCGCATTATTTCATTCTTTTTAATGAGTAGTCAATTCTTATAGCCTCAAGTCAAAGAAAATTTCTGCTGGAATGTTGGTGTTAGGTGATTTGTTAGGGTGCTATGGGGAGACTATTGAGGTGGGTGTTTTTGCCTAGTTTGGGGCCAGGAAGCCTGCTGGTGATGATCGGGAGGGTTTTGGCAATGGTTACAAAGGGGCTCCATCAGCTGCAGAGGTGACCTTGGTTCTGGGCTCCACGTCGGTGGCCTTGGTGCAAGGCCTCCTATCGGTGGCCTTGGAGCAGGACTCCACACTTCTCTTCCCTCAAACACAGCGGAAACTAGCTTCATGAGCTCCACAATCTCTCCCCTTCTTTTTTTTTTTTTTTTCCCAATTTGAGTCACTACCCTCCTTCTCTTCCTTTGAGGAGCAACGTAAAGTCATCTTATGCACAGCAGTTTAGGGACTATCTTTTCAGTACTCTGATGTTCATTCTCTAACCCAAGTGAATGAAGCTTTCTCCGTATCAGCACATTGTGACAGCTGTGACATCAGCCATGCACAGAGGTCTATAGGAGCACTGCACGCTGTGGCCCAAGTGGTGAGTTATGGAGCTGCTCAGTTCATCTGGGTCCAGGCTGAGAGGAGCCTTGTGTCCCATGATGTGAGGCTGGTTTTGAAAGTAATTTTTAAAAGAGACAGTGATATGGACAGAACCTTTTCTTTGTAAGGAAGCTGGGTTTGGTGGTGGTGGTCTGTGTGCTCTGACTGCAGGAGAGCTTACTGGCTGGGAGATGCGTGAGGAACCTGCTGGAATGGATGGTTAGTGAATACTTGATTTACACCTGGGTCAATTAAAATTTCACAGTAGGAGCTTTCCCATTCCATGCTTTCACTAGTTTATATCTCAGACTTTTATTGTGAATTGGGATTTCCCTGGTGATCCAGGGATAAGACTGAGATCCCAGTGCAGGGGGCCTGGGTAAGATCCCTGGTTGGGGAACTAGATCCTGAATACCACAACAAAAGATCCTGCATGTCTCAACAAAGATCAACAAGCCTGAGTGACGATGCAGCCAAATAACTGCTCCCTCCCACTATGTTTAAAACCATGGGTGTCAGTAGACACTTCTATTTTTGTGTGTTAGTTCAAATACTGACACTTCTTTTTTTTTGGCCATATGGCCCAGCATGTGGGCTCTTAATAACCCCACCAGGTATTGAACCTGTGCTCCCTGCAGTGGAAGTGCAGAGCCTTAATGACTGGACTGCCAGGGAAGTCCTGGTTCCGAGACTTCTAATTACAACATGTTATTTTCTTGGACTCCAAAATCACTGCAGATGGTGACTGAGGCCATGAAATTAAAAGACTCTTGCTCCTTGGAAGAAAAGCTATGACAAACCTAGACAGTGTATTAAAAAGCAGACATCACTTTGCTGACAAAGGTCTGTATACTCAAAGTTACGGTTTTTCCAGTAGTCACATATGGATATGAGAGTTGGACCATAAAGAAGGCTGAGCGCCAAAGAATGGATGCTTTCGAATTGTGGTACTGGAGAAAACTCTTGACAGTCCCTTGGACAGCAAAGAGATCAAACCAGTCAATCCTAAAGGAAATAAATCCTGAATATTAATTGCTGATGCTGAAGCTCCAATACTTTGGCCACCTGATGCGAAGAGCTGACTCATTAGAAAAGACCCTGATGCTGGGAAAGATTGACGGCAGGAGGAGAAGGGGATGATAGAGGATGAGATGGTTGGATGGCATCACCAATTCAATGGACATGATTTTGAGCAAGCTCCTGGAGGTGGTGAAGGACAGGGAGGCCTGGCATACTGCACTTCATGAGGTCACGAAGAGTCGAACACGACTGAGTGACTGACAACAGCAACAACGATTGCAAACCTGCACTAGAGGGTTCATTCCCCAAGTCTTTATTTGTAACTTGTTTTTCCAACAGAGAGAAACCTGGCTGTCACTATCCACAATATCTTTCGTTATTGTTCAACTCTAGAATAAAGTCATTTCACAAGTGTTAATATTCACCCCTGTGAAAAACAAATGTACTAACTAGAGTGCAATATTTTTATAAAGCTATTTTTGTCTTTGGCCTTATGGTATACAGTCAAAATACTCTTTTCCAAAGTTACTTAACTTAGTTCTTTTTTTCTCTACCCACTTCTTTGTGGTTACATTAATCATTTACATTACAGTTCAGTTTGTTTGTCCCTGCGTGTATTCTAACATTTTGACATCTCTCCACACTTGGCTTGCATGTATATGTATGTAGAACATTATAATGGTTTCAATTTCTCCTAACTCTTATCAACATTTATCTCTGATTTTTTTGACTGTTGACACTGTAGTGCAAAGTGGTATCTCTCTGTGGTTTCGATTTGAATTTTTCTAATGACTAATTATGATCTTTTTAAGTGCTTATTGGTCATTTGGATATTTGATATGGAGAAATGTCTATTCAAGTCCTTTGCTCATTTTTAAATAGGATTATCTTTTTTTCTTAAATTGCTGAGTTTTATGAGTTTTTGTATATTTTAGATACAGGTCTCTTTTAGATAAATGACTTGTAAATAGTCTCTCCCATTCTGTAGGCTGTTTTTTCATTTTCTTGATGGTGTCCTTTGATGCACAAATGTTTTTAATTTTGATGAAGTCCAATGGACTTCTCTTGCTTGTGGTTTTGGTGTTATAACTAAGAAACCATTGCCTAATCCAAGGTGATGAAAATTTGTGCCTATGTTTTCTTCCAAGAGTTTCATTTGAGCTTTTATATTTTAGCTTTTTAAAATCTATTTTTTGTTAACTTTTGCATGTAGACTTTCAGTTGTCCCAGCATCATTTGTTAGAAAAGACTATACTTTCATTATAGAATTATCTTGGTACTCTTGTAAAAAAACAAAAACAAAAAACCCCACAATTGACTATAAATGTAAACACTTATTTCTGGATTCTCAATTCTGTGACATTTTCCTATTTCCCTTTAATCAAACACTGTACTGTCTTGATCACTGCAGGCTTGAAATAACTTTTAAAGTTGGAAAGAGTGAGTTTTCCAACTTTGTTCTTCAAGAGTGCTTTGGTTATTCTGGGTTCCCTGCATTTCCATATGAATTTTAGGACTGGCTTATTGGTTTCTGCAAAAAGGCCAAGTTTGATAGGTATTGCATCAATTCTATAATTTGTGGAGTATTACTATCTTAAAAATACTAAGTCTTTCAATCTACAAACATGGGCTCTCCTTTTGCTTATACAGGTCTTTCTTTCAAACAATGCATTTGGCTTTCAGAAGTTTAACACCCTCTTTGTTAAATTTATTAGTAAGTATCTTGTTTTTACACTGTAGTGGTGGTGGTTTAGTTGCTAAGTCATGTCCAAATAGTGTGACCCCATGGACTGTAGCCTGCCAGGCTCTTTTATCCCTGGGATTCTCCAGGCAAGAATACTGGAGTGAGTTGCCATTTCCTTCTCCAGGGGATTTTCCCAACCCAGGAATTGAACATAGGTCTCCTGCATTACAGGCAGATTCTTTATCAACTGAGCTACAAGGGAAACCCCTTTCGATGCTATAGTAAATGGAACTGTTTTTTAAATGTGAGATTGTTCATTGCTAGCATATAGAAATCTATATTAATCAGTTTTCTTCAGAGAAGCTGATCCTATAGAATATAAATACATATGTCTTATATTATATATACTTAATAATGTATCTATTAGCTTTTGATATGTGTATATAAATATATATATATATACACACACTATGGTTTTTTCAGTAGTCACACACAGATGTGAGAGTTGGACCATAAGGAAGGTTGAGCACCAAAGAACATGCTTTCAAATTGTGGTGCTGGAGAAAACTCTTCAGAGTCTCTTGGACACTAAGATCAAACCAGTCAATCGTAAAAGAAAGAAAGAATGAATATTCATTGGAAGGACTGATGCTGAAACTAAAGCTCCAAAACTTTGGCCACCTGATGCAAAGAGCTGACTCACTGGAGAAGACCCTGATGTTGGGAAAGATTGAAGACAAAAGGACAAGGGGAGGTAGAAGATGAGACAGTTAGGAGCATCTCTGACTCAATGGACACGAGTCTGAGCAAATTCTGGGAGATAATGAAGGACAGGGAAGCCTGGTGTGCTGCAATCCATGGGGTGGCAGAATTGGATACTACTGAGCCACTGAGCACACCCAACAGATTCTGTTGAGCCAATGATGCCATCCAACCACCTCATCCTTCCAGCTGCTGGAAAAGAAAAAGAGGAAAGCACTGAAACAGTAGGGAAAGGAAGCAGGGCACAACCTTGAACAGAATGACACAGCCCAAGGACACAACATAAATTGATTAGATTAGAACCAAACAGGTCCAAGATGGCATATCTCAACAGATCTTGAGCTGCAAGACCTTGACCCTCAGTGTAGGTTCATTATAACACATCAGAAAGTAGATAACACACCCACCAACACCAAGACAGTTCCACAAGGCTGACCACAAAGGTCAAAAAGTGGGCAGTGGCCCACTTTCTGGAAATCCCCACCCCTTTCCCAAAATAGCTGGAATAGGCCTCCTACTTATTAGTCTATGAATTTATCCACCCCTATAAAAAGTGACAACCCAGTAACCCCCGAACCCTGAGGCTGCTCTTGCTCTCTGAGCGGGCTCACACTGTGGACTGTCTCCAAGTAAATCCACTTCTTACCTTTCACTTCATCTCACTCTTAATTCTTTCCACAATGAGACATCAAGAACCTGAACTTCTTTAAGACCAGAGGCTAGGTGTAAGATCTCAGTTAACAGATCATGGTTTCTGGTCCCGATCTGAGTTACACAGTTTCAGAGTTATTACAAACAAAAATGGTCGTTTTCTCTTTAGCTAGTAGGACTGCCACGTCATGTAAATTTCTCAACTCCACCTGCCTCTGCTTTTTCAGGCCCCAGTACTGCAGGGGCCGTGGCACCCAGGGAATCGACAGGCCGAGAGGTCAGGCGTGTAGATCTGTCACCGCTGCTGAGCCAGCGAGCAGCAGGGGAACCCCTTCCCTTCATCTGCTGGGGGTGGGGCGCGCATCGATCGCGAAGGCTGTACGACGCCGGGTCGCCAGGGCGGGAGGCGTGGTGCACCCGGGGCCGGAAGCGGAGGGGGTGGGGGGGGGCGGCCAGACCCACCCTTGGGCCGGCGGACCTCGCGGAGTGCGGCCTGGGGCTGGATACCACCAGGAGATGGCGGCAGCGGTAGCCGTGAGCGGCGCCAAGCGGAGCCTGCGGGCAGAGCTGAAGCAGCGTCTGCGGGCGCTAAGCGCTGAGGAGCGGCTGCGCCAGTCCCACCTCCTGGCCCAGAAGGTGAGAGACCACGACGACAGCCACCTCTGAGCCGGGGCTGCAGCTGGGCGACGCCAGACCTGCGGATCTGCGCAGGCGCGGCCCTTTTGGGCGCGCGCACGTCCGCCCGCCGCGCGCACGTTCGCTGAACGCGCGCGTGCCATGTCCCCGTAAGCGCGCGCGAGTCTCACTGTGGGTGTCGGGGTGCTGTTGGGCACAGTGTGGCGGGAATCAGCGCGGCGTGGAGAGTTATAGGCCTTGTGAGGGAGAGGATGGAGGTGGGTGACAGGGTGCTGAGGCAAGAGCAGCGTGAGAACAGAAAGATCTGGAGGGCGGGACCACCTGGGTCCAAGGAGCCTTTAGTGACGCTTAAAGAATTACAGGGACTTCCGATGGTTCCGACTGCGGACTCCCAATGCAGGGGCCACGGGTTTGATCTCTGGTCTTGGAGAACTAAGATCCTTCACGCTTCGTGATGTGGCCGGAAAAAAAAAGTTATGAAAAAGCGTCCATAGCAGTAAAATGACCAGAGAAAGATAAAATTACTTCAGAGGAGCGAGTGCAAAATAGGGTGCAGAGATGCTCAAGGATGGAAGCCTTTCGGGGCCTGTGGAGGGCTGGGCCCTGTCTCCGTGGCCTCGGGCCTATCCTTCTTCTGTGACGCTGTAGGTGAACGTTAAGTACATTTTTGAATTAATGACAGAAAGAACTGATTCTCATACTCAGTCTGCTCAAGAAGATAGGAAGCAGGAGAGAGAGGGAACGGATTCCGGTTTCCTGTCTCTTGGTTATGGTGCACCCAGTTTGTTACTTTCGCAGACTAACTTGCTATACATTGATACTTTGTTCATGTGATGATACCAGTTTCTCTTATCAGTAAAACGGTCGACAGATCCTGTCCCAGAGGCATGTGCCAAAGGTGTCTGTGCGACTGGTTTTTGTTGGACACCAGAGGGGGAAAAATGAGTGTCCTGTGAATAACTAAGTATTAGTGATTCTCTGTCAAACTAGTGATCCGTCTTCCTCAACATGCGAATGTTATATTTGGATGTTATCAGGGTGTTAATATAACAATGTTATATTTGGTAAATATATTTGTTAAATTAGCTTCTTTGCCTTGATGTGCCTTGAAATTAGATGTGCCATAAGAATTTCCTAATTACCCTTTGCTATTCTACCATCCATTCGTTTCTCAAATTCAAAGTTCCTATGGTTTAAAAACAGTAAAACGAATACAAGCATTTCATTCCACTCTTTGTGTATATAGGTGTGCATGAGGGGTGCTCTATGCAGATGTTAGTTTCTTCAAACTCAGTATTTTTAGCGATTTTTGAGGATGGCATTGGTTGCTTTAGTGAATGTAGAGACGCATACCATCTTATCCTTACTCTCCAGGTGCTTAAATTTTAGCTAATTAATTCACATATACTGAACCCTTTGTTGTTTAGTCGCTAAGGCATGTTTGACTTTTGTGATCCTATGGACTGTAGCACGCCAGGCTCCTCTGTCCATGGGATTTTTCTGGCAAGAATACTGGTGTGGGTTGCTGTTTCCTTCTTCAGGGGATCTCCCCGGACCAAGGATTGAACCCATGTCTCCTTCACTGGAGGAGCCATCAGGCTTTACCACTGAGCCACCAGGGAAGCCCATTTTGAACCCTACTGTGGCCCATACTTAGCCATGTGCTTGGTTATAGGATGAAAAAGATAGGATTGTTGCTCTAAAGGAGCAGAGTCTGAAAGAAGAAACAGACATGTGAATAAAGAATTCCAGTACTTTCAGATAATCTGGATCTGGTAAACAAACATCCACTGTAGAATTATAACTTAGGGGAGGGGGACTCAGAAGGCTTTCTTTCTATATGGAGATGTTTGAGATGTTTTATGTAGTACAAGATGAATTTTGTCAGGTGAAGGGAAGGTAGGATGGATGAACATGTACAGGAATAATTTGGCAAGAGAAGGAAAGGCACAGTTGAACATGGATTTTGGAGCTCTGCAGATCTGGATTAAATCTGGCTACACTGCATTTTAGCTGCCTAGGGCCTTGGATCAATCCCTTAATCATTCTGAGCCTCTGGTTCCTTATATGTAAAAGGGATAATGCCATCCTTGCAAGACCTATTGTGAGGATTATATAAGTGGCTAAGGGATGTATTGATAAATCCTGTAGGAAGAGAATATTGGCAGCACTTTTGGAATATAGGTTGGGGATGGAAGAATGAGGAAGAAATATATGGAGGGCAGTAAGGGGCTGTTGTGATAGTTTGGATGAGAGATAATAAAGCTGTAAACAAGGGTGCGGATGGTGAAGCTGAGGGGAAAAAGGCAGGTGAGTGGGAGACTATGCAGTGAGACCCAGCAGGATTGGGCAATTGGATGACATTAGAAAGTACTGGGAATGGGGAGTCACTTATGACTTCAGAATTTAGAGCTGGAGGTAAAGGTTTATTTATTTATTTTTTAATACTTATTTATTTGGCTGTGTTGGGTCTTAGTTGAGGTACATGGGCTTAGTCGCTCCCCAGCATGTGGGGTCTTAGCTCCCCAACCAGGGATTGAACCTGCTTTCCCTGGATTGCAAGGTGGATTTTTAAATACTGGACCACCAGGGAAGTCCTGATAAAGGGTTTTTAACATTTCTAGGTGCAAGGAATATAGGTGTTGGAGTGGATTTTGGAGGGGCATGGGGAGAATAAAGATGAGTTCAGTTTGGTTTCTTTGTCTTATGGTAGATTAGAAACAAAACACTCGAGGTGGGAATAGGAGCCATATAGAGACAGGACCACTGCTAGTAGTATACTGACAGCTGAGCGCTGGCATCTGAAGAGAGACCCACAACTCTCAGTAATAAATACACTTGAGCCCATATACCCAGATGTACTCATATAAGACATCTATTTCATAACCAAAGATTTGATAACTTACTGTATATGGTGAACTCTAATATTTTCTATTTCATTTGCTGATTATAACTCACTGTTGTTTCATGACCAGCCCATGGATCAAGGCCCAAAATATCAACATAACGGGACTAGAACAGTGATGTGCCATAATGTGTGTTCAATACAATAAAGGTATTAAATGATGTCTTTCTCCAATAATTTTAAAGTAGGCATATTCTTATTGACACAGAAATTTTTAAAAAATAATTTACAATTTTACCAGAAAATGACATATAGTAAAGAAATTAAACTTTATGCTGTGTTTGACTCCTCAGCAAATAAGATGAGGAAATGAGTGCCCAGTACTCATTTTATCTTACATCCTATGTGCCAATTTCTTTCTTTTTTAAAAAATATTTATTTGACTATGCTGCGACCTGCTTCCCTGGTGGCTCAGATGTTAAAGAATCTGCCTGCAATGCGGGAGACCTGGGTTCGATCGCTGGGTTGGGAGGGTCCCCTGGGGAGGAGGGCATGGCAACCCACTCCAATATTCTTGACTGGAGAATCCCCATGGACAGAGGAGCCTGACAGGCTACAGTCCATAGGGTCTCAAAGAGTTGGACACAAGTGAGTGACTAAGCACACAGGAGGGACTTAGTTACAGCAGGTGGAATCTAGTTCCCTGACCAGGGATGGAACCCAGGACCCTTGCATTGGGAACAGAGTCTTAGCCACTGGACCAGCATGGAAGTCCCACTTCTGAATTGTTTTAACTTTGGTAATCTTAATTTCCAAGTATTCAAAAAAAATTCTCTGCTTTCTTTCCAAAGCAGCCTTTTTTTTGCCCTATAGATGCATCTATCTTCTTGAACTTGTCTGAGAAGACTAATTAGAATTTAAAAAAAATCCATGTTCTTTGAATTATAATTATCTGTTTCCTGCTGGATCACTCCCCTCACCTCCCCTTTTAAAAAATCCTTCTTAAAAAAAAAATCCTTCTAATTAGTGTTTGGCTTTCTAAAATGTTTGATGAACCTTTATTGTCTATACATATTTATGAATGAGGGTGTGATCACTAAAATGGGGATTTCCTTTGCTTTTAGTAGTCACTTTGGAATTCTGTGGTAAGAACGGATTCTTGTCTGACCTATATCCTTGTTCTCCCAGTGTTGTAATCTGTTGCTTTTATCTGTAAATATTGTCCTATCCAGGGCTTTTCTGATGGCTCAGTGGTAAAGAACCCATCTGAAAATGCAGAAGATGCAGGTTCCATCCCTGGGTCGGAAAGATCCCCTGGAGAAGGAAATGGCAACCCACTCCAGTATTCTTACCTGGGAAATCCCATGAACAGAGGAGCCTGCCACGCTACAGTCCGTGGGGTTGCAAAAGAATTGGACAGGACCGAGCACTTAGGTGCACGCGTGTGTGTGTGCACGTAAATGAGATTTGAGGAAGAAAGGTATGTGTGTATACACAGTCTCACCCTGAATTTTAACTGATGTTTGTTACTGCTTGTTCAGGTTTTGATTTTCTATGTTCTGCTTTAAAGAGCCCAAGATAGACACTTAACTTTCCCAGAAACTACTTGGGTGCCAAAAGCCTCAGGTCTGCCCAGTATCCAGGTCTCACAGTTCCATTTGCTTTGCCCACTTCGGGCCTGATAACAGCTTTGTAACTGCTCAGAAAGATGGAGTTAGCTTCCTTCCTTGGCACTGGTTTGGTGTGCTTTGTCTCCTTAACTCTGTGTCCCTTTTTATTAGGAATAACTGGACACTGTGCCTGTGTCTTTCTGGCACTCATATTTATAAGCCACCTTTGCAGTCACTTTTCCTTCTTAGCTCGGAGAACAGGGCAGAACAGAAAAGGAAGAAAAAGGGAGCTGAGGGACTGGGGATGTTCTGGGATTATTAACATTTCTATAGTGAGCAACGCTCAGCCCATTGCTCCTGCTTCTTGTTAAACTGAGTACAAAAAAATGCTTTCACCCAGGTCCTCCTTCTTATTAACACAACATGGCACTCATTTTAGAGGGCCTTTGCTTATCCAGGATCCCCCACCTTCCATTTTTGTGAACACTTTTATTTTTTATATTATTAAAAAAATTATTTTTGGTGCACCTACTAACCCTAAATATTCACTGGAAGGAATAATGCCCAAGCTGATGCTCCAATACTTTGGCCACCTGATGTGAAGAGCCGACCCATTGGAAAAGACCCTGATGCTGGGAAATATTGAGGACAGGAGGAGAAGGGGGACAACAGAGGATGAGATGGTTGGATGGCATCACTGACTCAATGGACCTAAGTTTGAGCAAACTCTGAGAGATGGTGAAGGACAGGGAAGCCTGGTGTGCTGCAGTCCACGGGGTTGCAAAGAGTTGGACATGACTGAGCAGCAACAACTGTGGGATGTGGGATTTTAGTTGCCCGACCACTTGCCCCGTGCAGTGGAAGTCTTAATCACTGGACCATCAGAGAAATCCTGGTCTTTTTAACATTTTAACATTGATTTGAATAGAAGAGCTTTAGGAATTGGGAGGGACGTGGATAGTGCCAACAGAATTGTATGGCATGTAGTCTGCCCCAGGGAGTTTATAGACTGGCTAGGATGCTCTGTTTAGGACACACAAAACAATGAATAATTGACTTACAGCAGCAGCACATAGCTGTTAGGTTGTATAGTGACTCTACATATAGTAAGGGTTCTGCAGAAGTCAGGAAAAGTTAGGACTTGAATTGGGCTTAAGTGGTGGAATTTGAGAGGAGAGAAGGCTGACAATCTAGGGAGTAAAGAAATTTGTGCTGGTTGGGGGTTGGGGGGTGGCTTCCCTGGTGGTCCAGTGCCTAAGACTATGTGCTTCCAATGCAGGGGGCTGGGTTCCATCCCTGATCAGGGAAATAGATCCCACATGCTACAACTAAATACCCCACATGTTGCAACTAAGATCTGATGCAGTCAAATAAATAAATATTAAAACAAAGACAACAACAGCCACAGAGGATAAAAAAAAAACAAGCTTGTGGGAGCCAAGCTTCAGAGTTAAAGCAGAGACTCTCAGGGAAAAAGACAGAGAAGTCTGCTAGAATGGGCACTACACACCTCCTTCCTAATTGCTAAAGCTCTTCTATTCAAATGAATGTTAAAATGTTAACAAAGACAAGGACTTCCCTGGTGGTCCAGTGGTGGTGGTCAAGTTTGGAATTTTCCATATTTTTAGACAGCAGGGTCCCACCGTGACCTTTTAATGAAGTTTTGCATCTGCTAGAGTAGGAAAAGATCTGGGAAGAATGAAGGCAAAAGGAGAATGGGCCAGCAGAGGATGAGATGGTTATATAGCATCACCGACTCAGTGGGCATGAATCTGAGCAAACTGTGGGAGATAGTGGAGGGCAGGGGAGTCTGGCATGCTACAGTCCATGGGGTCCCAAAGAGTCGGACATGACTTAGAGATTCAACAACAAAGAGTAGATGTGCCAGAGAGGTGTTAAGGGATCAGAGAAGTAAGCGTTGGGTCCAGAAGTACGAGTCAGGCTTCAGGATGCAATATTATTTGACATATTTTATCACTCCACTGTTTGTATGTGTGTTTTTGGTTAAAGAGTTTGGAGAAGTCTGAGAGAAAAGGGAGGAAGTGTTAAACCTGTTAAGGGGAGCCACTTGTTTTAAAAGTATCATCTGGGAAAATTTAACTGCCATCATTTCTCGCTTAGGTGTTTACCCATAGTGAATATCAAAAGTCCAAAAGAGTGTCCATCTTTCTGAGCATGCCGGATGAAATTGAGACAGAGGAGATCATCAAGGACATTTTCCGACAAGGCAAAACCTGCTTCATCCCGCGGTACCAGGTGCAGAGCAATCACATGGATATGGTGAAGTTAGCATCACCAGAGGAGATCGCTTCACTGCCCAGAACTTCCTGGAACATTCAGCAGCCCGGGGAGGATGCGGTTCTGGAGGAGGCCTTGTCAACAGGTGAGCGTTACAATGTTAGAACTGCCACCGTAGGATGCTGTCCTGCTGCGCTGGCTGTTAGACCTCTGATCTGCTTGTCGTGGTCGAGTCAGGAGGGTCACTTTTTCTACAGGGATGAATGTGCATTTCACTTATGTTCCAAGCCACCCACCTAACCTGACTTAGGGTGAGATGCCCTCTGTGACATGTCAACTGTAATAGTAAAGTATCAAGATATGTTAGGGGCTTCTCTGGTAGCTCAGTTGGCAAAGAATCCATCTACAGTGCAAGGAGACCTGGGTTCACGCCCTGGGTCAGGAAGATCCCCTGGGAAAAGAAATGGCAACCCACTCCACCTTTCTTGCTCGGAGAATCCCATGGACAGAGGACGTGGCGGACTGCAGTCCATGGGGTCACAAAGAGTCAGACATGACTGACTGACTAAGCAGGACAAAGGTATTGTTCCTTTTCACAGACTGTTGCCCTGAGCTTCTGGGTTGGATAATACATTTTTCCTAAATAATACTCTGTTTCCCAGGACTTCCCTGGAGGTCCAGTGTTTAAGAACCCGCCTTCCAATGCAGGGGATGCAGGTTCAGTCACTGGTTGGGAAACTGAGATCCCACATGGCTTGGGGCAACTAAACCCTCCAGCCGTAGGAAGAACCCTTGTGCTTCAGCAAAGACCCAGCGCAGCCAAATTAAAAAAAAACCCTGCATTTTCCGTGGTTTCAGTTGCAGTCTGTCTGGTAATCAGTGAGTGAGTGAAGTCGCTCAGTTGTGTCCAACTCTTTGTGACCCCGTGAACTGTAGGCTCCTTCATCCATGGAATTTTCCAGGCAAGAATACTAGAGTGGGTTGCCATTTCCTTCTCCAGATCTTCCCGTCCCAAGGATTGAACCAAGGTCTCCCACATTGTAGGCAGATACTTTACCGTCTGAGCCACCAGGGAAGTCTGGTCATGAGTACGTTATTATTAATGCTATGAGCATTTGTGTCTCCAGCACAGACTTGTCAACTACTTGGGCGTCACATGGTCATATCACACACAACATGTTCCAAAGTGAATCATGCTCCCTCATGCCTCCTGTCTTGTGTTTCTCTTAGTGTATTGTACGATCACTCACCCAGTTGACCACGTCAGAAGTCTCAAGATCACCCTTGATTATTCTCTTTCTCACATGTTCCATGTGTGGCCCATTGCCAACTCCTGGTGATTTTACTTGTTGTTCAGTCACTAAGTTGTGTCCAACCCCACGGACTGCAGCCCGACAGACTTCTCTGTTCATGAGATTTCCCAGGCAAGAATTCTGGAGTGGGTTCCCATTTCCTTCTCCTGGGGATCTTCCTGATCCAGGGATTGAACCCAGGTCTCCTGCATTGGCAGATAGGTTCTTTACTACTGTGCCACCAGGGAAACCCCTGAGGATTAATACTTGTTGAATCTATCCACTTCTCTCTTATCCCACTGCAGTCCAAACCACTATCCCCCCTTGTCTGGGTTATAATAGCCTCCCAACTCTTCTTCCTCTCCACGCCTTTTATTCTGTCCTCCCTCTCAGTCATATTATTTATATAGTCATTGCAACAAGATTTCTGAAATGCAAAGTTGACTTCTCTCCCCAGTTTAAAGTCTTTCATTGACTTTCTGCTGCCCTTACTTTGAAGTAAACATTCCTTAACAAGATTCTTCCTGGACTTCCCTGGAGATCCAGTGGTTTAGATGCCACCTTCCAGTGTAAGGGGTGCAGGTTAGATCCCTGGTGAGGGAACTAAGGTCCCACATGCTGCAAGGTGTGACCAAAAAAATAAAAATAAAACAAAAAATCCAAGGCTCTTCCTGATTGAGCCTTGCTATTCTTTCCGTTTGTACATCTTTCTACTCCCTTACTTTATCATCTGAATTCCAGCCCACTCTGAATCTCTTTCAGTTCCCCAACCCTATTTAAAAAAAAATTGAAATATAGTTGCTTTACAACATTGTGTTAATTTTAGGTGTGTAGCAAAGTGATTCCATCATACATATGTTACATATATGTATTTTTCCCATTGTTGTCCATTAAAAGTTATTTTAAGATATCGAACATAGTTTCCTGTGCTATATAGTAAATCCTTGTTGCTTATCTATTTTATGAATAGTAATTTGTGTCTGCTAGTCCTATACTCCTAATTTATCCAAACCTGTTTCCCCCTTTGGTAAACATAAGTTTGTTTTCTGTGTCTGTGAGTCTGTTTCTATTTTGTATATAGATTCATTTGTATTATTTTTTTAGGTTCCACATACAAGTGAGATCATATAATATTTGATATTATATCCATCCATGATGGGCTTTGCCAGTGGCTCAGTAAAGAATCTGCTTGCAATGCAGGAGCCACAGGAGACATGGGTTGGATCCCTGGGTCAGTCAAGAAGATCCTCTGGAGGAGGAAATGACAACCCACTGCAGTATTAATGCCTGGAGAATCCCATGGACAGAGGAGCCTGGTGGGCTACCGTCCATGGAGCCACAAAAGAGGTGGACATGACTGAGCGACTAAACAACAATAATAGCATATCTTGCACCCTGCACCCGCAACTCCTCTGCACCACTGGCTCTAAGGTGCCTGTTCTTGTCCTTTATCCTCTGTCCGTTTGACTGAGGTCACCTGTGCCTTTCAGCAGCAGGAGCAGCGTATGCTGTGGAATTGCAATCCACCTGGACTGCAAGCCCTCAGCTTCATTTCTTACGAGCTGAATGCCTTCAAGGAGCAGTTAGACCTCTCTGAGCACTGTATGTATCTTTCTTCAGGGGATGGTAGTAATGCTTGCCCTCCTGCCTCACCAGGTAGATGAACTGATCAGTTTATGTGATTCATCGTTCTGTCCCAGGGGTATAGAATGGTGCCTGCCACATTGTAGACACTTCACAAATGTTAGCTTCTGTGCTTCTTCTCCTCTTCTAGAAGGTGGACTTTGGATAAGAGTCAGATGTTGCATAGGATGATCTGAACAGGTAGCTACTTGAATATAGTCAGGAAACTTAGATAACAAGAGATGTCTTATTTTATCTTTTACTCTCATTCTTCCCTTCATAGTAAATAGAACTGAGATCAGCATCTTTTTGGGGAACCACAAAAACTGTTCCCAGAGGTAGGGGAAAGGATTCTGCCTGCTTAATGGACCATGGGCACCTCGCAGTGTAGGATATGAGCTGGTCACATCAGACTGCATGGGCAGGGATAGCTGGATGAACATTTCACTGTGGTCTGTGAGGACTGTTATAATAGACAAATTGATGAAAAGATTAAACATGTGCACACTGCTATATTTAAAATGGATAACCAACAAGGACCTACTGTACAGCACAGGGAACTCTGCTGAATGTTATGTGGTAGCCTGGATGGGAGGGGAGTTTGGGGGAGAATGGATACATGTATATGTATGGCTGAGTCCCTTCTCTCTTCACCTGAAACTATCAAACTGTCACAACATTGTTAATTGACTATACCCCAAAACAAAATAAAAAGTTAAAAAAAAAGATTATTTGCAGACATGGAAAATAGCATCCCAAGAGCAAAAGCAGGAAGTCATGGGGCAGACGTGTGGGACAAGGAATCTATCCATTTATCTAGGATCGCCCAAGTGTAATGGGAGATGCTGTGGGCGAGGTGATTGGGGTGAGAGTGTTGTGGCTGTGCCCCCAGTTAAGGATGTGGATGTTACCTTTAGGAGATTGTTATTGACGGACAGTTTTGGGACATAGGGAGTCATGGTGAAGATGGATTTGGACCAGCAGGGCCTGGAGCTGGGATGACAGTTGGAATTCCAGGAGAAATGGCATCTTCAAAAAGTTGAGCTGAGGTTTCTGGCAGGATACAGAGCGTGCATGGAGAAGTTTATCAAGTTCCTGCAGAGGATTTTGTGGGAGATGTGGCCATGACACTGAACTTGGCAAGAAGAGCAAGGAGAAAGAGAGAGAAGGTTATGCATAGGATGTGTTGAAAGGAATGTTAGAAAGCTCCGTTTAACTGCTGGACTCTTACTGTTTTCAGCTTTCTCTTTAGTATTAAAAGGAGTCCTCTGGCCAAGCTGATTATATTGTCCTACAAAACCCAGGATGGACAGTTTGAGTTCAGAGCATCCTAAGAGGTGTCTGTGGCCCAGCTGCTGCCTCCTTGGCCAGAGGTAAAAAGGATGTTTTGTGAAGGTGAACTGAATCCTCAGTGCCTAGCGTGTACTTTCAGTCTCAAGAATAAATTAAGGCCTTTAGAGAATCCTCTTTCCTCATTTTTTTTCAGGGCCTAGTTCCTAGGCTTTTATTTTTTTGCCAGGGAGCGGGGGAGTGTCGATGAAGATTGTACAGCTCCGCGTCTGCCCCATCTCCCAAAGTTAACCTTACCCTGCCAATTCCCTTGTTGCTGACTCTGATGATAGTGTCCTGTCTGCACCTTACTGTCCTTTTTGCCAGCTCCTGACGTTGTTTCCACTTCCTTCTACGGGAAACTCTTTCCTTATGTTCTGTGACGTGGGTCCGCAAAGGAATGGAGGAAAAGATGTGTGCAGATGTGTTCTGGGCGTAATGACAGAGCTGAACTCTAAGCTCAGGAGGAGGACTTGGAGGGGGTGGAGTCTAAGCCAGAAGACACTGTGATTCCTGAGAGAGATGAGCAGAGCAGGGACAGGGAGGGAAGGTGACGGTCAGTGGCCAGAGCCCTATAGCAAGTTGGGATTAGAGTAGATGAGCAGGTTTCCTCAAGAAGGTCATGCCTGTCATTGGAAGTGTGCTCAGCCAGGTTTTAGCAGGCTAGGGTTGGCAGGTATGCTGAGTGCCCAGGAGAAGCTGAGTTCATCTTGCAGTTCCGCAGGCAGTCAGAACAGCTGCTGATAGTGGGCGGCCAGCCTGGCTGGCAGTCTGAACACTTCTACCCTGAACAGCCCATTCCAGAGAATACATGGCTCCCAGCCCTTGCTGGTACGTCTTTGCCAGCAACACTGCGTGCGTGGTCAGTCCCTGCTAAGCTGGAGGTCACTTGGAGCCCCCCAGGACAGCCCTCAGAAGGCTGAGGCTCGATACAGGATGGCCACCAGGTAGACGGCTGGGTTGGGTGTGTTCTGCTGCTTGTGGGCAGTGCTGGTGTGTCTGGCTCCCCGCCAGGGGCTGGAGGGTCACTCCCTGGACCTCACAGAGTCCACGGAGCTCCTTAACGACCTTTGTGGCCTTCTGCACACCTCTAACTGTGGACAGCTTTTTGTAACCTTGAAGACCCTGCCCTCCTCTCTGAGCCCTGTGCTGACAACAACACCGTGGCCATTCTGGTCCTTGTGTCCCTGGGAGAGTTCCGGCCAGAGGACCAACCACGGGACCCCATCTGGTACCTTCGGAATGTTCCTGAATAGGTCAAAGGTCGCATTCACATGAATCCAGGAAAGCAGGACAATTTGGCCTCCCCACTTCTGTAAGAGGGGAGATGAAAAGGGTCAGCTTGGCCCTCCTAACAGCTTACCCTACTGCTGCTCATCGACTTTGACAAGAGCTCTGTCCTCCCTGATTTCCCTCTGACCCTCTCCCGCTCTGCCAGTTGTCAGCGCCCTGGGACATTGGCTCCCAAACTTGGCAGGAGTGTGTGTAGGGTCATCTGTATGCTTAGAGAAAGAAATTAAGAGAAAAAGGACTTCTTAGGCCCTATCCTTGGAAATTCTCTTTATCTTCTTTAACATTTATTTTTAGTTATTTGGCTGTGCCAGGTCTTAGTTGTGGCATGTGGGATCTTTAGTTGAGCCATGTGAACTCTTAATTGTGGCTCGTGGGATCTAGTTCCCTGACCAGAGATAAAATCCAGGGCACCTGTGTAGGGATAGCAGCCTCTCAGCCACTGGACCACCAGGGAAGTCTTGAGATTCTCTTTAACTAGGTGTGGATAGGGCCTGGGAATCTAGCATTTTTGTACATGTATACATGAAAAATGGAGAAGGGCATGGCAATCCACGCCAGTATTCTTGCCTGGAGAATCCCATGGACAGAGGAGCCTGGCAGGCTACAGTCCATGGGATCGCAGAGTCAGACACGACTGAAGCAAGTTTAGCATGCATACTTGAAAGAACTGCCAGAGGATGGATGATGGGCTTACTAGTTGCTGAGTAATTTTTATTTCTTTCTTTGTCTTTTCAGTTTTTTCAGAATTTCTACAGTGATCATGTATTTCATTAAAAGTCAGAGAAGAAATAGAAATCATTTATCAATCCTTATATACACTACCATGTGTGAGATAGCTAGTGGGAAGCTGCTGTGTAACACAGGGAGCTCAGCTTGGTGCTCTGTGATGACCTAGAGGGGTGAGGGTGGGAGATCCAAGCAGGAGTGGACATATGTAAACATATAGCTGGTTCACTTTGCTGTACAGAGAAACTAACACAACATTGTAAAGCAACTGTACTCCAAAAAAAAGAAAAAAAGGACGTCGTTGAAAAACAAAATCCAGATTGGGAAGTGATCGGTATTTTCCTGCCCACATTGGACATTGTGCCATGGTAGGGCCCGAGGAGAAAGATGGGTGGGTTGTTACTGACATCTTGCACCTTGATAATGAACTCCGATGGGGGCTCCGGGGGTCAATTGGCTGTCTGATCCACGGCTTGGGCCAGTAGCACATACTGTGCCTTCCCCTCCTGGCCCAGGCTCTTGGTGACATGGATATTGCCTGTGGCCTCATCAATCACAAATACAGTAGCTGCCCCCTCTCCGGTCAGTGGGTACCTGGTGTGGCCCTCGCCCCTGTCCATATTAACCTTCCTTATAAATTTGCTCCTCTTTTCCACAGGGGGACTTGACCTCATCTTCATGCCGGGTCTCGGGTTCGACAAACAGAACAACCGTTTGGGACGGGGCAAAGGCTACTATGATGCCTACCTGAAGCGCTGTCTGCAGTCCCAGGACGTGAAACCCTACACCCTGGCCTTGGCTTTCAAGGAGCAGATCTGCCTCCAGGTCCCGGTAGATGAGAATGATGTGAAGGTAGACGAAGTGCTTTATGAAGACTGCTGAGCATCTTTGGCTCTGACGACCACAGCTGAATAATCAAGGTTTTGTGCCAGAAAAAAAGTCAACTATATGTATTTTCTCTTTGTCAGAAATAAGTAGAAATTGCACACTAATGTGAATGTGGGCTATATTGTTTTTAACGTAAGATACACCTAACATGAAACCAGTTTTAAAAATCAATAGCCTTATGTGTAATAGAACATTGATTAAAACAGAGGCTATCACTGTGTGATTTTCAATTTAACTTTCTGGCCTTAATGTCCCATGTTGGTCCATCTGCTTTGTGGTGGTGGTGGTTTAGTTGCTCAGTCGAGCCTGACTCTTGGTGACCCCATGGACTATAGCCCGCTAGGCGCCTCTGTCTATGGGATTCTCCAGGCAAGAATACTGGGGTGGATTGCTGTTATCTCCTTTCGACTCAGGGATTGAACCCAGGTCTCTCACATTGCAGGCAGATTTTTTACCACTTGAGCCCTTAGGGAATCCCTGGTTCTGCTTTGAAGTGTAAACTGAACATTCATGAGGCGCTGTGCTCCAACTCAGTGTCTGAGGGGAAAGGAAACTTATGGGGAATGGACACTGTCATGAAGTCCTGTCAGGGGTCTGGGTCAGTCTGGTGGGCACACAGAGACCCAGCAATTACTGAATTACTTGGGGTTTGCTTTGCATTCAAAGTTCCCCAAGAATATTCTCCCCTTTCATCATAGCTTCACTTACTCAACCTGAAATTGTGTCTGATGCTTTCTAACATTTGATGGACAACAGACTGAAATCTTTTATGATTTAAATATTTAAATCTGGCTGATGTGTTCCCATCTCTGCTGTTCCGGGTGTCAGTCACTGATGAATTTAAGATCTGGTGTCTTAAAAGGACGCATTTGAATCAGTTCTAATGAGATGGATGAAACTGGAGCCAGAGTGAAGTAAGTCAGAAAGAAAAACACCAATAGAGTATATTAACGCATATAGATGGAATTTAGAAAGATGGTAATGATGACCCTATATGTGAGACAGCAAAAGAGACACCGATATAAAGAACAGACTTTTGGACTCTGGAAGAAGGCGAGGGTTGAATGATTTGAGAGAATAGCATTGAAACATGTATATTATGATATGTGAAATAGATGACCAGTCCAAGCTCAATGCATGAAACAGGGCACTCAAAGCTGGTGCACTGGGACAACCCTGAGGGATGGGAGGGGGAGGGAGGTGGGAGGGGGGGGTCAGGATGGGGGACACATGTACACCCGTGGCTGATTCATGTCAATGTATAGCAAAAACTGCCACAATATTGTAAAGTAATTAGCCTCCAATTAAAATTAAAAAAAAGTAAAGGTTTGGTGTCCTGCAAGTTAGATGTTATTTCTGTTGATTGGTGGTGTCTGCTTAGGAAATGAGATTTGAGCTGATGGCTGGTAGATGGGATCACAGCCATGGATCCCATGGCTCGTGGGGGAAGTCTGGCTATAGCCAGAGACCCAGGAGGCTTCCAGGGTGCTGCTCTTTCACTCACATCCCACACCGTACCTATCCCCAGGTCCCATTGTTTCTGCCTCTGAGCATGCATACTAGCTCAGTCTCTTCAGTTATGTTCGGTTGTCTCTTTGAGACCCTATGGACTGTAGCCCACCAGGCTCTTCTGTTCATGGGCTTCTCCAGGCAAGAATACTGGACCACTCCAGTGGTTGCCATGCCTTTCTCCAGGGGATCTTCCTAACCCCAGGATCAAACTCATGTCTCCTGTGTCTCCTGGATTGCAGGCAGATTCCTTACCCACCAAGCCACCTGGGAAGTCTCTCTTAACCTGTTCCCTCCTCGCCTCGTCCTATTGTCCCTTTTGTCCAGGCTCTGAGTGTCTAAGCTGAACTGGGCAAGAGCCCCACCCTGGGTTCCTGCCTTTTGTCTACTTCTCTTCCCTTTCTTTCTCAGACCACAGTCACGGTGATCTTACCAGACATGAACCTGACCACGAAGGACCCCTGCTCATTTCCTTCCAGGCTCAGCTCTCCTGGCAGTCTTCCCTGTCCCAGTTGTGTGGACGACCACACAACTCCTCAAACGCCACCAGTTTCTTCCACCCTTCCTGCCTCTTGGGCTAATTTTTCTCTGGCTGCAGTGCTTCTCCCTCTTTTGTTCATCTGAAAAACTCCAGTTTATCCTTCAAGACAGCTCCATTGCCTCCTCTTCTGTGAAATCTTCCCCTGTCTCTTCACTTGCATAAATGGCCCTGGGCATTGTCTGCCTCATCACATCATCCTTCATGTCAGTTTAGTTGTCACGGGACCTCCCATGCTGATCCCGTGGCCCCGTGGCAAGAATCCATCTTCCAATGCAGGGGATGTGGGTTTGATCCCTGGGTCAGGAAGGTCCTCTAGAGAAGGAAACGACCACCCACTCCAGTATTTTTTTTTCTTTTCAAATTTATTTTTATTCTTTAACACCAAAAACGTTTGTATTGGGGTATAGCCAATTAACAACGTTGTGATAGTTTAAAATGAACAGTGGAGGAACTCAGACATACATATACATGTATCCGTTCTCCCCCAAACCCCCCTCCCATTCAGGCTGGCACATAGCATTGAGCAGAATTCCATGTGTTATACAATAGTTTTTTGTTACCCATTTTAAATATAGCAGTGTGTACATGTCCCAGCAAGATGGTAGGAGGGGCAAAAGCACATATAGAATCAAACCCCATGCCTACCAGAGACACTCAAAGGGCTCAAACAAAACCTTGTGTGTACCAGGAGAAATCCACAGAGACTGAGCCAGACCTGCCTTTGTTTGAGTGTCTCCTGTGGAGGTATGAGTCAGCAGTGGCCTGCCACAGGGGCAGGGGCTCTGAGTGCAGCAAAACTGGGTATGGCATAAGCCCTCTTGGAGGAGGTTGCCATTAACCCCAACATAGTGCCACCAGAACTTACACAGAATGGGGGAAACAGACTCCTGGAGGGCACAAACAAAACTTTGTGTGCACCAGGACCCAGGAGAAAGGAGCAGTGACCCCACAAAAGACTGACCCAGACTTGTCTGTGAGTATCCAGGAGTCTGGCAAAGGCATGGGTCGGCTATGGCCAGGTGCACGGTCGGGGGCACTGAGTGTGCTAGTGCCTGCATGGGACCTTTTGAAGGAAGTTGCCATTATCTTCATTACCTCCTCCATAGTTTGGCCTCAGGTCAAACAATAGGAAACACAGCCCCACCTATCAATAGAAAATTGGATTAAAGATTCACTGACCATGGCCCTGCTCTTTAGAAAAAGACCCAGTTTCCCCCTCAGTTAGTCTCTCCCATCAGGAAAGACTCATTCGTATCCATCAGAGGGCTGGACAGAATGAAAACCACAATCACAGAAAACTCAACAAACTGATCACATGGAACACAGCTTTGTCGGTAACTCAGTGAAACCATGAGCCATGCTGTGTAGGGCCACCCAAGACAGACGGGTCATGGTGGAGAGTTCTGACAAAACGTGGTCCACTGGAGAAGGGAATGGCAAACCACTTCAGTATTCTTGCCTTGAGAACCCCATGAACCGTGTGAAAAGGCAGAAAGACAGGACACTGAAAGATGAACTCCCCAGGTTGGTAGGTGCCCAATATGCTACTGGAGAACAGTGGAGAAATACCTTCAGAGAAAATGAAGAGACAGAGCCAAAGCAAAAACAACACCCAGTTGTGGATGTGACTGGTGATAGAAGTAAAGTCTGATGCTATAAAGAACAATATTGCATAGGAACCTGGAATGTTAAGTCCACGAATCAAGGTAAATTGGAAGTGGTCAAACAGGAGATGGTAAGTGTGAACATCGACATTTTAGGAATCAGTGAACTAAAATGGACTGGAATGCGTGAGTTTAACTCAGGTGACCATTATATCTACTAATGTGAGCAAGAATCCCTTAGAAGAAATGGAGTAGCCCTCGTAGTTAACAAAAGAGTCTGAAATGCAGTACTTGGGTGCAATCTCAAAAATGAAAGAGTGATCTCTGTTCGTTTCCAAGCAAACCATTCAGTATCACAGTAATCCAAAACTATGCCCCGACCAGTAATGCTGAAGAAGCTGAAGCTGAATTGTTCTATGAAGACTTACAAGACCTCCTAGAACTAACACCCCAAAAAGATGTCCTTTTCATTATAGGGGACTGGAATGCAAAAGTAGGAAGTCAAGAGATACCTGGAGTCACAGGCAAATTTGGCCTTGGAGTACAGAGAAGCAGGGCAAAGGCTAACAGAGTTTTGCCAAGAAAATGCACTGGTCATAGTAAACATTCTCTTCCAACAATACAAGAGAAGACTCTACACATGGACATCACCAGATGGTCAATACTGAAATCAGATTGCTTATATTCTTTGCAGCCAAAGATGGAGAAGCTCTATACAGTCAGCAAAAACAAGACCGGGAGCTGACTGTGGCTCATATTATGAACTCCTTATTGCCAAATTCAGACTTAAATTGAAGAAAGTACGGAAGACCACTAGACCATTCAGGTATGACCTAAATCAAATCCCTTACGATTATACAGTGGAAGCTACAAATAGATCAAGGGATTAGATCTGATATGCAGAGTGCCTGAAGAAGTATGGATAGAGGTTCATGACATTGTACAGGAGGCAATGGTCAAGACCACCCAAGAAAGAAATGCAAAAAGGCAAAATGGCTGTCTGAGGAGGACTTACAAATAGCTGAGAAAAGAAGAGAAGCTAAAGGCAAAGGACGAAAGGAAAGATATACCCATTTGAATGCAGAGTTCCAAAAAATAGCAAGGAGGGATAAGAAAGCCTTCCTCAGTGATCAATGCAAAGAAATAGAGGAAAACAATAGAATGGGAAAGACTAGGGATCTCTTTAAGAAAATTAGAGATACCAAGGGAACATTTCATGCAAAGATAGGCACAATAAAGGACAGAAATGGTATGGACCTAACAGAAGCAGAAGATGTTAAGAAGAGGTGGAAAGAATACACAGAAGCACTATACAAAAGAGATCTTCATGACACAGATAATCACAAGGGTGTGATCACTCACTTAGAGCCAGACATCCTGGAATGTGAAGTCAAGTGGGCCTTAAAAAGCATCACTACGAACAAAGCTAGTGGAGGTGATGGAATTCCAGTTGAGCTATTCCAATCCTAAAAGATGACACTGTGAAAGTGCTGCACTCAATATCAGCAAATTTGGAAAACTCAGCAGTGGCCACAGGACTTGAAAAGGTCAGTTTTCATTCCAATCCCAAAGAAAGGCAATGCCAAAGAATGTTGAAACTGCCACACAATTGCACTCATCTCACAGGCTATCAAAGTAATGCTCAAAATCTTCCAAGCCAGGCTTCAACAGTACGTGAACTGTGAACTTCCATTTGTTCAAACTGGATTTAGAAAAGGCAGAGGAACCAGAGATCAAATTGCCAACATCTGTTGGATCAGAGAAAATGCAAGAGATTTCCACAAATACATCTACTTCTGCTTTATTGATTATGCCAAAGCCTTTGACTGTGTGGATCACAACAAACTGTGGAAAATTCTTAGAGTTGAGAATACCAGGTCACTTGACCTGCCTCCTGGGAAACCTGTATGCAGGTCAAGAAGCAACAATTAGAACCAGACATGGAACAACAGACTGGTTCCAAATCAGGAAAGGAGTACATCAAGGCTGAATATTGTCACCCTGCTTATTTAACTTATATGCAGAGTACATCATGAGAAATGCCAGGCTAGATGAAGTACAATCTGAAATCAAGATTTCTGGGAGAAATATCAATAACCTCAGATATGCAGATGATACCACCCTTATGGCAGAAAGTGAAGAGATTCTTAATGAAAGTGAAAGAGGAGAGTGAAAAAGTTGGCTTAAGACTCAACATTCAGAAAACTAAGACCGTGGCATCTGGTCCCATTCACTTCGTTGCAAATAGATGGGGAAACAATGGAAACAGTGACAGACTTCATTTTGGGGGGCTCCAAAATCACTGCAGATGGTGATTGCAGCCATGAAATTAAAAGACGCTTGCTCCTTGGAAGAAAAGCTATTACCAACCTAGACAGCATATTAAAAAGCAGATATATTACTTTGTCAACAAGGTCCGTCTAGTCAAAGCTATGGTTTTTCCAGTAGTCTTGTATGGATGTGAGAGTTGGACTACAAAGAAAGCTGAGCGCTGATGAATTGATGCTTCTGAACATCAGCTCCAACATCAATGTTGGAGAGGACTCTTGAGAGTCCTTGGACTGCAAAGAGATCAAACCAGTCAATTCTAAAGGAAATCAACCCTGAATATTCATTGGAAAGACTGATGCTGAAGCTGAAACTCCAATACTTTGGCCACCTGATGTGAAGAACTGACTAATTTGAAAAGACCCTGATACTGGGGAAGATTGAAGGTGGGAGGAGAAGGGGACGACAGAGGATGAGATGGTTGGATGGCATCACTGACTCAACGGACATGAGTTTGAGTAAGCTCCAGGAACTGGTGATGGACAGGGAAGCCTGGCTTACTGCAGTCCATGGGATCACAAAGAGTCGGATACGACTGAGTGACTGAATTGACATGTCCATCCCAAACTCCCTAACTATCCCATCCCCCCAGCAACCATAAGTTTGTTCAGAAAGTGGTATTATTTCAATGACAGTAGTGTCAAGATCCCTTGGAAAAGGGAATGGCTGCCCATGCCAGTATTCTTGCTGGGAAAAGCCCATGGACAGAGGGGCCTGGTGAGATACAGTCCATGGGGTTGCAAAGAGTTGGACATGACTGTGTGACTGAGCACACAAACACACAGACCCATTTTAAGAGGATGGATTTAGTAAAAACTATATAATATAACACATAAATCACATGTCTGGAAATATTGGAAAAACACAGTACATCTCAATATGTTGAAAGGAACTAAGCACCTCCGTTCACACTTCCAACAACTATTTTCTGACTTGCATCTTAATGACATGGGACTTTCTGATGTGCCAGTGGAGTTCAGGGCAGATGCCAATCTGTGTTTTAAGTTTTAGCAAAACTTAATTCATTGTCTTTTGAAGATAAAAAGTAAGTATAGGTAGGGACTCTAATTTCTTCTTCTGAAGCCCCAGTGGTTCACCTTGCCCACTCCCTGGTGCATGTCACCTTGTTTGGAGACCACTGCTCCAAGGACTTGTCCTCCTAGTGGGATTGGTAGAGGTTTCAGTTCGCTGGTCCCTCCACTAACAGACTTGCCTGAGCTTTGGAGCACTGACTTCATCCACCCCTTCTCTCCTTGCCTCTTTACAAAAAAATTTTATTGATTTATTATTTTTGGCTATGCTGGGTCTTCATTGCTGCTTGCAGGCTTTCTCTAGTTGCCACAAGTCAGGGCTACTCTCTAGTTGCAGTGCATAGGCCTCTCATTGCAGTGGCTTCTCTTGTTGTAGAGCTCTAGAGTACAGGCTCAGTAGTTGTGGTGAACGGGCTTAGTTGCTCCACAGCACGTAGGATCTTCCAAGTCCAGGGATTGAATCTGTGTCCCCTGCCTTGGCAGGTGGATTCTTAACCACTGGACTAACAGGAAAGTCCCTCTCCTTGCCTCTTATTGACCACATGTATCTGGCCTCCCGCAACCCCTTCATCTCTCTGGTCTTGTCTTCCGAGTGCTCTGCCAGGCTATTCTCTTGCTCGTGTTTGAGTACTAGGAGAAATCATTTCTCTAAGTTTTTCTTTGAAAAACAGCATGGCCTAAAGAACCCTTTTGCCTAGAAAACAGCAGATCCCTATGTCTTGGTTCTTTCCCTCTCAGAGACCCTGGCTGACCAATCTCCACCCTTTTGGTGCATCAAAGGACTTCTGAACCCGGATAAAAGATGAGGAACGCTTTTTAAGTCCTTCACTTTCTTGCATGTCATCCCTCTGTCCACCCCCAGTTGCAGCTATTCTTCATTTTCATGTTTGTGACAATAGACCACATGAATACTAATGGGAAAGATATCTAAAGGAAAGTCCATTGTTTTGATTTTGTGTGTTCCGTGAATATCCTCCTTATATTTTAGCGTGTAGAAAGTACACTTTATCTTTTAAATTTTTTACACTTTAATTTTTAAATGTATATTTACATTATTTTTACTTGAGTCTAATTGGTTTGTAATGTGTTAGTTTCTGCTGTACAATGAAGTGTAAAAAAGTATACTTTACACCTGTGGCTAATTCATGTTAATGAATGCCAGAAATGAAACCAATATTGTATAGCAATTATCCTTCAATTCAAAATAAATAAAATTTTAAAAAAGTATACTTTAGAAGCAAACAATTGTTGCAGGGGTGAATCGGATCCCAAACAGTTCACTACTAGAAATGGTGGACTTCTGGTTTATCGCTGAGAAATTATCTCTTAGGGATTAAAATACAAAAAGTATCTGTTATTTTCTTTCAAGAAAAGAGAATACTACATTATTCTGAAGATCTGGATTGAGATACTTATGGCCATGGATGCTGGAGGATAGACAGATTTTGTAAGTCCTAAATATTTGCTGTTCCTCAAATCTAGTGATAAGATTGGATAGCAAATGCTTCTCCCTGTAATTACACTTTAAGACCCAATGGACAATGGAGATTCCTGTGTGACCACCCCATCCTCCACAGTTAGGAGCCTTATTGTCAGAAAACAACCGTACTTATATTATCTGCTTGCTTAACATCTTTGATGGTTCTCTATTGCCGAAACCCTTGGTTAGCATATAGGACCCATTCTAACTGGACTACACCGTCTCTTCATCTTTCTCTTTCCCTCTTTATATTAACACTCACACACGTCCTCTTATTTCTTCTAAACCAATAATACTAGTTACTGGAGAAGGAAATGGCAACCCACTCCAGTATTCTTGCCTGGAAAAATCCATGGACAGAGGAGTCTGGCAGGCTGAAGTCCATGGGATTACATGACTGAGCATGTGTGCACGAGGGTGGAGGGTGATGGGTTGGTAGCAATAAACTGGTAGAACTAAAACAAACAAAAAAAAAATAATACTAGTTACATCAGAATCCTGTATTCTGGGTAAAAATTGGTTTAGACTGTTAATACAGTTGGATAGTAGAATTTGTTTATAACAAGAAGGTGGTGTTAACGGATGGCAGGTGGCTCAGGAATGGGGCATTTCAGTGAGGCACCAAAATGTTCTTGAAAGTGAGTGTCAACCTTCATTGACTTATGGTTTGCCTGAGGATCTTGTTCGTTTTTAAATTTTTATTTATTATTATTATTATTTTTTGGCATGTGAGATCTTACTTCCCTGACCAGGGATCAAACCCACTCCTCGCTGCAGTGGAAGCTTGGAGTCTTAGCCACTGGATCTCCAGGGAGCTTCTGCTTGGGCATCTTGTTGGACTGCAGATCTTGATTCAGTAGGTCTAGAGTGGGACCTGAAATTCTGCATTTCTAACAAACCCCAGGAGCTGCTGTTGGTTTGCTGTGCACCCTGGGCATCAAGGCCTAAGCTGTGCTGTTCAAGATGGTGACCCTCGTCACCTGTAGCTATTTAAATTGAAATTGATTAAAACTGAATGGCTACCCACTCCAGTATTCTTGCCTGGAGAATTTCATGGACAGAGGAGCCTGCTGGTCTCCGTCATGTCCATGGGGTTGCAAAGAGTCAAACACGACCGAACGATTACACTTTCACTTTTCAGAACTGAATAAAACTTAAAATTCACTTCCTTTGTCACACTAGCCACCTATTAGGTGCCTACTATACTGAATAGTGTCGAGATAAAACATGGCCATCACTGCAGAAAGTTCTATTAGACAGCACTGTTTTCTAGAGCGCTGTTTTTCAAGCTGTTTTCTACAGGCCATCTACTAAATCAGAATCTCTAGGGGTAGCAGCCTAGGGATTTGCATTGTAAGCAAGCACCCCTATGGGTTCTTATGCATGTTAAAGTCATAGGAAAGCTTTTATAGAGAACTAGAGTCTGATGTTTAGAGATAAATGTAATATTTACTCGCTCAGTCATGTCTGGCTCTTTTTCGATCCCATGGACTGTGGCCCACCAGGCTCCTCTGTTCATGGGATTTCCCAGGCAAGAAATCCCGTGCCATTTCCTTCTCCAAGTGTGGGGATGGGTAATGGAGAAGCTCAGCTTAAACTGGGAAGCCCTTTCTGCCCGCCGTGAAAAGTATATGCAGTTATCTACAGGTATAGTAGGTTTCACCTGGTGGGACTAACCTCTGACACCAAAGTTCTGTAGGGTGGAAGAGGTGTGAACCCCACAAGTCAGCAGTGTTCTGCAGGTGTGCGACCTATCCCAGTTGTGTTCTGTGGTCCCATGTGCATTCTGCGCTTGCAATGCAGGGGGTCTGGGTTCGATTCCTGGTCAGGGAACAAGAACCCATACATGCAACTAAGACCTGGCATATGGGCTTCCCTGGTGGCTCAGACGGTAAGGAAACCGCCTGCAATGCAGGAGACCCAGGTTCGATCCCTGGGTCAGGAAGATCCCCTGGAGAAGGGCATGGCATCCCATTCCAGTATTCTTGCCTGGGAAATCCCATGGGCAGAGGGGCCTGGAGGGCTACGGTCCCGTGTGGGGGTCGGGTCACAGAGAGTCAGACATGATTGAGTGACTAACACAGACACAAGACCCAGTGCAGCAAGAACAACAATAACAAAATGTAGATACCTGTCTCCCATTGTCCCTGCCTTGGAGATTCCCGAAATTCCACACAGAAGGCAAAACCTGTGTAACGACCATTTTCACATAGTAATTGGACCTGGAGGGTCAACAGGCAGGGACTTATGCCAAGGCAGAACTCTACGATGGGTAGCAGTCTGCAGAGTTTTCCTTCTGATAGAAGTTCACATTCTTGTGCTCGTTTTTGACTGGGGTCGTGCAAAGCGGACAGACAAAGCTGGAGTTAGTTGTTGAAGAGAGCTCTCCAAAGGCAAGAGGTCCGAGATCTCTTTGTGTCTGAATAAATCAGCTGTGGTCCTTTACCTCAAGCAGAGACTGAACTTAAGTCTGAGAAGAAGATGAGGGAAGGAGCAGCGGGTGCTGTGACGAGCTGCCCGACCCCTCCTTGAGGTCTAAACTTTGCTTTCTCCAGGTGCTCGTGGCCCAGAGCTGAGCCCCTCCCCTGGAATTGCTCCTGCCTAAACAATTGCTCCTGATGCTGCAGCTCCAGTACTTAGGCCACCTGATGCAAGGAGCCTGATGCTGGAAAAGATTGAGGGCAGAAGGAGAAGGGGGCAGCAGAGGATGAGATGGTTGGATGGCATCACTGACTCAATGGACGTGAGTTTGAGCAACTCTGGGGGATGGTGAAGGACAAGGAAGCCTGGTATGCCACAGTCCATGGGGTCGCAAAGAGTCAGACATGACTTAGTGACTGAACAGCAACAACAAAACAAAGGCATCTCTTCTAAGGTTAGAGCCCCTTCTTGGTGACAGCCCACACTAGCATCTGGTCACTGAAGAGGTGGGAAGGTCTGGCCCCTTTGCTTCAGGGCAGGCCACCGGTGAGGGGCCATCCCAGGGCAGCCACCATGGGCCTGGCTGAGGCCATGTGCCCATGCATGCCTGCATTGCAGTTCCACTTCTCCCCCTACCTGGTCCTTTTTTTAAATTATATTAACTTCATTTTTTTTTTTTTTTTTTTTTGCTGTTCGGGAGATTCTGCACTCGGGCTTTCTCTAGTTGCAGAGAGTGGGGGCTACTGTAGTTGCAGTGCGCTGGCTTCTCATTGTGGGGGCTTCTCTGGTTGCAGGGCACAGGATCTAGGGCTCATGGGCTTCAGTGGTTTTGACATGTGGCTCAGTAGTTGCAGCTCCTGGGGCTTAGTTGCTCCGCAGCATGTGGGATCTTCCCCGATCAGGGATCGAACATATCTCAGGCATTGGCAGGCGGATTCTTTACCACTAACGCCACCTGGGAAGCCCCTTCTGCAGGCTGCTGCTGCTGCTACTGTTAAGTCATTTCAGTCGTGTCAGACTCTGTGTGACCCCATAGACGGCAGCCCAACAGGCTCTGCCATCCCTGGGATTCTCCAGGCAAGAATACTGGAGTGGGTTGCCATTTCCTTCTCCAAAGCATGAAAGTGAAAAGTGAAAGTGAAGTTGCTCAGTTGTGTCTGACTCTTTGCAACCCCACGGACTGCAGCCCACCAGGCTCCTTCATCCGTGGGATTTTCCAGGCAAGAGTACTGGAGTGGGGTGCCGTTGCCTTCTCCGATCTTCCGCAGGCTACTTTCCTCAAATCTGGGTTTTCTCTTGATTTCCCTATCAGCCTTTCCGGCACCACTGAGTGAGGATGTTTTTTGCTTTTCAGTTTCTACATATGGTCCAACCATCACACACCTGCATCCCCTCCCGTTCTTTCTTCTTCCCCCGACCCCTGCATCTCTTGGCCCCCTCTCTTTTGTTCTTTCTCTGCTTCTTCCTTTGTCTCCCTCCAAATCTGTCTCCCATCTCTGTGTCTCTCTCTTCCTCTCTCTTCTTCCCCAAGCCCCCTCACTTTGAACCCTACACGGACAGGGCTATCTGCAAAGGAGGGGTCTCAGTCACATGAGTATGAGGCACCCCTCCATATTTTTTTTAATTAAAAAAATTTTAAATCATAGTATCATTGCTTTACACTGCTGTGTTAATTTCTGCTGTACAGAAACATGAATCACCTATATGTATACATATATTCCCTCCCTCGGGAGCCTCCCTCCCCCCCTGAATCCCACCCATCTAGGTCATCATAGAGCACCAAGCTGAGCTCCCTGTGCTACACAGCAGCTTCCTGCTAGCTGTCTATTTCACACAGTGTAGTGTGGGGCTTTCCAGGTGGTGCTAGTGGTAAAGAACCTGCCTGCCAGTGCAGGAGATGCAAGAGACTCAGGTTCGATCTCTGGGTTGGGAAGATCCCTGGAGAAGGAAACGGCAACTTGCTCCAGTATTCTTGCTTGGAGAATCTCATGGATAGAGGAGCCTGGCAGGCTACAGTCCTTGGGGTCACAAAGAGTTGGGCATGACTGAGCTCATATAACACACACACACACACACACACACACACACACACACAGTGTATATGTGTCAATGCTACTCTCCCAATTTGTCCCTCCCCTTCCCCCTCTGTGTCCAAAAGTCAGTTCAAGACCCTCTCTCCCTTTATCTAACAGAAAGCAGTACCCTGGGAATGTTCTGCTGGGGGCTGAGGGCTCATGAAGAAGTCCTGAATATGATGAAAACTCTCTGAAAGGTGCTGGGCTTGGGGCAGCTGCTGTGGGAAGGAAGGTGGGTATCTGCCCCTCCCACCCCCTGAGTGAGCGAGAACATGACAGAAGGAGAGGGGAGGGGTTCCCCACCTCATTTTATCCTCTTGACAGTTTTGCCCAGAACTAGTGCTGCCAGTGTGATTTTTGCTTGTAAATGCGATTTATTTCTACTGTCAAATCCATCCTTTTTTAAAAAATTATCATTAAAATTTAGATAAAGTTAAAAAAAAATCCCCTCAACATCTGGCACCAGAAGGGAGATTTCAGAGAATGAGATGTTCAGATTTCCAAGTTTATTGAAAAACCTATAGATAGATAACTGCATGGCTGCTCAGGCCATTTTAAAAAACAAGAGCAGCTAGGCGGGCCATTTAAAAATGTGGGAGTTGTTGGCCGTGTGAGTTGTGGTCAGAAGCAGGGAGATGAACACTGGCCCGAGGCCAGCCAACAGCAAAGAGTCACACTGCAGACTGAGCCTCTTAGCAGCCTCCACCGTGCTGCCGGCCCCCTGAAGGCAGAGTGTCTAGGTGTGCCTGAGAGCAACAGAACCCAAACTCACCCCCTTCCATGTCAAGCCTCACCCTGGAGCTCCCTTTTTGAGCAGTGATAGGTCTCTAGAGGCATTTAATACCCATCAGAATCCTGAGATTCGTATCATTACCCCTGTTTGCTAGGGGAAGAACATTGATGAGCACAGGAGGGAGGGACCACAGGGCTTCACTGGTGGGCCAGTGGTTAAGAATCAGCCTGCTTGTATAGGGGACACAGGTTTGATCCCTGATTCGGGCAGATCCCATGTGCCGAGGAGCAACTAAGCTCGTTACTCCTGAGCCTGTGCTCTGGAGCCTGGGAGCTGCAATCACTGAAGCCCATACAGCCTAGAGCCTGTGCTCCACAGATCGGGACACCACAGTGAGAAGCTCACGCGCCGCAACTAGAGAGTAGACCCTGCTCACTGCAACTAAAGACAAACTTGCTCGGCAGTGAAGACCCAGTGCAGCCAAAATAAATAAATAATTTAAAATAATTAATTAATTAATTAAAAAAATAAATACAGAATCATAGAATGGAACAGCAGAGCTAGGGCAGTAGCCCAGATTTTCCAAGTCCTAGTCACGTGTGCACTTTGCTCTATCAAGTTACCTTACCACCAAAAGCAGTCTAGAGGGAGATGTTAGGGGAACCATCTTTTGGCCACAGGGATAAATGTGCAAGAATTGATAGGTGAAAGGGGCACGGGAGTTAGGTAGAGGCTGTGGAACATAGAGGTTACAAGTATAGATCTAAAATCAAGCTCTGGGAGTTCAAGTCCTGGGTTCCCCACTTAGGAACTGTGTGACCTTGTATAAGGTACTTAATGTCTCTGTGTCTCTTTGTAAAAATGGGAAATGATAATAATATCTACCTTGTAGGTGTGAGGTAAAGGTTAAAAAAAATAAGGGGGAACTTCCCTGGTGGTCCAGTGGTTAAGACTTTGCACTCCCAGAGCAAGGGGGGGTCCTCGATCCCTGATCAGGAAACTAGATCCCACATACTGCATGGCCTTATTTGCTATTAAACCCACCTATGGAATTCTTAGTTATTTTATTTTCAGTTCTAGAATTTTTATTTGTTTTTAAAAACACATTTTCATCTTTCATTAGTAGTAATATTCTCCATCTTGTCCTTCATTTTCTTGGGCATATTACTTGCAGTTATCTTGAAAGCCTATCTGATAATTCCACTATTACATCTCCCTGGATCTGTTTTTGTGTCTGTTCTTTCTCTTGGTCTTTGGCCTTTCACATCTCCTAGGACGCTTTGTGGGCTTTTCTGGTGGCTCAGATGGTAAAAGTATTTCCCCCCAGTTTGGGAGACTTGAGTTTGATCCCTGGGTCGGGGAGATCCCTCTGGGAGTGGAATGGCTACCCACTCCAGTTTTCCTGCCTGGAGAATCCCATAGACAGAGGAGCCTGGCAGGCTATTGACCATAGAGTCGCAGAGTCGGACATGACTGAGCAAACAATACACACACACACCCCGGTTGCTTTATAATTTGCTTATTAAGGGTTAGATATTGTTTATGAAGAATTGCGAGACAATCCGAGACTCTGAGAGGATTTATTCTTGTCCTTGGAAGTTAAAGGAGGGGCGGATAGTTGTGATCCAGTCTAGGATTGAGCAGATTTGAAATTAGGCTTTAGTCTATGGTATCACTGACTCAATGGACATGAGTTTGGGTAAACTCCAGGAGTTGGTGATGGACAGGGAGTCCTGGCATGCTGCAGTCCATGGGGTCCTGAAGAGTCAGATACGACTGAGAGACTGAACTGAACTTTAGTCTTTGTGAAAACGGAAATGACTCTTTCTGGTTAGTCCATATTCCTAGGCTTCAGATCCCATCTGAAATCTTGGGGTGCACGCCAGGATTCTACTTCTTGCCCTGAACCCCCATCTTTGCTCCACCAGTTTGCCAAGAGGACGAAAACCCTGCTTAACTTCAATCTGCTTGGCTGATAGTTTCTACTTTGTTTCTCCTTCTCTTGGCTTCCTCAGTGATCTGTTTCAGCAAAGCACGTCTCTGCTTTTAGGTTTCTTAAGAATCAGCAAATGCCTCAAGGCAAAAAGCTGTGCCAAATATCAGGTTCCCCTCTTGTGACTTCCTTCTGTGAGATCTCAGTGCCTTAAGATCTTATCACCTTTGATAACTCTGTTTTGTTTTAGTTTTTGGCCACAACATGTGGCAGGAATCTTCCCTGATCAGGGGTTGAACCCATACCTTCTGCATTGGGAGCACGGAATTATAACCACTGAACCACTAGGGAAGTTCCCTCTCTGTTGTTTTTAAACAGAATTTTTAAAAAATATAGTTTTGTTCATAGTTTTTATTTGTTTGTGGTAAAAATGTTGATCTGTATACATTCAGTTCAGTTCAGGTGCTCAGTCATGTCCGACTCTTTGCAACCCAATGGACTGCAGCATGCCAGGCCTCCCTGTTTCATCACCAACTCCCTGAGTTTACTCAAACTCACATCCACTGAGCCAGTAATGCCATCCAACCATCTCATCTTCTGTCATCCCCTTCTCCTCCTGCCTTCAATCTTTCCCAGCATCAGGATCTTTTCAAACGAGTCAGTTCTTCGCATCAGATGGCCAAAGCATTGGAGTTTCAGCTTCAACATCAGTCCTTCCAATGAATATTCAGGACAGACTGTGTACATTAGTCTGTCACAGAAATGGAGCTCCTTGGTATTGTTTGTCAGATCTTCTCAGAGGATTTTAGTGTGAGAAGTGCTGGATAGAATCAACTCCTTGACGGATCATGAGAAGCACCTGAGGCCCTTGTTTAAAAGTCTTATTTCTGGTCCTACCTTAGGCATACTGAATCACAGGCTCCAGGGAAAAAGACTGATGATTTGCAGTTCCAACAAGTACGTCTAACACAGGCACAATAGGGAAACACTGAACGTGACCAGGTCCAAGTGCGTGTGTGCATGTGTGTTTAGTCGTGTCCAACTCTTTGTGACCCCATGGACTGTAGCCCAGCAGGCACCTCTGTCTATGGGATTTCCCAGGCAAGAATACCGGAGTGGATTGCCATTTCCTCCTCCAGGGGATCTTCCCCACCCAGGGATGGAATTCATGCCTCCTGTGTCTCCCACATTGGCAGGTGAATTCTTTACTTCTTGAGCCATCAGGGAAGCCCTGACTAAGAGTCCAAAGCACATTCCACTTGTGTTCTGCTTGTCCAAGCTATTCCAGTTACTCCAGGGACCCCTCTGTACCTACCAGCAAGCCCTATGTATATGGATGAGAAAGAGCCTGGTTGCCCTGAGACACAGGCAGGGCACAGAGCTGCTTTTTCACTACCTCCTCCAAATTTCCTTTGCATCCCACAGCTTCAAGAGTGGGAGCTTCCTTTTGCTGAATTATTTCCAATTTCCTCCTCAGACATTTTAATCAGAGATGAAAAATGATTGGTCTTCAGCCAGCCTTTTCAGTCTAAGAGGAAGTTATTTTCCTCTTAAAGGTCCATTAATTTGCAATGGCTTTAGCGCAGAAGACAGAGTGGTGCTGTAGAAAGGGCCCTAAAATCTGGGGTTGGGGTGATGAGCCCAGAGTACCTGGGTGGCCTAGGAGTCCCTCCTCACCTCCACTCCTCCCTCTGTTAGTGTAAGTTCCCTTTGCCACCTTGGTGGCTCAGTGGTGAAGAACGCGCCTGCCAATGTAGGAGACTCGGGTTTGATCCCTGGGTCAGGAAGATGCCCTGGAGAAGGAAATGGCACCTCACTCCAGTACTCTTGCTGGAAAACCCCATGGACAGAGGAGAGTCTAGCAGTCTGCAGTCCATGGGGTCACAAAGAGACAGAGACGACTTAGTGACTGAACAACAACCAATAAGAAAGCAAGGAAATATGCCCAAGGAAAAAGAAAAAAAGGATGTGAATAGGTAATTCATAAAGGAAAAGGCACAAATAGCCATAAATGTATGAGAAAAGATTAATTTCATATATCATCACAGAAAGCAAGTCGAACCATGGGAGTGATAAAAAACTAATCAGAATAATCATAGTGAGTTTGGGCTCTGAGTTTGGCAACTGACCCCAGTTTTCTTGCCTGGAGAATTCCATGAACAGAGGAACCTGGCAGACTACAATCCACGGGGTTGCAGAGTCGGACATGACTGAGCAACTGAGCACGCACATGTGCATATAGTTCTGCGAGATTATAAATTTTTCAGTCTTTCTGGAAAGCAATTTGGCAAAATGTAACAGAAATCTTGTAATTTTCTAAGACTTTCGACTCTGTGAGTTTTGTTGTTGTTTTGGGTTAGATTTTTTTGTTTCTTTCAATTCGGCTGTGTGGGCTCAGTTACTGTGTGTGGGCTCCAGAGCATGTGGACTTAGTTGCTCCACAGCATATGGGATCTTAGTTCCCTGACCAGGGATTGAACCTGCATCCTCTGCATTGGAAGGTGGTTTCTTTACCACTGGACCCCAGGGATGTCCCAACCCTGTGTTTTTACTTGCAGGAACTTTGCAAAGAGTTGGACATGACTTAGCAACTGAACAGTAACACCATCATCCTAGTGAAATAATGTAAGCTATTTTCCCAGAGAAATATACAAGGATGTTCGGCATGGGGCTGTTTTCATAGTGATAGTTGGTGTTATCTGGTGAAATACAGCCACATAACAACAGGGGACTGGCATTATTATACCAATGATACACTGCATAGCCATTAAAAATATTGCTGATGAATGTTTAAAGAGGAGAAATGTTCAAGTTTTAAGCTTTGAGAAGAAAAACAGCTTACAAAGCAATATATCACAACAATTGCATTTTATAGAAGGAAAAAAATCAATGAAAAAAATATACTAAAATGTTAATATGGCTATATCACTTTATTTTATTATACACAAAAAAATCACAGAGACATGAGTTATTCAAAAAGACAGAAAGAAAGTAGGAATATTATCACTATTATGTGGGAAGAGTGGCTTCCATTCTAGTTGTGAATTTGCCTACTTTGCTCTAAGAGAACCTGAGCAGGTCACCTTGGCTCTTTGAGGGGCCGTTTCCTCATCTGTAACATAGAAGTGGTCTTTGCTCCATGTAATAGCATCCATATATGTTTGGGACTTTCCTGATTACAGGTCCTTTTTTGGTTTGTTTTAAATTTATTTGGCTGTGCCGGGTCTTGGTTGCAGCACAAGAACTCTCTCAGTTGTGGCATGTGGAATCTAGTTCCCTGACCAAGGATGGATGGTAGAGAATCCACCTGCAATATGGGAGACCTGGGTTCAATTCCTGGGTTGGGGAGATCCCCTGGAAGAGGGTATGGTAACCCACTCCAGTATTCTTGCCTGGAGAATCCCCTTGGACAGAGAAGCCTGGCGGGCTACCGTCCATTGGGTTGGTGAAGAGTTGGACACGACTGAGTGACTAACCACAGCACAGTGGCCGAGTTGAGGCTGGGCAGGGCCTGGGGGGAAATTGGTCTGCACTGTTGGGTCTGTGGTCAGTTACTAGTTGAGGATGGAGAGGTTGGTAGCAAGCCACAGCCAGGACTGGAGAAGGCCAAAGAGAAATGTTGGAAAAACCAGAAAGTGTTGAGGGAGAGAGGTGCAGGGGCTGACCTAGCAGTGATGGTCTCCCTGGAGGTCCAATACAGGGTCCTGGTGGTCAGATATAGGACTTGAAGGCCCCCCCAAAAAAGAGCAGAAACCAGACCAGGAGGATCCAACTGGGCAGAGGAGAGACTGAATACTTTTGGGTCTGGGAGCTAGCCTGGCAGGCATTACTTTGACACAGGTGGACTTGTGTGCAAGTTGCAAGTCTGCATTTATGCAAAACCAGCAGCAGTGGAGCATGGGTAATAGATGAACTGATCTGCAGATAACCTGGACAAATGAACTCACTTAAGTGAAAATCGAGCAGTTCATTTCCTGCTCGCTAACAAGTCGAAGCCTAATCTTTAAAACTGATGCCCCTGATCTCAGGGTGCCTGCGGTGGTAATGTTGGCCATCACTGACATGGTATATCTTATCTTTTAAGTACATTTCCTCTGATAACAACTGAACTGAATGCCTCAGTTTATGGAAAAGGCTCAGCATGAAACTGCAGATTGACTCTCCCATCTCAATCTTTTTAATTACTGCACGAACCCAATTTTATTATCCAATTATGAGTAAGGTTAAAGTTCATCAAACTACTCGCTTTATGTGAAATTCCTTTATTTCCGAAAGAGCTGAGGAACATTAAAGAACAAATGAAACAGTCGGCTGCAGATTACACAGGGTGATTTATCACCCATCTTCCACAAACAGCAAAATGGCTCTAAGACTTCCCCCAGTCTAACAGTTCTGGGTGTCCAGTGGACTGTAGATTTTTTCATTTCAGCCTTGAAAAAAAATATGATCTACCCCCGGCGGGAGTCATAATTTCACCGAATGTACAGTGCTTAAAGCTGCACAGGGCTCAGCCAGTTTGTTATGGCAGATGGATGACAACCCACTGTTTCATGAAATTGCTTTTGAATATTTGCAGAATGACCTTTTCCCACTCAATCCCATCGAAATGCACTAACTCATTCTACACACAAGGAAAAAAAAGGCAAACCGCTCTCCTGCAACATCTGGTTGAAACAACACATCTTTTTCTAGGAAACCTATGGTCCAAGCTTCTGTCAGATGGCCCCCACCCGTATCACTTTAATCTATACTCAGTCTCCAAATAAAAACAATGACAAAGTCATGCTTGTGTGTGATATGCTACAACGAACCTACATTCAGTCAAAGAGGCACTCACCGTTTTCTCAGAAGAGGATATAGAGTCCTGTTTTTTGTTTTTTGTTTTTTTTTGTCTTGGGGTACTGTTCCCTCTTCTCTTAGCCAGTTACCACTCTCCCTTTGAGATATTAAGTACTGACCGATAAAGCTAAATGTTGCTAATGCACCTTATGCAGATATTGAGGGGGTGATAGAACAGTACTTGGTTTACTTGTGCCAGTATTTATATCAAAATAAGAAACAGTCATGAGCATGATAGTCTCCTTTTCTACAGCTGGTTACCTGTCATAGCTGGCATTTATAGGTACCTTATTTCCTTGCTCATTCAGTATTTCCTTTGCCTACAGTAGGTACCTGGGTGGTGGGTTTAGTCCAGGAATTTGCAAGTTTTTTTGTGAAGGGTCAGATAGTAAACATTTGGGCTCTGAGGGTCATAGAGACTCTGTCTCCACTGAGCAGTGGAGATTTTTGTGGTTACAATGGAAAACAGGCATTTGTTGTTGTTCAGTTGCTAAGTAGTATCTGACTCTGCCATCCCATGGACTGCAGCACACCAGGCTTCCCTGTCCTTCCCTATCTCCCAGAGTTTGCTTAAAATCATGTCCATTGAGTTGGTGATGCCATCCAACCATCTCATCCTCTGTCACCCTCTTCTCCTCCTGCCCTCAATCATTCCCAGCATCAGGGTCTTTTCCAATGAGTTGGATTTTGCATCAGGTGGTCAAAGTAATGGAGCTTCAGCTTTAGTAACAATCCATCCAATGAATATTCAGGGTGATTTCCTTTAGTGACTGGCTTGATCTTGCTGTCCAAGTGACTCTCAAGAGTCTTCTCTAGCACCACAATTCGAGAGCATTCATTCTTTGGTGCTCAGCCTTCTTTATGGTCCAATTCACACAACTACTGGAAAAGTCATAGCTTTGACTAGATGGACCTTTGTCAGCAAAGTGATGTCTCTGCTTTTTAATACACTGTCTAGATTTGTCACAGCTTTTCTTCCAAGGAGCAAGTGTCTTACTTTCATGGCTGCAGTCACCATCTTCAGTGATTTTGGAGCCCAAGAAAATAAAATATGTCACTGCAAAACAGTCACAGACAACATATAAACAAATGGGTGTGGCTGTGTTACAGTAAAACTTTATTTACAAAATACGTGGAGAGACAGATTTGGCCTTTGGGCTACATTTTGCTGATCACTACCTAGATCATTAACAGTCCTGCCTGAAATGGGTTGTTGCAGTTTTCCCATTAACAAAGTGGAACTCTTGCAAATTGGGATGATTCAGTTGACTCTGCAAGTGTTCTCGTGTCTAGAAGTACGTGTCTTATAGAGCATGCATTGGCTGCACGTCATGGAAAATACTTTTTTTTTTTCTTTCTGGTGCAGTTCTTCTGTGTATTCTTGCCACCTCTTCTTAGTATCTTCTGCTTCTGTTAGGTCCATACTGTTTCTGTCCTTTATTGTGCCCATCTTTGCATGAAGTGTTCCCTTGGTATTTCTAATTTTTAAGAAATCCTAAGTCTTTCCCATTCTATTGTTTTTCTCTATTTCTTTGCGTTGTTCACTTAAGGAGGCTTTCTTATCTCTCCTGGCTATTCTTTGGAACTCCGCATTCAGATGGGTATACATTTCCTTTTCTCCTTTGTCTTTCACTTCTCTTCTTGGCTATTTGCAACCATTTTGCCTTTTTTGCATTTCTTTTTCTTGGGGATGGTTTTGATCATCGCATCCTATACAGTGTTATGAACCTCTGTACACAGTTTTTCAGACACTCTATCAGATATAATCACTTGAATTTATTTGGCTCTTCCACTGCTTTAAGGGCTGTTGCCAATTTTCTTCCCGTCAACAGCACAGGGGGATTCTTCTTCCTCCAGGTTCTCTCTTCCATTTATTGTTTGTAGACATATGAGGATGACCATTGTGACTGATGGGATTTGATTTCCAATTGTTGTTCTAATGGCATTCCTCCAGCAATTAGGGATGCTGAGCATCTAGTCCTGTGGTGAAGGTTTGCGTTCTTTTTTTTTTTTTTCAGTAAATGGTGTGAGGAAAATTTCCCAGTGGAAGTTGCCTTCCTGATAGTCGGTTGTGTTTGGAATTTATTTCAGCAATACCCACCCCATGACATTTCACGAGGCCAGGTGTCAGTCACAGAACCCCAGGTCTTGAGAATTAGAGGTGCCAGTTGGCACCTGTGATTAAATTGTAGTTATAGTAAATATTTGCAAGGCAGTAGCACTTTCCCATGCCCACCTCTGGCTAACAGGGCAACCAGAGCCTTAGGGAAATTTGGCTTCCTGGGCTGTGAATTTAAAGTGGAATGCCTGAGCAAATATCCAAGAGCTTGTTTCTTATGACTTTCTTGTTTTAAAGCATCACACACACACATATTCACTAGACTAATTCCTCCTGGGTCCGCAGCACCCTGCTCAGGGTGCTTAGGATCCTAAGAGGTTGCACTGAAGGAAGGAGGCTTGAGCTGGGATCCCCAGCACCAGGAGATTAGGAGGCTTGGTAATTACTGCCCCCAAGTTCCTCAGGACGTTGATCCCCGTTGGGACTCTGGTGCAAGCCAGAACATAGCAGAGAGTAGATCTTAAAAAAGTTCAGTGAAGGGCACCATGCCAGACTGTCTTGATCCCATCCCAGTCCAGCTGTGGGACCCAAGCCCACTCAGGGTCCCGGGATTGAACACCAGCCCAAGTCAGGGAGGTTGGTGGGAATAAAGAAGGCACTACTTTTCTTTCCTTCTCTTTAACATCATGGCCTTGCTATGTTGCAGCACAGTCAATTACAATGTTGTGATTGTCGTCAGTATACAGCTGCTTGATTCAGGTATGACATATCTATGCGGTATCTGGATTCTTTCTTGGACATTTTGCCATAAAAGTCAAGCTGATTGCTAAGCATCAGGTCTTTGTGGATAATGTATCTCAGGTACAGTGTTTTGCGTATACAACAAAGGAAGGAAGGATATAATTTTTGTGGATTATCTTCTAGAAACACAGATTTCTGTTGTATAGGTTAAAGATAATGGATTTCTGTGTACGTGTGTAAGGAAAGAAGGAAGGAAGAAAGGAAGAGGATAATCCGTGTGCATTATCTATTACAGGTACAGATTTCTGTATCTGTGTTAGTCCGGACCTCCTAACTCATTTCCAACCTTTCACTTTTTTTTTCTTTGAACCCTTTCAGTACTCAGGGTCTCACATCATATACTATTGTCTTCCTTGGCCTTACTGACCTCCCTTAGTTTATGATTCTTCAAGGTCCATCTCTGTGGCTAGACCAGTGTCATAACTTCCTAATTTCTATGACGGTTTTTTTATGGCTGGGTCATAGTCCATCATACATACGTACCACATGTTTTTTTAAGCTTTCAACCTCTCGGTTTAGATTGTGCTTGTCGTCTGCCTTGGCTATTGGAATCAGTGCTGCAGTGTTGGTTGGGGTGTGTGTTTCTGGTGACTGTTGGCCCCAAGGTCCTCGGGGCCTTGTTCCCTCCCAGGACTCTGGTCCTAGCTGGAGGACAACAGACAGTAGAGGTTTAAAAAGGGCTCGGTGAAGGGCACCCTGCCAGGCTCTCTCGACCCTATGCAGTCCAGCCATCTGACCCAAGCCTGCTCAAGCTCCAAGGATCAAAAGCAGCCAATGTCTGGGAGGTCGGAGGGAAAAAAACAAACCGTGGCTTTTTCTAAATTTCTTTAATTTTATGCCTGTGATGTATTGGAGTATAATCGATGTGCAGTGTTTTTCTTTTCAGTGTATGGATGGCTTATTCATTTATAACATGTACGTAAAGCATATCTATGCTTTTTTGGATTCTTCTGCCATAGAAGTTATTATAGAGGTTGAGCCAACTTCCTTGTACTAAACATCAGGTCCTTTTGGAGCATCTGTGGGAGATACAGATTTCTGTGGTTATGTTGGTGATACAGATGTCTGTGAATATGTTAGTCTTGACCTCCTAATTCATCCCCAGCCCTTTCACTTTCTTTTTTCGCCTGGCAGGGCGGCCGGGGCGGGGGAGGGGAGGTGAGGTGGAGGGGAGCTCTTTGTGTTTGTATTCTCTGATTCTCTTTTTCTGTTGTAACTTACTTAGTTCCTTTGTCTTTTTAATTTTAATTTTAATTTCCTTTGATTCAGGAAATCAACCCTTAATACTCACTGGTTCAGCTGAAGCTGAACCTCCAATACTGAGGCCACCTGATGCGAAAAGCAGACTCACTGGAAAGACCCTGATGCTGGGAAAGACTGAGGGCAGGAGGGGAAGGGGGTGACAGAGAATGAGATGGTGGGATGGCATCATCAACTCAGTGGGCATGAGCTTGAGCCAACTCTGGGACATAGTGAAGGACAGGGGAGCCTGGCATGCTGCAGTCCATGGGGTCACAAAGAGTTGGACACGACTGAGCGACTGAACAATGACAAGTGGTATTACAAAATAATGGCTATATTTACACTTTGCTGTTCACTACATCTTTGTAGCTTATTTATTTTATACATAGTGGTTTGTATCTCTTAATAGTTTTACTCTCTGAGCTACCAGGGAAGACACTGTTCAAGGAACCAGTGAGATAGGAGACAGATGGGCTCCAGGTTGGAAAGTCACAGCCAGCCTCCATTCTGCATTCCCTGGGGCAACAGATAGGTGGGTTCCAGTTGAGGAATTTACAACCAGCCCCCTGTTTGCTCTCAGAAATTGAAGTAACAACAGAAACAGAGTAAGCAGCCAGTCTTTGTCTCTTGTAAACACCTCCAGAGAATAATCTTGGCAAGGACAAAGAGAGGTAAAACCCTGTCTGAGTAAAGAATTAGGGAGAACACTACACATGTGCGGAAAGGCTCTTTGGAGTCAAAAGTCAGAGGATAATTCCAGGCCATAATGAGCCTTGCTCCTCCCAGAAGCCTTCACTTCGAGATCCGTCTTGGCTAAGGTGTGTGTGCATACCCTATGGGTCCTGAGGCAAATTACTGGGATGTGGGAGACAAATGCGATTGGCCTGAGGGAAGACAAATACCGGAGAACTGCCCCCTTATAAAGGATATAAACTTCCAAAGGCACGACTGTCTCTGAGGTCCCCCACGCACCTTTCCCCATGTACTTTTCTTTCAAATAAACTTTTCACTTCACTCTTCACCTTCTGCCTCCTCACCTGAATTCATTCTTGACAAGGCGGGCAAAGACTAGGGACTTCAGCTCTGACTGCTGGCTCCTGTGGTCCAGAGGTTAGGACTCAGTCTGGGAAGCTAAGACCCTGCTTCCAGCTATCGCTCGCTGCCACTTACCACTCACTGTATGAGTTGGAAATGACCAGCACGCTGTCCTCCAGAGTGGCTGTCACCAATTTGTATTTCAAGTAGCACAGGAGAAGGGTTCCCGTTCTTCCACAGCGTCTGCAGCATTTAACGTTCGTGGAGTGTTTAAAAATGGCTGCTCTGACCGGAGTGAGGGATACCTCGTTGCAGGGTTGACTGGACTTCCCTAATAGTCACAGATGTTGACATCGTATGACTTTTTTCTTAAAGGATTTGAGTTAAAGGTACCTAATGAAATCGGCTCCCTGGACGTCTGCCCATTTTGATTTCTTTTTTGTGGACCACCCCTGGGGGACTTCCGGAGGGCAGTTGTTGTTTACTTCCAGCCCCACGGACCTTGGGAATATGAAGTGCCCATCAGCGCGGCTTTTATAGTTGCTGTTACAAAACATGTCCACAAGGAGGCAGCATTTCTTCATGTCCCAGTTTCATTTTTCCTTTTTCTGGACCTCCATTGTTATTTTATTTTGGAGTAGAGCTGATTTCTGATATTACATTTATCAGTTCTTTTGGGGGTTCTCTTCTCCATGTAGATAATTAAACTGTGTTCCGTGGGCTACCCTATACTATTCAATGGATTTATTTTGATCAACTGTCTGATAAATATTAATGAGCATGTGTTATTAGCAAAGTCTTAATTTATCCCTCAATCCTAAGATTTTTTTTATAGTGATAAGCTTGTTTTCTAAGTTTGTGTCAGTTTCTCTTGTGTAATATCTGAAATTTGCATTCATTTCAAGAATACACCTGTCAGTGATACCCTGTGGTATTTGTCTTTCTCTCTCTGACTTCCTTCACTTAGTAAGGTCATCACTGTGTCCATCCATGCTGCTGTCAGTGGCATTATTCTGTTCTGATTTATGGTTGAGTAGTATTCCAGTGTAGAGGAGCACCACTCGGTCCTCATTTTTCTGTTGATGGATTTCTTGGTTGAATTTGTTGCAGGGAAAAGGAAAAAAAAAGAGGAATGAGTTTTTTCTTTCATGTTCCTGAGAACAAAGATGATAAGGAGAACAGTGAGCAGGCCTGAAAGTTCCTAGTTTTTTTAACTTTGCTCCTAACTCTGCATGTCTGTAACTAAGTGTGCTTTTCTGCCCCCTAACCCTGCAGGAGCTATGCTTTGGATCTATTTTCCTTCTACTCTAGGCTAAATTCATCTCCTGTCTGCGGCCTACTTTTACTAACACCTTCCCCCTTGTAGTTGCACATCAGAAAGAACGCTGCAGAACCACCGAACTGTCAGACTCAATTACGGGATTACTGACACCAGTTTATGACTGTCCTTGAAACCATGCAAGAGGAAGAAATCAAAATCCTATCACCTTTGTTCCTCATCACTGACTCCTGACTGTGAGCCCTCATCTTATATAAGCCTCTAAACTCCTCATGGTGGGGGGCACAATTCTTGAGGCTCGAACCTACTGTGTTCCCCTCTTCACCAACTGAGAATTAAAGCCACTTTCTGTTTCCTCCAACCCCTGTCTCCATATTTTTTATTTGGCTTCACCAGGCAGAGAAAGCCAATATTTTGTCCAGCAGCAATTCTAGTTCTTGGCCATTTTCAATTGCGCTGCCCTGAAAACAAGGGTTCATAGATTACCGTGAATTCTGATTTTCTCTGGCTCTAAGCCCAGACGTGGGATTATGGGACCATGTGGTTTCTGGATGTTTAGTTTATAAGGAACCTCCTTTCTGGCTTTTATAGTTCCTGCACCCACTTACATCCACACCAAGGCTGTAGGAGAATTCCCTTTGGCCTCCATCCTCTGTAGCATGGGTTCTCTGTGGATGTTTTAGATGGTGGCCAGTCTGACCTGTGTGAGGTGATTTTTCATGGTAGTTTTGATTTTGTTGTTTTCAATTGCTCAGTTGTGTCCAACTCTTTTCAGCCCTGTGGACTGCAGCACACCAGGCTCCCTGTCCTTTACCATCTCCTGGAGCTTGCTCAGATTCATGTCCACTGAGTCTGTGATGCCATCCAACCACCTCATCTTCTGTCATCCCCTTCTCCTGCCTTCAGTCTTTCCCAGCATCAGAGTCTTTTCCAGTGAGTCAGCTCTTCGAATCAGGTTGCCAAAGTCTTGGAGCTTCAGCTTCAGCATACGCATCAGTCCTTCCAATGAATATTCAGGATTGATTTCCTTTAGGATTCACTGGTTCGATCTCCTTAGAGTCCAAGGGACTCTCAAGTGTTTTTTCCAGCATTACAATTGGTAAGCATCCATTCTTTGGTGCTCAGCCTTCTTTATGGTCCAACTCTCACATCTGTACATGACTACTGGAAAAACCATGGTTTTGACTAGACAGACCTTTGTTGGCAAAGCGATGTCTCTGCTTTTTAATACACTGTCTAGGTTTGTCATAGCTTTTCTTCCAAGGAGCAAGAGTCTTTTAATTCCATGGCTGCAGCCACCATCCCCGGTGATTTTGGAGCCCATGACATTATTATATTGTCACTGTTATACTGCTGCCTGATTCAGTTATGACGTACACATACAGCATATCTCTTCTTTTGAATTCTTTTACCATAGAGGAATTGCAGAAGATCTAGCAAAGTTCCCTGTGCTGAGCATCAGGTCTTTGTGGAGTATCTATTAGAGATACAGATTTCTGTGTATATGTTAAAGATACAAATTTTGGTATATATGTTAGACATACAAATTTTTGTTTATATCTGGAGGAAGAAAGCAAGGAAGGTGATTATCTATTACAGATACAGATTTCTGTACAGATACAGATTTCTGTGTGTTCTCAGAGATTCTGAGATTTCTGTATTTGTGGGAGGAAAGTAGGAAAAAAAAAGTGAAAGTGTTAGTCGCTCTGTCATATCTGACTTTTTGCCACACTATGGACCTAGCCTACCAGGTTCCTCTGTCCATGGAATTTTCCAGGCAAGAGTACTAGAGTGAGTAGCCATTTCCTTCTCCAAGGAATCTTCCTGACCCAGGGATCAAACCCAGGTCCCCTGCATTGCAGATTCTTTACTGTCTGAGTCACCAGGGAAACCCATTTGTGGGAGGAAGGGACAAGGAAAGAAGAAAGGAGGGAATCCTTTTGGATTATCTATTTTAGATTCAGATTTCTGTGTATATGTTAGTCACTACATTCTAATTCATCCTTGCTCTTTCCGTTTTTTTGAACCCTCTGTGTTTGAATTCTCAGAGTCTCCTTAGGTGTTGTAAATTAATTTGTCTATTTCTTTTCAAATTTTGCCTAGTAGTCACATCATATGCTGTTTTCTCCCTCTGTCTGCCTGACTTAATTTAGTGTATGATTTTCCAAGGTCCATCCTTGTAGTGACCAGTGGAATAATTTCTTAATTTCAGTGGTGGTTTTTCATGGTTGAGTAATGGTCCATTGTAGATATGTACCACATTTTTAAGCTTTATTGTATCAGTGGACATTTTCCTGGATCTGTGTTTTGGCTACTGTAAGTAGTGCTGTGGTGAACATCGGGGTGCATGTGTTTTTTTGAATGATGGTCTTCTTGGGATATAGGCCTACATGTCGGAACATCATCCCTGCATTGGGAAGATCCCCTGGATAATGGATCCGCTGCCCACTCTAGTATTCTGGCCTGGAGAATTCCATGGACTGTATAGTCCATGGGGTCGCAAAGAGTCGGACACAACTAAGCGACTTCCACTTTCATTTTCTCTGGATATAGGCCCACATGTGGGAACATCAGATCCTAGGCTTAGCTCTCTAGAAAAAAAAATTTTTTTTCTGGCAGGGGAGGCTGTCCTTTCTACTGTCTATTGCTAATGTCCATTCCCACGTCCTGTGTAGGTGGATTCTCTTTCCTCCTGGCTTGCTCCTGCACTATTGCTGTGACATGTGAGAATGGCCATTCTGAGTCGTGGGATTTGATTTGTCATCGTCATTTTGATTTTCAGTTTTGTGCTTGTTGGCAGTGCACAGCCACCTGAGTCAGTTGTGACATATACAGACAGCATATCTGTTGTTTTTTTTATTCTTTTTCCATAGAGGAAATTGCACAAACTCAAGTAAAGTTTGGTGTGATGATCATCAAGTTTTTGTGGAGTATCTGTTAGAGATATAGATTTTCTGCACATGTGGAAGGAAGGAAGGAGATAAACTCTCCTTTTTTTTTTTTTTTTTTGGCTCTCCTTTTTTGGGTTTGAAGTCTCAAAGTCTCTTTTTGTCTTGTAAATTAGTTCCCTGTATCTGCTTTTTTCTTTTGCCTAGAATGGACTCATATGCTATTGTCTTTTTCTGTCTGGCTGACTCCACTTAGTGTATGATCGTCCAAGTTTCATCCCTGTGCCTAGCAGTGGAGTAATTTCAATTTCAGTGGCAGTTTGTCTTGGATGAGTAGCAGTCCATTATCTACATGTACCACGTATCTTTTAAGTTTTAGCCTGTTGGTGGACTTCTGGCTGGTTCTGTGTCTTGGCTATTGTAAGGAGTGCTGCAGTGCAGGTTGGCGTGCATGTGCCTTTGTGAATGTTGGTTTTCTCAGGACACTGACCCAGGTGTGGGAAGGTCAGATCATAGGATTAACTGCCTCAGGGGGCTGTCTCTACCCCATCCAGTTCTTCCTCCCTTCCTATTGAATGTCTATTTATCTTTTTTGGCCAGGTGTGTGTTTCAATCCTTACCAAATTTTAGTTGGGTTGTTTGGTATAATTTGGTATAATTTGAGGAGAGAGAACCCACCTACACAGTACGTGGGAATGGACATTAGCAATAGACACTAGAAAGGACAGCCTCCCCTGCCAGAAATTTTTTTTTTCTAGAGAGCTAAGCCTAGGATCTGATGTTCCCACATGTGGGCCTATAATCAGAGAAAATGAAAGTGAAAGTCGATTAGTCGTGTCCGACTCTTATCTGATATGTGATTTGAAAATAGTCTTTTCCAGTTTGTGGTTCATTTTTTAATTTTTCTGAATAAGGTGTTTCATAGAGTAGAGGCTTTATAAGTAATTTTATAATTTTTATTTTTCTGAGGAAGTTTGCAATTTTCTGAGGAAATTTTTAATTTTCTGGGGAAGGTTTTAATTTCCTGAAGAAGTTTTAAATTGTATTAAAGGGAGTAATTGTATGGAAGTAATTCTATGAATATTATTAATGTATGAAAGTTATTTATTTTAGGAAAGTAAATAATTTTATGTGTTATTCAATTTATGAATATTAATTTTATGGAAATTTTCAATTTTATGCAAGTTATTAATTTTATGGAATATCTGTGTAGTGATATAAATATTTATCTACCTAGACATGTAAACATCTATCTACAGATGTTCTCTATATATTGATATATATATCTATGTACATATTTAGATAGATATATGTATATGTCTAAAAAGTTCTCTATATATTGATATAAATATCTATGTACATATCTGTTTATATTCTTTGTCCAGGTGTGTTTTTCAATCTTTACCAAATTTTAAGGAGCTGTTTGGTATAATATGAGTACAGATCCTTTCTCTGATATGTGTTTTGGAAATAGTTTCTTCCAGTCTGTGGTTCATCTTTTGGTTTTCTGAATAAGGTGTTTCATGGCATGGATGCAGTCACCATCCACAGTGTTTTGGAGCCCAAGAAAATAAAATCTGCCACCGTTTCCATTTTTTCCCTATCTATTTGCCATAAAGTGATTGGACCAGATGCCATGATCTTAGTTTTTTGAATATTGAGTTTTATTCCAGTTTTTTCACTCTCCTTTTCCACCTTCATCAAGAGGTTCTTTAGTTCCTCTTTGCTTTCTGCTGGTAATATCTGCATATCTAATCTGACATTGTTAATATTTCTCCCAACAGTCTCGATTCCAGCTTGTGCTTTATCCAGCATGGCATTTCGCCTGATGTACTCTGCCTAGAAGCTAAGTAAGCAGGGTGGCCATATAGAGCCTTGACGTACCCTTTCCCAGTTTTGAACCAGTCCATTGTTCCATGTCTGGTTCTAACTGTTGCTTCTTGACCTGCAAACAGGTTTCTCAAGAAGCAGGTTGGGTTGTTTGGTATTCCAGTCTCTTTAAGAATTCTCCACAGTTTGTTGTGATCCACACAATCAAAGGATTCAATTCTTTGAAAGTTTAAAATTGTATGATATAAAAATATAAAATATATATATAAAATATAAAATATATACCTATATTTTATATATGACTTATATACCTCTATTTTTATGTATGAGGTATGTACCTATATTGTCATATAAGAGATATATGCAGATATTTTCACATAAGACATACATATCTATACTGCCATATATGAAATATATAACTATTTTCATGTATGAAATACATATGGAATACAACTCAGAAAAATAGCAAAATAAAAACAGGAAACTTTTAAAAATAGATGATGTCATCAAGAAACAGGTTTTGATGAGGTTTTTAAAAGTCACATAAAATGGTTTTACTCCTTTAACTTTTTCTTTGTGTGTGCTCAGTCACTTCAGTTTTGTCTGACTCTGTGTGACCCCATGGACTGTAGTCTGCTAGGCTCCTCTGTCCATGGGATTCTCCAGGCAAGAATACTGGAGTGCCATACCATCCTCCAGGAATTTTTGCTTTACAGACAACTTACCAGTCAGCCAGTTAATCTAACTACAGGATAAATATGTTTTTTTAAAAACTTAAGTTGCTTCTGTCAATGTTTCTCTGACAAAACATTTTATTTTCGTAATTTTTGATGCCTACGTATTAATTTCAGTTCATAATGTCCTATAAATTGAAGTCATTTAGCAATCTCCTAGTTTCAAATTAAGACTTTTGTATGTATTAAGACTTAAGACAGGGTACTTGATTTAAAAGTGTTATCTTAAGTCTCTAAAAGCTTTACTCCAAAGGCACAGTGATTTTCATTATGGTCAATGGACTGGTATTTAAAAATCTACTAAATCAGAAGCTCTGGAGTTGCTGTCTGACAATTTTAGTTAATAAGCCATCCAGGTAAATCTGAAGCACTGATGCAAACTGAAGTTTGAGGACTATTGCCCTGGAAGTCCTGTCAAAACACATATTTTACCAAGTCCAAGTTGTAAGAATTAGTATCATTATAAGTTATAGTAAAACTTTCATTCTCTTGGTTAAAGAACAACAGCAAAGGAAAATATATACATATATATTTATCTACAAATATATATGTATATATTCATATATGAAATATATACCTAGGTTTTCATATTTGAATATACTGAATACTACTCAGCTATAAAAAAGATTAAAATAATGGCATTTTTAGCAGTATAATCCTAAAGATTTCATAATAAGTGATGTAAGTCAGAAAGACAAAGAGAAATACCATATAATATCACTTACATGTGAAATCTAAAGTATGACACCAATGACCTTAATCTATGAAATGGAAACAGACTCAAAGATATGGAGAACTAGAGGTTACCAGGGGGATAGGGTGTTGGGAGGGGCAAGATAGGTGTGGGGGATTAGGAGATAGAAACTACTATGTATAAAACCAATAAGCTATAAGGATATATTATACAGCAAAAGGAAATATAGTTTTTATTTGTAATGCCTTTCAATGGAGTATAATCCATAAAAATAGTGAATCACTATGTTGTATACCCCAAACTAATATAGTATTGTAAATAAACTGTATTCAACTTAAAAAATTGTTGTGGCTATCTACAAAAATAATAAACTAATCAAAAAGAAAAAATAAGCAAAGTAAAAATGGGGAACTTTTAAAAAGAGAAGATTCCATCAAAAGACTGATTTTGATGAGAATTTTAAAAAATCACATAAAGTAGCTTTACTCTTGTAATTTTTGCTTTCCAAGAACTTCTTAGTCCAGTCAAGCCAATTAATCTATCTAACACTAAACCTTACCAAGCTAAGGACACTAAGCCCATTTTGTCACCAAGTTTTTCCAAGATGCCTCTGGTTGGCAAAGGTTTTTTTTTTTTTTTTTTTTTTTTTTTTTTGTGGGATCTAGTTCCCTGACCAGGGATCGAACCTGGGCCCCCTGCATTGGGAGCTCAGAGTCTTAATCACTGGGCCAGCAGGGAAGTCCCAAAGGTGTTTTTTTTTAACTTTATCCTTTCTTGTCACTAATTGTAGCTATGCCAGGAACAATATTGTTCTCGTGGCAACATCATGTGGTCAACAGGTCTTAAGACCACATTACCAAGGGTTTTCTTTTTAACTGAGCAATTTTTTAAAAAGTTGTGCTGTACTTCATCTTGCCAGTGTTAAATTCTCATTGGAGAGGAAGTCACTTGCGAGGCTTTTAGCCCCAAAGTCTTCTATTCTCAACCTAACGTGCTCCTGTCTTGCATTATTAGGAATTTGGGAACTGCAAAGTGAAGAGATTACTGTGTTGAAGGAGCTAGGAAGTGGCCTATTTGGAGCAGTCCATCTGGGCAGGTTCAAGGGGCAGTGTGTGTTCTGTTAAGGTGATCAAGGAAGGCTCCATGTCAGATGATTTCTTCCAGGAGGCCCAAACTTACCAAAAGGTAAGTTTCTTCTGGAGAGGACGTTCATGCTAACAGGTCTGTGTGTAACATCCGTAAGGCCTGAATCAAGAGTCCACATATCATAGAATGCATAATGGAATGTTACTCAGTCATAAAAATGAAATAATGCCATTTCAGCAACATGGATGGATGTAGAGATTAGCACATCAAGTAAAGACAGAGAAAGACAAATATTAACTTATGAGTAGACTTTGAACTATGATGCACATGAATTTCTTGACAAACAGTCTCAGACAGAGAAAACAAACTTTTAGGGTTTTCAAAGGGGAAAGGGATGGGGGATTAATTAGGAATTTGGTATTAACCTATATACAGTACTACATATAGATAAAAAAGACCTTCCTATATAGCACAGGGAACTATATTCAATATTTGGAATCACCTAATAACCTAAAAGCATGTATGCAGGTGTGTTCATATATGTATGTATTATATATGTTTATATATACTAAACATAAATTATATTATATACCATATATATGTAATATATCAAACTGAATCCATTTGGCATGCTCCTGGACCTAGCACAGCAACATGAAACAACTATTCTTCAATTAAAAATATACCTGTTTTCAATACAAAAAAAGAATCCACATATCACTGATACAAATATTTGAAGTTTAAATCAATTTAAAATACCATTACACAAAATGCACGTCTTTAAAACTTCTTAAAGATGCATAACCAAACTCATCACCTTGAGTAACATGATAACACATGTTCCTATAGTTAGACTAAGAAGAAAGGAAATACTGAATATGTAATAAGTTCTTATCTGTGAAAAAACTGTCAAGTTGACATGTTAAACTTTATTTTACACATCTGAAAAGTAAAGAATCATCCTATGATGCTCCTCTTGTTTATTATTTGAGAAATGCAAATCAAATCTACACTGAGGTACTGATTCAAACTGGTCAGAAGGGCCATCATTAAAAAGTCTCCAAATGATGAGTCTTGCAGAGGGTGTGGAGAAAAGGAAACCCTCTGACACTGTTGCTGGGAATGTAAATTGGTGCAGTCACTGTAGAGAACAGCATGGCAATGCCTCAAAAAGACTAAAACTAGAGTTACCGTATGATCCAGCAATGCCACTTGTAGCCAAACGTCCAGACAAAGCTATAATTCAAAAAGATACATGCAGTATTCTAAAAGAATTTGTGCATATCAGTTGCAGATCTGACAAGAAATCTTTACTCTCACATCTGAGATACCAAATTTGTTTTCATATATTGCGTGCTATATTTAGACTCTTGGTTCATACTCCATATAACCCCATTGTATCATAGTTGAATCCAATTTGAATTTTAGCCTTAGTTTTAGGATGTGGTTTCCCTCCAGCAGCATAGGAGACCTCACTTTTCTCCAGGTCCTGTTTCCCTGGTATGACATTTCAAACCTCAAAAACTGTTACTTGTTCATATGAATATCAGTTGCATTCTAGCTCAGTTTGAACAGAGAAGCAAAAAGTCAGGGGCCTATGTTTTCTGTTTTCTTCATGGAGAAAAATGAAACTGTTAGAAGGAAAACCACCTGCAGCTCACATGCTCTTTGAGCCACTAATTGTTCGCAGGAATTTTCCTTTATTTCTTTTCAAGTGTGACCTTTTATTCATATGATAAAAGATAACAGAATTAGAAGAAAGTAGTTTGAAATGATGGCTTGCTTCTACCTAGAAAATCTGAACCAAAGGAAACAATGGGAACTGCAAATATCAGGGTGCCAAGCTTTTAAGAATATTTTAGGTTTGCAAATAATAACTAGTATGCTTTCAATTTCAACAATATATTTTTATTCTGATCAAGAATATACTTTTCCAGAAGGGGTTCCAGTGTGGCCACCTTCTGCTGGAAACCTGGGAACTGGCCACTTTCTATCTGTCTTTAAAGGACACTAGGTTGCACTCTTAAGAAATTCCTGGGTCTCCCCTAGGTCCTGATGATCACGTGACCAGAGAAATTGGTATCATTGTTGTTTTGCCTGTTGAAATCTTTAATGACACAGATCCTTTCAGTTTCCTGATGTGGGTGAAGTGTGGAGCCCAGTGATGATTTCTTCCTCAAGAAATGTACATCCTAGTTCCCACATGAGGGTGAGCCCCCTGTCCAATGATGAGAGACCCTGCATGTGGGTGACCTGTGCCTCTGGAAGACCAGCCCTAAACTCATCTGAACCTGACCAAGTTCTGTCTACACGGTAGGTTTAGACCTCTCTAAGTCCTGTGTACACTAATGATGTTTAGACAAGACCGTGTGCTTTCTGCAATGAGAACGTTTAGACCTGACTGTGTTCTGTGTGCACTAGGACATGAAGACCAGGGTAGACACCCAGCATGGCCTCTGTCCTGGAAAACTCTGTGCCTGCATCTGAATGTCGGTGCTCAGATGTCTGGGGTCTGGGACTGAGGTGGGCTTCTCTGGGTAACCGTGCTCTCCTCTGAGTGGGGTTCCATGGCCCTCCCGGGGTCAGCGCTACGGTAGGGCTCCTAGTCTGTCCCCTGCCAGGTTCACCTCCCTGAGGCGCCTGGCGACCCCTCAGGTGGGCTACCTGGTAATTGTTCCAATTTTCCAGCACATTCAGGTTGAGTAGGGAGGCAGGTTCCCCTGGTGAATTGGTTCCAGGGCACAGGGATCCGGCAAAAAGTCAATGGGCATCAGGTGAGGTTGCTGCTGTGGTCTCCTTCCAGTCGACTCTCTCCCCCAAAGAGGACAGAGCTGTCCCATGTCTTTCAGCCCAGCTCTCCTGTTTTTTGAACACCTCAGCGGGACAAGAAAGACGGAGCCTGCCAGAACCGAGGTAGTGTGCTCACCTCTAGCATGAGCTTTCAAACGAGTGAAAAATCATATGGTACCAAAGTGAAAACAGGAGGGGCCCGACTTCTCAGGGACAATTGAGGGGAGAGGAGACGGTCCCTACACATCTTTCTAGGGTCCTAGGAGGTCCCAGGGTCCTGGCTTGTTCACGCATTGGGGGCCCACCAACCACAGCCATGGTGTCCTGACCAAGGAGATGTGTGACCCCAGTTTTGGGGGTCCGGGGACTGGGTGAGACTCACCTCATCTGCATGGGTCAGGATCATGTGTACGGGGAGACCACAGACTCAAGTCTAAGAAAAAGTGAGGAATACATGGAAGCTTTGGCTCCCCTGGTAGCTCAGAGGGTAAAGCGTCTGCCTACAATGCAGGAGACCCGGGTTCGATCCCTGGGTTGGGAAGATCCCCTGGAGAAGGAAATGGCAACCCACTCCAGTATTCATGTCTGGAAAATCCCATGGACCAAGGAGCCTGGGGGGCTACAGTCCATGGGGTCGCAAAGAGTTGGACACGACTGAGCGACTTCAGCTCAGCTCAGCTCACTTGTGTTTAGGAATTAATGCTTTATGGCATTCACTTTATACAGGCCTGTGCCTGTTTGCCTCTTTACCCCTGCGGGGTTCACCCTCCCTGGGGCTCCTGGAGCTTCCTCAGGTGGCTACCTGGGAATTACTCCAGTTCACCAGCACGAGCATGGCGGGAAGGGAGGCAGGTTCACCTGTGAATTGATTTCAGGGCATGGATCAGGCAAAAAGCCAATGGGCAGCAGGTGAGGTTGCTGCTGTGATCTCCTTCCAGTCGACCGCCCCTCCTCAGCAGAGATCAGACCTGCGCCTCGTGTTTGTTTTCTCAACACCTCAGTGAAACAAGAAAGGACCAAGCCTGCCAGAAACAAGGTAGTGCGTTCAGCATTGTCATGACAGCTGTAAAAACAGTTAATATCACAGAGAACCAAAGGGAGAAGATGAGGACTTCTCTGGGACAGCCTGGGGGGAGGAGACCGACCCTACACTTGTTTCTACCATCCCAGGAGATTGCAGGAGCCCACTCGTTCCTACCTTAGGGGCCCAACCAGCAGAGACCTGGTGTCCTAACCAAGGGTTGTGGGATCCCAGGTGCACAGTCTGGGGAGGTGGTGTCACCTTGGAGACTGTGGAAGTGTTTCCCCAGGTACGGGGTCTGGGGATTGTGTGGGTCTCACCCCATCCACATGGGTCAGGATCCTGTACCCGGAGACCACATATCTGCTCTTTACCTGCAGCGTGTCTTGTTCCCTTGGAGATTCCCAGTGTCTGAATTGAGGGTGTTGCCCTGATTAACCCATGGCCTTTTCCTTCTCGTCATCTTGTCGCATTCACATGAGGTCAGGCACCTTTGAGTGGGTTGTTGCTCTGTGCTCTGCTGAGTGTAAACCTTTGGTGTCATATTCCTATCATAGCACATTCCATATCTAATTCATAGGGGTCACCAGTGGTTTCCCCTACACCAACCTCAGGTAATTTGTAATTTAATCTTTATTTTATTTTGGAGTAGAGTTGATTTCCCTTGTTTTGTTGGTTTTAGGTGTACAGGAACTTGATTTGATTTTACACAGATGTAGGGAAAGAACAAATAGCCAAGATGGTGATCTTAGGCTGTCTTGCCCCATGGCCTCTTGCTTTTGCCGCACGTTTTGTAAATAATGATTATGTAACAGCTGAGATCACTTAAGGGCACTGGGCATGTGCGTCACAAGGTACTCGCTTGGCCATGGGCTACTTTTGTACAGTAAGGACATATAAGCTCCACCTGGAAAGCCCTTGCGGTTATATTAGGTTACGTTACGACTGCCTGTCATTGGTTTAATGAATAGCGTGCACCGTGAGATACAGTGATGCAATTGGCACTGTGAGCAGGATCAGCAGGACAACAGAGGTATATCTATTCATTTTCCATTTTTTCCTCATATAGGTTATTACAGTTTTTTCAGTAGAGTTCCTGATTCTATTGAGTAGGTCCTATTTGATTATCAATTTGATAGATATTAGTGTGTATGTAGTAATCCAAATTAATTTATCCCTCCCTTTTAGCTTTCTTTTGATGATCATAATTTGGTTTCCTCAGTCTGTGAGTCTGTTTCTGATTTGTAGGTTAGCTCATTGGTATGAATTTACAGATTCCCTTGTGTATGATGCCTTACAGTGCTTGTCGTTTTGTCTCTGACTTACCTCTCTTTGTATGAAAATTTCTCAGGCCATCCATGTTGCTGAAAATGTCATTTTTTCTGTTTTACAGCTGCGTAGTATTCAATTGTATAGTTGTATCACGTAGTCTTCATTTTTCTTCAGTGGATATGTTGGTGGATTCTATGTCTTGGTTATTGTAGATAGTGCTACCCTGAAAATCAAGGAGCAAATGTCATTTTGAATGACGAATTTCTCCAGATCTAAGCCTGGGAGTGGGATTGCAGGACCATATGATACCTCCATGTTCAGTGTTTCCGGGAACCTCCATGCTGTTTTCCATAGTGGCTTCACTATTTACAATCCCACCAAGACTGTAGGAGAATTCCCTTTTCTGTACATCCTCCACAGTATTTATTTTTTGTAGATCTTTTCAATGATGGCTATTGTGACGAGTGTGTGGTGATACCTCATTGTAGTTTTGATTGGCAATGATTTGATAATTTTTGATGTGGAGTATCTTTCCATATGCTTGTATTATTTTATGCTTTGTGAGTACAGTTTACCTCTTGAAACTGGCTTCTTGAAAGTTAGCCCTGTTTGGAATTCTCCAATGATTTACCACAGGACATTTCTTGTGTCAGATGTCCTTTAAAACCCTGTTGGACTTTTGACTAGTAAGAGACCTTCAGCACCTGTTTTACAGGGTGTCTGTTAATCTGACCCAGCTAACTGCTCCCCGCTCCCTGTCAACTTTTTTTTTTTGGTAACCATGAGATTTTTTTCCCAAGTCTGTGAGGCTATTTCTCTTTTGTAATGAAATTCATTTATACCTATTTTTTATGTCACCAGAAATGATATCCTATGTTAACTGTCTGTCCTGTTTCACTTCACTTAGTATGATCATCTCAAGTTTCTTCCCTGTAACTGGAAATGGCATTTTTCATCCTTGTTAATTTCTGAGTAATATTGCATTGTGTATATGCACCCCATCATCTGTCCTTCTGCACTTAAGTTGCTTCCCTGTCTTGGTTAACATACCTAGTGCTGCCATGATTGTTGGGCAGCAGCTATCTTTTAAAAATTTTGGTTTTTTCCAGATCTATGTCTAGGTATAGGATTGCTGGGTCACAATGTAGTTTTTTAGAGAACCTCCATAATGTTCTCCCTAGTGGGTGTACCCATTTACATTCCCACCCACAGTGGCAGTGTTTTCTTCTCTCCACACTTTCCACAGATTTTATTGTAGATTTTTTGAGATGGTCATTCTGGTCGATGTGATGTGATATCTCATCGGACAATTGATTTGCCTTTTTCTAAGAACTAGTGAGGCTGAGTATCCTTTTTTGTGTTTTATGGCCATCTCTATGCCTTCTTTGGGGAAATGTGAATTTAAACCTTTGGCTTATTTTTTATTGGATTGTTTGTTTTTTGATATTGCATTGTTGAGTTGTTTGTAGGTGTTGGAGATAAATTCCCTGTGGGTATCTTAGTTTGTAAGAATTTTTTCCATTCTGAGGGTTGTCTTTTTCCTCCACTGATGGCGTGTCATTTGCTGTGCAAATGCTTTTTAAAAACATTTATTAATTCCATTTGTTTATTTTTGTTTTATTTGTCCTAAAACGTGGATCAAAAAAGACTTTGCTGCATTTTATGTCAAAGTGTGTTTTTTGCTTTTTTCCTTAGGAGTTTCATAGTACCTGTCCTTTTATTTAGACCTTTAACCTATCTGCGGTTTATTTTTGTGTATGGTGTTAGGGAGTAGTCTAATTTCATTCTCATTTTCATGCTAAGGAATCTGTCTGGTGTCCTTCATGATGGCTGCTCCCAATTTCCATCCCCAGAATCTGTAGGAGGGTTCCCTTTGCTCTATACCCTCTCCAGCATTTATTGTTTGCAGAGTTTCTGCCTACGGCCATTCTGACCTGTGTGAGGTGATACCTCATTGAAGTTTTTATATGCATTTCTCTCATATTTAGCAAAGTTGACATCTTTTCATGCATTTACAACACTGTGCATTAAACTTACTTATTCAAATTGGCTTCTTGAATGCCTGACCCATTTTGAATATTTTTCTGACGACCTCTTTTAGGATATTTCTTGAGGATGCTGCTTTTTACTTACAGTCTGGTGGCTCAGACGGTAAAGCGTCCGCCTACAATGCGGGAGACCAGGGTTCAACTCCTGGATCGGGAAGCTCTCCTGGAGAAGGAAATGGCAACCCACTCCAGTATTCTTGCCTGGAAAATTCCATGGATGGAGGAGCCTTGTAGGCTACAGTCCATGGGGTTGCAAAGAGTCGGACATGACTGAGCGACTTCACTTTCACTTTCCCCAGACATTTTGAATATGAAGTGCCCATGAGCAAAGGTTTCAAAGTTGTTGTTATGGGAAATGGCCACAAGGTGGCAGCATGTCTTTATGCCCAACTCTGCTTACTGGGGAAACAAGAGCCCTGGGGAAAGTCCTGTTCCTGGATTGTCTGTTAGAGTGGAATGTGCCAGAAGAAACACCCATTCTTCTTGTGTCCCATTCTTCTTCCTTACCCCTGTCCCCTGGACACATCCCAATTCCTGCAGCACCACTCTGGGGAGGGTGCTTTCATCCATAGGTGGGAGGACCCAAAGGAAGGAGGCTGGAGGCGGAAACCCCGCCTCCAGGAGACATGGAGCCCACGGGGCTTTTCAGAGCTCTTCCAGCCCAGAGGCTCCTCTGGGTGTAGTAGGTGTAGTTTCACTGCAGGAGGACTTGTCTGGATCTGGAGGCTGTGGGACCATGCAGAGAGGAGCAGGCTCACCAGGTCCGTGGGGCAGGGCTCATTGGCTGGCACACCCTCCCCAGCTCCGTCAGCCCCATGACAGTCCATCCTTGGGAACCAAGTCTGCCCAGGTCACCAAGGCCTGAGGGGAATAGAGTCAGAATTCTCTTTTTATAATTTGTGTTTTGTATTGGTGTATAGGTGACTTACAATGTACGGTCTATTTGTTTGTTTTTAGGTGGACAGCAACATGATTCACTTATGCACAGATGTGTACATGTCCTTTTTGGGTTCTCTTCCCATGTAGTTTATTATGCAGTGTGGAGTAGAGTCCCTCACTGATTTTTTGTAAAGAGTAGTGTGTGTATGTTCGTCTCCACCTGCTCATTTCTGGATGATCATCACATTTCCCTTTTGGTAACTATAAGGTGCTTTGCTATGTTGTGAGGGTTTCTGTTTGGTAGAGAAGTTCATTTGTATCCATCGTTAGGTTTCAGCACTAAGTGATATCACATGATGCTTGTCTTTGTCTCCCGTCACTTAGTATGCTTGTCTCTACTTCTTCCTTGTTGCTGGATATGGCATGATGTCACCCTTTTATGGCTGAGTAATAATGCACTGTGTGCATGTACCCTATCTCGTTTATCCATTCATCTGTCCTTATCCACTTAGGTTGCTTCCATGTCTTGGCTGTTGTACATAGTGCTTCCTTGAACATTTCATGCACCTGTCTCTTAAAATAATGGTTTTCTCTGAATCTATGCCCAGGAATGGGATTGCTGGTCCTATGGTACTTCTCTGTCTAGTTTTTAATGAACCTTTGTCCGGTTCTCCTTTGTGGATTAGCTGACTTTCATTCCCACCAACAGGGAGGAGGGTTCTTTTTCCTTCATATCCTCTCCAGCATTTATTGTTATTGATTTTTTGATGCTGACCATTCTGACCTTGTGAGGTCACATTGTACTACTGATCCACAGTTTTCTAATAGTTATAGATGCTGAGCATCTTTTCATGTGCTTCATCACCTTCTCTGTCTTCTTTGAAGAAATGTTCACTTAAATCTTGTTCCCCTATTTGATTGTGTTGTTTCTTTGATATTGAGGTGCATAAGCTGTTTGTGTGTTTTGGAGGTAAATTCCTTGTGGGTGTCTTTGTTTGCAAACATTAGTTTCATTATGAGGTTTGTCTTTTTGTTTATGGTTTCCTCTTCTGTTACAACACTTTTAAGGGTAATTAAGTCCCATTTATTTATTTTTGTTTTAATTTTTATGATTCTAAGAGGTGGGTCAAAAAAGGACTTGTTGCATTTTATGTCAAAGTGTGTTCTGCTCTTGTCCTAAGAATTTCATTGTATCCAACCTTTTATTTAGGTATTTAATCTATTTGGAGTTTATTTTTGTGTATTCTGTCAGGGAGTATTGTAATTGTATTCTCATTATCATTTCTTTAAAAACCTGCACACCATTCTCCATAGTGGCCATTACTAATTTACCTTTTCCCGAAAAGTGTAGGAGGGTTCCTTTTTTCTACACTTTCTCTAGCATTTATTGTTTGTTGACTTTGGGACAATAGTGACTGTGAATTGTGTGAGCAAATACCTATTGTTTCCAAATTTTGATTTGCATTTCTCTAATGTTAAACAATGCTGACATCTTTTCATGTGATTTTTTTTTTAAAGGGTGTGAATTAAGCCACCACTTGAAGTTGGCCAATTGAATGCCTGCCTTGTTTTAAATTCTTTTTCTATGACAATCCCTAGGACATTCCTTGAGGGCGTATGTTTTTTTACTTCCAGCCCCTGGATCCTTGTGAGTGTTAAATATCCAGCAGCACAATTCTTCATGGTGGTGTTACAGAAAATGGCCACTAGGCGGCAGCACTTCTTCAGGCACACACCATTTCAGTTTTTTCTTATGATTTCCTTGTTATATTACTTTGGAATAGAGTTCATATCTGATCTTGCATTTGTTTCAGGTGTAGAGGACCTCAATTCAGTTACATGTAGCCATTTATCTGTTCTCTTTCTGGTTCTTTTTCGCATATAGGTGATTGCAGTGTATTCAATAAGCTTCCCTCTGCTTTTTAGTATTTACTATGGATCATTTATTTGATATATATCAACATATATGTTACCAAACTCTTAATTTATCCGGACTGTATCTGGAGGTTGGGGTCTCTGCAGGGGGCAAGAGGCACTCTACCTGCTACCTACTCCAGGCTCCCTCAGTCCCAGGACATTCCAGCATAGGTACCCCAAGCAATCAGGATCCAGGAATGTGACACCAGCCCATGTCACTATGTTGTGGGGCGAGTAGAGTCAGCATTTTTAAAATGTTTTTATCCTATAATTTGAATTGAAGTATATTGGTGAATTACATTCTTGTGGGTTTTTTTCCCCCCTTTTTCAGTCTAATGCAAATTGATTCAGTTCTACATAGATGTATATATGGGTTTTTTGGGGGTTATTTTCCATATAGGTTATTGCAGAGAGTTGCATACATTTCCTTGTGTTGCACAGTGGGTTGTGGTGACTTATTTTATAGATAGTAGTCTGCATGTTGGTCCGAAGCAACTCTTTTCTCCCTGACTCACCCCATTCTTTCTTGGTTACTAGAAGTTTCTTTCCAAAGTCTGAGAGGTTGTGTCTCTTTGGGAAAGAAGTTCATTTGTATCCATTAAATTGCACCTGGAAGTGATATCATACAATATTGCCTTTCCCTATCTCCTTTACTTCACTTGGAATGATCATCTCTACTTTCTATTTTTTTTTTCTTCTTAAGAACAGTATTTTATTTATTTTTATTAGTTAGAGGCTAATTACTTTACAATATTGTAGTGGTTTTTGCCATACATTGACATGAAGCAGCCATGGATTTACATGTGTTCCCCATCCTGAACCCCCCTCCCACCTCCCTCCCCATCCCATTCCTCTGGGTCATCCCAGTGTACCAGCCCCGAGCACTTGTCTCATGCATCCAACCTGGACTGGTGATCTCACACTTGATTTTATACATGTTTCAATGCTGTTCTCTCAGATCATCCCACCCTTGCCTTCTCCCACAGAGTCCAAAAGTCTGCTCTAGAATCTGTGTCTCTCTTTCTGTCTTGCATATAGAGTTATCATTACCATCTTTCTAAATTCCATATATATGCATTAGTATACTGTATCGGTGTTTATCTTTCTGGCTTACTTCACTCTGTATAATGGGCTCCAGTTTTAGCCATCTCATTAGAACGGATTCAAATGTATTCTTTTTAATGGCTGAGTAATATTCCATTGTGTATATGTATCATAGCTTTCTTATCCATTTGTCTGCTGATGGGCATCTAGGTTGCTTCCATGTCCTGGCTATTATAAACAGTGCTGCGATGAACATTGGGGTGCATGTGTCTCTTTCAGTTCTGGTTTCCTCGTTGTGTATGCCCAGGAGTGGGGTTGCTGGGTCATATGGCAGTTCTATTTCCAGGTTTTTTTTTGTTTTTTTTTGTTTTTTTTTTTGCAGTTCAATAACTTTATTGGACCATCAGCAATTAGTTCTCGTCCACATTGACTGTCTGTAGATTTTTGAAGGTGGTGACGGGCACGTAGGTAACCAGAGTGTAGAGCTTGTTTGGCGAGATTTCCAGTTTTTTAAGGAATCTCCACACTGTTCTCCATAGTGGCTGTACTAGTTTGCATTCCCACCAACAGTATAAGAGGGTTCCCTCTTCTCCACGCCCTCTCCAGCATTTATTGCTTGTAGACTTTTGGATAGCAGCCATCCTGACTGGCGTGTAATGGTACCTCATTGTGGTTTTGATTTGCATTTCTCTGATAATGAGAAATGTTGAGACTACTTTCTTTTCTATAGCTGTACTTGGCATTATTTCCTACTTCTTTATGGTTGAGAAATACTGCATTGTGTCCATCACCTGGATCCATTCATTTGTACTTTCTGCAATTAGCTTGCTTCCCAGACTTGGCTATTGTACCTTGTGGGGCTGAGATTCCAAGGGTACCTGTGTCTTTTAAATTTTGGAATTACTCCAGAAGCGTGCCCAGGCATGGGATTGCTGGATCCTATTGCTGTGGAATATCTATTAAAGTTACAGATTTCTGTGTATATTGGAGAAAAATATTTCTCTGTATAAGGCATGGAAGAAAGGAAGAAGGAAGGCAGGAGATAATCCTTGTGGAATATCTAAATCATATATATATTTGTGTTTGAATCTCATACTCCCTTTTTGTATTGTAAATTACTTTGCCTGTATTTCTTTCATTTTACCTAGAAGGAACATCACCTGCTATTTTCTTCACTGTTGCTGACTTCATTTAGTGTATGATCCTCGAAAGTCCATCCTTGTGGGAAAAACTGGAATAATTTCATAGTTTCAGTGGTAGTTTTTCATGTCTGAGTAGTTGCCCACTGTATATATGTACCACATTTCTTTAAGATTCAACCTGTTAATGGACTTCTTCTTGGGTCTGTATCTTGAGCACTGGAGGTACCACTGCAGTGAGAGTTGGGGTACATGTGTCATTTTGAATGATGTTTTTTCCATAGTATATGCCCAGGTGTAGGTATTAAAATCTTAGGCTTAGCTCGCTTGAAATTTTCTGTTTGCCTGTTAAGGCTGCCCTTTCTAGTGGCTGTTGCCAATGTCCACTCCCATGGAGCGTGTAGGGAGCGTTCCATGATCTCCCAGCTCTCTCCCCCATTTACTGCTTGCAGACAGGACAGACATCTCGCCAGACGGGATTTGATTTCCTGCTGTCATTTTGGTTGGCATTTCTCCCTATAGTAATTAGGGATGCTGAGCATCTTGCCCTGTGGTTGTGAGTGTGTGTGTTTTTCCCTTAAAGGGTGTGAGGAAAGTCTACCTGTTGCAGTTGGCTTTTTGAAAGTTGGTTGTGTTTGGAATTTATTTATGCAATACCAGTAACAGGACCTTTCCTGAGGACAGCTGTTAGTCACAGCCCCGAAGCCCCCAGGCCCTGTGAATTGGAGTGAAGATGCCGGTAAGCACCGGTTACTGGCAAGTTGCAGTTACAGGAAATGACCACAAGGCGGCAGCACTTCTCAATACCAACCCTGAAACAACCACAATTTTAGGAAGAGTTGGCTTCCTGGGCTGTGCATTAGAGAGAGGCATGTGCCTGAGCAAACACCCAAGGGTTTAAATATCACTACTTCTTCCCACTAAAGCTTTTCTCCTCCCCTCCAGACTCATCCTTCCTTGGGGTACTGCTCCTTGCCGAGGTGCCTAAGAGGCAGCACTCTGAGGAAGCAGGCTTCAGCTGGGGTCCCAGCGCCAGGGCCCTGGATACTTGGTGACTTTACCCTGGTTGTTGAGGCCAGAGGGTCAGGCCACCATCGTGGGGTGCACTAGGGATTCTGGTCCAAGCCAGAGAAAAGCAGACAGTACAGGTTTAAGAGGAGTCTCAATGCAGGGCACCCTACAAGGCTGTATCGGCCCCACCGTAGTCCAGTTCTGGGACTCAAGCCTATTCAGGTTCCAGGGGTCAGAGAGCATCCCAAGTCAGGGAGGTTGGCGGGAATAAACTAGGCATTGCTTTTCTTTCCTTTAATCTCAAGCCAATGGTGTGTTGAAGTGTAGTTGATTTGCAGTTCTGTGCTTGTCCTCAGTGTACAAGGGACTGATTCAGTTATGACAGATACTTACAGCATAGTTATACTTTTTTTTTTTTTTTGCCATAGAGGTTATTGAACAAGGTGGAGTAAATTTCTCAGTGCTAAACATCCCACTCCTTGTGGAATATCTGTTAGAGATACAGATATTTTGTATATGCACAAGATATGAAGGAAGGAGATAGTCCTTTTGGATTATCTACTACAGCTACAGATTTCTATGTATATGTTAGAGATAAATATTTCTCTGTATATGTAAATGGAAGGAAAGATGAAAGAAAAGGAAGGAGGAAGGTAGGAGATAATCTCTGTGAATTACCTAGTAAAGATTTCTGTGGGTATGTTAGAGATAGATTTCAGTGCATATGTGGAAGGAAGGAGATAATTCTTGTGGATTGTGTATTATAGATACTGATTTCTATGTATATATTAGTACCAACCTCCTAATTCATACCTGGTCCTTTCATTTTTTGGAAAGCTTTGTGTTTGAATCTTAGTGTCTCTTGTTCTGTGGTAAATTACTTCCCCTGTATGTCTTTTTTTTTTTTTTTTTTTGCAGAGAAGGGATATCATCAGCTATATTTTTTCTATGTTGCTGAGTACACTAAATATATGGTCCTTTAACATCCATCCTCGTCTGGACCAATGGCATAATTTCATGGTGGTTTTTCATGTCTGAGCAAAAGCCTAAGGTATACATGTACCACATTCCTTTAAGATTTAATTTTTCAATGGAATGTTTCTTTGGTCTGTGTGTTGACTGTTGGAAGTGACACTGCAGTGAACACTGGGATGCATGTGTCTTTTGAATGATTTTTTTTGTATTATTGGCTCAGGTGTGGGTATTAAAATCCTAAAGCTTAGCTCTCTTGAAATTTTTCATTGTTGCCTGTGGAGGCTGTCCTTTCCAGGGGCTGTTGCCAATGTCCATTCCTATGGAGCATGTAGGGGGATTCCATCATCTCCAGTTCTCTCCCCCATTTACTGTTTGCTGACAGTCAGGATAACCATTCTCTCAGATGGAATTTGACTACTTGTCATTTTGATTGGTATTCTTCCTGTAATAATTAGGGCATCTTGTCTAGTGACTGTCTGGTATTTTTTTTTTTTTTCCCTTAAAGGATGTGAGAAAACTTTACCTGTTACAACTGGCTTCTTGAAAGTTGATTGTGTTTGGAATTTATGTCTGCAACACCCACCATAGGACCTTTTCTGAAGGCAGTTGTCATTAATAGCCCCACATATGTGTGTGCATGCTAAGTCGTTTTAGTCGTGTCCTACTTTGTGCAACCCCATGGGCTGTAGCCTTCCTCTGTCCATGGGATCCTCCAGACAAGCGTACTTGTGTTTCCATGCCTTCCTCCAGGGGACCTTCCCCATAGGCCTTGTGAATTGGAGACGCCAGTAAGCACCTGTGGCCAAATTGTATTACAGGAAATGTCCACAAGGCGGCAGTACTTCTTCATGCCAACTCTGGTTCCATCTGCAACCAGATTCTTGGGGAAAGTAGGCTTCCTGGATGGTGAATTAGAGTGGAAGGTGCCTGAGCAAACACCCAAGGGCCTGAATCTCACTACTTCTTCCCCCTGAAGCTTCACCCCTCCCCTCCAGACTCATCAGTACCTGGGGAACGGCTCCCTGGTGGGTGCCTAAGAGGCTGCCCTCTCAGGAAGGAGGCTTCAGCTGGGGACCCCAGCACCAGGAGACCTGGTACCCGGTGAGGTTACCCTGGTTCTCAAGACCAGAGGGTCAGGCCACCATTGTTGGGGTGCACCAGGGATTCTGGTCCCAGCTAGAGGAAACCAGACAGTACAGGCTTAAGAGGAGTCTCTATGAAGAGCACCTTGCAGGGTTGTCTTGACCCCACCCCAGTCCAGCCCTCGGACTGTAGTCTACTCAGCTTTCAGTGATACAATAGCAACCCAAGTCACGGTGGTCAGAGGGAATAAACTAGGCATTACTGTTCTTTCCTTTAATCTCATACTGATGCTATGTTGAAGTACACTTGATTTGCAGTGTTGTGCTTGTCCTAAATGTGCAATGGACTGATTCAGTTTTATATATGTATGTATGTATGTGTGTGTGTGTGTGTGTGTATATATATATATACAGCATGTATGTACTTTTAAAAAATTCTTTTGCCATAAGGGTTATTGAACAAGTTTGAGTAAGATTCTCTGTGTTGAACACCAGGTGCCTGTGGAACATTTATTAAAGTTAAACCTTTTTCTGTTCATGTGCAAGGAAGGAAGGAAGGAGATTATCCTTGTGATTATACTTGTGGATTATCTATTACAGCTATAGATTTCTATGTATATGTTAGAGATAAGTATTTCTGTGTATATGTGCATGGAAGGAAGGAAGGCAGGAGATAATTTTTGTGGATTACCTAATATAGATACTGATTTCTGTGGGTATGTTAGAGATAAAGATTACTATGCATATGTCAAAGGAAGGAGATGATGATTTTGGATTATCTATTACAGATAGAGATTTCTCTGTATATGTCAGAGATAGAAATTTCTGTGTATATTTGGAAGGAAGGAAAGAAATAATACTTCTGGATTATCTATTATAGATACAGATTTCTGTGTATATGTTAGCCCTGATCTTCTAATTCATCCTTTTTCTTTCACTTTTTCTTGGAAACTTCTGATTGTGTTTGAATTCTCAGAGTCACTTACTGTGTTGTAAATTTGTTCCTTTGTATCTGTTTTTAAATTTTGCCTACAAGGGACATCATATGCTATTTTTTTTCTCTGTCTGGCTGACTTCACTTAGTTTATAATCCTCCAGGGCCCATTCTTGTGACAGTTAGTTGCATAATTTAATAATTTCAGTAGCCATTTTTCACGGCTAATAGTAATCCATTGTATATTTGTACCACATCTTTAACCTTTAATCTGTCAAAAGACATCTTGCTGGTTCTGTGTTTTGACTGTTATAACTAGTGTGGGAGTGAACATTGGAGTGCATATGACTTTTTGAATGATAGTTTTCTCATATATAAGCCCAGGTATGGGTATGTCTGATCATGGGCTGAACTCTCTTGGAATTTTATTTTCAGGCCTATGGAGTCTATCCTTTCTAGTGGCTGTTTTCAATGTTTTTTCCTGCCAACCATGTAAGGGGGTTCCTCTTCTCCCATCTCTCTCCTGCATGTAATATTTGTAATCTTGTGAGGATGCTCATTCTGACAGGTGGGATGTGATTTCTTGTCGTTTTGATTGACATCATATTTAGGAGTGTAGAGCCCGTGGCCTTTTTTTTTTTTTTTCTTTTCGTTAAAGGGTGTGAGGAAAATTGACCAGGTTACAGTTGGCTTCTTGAAAGTCAGTTGTGTCTGGAATTCATTTCTGCAATACCAGCCCCAGGAGCTTTCTAGAGGGTGGCTGTCATTAAACAGCCCCAAGTGACAGTGAAAGGGCTCAGTCGTGTTCGACTCTTTGCGACCCCATGGACTGTAGCCCACCAGGCTCCTCCGTCCATGGGATTCTCCAGGCAAGAATACTGGAGTGGGTTGCCATTTCCTTCTCCAGGGTATCTTCCCGACTCAGGGATCGAACCGAGGTCTTCCTCATTGCGGGCAGACACAGGCAGACGCTTTAACTTTTGAGCCAAGGGAAGCCCAACAGCCCCAAAGGCCTTGTGAATTGGAGGTGCTGCTAAGTACCAGAGATCAAGCTGTAGTTACAGGAAATGTCCACAAGGGGAAGCGCTTTTCATGCCCAATTCTGCTTCCTTGGGCGGTCTGATCCTTAAGGAAAGTCAGCTTCCTGTGTGTGAAATAGAGTGGAATGTGTCTGAGCAAACACCCAACGGCTTGTGTTTCACTGCCTCTTACCCCGAAAGCTCCACACCTCCCCTCCAGACCCATCCATACCTGGGCCAGTGCACCGGGTAAGGTGCCTAGGAGGCTGCACTCTCAAGAAGGAGGCTTGAATAGGGGTCCCCAGCACCAATTAGACTTGGTCCAGGTTACTTTTCCAGACTTTGAGGCCAGATGGTCAGGTTGACCATCCTTTGCTCTGGTCCCAGCCAGAGCAAACCAGACAGTACTCAATTAAGGACACCCTGCCCAGTTGCTCAGCCCCACTCCAGGGCAGTCAGGGTTCCAAGGCTGCTCAGACTTCAGGGATGGGATAGCAGCCCAAGGCAGGAAGGTGGGAGGAAATTAACTACGCATTGCTTTTCTTTCCTTTCCTTTAATCTAATGCCAATGCTATATGGGAATATAGTTGATTTGCCGTTTTTTGCTTGTCATCAGTATTCAATCGCCTGATTCTGTTATGACTTATGTTTGTTTTTTTTTTTTAATATATTTGTTTATTTGCTCATTTTTGGTTGTGCTGAGTCTTAGTTGCAGCATATGGGATCTAGTTCCCTGGCCAGGGATCAAACCCAGGCCCCCTGCACTGGGAATATAGAGTCTTACCCACTGGACCACCAGGGAAGTGCCCATGACTTATGTTTATATACAGCATACCTTTTCTTTTTTGGATTGTTTTGCCCTAGAGGTTATTGTGGAAATTCGAGCAAAGTTCCCTGTGCTGAATATCAGGTGTTTTTTGGAGTATCTGTTAGATATACAGATTTCTGTGTAAATGTGGATGGAATGAAGGAAGGAGATAATCCTTGCAAATTGTTTATTACAGATACAGATTTCTGTGTATATGTTAGAGATGCAGATTTTGTGTTTATATGGGAGGGAGGAGCAAGGGAAGAGATATTCCTTGTGGATTATCTACTGAAGATACTGATTTATGTGTATATGAAAAAGGAAGGAGGTAATCCTTGTGGATTTTCTATTAGAGATACAGATTTCTGTGTATGCATTAGAGATACAGATTTTTGTATATGTGGAAAGTAGGTAGGAGATAATCCTTGTGGATTATCTATTACAGATTCATATTTCTGTTTATATGTTAGTCCCAATTTTCTAATTCATCCCTAGCCATTCACTTTTTTTTGGGGGGGGGACACTTTCTGTTTGAATTCTCAGTTTCTTTTTATGTTGTAAATTAGTTCCATTGCATCTATTTTTTCATTTTGCATAGAATGGAGATAGTGTACTGTTGTCTTTCCTTGACTGGCTGACTTGGTTGGTGTAAGATTCTTCAGGGTCCATCTCTGTGGCACCGGGGGCGCAGTTCCATAATTTCAGCGGCAGTGTCTCACAGTCCATTGTGTGCCTGTGCTGCGTCTTCTTTAGCTTCAATCTGTCAGTGGACATTTTCCTGGGTCTGTGTTCTGCTGTTGTAAGTAGGGCTGCAGTGAATGTTGGGGTGCATGTGTCTTTTTGAATGGGGGTTTTTCGGATATAAGCCCATGTGGAGGTATGTCGGATTCGAGGCTTAGTTTTTCTGAAGATCTTTTTCTAGCACGTGGAGGCTGTGCTTTCTAGGGCTGTTGGCAATCTCCATTCCCACTGACTGTGTCAAGTAGGTTCCATCACTACCCAGCTCTCTCCCACATGTATTGTTGCAGACTTGTGAGGATGGTCATTCTGATAGGTTGTGTGAGGCTGCCAGGGCTAACACTATGACAGGCGGCCCGAACCTAAGTTTCGGTTTCCCTTGAAATGGTAAGATTCCCCACCCCCATCAGGCCGCCTGGAGCCAGCCAATCAATATGCACCCAGTAAGAAACAAAGGAAAAGCTGAAAAGCCCGGGAATGGCCAAGTTTGAAAAAAACCCGGGAAAGTTTGTACCAATAAAATTGTTTTGCAAACATGTAACCAATCCGCTTAAGCCAGCTACCAACCGCTTATGCATACCCTATAAATTTGGGTAACAGCTTGGGCTCGGGGCTCTCTGACCCTGCACCACTGCGTTGGATGCGGCAGGAGCCCTGGCTCGAGTCAGCAATAAACTTCCCTTTTGCCAGTTGCATTGTCTTGGAAGCCTTCTCTCTTCCCGCTCGGGGGTTCGGACATTGGGCAAAACAGGTTGGATTTGATTTCTTGTTGTCATTTTGATTGGTATTTCTCCTGTAATAATTAGGGATGCTGAGCATATTATCCTGTGACAGTTTGGGGTTTTTTTCTTACAGGTGTGAGGAAAATTTACCTTTTGCCATTGGCTTCTTGAAAGTTGGTTGTGTTTGTAATTTACTTCTTCAATATTCATTGCAGGACCTTTCCTGAGGGTGTGCGTATCAGTGTGCTAAGTCGCTTCAGTCGTGTCCCACTATTTGTGACCCTATGCACCGTAGACCACCAGGCTCCTCTGTTCATGGGATTCTCCAGGCAAGAATACCAGAGTGGGTTGTCATACCCTCCTTCAAGGGATCGTCCTGACCCAGGGGTCAAACCAGTGTCTTTATGTCTCCTGCATTGGCAGGCAGTTCTTTACCACTAGTGCCACCTGGGAAGCCCCAGTAGAATCCTAAAAAGTCATTAACAATTCACCTAGTCATACAGAAAGAGGTTAAGTGTATCACCAGGGCAAACTGTTAAACCTCAGATGGAATGGTCACACTGAGGCCTGAGATGTGGGAAGTGTCTGTTGACGTGGTGGTCTCACTGTGTGCCCCCTTGGTTATGATTGTATTGGCTCAAGGAACAGGTTTTATTGGTCCCACCAGAAGCCTTCCCTTTGAAGGGACAAGTGCACATCTTTAAAACTGCTCAAAAATGTAAAACTGAGTGTATCGCCTTGAGTAACATGTTAATGCATGTCACTATAGTTAGACTAAGAAGAAAGGAAACAACTAAATATTTCATAAATCCTTATCTGTGAAAAAATTGTCAAGTTGATATGTCAAACCTAATTTATTGTACACATCTGAAAATTAAAGACTCTTGGATGCTCCTCATTGTTAATTATTTAAGAAATGCAAATCAAAATTTCAATGAGGTAGCACCTCAAACTGGTCAGAATGGCCATTATTTAAAACTCTCCAAATAACAACTGCTGCAGGGGGTGTGGAGAAAAGGTCACCCTCTTACATACTCTGTGGGAATGTAAATTGGTGCAGTCACTGTAGGGAACAGTATGGCGCTTCCTAAAAAACTAAGAATACTTACCATATGATCCAGCAATCCCACTTCTAGCCATACATCCAGACAAAGCCATAATTCGAAAAGATACATGCAGTATTCTAAAAGAATTTGTGAATACCAGCTGCAGATCTGACAAGAAACCTTACTCTCATAACTGAAATGTCGAATTTGTTTTCACATATTGTCTGCTATATTTAGACTCTTGGTTCATACTACATGTAACCCCATAGTGTCATAATTAAATCCAATTTGAATTTTAGCCTTATTTTTCGGATGTGGTTTCCCTCCAGCAGCCTAGGAGCATTCCCTTTTCTCCAGGTCCTGTTTCCTTCTATGACCTGTTACTTGTTGATATAAATGTCGATTTCTATCTAGCTCAGTTTGAACAAAGAAGCAAAAAATCAGGGGGTCTAAGTTTCCTGTTTTCTTCATGGAGGAAGATGAAACTGTTAGGGAAGACTAAGTCCCTGCGGCTCATATGCTCTTTGAGCCGTTAATTGTTTGCAGGAGTTTGATTTTATTTTGAAGTCTGACCCTTTATTCATATAATAACAAATAAGAGAATTAGAAGAAAGTAATTTGAAATGATGGCTTGCTTCTACCTAAAAAATCTGAACCAAAGGAACAATGGAAACTGCAAAATCATGGTTCCAAACTTTTAAGAATATTTTAGGTTTGCAAATAACTAGTATTGATTAAACTATACTTGGAATTAAACCAATATATGTTTATTCTGATAAAGAATGTACTTTTCCAGAAGACTTCCAGTGTGGCTGCGTCCTGCTGAAAACCTGGGATACTGGAATCAGGCCACTTCCTGTCTGTCTTTACAGGACATGGGGAGGCACTGTAAGAAATTCCTGGATCTCCCCATAATGTGGCCAGAGAAATTTGTAACATTGTTTTGCCTGTTGAAATGTGTAATCACACAGATCCTTTCAGTTTCTTGATGTGGGTGAAGTGTGGAGCCCAGTGATTTCTTCGTCAAGAGATGTACATCCTAGTTCCCGCACAAGGGTGAGCCCTGTGTCCAACAGTGAGAGACCCTGCACGTGGGTGACCTGTGCCTCCTGGGAGACCAGCCCTAAACTAGTCTGAACCTGACCAAGTTCCGTCTACGTGGTAGGTTTAGACCTCTCTAAGTCCTGTGTACACTAATGATGTTTAGACAAGACTGTGTGCTTTCTGCGATGAGAACATTTAGACCTGACCTTGTACTCTGCGCACCAGGACATGGAGACCCAGGTAGAGACCTGGCCTGGCCTCTGTGCTGGAAAACTCTGCCTGCATCTGAATGCCCGTGCTCAGATGTCTGGGGTCTGGGGCTGAGGTGGGCTTCTCTGGGTAACCGTGCTCTTCTCTGAGTGGGGTTCCATGGCCTTCCCAGGGGTCAGCGCTGTGGTAGGGCTCCTAGTCTGTCCCCTGCCAGGTTCACCTCCCAGGGGCTCCTGGTGACCCCTCAGGTGGGCTACCTGGTAATTGTTCCAATTTTCCAGCACATTCAGGTTGAGTAGGGAGGCAGGTTCCCCTGGTGAATTGGTTCCAGGGCACAGGGATCAGGCAAAAAGTCAATGGGCAGCAGGTGAGGTTGCTGCTGTGGTCTCCTTCCAGTCGACTCTCTCCCCCGAAGAGAACAGAGCTGCCCCGCGTCTCTCAGCCCAGCTCTCCTGTTTTCTCAGCACCTCAGTGGGACAAGAAAGGCAGAGCCTACCAGAACCGAGGTAGTGTGTTAACGTCTAGCACGAGCTTTCAAACCAGCAAAAATCACACAGAACCAAAGTGAAAACAGAAGGGGCCTGACTTCTCAGGAACAATTGTGGGGGGAGGAGATGGACCCTAGACTTCTTTCTAGGGTCCCAGGAGGCCCTAGAGTCCTGGCTTGTTCACACATTGGGGGCCCACCAACCACAGCCATGGTGTCCTGACTGAGGGGATGTGTGACCCCAGTTTGGAGGTCTGGGCACTGTGTGAGTCTCACCCCATCTGCATGGGTCAGGATCATGTGTACAGGGTGACCACAAACAAAACTAAGAAACAGGGAAGAATACATGAGAGCTTCACTTGTGTTTAGGAATTAATGCTTTACGGTATTCACTTTATACAGGCCTGTGCCTGTTTTTCTCTTTATCCCCACGAGGTTCACCCTCCCTGGGGCTCCTGGATGTTCCTGAGGTGTCTACCTGGGAATTACTCCAGTTCACCAGCACGAGCATGGCGGGAAGGGAGGCAGGTTCACCTGGTGAACTGAATGCAGGGCACACGGATCAGGCAAAGATCCAGTGGGCAGCAGGTGAGGTTGCTGCTGTGATCGCCTGCCAGTCGACAGTCCCTCCTCAGCAGAGACCAGACTTGCCCGCATCTCCCAGCCCGCTGGTGTGTTTTCTCAACACCTCAGTGGAACAAGAAAGGACCGAGCCTGTTGGAACCACGGTACTGTGCTGAAGATTATCATGACAGCTGCTAAAAGAGTTAATACCACACAGAACCAAAGGGAAAACGGAGGACTTCTCTGGGAGAAGTGTGGTGAGAGGAATCTGACCCTACACTTCTACCGTTCCAGGAGGTTAGAGGAACCCACTAGTTTCCACCTTAGGGGCCCAACCAGCAGAGACACGGTGTCCTAACCAACAATCTTGGGACCCCAGGTGCAGGGTCTGGGAATTGTGTTGGTCTCACCCCCTCCACATGGGTCATGAATCTGTACCCAGAGACCCCATATCTGCTCTTTACCTGCAGTGTGTCTTGTCTCCTCAGAGATTCCCAACATATGAATTGAGGGTGTTGCCCTGATTAATCTGTGGTCCTTTCTCTTCTCTTCACCATGTCGCATTCACATGAGGCCAGGCACCTTTGAGTGGGTTGCTGCTGTGTTCTTCAGAATGAAAACCTTTGGAGGTGTCACATTAATATCATAGCATATCACATGTCTAATTCATAGGTCACCACTGTCTAGTTTCCCCTTCACTAAGCTCAGGTAATTTTTTATTTTAGAGTGGGGTAGAGTTTATTTTCATTGTTTCATTGGTTTTAGGTGTACAGGAATTTGGTTTGATTTTACATGGATATACATCTATTTCTTTTCCTTTTTGTTCCTCATATAGGTTATTATAGTTCAGTAGAGTTCACTGTTCTATTCAGTAGATTCTATTTGATTATCAGTTAGATAGCTATTAGTGTGTGTATTTTAATCTGAAACTCTTAATTTATCCCTTTTAACTTCTTTAAAAATTAATTAATTTTAATTGGAGGCTAATTACTTTACAATATTGTGGCGGGTTTGCCATACATTGACATGAATCAGCCACGGGTGTACATGTGCTCCCCACCCTGAACCCCCATCCCATCCCTCAGGGTCATCCCAGTGCACCAGCCCTGAGCGCCCTGCTTCATGCATCAAACTTGGACTGGTCATCTATTTCACATATGGTAATATACATGTTTCAATGCTATTCTCTAAAATCATCCCCCCCTTGCCTTCTCCCACTGAGTCCAAAAGTCTGTTCTTTATATGTGTCTCTTTTGCTGTCTTGCATATAGGGTCATCGTTACCGTCTTTCTAAATTCCATATATATGCGTTAATATACTGTATTTGGTGTTTGTTTTTTTTCTGGCTTACTTCACTCTGTATAATAGGCTCCAGTTTCATCCACCTCATTAGAACTGATTCAAATGCATTCTTTTTAATATCTGAGTAATTAATTTTCTTTTGATAATCATAATTTGGTTTTCTCAATCTGTGAGTTCATTTCTGTTTTGTAAAAGTGTTCACTGGTATGAATTTATAGATTCCAACTATCTGCAGTATCTTACAATATTTGTCTTCTCTCTGACTTACCTCCCTTAGAATGAAAATTTCTCAGTCCATACATGCTGCTGCCAATATAATTATTTTTTCTGTTTTATGGCTAAGTAGTATCTCACTGTGTAAATGCATCACGTAGTCTTCATTTTTCTGTCAATGGACCTTTTGTGTGGGTTCTGTGTCTTGGCTACTATAAATAGTGCTATGGTGAAAACTGAGGAGCACATGTAATTTCAATGATGAATTTCTCCAGATCTAAGCCTGGGAATGGGATTGCAGGCTCATATGATACCTCTGTGTTTAGTGTTTCATAGGACCGCCATGCTGTTTTCCACAGTGGCTTCACCATTTACATTCCCACCAAGATTGTAAGAGGATTCCCTTTTCTGTACATCCTGTGCAGTATTGATTTTTTGTAGATCTTTTCAATGATGGCCATTGTGACCAATGTGACGTGATACTTCATTGTAATTTTTATTTGCTTTGATTTATCACTTCTTGATGTGGAGTGTCTTTCCATGTGCTTTTATTATTTTGCACCTTGTGGGTACAATTTAACTCTTGAATCTGGTTTGCTGAAACTTGGTCCTGTTTGGAATTCTTTTCTGATGCTTTACCCTAAGACACTTCTTGAAGGCAGCTGTCATTTACAGCCCTTTTGGACTTTTGACTTCTGAGAGTATATCAGTACCTGTTTTACTGTGTATCTATTAATCTGAACCAGCTGGTTGCTCTCTGCCCCTTTATTTTTTATAATATAAGTTTGTTTTCTAAGCCTCTTTTGTAAAAAGTTCATTTGTATCCGTTTTTAGATTCCATCAGAAATGATGTCCTATGATAGCTGGCTTTCTCTGTCCCACTTCACTTAGTATGATCATCTCAGACTTCTTCCCTGTAACTGGAAATGGCATTATTTCATCCTTCTTTATTTCTGAGTATTATTGTATTGTGCATATGTACCCATCTTCTGTATCCATTCATCTGTTCTTGTACATTTAAGTTGCTTTCCTGCCTTTACTATTGTACCAGCGCTGCCATGATCACTGGGGTGCAGGTATCTGTAAAAAAACATTTTTTTCTGGATCTGAGCCTAGGTCTGGGATTTCTGGGTAACTTGGTACTTCTATTTTTAGTTCTGTTAGAGAACCTGCATAATGTCCTGCCTAGTGGATGTACCCATTTACATTCCCACCCACACTGTCAGAGGGTTTTCTTCTCTCTACACCTTCTGCAGAATTTATTGTAGATTTTTTGAGATGGTTATTCTAATCGTTGTGAAGTGTTACCTCATTGGACAACTGAGTTGCCTTTCTCTAGTAAAGTAATGCTCAAAATTTTCCAAGCCCGGCTTCAGCAATACATGAACCGTGAACTTCCAGATGTTCAAGCTGGTTTTAGAAAAGGCAGAGGATCCAGAGATCAAATTGCCAACATCCTCTGGATCATCGAAACAGCAAGAGAGTTGCAGAAAAACCTCTATTTCTGCTTTATCAACTATGCCAAAGCTTTTGACTGTGTGGATCACAAACTGTGGGAAATTCTGAAAGAGATGGGAATACCAGACCACCTGACCTGCCTCCTGAGAAACCTGTATGCAGGTCAGGAAGCAACAGTTAGAACTGGATATGGAACAACAGACTGTCCAAATAGGAAAAGGAGTACATCAAGGCTATATATTGTCACCCTGCTTATTTAACTTATATGCAGAGTACATCATGAGAAACGCTGGGCTGGAAGAAGTACAAGCTGGAATCAAGATTGCTGGGAGAAATATCAGGAACCTTAGATATGCAGATGACACCACCCTTATGGCAGAAAGCGAAGAGGAACTAAAAAGCCTCTTGATGAAAGTGAAAGAGGAGAGTGAAAAAGTTGACTTAAAGCTCAACATTCAGAAAACTAAGATCATGGCATCTGGTCCCATCACTTCATGTCAGACAGATGGGGAAACAGTAGAAACAGTGGCTGACTTTATTTTTCTGGGCTCCAAAATCACTGCAGATAGTGATTGCAGCCATGACATTAAAAGACGCTTACTCCTTGGAAGGAAAGTTATGACCAACCTAGACAGCATATTAGAAAGCAGAGACATTACTTTGCCAACAAAGGTCCGTCTAGTCAAGGCTATGGTTTTTCCAGTGGTCATGTATGGATGTGAGTGTTGGACTATGAAGAAAGCTGAGCACCGAAAAATTGATGCTTTTGAACTGTGGTGTTGGAGAAGACTCTTGAGAGTCCCTTGGACTGCAAGGAGATCCAACCGGTCCATCCTAGAGGAGATCAGTCCTGGGTGTTCATTGGAAGGACTGATGCTGAAGCTGAAACTCCAGTACTTTGGCCACCTCATGTAAAGAGTTGACTCATTGGAAAAGACCCTGATGCTGGGAGGGATTGGGGGCAGGAGGAGAAGGGGATGACAGAGGATGAGATGGCTGGATGGCATCACCGACTCGATGGACATGAGTTTGAGTAGACTCTGGGAGTTGGTGATGGACAGGGAGGCCTGGTGTGCTGCGATTCATGGGGTCGCAAAGATTTGGATATGACTGAGCGACTGAACTGAAGAACTAATGATCCTGACAATCTTTTCTTGTACTTTATGGCCATCTCTATACCTTCTGTGGAGAAATGCACATTTAGATCTTTGGCAATTTTTTATTGGATTCTATATTTTTTGATATTGAGCTTTATGAGTTGTTTGTATGTGTGGAGATAAATTCCCTGTGGGTATCTTCATTTGCTAGAATTTCTTCCATTCATGGTTGTCTTTTTCTTTCACTGATGGTTTCCTTTGCTGTGCAAATGCTTTTAAGGTCTACTAGGTCCCATTTGTTTGTTTTTGTTTTATTTGTCCTGATTCTAAGTGGTGAATCAAAACAGAACTTTGCTGCACTTCATGTCACAGTGTGTTTTGCTTTTCGCTTTAGGAGTTCCATTGTATCTGTCCTTTTATTTATTTTGTGTGTGTGTGTGTTTCCTTTTATTTATACCTTTAATCTACATGCAGTTTATTTTTGTGTGTGATGTTCGGTTGTAGTCTAATTTCATTCTCACCTTCATGCTAAGGAACCTGCCTGGTGTCCTCCACAGCGGCTGCTCCCAATTTCCATTCCCAGCATCAGTGTAGGAGGGTTCCCTTTACTCTACACCCTCCCCAGGATTTTATTGTTTGTAGAGTTTCTGCCTATGGCCATTGTGAGTGGTGTGAGGTGGTACCTCATTGAAGTTTTGATTTGCATTTCTCTCATGTTTATTGATGCTGGTATCTTTTCATGTGATTTTTTTAAACAGTGTGAGTTAAACTTATTCAAATTGGCTTCTTGAATGGCTTCTCTATTTTGAATATGACCACGTTTAGGACATTTCTTGAGGGCAGGTGTTTTTTATTTATAGCCCCTCAGGCTTTGTGAACGTGAAGGGCCCATGAGCATGGGTTTTACAGTTGTTATGGGAAATAGCCACCAGGGGGCAGCATGTCTTAATGCCTAGTTTGAGTTACTGGGGGAACCAGACCTTAGAAAGTCCTGTTCCTGGTTTGTCAATTAGAGTGGAAAGTGCCATAAGAAGCACTTATAGCTTGTGTCCCATTCCTTCTTCCTTCCTTACCCCATCCCCTGGACACATCCAAGTTCCTGCAACACCACTCTGGGGGGTGCTTTCATCCATAGGTGGGGCGACCCTAAAGAAGGCGGTTGGAGGTGGGAACCCAACACCAGGATACAGGAGCCCACGGGGCTTTTCAAAGCTCTTCCAGACCAGAGGCTCCACATCCTTTGGGTGCAGTAGGCATAGTTTCACTGCAGGAGGTCCTCCTGGAACTGGAGGTTGTGGGCCCATGCAGAAAACAGGCTCACCAGGTCCATGGGGCAGGGCTCATTGGCTGGCACACCCTCCCCAGCTCCGTCAGCCCCATGACAGTCCATCCTTGGGAAACAAGCCTGCCCAGGCTTCAGGGATGTGCCAGCAGCCCAGGTCACCAAGGCCTGAGGGGAATAGAGCTGACATTCACTTTTTAGAGCTTGTATTTATTGGTGTATAGGTGACTTACAATGTTGTAGAGTTTGTTTGTTTTTAGGTGGACAGCAACATGATTCACTTATGCACAGACGTGTACATGTCCTTTTTTTGGTTCTCTTCACATATAGTTGTGTGCTATTGAGTGCACAATAGTGAGGGGTCCTTGTTGATTATTTCATAAAGAGTAGTGTAGTATGTTCATCTCCACCAGCTCATTTCTCCCTGCCCAACACATTTCCCTTCTGGTAACTATAAGGTGCTTTGCTATGTTGTGGGCTTCTCTGGTGGCTCAGCTGGTAAAGATCTGAAATGTGGGAGACCTGAGTTCGATCCCTGGATTGGGGAGATCTCCTAGAGAAGGGAAAGGCTACCCACTCCAGTATTCTAGCCTGGAGAATTCCACGGACTGTATAGTCAATGGGGTGGCAAAGAGTCGTATAGTCAATGGGGTGGCAAAGAGTCGGACACGACTGAGTGACTTTCACTTGCTATGTTGTAGGGCCATTTCTGCTTGTAAAGAAGTTCATTTGTATCCATTTTTAGAATCCACCTCCAAGAGATATCATATGATACTTGCCTTCCTTTGTCTCACTTCACTTAGTATCCTCTCTACTTCCTTCCTTGTTTCTGGACATGGTATGATGTCACCCCTTTTTATGGCTGAGTAATATTGCACTGTGCGTGTACCCCATCTTCTTTACCCGTTCATCTGTCCTTATCCACTTATCCAAGTCTTGGCTATTGTACATAGTGCTGCCAAGAACATTGGGTTCACCTGTCTTTTAAAATAATGGCTTTCTCTGGATCTATGCCCAGTAATGGGATTGCTGGGTGCTACAGAACTTCTCTGTTTAGTTTTTAACGAACCATTACCTGTTCTCCTTCATGAATGTATTGACTTTTATTCCCACCAACAGGTAGGAGGTTTCTTTTTTCTACATACCCTTTCCAGCATTTATTGTTGCAGATGTTTGGTCCTGACCATTCTGCCCTTTGTGAGGCATAATACATGGTACTTCTGAGCTGCAGTTCTCTAATACTTACAGATGCTGAGCATATTTTCATGTCCTTCATGGCCACCTCTATGCTTTCTTTGGAGAAATATCCATTTAAATCTTGTGCCCCCGTTTGATTGCATTGTTTCTTTGATATTGAGGGGCATAAACTGTGTGTTTTGGAGATAAATTCCTCATGGGTGGTTTTTTTTTTTTTGCAAATATTAGTTAGATTTTGAGGGTTGTCTTTTTGTCGTCTTTATGGTTTCCTCTGCTCTGCCATCATTTTAAAAGATTTTATTGGAGGCTAATTACTTTACAGTATTGTGGTGGTTTTTGCCATACATTCACATGACTCAGCCATGGGTGTACATGTGCTCCCCATCCCATCCCTCAGGGTCATCCCAGTGCACCAGCCCTGCGCACCCTGCCTCATGCATCGAACCTGGACTGGTGATCTGTTTCATATATGATAATATACATGTTTCAATGCTATTCTCTCAAATCATCCCACCCTTGCCTTCTCCCATAGAGTCCAACAGTCTGTTCTTTACATCTGTGTCTCTTTTGCTATCTTGGCATATAGGGTCATCGTTACCATCTTTCTAAATTCTATATATATGCATTAATATACTGTATTGGTGTTTTTCTTTATGACTTACTTCGCTCTATATAATAGGCTCCAGTTTCATCCACCTCATTAGAACTGATTCAAGTACATTCTTTTTAATAGCTGACTAATATTCCATTGTGTACATGTACCACAGCTTTCTTATCCATTTGTCTGCTGATGGACATCTAGGTTGCTTCCATGTCCTGGCTATTGTAAACAGTGCTGCAATGAACATTGGGGTACATGTGTCTCTTTCAATTCTGGTTTCCTCGGTGTGTATGCCCAGCAGTGGGATTGCTGGGTCATATGTCTGCCATCATTTTTAAGGGGAATTTGGTCCCAGTTATTCATTTTATTTTTCATGATTCTAAGAGGTGGGTCAAACTAGAACTTGCTGCGCTCTATGTCAAAGCTTTTTCCTCAAGAGTTTTCCTTTTTTCCTCAAGAGTTTCCTATTATCTGTCCGTTAGGTCTTTAATCTATTTGTAGTTTATTTTTGTGTATGCTGTTAAGGAGTATTCTAATTTGATTCTCAATTCTTAAAAAACTGTACGCTGTTCTCCATAGTGGCTGTTACTGGTTTACCTTTTCACTGACAGTCTAGGAGTGTTCCCTTTTTCTCACAATTTCCAGCATTTATTGTTTCTCCAGTTTTGGACAATGGCTATTGTGCACCATGTAAGGAAATGCCTCATTGTAGTTTTGATCTGCATTTTTCTAGTAAGTAGCAATGTTGACATATTTTCATGTTATATTTTTTAAAGGGTGTGAGTTAAACTTCTCTCTTTAATTGGCCACTTGGACACTTGCCTTGTTTCCCATCTACACAGATGTATATGTGATTTGTTGGGTTTTTTCTTTATAGGCTAATACAGAGTGTGGAGTAAGTTTCTTTGTGTTACACAGTGGGTCCTGGTGACTGACTTTATAAATAGTATTGTGCATATATTAGTCTGAAGAAGCTCATTTCTCCCTGCCCCACATCTTTATATTTTGGTGATGGGAAGTTTCTAAGTCTGTGATTCTGTGTCTCCAGGCAAGAAGTTCATCTGTATCCATCTTTAGATCACACCTAGAAGTGATATCATACAATATTTATCTGTCCTTGTCTCCCTTGCCTGGAATGATCATCTTTACTTTCTTTCCTGAGGCTGGACTTGGCATTACTTCCAACTTCTTTAGAGTTGAGAGACATTGCGTTGTGTACATGTACCCCATCGTATGTTTCCATTCATGTGCTTCTACAATTAACTTGCTTTCCTGTCTTATCCAGTGGGGCCGAAATCACAGGGTTGCCTGTCTCTGTTAAAATTTTGGTTGTCTCCACCTGGCTGCCTCGACGTGAAGATGTCTCGCTGTCCAGATGTGAAGACACAAGCCTGCTCAGCGACGGGAGAGAAGCCCCGGTCAGGGAGGAGGTGGGGAGTAAGCTCGGCATTGACTTTTCCGTTCCTTTTCTTAATCTCATGTCTCTGCTGAGCTGGAGTGCAGTCAGTTTGCAGTTCTGTGTTTGTCTGCAGGGTACTGCCCCCTGCATCACTTACGCCATATGCTCACAGCATATCTGTTCTTTTTGGATCCTGTTGCCCTAGATGTTATTGCAGAAGGTAGACCAAGTTCCCTCTGCTGAACATCAGGTCCTTCTTCAGTATCCATTAGAGATACAGATTTCTATGTGTGTGTGGAAGGAAGATAGGTAATGATTTTAGATTATCTATTACAGATACAGATATCTCTGTATATGTTTGACATACAAATTTCTGTCTATATTTGGAAGGAAGGAAGAAAGAAAAGAGATAATCCTTGTGGATTCTCTATTACAGATTTCTGTTAGACCTGACCTCCTAATTCATCCTTGCTCTTTCACATTTTCTTGGAACCCTTTGTTTGTGTTTGAATTCTCAGAGTCTCTTTTTGACTAATAAGTGTGTTCCTTTATATCTTGCTTTTTATTTTGCCCAGAGGGACATCATATGCGATTTTCTTTCTCTTTTTGGCTGACTTCACTTATCTATGATTCTCCATCCTCTATTGTTGTGACAATTAGTGGCATAATTTCAAAATTTCAGTGGTGATTTTTCATAGCCGAGTAATACTCCACTGTATATACAAACCACATCTTTAACTTTTAATCTATCAGACGACATTTGCTGGTCCTGTGTCTTGGCTACTATAAGTGGTGCTGCAGTGAATGTTGGGTGCATGTGACTTTTTCAGTGATGGATTTCTCAGGATATAGGCCAGGTGCGGGTATGTCGGGTCATGGGCTGAGCTATTTTGAAATTTTATTCACAGGACAGCCTTCACAGGCTGTCTAGGGGATTGTGCCAATGTCCATTCCCACTGACCGTGTAGGGGGTTTCCTCTCTGCCTGGCTCTCTCCTGCATCTATTCTTAGTAGACTTGTAAGGATGGCCATTCTGACAAATGTGATTTGATTTCTTGGTGTCTTTTAGTTTTTTGGTTACATTTATGTTTATTAAAGATTATAAAATTTTAAATTTATAATTACAATTTATATTTATAATATAACTTTTATAAGATAAAATATAAAATAAATATTTTAAATAATTTTTTAATTGTTATAAGTTATAAATTAAAAATTAGAAACTCTTATCTTCTAGATTGGCATCCCTCCTGTAATAATTAGGGATGTTGAGCAACTTGTCCTGTGGCCCATTGTTTTCTTTTCTAAAAGAGTATGAGGGAAAATTTACCTGTTGGCATTTGGAATTTATTACTGCAATACATGTTACAGGACCTTTCCTGAGGGCAGCTATCACTAACAGCCCTTCAGGCCTTGTGAAATGCAAGATATTGAGGAAAATAATAGAATGGGAAAAGCTAGAAATCTCTTCAAGAAAATTAGAGATACCAAGGGAACATTTCATGTGCAGATGGTTCCGATAAAGGACAGAAATGGTATGGACCTAACAGAAGCAGAAGATATTAAGAGGAGGCTGCAAGAACACGCAGAAGAACTTAGGTACAAAAAGGTCTGAATGACCTGGGTAACCACGATGGTGTGGTCACTCACCTGGAGCCAGACACCCTGGAGGGTGAAGTCAGGTTTGCCTGTGGAAGCAGTGTGTGCTCAGTCGCTTCAGTCATTTCTGACTCTTTTTGGGACCCCATGGACTGTAGCCCGCCAGGCTCCTATGTCCTTGGGATTCTCCAGGCAAGGATACTGGAGTGGGTTGCTGGGCCCTCCTCCAGGGGATCTTCCTGACCCAGGGATTGAACCCATGTTTCCTGCATTGCTGGCAGATTCCTTATCACTGAGCCACCTGGGAAACCTGGAAGGAAGCATTACTATGAACAAAGCTATGGAGGTGATTGAAAGCCTGCCAAGCTATTTCAAATCCTAAAAGATGATTCTGTTAAAGTGCTGCACTCAATATGACAGCGTATTTGGAAAACTCAGCAGTGGCCACAGGACTGGAAAGTTCAGTTTTCATTCCAATCCCAAAGAAAGACAATGCCAAAGAATGTTCAAACTACCTCACAATTGCACTATTTTCACATGCCAGCAAGGTAATGCTCAAATCATTCAAGCTAGGCTTCAACAGTACATGAACTGAGAAATTCTAGATGTACAATCTGGATTTAGAAAAGGCAGATGAACCAAATATCAAATTGCCGACATCCATTGGATCATAGAGATTTCCAAATTTGCTGTCATATTGAGGGTAGCACTTAAACAGAATCATCTTTTAGTATTTGAAATAGCTCGGCTGGATTTCAATTACCTCCACCAGCTTTGTTCAGACGTTCAATCACTTCCAACTCTTTGCAACCCCATGGACTGCAGCACACCTGCTTCCCTGTCCTTCACCATCTCCCAGAGGTTGCTCAAACCCCTGTCCATTGAGTTGGTGATGCCATCCAGCCATCTCGTCCTCTGTCATCCCCTTCTCCTCCTGCCTTCAATTTTTCCCCAGCATCAGGGTCTTTTCTAATGAGTCGGCTCTTCACAGCAGGTGGCCAAAGTATTGGCGCTTCAGCTTCAGCAATAGTCATTCCAATGAATATTCAGGATTGATTTCCTTTAGGATTGACTGGTTTGATCTCCTTGCTGTCCAAGGGGCTCTCAAGAGGCTTCTCCAACACCACAGTTCAAATGCATCAGTTCTTTGGCGCTTATCCTTCTTTATGGTCCAACTCTCACATCCATACATGACTACTGGAAAAATCATAGCTTTGACTATATGGACCTTATTATTAGAAACAGAAATTTCTGTGTATGTTAGAGATACAGATTTCTGTGTATATGTGGAAGAGAGGGAGGGAGGAGGAGAGAGAGAGAATCCTTCGGTTTATCTAGTTCAGATTCATATTTATTTATATTAGAACAAAGTATATAGGTTGTACTATCAGGAAGGAGGCTTCAGCTTGGTGAGTCTACCCTGTCTCTTTGAGGCCAGAAGGTCAGGCCACCATCATTGGGGTGCACTAGGGATGCTGGTCCCAGCCAGAAAAAATCCAGACAGTACAGGTTTAGGAGACCCTGACCCTATGAAGTGTGTCTCTGTGAAGGACAACTGCTGGGCCATCTCGACCCCAACACAGGCCAGCCCTAGGACTCAGGTCCAGGGATGGGATAAGAGCCCATATCTCAGGGAATAAAACAGGCATTACTTTTCTTTCCTTTTCCTTAGTCTCATTCCAGTGCTCTGTTGAAGTCTAGTCGATGTGCAGTTTTGTGCTTGTCCTCAGCATACAAGGAACTGATTCAGTTATGACAGATACATTCAGCATACATGTAGCTGGTTTTGTTTTGATTTTTTTCCCCATGGAGTTCATTGAACAAGGTCCAGTAAAGTTCTCTATTCTGATCATCAGGTCCCTGCAGACTATTTATTAGAGATACAGATTTTTTGTATGTGTGCAAGGAACCAAGGAAGGAAATAGTCCTTGTAGATTATTCCAGAAACAGATTTCTATGTCTATATTAGAGAGAAATACTTCTGTGTATATGGTGCAAGAAAGGAAGAAGTCAAGGAAGGCCAGAAGTAAGCCTTGTGTATTAGCTCATACAGATACAGATTTCTGGATGTATGTAGATATACAGATTTCAGTGCCTATGTGAAAGGAAGATAGGATGGAAGGAAAGAAGGAAGGAAAGAGGAGATAATCCTTGTGGATTATATATTAGAGACACAGATTTCTGTATACGTTACTACTGAACTCCTAATTCATCCCTGGCCCCTTCCCTTTTTCTTTTTTTTTAAACTACTTTGTGTTGGTATTCTCAGAGTTACTTTTTGTAAAATTAGTTTCCCTGTATCTCTCTTTTATTTTAAATTTTGTGTAGAAGGGCTAAGTTCAGTCACTCAGTTGTGTCAGACTCTTTGGGCTTCAGCACACCAGGCCTCCCTGTCCATCACGAACTCCCGGAGTTTACACAAACTCATGTTCATTGAGTCAATGATGCCATCCAACCATCTCATTCTCTGTTGTCCCCTTCTCCTCCCACCTTCAATCTTTCCCAGCATCAGGGTCTTTTCCAAGGAGTCAGTTCTTCACATCAGGTGGCCAAAGTATTGGAGTTTCAGCTTCAACATCAGTCCTTCCAATGAATATTCAGGACCGATCTCCTTTAGGATGGACTGGTTGGATCTCCTTGCAGTCCAAGGGACTCTCAAGAGTCTTCTCCACCACCACAGTTCAAAAGCATCAATTCTTCAGTGCTCAGTTTTCTTTATAGTCCAACTCTCACATCCATACATGACTACTGGAAAAACCACAGCTTTGACTAGACAGACCTTTGTTGGCAAAGTAATGTCTCTGCTTTTTAATATGCTGTCTAGGTTGGTCATAACTTTTCTTCCAAGGAGCAAGCATCTTTTAATTTCATGGCTGCAGTCACCATCTGCTGTGATTTTAGAGCCCAAAATGATAAAGTCTGTCACTGTTTCCCCATCTATTTGCCATGAAGTGATGGGATCAGATACCATGATCTTAGTTTTCTGAATGTTGAGCTTTAAGCCAACTTCTTCACTCTCCTCTTTCACTTTCATCAAGAGGCTCTTTAGTTCCTCTTTGCTTTCTGCCATAAGGGGGGTGTCATCTGCATATCTGAGGTTATTGATATTTCTTCCAGAAATCTTGATTCCAGCCTGTGCTTCTTCCAGCCCAGCGTTTCTCATGATGTAGTCTGCATATAAATTAAACAAGCAGGGTGACAACACACAGCCTTGATGTACTCCTTTCCCTATTTGGAGTCTGTTGTTCCATGTCCAGTTCTAACTGTTGCTTCCTGACCTGCATACAGGTTTCTCAGGAGGCAGGTCAGGTGGTCTGGTATTCCCATCTCTTTCAGAATTTTCCACAGTTTGTTGTGATCCACACAGTCAAAGGCTTTGGCATAGTCAATAAAGCAGAAATAGATGTTCTTCTGGAACTCTCTTACTTTTTCAGTGATCCAGAGGATGTTGGCAATTTGATCTCTGGTTCCTCTGCCTTTTCTAAAACCAGCTTGAACATCTGGAAGTTCACAGTTCACGTACTGTTGAAGGCTGGCTTGGAGAATTTTGAGCATTACTTTGCTAGTGTGTGACATGAGTGCAATTGTGCAGTAGTTTGAGCATTCTTTAGCATTGCCTTCTTTGGGATTGGAATGAAAACTGACCTTTTCCAGTCCTGTGGCCACTGCTGAGTTTTCCAAATTTGCTGGCATATTGAGTGCAGCACTTTCACAGCATCATCTTTTTGGATTTGAAATAGCTCAACTGGAAATCCATCACCTCCACTAGCTTTGTTCGTAGTGATGCTACCTAAGTCCCACTTGACTTTGTATCCCAGCATGTCTGGCTCTAGGTGAGTGATCACATCATCGTGATTATCTGGGTCATGCAGATCTTTTTTTGTACAATTCTTCTGTGTATTCTTGCCACCTCTTCTTAATATCAACTGCTTCTGTTAGGTCCATACCATTTCTGTCCTTTATTGTGCTCATCTTTGCATGAAATGTTCCCTTGGTATCTCTAATTTTCTTGAAGAGATCTCTAGTCTTTCCCATTCTATTGTTTTCCTCTATTTCTTTGCACTGATCACTGAGGAAGGCTTTCTTATCTCTACTTGCTATTCTTTGGAACTCTGTATTCAAATGGGTATATCTTTCCTTTTCTCCTTTGCCTTTCACTTCCCTTTTCATAGCTATTTATAAGGTCTCCTCAGACAACCATTTTGCCTTTTTGCATTTCTTTTTCTTGGGGATGGTCTTAATCACTGCCTCCTGTACAATGTCATGTACCTCCATCCATAGTTCTTCAGGCACTCAATCAGTTCTAATCCCTTGAATCTATTTGTCACTTTCACTGTATAGTCGTAAGGGATTTGATTTAGGTCATACCTGAATATTCTAGTGGTTTTCCTCACTTTATTCAATTTAAGTCTGAATTTGGCAATAAGGAGTTCATGATCTGAGCCACAGTCAACTCCCGGTCTTGTTTTTGCTGATTGTATAGAGCTTCTCTATCTTTGGCTGCAAAGAATATAATCAATCTGATTTCACTGTTGACCATCTGATGATGTCCATGTGTAGAGTTTTCTCTTGTATTGTTTGAAGAGGGTGTTTTCTATGACTAGTGCAGTAGAATGGTTATCATCTGCTATTTTCTTCCTCTTTTTCTGACTTCATTTAGTGTATGATCCTCCAAGGTCTACTGTTATGGCAACCAGGGGCATAATGTCATAATTTCAGTAGCAGTTTTTAATGGCTGAGTAATAGTCCATTGGTATATATGCTACACTTTCTTTAAGCTTTAATATGTCAGCGGATGTTTTCCTAGGTCTGTACTTGGCTGTATAGACAGGCTGGAGTGAAAGTAGGGTGCTTGTGTCTTTTTGAGTGATGGCTTTATTTTTGGAATATAAGCACAGGTGAGGGTATGTCAGATTCTAGGCTTAGCTTTTTGAAAGACTTTTCTCTAGCATGCAAGGGCTGGCCTTCCTAGAGGCTGTTTGCAATGTCCATTCCACTGACCTTGTTGGAAGGGGGTTCCATCTCCTCCTGATGCTCTCCCACATTTATTGTTTGTAGAATTGTGAGGATGGCCATTCTGACAGGTGGGATTTGATATCTTGTTGTTTTAATTGGCATTTCTTCTATAATAATTAGGGATGCTGAACATCATGTTCTGTGGTCATTTGGGTTGTTTTGCATTTTTTTACCTTAAAGGGTGAGAGGAATATTTATGTGTTGTAGTTGTCTTTTGTAAATTCAGCTGTTTTTGGAATTTATTTCTGCAGTGCCCACCCCAGGAACTTTCCCCAGGGCAGCTGTCATTAATAGCCCTTCAGGTCTTGTTACTTGGCGGTGACAGTGAGCCCTGCTGATCAAGTTGTAGTTACATGAAATGTCCATAAGGTGGCAGTACTTCTTCATGCCCAACACTGGTTCCTCTGGCAGCCACAGCCTTAGGGAATGTTGGCTTCCTGAGCTGTAAATTAAAAGTGGAAAGTGCCTGAGCCAACACCCAAGGGCTTGTATCTCACTACTTCTGCCCCCTAAAGCTTCACCCCTCTCCTCCAGGCTCATTCCAACCTGGGCCACAGCCCCTGTTGAGGAGCCTAGGAGGTTGCACTTTCAGGAAGGAGGTTTGAATTGGTGACCCCAGTACCAGGAGACTTGGAGGCTAGGTTACTTCTCCAAGGTCCTGGATGGAAGTCAGAGGGCTGAATCATCATCTTTTGGTTTACTATGGTTTCTGGTGCCCATCAGGACAAATAAGACAGAACAGGTTAAACAGAGGACTCAATTAAGGACACTCTACTCGTCTGTTGGACCCCATTCTTGGCCAGTCGTGGGTTCCAAAATTGCTCAGACTCCAAGGATGGGATAGCAGCCCAAGCCTGGGAGGTCAGAGGAAATAAACTAGGCATTGATTTTCTTTCCTTTTCTCAGTGATTAGTGGGAATATAATTGATTTGCCCTTTTGTTCTTGGTAGTATACAGCCATTTGATTGGGTTATGATATATATTTACATATAGAATATCTGTTCTTTTTTGAATTGTTTACCATAGAGCTTATTGCAGAATTTTGAGCAAAGTTTCCTGGTCTGAACATTGGGTGTTTGTGGAGTACCAGTTAGATATACATATATGTGTCAACATGGAAGGAAAGAGAGAAGGAGGTAATCCTTGTGGATTATCTATTAGAGATACAGATGTGTACATTAGTACCGACCTCCTAATTCATCCCTGGACCTTTGCTTCTTTTTTGGAATCCTTTGCCTGTGCTTGAATCTCAGAGTCTCTTTGTGTTGTAAATTACTTTCTCTGTATCTCTCTCTCCCTCTTTTTTAAAAACATTTTCTCTAGAAGGGACATGATCTGCTATTTTCTTCATCTGATGCTGACTTCATATAGTGAATTCTCCTCCATAGTCCATCCATGTGGGGACCATTGGCATAAATTCATAATTTCAGTTGTGGTTTTTGAAGTATGAGTAATAGCCCATTAAATATCTGTATCACATTTCTTTAAGATCAAGTCTGTGGAACTTTTCTTGGGTCTGTGTCTTGGCAATTAGAGGTACCACTGCAGTGAACATGGAGGTTCATGGGTCATTTTGAGTGATGGTTTTTCAAAATAATGACAGAGGTGTGGATATTAAAATCCTTGGTTTAGCTCTCTGGAAGTTTATTGTTCTGACCTCTGGAGCCTGTCTATTCAAAGAGTTGTTGCCAAAGTCTATTCCCTGTGGACATGAAGAAGGGGGTTCCATCATCTCCCTTCAAAAAGCCAGTGGAAACAGGTAAATTTCACTCCCACCCTTTAAGGGAATAAAGGAAAAAAAAAAAAAACCAATCAGCGAGAAAACAGGATGCTCAGCAACCCTAATTATGACAGGAGGAATGGCAATCAAAATGACAAGTAATCAAATCCAATCTGACAGAACGGCCATCCTGACTATCTGCAAACAGTAAATGATGGAGAGAATAGGGAGATGATGGAACCCCCCCAACAAGTGCTGTGGAAGTGGATTTCAGCAATAGACCCTAGAAAGGACAGCCTCTACAGGCCAGAACTAAAAATTTCAAGAGAGATAAGCCTAGGATTTTAATATCCATACGTGGGCCTCTGCTATGAAAAACCATCACTCACAATGACACATGGCATTCCAATATTCACTGCACTGATGCGTAAAACAGCCAAGACAGAGACCAAGATGAAGCCCATTGACAAATCTTACAGAAATGTGTGCATATATACAATGGGCTTATTACTCAGACTTGAAAAACTGGCACTAAAATTATTAAAATAGGCCAATGGTTTCCCCCAGATAGACCTTTGAGCAACATACACTAAGTGAACCCAGCATTAACAAAAATAGCAGACATTATCCCTTCTAGGCAAGATAAGAAAGAGGTACAGGGGAAGTAATGTAAGACACAGAAAGAAAGTTTGACTTTCAAATACAAAGAATTCCAATTAAAAAAAAAAAGGTTAAGTGCCAGGGATGAATTAGAAGGTCACTACTAACCTATACACAAAAATCTGTACCAGTAATAGATAATCCACAGGGATTATCTACTTCCTTCCTAGTACGCCCTGAAATCTGTATTTCTAACATGCTTGTTCTTGTTTAGTTGGTAAGTTGTGTCTGACACTTTGCAACCCCATGGACTGTAGCCCACAGGCTCCCTGCCAGTGGGATTTTCCAGGCAAGAATACTGGAGTGGGTTGCTATTTCCTTCTCTAGTATCTCTAACATACCCAGAGAAATGGGCATCTCTATTAGCTAATCCACAGGGATTCTCCTCTGCCTGTCTGCCTTCCTTCCTAATTCATTCCTGGTAGTTTCCTTTTATTATTTTTTTTTTGGAATCCTTTGAGTTAGAATGTCAGATTCTCTTTTTGTGTTGTACACTACTTCCCCTGTACCTCTTTGTTATTTTGCCTAGAAGGGACATCGTCTGCTATTTTCTTCTTCCATTGCTGGCTTCACTTTAATGTATAATGCTCCAAAGTCTATCCTGTGGGGACCATTGGCCTGATCTCATAATTTCAGTGGTAGTTTTTCAAGTCTGAGTAATAGCCCATTGAATATATGTACCACATTTCTTTTTTTAAAAATTTATCTATTTTAATTGGAGGCTAATTATTTTACAATATTGTGGTGGTTTTCGCCACACATTGACATGAGTCAGCCACAGGTGTACCTGTGTCCCCCATCCCGAACCCCCCTCCCACCTCCCTCCCACCCCATCCCTCTGGGCTGTCCCAGTGCACCAGCTTTGAGTGCCCTGTTTCATGCATCAAACTTGGACTGGTGATCTATTTCACATATGGTAATATACACATTTCACTGCTATTCTGTCAAGCCATCCCCCCCTTGCCTTCTCCCACAGAGTCCAAAAGTCTGTTCTTTACATCTGTATCTCTTTTGCTATACTGCATATAGGGTTACCATCTAATTTCCATATACATGCATTAATATACTGTGTTGGTGTTTTTCTTTCTGACTTCACTCTGTATAATAGGTTCATTTCATCCACCTCATTAGAACTGACTCAAATGTGTTCTTTTTTATAGCTGAGTAATATTCCATTGTGTATATGTACCATAGCTTTCTTATTCATTCATCTACCGATGGACTTCTAGGTTGCTTCCATGTTCTAGCTGTTGTAAACAGTGCTGCATTAAAAATTGGGGTGCACGTGCTGGTTTTCTCGGTGTGTATGCCCAATAATGGGATTGCTGGGTCATTTCGCAGTTCTATTTCCAGTTTTTTAAGAAATCTCCACACTGTTCTCCATACTGGCTATACTAGTTTGCATTCCCACCAATAGTGTAAATGGGTTCCCTTTTCTCCACACCCTCTCCAGCATTTATTGTTTGTAGACTTTTTGATGGCAGCCATTCTGACTGGTGTGAGATGGTACCTTATTGTGGTTTTGATTTGCATTTCTCTGATGATGAGTGATGTTGAGCATCTTTTCATGTGTTTGTTACCATCTATATGTCTTCTTTGGAGAGATGTCTGTTTAGTTCTTTGGCCCATTTTTTGTTTGGGTTGTTTATTTTTCTGGTATTGAGCTACATGAACTGCTTGTTTATCTTAGAGATTAATTCTTTGTCAGTTGTTTCATTTGCTGTTATTTTCTCCCATTTGGGGGGTTGTCTTTTCACCTTGCTTATAGCTTCCTTCGTTGTGCAAAAGCTTTTAAGTTTAATTAGGTCCCATTTGTTTATTTTTGCTTTTATTTCCATTACTTTGGGAGGTGGGTCATAGAGGATCCTGCTGTGATTTGTGTCAGAGAGTGTTCTGCCTATGTTTTCCTTGTACCACATTTCTTTAAGGTTTCATCTGTGGATGGACCTCTTCTCACGTCTGTGTCTTGGCACCTGGAGGTCCCACTGCAGTGAACGTTGGGGTGCATGAATCATTCTCAGTGATGGTTTTTCGTAACAGAGGCCCAAGTGTGGATATTAAATTCCTGGGCTTAGCTCTCTTAAAATTTTTAGTTCTGGCCTATGGAGGCTGTCCTTTCTAGAGGCTGTTGCCGATGTCCATTTCCACAGCACTTGTTGGGGGTTTCCATCATCTCCCTGCCGTCTCCACCGTTTACCATTTGCCGACAGTCAGGTTAGTCATTCTGTCAGATGGGATTTGATTTCTTGTTGATTTGATTGCCTTTCTTCCTGTCATAATTAGGCTTGCTGAGCATCTTGCCTTCCGACTGATTCAGTTTGGTGTTTTTATCTTTTTTCCTTAAAGGGTGTGAGGAAAATTTACCTGTTGCCATAGGCTTCTTGAAAGTTGGCTGTTTTGGGAATTCATTTCTGCAAAATCCGCTGCGGGACCTTTCCTGAGGGCAGTCGTCACAGGCCTTGTAAGTTGGAGGTGCAGTTAGAACCCGGGGTCATGTTGTAGTTACAGAGAATGTCCACAAGGCGGCAGTACTTCCTCATGTCCAGCACTTTCCACCTGCAACCGGAGCCTATGGTTTCCGAGCACAGATTTCAGTGCCTATGTGGAAGGAAGGAAGGAGATAATCCTTGTGGATTATCTATTTCAGACACAGATTTCTGTGTATACATTAGTACTGACCTCCCAATTCATCCCTGACTCTACATTTTTTTTTTATTCCGCCCTCTTTGGAATTCTGGGTTTGTGTTTACATCTCAGAGTCTCTAAGTTGTAAATGACACCCTCTGTCTCTTTTTTTCAATTTCGCCCTCCAGGACATTTTCTGCTATTTTCTTCCTCTGATGCTGATTTCTCTTAGCATATTTTCCTCCAAAGTCCATCGTTGTGGGGACCATAGGCCTAATTTCATAATTTCATTGTTGGTTTTTCAAGTCTGAATGAAAGCACATTTTATATATGTAACCATGTTTGTTTAGGATTTCATCTGTCATTGGACCTTAGCTTGGGTCTGTGTCTTGGCAATTGGAGGTACCACTGCAGTGAACGCTGGGGTGCGTTATTCATTTTGAATGACCGTTTTTCGTAACATAGGCCCAGAATCCAGGTTGAGCTGCCCTGAAATTTTTTTTTTTCTGGCCTGTGGAGGCTGTCCCTTCAAGGGGTTATTGCCCATGTCTATTCCCAGGGAATGTGAAATGGGATTCTTTTATCTTGTTGCAGGGAGAAAGCCAATTCTGACTCCATGTTGAAAACTTTGACTTGCTTTTCATTACTTTAATTACTATAATCGTGCCTGGGGGTCCCTATGCCCCTCCCTGACTGTAAACTGAAGTCCCTTTGTTCAGCTCAGGGAGAGAGAATTTGTCCCTGCCTACCTGGAAATAGAAGAGATTAATATACCCCTTCAGAAGGCTTTTCATTCCCTTGGAAAAGTTTTGCCAGACTGGTCTTTCTCACTTTACTTCCCCACTAAATCTCCCTCTCCTTCTGCCTTTTGACTTTAGTTCCTCCTTGCTTCTTTTTCTCTGGCCTATAAAACAACCTGGCATCCAGACCCCAATAAGATGGTTAATTTGAGGTGCTAACCTGCCATCTTCTCAGTCTGCTGGCTCCCTGATTAAAGTCCATTCCTTGCCTCAACACCTCATCTCTCAGATTCATTGCCTATCTTGAGGGTGAGCAGAGTGAGCTTGGTCTCAGGAACAATTTGGCTTAGCCAGCCCCGATCAGGGAATACTGGGGCAAGAGCCTAGCAGCTGCTGGGGCCATTTGTTGTCCTGAAGTTCTTTCCTGAAGTGGCACCGGCTACCCCCAGCACTTGGCAGTTGAGACAAGAAACCGACAAACTTCTAGAGTTGAGGGACTCAGTTTCATTTGTAAGGTAAGTATACGCAATTCAATAGCTGGTTCAGTCAGTACGAAGTTTTGTGTGTCTTTTTGTGTTAAGAGCCAACGGGCTCGATTTTGGAGGGTAAGTTGCTCTGGTGAGCACACGGGAACGCAGTTTCCCCTCAATCTGGTTTTTTCCTTTATGGAATAAGCAAATTTGGTTGGGTATCCATTTGCAGAGAGGAGGTGGTATTGGACTCTACCCTGAACTGGTTCATTGGGAATTAGTCCTCGTGGGACATGCCCACCCTAGTTAAAATTACCTCAAATTGTAGGGTAAATTTATTTACCTGATTTGAGAACTGGTTCAGTTGGAACCAGTTCATTTGGCAGGTAATTCTTGTGGGAGTGGGTAGCCTAGTTGGAATTAATCATTTGTTTTATAGGGTAAATCATTTACCCAATCTGGGAATCAGTTCATCTGGATGCATCAATGCCGAATCTGTGCCAGTTTTGTTGGAATCTGTCTGGGTCTTCTATCTATCACAAAGGAAAGATCTTTGGGGTGCAGATTAGATATGTTAAGATCAGAAGAACAAAGCCTCTGAGTGGTTCAGAAATAAACAATCTGGCCTCATAGATACAGAACAGGTTGGCATCTGCCTATAGGCAAATAGATGGGGAAACAGTGGCTGACTTTATTTTTCTTGGCTCCAAAATCACTGCAGATAGTGATTGCAGCCATGACATTAAAAGACGCTTACTCCTTGGAAGGAAAGTTATACCAACCTAGACAGCATATTAAAAAGCAGACATTACTTTGTCAACAAAGTTCCGTCTAGTCAACTATGTTTTTTCCAGTGGTCATGTATGGATGTGAGAGTTGGACTGTAAAGAAAGCTGAGCAGAAGAATTGATGCTTTTGAACTGTGGTGTTGGAGAAGACTCTTGAGAGTCCCTTGGACTGCAAGGAGATCCAACCAGTCCATCCTAAAGGAGATCAGTCCTGGGTGTTCATTGGAAGTGAGAGGGTAAGACCCCTGGCAGGAAGGCCAGGGGTCTCCAAATGGAAAAAAGAAGCTGCAGGTGCCAGACATTTTTATCTCTCTTAAGCGGCAGGAAGAAACAAACCAGCGATATGTTTTTCCTTCTCTATACAAATTTAAAAGAGGTTTCTCTTAAAGTGCTGTGTTGCCATGACACCTGGTCTCACCTGAAGCTAACTACTCTCAAACCTTGAGTTGACCAAATACGTTTCTTTTTCGTATGGAAATGTTGTCTTAAGCTATGTTAATGAATCCCAGACTCTATCTTCAAGTTGGTTCCGCCAAATGGCCTAAATTTACTTACTCAGGTATTGTTCCCCTAATCTATGTAAATGAAATTATTTGTTGGTATTCTGCCCTTCTACAAGATTCAAGTATGGCCAGGGATGAATTATCTGGTGTCATTCTAAATTTTATGACATCCTTTTCATTAACAGACTGTGAGTGACTATATAACAGACAGCTAAAGACTAGGAGGGGGGTACTCTTTTGCCCCCTTCTGATGCCTATGTCAGAAGCTTTCTCTATCTCCTTTATACTTTAATAAAACTTTATTACACAAAAGCTCTGAGCGATCCAGCCTCGTCTCTGGCCCCGGATTGAATTCGTCTCCTCCGGAGGCCAAGAATCCCGCGTCTAATCGCAACAACCTTTCATCTTGGGGGCTCATCCGGGATCCTTCAAGACAAGGTAAGGATGCTTGGAGCTCTAGTTCTTTGTTCTCCTAGCAGATGAAAGGTTGTTGCTGAACGATTAGACGCGGGATTCTTGGCCTCCGGAGGAGACGAATTCAATCCGGGGCCAGAGACGAGGCTGGATCGCTCAGAGCTTTTGTGTAATAAAGTTTTATTAAAGTATAAAGGAGATAGAGAAAGCTTCTGACATAGGCATCAGAAGGGGGCAAAAGAGTACCCCCCCTCCTAGTCTTTAGCTGTCTGTTATATAGTCACTCACAGTCTGTTAATGAAAAGGATGTCATAAAATTTAGAATGACACCAGATAATTCATCCCTGGCCATACTTGAATCTTGTAGAAGGGCAGAATACCAACAAATAATTTCATTTACATAGATTAGGGGAACAATACCTGAGTAAGTAAATTTAGGCCATTTGGCGGAACCAACTTGAAGATAGAGTCTGGGATTCATTAACATAGCTTAAGACAACATTTCCATACGAAAAAGAAACGTATTGGTCAACTCAAGGTTTGAGAGTAGTTAGCTTCAGGTGAGACCAGGTGTCTTGGCAACTCAGCACTTTAAGAGAAACCTCTTTTAAATTTGTATAGAGAAGGAAAAACATATCGCTGGTTTGTTTCTTCCTGCCGCTTAAGAGAGATAAAAATGTCTGGCACCTGCAGCTTCTTTTTTCCATTTGGAGACCCCTGGCCTTCCTGTCTGTTACCCTCTCAGAAGGACTGATGTTGAAGCTGAAACTCCAATACTTTGGCCACCTGATGTGAAGAGCTGACTCACTGGAAAAGACCCTGATGCTGGGAAAGATTGAGGGCAGGAGCAGAAGGGGACGACAGAGGATGAGATGGGTGGATGGCATCACTGACTCAATGGACATGGGTTTGGGTGAACTCCAGGAGTCGGTGATGGACAGGGAGGCCTGGTGTGCTGCGGTTCATGGGGTCACAGAGTTGGACACGACTGAGTAACTGAAATGATAGGCCTCATAATTCCCACGAGCTGAGTGCATGGCCAGAGGCCTCTCAGACACACAGGCTGAGCATCTGCCTACAGGCCGCACAGACATAGGCTGTTTGTAGGGATTTTTTCCCCAAGGGCCTCCTAAAGCACAAGAAAACCCAGAACAAACACTATCAAGATAAACTTGATAGATGTGCAGTTGGAGGCACATATCTCAGGGTGCCTTTGAGATCTGGCACCTCGAGACACAGGAGCTGAGCCAATGCCTAGAAGCCTCATAGTCAGTCACACACAAGCTGAGCGTCAGCATAGAGGCCTCTAGTTAGATACAGGCAAGGTTCTGCCCAGGAGCCTCATAGAAACACTGGAGCTGAACATCAGCCTGGAGTTCTCTAGAGAGAAACAAGCTGAGCATCTATCTAGAGGCCTCCTAGTCACACACAACCTAAGCATCAGCCTGGAGGTGTCTAGATGTACAGGAGTTTAGCATCTGTTAGAGGCCTCAAAGACACACTGGCCTCCTAGACACATACAAGATGAAGTGCTGCCCCGTAGAGATCATTTCCTGTCACAGCAGCCCTCAGGAAAGTCCTGCCGCAGGTATTGCAGAAATGAATTCCAAACACAACAGACTTTCAAGAACCCAGTTTCAAAGGTCAATTTTCCTCATACCTTTTAGGAAAAAAAAAGAAAATAGAAAAAGAGAACCCAACTGGCCAAGGACAAAATGCTCAGTGTCCCAAATTATTACAGGACTGACGCCGATCAAAATAAGAAGAAATCAAATCCCATCTAACAGAATGGCTCTCTAACTGTCTGCAAAGAGTACATGGAGGGGAGAGCCAGGAGATGATGGGACACCCCCTTCACGTTCCCTGAAAAGACATTAGCAACAGTCACTTGAAGGGACAGCCTGCACTGGTGAGAACAAAGTCAAGAGAGCTAAACCTAGGTTTCTAATACCCACACCTGGGCCTACATTACAAAACCCGTCATTCAAAATGACACATGAGCCCCGACCTTCACTGCAGTGGTACTGCCAAGACACAGCCCTAAGAAAAGGCCCACTGACAGATTAAACTTAAATGTGGTGCATATATAGAAGGGGCTATTACTTAGACCTGAAATATCGCCCCTGAAATAATGAAATTATGCCAGTGGTCCCCACAAGGATGGCCCTTAGAGGAAAGTACAGTAAGAAGTCAGCAACAGAAGAAGAAAATAGCCAATGATGTCCCTTGGGGGCAAAATCGAAAGAAAAAAAATACAGAGGAAGTAATTTACAACAGCAGGCCTGCTGCTCTGTCCTGTGCGGACACGGACTCCAGACCCCTGCTTTGTCACCGGCACAGGGGGCTTTCGTCTCAGGCCAGGTGAGCGCGCTTCTCCCAGCTCTGGGGCATCCCCCGGGGACCGGCACAGACCGGCCAGCCCCCTCACCCTACACTCGGCGCCCCGCACGTCTTTACATGAAAGGCGGCTCGTTCCGCACTAACTGCGGTGAGGATGCGGCGGCACGTTGCTAATCTCCGCCAGACGGAGGTTGAAGCTCGCTAGCCCCTCTCTCCTTCCGCTGTCGAGGTAACGCTCTGTACCTAGTCCCCCAAGTTCTGACGGCTCATGTCACAGAAGCTGGCTCCCAGACGGCACCCTTCCCCTTGGGGTTGCGTTAGGTCTGTGATTCTAAAGCTTTCCCCGTTTTTCCCGACGAGCAGCCCGGCGGGGCACCCTCTGGTCAGGTACATGCTGCTGGGGCGCGGGCAGCCCCCGCCCGCCTGTGCCGTCTGAGGTCAGGGGTCCTCACGGCTGCGGGCCTGCGGGGGCCCCGTGTCTCCCCGTCCAGGAGTGCGACCTGGAGGCGGTGTCACGGGAGACAGGCCTGGCGGGCTGTGGGCCAGCCCTGAGCAGCTGTGATTAAAACAGGAGCGAAGGAAAATGTGGGCCAAGATTCTTCTTAATTGAGCATGGCTTAGCTGTCAGTTTAAAAGGTGTGATAGATATTTATGACAAATAGAACATCTGTGTTCCTGTTGATGGATTTAGGACACTGGGGTGATTCAGTGTCTCAAGCTAACTCAGTCCAAAGCAGGAACTCCTAAGAAGATAATACTTCCTCAGATCTCAGTGATGCTTTATTGTGACTGTGCTGCAATATCTTGACTTTACACACTTTCATCAGCCTTTTTGGAGAAGGAAATGGCAACCCACTCCAGTATTCTTGCCTGGAGAATCCCATGGACAAAGGAGCCTGGTGGAGGCCAGAATCCCTAGTGAACACAAATCCTAATAGCCTGACCCTCTGACTTGAAGGAACATGGAAAATCACCCAGACCCCAGGTCTCCTGGTGCTGGGGTCCCCAGCTCAACACTCCTTGAGAGTGCAGCCTCCTAGGAGCAGTGCCCAGGTAGGTATGAAGCTAGAGGGGAGGAAGGGGTGAAGCTTCACTGGGAAGGGGTCCTGAGATACAAGCCCTTGGGTGTTTGCTCAGGCACATTCCACCCTAACTCACAGCCCAGGAAGCCAACTTTCCCTAAGGCTCTGGTTGCAGGTGGAGCCAGAGTTGGGCATGAAGAAGTGCTGCCTCCTTGTGGACATTTTCTGTAACTACAACTTGCGCATCCGTGCTGACAGGCACCTCCAATTCAAAAGGCCTGTGGGGCAGTGAATGACAGCTGCTATCGGAAAAGGTCCTGCCACAGGTATTGCAGAAGTGAATTCCAAACACAACCAACTTTCAAGAAGCCAATTTCAGAGGTAAACTTTCCTCACACCCTTTAAGGAAAGAAAGGAGAGAGAGAAAAATAACCCAAACGGCCACAGGACAAGATGTAGACAAGAGCTGGGAGTCTTTCTAGATGCCCACAGTCTCACACAAGTTGAACAAGAGCCTTGAGGCCTCGAGAGAGACACGAGCTGAGCATCTGCCTGGAGGTGTCATAGACACAAGGAGCTGAAAGTCTGCCTTGAGGCCTCATAGACACAACGAGCCGAGTGTCTACCTAGAGGCCTGTTCTTGCCTGGAGAATTCATGGGAAGAGGATCCCAGCAGGCCTTCAGTCCTTGGGGTCCCATAGAGTCAGAACAGATACTTCAGAAGGACATAATGTTCAGCACAGGGAGTTTACTGGACCTTGTTTAATAACCTCTCTGGCAAATAATTGAAAAAAGAACAGATATGCTGTATGTATATGGCATAACAGAATAAGGAGCCTGTATACTGACAATAAGAAGAAAACATCAAATCAAATATCAGGCTATTTTGTATCTGCATGAGATTAAAGAACAGAAAAGAGTGATGCCTATTTTATTCCCTCTGATCTCCCAGACATGTGCTGTTTGCCATACCTGGAACCTGAGCAGGCTTGGGTTCCATGACTGGACTGGAGAGGATTTGAGGCAGTAGGGCCAGGGATCCTTAATTTTGAGCCCCCTCTTAAACCTGTACTATCTGGTTTTCCCTAGCTTGGACTATAGACTCTAGTGCATCGAAAGAATGGTAACCTGAGCCTCTGACCACAAGAACTTTTGAAAAGTCACCTGGCATCCAGGTCCCCTGGTGCTGGGGTTCCCAGCTGAAGCCTCTTTTCTGAGAGTGCAGCCTCATAGGCATTTCAGCAGGCAGCAGTGCCCCAGGCTGGGATGAGTCTGAAAGGGAGCGGTGAAGCCTTACGGGGAAGAAGTAGTGAGACGCAAGGCACTGAGTGTTGGCTCAGGTGAGTTCCAGTCTAATTCTCAGTCCAGGAAGCCAACTTTCCCAAAGGCTGAGTTTGCCTGAAGAACCAGTTGGACATGAAACAGTGCTGCTGCCTTTGCCTGTAACTACAACTTAAACATCTTGCTTACTGACAACTCCAGTTGACAAGTTCTATGAGGTTGCTAATGACAGCTGCCCTCAGGAAAGGTTCTGGGGTGGGTATTGTAGAAATAAATTCCAAACATAACTGAGTTTTAAGAAACCAATTGCAACAACTACATTTTCTTCACACAATTTAAGAAAGAAAAATAATCCCCAAATGGCCACAGGACAACATGCTCAGTATCCCTAATTATTACAGAGGAAAGTCAATCAAAATAGCAAGAAATCAAATCACACTAGTCAGAATGGCCGTTCTAAGAAGTCCACAGACAATAAATGCAGTAGACAGCTGGAAAGATATAACACTTGCCTCCCCTACCCGACACAGTCAATGAGATGGACATTGGCAACAGCCACTGAAAGGAGAGTCTCTGAATGCCAGGAAAAAAAAAAACCTTGAAAGGAGCTAATCCTGGGATCTGACATACCCACACCTGCACATATATCTCAGGAAAACCATCATTCAAAAAGACACATGTGCCCCTACATTCACTTCAGCACTACTTACAGGAGCCAAGAAACAGATCCAAGAAAATGTCCACTGACAGATTAAAGAGAAAGTGGTACATATATACAATGGACTATTACTCAGCCTTGAAAAGCCACCACTGAAATTATGAAATTATGCCAAAAGTCACTACAAGGATGAACCTTGGGGGATCATCCACTAAGTGAAGTTAGTGAGACAGAGGAAGACAAAAGAATATGATACCCTACAGGCAAAATTTTTAAAACATATGAAGGAAAATCATTTAAAACTCAAAAAACTTTTCCTGAGAATTCAAACACAAACTAACAATACCCCAAAAGTACCAGTAAAGGGTCAGGGATAAATTCAAAGGGTCACAACTAACACACACAGGAATCTGTATCTGTGATAGGTGACCACAAGGTTATATTTTTCCTTTCTTTCATCCTTCCAAATTACATAGAAATCTGCATATTGAAATATACACAGAAAATGATACCTGTAATAGATAATTCACAAGGATTATCTCCTCCCTTCCTTCCTTTCACACATACAAAACATCTGCATCTCTAAAAGGTAATCCTGATGGACATGATTTTCAGCAGATGATACTTTCCTCGACCTTCTGAAATAACCTCTGGAAAATGAAACCCCCAAACAAGAGATATGCTGGAATGTGTATGTCATAACTGAGTGAGGCGGCTGCCCATTGACAAGAAGCACAAAACTGGAGAGTAAAGAAAAGTAAAAGAAAAGAGCGATGTCCATTTTGTTACCTCCAACCTCCCTGACTTGGGCTGCTATCCCACCCCGGAACCTGAGCAGGCTTGGGTCCCACTGCTGGACTGGATGGGGTGGAGACAGCTGGACAGGGTGCCCTTAATTGAGGCCCCACTTAAACCTGTATGGTCTGGTTGGCTTGGCTGTGAACAAAGTCCCCAGTACACCCAAAAGATGGTGGCCCAACCATCTGACCACCAGGACCTTGGAAAAGTAACCTAGCCTCTAGGTCTCTGGTTGCTGGGGTCCTCAATTCAAGCTTCCTTCCTGAGAGTGCAGCCTTCTAGGCACCTCAGCAAGGTGCTGTGGCCAGTTTGGGAGGAGTATAGAGGGGAGGGGTGAAGCTTGAGGGGGAAGGAGTAGTAAGACACAAGTCCTTGGGTGTTTGCTCAGGCACTTTCCACCCTAATTCGCAGCACAGGAAGCTGGTTTTCTCTAAGGATCTCATTGCCCAATGAAGCAGGGTTGGGCATGAAGAACTGCTATTCCCTGTGGATAGTTCCTGTAACTACACTTTGACCAGCAGTGCTTAATTGCAGGTGTAATTCACAGGTCTGGGGATCTGTTGATGACAGCTGCCTTCAGAAAAGTTCCTGGAGTGAGTATTGCAGATATAAATTCCAAACATAGCCAACTTTCAATAAGCCAACTGCAACAGGTAAATTTTCCTCATACCCTTAAAGAAAAAAAAAACCAAATGCCCAAAGGACAAGATGCACAGCATTCCTAATTATTACAGGAAGAATGACAAAATGGCAACAAATATCACCACAAATACCACATCAGTCAGAATGGCCATCCACACAAGTCTACAAGCAATAAATGTAGGAGAGAGTCAGCAGGTGAGGGAACCCCCGTACGCAGTTGGTGGGAATGCACATTGGCAACAGTCACTAGAAAAGACAGTCTCTGCATGTCAGAAGTTAAAGTCCCAAGAGAGTTAAACCAAGGTCTGACATTCCCACACCTGAGCTATATCCCGAGAAAACCATCATTCAAAAAGACACATGCAGCCCAATGGTCACTGCAGCATTACTTACAATAGACAAGACACAGAAACACAAAATTTCCACCCACAGCTTAAAGCTTAAACAAGATGTCATACATATTAACCATGGACCATTACTCAGTGATAAAAAAAATAAAAAGCACCACTGAAATTGGGATATTAGGCCACTGATCTCCACAAGGGTAGACCTTGGAGGATCATACACTAAGTGAAATTTGCAGGACAAAGGAAGAAAATAGCAGATGAAGACCTTCTAAGGCAACAAAAGAAGAAATGAAAAAGAAACTAATCACAACATGAAAGGATCCTCTGAGAATTCAAACACAAAGAATTTTAAAAAAAGGTGGCCAGGATGCATTCAGAAGAGGTTGGGACTAACATACACAGAAATCTGTTAGTCCAACATATAAACCGAAATCTGTATCTGTAATAGATACTGCACAAGGATCTGATGTTCAGCAAATGGAACTTTCCTCTACCTTCTGCAATGACCATTATGGAAAAAGAATCCAAGAAAGCACAGATAAGCTGTATGTATACATCATAACTGAAAAAACCAGCTGTACACTGATGACAAGCACAAAACCGCAAATCAACTATATTCCAACGTGGCAAAGGCATGAGATTACAGAAAAGAAATGAAAGAAGTATCTGTTTCATTGCCCCGGGCTCCAATGCCATCCCTGGAGCCTGAGGAGGCTTGGTTCCTATGGCTGGACTGAGGTGTGGTCATGACACCAGGAAGTGTGCCCTTAATTTAGACCCCTATGACACCTGTACTGTCTGGTATCCTCTGGCTGGGACCACACGCCCAAGGGCACCCAGAGAATGGTGGCATGACCCTCTGAGCTCGAAGGCCTGGGAAAGTCACGTAGCCTCCAGGTCTCCTGGTGCTGGGGTCCTCAATTCAAGGCCCCTTCTTGGGAGTGCAGTCTCCTGGGCCCCTCACCTGAGGTTTTGGCCAAGGCTGGGATGAGTCTCCAGGGGAGAAGCTTAGAAGTAGTGAGACACAAGCCCTTGAGTGTTCGCTCAGGCACGTTCCACTCTAATTCACAGCCCAATAGGCCGGCACTTCTTAAGTCTCTGGTTGCCTGAGGACCAGAGTTGGACATGAAGAAGTGCTGCCTCCTTGTGGACATTTCATGTAACTACAACTTGTACACCTGTGCTTACTGGTACCTCCATTCACACGGCCTATGGGGCTGCTAATGACAGCCGCCCTCAGGAAAGGTCCTGGGCGGGTATTGCAGAACTGGATTCCAAGCACAGCCGACTCAAGGAGCCAGTTGCAATGGGTGAATTCCCTCAAATCCTTTATGAAAATAAAAAAAGTACTGGAGAAGATGTTCAGCATCCCTAGCTATTTCAGGAGGAAAGACAATCAAAATGATAACATGAAACCAAATCCCACCAGTCAGAATGGACATCCACAAAAGTTACAAACAGTAAATGTGGCAGAGGGCCAGGAGCTGATTGAACCCCAAAACAAGGTTGGTGGGAATGGACATTGCCAACAAACCCCTAGAAAAGACAGCCTCTGCGTGCCAGAATACAAACATTTCAAAAGAGCTAAGCCTAGTATATGGCATCCACACCTGGACCTATATTCCCAGAAATCATCATTCAAAAAGACACATGCCCCCCAATATTCACTGTTGTACTGCTTATATAGCCAAGATACAGAATGACAAAATGTCCTCTGACAGATTAAAGCTTAAAGACATGTTGTAAATAAATACATTGGACTATTAGTCAGCCATGAAAAAGCAGCACTGAAATTATGAAATTATTCCACTGGTGGCCACAATGATGGACGTTGGAGGATCATACACTAAGTGTATTCATGAGACAGAGGAAGGAAATAGCATATGATGTTCCTTCCAGTCAAAAAAAGAGACACAAAGAAACTAATTCACAGCACAGAAAGAGAGTCTGAAAATTCAAACATAAGGAATTCCAAAGAAAAGAAACAATAAAGGGCCAAGGATTAATTAGGAATTCAGGACTACATATACACAAAAACCTGTGTCTCGAACATATATACAGAAATCTGTAATAGATAACTCACAAGGATTATCTTCCTTCCACATGTACACAGAAAACTGTGTGTCTAACATATACACACAAATCCACATGTCTAACATATACACAGAAATCTGTATCTGTAAAAGAATACAAAGGATTATCTCCTTTCTCCTTCCCTCCACATATATAAAAAAATCTTTAATAGATACTCCGAGCTTCCTTGGTGGCCAAAGGGTTAATAATATGATGGCAATGAGGGAGCTGTGGGTTCAATCCCTGGGCCCAAAAGATCCCCAGGAGAAGGGAATGGCTACCCACTCCACTATCTGTGCCTGAGGAATCCATGGAAAGAGAAACCTAGGATATACTGTCCTGTAGGTAACATAGAGTCCAAATAGATACTCCAGAAAGATATAATGTACAGCATGGGGAGCTTACTTCACCCCGTCCAATAATCTCTATGGCAAAGAACTGAAAAAAAGAAGATATATGCTGTATGTATATGCCATAACAGAATCAGGAACCTGTACACTGACAAGAACAAAACTGCTAATCAAATATAGGGCAACACTGCATAGGCATGAGATTAAAGGGAAAAAAAGCAATGTCTATCCCCCACCCCACCCCCACTGATCGCCCTGACTTGGACTGCTTTCCAGTCCCTGGAACATGGCCAGGCTCAGGTCCCAGGACTGGACTGGAGAGGGGTCGAGCCAGTTGGGGCAGGTGCCCTTGATTGAGCCCCTCTTAAACCTGTACCATCTGCTTTGCCCTGGCTAGGACCACAGACCCTAGTGCACCCAGAGGATGGCAGCCTGACCATCTGGCCACGAGGACCTTGGAAAAGTCACTTAGCTTCCGTGGCTCCTCATGCTGGGGTCCCTAGCTGAAGGCTCAGCAGGCAGTGGTGCCCCAGGCTGGGATGAGTCCGAAAGGGAGGGGTGAAGCCTTAGGGATAGAAGTGAGACACAAGGTCTTGAGAGAGGGTAACAGGCAGGATGGCCAGGGGTCTCCAAACGGAGGAAACAGGCTGCAAGTGCCAGACATCTTTCTCTCTCTCTTAAGCAGCAGGAGGAAACAAACAAGTGTCAGATTTTTCCCCTCCCTATACAAAATTAAAATGAGGTTTCTGTTAGTGATGACACATGGCTCCACCTGAACTTAACTTTTCTCATATCTTGAGTTAACCAGTGTGTTTTTCTTATGGAAATGTTTGTCTTAAGCTATGTTAATGAACTATGTATTTACCCTAGCCTCTCTTTCTTCAAGTCAGTTAAGACTCAGAACCAATAATGGCTCAAACAAACCTGTATGTTTTACTCATACATTGTTCACCTAATCTATGTTAATGAAACTATATATTTACTTGGAAACCTGTCTTTCTTCAAGATTCATGTTTTATGGCCTGGGATGACTCACCTTGTGCCTATGTTATCTCAAAATGCATGTTGTGGGTGAGGGGCCTGGTGCCACTCTGAGTTTTGAGACATCTCCTTTCTCTAATGAACAGCTTACTGATAGGTATATAACATCCAGCTAAAGACTAGCAGGGGGGCACTCTTTCTGCCCCCTTCTGATGTCTATGTCAGAAGCTTTCTCTATCTCTTCTATACTTTAATAAAACTTTATTACACAAAAGCTCTGAGCGATCAAGCCTCATCACTGGCCCCAAATTGAATTCCTCTCCTCCGGAGGCCAAGAATCCTGGCGTCTTTCATGGCTCAGCAACAACCTTTCACTTGGGTGTTTCTCAGGCACATTATACTCTAATTCACAGACAGGAAGCCAACTTTCCTGAAGTCTCAGTTTGCCTGAAGAACCAGAGTTGGACATGAGATAGTGCTGATGCCTTGTGGACATTTCCTGTAACTACAATTTAAACACCTTGTTTACTGGCACGTCCAATTGACAAGTCCTGTGGGGTTGCTAATGACAGCTGCCTTCATGACATGGTCCTGGGGTGGGTACTGCAGACATAAACTGCAAACACAACAGACTTTCAAGAAGCCAACTGCATCTGGTAACTTTTCTACACACACTTTAATGAGAAAAAAAGAAAAGAAACAATCCACAAAGGACCACAGGACAAGAGTCTCAGCACCTCTAATTAAACAGGAGGAAAGTCAATCAAAATAACAAGAAGAAATCTAATCACACTGGTCAGAATGGCCATTCTAAAAATTCTTTTTTTAATTTTTTAATTTTTTTATTTTTATTTGTTGGAGGCTAATTACTTTACAACATTGCAGTGGTTTTTGTCATACATTGAAATGAATTAGCCATGGATTTACATGTATTCCCCATCCCGGTCCCCCCTCCCACCTCCCTCTCCACCCCATCCCTCTGGGTCTTCCCAGTGCACCAGGCCTGAGCACTCCATTCTAAAAATTCTACAAACAGTAAATGCAATAGAGATGGCAAGAGATCTAACACTCCCTCCCCGCCTCCTGACTTGGTCTGTGGTATGGAAGTTGGCAACAGCCATTGAAAGGATAGCCTCCATGTGCCACAATAAAAACATTTCAAAGGAGCTAAGCCTAAGATCTGATACATATGGGACTGTATCCTGAGAAAACCATCATTTCAAAAGATACCTGCACCTGAACTTTCACTGCGGCACTACATACAGCAGCCAAGACATAGATTCAAGAAAATGTCCACCAACAAATTCAAGATTAAGAATATGTGAAACATATACACACTTGACCATTACTCAGCCATGAAAAGCCACCACTGAGATTATGAAATTATGCCATCTGTCACTACAAGGATGGACCTTGGAAGATCATACACTAAGTGAACTCAGCTAGACAGAGGAAGAAAATAGCATATGACACTCCTTCTGTGCAAATAAAAAAAGAGATACAAATGAATTACTTTACAACAGGGACAGAGACTATGAAAATTCAAACACAAACAAGGAATTCCAAAACAGAAAAGAAACAATAAAGGCCAGGGATACATTAGGAAATGAAAACTGATATATACACAGAAATCTGTGTATATATCTCTAACATATACATAGAAATTTATATCTCTAACATATACACAGAAATTTCCACATGTAATATATAATCTGCAAGGAATCTCTCCTTCCTTCCACATATACAGAGAAATCTGTATGCCTAACATAGACACACAGATTCGTATGTCTAACATACATACAAAAATCTGTATCTGTAATAGATAATTCACAAGGATTATCTCCTTTCTCCTTCCCTCCACATAAATAAAAAATCTGTATCCCTAATAGATACTATGGGCTTTTCTGGTGACACAAAAAAAGGGTAAATAATATGAAGGCAACGCGGGAGACCTGGGTGCAATGCCTAGGTCCAAAAGATCCCCCAGAGAAGGGAATGGCTACCTACTCCAGTATTTGTGTCTGGAGAATTCCATGGAAAGAAGAACATAGCAGGTTACAGTCCTTGGTGTTGCTTACATATGGATACACCAGGACATAATATTTAGCCCAGGGAGGTTACTTGACCTTGTTCAATAATCTCCATGGCAAACAATTGAAAAAAGGACAGATATGCTGTAATGTATATGGCATACTGAATTAGGAGCCTGTTCACTGACAACAAGCACAATACTGCAAATCAAATATAGGCCAACATAGCATCTGCATGAGATTAAAGAAAAGAAAAAAGCAACGTCTACTTTATTCCCTCCGATCTCCCTGACTTGGGCTGCTTTTCAGTCCCTGGAACCTGACCAGGCTTGGGTCACATGAGTGAACTGGAGTGGAGCCCCAACAGTTGGGAGGGGTGCCCTTAATGGGGCCCTCTCTTAAACCTGTACTATCTGGTTTGCGCTGGATGGGACCATAGACCCTAGTGCACGCACAGGATGGTGGCCTGACCTCTGGCCACGAAGCCCGTGGTAAAGTCACCCTAGCCTCCAGGTCTCCTGGCGCTGGGGTCCCCAGCTGAAGCCTGTTTCCTGAGAGTGCAGCCTCCTAGGCACCTCAGCAGGGAGCGGTGCCCCAGGTTGGGATGAGTCTGAAGCGGATGGTGAAACATTGAGGGGAAGAAGCAGTGAGACACTAGGCCTCGGGTGTTTGCCCAGGCACATTCCACTCTAATTCACAGCCGCGGAAGCTGACTTTCCTTAAGGCTGTTTGCCTATAGAACCAGAGTTGGCGTGAAACAGTGCTGCCACCTTGTGGACATTACATGTAACTACAACTTGAACATGGATACTTCATGCCACTTCCGACAGACAAAGCTTGTAGGGCTTCTAATGACAGCAGCACTCAGGAAATGACCTGGGGTGGATATCGCAGGAATAAATTCCAAACACAACCGACTTTAAAAAAGCCAACTGCAACACATAAATTTTCCTCACACCCTTTAATGGAAAAAAAAAACTACCCCAAACTGCAACAAGACAAGGTGTTCAGCACCCCTAATTATTGCAGGAAGGATGACAGAATGACAACAATATCACCCTACACCCGTCAGAAAGACCATCCACACAAGTCTATAAGAAATAAATGTAGGAGAGAGCCAGGAGGTGAGGGAACCCTCCTACACGTCAGTGGAAATGGACATTGGCAACAGTCACTAGAAAAGACAGTCTCTGCATGTCAGAAAAATAAAATTTCAAGTACAGGATCTGACATTCCCACACTTGGAGTATATCCTGAGAAAACCATCATTCAAGAAGACACATACACCCCTAACGTTCACAGCCAAGACACAGAACAACAAAATTTCCACCCACAGCTTAAAGCTTAAACAAGATAGGGTACATATTTACCATAGACTATTACTTGGCCATAAAAAAGCACACCTGAAATTATGAAATCATGCCAATGGTCGCCACAAGGGTGGACCTTAGAGAATCATATGCTAATTGAAATCAGCCAGACAAAGGAAGAAAGTTCCAGATGAAGAACCTTCTGGGCAACATAGAGAGAGATAAAAAAGGACATAATTCACAGCACAAAAGAATCTGAGAATTCAACCACAAACAAAGAATTAGAAAAAAAGGGGGGGGCCAGAATGTTTTCATAGGCATTTGGGACTGACAAATATACAGAAATCCATTACTCCAACATATACAGCAAAAACTGCAATAGATGACCCATGAGGATTATCTCTTTCCCTCACTCCTTCCTTCATCCCCCAAACACCTGTATCTCTAATGCCCCCCAAAGGATGGTGGCACGACCCTCTGACTTTGAGCACCTTGGAAAATTCATGTAGCCTCCAGGTCTCCTGGTGCTGGGGTCCCCAGTTCAAGGTTCCTTCCTGAGAGTGCAGCCTCCTAGGCCCCTCACCAGGGGCTATGGCCCAGGTTGGGAGAGTTCTGGAGGGGAGGGGAGTAGCTTTAGGGGGGAAGTAGTGAGACACAAGCCCTTGAGTATTTGCTCAGGCACATCCCACACCAATTCACAGCCCAGGAGGCCGGCTCTCCTTAAGGCTCTGGGTGCAGGAGGACCAGAGTTGGGCCTGAGAAGTGCTGCCGCCTTGTGGACATTTCCTGTAGCTACAACTTGAGCACATGCATCATGTCACCTCCAATTCACAAAGCCTATGGGACTGCCAAGACTTTGACTGTGTGGACCACAACAAACTCTGGAAAATTCTTAAAGAGATGGAAATACCAGACAACCTGACCTGCCTCTTGAAAAACCTGTATGCAGCTCAGGCGGCAACAGTTAGAACTGGACATGGAACAACAGACTGGTTCCAGATCAGGAAAGGAGTACATCAAGGCTGTATGTTGTCACCTTGCTTATTTAACTTATATGCAGAGTACATCATGAGAAATGCTGGGCTGGATGAAGCACAGGCTGGAATCAAGATTGCTGGGAGAAATATCAATAACCTCAGATATGCAGATGACACCACCCTTATGGCAGAAAGCAAAGAACTGAAGAGCCTCTTGATGAAAGTGAAAGAGGAGAGTGAAAAGGTTGGCTTAAAGCTCAACATTCAGAAAACTAAGATCATGACATCTGGTCCCATCACTTCATGACAAATAGATGGGGAAACAGTGGAAAGAATGACAGACTATTTTTTTGGGCTCCAAATCACTGCAGATGGTGACTGCAGCCATGAAATTAAAAGACACTTACTCCTTGGAAGAAAAGCTATGACCAACCTAGACAGCATATTAAAAAGCAGAGATATTACTTTGCCAACAAAGGTCCATCTAGTCAATGCTATGGTTTTTCCAGTAATGTATAGTTGTGAGAGTTGGACTATAAAAAAGCTGAGTGCAGAAGAATTGACGCTTTTGAACTGTGGTGTTGGAGAAGACTCTTGAAAGTCCCTTGTACTGAAAGGAGATCCAATCAGTCCATCCTAAAGGAAATCAGTCCTGAATATTCATTGGAAGGACTGATGCTGAAGCTGAAACTCCAATACTTTGGCCACCTGATGTGAAGAACTGACTCACTGGAAAAGACCCTGATGCTGGGAAAGATTGAAGGCGGGAGGAGAAGGGGACGACAGAGGATGACATGGTTAGATGGCATCACCAGCTCAATGGACATGAGTTTGAATAAGCTCCAGGAGTTGGTGATGGACAGGGAAACCTGGAGTGCTGCAGTCCACGGGGTTGTGAAGAGTTGGACATGACTGAGCGACTGAACTGAACTGAGCTGAGGGGGCTGCTAATGGCAGCTGCTCTCAGGAAAGTTCCTGGGGCAGGTATTGCAGATAAATTACAAAGAGAAGTGACTTTCTTTTTTTTTTCCATTTATTTTTATTAGTTGGAGGCTAATTACTTTACATCATTACAGTAGTTTTTGTCATACATTGAAATGAATTAGCCGTGGATTTACATGTATTCCCCATCCCGGTCCCCCCTCCCACCTCCCTCTCCACCCGATCCCTCTGGGTCTTCCCAGTGCACCAGGCCCGAGCACTTGTCTCATGCACCCAACCTGGGCTGGTGATCTGTTTCACCCTAGATAATAGACATGTTTCAATGCTGGAGAACTGACTTTCAATAAGCCAACAATAACAGGTAAATTTTCTTCACACACTTTAAGAGGAAAAAAAAGAACAAAACCAATCCTCAACAGCCACAGGACAAGATGCTCAGTATCCCTAATTATATAGGAGGTAAGTCAACCAAAATAACAACAAGGCATTAAATCACACTAGTCAGAATGGCTACTGAAAGGAGTCTGCACACAATAAACACAGTAGAGGGCTGGGAAGAGCTGTAACTGCCCCCACACCTCACCGCCAGACGCAGTTGGTGGGGTGGACTTTGGCAATAGCACTGAAAGGACAGCCTATGAATATTAGAAAGAAAAAAAACTTTCAAGAGAGTTAAACCTAGGATCTTACATACCCACACCTGGTCCTATATCCCAAGAAAACCGTGATTCCAAAAGACACATGCTTCCCAACATTCACTGCAGCAGTACTCAACAGCAGCTGAACACAGACCCAAAGAATGTCCACTGATAGATTAAAGCTTAAAGAATATGTGGCACATATATACAGTGGATTTTACTCAGTCATGAAGAATCACAACTGAGATTATGCTATTGGTTGCTACAAGGATGGACCTTAGAGGATCATGCACTAAGTGATGTCAGCCTGAAAGAGGAAGATAGATAAGAATATGATATCCTGACTAGCAAAATTTAAAAAATATACAAAAGAGCTCATTTAAAATACACAAAAAATCCCTTAGAATTCAAAAACCACCACCAATCTCAGAAAAAGACACATTTAAGGGGCAGGGATAAATTTGGAGGTAAGGACTAACATACATGCAAGAATCTGTAGTTTAGTATATAATCCAAAAGAATTATCTTTTCTTCCTTTCTTTCTTCCAAATATACACAGAAATCTGGACCACTAACATATACACAGAAATCTCTATCTGTCATAGATAATTCTCAAGGATTATCTCCTCCCTTCCTTCTTCCCACAAATACAAAAAAAATCTGTATATCTAATAGATAATCTAGAAGGACATGATTCTCAGCAGAGGGAGCTTTGTGCAATCTTCCGCAATAACCTCTATGGCAAGAGAGTCCCCAAAACAAGAGATGCTGTTTGTGTATGTCGTAATGGAATCCGGCGGCTATGCACTGACCTAAAACAAAGAGCTAGAGATTAAAGAAAAGTAAAAGAAGGAAAAGGAATGCCTATTTTGTTCCTTCCGAACTCCCTGACTTAGGCTTCTAACCCACCCCTGGAGCCCGAGTAGGCTTGGGTCCCATGGCTGGACTAGATGGGCTGAGACGGCCGGGAAGGGTGTCCTTCACTGACCTGCCTTCTAAACCTGTGCTGTCTGGTTTGCTTGGCTGGGAACAGAGTCCCCAGGGCACCCAAAGACGGTGGCTCAGCCCTCCGACCTCTGGGACTGTGGAAAATTCACATCTCTTCTTGATCTCATGGTGGGGTCCCCAGTTCTAGCCTTCTTCCTGAGATGCAGCCTCCTAGGCACCTCAGCAGGGTGCTGTGGCCCAGGTGGGGAGATGTCTAAAGGGGAGGGTGGAGCTTTATGGGGAAGAAGGAGCACTTTGGTGTTTGCACACACTGTCCACTGTAATTCACAGCCCAGGAAGCCGGTTTTCCCTAAGGATCTCTGTGCTCCAGGAACAACAGTTGGCCATGAAGAAATGCTGCTGTCTTGTGGACATTTCCTATAAATACAACTTGACCAGCAGTGCTTAATTGCAAGTCCAATTCACAAGGCCAGTTCAGTTCAGTCGCTCAGTTGTGTCTGACTCTCTGTGACCCCATTAACCGCAGCACGCCAGGCCTCCCTTGTCCATCACCAACTCCCGGAGTCCACCCAAATCCATGTCCTTTGAGTCAGTGATGCCATCCACCCATCTCATCCTCTGATGTCCCATTCTCCTCCTGCCCTCAATCATTCCCAGCATCAGGGTCTTTTCCAATGAGGCAGCTCTTCTCATCAGGTGGCCAAAGTATTGGAGTTTCAGCTTCAACATCAGTCCTTCCAGTGAACACCCAGGACTGATCTCCTTTAGGATGGACTGGCTGGATCTCCTTGCAGTCCAAGGGACTCTCAAGAGTCTTCTCCAACACCACAGTTCAAAAGCATCAATTCTTCTGCCCTCAGCTTTCTTTATAGTCCAACACTCATACCCATACATGACTACTGGAAAAACCATAGCCTTGACCAGACAGACCTTTGTTGGCAAAGTAATGTCTCTGCTTTTTAATATTCTGTCTAGGTTGGTCATAACTTTCCTTCCAAGGAGTAAGCATCTTTTAATTTCATGGCTGCAATCACCATCTGCAGTGATTTTGGAGCCCAGAAAAATAAAGTCAGCCACTGTTTCCCCATCTATCTGCCATGAAGTGATGGGACTGGATGCCATGATCTTAGTTTTCTGAATGTTGAGTTTTAAGTCAACTTTTTCACTCTCCTCTTTCACTTTCATCAAGAGGCTCTTTAGTTCTTCGCTTTCTGCCATAAGGGTGGTGTCATCTGCATATCTGAGGTTATTGATATTTCTCCTGGCAATCTTGATTCCAGCTTGTGCTTCTTCCAGCCCAGCGTTTCTCATGATGTACTCTGCATATAAGTTAAATAAGCAGGGTGACAATATACAGCCTTGACATACTCCTTTTACTATTTGGAACCAGTCTGTTGGTCCATGTCCAGTCCTCACTGTTGCTTCCTGACCTGCATACAGGTTTCTCAAGAGGAAGGTCAGGTGGTCTGGTATTCCCATCTCTTTCAGAATTTTCCACAGTTTATTATGATCCACACAGTGAAAGGCTTTGGCATAGTCAATAAAGCAGAAATATATGCTTTTCTGGAACTCTCTTGCTTTTTCAATGATCCAGTGGATGTTGGCAATTTGATCTCTGGTTCCTCTGCCTTTTCTAAAGCCAGCTTGAACATCTGGAATTTCATGGTTCATGTATTGCTGAAGCCTGGCTTGGAGAATTTTAAGCATCACTTTACTAGCATGTGAGATGAGTGCAATTGTGTGGTAGTTTAAGCATTCTTTGGCATTGCCCTTCTTTGGGATTGGAATTAAAACTGACCTTTTCCAGTCCTGTGGCCACTGCTGAGTTTTCCAAATTTGCTAGCAAATTTGGCCTTGGAGTACAGAATGAAGCAGGGCAAAGGCTAATAGAGTTCTGCCAAGAGAACGCACTGGTCATAGCAAACACCCTCTTCCAACAACACAAGAGAAGACTCTACACATGAATATCACCAGATGGTTGACACCAAAATCAGATTGATTATATTCTTTGCAGCCAAAGATGGAGAAGCTCTATACAGTCAGCAAAAACAAGACTGGGAGCTGACTGTGGCTCAGATCATGAACACCTTATTGCCAAATTCAGACTGAAATTGAAGAAAGTGGGGAAAACCACTAGACCATTTAGGTATGACCTAAATCAAATCCCTTATGATTATGCAGTAGAAGTGAGAAATAGATTTAAGGGACTAGATCTGATAGACAGAGTGCCTGATGAACTATGGATGGAGGTTCATGATGTTGTACAGGAGACAAGGATCAAGACCATCCCCAAGAAAAAGAAATGCTAAAAGTAAAATGCCTGTCTGAGGAGGCCTTACAAATAGCTGTGAAAAGAAGGGAAGCCAAAAGCAAAGGAGAAAAGGAAAGATATACCCATTTGAATGCATAGTTCTAAAGAATAGCAAGGAGAGATAAGAAAGCCTTCCTCAGCGATCAATGCAAAGAAATAGAGGAAAACAATAGAATGGGAAAGACTAGAGATCTCTTCAAGAAAATTAGAGATACCAAGGGAACATTTCATGCAAAGATGGGCATAATAAAGGACAGAAATGGTATGGCCGTAACAGAAGCAGAAGATGTTAAGAAGAGGTGGCAAGAATACACAGAAGAATTGTACAAAAAAGATCTTCACGACCCAGATAATCATGATGGTGTGATCACTCACTTAGAGCCAGACATCCTGGAATGTGAAGTCAAGTGGGCCTTAGGAAAAATCACTACGAACAAAGCTAGTGGAGGTGATGGAATTCCAGCTGAGCTATTTCAAATCCTGAAAGATGCTGTTGTGAAAGTGCTGCACTCAATATGCCAGTAAATTTGGAAAACTCACAAAGCCAAGGGGGCTGTTAATGACAGCTGCCGTCAGGAAATGTCCTGGGGTGTGTTCTGCAAAAACATTGCTAAACACAGTTGACTTTCAAGAAGCCAATTGGGACAGGTAAAGTTCCTCAAATCCTTTATGAAAGAAGAAGAAGGGAAAAAAAAGAAAACCCAAATGGCCACGGGACAAGCCATTCAGCATCTAATTATTACAGGAGGAATGATAATCTAAACGATAACAAGGAATAAAATCCTACCAGTCAGAATGGACACCCTCAAAGGTCTACAAACTGTAAATGTGGGAGAGAGCCAGGACATGATTGAACCCCACTACACAGTTGGTGGGGATGGACATTGCCATCACCCCTAGAGAAGACAGCCTCTGCATGCCAGAAGATATTGAAGAGAGCAAAGCCTAGTATCTGACATCCACACCTGGGGCATATATCCCCGAGAAAACCATCCTTCAAAAAGACACATGCACCCAACATTCACTGCTGCTATACCTACAGTAGCCAAGACACAGAACCACAAAGAGTCCTCTGACAAAATAAAGCTTATCGGACACGTGGTACATAAATACATTGGTATTAGTCAGACATAGAAAAGCAGCACTAAAATGATGAAATTATGGACCATGGAAGATCATATACTAACGATATTCAGCCAGACAGGAAGAGAATAGCACATGATTTCCTTCTAGGCAAATAAAAAAAAGAGATACAAACAAACTAATTTACAACCCAGAAAGAGACTCTGAAAATTTAGAGAGAAACAAGGAATTACAAAAAAAGGAACAATAAATAGCCAGAGATGAATTATGAATTCAGGACTAATGTATACACAGAAATCTGTATCTGTAAGAGAGATTCTTACAGATTTCTTCACAAGGATTATTTCCTTTTTCTTCCCTCCTTTCTTCCTTCCTCATACACTTAACAGAGAAGGCAATGGCACCCCACTCCAGTACTCTTGCCTGGAAAATCCCATGGAGGGGGAGCCTGGAAGGCTGCAATCCATGGGGTCTCGAAGAGTCGGACACGACTGAGCGACTTCACTTTCACTTTTCACTTTCATGCACTGGAGAAGGAAATGGCAACCCACTTCAGTATTCTTGCCTGGAGAATCCCAGGGACAGGGGAGCCTAGTGGGCTGCCGCTGTGGGGTCGCACAGAGTTGGACACGACTGAAGCGACTTAGCAGCAGCAGCATACACTTAAATCTGTATCTCTAACACATACATAGGAATTTCTATCTCTAACATATATACCAAAATCTGTATCTGTAATAGATAATTCACAATGAACATCTCCTTCCTTCCTTCCACCTTTACACAGAAATCTGTACTTAACCAGATGGTTGGATGGCCTCACCACCTCAATGGACACGAGTTTGAGCAAGCTCCAAGAGATGGTGAAGGACAGGGAAGCCTGACATGCTGCAGTCCATAGGGCCACAAAGAGTGGGATACAACTGAACAATTGAACAACAAAAAATAGATAATTCAAAGGATTACCTCCTTCCTCCCACATATACAAAAAATCTGTATCTCTAATAGATACTAGGGGTTCCTTGGTGACTCAAAGGGTAAGTAATATGACAGCAATGTGGGAGACCTGTGCTCAACCCCTTGTTTCACAAGGAGAAAATCCTTGTGAAATCTCTCTTATAGACACAGATTTCTGTGTATACATTAGTCCTGAATTCATAATTCATCCCTGAAGGTCCAAAAGATCTCCAGAAGGGAATGGCTATACACTCCAGTTTTCATGCCTGGAGAATCCATGGAAAGAGGAACCCAGAGGGTTACAGTCCTTGGTGTCGCATACAGTCGGAAGAGATACCTCAGAAGGTCACAATGTTCAGCACAGGGAGCTTACTCAACCTTGTTCAATAATCTTTATGGCAAAAAAAATTTTGAAAAAAGAACAGGTACGCTGTATGTATACGTTATAACTGAATCAGGAGCCTGTACATTGACAAGCACAAAACTGCAGAATATAGGTCAACATTGTATCAGCATGAGATTAGAGAAAAGAGAAGACTATTGCCTATTTTATCCCCTCCGATCTCCCTGACTTAGGCTGCTTTCCAATCCCTGGAACCTGACCAGGCTGGGTCGCGTGAATGACTTGGAGAGGGGTGAGACAGTTGGGGCAGGTGCCCTTAATTGAGCCCCTCTTAAACCTGACTACTTGGTTTGCCCTGGCTGGCACCATAGACCCTACAGCACACAAAGGATAGTAGCCTGATGCTCTGGCTACGAGGACCTTGGAAAACTCACCTAGCATCCAGGTCTCTTTGCTGGGGGGCATCCCCAAAAGAAACCTCCTTCTCAAATGCAGCCTCCTTGGTGCCTTAGCAGAGAGTGCTGTCCCATGTTGGGAAGAGTCTGACAGGGAGGGGTGAAGCCTAAAGCAGAAGTAGTGAGACACAGGCCCTGGGTGTTTCTCAGGCACATCCCACCTTAATTCACAGCCCACGAAGCTGACTTTCCCTAAGGTTCAGTTTGCCTGAAGCACCAGAGTTGGACATGGAGCAGTGCTGCCCCCTTGTGGAAGTTTCCTGTAACTACAACTTAAACACCTCGCTTACTGGCACCTCCATTCACAAGAGCTATGAGGTTCTTAAAGAAATGGGAATACTTAAAGAGATGGGAATACTAGACAGCCTGACTTGCCTCTTGAGAAATCTGTATGCAGGTCAGGAAGCAACAGTCAGAACTGGACATGGAACAACAGACTGGATCCAGATCGGGAAAGCAGTATGTCAAGGCTGTATATTGTCACTCTGCTTATTTAACTTATATGCAGAGTACATCATGAGACACGCTGGGCTGGATGAAGCACAAGCTGGAATCAAGATTGCTGAGAGAAATATCAATAACCTCAGATATGCAGATGACACCACCCTTATGGCAGAAAGTGAAGAAGAACTAAAGAGCCTCTTGATGAAAGTGAAAGAGGAGAGTGAAAAGTTGGCTTAAAACTCAAACATTCAGAAAACTAAGATCATGACATCTGGTCCCATCACTTCATGGCAAACAGATGGGGAAACAGTGGAAACCGTGACAGACTTTATTTTTCTGGGCTCCAAATCACTGCAGATGGTGACTAAAGCCACGAAATTAAAAGACACTTACTCCTTGGAAGGAAAGTTATGACCAACCTAGACAGAATATTAAAAAGCAGAGACATTACTTTGCCAACAAAGGTCCATCTAGTCAAGGCTATGGTTTTTTCAGTAGTCATGTATAGGTGTGAGAGTTGGACTATAAAGTTCAGCGCCAAATAATCGATGCTTTTGAACTGTGGTGTTGGGGAAGACTCTTGAGAGTCCCTTGGACTGCAAGGAGATCCAACAAGTCCAACCTAAAGGAGATTAGTCCTGAAAATTCATTGGAAGGACTGATTCTGAAGCTGAAACTCCAATACTTTGGCCACCTGATGCAAAGAATTGACTCATTGGAAAAGACCCTGAAGGAGGATCAGAGGAGTAAGCCTAGAATCTGACATAGCACAGCTGGCCATATATCCCGAGAAAACCATCATTCCAAAAGTCAAATGCGCCCCAGCATTCACTGCAACACTACTTATAGCAGCCAAGATAAGACATAAGAAAATGCCCATCAACAGATTAAAGTTTAAAGAAAATGTGGTACATATATACAACAGACTATTCCTCAGGCATGAAAAACCACCACTGAAATTATGCCATCAGTCACTAAAAGAATGGACCTTGGAGGATCATACACTGAGTGAAGTCAGCTAGACAGAGGAAGACAAAAGAATATGATATCTCTTACAGGCCAATTTTTAAAAATATACAAAGGAACTCATTTAAAACACAAAATAATCACTGAGAATTCAAACACAATCAATCTCAAAAAAGTAGCAATAAATGGGCAGAGATAAAATCAGAGGTCCCGAATAACATACACACAGGAATCCATATCTGTAATAATAATCCCCCCTTCATGGATCACTGGCTTGTTGTGGCGAAGGTGCTTGCATGACTCAATGAAGCTCTGAGCCATGCCACCCAAGGTGTAGGGCCACCCAAGACGGACGGGTCATACTGGAGAGTTCTGACAAAACGGGATCCACTGGAGGAGAGAGTGGCAAACCGCCCCAGTATACTTGCCGTGAGAAACTCATGAACTGCTGTTAAACAAGCTAGTGGACGAAATGGAATTCCAGTAGAGCTATCCAAAACCACAAAGGCTGATGCCATCAAGGTGTTGCATTCAATACGTCAGCAAATCTGGAAGACCCAGCAGTGGCCACAGGACTGGAAAAGGTCAATCCTCACCCGATTCCCAAGGAGGGTGGTACTAAAGATGTGCTATCAGATAGTTGCACTCGTCTCCGATGCTAGCAAAGCCATGCTTAAAATCTTGCATGCGTGGCCTCAGTATTATGCGAACCAAGAACTTCCAGATGTCCGAGCTGGGTTTAGAAAAGGAAGAGAAAGCAGAGATCAACTTGCCAACATTCGCTGGATTATAGAGAAAGCGAGGGAATTTCAGGAAAATGTCTATCTCTGTTTCATTGATAACATTAGGACTTTCACTGTGTGGATTATAACAAACTGTGGAAAGTTCTTAAAGAGATGGGAATGCTAGACCATCTTACCTGTCTCCTGAGAAACCTGTGTATGGGTCAAGAAGCAACAGTTAGAACCTTGTATGGAACAACTGATTGGTTCAAGACCGAGGAAGGAGCACAACAGGGTTGACTGCCGTCAACCTGTTTGTTTAATCTATATGCTGAGCACATCATGAGAAATGCTGGGCTGCATGAGTTACAAGCTGGAATCAAGATAGGCAGGAAAAACATGAACAGTCTCAGATATGCAGATGATACCACTCTAATGGCAGAAAGCAAAGAGGAGCTAAAGGGCCTCTTGATGAGAGTGAAGGAGGAGAGTGAAAGAGCTGGCTTAAAACTCGGTATTAAAAATACTGAGATCATGGCATCCAGCCCCATTGCTTAATGGCAAATAGAAAGGAAAAGGTGGAAGTAGTGACAGATTTCCTCTTCTTGGGCTCTAAAATCACTGCAGATGAGCATGAAATCAGAAGACAATTGCTCCTTGGCAAGAAAGCTATTACAGACCTAGAGAGTGTGTTGAAAAGCAGATATTACTGTGCTGACAAAGGGCCAGATAGTCAGCGTTATGGCCTTCCCAGTGGTCACCTTCGGTTGTGAGAGCTGGACGATGAAGAAGGCAGATCGCCAAAGAATTGATGCCTTCAAACTGTGGTGTTAGAGAATACTCCCTAAAGTTCCTTGGACAGAAAGGCGATCAAACCGGTCAATCTTAAGGAAAATCAACCTTGAATACTCATTGGAAGGACTGATGCTGAAGCTCCAGGATTTTGGTCATCCGATGCAAACAGCTCATTCTTTAGAAAGGCCCCTAATGCTGGGAAAGATTGAAGGCAGAAGAAGAGGGTGTCAGAGGATGAGATGGCTGGATGGCGTCACCAGGGCAATGGACTGTACTTGGGCAAACTCTGGGAGATGGTGAGGGACAGAGAGGCCTGGCATGCTGCAGTCCATGGGGTCTCAAAGAGTCGGACATGACTGGGCAACTGAACAACAACAACAATCATAATCCAAAAGGGTTATCTTTTCCTTCTTTTCCTTTCAAATATACACAGAAATCTGTATCTCTAATATATACAAAGAAATCTATCTCTGTAATAAATAATTCACAAGGATTATCTCCTTCCTTTCTTCCACAAACACAAAAAATCTGTATATCTAACATATAATCCAGAAGGACATGATTTTCAGCAGAGGGAACTTGGCTCAACCTTCTGCAATAACCTCTATAGCAGAAGAATCCCCAAAAGAAGTGACATGTTGTGTGTATATGTCATAATTGAATCAGGTGGCTGTATTCTGACAAGAAGCATAAAAGTAGAGACTAAAGAAAAGTAAAAAAAAAAAAAAGAAAAAGAAAAGAAGGAAAAGGAAGGCCCATTCGTTCCCTCCAACCTCCCTGACTTGGGTTGCGATCCCTTCCCTGGCCCCTGAGCAGGCGTGGGTGCCCATGCTGGACTGGATGGGGCAGAGACCGCGGGCAGGGTGCTGGTAATAGAGCCCCCCCAAACCCACACTGTCTGGTTTGCTTGGCTGGGAACAGAGCCCCAGAGCACCTAAAGGATGGTGGCCCAACCCTCTGAGCTCCAGGACCTTGGAAAGTCACCTAACTCTAGGTCTCCTGGTGCTCTGGTGCCCAATTCAAGCCGCCTTCCTGGCAGCGGAGCCTCCTCGGCCCCTCGGCAGGGTGCTGTGGCCCAGGCTGGGGGGAGGCTAGGGGGGAGGGCTGAAGCTTTAGGGGAAGAAGTACTGAGACCACGCCCTCGAGTGTTTCCTTAGGTACCTTCCACTATAATTCACAGCCCAGGAAGCTGATTTTCCCTAAGGACCTCCTTGCAAGGGGAACAAGAGCTGGGCCTGCAGAACTGCTATTGTCCTGTGGACACTTCCTGTAATTACAACTCGACCAGTACTGCCCACTTGCACCTCCAATTCACAAGGCCTGGGGGACTGTTAGTGATGGGCTTTTTTGTATAGATAGCCGCCAACAGGAGAAGGAAATGGCAACCCGCTCCAGTGTTCTTGCCTGGAGAATCCCAGGGACGGAGGAGCCTGGCGCGACTGAAGCGACTTCGCAGCAGCAGCCACCGACAGTTTTTGAAGTTGAAGTACAGTTTATTTACACTATATTAGTTTGGGGTGTGTAACATAGTGATTCAGTATTTTTATGGGTTGTACTCCATTTAAAGATGTTACAAAATAGAGGCGATATTCTCTTGTGGTGTATAATATATCCTTATCGCTTATTGAGTTTATGCATAGCAGTTTCTATATCTACCCCCTACACGTATCTTCTCCCTCCCACCTCCTTCTCCCCACTGGTGACCACTAGTTCTCTTTATCTGTGAGTCTGTTTCTGTTTCATGGATAAGTTCATTGGTGTCATACTTCAGATTTCACATACAGCACATGTCTTTCTGACTTACATCATTTATTATGATAATGTCTAGGGTTATATTGCTCAAAACCCATTATTTTAATCTTTTTTATAGCTGAGTAGTATTCAGCATATATTTCATGTATGAAAACCTAGGTATATATTTCATATATGAAAAGCTAGGTTTATATCTCATGTATGAAAATATAAGCATATATATTTGCAGAGAGGAATCCTTTGCTTTGCTCTTTAACCAAAAGAATCAACATCTTACTATAATTTATAATGATACTAGTTCTTTCAACTTGGGCTTGGTAAAATGTGAGTTTTGTTGGGACTTCCAGGGCGATAGTTCTCAAACTTCAGTGTGCTTCAGAATCACCTGGAGGGTTTATGAACACAAATTGTCAGACTGCTGTTCCAGAACTTCTGATTTAATAGATGTGCAAATGCCAATCTGGTGATTATAATGAAAATCACCGTGTCTTTTGAGTAATGCTTTTAGAGACTTAAGATAACCCTTCTAACTCAAGTATACTGTCTTACATCTCAATCCATACAAAAGTCTTAATTTGAAACTAGAAGATTGCTAAGTGATTTCCATTTATAGAGCACTGTGAACTGAAATCAATATGCAGCATAAAAAATAATGAAAATAAAATGTATTGTCAGAGAATATTGACAGAGGAACTTAAGTTAAAAAAAAAAGTTATCCTGTAGTTAGACTCATTGGCTATATACTTGACTGATAAATTCTTTGTAAAGCAAAAATTAAAAGAGGAAAACTACTTTATGTGATTTTTTAAAATTCTCATCAAAATTAGTTTCCTGATGGAATCTTCTATTTTTAAAAATTTCCCACTTTTATTTGCTATTTTGCTGAGTGATATTCTATATATATTTCATATATGGAAATAGATGTTTATATTTCATATATGGCAATATAGGTATGTATGTCTTATATGAAAATATCAGTATATCTCTTATATGACAAAACAGGTGCATATCTCATATGTGAAAATAGATGTATATGTTTTTATATCATAAATTTAAAATTTTCATAAATAAAAAATTTTCAAACAATTAAAGCCTTTGATTGTATGGCTCACAACAAACTGTGGAAAATTCTTAAAGACATGGAAACAGACCATCTAACCTGCCTCACAAAAACGTGGATGCGAGTAAGAAGCAACAGAACTGGACATGGAACAATGCACAGGTTTCAAGTTGGGAAAGGAGTTTGCAAGGCTGTATATTGTCATTTATTAAGGCTTATTTAACTTATATGCAGAGTACATCATGTGAAATGCTGGGCTGCATGTCTCAAAAGCTGGAATCAAGATTGCTGGGAGGAATATCAATAACCTCAGATATGTAAATGATGCCACTGTAATGGCAGAAAGTGAAGAAAAACTAAAGAGCCTCTTGATGAATGTGAAAGAGGAGAATGAAAAAATTGGCTTAAAACTCAACTTAAAATCATGGTATCCAGTTCCATCACTTCATGGCAAATAGGTGCGGAAAAATACAAACAGTGGCAGATTTTCTTTACTTGGGTTCCAAAATCACTGCAGATGTTGACTGCAGTCATGAAATTAAAAGACACTTGCTTCTGGGAAGAAAAGCTATGACAAACCTAGACAATGTATTAAGAAGCAGAGACATCACTTTGCCAACGAAGGTCCATATAGATAAAGCTATGGTTTTTCCAGTAGTCATTTGTGGATGTGAGGATTGGGCCATAAAGAAACTTGAGCACCGAAGAATTGATGCTTTTGAACTGTGGTGTTAGAGAAGACTCTTGAGAGTTCCTTGGACAGCAAGAAGATCAAACCAGTCAATCTTTAAGGAAATCAACCCTGAATATTCACTGGAAGGACAGATGCTGAAGCTGAAGCTCCAATACTTTGGCCACCTCATGTGAAGAGCCAACTCATTGGAAAAGACCCTGATGCTGGGAAAGATTGAGGGCAGGAGGAGAAGACAGTGACAGAGCATGAGATGGCTGAATGGCATCACCGATTCACGGGACATGAGTTTGAGCAAACTCAGAGAGTGAAGGAAGGAAAGTTAATACCATTCGTATTACTCATTTCCATACAATTAAAAAGTTCCCTAGAAAATAAAAATTTCTTTGGAAAATTATAAGCTTCCTCAGAAAAATTAAAATTATAAAATTATTTATAAAATTAAAAGTGTCTACTCTATGGATCACCTTATTCAGAAAATAAAATAATGAACCACAAATAGGAAGAGACTATTTGCAAAACACATATCAGAAAAAGGATCTATACTTAAATTATACCAAACAGCTCCATTAAAATTTGGTAAGGATTGAAACATAAACCTGGGCTAAAAAAGATAACAGTAAATAAGGAAGAAGGACTAGGGTGGGGTAGAGACAGCCCCTTGAGACAGCTAACCCTAGGATCTGACCTTCCCACACCTGGTCAATGTCCTGAGAAAACCACCATTCAGAAATCCACGTGCATCCCAACCTTCATGGCACCGCTAACTACAATAGACAGATTAAATCCTAAAGAAATGTGGTACATATTTCTTATAATACATTTCTTATAATATATTTAATATATATTATATATAATAAATATAATTAATTATATTAAATATAATTATATTTATATAATAAATATAATAATATAATAAATATATTAAATATAATATATAATATAATAAATTAAATATATATAATATATTTCTTATAATACAATGAGCTATTACTCAGACATGAAAACCAACACTGAAATTATGCCACTGGTTACCATGAAGTTGAACCTTGGAGGCTCAAACACAGGCGAGTCAGCAACAGAGGAAGAAAATAGCAGATGATTAACTCTCCCTTCTAGGTAGAGTTAAAAAAAAAAATAGAGATACAGTGGAAGTAATTTACAACACAATAGGAGACTCAATAGGAGACTGAATATTGAATACTGAATAGGAGATTAAAACACAAACAAAGAATCCAGAAAAACAAAAAAACAAAAAAACAAAAAAAAGGAAATAGCTAGGGATGAATTAGGAGGTCAGTCCTAACTTATACACAGATATCTGTATCTGTATTAGCTAATCCACAAGGATTAACTCCTGTCTGCCTTCCTTCCTTTTTGCTTTCTTTCCTATCTTTCATTTACATATCCACAGAAATACTTATATCTAACATATAAATAGGTATCTGTTGCTGTAATAGATAATCCAAAAGGAGTATTTCCATCCTTCGTTCCTTGCACATATGAAAAAAATCTGTATCTTTAATAGCTACTCAACAGGGACCCGATGTTCACCACAGAGAAATTTACTCCACCTTGTTCAATAACCGCTATGGCGAAAGAATCAATGAAAAGTAGAAATATGATGTATGATTAAGTCATAACTGAATCAGTTTGTTGTACACTTGTTGCAGTGAAAGGGAAAAAACAGGAATGAGTTTTTCTCTTTCCCTTTCCTGAGAACAAAGAAGATAAAAAGAAGAGTGAGCAGGTGTGAACATTCTAATTTTTTTTTTTTTTACTTTAACTGCTCATAACTCTGCAGGTCTGTAAGTTTGCTTTTCTGCCCCCTAAATCTGCAGGAGCTACAATTCACATTTTTTCCTTTTGCCTCTATGCTAAATACATAGCATATGTATTTATATTTATAGCACCCTTCCCCTTACAGTTACACATCAGAAAGGAGGCCACAGAGCCACCGAACTACCAGACTCAATTACTGAGTACTGATGCCCGCCTGTGACTGTCTTTGAAACAATGCACAAGGAAGAAATCAAGATCCTGTCACCTTTGTCCCTCATCTTATGTAAGCCCCTAGACTTCTCGTGGAGTGGGGGCACAGTTCTTGAGGCATGAGACTACTTTGTTCCGCTCTCTGTTGGATGAGAATTAAAGCCACTTTTCTACTTCTGCCAAGCTCTGTCTCCATATTTTTTGTTCGGCTTCTGTGGGCAGAGGCACCAAGCTTTTGCCCAGCAACACCCTGCGGAGAAGCACAAAACTGCAAATCGACTACACTTCAACATAGCGTTGACATGAGATTAAAGAAAAGGAAAGGAAGGTGATGCTTAGTTTATCCCCTCCCACCTGCTTGACTTGAGATGCTATCTGACCCCTAGAACCTGAGTAGGCTTGAGTCCCAGGCAGGACTGGCGTGGAGTCAACCCAGCTCGGCACAGTGCCCTTCACTGAGATCTACCTTAATCCTATTATGTCTGATTTGCCCTGGCTAGGACCAGAACTCCTCCGTTCAGTTCAGTCGCTCAGTTGTGTCCGACTCTTTGTGACCCCATGAATCGCAGCACGCTAGGCCTCCCTGTCCATCACAAACTCCCGGAGTTTACTCAAACTCATGTCCATTGAGTCGGTGATGCCATCCAGCCATCTCATCCTCTGTCGTCCCCTTCTCCTCCTGCCCCCAATCCCTCGCAGCATCAGGGTCTTTTCCAACGAGCCAACTCTTCGCATGAGGTGGCCAAAGTATTGGAGTTTCAGCTTCAGCATCCGTCCTTCCACTGAACACCCAGGACTTATATCCTTCAGGATGGTCTGGTTGGATCTCCTTGCAGTCCAAGGGACTCTCAAGAGTCTTTTCCAACACCACAGTTCAAAAGCATCAATTTTTCGGTGCTCAGCTTTCTTCACAGTACAACTCTCACATCCATACACGACCACTGGAAAAACTATAGCCTTGACCAGATGGACCTTTGTTGGCAAAGTAATGTCTCTGCTTTTTAATATGCTATCTAGGTTGGTCATAACTTTCCTTCCAAGGAGTAAGTGTCTTTTAATGTCATGGCTGCAATCATCATCTGCAGTGATTTTGGAGCCCAGAAAAATAAAGTCTGACACATTTCCACTGTCTCCCCATCTATTTCCCATGAGGTGATGGGACCAGATGCCATGATCTTAGTTTTCTGAATGTTGAGCTTTAAACCAACGTTTTCACTCTCCTCTTTCACTTTCATCAAGAGGCTTTTTAGTTCCTTTTCACTTTCTGCCATAAGGGTGGTGTCATCTGCATATCCAAGGTTCCTGATATAATCCTGGCAATCTTGATTCCAGCTTGTGCTTCTTCCAGCCCAGCCTTTCTCACGATGTGCTCTGCATATAAGTTAAATAGGCAGGGTGACAATATACAACCTTGACGTACTCCTTTTCCTATTTGGAACCAGTCTGTTGTTCCATGTCCAGTTCTAACTGTTGCTTCCTGACCTGCATACAGGTTTCTCAGGAGGCAGGTCAGGTGGTCTGGTATTCCCATCTCCTTCAGAATTTTCCACAATTTATTGTGATCCACAGTCGAGTAATGCTGAAGAAGCTGAAGTTGAACAGTTCTATGAAGACCTACAAGACCTTTTAGAATTAACACCCAAAAAAGATGTCCTTTTCATTATAGGGGACTGGAATGCAAAAGTAGGAAACAATTGGAGTAACAGGGAAATTTGGCCTTGGAATACGGAATGAAGCAGGGCAAAGGCTAATAGAGTTTTGCCAAGACAATGCACTGGTCATAGCAAACACTCTCTTCAACAACACAAGTGAAGACTCTACACGTGGACATCACCAGATAGTCAACACCGAAATCAGACTGATTATATACGGAGAAGCTTTATACAGTCAGCAAAAACAAGACCGGGAGCTGATTGTGGCTCAGATCACGAACTCCTTATTGCCAAATTCAGACTTAAACTGAAGAAAGTAGGGAAAACCACTAGACAATTCAGGTATGACCTAAATCAAATCCATTATGACTATACAGTGGAAGTGAGAAATAGATTTAAGGGACTAGATCTGATAGACAGAGAGCCTGATGAACTATGCACGAGGTTCGTGACATTGTACAGGAGACAGGGATCAAGACCATCCCCATGGAAAAGAAATGCAAAAAGGCAAAATGGCTGTCTGAGGAGGCCTTACAAATAGCTGTGAAACGAAGAGAAGCAAAAAGCAAAGGAGAAAAGGAAAGATATACCTATTTGGATACAGAGTTCCAAAGAATAGCCAGGAGAGATAAGAAAGCCTTCCTCAGCAATCAATGGAAAGAAATAGAGGAAAACAACAGAATGGGAAAGACTAGAGATCTCTTAAAAAAAATTAGAGATGCCAAGGGAACATTTCATGCAAAAATGGGCTCAATAAAGGACAGAAATGGTATGGACCTAACAGAAGCAGAAGATATTAAGAAGAGGCGGCAAGAATACACAGAAGAACTGTACAAAAAAGATCTTTATGACCCAGATAATCACAATGGTGTGATCACTCACCTAGAGCCAGACATCCTGGAATGTGAAGTCAAGTGGGCCTTAGAAAGCGTCCCTACGAACAAAGCTAGTGGAGGTGATGGAATTCCAGTTGAGCTATTTCAAATCCTGAAAGATGACGCTGTGAAAGTGCTGAACTCAATATGTCAGTAAATTTGGAAAACTCAGCAGTGGCCACAGGACTGGAAAAGGTCAGTTTTCATTCTCATCCCTAAGAAAGGCAATCCCGAAGAATGCTCAAACTACCAGAACTCCTAGTGCACACCAAAGATGATGGTCTGACCGTCTGGCCTCGAGGGCAAGGGTGAAGTCACCAAGTATCCAGGTTCCCTGGTGCTGGGTTCCCCATCTGAAGCCTCCTTCTTGAGAGTGCAGCCTCCTAGGACATCAGCAGGGAGCAGTGTCCCAGATACAGAAGCCTAGCGGGGAGGGGTGAAACTTTAGGGGAAAGAAGGGCCTGTGAGACACAAGCCTTTAGATGTTTGCTCAGGTGTGTTTCACTATAATTCACAGCCCAGAAAGCCCACTTTCCCTAAGGCTCTGGTTGCAGGTGGAACAAGAGTTGGGCATGGAGAAATTCTGCCCCCTTGTGGACACTTCCTGTAACTACAACTTGGCCACCAGTACTTACCAGGCCCCTGGGGCTGTTAATGGGGTGGGTATTGCTGAACTCAATTCAAACACAACTGACTTTCAAGAAGCCAGTTGCAAAGGTAAATATTCCTCACACTCTTTAAGGAAAAAAAAGAAAGAAAAGGCCTCAGGATAAGATGCTCAGCCTCCCTAATTATTACAGGAGGAACGCCAATCAAAAACAAGAAATCAAGTTCCATATGACAGAACTGGAATCCTGACTGTCTGCAAACAGGAAATGGGGGAGAGAGCCAGGAGATTATGGAACCCCCATACAAGCTCCATGGGAATGGACATTGGCAACAGCCCCTGGAGAGGACAGGCTCCACAGGCCAGAAGAAAAATTTTCAAGACAGCTAAACCTAGCATTCTAATACCCACACCTGGGCCTATATTACAAAAAGCCATCATTCAAAATGACACGTGCACCCCAAAGTTCACTGCAGTGCTCTTCCAATAACCAAGACACAGACCCAAGAAATGGTCCATAGACAGATTAAATCTTAAAGAAATGTACATATGTACAATGGACTTTACTCAGACATGAAAAACCACCACTGAAATTATGAAATTCTGCCAATGGTACCCACTAGGATGGACTTTGGAGGATCATACACTAAGTGAAGTCAGCAATAGAGGAAGAAACTAGCATAAAGTATGCCTTGTAGGCAAAATTTAAAAAAGAAATACAGGGGAAGTACCTTAAAACACAAAAAGAGACTCTGAGGACTGGAACACAAAGAATTTAAAAAAAAAGAAGAAGGAAAAGCCAGGGATGAATTGGGAGGTTGATACTAAGATATACCCAAAAAGCTGTATCTGTAGTAGGCAGTCCACAAGGATTATCTCCTTCCCTCCTCCTGCATTTACACAGAAATCCGTATTTCAGATACTGCCCAAACACCTGACGTTCACCAGTGAACTTCGCCTGAAGCTCTGCAATAACCTCCAGGACAAAACAACCCCCAAAGAACAGTTTGTTAATATATGTCATACTGAATCAAGCAAGCTGTGTATGACAAGCACCAAATGGCAAATCAACTATACTCCCATATAGCATTGTCATTAAAGAAAAGCAAAGAAAATCGAAGCCTAGTAATTTCCACTCACTCCCTGACTTGGGCTGCTATCCCATCCCTGGAGTCTGCGCAGCCTTGGATCCTATGACTGACTTGGAGTGGGACTGAACAGCCGTGCTGGGTGTCCCGAATTGAGCCCCCTCTTTAACCTGTGCTTTCTGGTTTACTCTGGCTGAGACCACACAGCCTAGTTCAACCAAAGGATGGATGTCCGACCCTCTGACCTTGAGCTTCGAAAAGTAACCTAGACTCCAGGTCTACTGGTACTGGGGTTCCCAAATCAATCCTCTTTCCTGAGAGTGCAGCCCTCTAGGCACCTCAGCAGGGAGTCGTGCCCCGGCTGTGATAGGTCTGGAGGGGAGGGTAAAGCTTTAGGAGGAAGAAGTAATGGGACTCAAGACCTTGGGTGTTTGCTCAGGAACATTCCCCTCTAATTCACAGCCCAGGAAGTCGATTTTTCCCTAAGGCTCTGGTTCCGGGAGGAACCCGAGTTAAACATGAAGAAGTGCTGCCGCCTTGTGTACATTTCCTATAACTACAACTTAATCATTGGTCCTTATTGGCACCTCCAATTCACAAGGCCTGTGGGGCTGCTAATGACAGCTGCCCTCAGGAAACATCCTGGGTTGGGTATCGCAGAAATAAATTCAAACACAACCAACTTTCAAGAAGCCAGGTAAAATTTCCTCACATCATTCATGCAAAAGAAAAAAGAAAGCAAAACCCCAAATGGCCACAGGACACTTTGCTCAACATCCGTAATTATTACAAGAGGAATGCCAATCTAAAAGACAACAAGAAATCAAATCCCACCTGTCAGAATGGTCATCCTCACAAGTCTACAAACAATGAACAGGGGAGAGAGCCAGGCAGAGAGGAACCCCCCCTACACGGTCAGTGTGAATGTACACTGGAAACAGCTCCTAGAAAGAACAGTCTCCTCAGGCCAGAAACTAAAGCTTCCAAAGAGCTCAGCCCATGGTCTGACATACCCACACCTGGGCCTGTATCCAGAGAAAACCATCAGTGAAAAAGACACAAGCACCCCATCATTCACTACAGCACTGCTTCCCAGAACCAAGACACAGAACCTGCAAGATGTCACCTGATGGATTAAAGTTTAAAGGAGATGTGTACACACATACAATGGACTGTTGCTCAGTTGTGAAAAATGGTCACTGAAATTGTGCCAATAATTGTCACAAGGATCGAACTTGGAGGATCATAGACTAAGTGAAGTCAGTCGCACAGAGAAAGACAATAGCATATGATGTCGCTTGTAAGCAAAATAAAAAAGAGATACAATGGAACAAGTTTACAACAAAAAAAGCGACTCTGAGAATTCAAACAGAATCTGAAGTTTCCAAGAAAAAGTGAAAGAGCAAGGATGAATTAGGACTAAGGGCTAAGATACACACAGAAGTCTCTATCTGTAATGGGTAATTCAGAAGAATTCTCTCTTTCCTTCCTTCCTTCCAAATATACATAGAAATCTGTATCTCTAATAGATACTCAGGAAGGACCTGATGGTCAGCACAGGGCACTTTGCTCAACCTTCTGCCATAACCTCTATGGCAACAGAATCCAAAAAAGAACAGATAAGCTGTATGTATATGTCATAACTGAATCAGGTGGCTGTACTCTGAAGACAAGCACAAAACTGCAAAATGACTATACACCAAGAGCATAGACATGACACTAAAGAAAAGGAATGGAAAGCACTGCCTATTTTATCCCCCATGATCTCCCTAGTTGGGCTGCTCTCCCTTTCCTGGAGCCTGAGCAGGCTTGTGCCTCGTGACTGGACTAGACTGGACTGGAGTCAGGACATGAGGCAGCCAGGTGGCTAAAACCAAAATCTTAATAGCGATGGGTAGCCCTGTGATTTCGGCCCCACTAGGCACAACAGCCAAGACAGGAAAGCAAGTTAATTGTAGAAGCACAGATGAATGGATACAGACAATGGGGTACATGTACACAGTGGAATATTTCTCAACCATAAAGAAGTAGAAAATAATGCCAAGTCCAGCCTTAGGAAAGAAAATAGAAATGATCATTCCAAGTGAAGTGAGGGAGACAAGGAAAGACAAATATCATATGATATCAGTTCAGTTCAGTTGCTCAGTTGTGTCTGACTGTTTGTGACCCCGTGGACTGCAGCACACCAGGCTTCCCTGTCCATCACCAACTCCCAGAGTTTACTCAAACTCATGTCCATCAATCCGGTGATATCATCCAGCCATCTCACCCTCTGTCATCCCTTTCTCCTCTCTCCTTCAATCTTTCCCAGCATCAGGGTCTTTTCCAATGAGTCAGTTCTTCACATCAGGTGGCCAAAGTATTGGAGTTTCAGCTTCAGCATCAATCCTTCCAATGAATATTCAGGACTGATTTCCTTTAGGATGGACTGGTTGGATCTCCTTGCAGTCCAAGGGACTCTCAAGAGTCTTCTCCAACACCACAGTTCAAAAGCATCAATTCTTCAGCCCTCAGCTTTCTTTACAGTCCAAATATCATATCCATACATTACTACTGGAAAAACCATAGCCTTGACTAGACAGACCTTTGTTGGCAAAGTAATGTCTCTGCTTTTTAATATGCTGTCTAGGTTGGTCATAGCATTTCTTCCAAGGATCAAGCATCTTTTAATTTCATGGCTGCAGTTACCATCTGCAGTGATTTTGGAGCCCCTCAAAATAGTCTCTCACCGTTTCCATTGTTTCCCCATGTATTTGCCATGAAGTGATGGGACCAGCTGCCATAATCTGGATGTTGAGTTTTAAGCCAACTTTTTTCACTCTCCTCTTTCACTTTCATCAAGTCTCTTTAGTTCTTCTTCGCTTTCTGCCATAAGGGTGGTGTCTTCTGTATATCTGATGTTATTGATATTTCTCCCAGCAATCTTGATTCCAGCTTGTGCTTCATCAGCATTTCTCATGAGGTACTCATATAAGTTAAATAAGCAGCGTGACAATATACAGCCTTGACGTACTCCTTTCCCGATTTGGAACCAGTCTGTTGTTCCATGTCCAGTTCTAACTATTGCTTCTTGACCTGCATACAGATTTCTCAGGAGGCAGGTCAGGTGGTCTGGTATTCCCATTTCTTTAAGAGCTTTCCAGTTTGTTGTGATTCAAACAGTCAAAGGCTTTGGTGTCGTCAATAAAGCAGAAGTAGATGTTTTTCTGGAACTCTCTTGCTTTTTCTGTTATTCAACGGATGTTGACAGTTTGATCTCTGGCTCCTCTGCCTTTTCTAAATCCAGCTTGAACATCTGGAAGTTCACAGTATGATATCACTTCTAGGTATAAACTAAAGATGGATACAGATGAACTTATTGCCTGAAACACAGGCTCATAGACTTAGAAAAGAAACTTCTGATCACCAAGATATAAAGATGTGGGGCATGGACAGATAATATTCTGTCTAATATATGCACACTACTATTGATAAAGTAAGTGACCAAGGCCCACCATGTATCACAAGGAAACTTACTCCACACTCTATTAACCTGTAAAGAAAAACCCCCAAGAAATCTATATAAACCTATGTCGATGTGAAACAACCTGCGGTAGAAGGAAAAGGAAAAAACAAAACAACAGGATTGTAATTCACTGTATACTCCAGTTCAAATAACGGGATGGAAACAGAAAAAATTTCAAAGCAATCCTGACTCTCTTCCCCTCAGGACACACTGAGCCAGGTTGGTGTCACATCCCGGGAGCCTGCCTGGTTTGTGTCCAGAGGCTGGAGTGTCCTGGGGCCGAGGGAGCTGGGAGCATGTAGCAGGCAGTGTGCCTCCAAAATGGACCTGGAGTGCCTGTTGCCTCTGGAGAGCCCCCAGACTCCAGGTACAGGCAGGAGAAATTGAGAGATTGGAATTAACATACACTTACTAATATATATCAAATAGATGATAAAAAGTACCTACCGAATAGCTTAGGAAAGTTGATTGAACATACTGTAATCACCTATATAGGAAAAAGAACCCTAAAGAGAATAGATAAACGTCTATGTGTAACTGAATCGAGTTCATGTACACCTAAAACAAACACAACATCAGAAATCCACTCTAAGCCAATAGAAAATAACAAGGAATTTACAAGGAAAACAAAAATGTGGCATGAAGTAGTGCTGCCGCCTTGTGGCCATTTTCTGTAATAACAGCATGCAGAGCTGTTAACATTCACAAGGATCCAGGGGCAGTAAGTAAAAAACACCTGCCCTCCTGATATGTCCTTGGGGTTGTCATCAAAAAAGAATCCAAAACAAGAAAGGTGTTAAAGAAGCCAATTTCAAGAGGTAAGTTTAATTCACCCTCTTTAAAAAAAAATCACAAGATGTCAACATTAGTGAAATGCAATTCAAAGCTACAATGAAGTATCACATCACACTGTTCAGAATGGCCAATTGCCAAATACCCTACAAACAATAAGTGCAGAGAGGGTGTGCAGACAAGGGAACCCTCATTCACGGATGCTTGGGATGTAAATGGGAATAGCCACTCTGGAGGACACCGTGAGGATTCCTTCAACCATGAAAATGAGAATGAAATTAGAAAACATCCTAACACCAAACACAAAATAAACCCCAGGGAGTATAAATATATAAATGTAATGATGGATACTATGAAATCCTTGAGAAAATATAAACAAGACACAATTTTACATAAAATGCAAGTCTTTATGGATCCATCTCAGAATAATGAAAAATAAACCACAAATCAGAAACTGGGACTGAATTAACCTTAAAAGCATTTGCAAACCTAAAGCAAACCCTCAAGGAAAGACAAGGACAATCCTCAGAATAGGAAAAAAAATTTGCCAAAGAAGATATCCACAGGGATTCATCTCCAAAACATACAAACAGCTTGCACAACTTAATATCAACGATACATACAACCAAGAACAAAATGGGCCAAAGACTGAAATGGTTATTTCTCTGAGAAAGGCCTATAGATTGCACTTCGGAACATGACACTGTGCTCAGCATCACTAATTATTAGAAAAACACGAATCAAAGTCCAAGGAGTTAAGCAGTTACGTTGGTCAGAATGGTCATCTCAAAACATCTTTAAAGAACAAATGCTAGGACGTCCCTTGTGGTGCAGTGTGAAGAATGTGCCTGCCAACGCAGGAGACACGGGTTGGAACCACGGCCTCAGGAGATTCCGCATCAGTGGGGCCACTAAGCCCGTATGTGCCACAAGCGCTGAGCCCGGGCTCTGGAGCCCCTGACCCGCAGCTCCCAAGGCCTCCCACCGCAGCTCCTGAAGCCTGGTGCTCTAGAGCCCGCGCTCTGCAACCAGAAGCCACCACGGTGAGAAGCCTCATTCTGACAGTGAAACCAGAGAGTAGCCCCTGCTCACTGCAGATAGGGAGAGCTGGATTTCTGCAACCAAGGCCCAGGGCAACCAAAGACAGATGATTAAATAAAATTATTTAGAAAAGAATAAATGCTGGAGAGGGTATAGAGACGAGGAAACCCTCTTTCACTGTTGATCACAATGTACATAGGTCCATTCAGTAGGGAGAACAGTATGGAAGTTCACTTGAAAAATAACAAAGAAGTACTTTAGGACCTAGAAATCCCATGCTTGGGCATAAATCTAGAGAAAATAAAAAGCACAAGACACCCCTACAATCTTGGCCCACAAGGTATAATAGCCAAGTCTGGGAGATACGCTAATTGTAGAAAGTACAGGTGAATGGATACAGACGATGGAGTACATGGACACAATTCGGTATTTCTCAACCATAAAGAAGTAGGAAATGATGCCAAGTCCAGCCACAGGAAAGAAAGTAGAGATGATCATTCCAAGTGAAGTAAGGGAGACAGGGATACACAAGCATCATATGATATCACTTCTAGGTGTAATAAAATTGGATCAAAGTGAACTTTTTTCCTAAAGAGACACAGCCTCACAGACTTAGAAAAGAAACTTCTGCTCACCAATATAGAAAGCTATGGGTTAGGGAGAAATGAGCTGCTTTAGACTCACATATACACACTACTATTTATAAAGTCACCAGGACCTACTGTGTAACACAAGGAAACTTATCCAACACTGTGTAATTATCTATAAAAAATACCCAAAATACTGTGCATACATCTTTGTACAAGTGAATCAATTATGTTAGATTGAAAAGGAAGAAAAAAAAAAGAGCCACAAGATTATAATTCACCTATATACTCCAGTTCAAATTATAGGATAAAAACTTCAAAAAAGAAAAAAACAAAACCAAAAAAAATGCTGGCTCTATTCCCCTCAGGCCATAGTGACCTAGGCTGTGGTCACATCCCTGGTGCCTGCCTGGCTTGGGTCCCAAGGCTGGAGTGTCCTGGGGCTGCAGGAACTGGGAGCATGTGGCAGGCAGTGTGCCTCCACAAAGAATCTAGAGTGCCTTTGCCCTCTGCAGAGCCTCCAAGAAATTGGAGGCAAGAAAGAAGGCACAAGAAATTAGGAGATTGGAGTTAACATATACACATAAATATATATAAAAAAAGATGATCAAAAATTAACTACTGAAAAGCAGAGGGAAGTTTGTTGAACACACTGTACTCACCTATATGCAAAAAACAACCCGAAAGAGAATAGGCAAACATCTATATATGACTAAGCTGAATTTCTGTACACCGGAAACAAATACCACATCAGAAATCGACTCTATTCCAATATAAAATAACAAGGAAATAAAAAAAAAAAAAAAAAAAAGAGTGCGGCTTGAAGAAGTGCTGCCTCCTGTGGCCATTTCCTGTAATTACACCTTGAAGACGTGCTGTTGTGCTTAATCGTGCCCAACTCGCTGTGACCCCGCCAGGCTCCTCTGCCAGTGGAATTCAGCTGGCAAGAATACCGAAGTGGGTTGCCATGCCCTTCTCCAGGGGAGCTTCCCAGCCCAGGGATGGAACCCAGGTCTCCCACATCGCAGGTGGATTCTTTACCATCTGAGCCACCAGGGAAGCCCAGAGTCGTGCTGCCGGGCATTTAATACTCACAAGGGATCAAGCTACGAAAGAAAAAGCACATAGGCTCGAGCAATGTCTTAAGAGCGGTCATCGAAAAAGAATTTAAAACAAGGCAGGCATTAATGAAGCCAGTTCCAAGTGGTAAGTTTAAAAAAACAAAACACCCTTTAAAAAATCACAAGAAAAGATGTCAACATTGCTAATATTAGAGAAAAGGAAATCTAAACTACAGTGAGGTATCACATCACACGGGTCAGAACAGCCATTGTCAAACACTCTACAAACAAAAGTGCTGGAGAGGGTGTGCAGACGAAGAAGCTCTCCTGCACTGTTCTTCACAATGTAGACAGGTACATCCAATAGGGAGAACAGTAAGCAGGTTCATTTGAAAAATAATACAGAAGTACCTTAGGAACCAACAATCCAATACCTAGGAAAAGATCCAGAGAAAACCTAAAAATTAAAGGACATGGGTACCCCTTGATCTCAGTCCCACTAGCCAAGACAAGGAAGCAAGCTAATTGTAGAAGGACAGAAGAATACGTACAGAAGATGGGGTACATAAACACAATGCAATATTCCTCAACTATATTCCAATATAAAATAACAGGAAATTACAGGAAAATAAAAAAGAGTCAGGCTTAAAGAAGTGTTGCTCCTTTGTGGCCTTTTTCTGTAACAATATGGAAAGCAATGGTGCTGGGCACTTAACATTCACAAGGATCAAGGGGCTGTAAGTGAAAAAAAAAAAAAAACACCTGCCCCAGAGAAATGTCCCGGGGTTGTCATCGAAAAAGAATTTAAAACAAGTCAAGTGTTGAAGTGGCCAATTCCAGGTGGTAAGTTTAACTCACACTCTTTTAAAAAATCATGTTAAAAGATGTCACCATGGCTGAATGTTAGAGAAAAGCAAATCAAAACTCCAACGAGATATTTCCTCACATGATTCACAATCGCCGTTATCCACAAGTTGACAAACAATAAATGCTAGAAAAAGTGTGAAAAAAAGGGAACACTCCTACACTGTTAGTGAAAAGGTACATTAGTAACAGCCACTATGGAGAATGGTGTGCAGGTTTTTAAAGAAATGATGATGAGAATGCAATTAGAATACTCCCTGATGCATACACAAAAATAAGCTCCAAATAGATTAAAGATCTAAATAAAAGGACAGATACAATGAAACTCTTGAGGAAAAGATCAGAACACACTTTGACATAAAATGCAGCAAGTTCTTTTCTGACCCACCTCTTAGAATCATGAAAAATAAAGCAAACAAACAAAATAAATGGGACCTAATCACCCTTAAAAGTGTAACAGCAGAGGAAACCATAAACAAAACAAAAAGACAACCCTCATAATGGAACTAATATTTGCAAACAAAGACACCCGCAAGGAATTTATCTCCAAAACACACAAACAGCTTATGCACCTCGATATCAAAGAAAAACCCAATCAAGTAGTGGAACAAGATTTAAATGGACATCTCTGCAAAGAAGACATAGAGGTGGCCGTGAAGCACATAAAAGATGCTCAGCATCTGTTAGTACTGCTGCTGCTAAGTCAATTCAGTCGTGTCCAACTCTGTGTGACCCCATCCCTTGGATTCTCTAGGCAAGAACACTGGAGTGGGTTGCCATTTCCTTCTCCAGTGCATAAAAGTGAAAAGTGAAAGTGAAGACGCTCAGTCGTGTCTGACTCTTCGCGACCCCATGGACTGCAGCCTACCAGGCTCCTCCGTCCATGGGATTTTCCAGGCAAGAGTACTGGAGTGGGGTGCCATTGCCTTCTCTGATCTGTTAGTACTAGAGAACTGTAAATCAGAAGTACAATCAGAAGTAAAAAATCTACAACAATAAATGCTGAGGAAGGTATGTAGAAAAGTGAACTGTCCTACCTGTTGGTAGGAATAAAAGTCAGGAAATTGACGAAGGAGAACAGGACAAAGGTTCATTAAAAACTAAACAAAGAAGCACCATGGGACCCAGCAATCCCATTCCTGGGCATAGATCCAGAGAAAATCATAATTTTAAAAGACAGGTGCACCACAACATTCATGGCAGCACTATGTACAATAGCCAAGACTTGGAGGCAACCTAAGTGGATGAAGACAGATGAATGGGTAAACAAGATGGGGTACATGCACACACTGCGTTATTACTCAGCCATAAAAGGGTGACATCATGCCATGTCCAGCAGTAAGGAAGGAAGTAGAGATGATCATACTAAGTGAAGTGAGACAAAGACAGACAAGAATCATATGATATCACTTAGTGGTGGATTCTACAAATGGATACAAACGAACTTCTTTTTTTTTTCCGTTTATTTTTATTAGTTGGAGGCTAATTACTTTACATCATTGCAGTGGTTTTTGTCATACATTGAAGTGAATTAGCCATGGATTTACATGTATTCCCCATCCCGGTCCCCCCTCCCACCTCCCTCTCCACCCGATCCCTCTGGGTCTTCCCAGTGCACCAGGCCCGAGCACTTGTCTCATGCATCCCAACCTGGGCTGGTGATCTGACAAACGAACTTCTTTACCAAACAGAAATGGCCTCACAACATAGCAAAGCACCTTATGATTACCAAAAGGGAAAGAGGCGGACAGTGAAAAGTGAGCAGGTGGAGATGAACATACACACACTACTCTTTATAAACAAGCAACGAGGACCCCTAATCAACACTGCATAATAAACTATATGGGAAGAGAACCCAAAAAAGGACGCGTACACACCTATGCATAAGTGATCATGTTTCTGTCCACCTGAAACTAAAAGCAAAAACAAACATATCCTACAACATAGTAAGTCACCTACATACCAATACAAGATACAAATTACAAAGAATGAATGTCAGCTCTATTCCCCTCAGGCCTTGGTGACCTGGGCTGCTGTCACATCCCTGAAGCCTGGGCAGTCTTGGTTCCCAAGGATGGACTGTCATGGGGCTGACGGAGCTGGGGAGGGTGTGCCAGCCAATGAGCCCTGCAGCATGGACCTGGTGAGCTTGCTCCCCTCTACACGGGCCCACAACCTCCAGATCCAAGCAGGTCCTCCTGCAGTGAAACTACGCCTACTGCACTAAAAGGATGTGGAGGCTCTGAGCTGGAAGAACTCTGAAAAGCCCCGTGGTGGCCATGTCTCCTGGTGGGGTTCCCACCTCCAGCCTCCTTCCTTAGGGTCACCCCACCTATGGATGAAAGCACCCTCCCCAGAGTGGCATTGCAGAAACTGGGATGTGTCCACGGGACAGGGGTAAGGAAGGAAGAAGAATGGGACGCAAGCCTTAAGTGCTTCTTCTGGCACTTTCCACTCTGACAATCCAGGAACAGGACTTTCCCCAAGGCTCTGGTTCCCCCAGTAACCAGAGCTGGGCATAAAGACATGCTCCACCATGTGGCCATTTCCCATAACAACAACTTTGAAACCATTGCTCATGGGCACTTAATATTCAAAAGGTCTGGGGGACTGTAAGTAAAAGACACCCTTTTGAAGAAATGTCCTAGGTGAGGTCATAGGAAAATATCCAAAATACAGCAGGCATTCAAGAAGCCAATTTGAATAAGTAAGTTTAACTCACATTGTTTTAAAAAATCACATGAAAATGTGTCAACATCACTAAATATGAGAGAAATACAAATCAAAACTTCAACGAGGTTTATCACCTCACACCAGTCACAATTGCTATAGACAGAAACTCTACAAACAGTAAATCCTGGAGAGGGTATAGAGAAAAGAGAACCCTCCCACACTGATGCTGGGAATGGAAATTGGGAGCAGCCACGGTGCAGGTCACGGGGCAGGTTCCTTAACATGAAAATGAGAATGAAATTAGACTGCTCCCTAACACCATACACAAAAATAAACTGCAAAGAGATTAAAGGTCTAAATAAAAGGACAATGCAATGGAACTCCTAAGGTAAATTGTACTCACAAGGTGTAAAATAATAAAAGCACATGGAAAGATACTCCACATCAGTAATTATTAAATCAATGCCAATCAAAACTACAATAAGGTATCACCTCACACTGGTCACAATGGCCATCATCAAAAAAATCTACAAAGAATAAATACTGCAGAGGATGTACATGTGATATGCGATATTAATATGACACCTCCAAAGGTTTTCACTCAGCAGCACACAGAGAAGCAACCCACTCAAGTCAGTGCCACAAGGTGAAGAAAAACGACCACAGGTTAATCAGGGCAACACCCTCACTTCAGACGTAGGGAATCTCCGAGGGGACAAGACACGCTGCAGGTAAAGGGCAGATGTGTGGTCTCCGGGTACAGGATCCTGACCCATGTGGATGGGCTGAGACCCACACAATCCCTGGCACCTGGGGACACACTTCCACACTCTCCAAGGTGACACCACTGCCCCAGATCCTGCACCTGGGCCCACGACCCTTGGGTAGGACATGGTGTCTCTGCTGCTTGGGCCCCTAAGGTGGAAACAAGTGGGTTCCTGTAACTTCATAGGATGTCAGAAAGAACTGCAGGGTTGGTCTCCTCTCCCCACACTTGTCCCAGAGAAGTCCTCCTCTCTTCCCTTTGGTTCTGTGTGATATTAACTGTTTTTACAGCTGTCATGATAATGTTGAACACACTACCTTGGTTCTGGCAGGCTTGGTCCTTTCTTGTTCCACTGAGGTGTTGAGAAAACACACCAGACGCAGGGCTGGGAGATGAGGGCAGGTCTGGTCTCTGCTGAGTAGGGATGGTCGACTGGAAGGAGATAACCTGGAAGGAGAGCAGCAACCTCACCTGCTGCCCATTGGCCTTTTGCCTGATCCGTGTGCCCTGCAATCAATTCACCAGGTAAACCTGCCTCCCTTCTTGCCTTGCTCGTGTTGGAAAATTGGGATAATTACCAGGTAGCCACCTGAGGCGTCTCCAGGAGCCCCAGGGAGGGCGAACCTCAGGGTGAAGAGGCAAGCAGGCCCAGGCCTGTATAAAGTGAATACTCTAAAGCATAAATTTCTCAACAAGAGTGAGTGAAGTGAAAGTCCCTCAGTTGTGTCCGACTCTTTGTGATCCCATGGACTATACAGTGCATGTAATTCTCCAGGTCAGAATACTGGAGTGGGTAGCCTTTCCCCTCTCCAGCGGATCTTCCCAACCCAGGAATCGAACAGGGATTTCCTGCATTGCAGGCAGATTCTGTACCAACTGAGCTATCAGGGAAGTCCAAACACAAGAGAAGCTCTCATGTATTCTTCCCTTTATCTTAGCTTTGTGTGTGTGTGGGCTCCCTGTACACGTGACCCCGACCCATGCAGATGGGGTGAGACTCCTACAGTCCCCAGAGCCCCCACCTGGGGTCACACGAGCCCTCGGTCAGGACACCATGGCTGTGGACAGTGAGCCCCCAGTGTATGAACAAGTCAGGTCCCTGGGACTTCTGGGGACCCTAGAAAGAAGTCTAGGGTTGGTCTTGTCTCCCCTCAGTTGTCCCTGAGAAGTCAGGCCCCTTCTGTTTTCACTTTGGTTCTGTGTGATTTTTGGCTGGTTTGGAAGCTCATGCTAGAGTTGAACACAGTACCTTGTTTCTGGCAGGTTCTATCTTTCTTGTCCTGCTGAGGTGCTGAGAAAACAGGAGAGCTGGGCTGAGAGACGAGGGGCAGCTCTGTTCTCTTCGGAGGAGAGAGTCGACTGAAAGGAGACCACAGCAGCAACCTCACCTGCTGCCCATTAACTTTTTGCCGGATCCCTGTGCCCTGGAATCAATTCACCAGGGGAACCTGCCTCCCTATTCAACCTGAATGTGCTGGAAAATTAGAATGATTACCAGGTAGCCCACCTGAGGGGTCTCCAGGAGCCCCTGGAAGGTGAACCTGGCAGGGGATAGACTAGGAGCCCTACCGCAGCACTGACCCTGGGAGGGCCATGGAACCCCACTCAGAGGAGAGCACGGTTACCCAGAGAAGCCCACCTCAGTCCCAGACCCCAGACCTCTGAGCACGGGCATTCATATGCAGGCACAGAGTTTTCCAGGACAGAGGCCAGGCCAGGTCTCTACCCAGGTCTCCATGTCCTAGTGCACAGTGTATAAGGTCGGGTCTAAGTGTTCTCAATGTAAAAAGCACATTGTCTCAACTAAACATCATCAGTGCAGACAGGACTTGAAGATGTGAAGTGAAGTGAAGTCGCTCAGTCGTGTCCGAATCTTTGCGACCCCATGGACTGTAGCCTACCAGGATCCTCAGCCCATGGGATTTTCCAGGCAAGAATACTGGAGTGGGTTGCCATTTAGAGAAGATCTAACATGTAGATAGAACTTGGTCATGTTCAGATGAGTTTAGAGCCAGTCTCCCAGGAGGCACAGGTCACCCACATGCAGGGTCTCTCATTGTTGGACAGGGGGCTCACCCTCATGTGGGAACTAGGATGTACATTTCTTGAAGAAGAAATCATCACTGGGCTCCACACTTCACCCACATCAGGAAACTGAAAGGATCTGTGTCTTTATATATTTCAACAGGCAAACAACAATGTTACCAATTTCTGTGGCCACATGATGGTCAGGATCCAGGGGAGACCCAGGAACTTCTTAGAGTGCAGCTCAGTGTCCTGTAAAGACAGACAGGAAGTGGCCTGATTCAAGAATCCCAGGTTTACAGAAGGAGGTGAGCACACTGGAAGCCTCCTGGAAAAGGATATTCTTGATCAGAATAAAAATATATCATTGAAATTGCAAGCATACTAGTAATTATTTGCAAACCTAAAATATTCTTAAAAGCTTGGCACCCTGATATTTGTGGTTCCCATTGGTTCCTTTGTATTCAGATTTTTTGGGTAGAAACAAGACATCATTTCAAATTAGTTTCTTATAATTCTGTTATTTGTTGTGAAATGAATGAAAAGTTCTACTTGAAAAAATATATAAAATTCCTGCAAACAATAGTGATTCAAACAGCCCATAAGCTGCATGCAATTTGTCTTCTAATAGTTTCATTTTTCTCCCTGAAGAAACCTGAACAAATAGGCCTCCTGATTTTTTTGCTTCTCTCTTCAAATTGAGCTAAAATGAAATTGATATTCATATCAACAAGTAACAGTTTTTGAGTTTTAAGATGTCATACCAGGGTGACAGGGCCTGGAGAAAATGGAACACTCCTACGCTACTGGCAGGCAAACAACATCGTTAAAAAGCTTTTGGGTGTTGGTTCAAGTACATGTCAGAATATTGTGTGAAGTGAAGTGTTAGTCACTCAGTCTTATTCGACTCTGTGTGACCCCATGGACTGTAGCTTGCCAGGCTCCTCTATCCACGGGATTCTCTAGGCAATTATACTGGAGTGGGTAGCCATTTCCTCTTCCAGGGGATCTTCCCGACCCAGGGATCGAGCCCAGGTCTCTTGCATTGCAGGCAGATTCTTTACCAACTGAGCTACCAGGGAAGGCTAGGAGGAACAGACTTCTCTATCTCACCTTCCTTTGCTGCCCTCTGAACCTTAGCTTGCCATCCAGCACCCCACCCATGGTTCTGCTAATGGACATTAACAAAGTCACAAGCCCCCCTTTTTCTTGTCAGCCTGGCCTCTGGGGTTTTGAGCCAGATACCTCACCTTGTCCTAGCTTGATTTGTTCTTTCTTTTTTTAAAAAAAATATATATTTATCTGGAGGCTCTGGGTCTTATCTGCAGCATGAGGATTTTTAGTTTCAGCATGTGGGATCTAGTTCCCCAACCAGGGATCGAACCCAGGTCCCCTGCATTGGGAGCAATGACTCTTGGACCACCAGGATCACCAGGGACATCCCTGCGTCCTCTGCTCTTACCCTCTGGATTCAAGACACCCCCGTGCCAGCAGGACACCATCCCTCATTGCTTGTGACAGTTCTCAGTGTTGGCCATTTTCCCCAGAGCCAGTCCAGTTCCCCCTTCCTGCCTTCCATGGAGACTCCCGGCTCACCTCCCGTGTCCTCCACGGGACTCAGCAGCTGGGATCATGTTCCCAACCCCAGGCCATCGCGTTTGCCTTCTGCCCACCTACCCTGGCTGCCGGTTCCACGGAGGCCCAGGGACCACTGCTTCCTGCCGTGAGGGAGCCTGGCGAGCTGCACCCAAGCAGATGGCAGTGGAATGTGGTGAACTCCCCTCCAGGACAGGGAGAGGGAGAGGAGGGGTGGACACAGGGCCTGGGTACGACTTGGAGCTGCTTTGTCACTGAGTGTACCAGGTGCATCCTCAGAGCCCTGGGCAGAGCGATCGCACTGCTGCCAGATGGGCTGCGGAGCTACCAGCATGGGCTGCGTCTCCTGGCTGTGGAAGGACGCAGAATGGGGGTGGAGAGGCCCAGAGGGTGGACGAAGGGGAGCCAAGGAGAGCATCTGGTCCTATGCTTGCTCCCTTCGCTATTGCTCTTCTTCTAGCTTCTTCCCTGTTCACACTGTTATTTCAAACCCCTTTGTGTGAATTCATGCAACGAGTATTATCGAGTGTCTGTTATGCTCTAGACGCAGTGCTGGGTTCTGGGGCTCTGTGGTCCCGCTGCGTTGGAATTCCAGTCTAAGGGGGAGATGCACTGGAGGGGACCAGCACATCATCCATCAGACAAGTGTGGACGTTCCCCTGGAAGCATCCTGACGGAGCAGGACGTGAAGTGGTGGCGTGGGTCCAAGGCCGGGAGCTGTGATGCTCAGGAAGCTCAAAGCAGGCATCCTGGAAAGACCACACCTGAGCAGCCCTCTGAGGCATGAGCCGGAATTAAGTGCAAGGAGAGGCAGGAAGGTGTCCCAGGCTGGGGAACAGAGTGTGCAAGGCCCCGACATTGGAGGGAGAAGAGCAAACTTGAAGGATACAGGGAAAGTCAAAGTGGTGCGAGTGGAAAGATGGAGGAAGGGTAGTGTGGTGAAAGATGAGGTGCTCAGCTGACTCCTTTATAAAAAAAAATTATTCATTTATATTTAGATGTGCTGGGTCTTAGTTGCTACGAGGGTTTTCTCTAGTTGTGGCTAGCGGGGGCTATTCTCTAGTTGCATTGTGCAGGGTCTTCTCCTGGTGGTGGCTTCTCTTGTTGCAGAGCACAGGCCCTAGGGCGGGTGGGCTTCTGTAGTTTTGGAGCACCTTGGTTGCCTTGGTTTCCCCGAGGCATGTGGGATCTTCCTGGACCAGAGTTGGAACCCGAGTCCCCTCCATAGCAAGGGCAGATTCTATAGCATTGAGCCACCAGGGGAGTCCTGGAATTGCCATTTATTTTCCTGTTTTGGAATCCAAGCCTGCCAATAATTTAGGTCTTTGCTGTGAAACATAGTCTTGAACCTGAAACCAGGTGCTGCCCCGCCCTGGCTCTCAGACCTCAGTTCTTGGGGTCAGCGAGAGGGAGCTAGCCAGAATCCACTGGCTGGGTCTGCGGCTCTTGGACCTTGTCTACGTCAGGCTGCAAGTGCTGAGAAAAACTGGCTGTCCCCCAGCAGTTCCTCGCCAGTGACCCACGACCTCATGCGTGACCCCATCAGCACCCTCAGACATGGCTGGGGGTAACCCCGAGGAGTGTATTCTATACTGTTTCCCAGAGTGGCCCTATGGGGGCGAAGCACTGTCCCCAAAATAGTAGCTGGTTGATAATACACATTTCATTCTCTGACTTCCCTTACCTGTCTTTCCTCCTCATTCTCCTTCACACCCCCAATAAACCACTTGACCCCAAATCCTTGTCTCACAATCTACCTCTGGGAGAACTGGAACTGAGACAAGAAAATTTTCCTACACAACACGATGCTATTTCATTGTTATCACATAACACACACCCTGCAAAGTGCTCCAGCAGGAGTCTGCTTCTCAAGCCCATGAATTAGCCTTCGTTTCATTTCACTGATAAGGAAATACAGATACATCAGAGAGGCAGAGAAACCTGCCTAACCCTGACGTGCTCAGCCGCTCAGTCAGGTCCGACTCTTTGTGACACCTTGGACTGCAGCCCACCAAGCTCTTCTGTTCATGGGATTCTCCAGGCAAGAATACTGGAGTGGGTTGCCATCTCCTCCTCCAGGGGATCTTCCCAACTCAGGGATCGAACCCCGCGCTTCCCGCATCTCCTGCATTGGCGGGTGGAGTCTTCACCACTACACCACCTTGAAAGCCCAGCCTAATGCTGAGCAGCTAATCAGTTATAGGTTGGGTCTGTTGCCCAGAGCACTTTTATTCCCATCATCGGGACTCCTAGGCTGTGGGTCGGAGCCAAGCAGATGCCCATGTGGAGATGGAGCAGCTAACTGCACGGCCCAGGCTGGGAAAGATGCTCTCATACTCCAAGACTGGCAACACTCACAGAAAAGTATCCGGATGAGCCAGCATAGACATTCATTTCTAAATTCCCAGAGACTCATGCAGACCCTCAAATCCCACTGTGTGCACATTTACACTCACGTATACAAACAGTGGAGGAGGAAGTGGCAACCCATCCAGTATTCCTGCCTGGGAAGTCCCGTGGACAGAGAAGCCTGGTGGGCTACAGTCAAAGGGGTTGCAAAGAGTCAGACATGACTTAGTAACTGAACAACAACAGCACGCAGAAACAGGCACACCTCTTGATATCAGCCTCGGGGTTTTTTTTTTTGTGTGTGATTAATTAATTTTAATTGGAGGCTAATTACAACATTATGGTCGTTTTTCCCAAACATAGATGTGAATCAACCATGGGTGTACATGTGTCCCCTGCATCCTGAACCCCCCTCCCACCTTCCTCCCCACACCACTCCATCCCTCTAGGTTGTCCTAGAGCACCAGTTTCGAGTGCCCTGCTTCATGCATCTAACTTGCTCTGGTCATCTATTTTACATATGGTAATATACATGTTTCAGGGCTATTCTCTCAAATCATCCCACCGTCACCTTCTCCCACACAATCCAAAAGTCTGTTCTTTACATCTGTGTCTCTTTTTCAACCTCAGTTTTCTAATCAAAACCAAACAGGACAGGGGACTTCCCTAGCAGTCCAGTGGTTAAGACTCCACCTTCCAATGCAGGGTGAGAGTTCGATCCCTGGTCAGGGAAAAGATCTGCAGGGTGTGGCCAAAAATTAAAATAAATAAACAAATAAAACTTGGGGGAAAAACAAAACAGGACAGTAAGGCATGTACAGCCCAGCATCTCACACTCAAGCTTACAAAAGCTAGGAGCTTCCTCACGTCTGGCTCAGCCTCCTGCTTCTAAACTCTTCAGACACCAGAACTAGCACAGAGGGAAGCTTTGTCAGTTCTGAAAGGGCACTTAACCAGCTACTGAATGAGCTGTTAAGGGCCCTGGAATGATAACAGGCTTCCCAAAATGAGAAGATGAGGCCTTTTCTTTTTGACAGTTTGAGGTTTAAAATTACATGGTAGGACTAATAGGCTCTTTCTGTCTCATAATGATGTTTGTCATGATACAAACACTTCAGCGTTTGGCTGCTGGTCTCCTTGGACGAAGCTCCCAGCATCAGATGGGTTTGTAATGCCACAATGAGTTGTTACATTGTGGGCTGATGACAGTCCCTGTGCGATGCTCACTGCCCAGCAAAGCTGTAGTTCTCTGTACATACGACGTGGGCTAATAATCGGGGTGGGGGGGTGTTCTCCACGGAGCTGTCACATGGGCCCTGGGACTGGGAGGCGGGAACCAAGAGCTCAGGAGCCCTTGGGAGTCAGATGATCTGAGAATCCTGACACCTCTCTCTCTGCTGCAAGCGTACAGAGCTGTCCGATTGTTATGGTCCAAACAAGGACGGCACTCAAATAATTTCATCTACATGTACTGTTCCTTTGATGGAGCCATCACAGAGAATTAAACTGTAAATTGTGCAATCTGTGAGAAGAAGGAACACTGAGACCATTCTGGCTGGAACATCTTAATTTCTGGAATCATTACAGTCTGATGAGTTCAGTCCTCAAATGGACTTTGTGGAAGTCGGGCGGTGAATTGCTCTGCCTTTGTGTGGAGTGATATTAGGAAGACAGCAAGCTGAAAATGAACATTCCAGGAGGGATAAAGTCATCTCAGTATGATATTAGAAGATTTTATGATACTACGTTTCTAGGTAGTTTGGACTTCTGAATCTTTAAGAAATTAAATTTTCTTTCCATCAAGAAATATCTAGCACTCTTCTGGTTGCAAGTGAGAGGGATCAATGTAAACTTATTAAAATGAAGAGCAATGTTGTGTAAGAGAGGCAGGATGACCTGCGGGAGAAATTGGGTGTTTTGTCTTTCCTTCTCTCAAAATGCTAGGAAAGGACTAGCTTTACTGTTTTGAAGGGTTGGTGTATCCTTTTCTCTAGAAGAGGCTTTTTTAAAAAATTATTTTTATTTTTAGCTGAGCAGCATACAGGATCTTAGTTCCTCAACCAGGGGTTGAACCTGTGTCCCCTGTGTTGGAAGTGTGGAGTCTTAACCACTGAACCACCAGGGAAGTCATGAGAAGAGGATTTTTTTAAAGTCAGTTTTATTGAGATGATTTACATATGGTGTTTAAACATTTATCAATCTCAAAAGTACAATGTGATGGGCTTTGAGAAAGATACCAAAGATGCCAAAGAAAGGCAATGCTAAACAATGCTCAAGCTACCACACAATTGCACTATCTCACACGCTAGTAAAGTAATGCTTAACATTCTCCAAGCCAGGCTTCAGCAATACGTGAACCGTGAACTTCCAGATGTTCAAGCTGGCTTTAGAAAAGGCAGAGGAACCAGAGATCAAATTGCCAACATCCGGTGGATCATTGAAAAAGCAAGAGAGTTCCAGAAAAACATGTATTTCTGCTTTATTGACTATGCCAAAGCCTTTCACTGTGTGGATCACAATAAACTGGAAAATTCTGAGAGATGGGCATACCAGATCACCTGACCTGCCTCTTGAGAAACCTGTATGCAGGTCAGGAAGCAACAGTTAGAACTGGACATGGAACAACAGACTGGTTCCAAATAGGAAAAGGAGTAAGTCAAGGCTGTATATTGTCACCCTGCTTATTTAACTTACATGCAGAGTACAGCATGAGAAACACTGGGCTGGAGGAAGCACAAGCTGGAATCAAGATTGCTGGGAGAAATATCAATAACCTTAGATATGAAGATGACACCACCCTTATGGCCAAAAGCGAAGAAGAACTAAAGAACCTCTTGATGAAAGTGAAAGGAGAGTGAAAAAGTTGGCTTAAAGCTCAACATTCAGAAAACTAAGATCATGGCATCTGGTCCCATCACTTCATGGCAAATATATGGGGAAACAGCAGAAACAGTGGCTGACTTTATTTTTCTGGGCTCCAAAATCACTGCAGATGGTGATTGCAGCCATGAAATTAAAAGATGCTTACTCCTTGGAAGGAAAGTTATGACCAATCTAGATAGCATACTAAAAGGCAGAGACATTACTTTGCCAACAAAGGTCCATCTAGTCAAGGCTATGGTTTTTCCAGTAGTCATGTATGGATGTGAGCCGAAGAATTGATGCTTTTGAACTGTGGTGTTGGAGAAGACTCTTGAGAGTCCCTTGGACTGCAAGGAGATCCAACCAGTCCATCCTGAAGGACATCAGTCCTGGGTGTTCAGGGAAGGACTGATGTTGAAGCTGAAACTCCAATACTTCGGCCACCTGATGTGAAGAGTTGACTCATTGGAAAAGACCCTGATGCTGGGAGGGATTGAGGGCAGGAGGAGAAGGGGATTGCAGAGGATGAGATGGCTGGATGGCATCACCGACTCGATGGGTATGAGTTTGAATAAACTCTGGGAGTTGGTGATGGACAAGGAGGCCTGGCATGCTGCAGTTCATGGGGTCACAAAGAGTCAGATACGACGGAGCAACTGAACTGAACTGAGAAAGATACACTACATAATATACCCACTGTCATCATGATAAAGAACATCCACACCCCTCCTCTACAACAAAATTTCCTGGATTCCCCTTTGGGACAGTCCCCTCCCCTCATCTGGGTCTAAGAAACTCTGCTCTCTGTCATAGTTTTGCTTTGGATAGCAGTTCCTATACATATGACCTCTGCAGTGTCACATTTTTTTCAGTCCACCTACATTCTTGTTTATATTCTTGCTTCCTTCTTATTGTTGACTAGGAGTCTATTGCACAGCTACACAACAATTTTATCTATTCACCAGTTGGTAGATATTTGGTTATATCTAGCTCTGAATAAAATACATTGCCTTTGTGTGGACTTATGTTTTAGTATTTTGTGGGTAAAGACCTAGGAGGGGGGCTTCCAAGATGGCTCATTGGTAAAGAACCTGCCTGCCAATGCAGGAGACATGGGTTTAATCCCTGCATGGGGAAGATTTCACATGCCGGGAAGCAACTAATTCTGTATGCTACAACTGTTGAGCCTGTGCTCTAGACCCTGTGTTTTGCAACAAGAGAAAGTGAAAGTGAAAGCTGCTCAGTCATGTCCAACTCTTTTCAACCCCATGGACTGTAGCCCAGCAGGTTCCTCTGTCCATGAATTCTCCAGGCAAGAATACTGGAGTGGGTAGCCATTCCCTTCTCCAGGGGATCTTCCGAACCCAGGGATCAAACCCAGGTCTCCCACATTGAAAGGCAGATTCTTTACCATCTAAGCCACCAGGGAAGCCTGCAACATGGGGAGCCACTGTAATGAAAAGCCTGTGCAAGGCAACTAGAGAGTCACCTCCCTGCTCACCACCAACTAGAGAAGAGCCAGAGCAGCAACAAAGACTCAGCACAACTAAAAGCAAATAAATAAAATATTTTCCAAAAAAAGAATTAATGAATAGAAAATGTGAACATATAGAAACAAAGAATTGCTATTGGGCCAGGAATTCGTAACAATTTAGAGTATAAATCTGCTACATAGCCAATCACCCAACTCCCAGTTCTTAGAAAGATACAGATAAAGGTCCCACAACACAATCCCAAGTTGTTCTTAGGGGAAGCAGACCCCTGCCAGATGAAAACTGCTGACCGCAGGCACAGAGACCTACACTGGTTGAAACCAGAAGGCTGATGATGCTCGAAACATCATCTTGATGCCAATCAATTTGTGATCAAACCCCTGGCTACACCCTCCCTCACACAGCCATCAAACCCCTTTCCTGAAAGCCATCAAGGAGTTGGGGTCTTAACGGCAGGTTCTCCTTGCTTGGCGCCTGCAGTAGACACTAAATCTTCCTTCATCATGACCTGGTGTCAGTAGACTGGCTTTCCTATGTGCGGGAAGTGAGGAGCTCTGCAGGTGTGATGCAGTTAAGGGCTCTGAAAGGGAAAGATGATCCTGAATCATTCAGGTGCATCCAGTGTCATCACAGAGATCCTTTGAAGAGGGAGGCAAGAAGATCAAAGCAGAAGAAGACAGGATGACAAAGCAGAAGTTAGAATGATGAACTCTGAGGATGGTGGGACGGCCACAAGCCAAGGAACAAAGTGGGGTCTAGAAAAGGTGGGAGAGAGTCTATCTTAGAACCTTCAGAAGGAAGTGGTTCTGCTGACATCCTTTTTTTTTTTAAGGGTTTTTTTTTTTTTTTGACATGGGCCATTCTTCAAGTCTATATTGAATCTGTTACAATTTTGCTTCCATTTTACATTTTGGTTTTCTGTCCCTGAGGCATGTGGGATCTTAGTTCCCTGACCAGGGATTGAACCCACACCCACTGCACTGGAAGGAGAAATCTTAACCACTGGACTGTCAGGGGAGTCTCTCTGCTGACATCTTAATTATAACTAAGTGAAACTGATTTTGGAGATCTGGGCTGCAGACCTGCAAGAGAATAAATTCATATTGTTTAAAACCATCAAGTTTTTTTGAATTTGTCACATAAGTCAGAAAAAGAGGACTTTTCCTTCAATATTGATCCATGAAATCTTTTTTTTTTTAATTTTTTGCAACGTTGTGTTGGCTTTCACTGCACAACTACACACATGTCCCCTCCCTCTTGTGCGTCCTCTCCCCCATCCCATCCCTTTAGGTCATCACAGAGTGCCAGACTGAGGTCTCTGTGCTGCACTGCGACTTCTCACCAGCCATCCATCTTACACCTGACAGTGTGTACATGCTGATGCTACTTTCTCCATTCATCCCCTCTCTCCCTCCCCTACTGTGTCCACAAGGCCATTCTCTATGCCTGAGTCTCCATTCTTTCCCTGCAAATAGGTTCATCAGTACCATTTTTCCATATTCCATATATAATATATTAATATATGATGCTTGTTTTTCTTTTTCAGACTTACTTCACTCTGTATAACAGGCTCTAAGTTAATCCACCTCATCAGAATTGACTCAAATGTGTTCTTTTTTATGGCTGAGTAATATTCCATTATATATATATATATATATATATATATATATACCACATCTTCTTTATCCATTCATCTGTCACTGGACATCTAGGTTGCTTCCTTGTCCTGGCTGTTGTAAATAGTGCTGCAATGAACACTGGGGTACATGTGTCTTTTAGAATTTGATCCATTAAATCTTAAAGATGTCTGATTTGCCTTGTCCATATGCCCACTTCTGGACCAACCATGATGAACAGGAGGTTGAGCTAGCCAGGCCAGAGTGGCCAGGTTTGGATCACATGCTCTCTTTGAAGTCAGGAAGCAGAAAAGACCCATATGGAAGGATGAAGCTAGCCCATGCCTCCACAGAGGGAGGGTGGCTGGCCCACCTGTACCCTCCCCTGGCATGCCCAACCAGTCTTTGCTTTGGAAGACCATTGAAAATTACCTTCATCCTTCCAGGACAAAGCCTTGACTGCGATGAGAATATTCCAAAGATCATGCTTGAGGTTCACAAAGCTATTTCTAAGGAAGACTATTTTGCAGTCTCTTGACAGCCTATTTGAAAGAAGAAAACTTCAATCGGATGCATAAGATCTGGTATTTTTATTGTAAATTGTGTCTTTTTTCAGTCAAAAGAAAGATCTGAGTTTATCTTGCTGCGCTCTCTGAGTTTCAGTTTTCTCATCTGTAAAATGGAGATAATAATGCCTTTCTAAGGATAGTTGAAAGGATTAAAAAAGATAATTTATGTAAAACCTAGCACTGTTTAAATGAAATATGCAAAGCTTAGCACAGTTGTTCAAAAAAGGATTGGTATATTTGTCTTTTCTGTATATACAGTAATAGGCAATTGGCTTATGAAAGTCAGTCGAAATCATGAGTGGGCTTGAGATGTTAAACATCTATATTTTGGTACATGGATTACCAAAATAAGCAGACTGTTAACATTTATTGGCACTGCATATGTATATATGGAATGACTTTTTAAAAAAGCTAAACATTTTCACATTTTTTTTTTAATCTTTTCTGGTGCCTGCTCCATTCTCTGCTGAATTTGAATATTTAGTATTTAGCTGATTACACAGAATATGGGTGTTAGCTCAATGGAAATCACTGTGAAAAGCCAGAAGCGGAGAAGAGAAGCTCCCACTTACCCAGCAGCAGCCCACAGGGCCCGGCGTGCGGGGGTAGCCAGAGGCAACAGCACACAGCCCCCCGGGGGAATCTGCTCCTCCAGGGTGGCCCCTGCCTGGGCCACACTCTACAACATGCCAGCGTCGTGTGTGCCTGGTGTGATCCTGTCACCTCCACGTGACCATGCTCCCCACTGCTGATTCTTGGAGCAGCAGCCTCACCTTCATGCCCAGGTGGCTCTGGTGGAGGGTGGGCAGGCAGGGGTCCTGAGGCCAGTCAAGTGTTCAGTGCTTCTCATCCTGCAGGCTGATGTCCAGTCCCACACCCAGCAAGAGTGCTGGTACCTCTGGGAAGGTGGGACCAGTGTCTAGCTGGTCATCAGGCTCATCTCAAGGTCTAGAATAGGAGGCAACCAAGTATGAGCTGCTGTGCACTGGTCATTTTCATAGAAGATGATGTCATGGTGGTAGAGTCCTAGGGACCAAGGAGACAGGACCAGACTCCTCCTGTTTTTCTGCATAGGTGACATCTGTGCAAGACACCCTCAACCTGCATTGGTTTCATGTGGCCTTGTTTACACTCATGGCAGCCTCAGTTGGCCAGAGCAAGAGCTTAGTTTTCCCTCCATTGCTCAGCAACCACACAGAGTCAGGCCATGTCTAAAGTGGCCTGGGAAACCCGACATGGTAGTCCATTGGAACATTCTTCTCTGATTCCAAACCAAGGCCATTTAGTGCCATCCACCCATCATCTCAGCTTCTCTGATGCCTCAGATGGTAAAGAATCTGTCCGCAGTGCGGGAGACCCATGCTCAATTCCTGAATCGGGAACATCCCCTGGAGAAGAGAATGGTAATCCACTCTAGTATTCTTGCCTGGAGAATCCAAGGACAGAGGAGCCTGGCAGGGTATAGTCCACGAGGTTGCAAAGAGTCAGACACAACTGAGAAACTTTCACTTTCACTCATCATCTTACCATATTTTTTTTTCAAATTTAGCACATATTTTTTACTTTTGAATTAAACATTTTTAAAATTTTACATTGGAGTATAATTGATTTATTATGTTGTGTTAGTTTGAGGTGTACAGCAAAGTGATCCAGTTATATATATACATATATCTATTCTTTTTCAGATTCTTTCCCCATTTAGGTTATTACAGACTATAATAACAAGGTCATTGTGGATTACCTGTTTTATATATAGCAGTGTGTACATGTTCATCTCAAACTCATAACTTATCCCTCTCCCTTACCTTTCCCTTTTAGTAACTTTAAGTTTGTTTTCTAAGTCTGTGAGTCTGTTTCTTTTTTGTAAATATGTTCATTTGTATTAGTTTTTAAAATTATTGATATAAGCAATATCATATGATACTTGTCTTTCCCTGTTTGGCTTCCTTCACTTAGTATGATCATCTCTAGGTCTATCCATGTTGTCACAAATGGCATTATTTCATTCCTTTTAATGACTGAGTAATACTCCACTGTATATATGTACCACATCTTCTTTATCCATTCATGTGTTGATGGACTGCCCCATGTCTTAAGCCAGAATTTCTATATTGCTGCATACAGTGCCTCCTCAGCTTTCTTCTGGTAAGATTCTGTACATCTGTCATTGATGGGTTGTATTTCCAAGGCTCGTGTTCTTCATGTGTAGGTTCAGTTTTTCTATTGGTGATGGTGGTGGTAGATGGTGTGCAGTGGGGGTAGAAGGAGGCATGGAAGAATGGAAGACATGGAGAATCCAAGAGCCTGGAGTCAGGCTCTGAGGGCTAATTTCAAATTAGAGGCCTGTTGTCTTCAACACAGAAATGAAAAGAGCTGCATTTATTCCTTTCTCATGGGATAGAAATCCTATTCTGCCTGTTGGGCATCATGAAAGGAAGGGTTGGTTGCTTTTCATTTATTTTTTCATTTGGCTTTGCTGGTTCTTAGTTGTGGCATGCAGGATCCTTAGCTGCAGTATGCAGGCTCTTAGTTGCAGCATATGGGATCTAGTTTCCTGACCAGGGATGGAACCCAGGCCCTCTGCACTGGGAGCTGGGAGTCTTAACTGCTGGACCACCAGGGAAGTTCCCAGAAAGGGTTAATTTCTACTGCATCTGGCCAAAGATCCCCAAGGTATCAGAGGACTAAAATAGATAAAATGTAGCCCGCGAGTAGCATAAAGGCCTCTTGATTCCTACTCTGATGATAATAATAATCACTATTATAGATATAAATAACATTTAAGCACCATCTGTGTAAATCACCTTATTTCACTTACTTTCCCCTGTTGGTCTCTGCTCTCCAGCACTGCAAGTGAACCTGTAGAGAAGAGAGGCTGCAAGGCCAGCAGTGTGTTACTAAGTTTATCTGATTACTATGTACAGAATATTCAAAGTATAGGTCAGGTCCCTGAAGGATGAATTTACAGAGAATGAATTTAATATTTATCAAACCTGGATTTCAACTATGCAGCCTGTTACAGCCTCAGCCTCCGTTTTAAGTTCGTTAAGAAGAAAAATAAATTTATTTAAATGCAAAGTTCATCCACATTTAGGACATAAGTATGAGAATAATTTTCTGCCTGATGCAGTTCAATATGCTGGCTCCTGACTCATCAAAAAGTGGCTGAGGCCTACGTGAATATTTACATTTAATCAGACTAAGGCATTCCCCACCATATTTTTGCTGGAGAAAGAGAAGTTAAAAGAAGCCTGTCTAATTTGTATATGCAAATCTGGCCACTATAATATGTATTCCTTGTTCATTATCACTTCTGTACAATCAGAAGTCAATTTTTCTTTCCAAGGAAGCCCCACAGCTGAGCTTTCAGCTTTTGCCAGGCCTCTCTTAAAAACTATTGTCAAATGAAGGAAAAATCACTTTTCGATGCATAATTGAGCTTACCTAGGAGTGAAAAATCTCTGCAGGGTGAATTGGAAAGTTGTGTGTGTGCATGCGTGTGTGTGAGTGTGTGTGTGTGTGTGTGTGTGTGTGTGTGTATGTGTGATAAGTAGCAAACTCAAATGGATAAAATTTAATGAAAGGGCTGACTTAATGTCCACTCCTGGCCTGAGAACATTAATTGCAATAATCAGATAGTTTCTAGTTCATAAGAATATTTGAAATGGGGATCAAGAGACAGTATTTTTTCACCACTTTCAGGCCTCCTGCCCCTTCAAAGCTGTGGCCCGTGGGTTCACAGAGTGACACAGGGAAAGACAGACTGTGATTTAGCTCATTGCCTGTTAGGGTGGGCTTCCCAGGTGGCTCAGTGGTAAAGAATCCACATGCCAATGCAGGATACACGGGTTCAATTCCTGAGTCTGGAAAGATCCCCCAGAGAAGGAAATGGCAACCCACTACAGCATTGTTTGGAGAATCCCATGGACAGAAGAGCTTGGCGGACTATAGTCCATGGAGTCGCAGAGTTGGACAAAACTTAATGACTAAACAACACAACTATTAGTGCAGTTTATAGGCTTTTAAGATGTCAGCTGGCATCGCAAGGGCAAACAGTGCAACGTCTCCTGCTCAGTGGAGTGAACTGTGATCAAAGTGTCTGAGATCAAAATCCCATCGTTGAAATTAAATGAAGCAAAATGAGACGTAAAATGTACAATTCTTATTAAAATTCACATAGAAATAAAAAAACCGCAAGAAACCTAAAATAGCCCCCCTGAAAATCACTGGGGAGCTCACACTTCTCAACTTTAAAACTTATTACAAAGCTACGGTAATCAACAGTGTGATACTAATATAGGGATAAACATAGAAATCGATGGAATATAAATGAAGATCCAGAAAAAAACCCCTCACATTTATGGTCAACTGACATTTGCCAAGGCTACTAAAACAAATAAGAGAAAGAATATGTAGTCTTTTCAACAAACAATGCTGCAACAACTGTATATCTACATGCAAAAGAATGGAGTTGGACAGCTTCCTCAAAGCATGTACAAAAATTAACTTGAAAGAAATCAAAGACCTAAATATAAGAGCTAAAATGATAAAACTTTTAGGAAAAAACACAGGAGTAAATCTTCAGTTCTTGGATTAGGAAACAGTTTCTTAGATATGAAACCAAAAGCAAATGTGACAAAAGAAAAATAGATACATTGGACTTTACCAAAATTAAAAAATTTTGTGTTTGTTAGGATACTATGAAGAACATTAAAAGAAAGAAAGAAAAAAAGTTAAAAGACAACCCATGAGATGGAAGAAAACACTTGCAAGCTAAATATCTGAAAAGGGACTGGTATTCAGATCTGTTACAACTCAATAACAGAACTTAAAAATAAAAACAGTTAAAATGGCAAAGGATCTGGAATAGACGTTTCTCCAAATAACATACAAGTTGCCAATAAGCATATGAAAAGATGCTCAACTGACATTAATTATTAGGGAAATGCAAATCAAAACCATAGTGAGATTCCTTGTCATAACCACTATGTATTCTGGTCAGAATGCTGTTTCTATTTTTGGAATTAATTTAGATTTTCCTTATGACTTAAAATATGGTCTGTTTTCATAAAAAATCTAAATGTAGTTGAAAAGAAGGAATATTTTGTATTAGAACGGTACAGAGTTGGACATATAGCTATAAAATACACTTTATGGACTCTTCATTTAGATTTTCTTTATTCTGTCTAGATATTTTCTCCTTGATCTGTCTAGGTCAAAGAGAGGTGTTTTGAACTCTTATTATTAATGTGGATTTATCTAGTTTTCCTTTTATCTTCTATAGTTTCTGCTTTATTAAAATTTCTATTTTTTTCGTACATAGAAATTTATGCACAACTTCATTATGCATTATGGCTTTTAGCAATATAAAGTATCCTTCTTTATCTTTTTTAATGCTTTTAATTTCGAATTATAGGTTATTTGCCACCAAGATCATAATACCTGCTTTCCTTTCATTTTTACCTTACTTTTTTTTTACTCTTTAACCTTTCTGCATTGGGTTTGTGTGTGTGTACCTAAGGGACGTTTTACGATGTCTGCATACATTTTTGGTTGCCACAACTTAGGAAGGGTTTCACAGGCAGCTAGTGGGTAGGGGTTAGTGATGCTGCTAAACAACTGACAATTAACAAGACAGTCCCCACCATAAAGAATTATTCAGTCCCAAATATCAATAATGGTGCTCTAAGGTTTGGTGTATGTGTGTTTGTGTATGTGTGTGCATGTGTGTGCAAGCAACTGGGGCCAAGAGTCTTGGTGGGCTGGGGTCTCAGGACTTCGATATGAATAAGCAGGTAGTCCCAGGAACACTAACTTTGCAGTTAGAGAGATGAACATATTAAAGAGGAAATACGAGCCTCTCGAGTCAACATGAAAAATTATCCTATGCTTAGTGGAAAACAAAACACTCCAACTATGAAAACCACCACGGTGGGTCGTCAGGATTGTACAGAAAAACAAAACCCATATAATGGTCTGTCTGTTCCATCATCCATCTGCCTCTGAAACCAGGAATTCTTTTGTTTAAAGGGATGTCTAGACAATTACATAGGCAGTTATTTTTTCCCACTGTGCAGGACATTTTTGGTTTTAAAGTAATGATGTTTAATTACTCTCAAGGCACTATGCTAATCTCTAAGCGAGGTGTATTGAAAATTCGGCTGTTTATGCTCAGCAAACATGATTTGCAGGCATTCTCCGTGATGTTATTTCAGACAGAGGCTCATTAAATTCTCAGTGAATAACAGAAACATCAGTGTAACAGAACCATCTTTCTAACGCATGATATACTTGGGGACGTGGTTTAATTAAAAATACGTTCATTCAACCTCAGATATCCATATTTGATTTTCCCTTTAAAAGTGTGGCCAGGACCCTAGATTTAGAAATCATCTGTGGCAAGGATAATTATTGTACTAGCATTTGATCCTGAATGCCCATCGAGCCAAGGAACGGGTCTCTAAATTCACTTACGTCTTTTGCACGGACATCTAAAGATCTGAGAACAGAGGGTATGAGTTGGAAAACAGGGTCTTCTATCAGACCCCACTGAGGTTTCCCACTTGTCAGCTTTTCCTTGGGGATTTGATGACCCTCTGTGTTTGGCTACTTTGTATCCTGTTTCCTCTGCCTGCAAAGAGGGAGACAGGTCCAGTATCACTGCTGCTGTTGATGTATAATAATTACTCTGTTTATCCACTGTTGCTGCCTTTCTTTATTACTCCATTCTCTTCCACCCCATGATAGTAATCCTCAAATCCAGAGAAGCATGCTTCTAAACATAAGCCCAGGGGACTTCCCTGGTTGTCTAGTGACTCCACACTTCCAATGCAGGGGGCCCAGGTTTGATCCCAGGTCAGGGCACTAGATCCCACATGCCACAACTAAAAGCTCACATGCCACAACTAAAGACTTCCCATGCTGCAGCTAAGACCTGGGGCAGCCAAACAAATAAGTAAATAAATATTAAAAAAAAATAAGTTAAACCTAAGCACAGCCTTCCAACTCAAACTCAGATGGCCTGACTTTGGCAAGTACATCTTGTGACTGGGCTTCATCTTCCAGCCTGCCCAGGACTGCAGAGTAACCTTAATGAGAGAGTCTGGAGGAATCTCACACCAATTAGAGGCTGTGCCTTTTTCGGAATCAATCCTAGGTTAGGAAAGCACTTCAAATGCAAACTGCTTCAGGTCAACACAGCAACCTCTAGTCACCCCTTACCTTGACCACCAGCTTTCGAGCCCTTCAGTTCTTTTATAAAAGTGATTAATTAATTTGTTTATTTTGGCTGTGGTGGGTCTTCGTTGCTTTGCTTGGGCTTTCTCTCGCTGTGGTGAGCAGAGGCTACTCTCTGTTGTGATATGAGGGCCTCTCATTGCAGTGGCTTCTCGTTGCGGAGCACAGGCTCAGTAGTTGTGGTTTAAGGGCATAGTGGTGCTGTGGCATGTGGGATCTTCCCAGACTAGGAATCAAATCCATGTCCCCTGCATTGGCACGTGGATTCTTAATCACTGCACCAGCAGGGAAGTCCTAGCCCTTCGATTCTGGTAGATTGTTGCCTGGGTCGTTCAACCTTCCTGCTTTTTTTTTTTTTTTTTGGCCCCAGGCTAGGACTTGTCTCTCTCGGCTCCTGGTTCACCTTCCACTTCTTTCATTAGCCCCAGGATCCCCTGTCTGTGTTTTCCTGGCAAGCATTCCACAGACTGCAAGAATACTTTCAATCTGGTTCCAAACTACATTTTCAACAAGCTCTGTCTCCATCCTCTGCCTAAACTAGCCTTCCTACAGAATTAAGGATTCTCTGGATCTCCATAAACATGTAATCCACATCACAGCTGGAGCTCCAAGCAGCTCATGCTTAGTCATTCCATCATGCCCGACTCTTTTGATCCCATGGACTGCAGACTGCCAGGCTCCTCTGTCCATGGAATTCTCCATGCAAAAATACTGGAGTGGGTTGCCATTTCCTTCTCCAGGGGATATCTTCCCGACCCAGGCATCTAACCCAATCTCCTGCATTGTCAAGTGGAATCTGTACCACTGAGCCACCTGGGAAACTCTTGTTAGCTTAAGAAATAAATAAACAAGTCTACACAGTCCCAGGATACAGACAAGCTGGGGCCCTTGGAGATCTGGACTCTGGGGTTATATTTGCTGTATGACCTTGGATACCTGGACCAGGAAATGGCAACTCACTCCAGTTCATGGGGTCACCAGTGTCAGACATGACGGAACTACTGAGCATGAGCTGCTTGGAGCTCCAGCTCAGATGTGGCTTACATGTTTATGGAGATTCAGAGAATCCTGAATTCTGTAGGAAGGTTGGTGGAGGCAGAGGATGGAGACAGAGTTGTTGAAAATGCAGTTTGGAACCAGATTGAAAGTATTCTTGCAGCCTGTGGAATGCCTGCCAGGAAAAAAGAGAGAGTGGATCCTGGGGCTAGTGAAAGAAGTGGGAGCTGAACCAGGAGTCAGTGAGAGACAAGTCCTAGACTGGGACAAAAAAAAAAAAAAAAAAAGCAGGAAGGCTGAAGGACCCAGGCAACAATCTCCCAGAATCTCCTAAACAGAATCCCTTGCAGAATGCCTGCAGAATCCCCTGAACAGAGGAGCCTGGTGGGCTACAGTCCATGGGGTCGCAGAGTCAGATATGACTGAGCCACTGAGCACACATCACCTTAAAAAAGTCAATTAGTTTCTCTGGGTCTTAAAAGCCCTTCTGGGGCCAACTTTTACTAATGACTGAGTCTTTGTATCAGAGCTAATTATTCATCTATTTTTGCAGGTGGAACCGTCCATTCTGTCTCCCGGCTTACTGCCAGCCAAAGCTAGGGGGAACTTGTACCTGGGAACGTCGGGCGATGGCCTCTGCAGAGCTCTCCACTCCTCGTTTGCTCCTCTCCAGGGAGCAGGGGTGACCTGCCTACTCGGCGAGGTTTGGGAACATGCCACCGCACAGGTGTGTCCTTGCTTGTCCTCCACAGCTCAATATTAGAATCTTCCTATCACCTGCCTTCTCTCTTCTGCTCTGCCTCCCACCCAGGATAAGCAACCAGGGGCGGGCTTTGCCCGCACAGGGGCGCTGTGGAGCTGGACATTCAGGGAGGGGCCTGAGGGTATGATTCAGATATTCAGACGCTCTGCTTGACAGCGGACAGAGGCAAAGAGCACTTTGGCCTTGGGCCCAAGTCCCACTGTCTAATTTTACCCAACTGTATTGTTGTTCAGTCTCTAAGTTGAGTCCAACTCTTTAGGGCACTGCCTCAGGAAAAGCAGCTTTGCTCCCGGGGAACTTCAAGGGCTTTGCCTCCTCCTAAGTTGCCGAGGAGGGGTAAGACCCTTCATGGTGTTTTTACTCTAGTCCTGGGGCCTCAAGTGTGCATGTGCTAGAGCCTTTACAATTAATGTGCTGCGGGGCATTGAGCTGTAGAGGGTAAATGTATTTTTGCTTGTTTTCTGCCTTCATCCTCTTTCTTAGCTCTGGCTAAGGGGCTGGTACCCCAGGAGAAATTAAACCCTGCTGAAACAGGGAAAAGGCTGATGGAAAGGAATGGTGATGTGTGTGTGTGTGTGTGTGTATGTGTGTGTGTGTGTGCACGCATGTGCTCACGCGTGTGTCTGTGCTGTGTGCTCAGTTGCCTCTGACTCTTTGTGACCCCATGTACTGCTGCCTGCCAGGCTCCTCTGTCCCTAAGATTCTTCTAGCAAGAATACTGGAGTGGGTTGTCATGCCCTTCTCCAGGGGATCTTCCTGACCCAGGGGTTGAGCTGGTATCTCTTATGTCTCCTGTATTGACAGGCGGGTTCTTTACCAACGCCACCTGGGAAGCCCTAAGGAATGGTGATACTCCCATTGAAATTGAGAACCTTAACCAAGAAGTGGGAGATTAAAGGCTGAGAAGGCAAGACTTGGGGTGAAACAAGTAGAGGATGGCATTATCTCTATTCAGGATTCCAGGAGAGGCCCCAGGGCTGAGAGACCTTTGGCCTTCTGCCTGGTCTGGGAGGAGGAGGGCTTGGGAGCACAACTACACCCTAAATGAGGGATTTCTTCTGCTTGAGTGAATGCTTATTGGCGGGGAACTCCAGGCAGCCAATATAGATGGGCTGGCATGCTGGCAGGACTGAAACAAAGAGGGATTTCTTTTTTCTCTTGTGATTTTTCTGTTTACCTGAGGCCACCGTGTCTCTACTTGATCACTTGCCGCCCACAGTGATGTGGGTCTGGGTGACACTGAACTTGGTATTCTGCACACCCTATGTTCCCTGGGGTAAGAGAGGGTCTAAGGGTGACTGTGGTTGGGGGCTGGTGCTGTGATCATTTTCTGTATCCTGTGGATACTTGCAGTCTAAAATGTTGAACCCTCAAGTACTTCAACCCCTCCAAAAAACAAAAACAAAAACAAAACCCAGATTTTGAGCTGCTGAAAGAAATTTCTCTCTATCCAGACTCCGAGTCAAACCCCCATGACTGGAAATGCCAGACTGAGGGATCAGGAAGAGAAAAAAATTGTGAGAATTTGCATGAGCTTCAAGTTACAAGGGGTGGGCACTTAAGATTTTGGACCTCAGTTTTTCTCGGGAAATAAGAAATGGGAAGGGGTTCAGAAGAGTTCCAACTCAAGCATTATCTATGTGACTGGCGTCGTAAGTCCTGGGAAAATTCTGTATGGTCGTTTGCATTTGTTGCTTCATCTCTGAGTGGCCTGTTCTAGGCAGTGTGACTTGGCATGATTCATAACTGGAAATAAAGAGGATGTGGTACATGTATACAGTGGAGTATCACTCGGCCATTAAAAGGGAATGGGTAGTGCCACTTGCAGAGACATGGATGGGAAGACAGGAGAGGAATGCTCTCTCAGTGTCTCAGTTCCAGCACTTCATTCTGTTTTCTTTCCTGTGGCCACAGACTTCACACAAAATGATGCCAGAACCACAGGGCCACACACAGCTCATCCACCTTCATCTGCCCTCAGCCCAGGGGGCCCTCCTGGCACATATCGAACCCCTGTGAGAGGGAAGAACCTGGAGAGCAGCGGAAGCCTGTCTTGTTGATGGGGCTTCCCTGGAGCCAAGCACAGTCAGCTTTCAAAGACTGTTAGTGGAGCTGGTTTTTTTCCTTAAAATTGCCAGAGAAATGTTCTTGTCTTCCCTAGAAACACATTACAAGGTAGTGAAGTTCTTCCAAATGCTTCCTCTTAACTTTCTAATTATTTGATTAATGTTTCACATCCTGGCAGCTCTTAAAGATGCTTTGAGAACTCATTGGCTAATTGGAGAAGGAACTTCACAGATGCAAAAATAAGGCAGCTTCTATGCTGTCTGGTTTGGTAGCCACAGGACTTCCCTGGGGGTCCAGTGGTTGAGATTCCAAGTTTCCACTGCTGGGGACACTGGTTCCGTACCTGGTCAGGGAACTAAGATCCCACAGGCTGCACAGCGTGGCCAAAAAGTAGAAAAAGATAGAGTAGCCACTGGCCACATGTGGCTGCTCCCAGTTAAGATGTGCTGTAAAAATAGAAGTGCTCACTGGAATTTGAGGACTTAGGATAAAGAAAAGAAAGTGAAATATCTCATATTAATTTTGTTATTGATTACACATCAGAGTGAGAGTATTTTGGATTTATTGAGCTAAATAAAAATGTATGTTAGTTGTACTTATTTTATCTGTCTCTTTTTAACTTTTAACAAATGTGGCTGCTGAAACAGAGTTGTTCCAGGTGGTACTCACTGTAGTATTTTATTCTCTTTCCATCTTGGAGCAGGAAGTGAGTGAGTGGGCCTTAGTCACGTAGTCGTGTTAGACTCTTTGTGACCGCATGGACTGTAGCCTGCCAGACTCCTCTGTCCATGGGATTCTTCAGGCAAGAATAGTGGAGTAGTAGCCATTCTCTTCTCCAGGGGAACTTCCCAACCCAGGGATTGAACCCAGGTCTCTTGCATTGCAGGCAGATTCTTTACCATCTGAGCCACCAGGGAAGCCTCTTGGGCAGGAAGGGGAACTAGAAAGGCATTGACTTGCTGCATGTTTTTGGGGAAATCTTTCTCTTTTTCTGGGTATCTCTTTTTAACTCCTGTGAAATGAGAGTAGGTTCCATATCCTTTAAGGTCATTTCCAAATCCTTGTTTCATAACTTATTAAAAAAGAAGAGCCAATTGACCCAAAGGTATTAAGATACTTAATGTCCACTCACCTAGAGCCAGACATCCTGGAATGCAAAGTCAAGTGGGCCTTAGGAAGCATCACTACGAACAACGCTAGTGGAGGTGATGGAATTACACTTGAGCTATTTCAAATCCTAAAAGATGATGCTGTGAAAGTGCTGCAGTGAATATGTCAGCAAATTTGGAAAACTCAGCAGTGGCCACAGGACTGGAAAAGGTCAGTTTTCAGTCCAATCCTAAAGAAAAGCAGTGCCAAAGAATGCTCAAACTACCACACAGTTGTACTCATTTCTCACACTAGCAAAATAATGCTCAAAATTCTCCAAGTCAGTCTTCAACAGTACATGAACTGTGAACTTCCAGATGTTCAAGCTGGATTTAGAAAAGGCAAAGGAACCAGAGAACAAAGTGCCAACATCAGCTGGATCATGGAAAAAGCAAGAGAATTCCAGAAAAACATCTACTTCTGTTTTATTGACTATGCCAAAGCCTTTGACTATTTGGATCACAACAAACTGTGGAAAATTCTTAAAGAGATGGGACTACCAGACTGTCTAACCTGCTTCTTGAGAAATCTGTATGCAGGTCAAGAAGCGACAGTTAGAACTGGACATGGAACAACAGACTGGCTCCAAATAAAAAAAGGAGTACATCAAGGCTGTATATTGTCACCCTGCCTATTTAACTGATGTGCAGAATACATCATAAGAAACGCTGGGCTAGAAGAAGCACAAGCTGGAATCAAGATTGCTGGGAGAAATTTCAATAACCTTGGATATGCAGATGACACCACCCTTATGGCAGAAAGTGAAGAACTAAAGAGCCTCTTGATGAAAGTGAAAGAGGAGAGTGAAAAGGTTGGCTTGAAACTCAACATTCAGAAAACTAAGATCATGGAACCTGGTCCCATCACTTCATGGCAAATAGATAGGGAAACAATGGAAACAGTGAGAGACTCTATTTTGTGGGGCTCCAAAATCACTACAGATGGTGACTAAAGCCATAAAATTAAAAGATGCTTGCTCCTTGGAAGAAAAGCTGTGACCCACCTAGACAGCATATTAAAAAGCAGCGACATTACTTTGCCAACAAAGGTCCGTCTAGTGAAAGGTATGGTTTTTTCAGTAGTCATGTATGGATGTGAGAGTTGGACTCTAAAGAAAGCTGAGCATGGAAGAATTGATGCTTTTGAACTGTGGTGTTGGGGAAGACTTTTGAGAGTCCCTTGGACTGCAAGGAGATCCAGCCAGTCCATCTTAAAGGAAATCAGTCCTGAGTAGAATACTCATTGGAAGGACTGATACTCAAGCTGAAACTCCAATGCTCTGGGCACCTGATGTGAAGAACTGACTCACTGGAAAAGACCCTGATGCTGGGAAAGATGGAAGGCGGCAGAAAAGGGAATGACAGAGAATGAGATGGTTGGATGGCATCACTGACTCAATGGACATGAGTTTAAGTAGGCTCCAGGGGTTGGTGATGGACTAGGAAGCCTGGCATGCTGCAGTTCATGGAATCACAAAGAATTGGACACAATTGAGTGAACTGAACTGAACTGAACTGAATGTCCACTATGGTACAGCTACCTATCAATTGTGAATACTGACAGAAGGTGGCTTATGACAGTGCAGACTAGATGAATGGTAATGAGTGATTCCACCAGCCAATATGAAAATCTCACCAACAATAAACACAAAACAGGCTTAGAAAGATGAACCAAAAGGGAGGGAGAGCAAATGTTCATGTCTCTGCTGATTTAGACATTCTGGTTTTTTTTTTTAACCTCCACAACTGAACTGCATTTTGACAACAATTAGAGGATGAATCAAGCCTTTGCATCCAGGCAAACAGCTAGAAGAGGTGTTTAATAAAACGCGGGAGAAGGATGCTGCATTTGAAATGATGACCCTCTGTGCCCTAATCACTGTGTCTACAGATTTAAATATGCTTCTCAATACTGGTTATGGGAACAGCAATTTAAATGGCTTGATTTTTCTTCATCAGACTTTGCTTAACACAGACTCATTGAAGTGGAAATATAGTTTGTACAGAATTATTTACAGTTTGTTGGTTTTTTTTTTTTAAGGACCTGTTTATAAGGAGACACATCATGGGCTCAAGAGTGCCAGTTCTGAAACCAGAATCTTTTCTGTTGGTCTCATCTCATCAGCCCGCTACTAATGGGCTCTGATGTCGTTACCCCATTCCTCTCTTCTGCTCTGCCCCCTGGCCTAATTTCTTGGTTTATGTCCTCTCAGTGGGTGTCCATTTATTTTCTCTGCCTAGGATCTAATGTTGTGGAACATTCTAGCGGGAGAGGGAACCTACCTCCTGCTATAGAAGCGGACATGATCAGACACCTGCAGTACTGTGTCCTGGGAGTCAGGATGCACTCCTGTGACCCAGATGTGTCCAAGCAGGTAGCACTCCTGAGAGAAGCTGAGCTAGCCCTTCCAAGGAGCAGGGAACAGAGAATTCATCCCCCTTGTAGTGGCAACCACTGTCTTGAAGGAGCAGTGACACTAGTGGCCTCCAGTGGGCAGCAGGGGCCAGAGGTCATGACCTAGTTGTGGCGGTGATATATGTCAGCTGGACTCATAGCTTAATGACACTTGCCTGTCGCCTGTCTGTCACCACTCACACCCAGTACCACGTCCCCCTTACCTTGCTTTCTCTATATTTTTTTTAAAAATTTAGAATTTCCCTGATGGTACAGTGAATAATAATTCACCTGCCAATGCAGGGGAAAACAAGTTCCACCCCAGGTCTGGGAAGATCCCATATGCCTGGATCCTGTGCTCCTCAAGAAGAGAAGCCACTGCAATAAGAAGCCCATGCACAGCAACTAAAGAGTAGTCCCTGCTTGCTGCAACTAGAGAAAGTTCACATAGCAATGAAGACCCAGTGCAGCCAAAAAGAAATACATTTAAAAAATTTATTAGAGTATAGTTGCTTTGCAATGCTGTGGTCACTTCTGCTGTACAACAGGAGTTGTCCAGTCCTACAGAGTCCAGGGAACAGGGCAGCAGGCAGGCGAGGAAGGGCCCAGCTGGGCCTGGGCCTGGCCAGAACAGGTGCACACCAGCTGCCCCAGGAGCGGCCACTTGGAGGGACCGAGTCTGCAAGGCCAGCTCTCTCTGGGGTCTACTTTGTGCTCGCTGTGTGTCACCTGGTTGGTGAAGAAACCTGACCTCAACTCATATGGTTTCAAGGTCAAGCTTCCCATAGGTGGGCTTGGAAACTGACCAAGGTTCAAGGTCCAATTTTCGATTTAGAATTAAGTGGAAATCCCAGATATCTGCTAGTAGCTATGTGCTTTGTTGCTGTTGGTTAGTTGCTAAGACATGTCTGACTCTTGTGACCCCATGGACTGTAGCCCACCAAGTTCCTCTGTATGCGGGGTTTTCCAGGCAAGAATACTAGAGTGGGTTGCCATTTCCTTCTTCCCAAGGAAGAAGGTTGGATCTTCCCAACCCAGAGATCAAATCTGCCGCTTCTGCATTGCAGGCAGATTCTTTACCACTGAGCCACTAGGGGAAGCTATGTGCCGCTAGGTCTTAATCTTTTTGTGTCTTACAGACTTAATTTCTCTGTGTCTTAGTTCCCTCAGTTGAAAAATTAGGGTAATAATACTTACCTCTCATGGAGGTGTAAGGTTTAAATAAAATAACTCATGTAAAGTGGTTAGTACATAGTAGAATTTCAGTAAATGTTAGTTCTTCTTCCATTTCCCTTTATTAAAGAGTTTAAGCATCCTCCTTTCAGTGTTGGGGAGCTACTGAAAGATAATCAGATGACATTATTGGATGTGATTTCTCTCTTTGAAGTGCAGGAGCTATATCAGAGAGGAGGAATATTGTGTGAAACAGTAATAGGCAAGAATTTCCATGTTGCTTTAGAATTCCTGCTAGAGTCCTGATGCTGAGTAAGTTCAGTTCAGTTCAGTCACTCAGTCATGTCTGACTCTTTGCGACCCCATGAACTGCAGCGTGCCAGTCCTCTCTGTCCATCACCAACTCCTGGAGCCTACCCAAACTCATGTCCATTGAGTCGGTGATGCCATCCAACCATCTTATCCTCAGTCATCCCCTTCTCTTCCTGCCCTCAATCTTTTCCAGCATCAGGGTCTTTTCAAATGAGTCAGCTCTTCGCATCAGGTGGCCAAAGTATTGGAATTTCAGCTTCAACATCAGTCCTTCCAATGAACACCTAGGACTGATCTCATTTAGGATGGGCTGGTTGGATCTCCTTGCAGTCCAAGGGACTCTGAAGAGTCTTCTCTAACACCACAGCTCAAAAGCATCAATTCTTTGGCGCTCAGCTTTCTGTAGAGTCCAACTCACATCCATACATGACTACTGAAAAAACCATAGCCTTGACTAGACAGACCTTTGTTGGCAAAGTAATGTCTCTGCTTTTTAATATGCTGTCTAGGTTGGTCATAACTTTCCTTCCAAGGAGTAAGCATCTTTTAATTTCATGGCTGCAATCACCATCTGCAGTGATTTTGGAGCCCCCCAAAATAAAGTCAGCCACTGTTTCCTCATCTATTTGCCATGATCTTAGTTTTCTGAATGTTGAGCTTTAAGCCAACTTTTTCACTCTCCTCTTTCACTTTCAAATAGGTCCTAAATATTCCACCTCAAGAGGCGTGCTGGAGACATCTGCCTGTATCTTAGTATAAAGTACAGAAACCACCCACGGGCTCTCACCAACTCCATTTCTGAGGCCGTGTATGTAAGCGGTAGCTGTGGTTGTGTGTGCTAAGTCACTTTAGTTGTGTCCGACTCTTTGAGGTCCTATCGACTGTAACCCACGAGTCTCCTCGGTCCATGGGATTCTCCAGGCAAGAATACTGGAGTGGGTTGCCATGTCTTCCTCCAGGGAGTCTTCCCAACCCAGAGACTGAATCCACATTTTTTGTGTCTCCTGCAGCTGTGGTGTATCCCCAACTAAAAATGGTCTGCTTTTTATTATCACTATACACTGCTCATTTTGAACAATGTCAGTGATAAAGTAGTGCTCCCCACCTAGCTGTTTTAGTCTAAGTTCTAACAACTGCGGTAGTTACTGAGTTCTAGCAAAGTGCGTGTAAATATACTAAGTCCCTCACATATGACCATCAGGTTGTGAACTCCCAAAGATGTGAACATGTGTTCACATGTCCAATCACGTGAGCTAGTTCATGTGTCTGGCGTACATTGTCGTGTGTGTGCATCCTCTGCAAGTGGTTGTGCTCGTGTGTACTTTACTTACAGTCTGGTATAGAGTACAGTAGTGCAGTGTCTTTATTTCAAGCCCAGAACCTGTGCCACCAACGTCAGGTGTGAGTGACACCTCGGTTTGCCCTCCATCTTCTATTGCTGACGACCCTGCAGCTGTACTATCTCCCACCTCCTCTCCCTCCTCCAGTCAGTAACTCTTCTTGGGTGTTCATTCGATGCCAATTCTGGTATGCCAGCTACTGCACTGTACTCCTGTACTTTTCAAGGTACTGTACTGTAACATTAAAATGTTTTCTTTGTGTTTGCTATATATTATTTGTGTGAAGAGTATTATAAACTTATGACAGTACAGTACTATATAGCCATGTTAGTTGGGTACCTAGGCTAACTTTTTTGGATGTATGAACAAATTGAACTTAATAAATGTGTTCTCAGAATGGAATTTGTTGGTATAAGGGACTTACTATAAGGCTCACATTTGCACTTATTTATTAAACATTGTAATTTACAAGGAATTCAATTGGAAGAACTCTTAGTAGTGCATGTCCCCGACCCCTACCCCATGGACTCAGCTACAGGCATTCCTTTGGAGAATAAGTTCATGAAGATTCAGAATCACTGTGCTTTTTTCAGAAACAGTTGGTATCTCCATTCCTTGTACCATACATCCCTACATCTATATGGTGGATTAGAAATATGTTATAAGGGTAGCAGAATGATTGCAAAGACAATGAAATAGAACCCAAGTTACTTCAATTCTATCATTCTATGAAAGTCTAGAGAAATGACAAGATGCTGGTCCTCACTGCCTGGAGAAGCCAAAAGGGCAATAATTTTCACCAAAAAGCAGGCAATTTTCCTAAAGCCCTGGGTCAAATAGTGTCTGCTATTATCAGCCATTTTTCTCTGGTCTTTGCAGAAGAAGAAAAACTTTTTTTTTTTTTTTAACCAAATGCAATAGGCCATAGGCTTTTATGTAGAATAGACCTTTATTTTCTGGTGATGATATTTAAGTGAAATTTTTCTATTTGATTGCCTCCAGAGTTCATCCCAAAGAAACAAAGACATGGACATTATTTTAATTTCTGGAATTTATTGTGAAATGGGATTTTTAATGAATCTCTGTCAAACTTCAGATTTTCCTCAACTCTTTCTTTATCTCTTGCTTCATGTTAAAGAAACTTTTTGAAGTTAGAATTTATAAAAAGTATCCTTTTATCAACTACAAGCAAAGCAATATAACAAATCTGTCTCTACTGTCTATTGAACGTGAACATGCAAACAACATCAATTTTCAGAAGTCATTGACAAATGTGCAGAAATTAAGCCTTGAACATAGAAACCATAGTGCTATTTTTCATGACTGTGACAGGCCAATATGTAGGTACAAGTTTTTCTTTTAAAAATAGGTTAATTAAAAAGAAGTAATCCCTTACTTTTGAACTTTTTTGTGCTTTAATATTTATTTTGTTTTTATAGGCATGATTGTGTATATGAAGTTCAATGAACATTTTTCTCTCCAGCATTTTTTCCTGGCTCTTATTATTTGTTTCATTTCATGTTTATTCCTGAAAATAGTTTAGTCCTGTAGAGGATGGAAGCTTTAACAGAATGATTCACCTGATATGTCGACTATACCATTGAAAGTGAAAGTGAAAGTGACTCAGTCATGTCCTAGTCTTTACAACCCCATGGACTAGAGTCCATGGAAATCTCCAAGCAATAATACTGGAGTGGGTAGCCTTTCCCTTTTCCAAGGGATCTTCCCAACCGAGAGATTGGACCCAGGTCTCCCACATTGCAGGCAGATTCTTTACCAGATGATCACTGAACAGAAGACTAAACACTGAAGCATTCATCAGCCCCATGCCTCTAAGCTGAGAGTGGAGGCCTGATAGCTCCACTGTGGAAACAGGTAGTCCCCACAAGTAGAAGATGCTAGGGTACCATTCCCCAGCTGGGCAATCACCTGTGTCATAAACTTCCTGATGAGTCCTTTACAGCAGGAAGAAAGAAGAGGGAGAAGGGGAAGAGGAAGTCAGGGTGGCAAGGATGAGTCTATTTCCTGTGGTCAAGAACACTGTGCAGGATGTCCCTGGTGACCCAGTGGATAAGAATCCTCCTGACAATGCAGGAAACATGGATTCGATCCCTGGTCCAAGAAGATCCCACAAGCTGCAGAGAAACTAAGCTCATGTGCCACAACTACTGGAGCCTGAGTACCCTAGAGCCGGTGCTCTGAAACAAGAGAAGCCACCGCAATGAGAAGCCCATGCACTTCAACTAGAGGGTATCCCATGCTCGCTGCAACTAGAGAAAGCCTGTACACAGCAACCAAGACCCAGTGCAGCCAAAAAGAAAAAAGAACACTGTGGAAGGCAGATGGACTTGGGCTGTTTACAGATTCCTTGCCCAAAAGGGTGGCTTGCAGGGTGAAGGAAGCCCAGCAGTGAGAAGGACCACAAGGCAGGAACTGAATCCTGTTTGGAAGAGGGCAAGCTTCAGTTTATCTCCAGAACTGGGCAACTACACCCTGGAAAGTGCCTTCTGAAGAATTCACAGTGGGCTCCCCTGAGAACCAACCTCAGCCCTGCTCTGCAGAGGATGTGGATGGTCTGTCAGTATAGCCAAGAGAACAAACACCTGGGGAGATGGGTAGGATGATAAGAACTTGGAGTTTTAAATAGGACTGGACTTTTGAGAAAAATTATCGAAAACTGACCAGAAAGCTGTAGGTTTTGCTGTCAATGTCATCCAGGTGTTGATAAGAGGAATGGACAAGGCAGAGTTCAAGGTCACAGTGGTTGGAGAGAAAAAAGAAGTTTAAGTTAATATCCACTCTGTTTAGATTATAAAAAAAAGCAGCCCCCTATTTCCAATATTTCGTAATAGTAGCAAAATATTTTGTAATTTTAACTTGAAAACAAAATTTACAAAAATAAATACATCTTGGTGAGATTTTGAAAGTCTTTACTATAAAGTTGAGCACAATATCTTATAATTTTTTGAAAAAAAAATTCTTTTTATTTATTTATTTATTTGGCTGCTCTGGGTCTTAGTCGCAGCATTTGAGATCTTGATCTTCATTGCCGCATGTGAGATCTTTAGTTGTAGCATGCAGGATCCCTGTGGCATGTGGGATCCAGTTTCCTGACCAAAGATCAAACCCAGGCCCCCTGTATTGCGAGCATGAAGCCTTAGCCACTGGACCACAAGGTCAGTAGTCTTAGTCATTGGACCCTAGCATAGTATCTTATAATTTTAAAATAATCCACATCTGGAACTCTGGCTCCTATTTGCGATGTAGAAAGCTGAAAAGAGAACCATTTCTACCCTTATGACCAAAACAACATTTGAAAGCCTACAGATTCACAAGTTTCTCTGAGTCTACCAGAGTCTTGAAGATGTAGGAAAACCAGCTGACTTCAAAGGAGAGAGGTATATTCAGGCAGGGTCTGAAGGTGGTTAGTCAGAAACTATAGATACTAAGCTACAGTCCAGCCAGAACAAAAATATTCACAACAGCAATCATTATGAGAAGATTGGTGGAAGATTTAGCCTTGTCTTTGTCCACTAAAAAGCTTTCAGAAGTTTCATATTTGACAGAGTGTTCAACAGAGCAGTTTATAATCCATCTGTGTGGGACAAAGATATGTAAACCAATTTCTGGGTTAAGATTGATGACTTTAATTTTCTTGTTGAGAAAGCTGTCTGGGTGTGGGCTGTTATCATGAGTTCATTTTAGGTTTGGACAGTTGGTGGATACCAGGCATGCCCTCAGTTTTGGGGCCAATAAGCTGAGTCAGCTGACCATGACCTTGGAACCTCGCTGCAGTACAAGATTGGTCCTGAGTAGCAGAGGCAACCAATGAGGAGGGTTAATTTGACACTTGGTGTTTCTGAATCTTGGTTTCTTCATCTGTTTTTGTTGTGCAGTCGCTAATTTGTGTCCCACTCTTTGACCCCATGGACTGCAGCACGCCAGGCTTCCCTGTCCTTTACTCTCTCCTGGAGTTTGCTCAAACTCATGTCACTGAGTTAGTGATGCTATCCAATCATCCCTTCATCTGTAAGACCATACAATTTGTAATTGCACAATCCTGCCCCTGCTTAACCCACATGGTTGTTGGGAAACAATAAATAGCAAATGAAGGGAGATCCAAACAAAGAAATAATGCCGATGAAGTCATTTGTAAATATTATGCAACTTACATGATTAATTAGCTTATCTTTCTATTCAAAAGTGTTTGATGAATACTCTGAAGATCTAGTGTCAGTCACTCAGTTGTGTCCAACTATTTGCAACCCACTGGACTGTAGCCCACCAGACTCCGCTGTCCATGGGATTTTCTCAGCAAGAATACTGGAGTGGGTAGCCATTCCTTTCTCCAGGGGCTCTTTCTGACCCAGGGATTGAACCTGGGTCTCCTGCATTGCAGGCAAATTCTTTACCATCTGAGCCACCAGGAAAATCCCTGAAGATCTAGAGCTAGAAGCTAATGGAGGACCATGAACACCAGGTGGCAACTTTAAGATGTAGTCTACAAGCAGTGGGAAACTTCTGAAGGTTTTGCTCAGCCAAGTGGCCTAATAAAAATGTTCTTTTCAGAAGACAATTTGGTTGCCATGAGAGAACTGCGACCCTTTCAATTCTGTTTTCTGAATCCCTCTTGAATTTGTTCCCTCCTCCTGTCCTATGTATTCTTTCCTGGAGAATCCCATGGACAGAAGAGCCTCATGGGCTACAGTCATGGGGTTGCAAAGAGTTGAACGTGGCTGAGAGACTGAGCACACACGCACTTGTCTTGTAGACACTGCTGTAGTTCATAACTTAACATCTCTCATGTGAAATAGATAACGCAATAATCTTCTAAATGGTCTTCTTCCCTCTAACCTTGTTTATTTTGGTTCATTCTCCATGTGAAAAATTTTTTTTCTCTGCCATGCTGCATGGCATATGGGATATTAGTTCCCAGACCAGGGATCACCCATGTCCCTCTGCAGTAGAAGAATGGAGTCTTAATCACTGGACCCATCAAGGAAGCCCTACATTCTCCAAGTCTACCTGGAGAATTTTATCATTATTTATTGGTTGATTTAATGTTTACTGAGCTCTATCAAGTACAAGGTCTTGGGAACACGGCAGCAATTTTTGCTGAAACGTAGGTCTTGACATATTGCTGTTCTCTATCAATACAATAAAGTCAAAACTCCTTTCATGGCATACAATGCCATATATAACCTAGACTAGGGGACTTTTAGCAACCTCAAGGCTTGGCATTCATTTTTCTGCCTTACAATCTTCCTTGTATTCTGTACACAACTGTTTGCTATTGAAGTTGTGGAAAGGACACTAGGATTAGAATTGGGTATGAATTCTGGTTGGGAGACTTACAAGGGAGATGACCTTGGGTAAGTCAGTTAGGTTCTCAGTTTATTTATTATAAAACATATCTTAAACATCTCCTATAAAAGTCAATGATATAGGAATGTAAACTGACTAGCACAGTGTCATATCAGTTGATTTTGTCACAACAGAACATCTAACCATAGAGGTTTAGATAAATAAATGTACAGAGATTGGAAGTAGTTTCAATCTTGATTCAGTGGCTCAAAAATGACAGGGCTGAATTTCTCAATGTCATGCTGGTCATCTCATGCTCACAGTATTGTTGCTGTGGCTCCAGACTTTACATATACATCCAAGGAAGGAAAGGGGAAGGGATAGTGACTGCCATATTACTCTTTTTCATCAGGTTAGTAAAGATCTCCTGAACTCCACATAGCAGATTTTTCATTAGACCATTTTTTCCCCCAGAAGCAGATCACATGGCCTTCTTCTGTTGTTATGGAGGTTGGGAATTTGGAGAGATGGATTTTCCAGACTGGTTGAAACAAATAATGATTTGTCATTTGGGGATGGGCACCTTGCCACTCTGAACAAATTTGGAGTTCAGTTAACAAGGAAAACGAGCAAATGGTATTGACTTGCATTACTCAATAGTATGTTCTAAACACATCAGTCATTAGCAGCATTATTCATTAGTGTTTTCAAATCTTTCTGCAAGAAATGCCACATGTGTTCATGTCACTAAGTATTTGCACATGGTATGTTGTGTGCTCACACGCTAGCAAAGTAATACTCAAAATTCTCCAAGTCAGGCTTCAACAGTACATGAATTGTGAACTTCCAGATGTTCAAGCTGGATTTAGAAAAGGCAGAGGAGCCAGAGATCAAATTGTCAACATCCGCTGGATCATCAGAAAAGCAAGAGAGTTCTGGAAAAACATCTACTTTTGCTTTATTGACTATGCCAAAGCCTTTGGCTGTGTGGATCACAACAAACAGTGGAGAATTCTTCAAGAGATGGGAATCCCAGACCAACTGACCTGCCTCCTGAGAAATCTGTATGCAGGTCAAGAAGCAACAGTTAGAACTGGACATAGAACAACAGACTGGTTCCAAATGAAAAAAGGAGTACATCAAGGCTGTATTTTGTCACGCTGCTTATTTAACTTATATGCAGAGTACATCATGAGAAATGCTGGGCTGGATGAGGCACAGGCTGGAATCAAGATTGCTGGGAGAAATATCAATAACCTCAGATATGCAGATGACAACACCCTGATGGCAGAAAGTGAAGGAGAATTAAAGAGCCTCTTGATGAAAGTAAAAGAGGAGAGTGAAAATGTTGGCTTAAAACTCAACATTCAGAAAACTAAGATCATGGCATCTGGTCCCATCACTTCCTGGCAAATAGATGAAGAAACAGTGGAAACAGTGAGAGACTTTATTTTGGGGGGCTCCAAAATCACTGCAGATGATAACTGCAGCCATGAAATTAAAAGACACTTGCTCCTTGGAAGAAAAGCTAGATAGCATATTAAAAAGCAGAGACATTACTTTGCCAACAAAGGTCCGTCTAGTCAAGACTGTGGTTTTTCCAGTAGTCATGTATGGATGTGAGAGTTGGACTCTACAGAAAGCTGAGCGCCAAAGAATTGATGCTTTTGAGCTGTGGTGTTAGAGAAGACTCTTGAGAGTCCCTTGGACTGCAAGGAGATCCAACCAGTCCATCCAAAGGAAATAAGTCCTGAATATTCATTGGAAGGACTGATGCTGAAGCTGAAACTCCAACACTTTGGCCATTTGATGCAAAGAACTGACTCATTTGAAAAGACTGATGCTGGGAGAGATTGAAGGCGAAAGGAGAAGGGAACAACAGAGGGTGAGATAGTTGGATGGCATCACCAAAGCGATAGACATGAGTTTGAGTAGGCTCTGGAAGTTGGTGATGGACAGGGAAGCCTGGTGTGCTGCAGTCCATGGGGTTGCGAAGAGTTGGACATGACTGACAGACTGAACTGAACTGTTGTGTGCATACAACACCACCCTCCCACACTGTACTTACACAATTTTTTATTGCGCCTTTTCTCAATACATGGCCATTTCCCACTTATTATCATTTTTAGTTTTAAGTTTTACTATTTTAAAATATTTATTTCTTTATTTGGCTGTGCCAGGTCCTAGTTGCAACGTGTAGGGTCTTTGGTTGTGGTATGCAAACTCTTAGTTGTGGCATGTGGGATCTAGGTCCCTGACCAGGGATTGAACTTCAGGCCCCTGCATTGGGAGCCCTGAGTCTTAGCCACTGGACCACCAGGAAAGTTCCTCGTTATCCTTTTTTAAAAGATGCACAGAGAAGATCCATTAACTGACTGCATCATGATTTACTTAACCATTCCTCTTTAGTTGGAAATTTGTTATTTTCTATCTATTATATTATTATAGGAGAGGGAAATTTAGTTAAGTTTATATTCTGGTCCACATATGTTACATAGATTATTTTCTTCAAACCTCAAAACCTTCCTACACAGGAAAACTACCTATGTAGGTATTATTTCCATTTAACAGATGTGGAAATCTAGGTGCAGAGAAATTAGTTTGCCCTAAGTTCTACAATTAGTGAGGAGTAGAGTTAGGATTCACAGAGAAGATGCTTTAGCTGCAAAGGCTGTGCTTTTTTATTGGAATCCACACTGAAATGGACATTTGTGTGGGTGTATCAGTCATGTTCAGATCCTCTTAGCCTCTATGGCTTTGGGGCATGTAGTCCAGCCTGCACTGCCTCTATAGTGACTACATCAGTATCGACTTTGTCCAGCTTCATGTCAGCACATGTTACTGCCCTTCTCTGGGTGCCCCAGGGTCTCCTGTGGAATCTGAGGTGTGAGCCACTGAAGGACTCTCTGGACATCCACCTCGCTGTAGCCTGGAAGTTTGAAGGAATTAATGTCTCGTGGGGCAAATTTTGACCAATAGGGGTTGGAAACCAGGGGATAATTTCTGTACTTCCTCCTTGTAGATGGACTGTGTTGATTCATGGTTATTGCATGGCCTTGTTTAAGGTGGTCTTGTGACATCAAATAATCAGTTTTGCTCAATACCAAACAATGGGCAGCCTCCTGCTCCCCCCATGTAGGTTCTTTCTCCTTGTCTTCTTCATTCTTCTCCCCACTTCCCTGATAATGAAGTTCAGTTCAGTTCAGTCATTCAGTTGTGTCCGACTCTTTGCGACCTCATGCACTGCAGCACGTCAGGCCTGCCTGTCCAACAGTAACTCCCGGAACCTACCCAAACTCATGTCCACTGAGTCAGTGATGCCATCCAACCATCTTATCCTCTGTTGTCCCCTTCTCCTCCTGCCTTCAATCTTTCCCAGCATCAGGGTCTTTTCAAATGAGTCAGCTCTTCGCATCAGGTGACCAAAGTATTGGAGTTTCAGCTTCAACATCAGTCCTTGCAATGAACACCCAGGACTGATCTCATTTAGGATGGGCTGGTTGGATCTCCTTGGCAGTCCAAGGGACTCTGAAGAGTCTTCTGCAACACCACAGTTCAAAAGCATCAATTCTTTGGCGCTCAGCTTTCTGTAGAGTCCAACTCTCACATCCATACATGACTACTGAAAAAAGCATAGCCTTGACTAGACAGACCTTTGTTGGCAAAGTAATGTCTCTGCTTTTTAATATGCTGTCTAGGTTGGTCATAACTTTCCTTCCAAGGAGTAAGCATCTTTTAATTTCATGGCTGCAGTTACCATCTGCAGTGATTTTGGAGCCCCCCCAAATAAAGTCTCTCACTGTTTCCACTGTTTCTTCATCTATTTGCTGTGAAGCAATGGGACTGGATGCCATGATCTTAGTTTTCTGAATGTTGAGTTTTAAGTCAACATTTTCACTCTCCTCTTTGGTCTTCATCAAGAGGCTCTTTAGCTCTTCTTCACTTTCTGCCATCTGCATATCTGAGGTTATTGATATTTCTCCCAGCAATATCAGTTCCAGGTTGTGCTTCATCCAGCCCAGCATTTCTCATGTTGTACTCTGCATATAAGTTAAATAAGCAGGGTGACAATATACAGCCTTTATGTACTCCTTTTTTTATTTGGAACTAGTCTGTTGTTTCATGTCCAGTTCTAACTGTTGCTTCTTGACCTGCATATGGATTTCTTAGTGAAGTAATAGTACACAAATGTGTACAATTTCAGCCTGGCTTGCTGGTCAACCCAGGCTGAGCCTGTACATAATGCTATTTAATTATTTAGGATGATTTCCTTTGTCGAAAAGTGATCCTATAGTGGGGTTACTGGATTAAAAAATATGAATATTCCTAAGGCTTAGAGAGCTTTATAATTGATTTCAAATCTACCCCCCTGGCCTTTGGCTCACTGAATTGATGAATATTGTCGGGGAAGAAGAAATTTTCCTCTGTCCTTTTGTGTTATTCTGGCTGACCCAAGAATTAACTTGACATAAGACAGATTAACAAGAAATAAATCAAAGGAAAGTACAGTAACCTGTGTAAATAGGAGAGATCCAGGAAAATTGAGTAACTTGCTAAAATTTCCAAATTCCTCAGTTGATTAATTATTTTTTGTTTGTTTTTTGTTTTTTTGGCCACACCATGCAGCACTTGGGATCTTAGTTCCCCACCAGTCATTAAACCGAAGCCCCCTGCAGTGGAAGCTTGAAGTCTTAACCTCTGGACAGCCAGGGAAATCCCCATTTTATTTTTTTTTAAACTTTAAAAAACTTAATTTATTTTGGGGTGTGCTGGATCTTCCATGTTACACAGGCTTCTCTAGTTATGGAGGCATGGGGCTACTCTCTAGTTGAGGTGCATGGGCTTCTCTTGTTTCAGAGCACAGGATCTAGAGTACAGATTCAGCATTTGTGGCACACAGGGTTGGTTGCCATGAGGTATGTGGAATCTTCCCTGACCAGGGATGGAACCCATGCCCCCTGTATTGGCAGTTGGATTCTTAACCAATGGACCACCAGGGAAAGTCCTCATGTGGCAAATTTTACTCCCCTCTATGTCTCTCCTCTTTGTCAGATTGACTTCACTCATTATTGCACTAAGTGTGGAGCTGAGAACCTCCTGGCAATGACTTATAAAGAAGGCCATAAACAGAAACATTTTTGACCACATACAACCAACATTGATTCAATGTTAATGTGTGGGAAAACATCATCTTTGCAGAAAGGGAATTTTAACCATTTGAGTTTATGTTCCCTAGGGAAAAACCCCTAGGCACACAGCTTCTAGGAGTGAGCTGGCCCCTGGCAATTGCTCTAATTACCTGTGAGCTAATTAGAGACCATTATGTATTCAGAAGTGAGATTTTCATCCTTCAAAATTTGCATCTTCAGTGAGGAGCTCATTCTCTATGCATCACAAGATGAGTGTTCCCTGCTGATTTCTTCTCCTCATATATAAGCCGGGTGCACTCTGGGACTGCTTTAATCAGAAGGCCATTAAGCAGAGCCCAAAGAAGCCAGGAGGAGGAAGCCGACTTCTGGAGCACACAGATGGGTCTGGAGTCTATCTTATCAAAGAAAACAACTATTTGGAGAGAGAATTTGGACAACTCTTTCCAGAGGCTGCTTTTGAGTTTATTCAGTCATAATCACAGGCTTTCCAGAAGAAACCAAATATCAGACACCTCCCTGAGTAAGAAATGACCATTGTTAGGGCCCTTCTAAGATTCTAGGAGGACCCTGTCTTTCTTTCATTTCTCTATTTCTTTCCTTCCTTCTTTCCTCCTTTCTTCTTCTTTTTTAAATTGGGGTATAGAAGCTATGGTTTTTCCAATAGTCACATATGGATGTGAGAGTTGGACCATAAAGAAGACTGAGCACTGAAGAATTGATGCTTTCTAACTGTGGTGCTGGAGAAGACTCTTGAGAATCTCTTGGACAGCAAGGAGATCAAACCACTCAGTCATAAAGGGAAGCAACATGGAGTATTCACTGAAAGGACTGATGCTAAAGCTGAAGCTCCAATATTTTGACCACCTGATGCAAAGAGCCAACTCATTGGAAAAGACCCTGATGTTGGAAAAGACTGAGGGTGGGAAAAGAGGGCAGCAGAGGATGAGATGGTTGGATGGCATCAATGACTCGATGGGCATGAGTTTGAGCAAGCTCTGGAAGATAGTGATGGACAGGAGGGTCTGGAATGCTGCAGTCCATGGGGTTGCAGAAAGCCAGACATGACTTAGTGACTGAACAACAACCAATAGTTACTTCACAATTTTGTGTTAGTTTTTGCTGTACAACAAAGTGAATCAGCTGTACACACGCATGTATCCCCTCAGAGATGAGGTCTAACCGTCAGTTGAGATGATGCAGAAGATAGAAACAACAAGGGCTATATGACTAGAAATCTGAGATGATCTTGAGGTTGACTTGATCCAGGGATGCACTTTCCATTTTCCTGCAGTCCTCTCGACTCTGCTTTACTCAGGCCAGTAACCGAGTTCTAGACCACTGAAGGGTGCAGTGACCCCCAAAGAAAGAACCCCCAGCAGCCTTTCCTAGAGTCTCCTTGCCCCAGTTGGGTCAGTCCTAAAGGCAGAAGAAAACCTTGTGCTGATTACCGTCATCCTGGTGTCCTGACCCATTCCCTGGTGAGAGGATGGGAACACGAGGACTGACTGAGACGAGCCGGGATGCACCTGCAATCTGCCACTCATTGGAGATCGGGTGAAATCCACTCACTGGCTCTGAGTCCTGGCCCCTCCCCCACCTCAGGCACTGAGGACTTTGCCCAGGGACCAGAAATCAATCCAGCTCTGCTGAGGCACTAGTGATGGAGTAGGTAATATTACATGACAATTTCAAGTATTAGAGAAGTGCATGCAAGAGAGTCTTGTGGGGCTTCTCTGGTGTGTCACTGGTAACGAATCTGCCTGCCAATGCAGGAGGCATGGATTCTCTCCCTGATCCAGGAAGATCCCACACACTGAGGGGCAGCTAAGCCTGTGCGCCCCAACTACTGAGCCTGTGCCCTAGAGCCTGCGCCCTAGAGCCTGCACTCTGTGACCAGAGAAGCCACCACATTCAGAAGCCCAAGCACCGAAACTAGAGCGTAGCCACTGCTCTCTGAAACTAGAGAGAGCCTGCTCAACAACAAAGACCCAGCATAGCCAAAAATAAACAAACAAAGTTATTTACAAAATAATAAGAATGTTGTGGAGAAGCACAGCTTGCCCCAAGCAGTGACTAATAGGACAACTTGGAGCACTGGGACAGTAGGTCAACGCCTAACAAAATCTCTCAGCAGTGAATTCATGGGATAAGGCTTAGAGGCCACTTGAGCAATCCTCCATAAATAGGCCATGTTCTTGGAATAAAACATAGATAAATGATACTCAGATAAAGATGTCTTTTCTCTTTAAATCAAGCCTTCTTTTTATTCAGGCAAAATTAAAACAAAAAAAGTTCAAGCGCAGGGGCTCTGCTTCTCCATGCTGTCGCTCTGCACCATTGATTCAGTCTCATTTCAGAGATGCAGGAATTTATAATTGGTTTTCCAGTTGTCACCAAGGCACCTTAATGGCTTCTTACAAATTATCTGTTGTATGAACAACATTGATGGAAACCAAACAAAAGGAAAATAAAAATTAACCCATGCTCTGACAACAGACCAAGCAGTTTATATTTATTCATGCTTTGTTCAAACTCTTGCCCAGGTCCACACAAAATTTTATCATAGGACAGTCATATTTATATTGCTGCATTGTGAGCACATTCTGTGTTTATTGTGTTAATGTCCTAATTATGCCTTTTGGTCTATAATGGACTTTTTGGAAATGAAAAATCAGTGTCTGTCTTTGACACTCATGTCCTTGCCCTCTCCTATATCCCACCCAGATTTGGAACTGAATTGAGGTAATTCCTCCACCCCTTGTTTTATTTTTGTGTTAAGGGAATGTGTGCTCTTAGGTGAAGGAACGTATGTTGTCCTAACATGGCATAAATTCCTTGTATCTAGAGGAACACCTACTTCTGCAGAATTTTTTCCTTATAATCTTGCTATTCTAATTGCACATCTTTTTCTTGGCTCTATTATTTAGGAGTTATACCCTGTATACTTCCCAAAGGAATTGTGTGGTTTAGGGATAGAGACGGTGTGAAGTCTAACTAGAGATTTGTCTTAAAACAGGATTGAGTCCAGGGACTTTCCTGGTGGTCCAGTGGTTATAAGATATCACACTCCCATAACTGGGGGCACAGGTTCCATCCCTGTTCAGAAAACTAAGTTCCCACTTGCTGCAAAGTATGCCAATAAATGAATAGAAAACAAAATTACTATCTCTCCCTTATCATGTTCTAATTCTTCTCTAATAACTGCATACACTCTGATGGGTATGATGAGTGTCATGGAGAGTTTCTGTCTTGAAACAAACTTGATAATTACTCTGTCATTTGAACAAATAGAAGTATCATTTATGTTTGATAAATTCCATAGGAAGATTTTATACTATTGTGTTTCATATTCTATTATGTTTTGGACTGTTAACTTTTTTTTAAAATGAGACTTTGGATAATACGCCGCGTTTCAAGATTTTTGTCAATCAGATAGGTTAGGGTTACACTGTTGTGATAGACAATGCCTCAGTGTCACTTGCTTAGAACAATAAAGGTTTATTTCTTGTTTATACTACAAGTTCATCCCACTTGGCTGGCAAACCTTTATCCACGTCCCATTCAGGAATGCTGACCGACGGGGGCTTCACCACCATCTGTCGGTCGTTGATCACCATGGCAGGAAGAAGAAGGAAAACATGATGAATTGCGCACTGGATTTTTTGTTTATTTTGTTTTGCTTTTATTCAGTTTTGGGGGGAGTATAACTGAAGTATCATAAACTGTACTTTTTTTTTCCAGTGAGGCTATCAGTCCAGGATCTATGTATTATAGCATTAGCTAGCATTCCTCGTCTTGTGTTTGGTCTGAACCAGGTGAGCCCTTTTATTTCTCTCCCCACCTATGGCAGAGGTATAGACTCTGTATTAAAGGTATCCTCCCACTTTCCTGAACCTGCATCCTCAAGAATCTCTGCAGATTGATTCCTGTTTCTGTCCTGTCTTGCTGATTTCACTGGTCGATCCTTTATTTTTTTAAACTTATTATTTTGTTTTGGAATATAGCTGATTAACAATGTTGTGTTAGTTTCATGTGGACAGTGAAGGGACTCAGCCATACACATCCCTGTATCCATTCTCCCCCAAACTCCCCTCCCACCCAGGCTGCCACATAACACTGAGCAGAATTCCCTGTGCCGTACAGTAGGAACCTGTTTGTTGCCCATTTTAAATATGGCAGTGTGTACTTGCGGATCCCAAACTTTTTAGACCCGACTTTACTTCTTTGCCTGCCTCCTTTTTCCATTTGATGTCTCTGGGCTGCAATTCCAGAGCAACCCAATCCCAGGGCTCTTTTTTTTTTTTTTTTAATTTTTAAATTCTCCTCATTTAAAAAAAATTTAATTGGAGAACAATTGCTTTACAACATCGTGTTAATTTCTGCTGTATAACAAACTGAATCAGCTATTAAGTGTTAGTTGCTCAGTTGTGTCCAACTCTTTGCAACCCCGTGGACTATAGCCCACCAGTCTCCTCTGTCCATTGGATTCTCCAGGCAAGAATACTGGAGTGGGTTGCCATGTCCTTCTCCAGGGGATCTTTCAAACCCAAGGGTCGAATCCACATCCCCTGCATTGCAGGCAGATTCTTTACCATCTGAGCCACCAGGAAAGCCTGTAGGTACACAGATATCCCCTCCCTTCTGAGCTTCCCTCCCCACCTCTCTAGGTCATTGCAGAGCCAGAGGTGAGCTCCTCCAGGACTCTTTTGACTCAATGTATGCCAAGCACTGAGTTGAGTGTGAGTCCCTCCCTCCTCTAGTACCTTCCACGTCCCAGAGAAGTGATTCCTAAGCCAGAGTCCTAGACAATCTACCATCCCAGGGGCACTCACACAGCCTTGAGAAGAAAGTGATATTAAGTAGGACAGTTTGTATGGTATAAAGAATTCATGTGAAAACTATGCTGACATAAAATCCATTCTGCTCATCTAAAAAAAAAAAAATTTAATCAGCCGAGTCCTGTCAAAGTGCCTTCCAGATCTCCTGTCCAGAGCATCCTTCCTTCCAGCAGCTAGTCTGAGATGTGAATCAGAGCTGGATTTCCAAGGTTATGGCAGATTCTGGGTGATGCTGGCAGACAACTGTCTAGATAAATTGGTAGCAGGGGAGTCTAGATGGCTGGTTAAGCATCTGGCAGATTCAGCCACTGTGATGGGAGGAGCTTGTGAAGGAAAGTGTAGGACTCCAGAAGGAGGCTTGGATGTGGTCAGGTAATGGAAGGAAAACTCAGAAACGGAGCCTCAAGCCAGAATACAAACTGAAACAGATTGGCTGAGGCTCAAGTGGGAGCTACCTGCAAGATCGAGTATTTTTTCCAGACCTGATGATTACTCTGAGGCATCAGATCCACACCTTACACAGATCCTGCAGGTTGGGGAGGATGGAGGTGGGGGTGTGGGCTGCTCTCCAGCTGTGGGTGCTGATGAATGAGTGAAGGAGCGCCAGGCAGAGCGTGATGAAGGGAATCATTTGTTAGTTTATTTATAGAGGACTAAAAATGATGATCTCTTCCAGATGCAAATACTCACAATCCTCCTAAGGAACCAAGAAAAGAAGCATACAGATGCAGCTTATGGAGAGAGAGTCTTTCTAAATGTCTACAACTCTATTATCATCGTACTGCATGGATGCATGTGTGCCAAGTTGCTTCAGTCATTTACAGCTCTTTGTGACCCCATGGACTGTAGCCTCCAGACTCCTCTGTCCATGGGGATTCTCCAGGCAAGCATACTGGAGTGGGTTGCCATGCCCTCCTCCAGGGGATCTTCCCGACCCAGGGACCAAACCCAAGTCTCTTATGTCCTTGCATTGGCAGGAAGTTTCTTTACCATTAGCGCCACCTGGGAAGTGCTACAGCTACACATACATCATATTAGTTTGCTACAACTGCCCCAGCGAAGAACTACAGACAAGATGGGCTTAAACAACAGAAACTGATTTTCATAATTGTAAAGGCTGGACGTCCGAGAGTAAGGTCTAGGCAGAGTCTGTTCCTTCTGGTTGTTATAAAAGAGCATCTTTTTCATGCTCTCCTCTGACTCCTGATGGTTTGTTTGCAGTCTTTGGTGGTCTTTGCTTGGTGAAGGATTGCTCCAGTCTCTGCCTTTACTTTCACATGGCATCCTCTCTGTGTCTGTCTCTAACTTTCTCCTCTTTATCAGGACACCAGTTATTGGATGGGGTCAACTCTAATCACCTAACTTTAGCTTAATTATCACAGTAAAGGGATATGTGGCTATGTTGCATTCTGAGGTCCTAGAGGACTGACTCTTTCTCTCCATTGTGCATGCTCAGTCGTGTCCTACTCTCTGCGGCACCGTGGACTGTAGCCTACTAGGCTCCTCTGTCCATGAGATTCTTCAGGCAAGAATACTGCATCTCCTGCATCACAGAACTCTGAAGAGAAGATGTGTTTTTCAGGTTTTGCAGTCAGTTCATCACATCTGCATGTCTTCTGTCATGTGTGAAATGAATTTTTCTGGAGTTATCCTTTACCATTGCTAAGCATACATATTTTGTGATTTGTGCAGAATAGGAGAACTTGAGTTTTCACTTCAAAAGGAAATGTAGATTTTCCATTTTAAGTAAAGTCCTTCATTTCTAAATGCTGAATAGGATGGCAGTCTTTAAAGAATTCCAGATGGTTAAATTAGGAGAATAAAAAGAGAGAGAGACCAGTCCGAGATTACTCACAGAGTTCAAAGCATTTTAATTTGGTTATGAATGAAATGCGTTTTCACTTATCTTCAGTGTGTGACTTTTCATACTTTGTTCGGAAATGATTGCCAATCTCACAACAAGAAGCCCTTGGGCATGTTAAGGTCCCCTTCCCCCAATCCTCCCTCCCCTACCCCGGCTGTGCCTGACTTCCCTCAGAAACCAATTCAAGATGAAGTTGTCCTGCTTAGAATAAAAAGAGGCTGTACTAAGAATGCACATGTTTTCCTCTTGTTTAGTCACTAAGTCATGTCTGACTCTATGTGACCTCATGGACTGTAGCCTGCCAGGATCCTCTGTCCATGGGATTTCCCAGTCAAGAATACTGGAGTGAGTAGCCCTTTCCGCCTCCAGGGAATCTTCCAGTCCCAAGGGTCAAACCCACATCTCCTGCATCGGCAGGCAGATTCTTTACCACTGAGCCATGGGGAAAGCCCAGGTGTTTTCCTATACAGTTTGTCTTTTTGAAGGGGGCAATTCCGCGTAGGTCATGGAGAAGGCTGGGGTGCTGTGATGCTGCTGTTTCTTGGGTTTTGAAGCTGTGGACCCTTCCCCCAGATTCCTCTCAGGGTCAGTGTTCAAAACTGGCACTTGGTCATTTCTCTCTGGGAAGGTGAAGCACTCCCCTGTGGGTCATCTGAAACCATCCTCTTTCCTGAGATTCTTGGAGATCAAGTTTCTTTTCTCTGTGCTGTTTCCTTTCTGGTTCTCTGAGCCAAAGATGTACGAAGAGGAGGAAGAGGAAGAGAAAAGGAGGATGAGGAGCATTTGAAAGGAGACACCCTCTCTGTGGTTAGGATTTGCAAGGACACATTGCAAAGGTCCTCAAGGAATCAAGAGGCTGTTGCTCAGATACTCCCAGTGTTGACTTAAGAAATACTCACAACCTAAAAATTGAGGGTTATGTTTTACTTGGAATTTTTAGGACTTCAAGCCTGGGAGACAGCATCTCAGATTATTGTGATAGAATTGCTCCCAGGAGGTGAATTGGGGAGGAGTCAGATTATATAGAAGTTTTGCAAGGAAGGGCAGGTGATCTGAACATCAAACGATTATTGTTAATTCAAGAAAACCAGATATCCCAAGTTCTTTGTATGGGAAGATGGAAACATCTGGGCTCACTGAGATCATTCCTTTGGCAGTAGCTCAGCTAGCTGGGGCCAGTATCCTGTGTATTCTCATTCTGAGTTTCCCTGGGGCTCACTGTGGGGAGTGGCTGCAGCCTAATGGCTGCTAGATGGCAGATTTTCTTTTCCTTTTGGAGTTTCTTCAGTCTCACTGGCTCACACTGGAGGGCTTCAGTAGCTGATGATTGTTACATCCTTGTTTACTGATATGGCAGGAAATACTCCATCTCTCACCAGATATTTCCATGTTCAGATGATGCCCACATTGCTTTAGGAGCCTGACTTCAGTATCCTGAGGTCCCTTCTTAAACCAGGAGATTTCTGCTGACTTGTGATGTGGCTGTGGAGTCCCACATGGCCAACCCAGGGACCATAGATGCTGGTCTCATGGAATCCTCAAAGATTTTAGCAGTAGACAGATTTGATTGGGATCCAAGCCCTGACACTTACAGGAGTTCTAGCTCCATGGGCATATACTTCCACTGGAAAAACTAAATGACTCCTAGACTTTATTCAAAGAAAGACTTCTTTTTTCAAATTGTTATAGCCAATGTTTTAATTTTTTAAATGGAGATATAGTTGCTTTATAATGCTGTGTTAGTTTCTGCTGTACAACAACATGACTAGCTATATGTGTACATATATCCCCTCCCTTTTAAGCCTCCCTCCAACCCCCCATCCCACCCCTCTAGGCATCACAGAGCACTGCGCTGAGCTCCCTGTGCTATACAGCCGCTTCCCACTAGCTATCCATTTTACACACAGTAGTGCATGCATGTCAGTGCTACTCTCTTAATTCATCCCTCCACCCTCCCCCATATCCAGACGTCTGTTCTTTACATCTGTGTCACTATTCTTGCCTTGGAAATAGGTTCATCTGTACAATTTTCTAAATTCCACATGCATGTGTTAATATACAATATTTGTCTTTCTCATTCTGTCACTTCGCATGACTCTCTCTAGGTTCATCCACATCTCTACAAATGACCTAATTTCATTTCTTTCTATGGTTGAGTAATATCCCATTGTCTATATGTACCACATATTCTTTATCCATTGATCTATCATAGGACATTCAGGTACTTCCATGTTCTGGCTATTGTAAGTAGTGCTGCAGTGAACACTAGGGTGCATGCATTTTTTGAATGTTGGTTTTCTCAGGGTATATGTCCAGCAGTGGGATTGCTGGATCACTGGGCTTCCCAGGTGGGGCAGTGGTAAAGAATCTGCATGGCAATGCAGGATACACAAGGAATGTGGGTTTAATCCATGGATTGGAAAGATCTCCTGGAGTAGGAAATAGCAAACTACCCCCAGTATTATTGCCTGAAAAATTCCATGGCAAGAGGAGCCTGGCAGGCTGGAGTCTGTGGAGTCACAAAGAGTCTGACATGACTGAGTGATTGAGCACACACATGGTAGTTATATGTTTAGTTTTGACCTTCTATTTTATAGCATAGAAGGAGATCAGTCCTGGGTGTTCGTTGGAAGGACTGATGCTGAAGCTGAAACTCCAATACTTTGGCCACCTCATGCGAAGAGTTGACTCATTAGAAAAGACCCTGATGCTGGGAGGGATTAGGGGCAGGAGGAGAAGGGGACGACAGAGGATGAGATGGCTGGATGGCATCACCGACTCGATGGGCATGAGTTTGAGTAAACTCCGGGAGTTTATGACGGATAGGGAGGCCTGGAGTGCTGCGATTCATTGTATCGCAAAGAGTCGGACACGACTGAGTGACTGAACTGAACTGACCTGAACTGAGGGAATCTGTATAGCATGGAGACTAAGAATGCAGTCTCTGACCCACCATTTGCCACATTTGTGATTTGTGCAAGTTACTTGAACTCTGTTAGCCTCTGTTTCCTGTAAAATGAAAACAATCGCTCTCATGTACGATGCATGTGCCCAGCACAAAGTCAGAACTCAGTATAAGTCATCTTAGACACCTGGACTCTTGCTACTGTTTCGCTCCCATGTCCTCAGCATGATGTTTTGTCATCTCATGGTCACAATGCGGCAGACATAGTACACTTAATGCAAGTTGGCCAAAAGGAGTGGCTGGGATATGCCTATTCAAAAAATATTATGTGTTATTTATTTGAAATTTGAAGTTTACCGGGTGTCCTGTGTTTTTACTTGCTATGCCAAGCAATGCTACTGCATACAGACGACCATTGAAAGTTAACCAAACAAAGAAGGGAGTTAGGGAGTTTGGGACTGACATGTGCACACTGCTATATTTAAAATAAATAATCAACAAGAACCTACGGTATAGCACAGGGAACTCTGTTCAATGTTATGTGGCAGCCTGGATGGGAGGGGAGTTTAGGGGGAGAATGGATACATGTATATATATGGGTGAGTCCCTGGATGTTCACCTGAAACTATCATAACATTGTCAATCAGTTATACTCCAATATAAAATAAAATTTATTTTAAATTATTAGAGAAATTCAAATAAAAACTACAGTGAGATATCACCTCATACCAGTTAGAATGGTCATCTTCAAAAAGTCTACAAACAATAAATGCTGGAGAGAGTGTGGAGAGAAGGGAACACTCTTGCACTGTTTTAGGGAATGTAAATCGATACAGCCACTATGGAAGATGGTGTGGTCCTTAAAAACCTAAGAATAAAACCAGCATATGACCCAGCCAGCCCCACTCTTAGGTCTATACCTTGAGGAAACCAAAACTGAAAAAGGCACATGTATCTCATTGTTCATTGCAGTACTATTTACAATAGCTAGAACATGGAAGCAACCTAGATGTCCATTGACAAATGAATGGATGAAGAAGTCATGGTACATATACACAATGGAATATTACTCAACCAAAAAAAGGAATGCATTTGAGTCAGTCCTAATGAGGTGGATGAACCTAGAACCTATTATAGAGTGAAGTGAGTCAGAAAGAGAAAGATAAATATATTCTAATGCATATGTACAGAATCTAGAAAGATGGTACTGAAGAATTTATTTACAGGGCAGCAATGGAGAAACATAGAGAATAGACTTATGGACATGGGGAGAGGGGAGGAGAGGGTGAGATGTGAGGAAAGAGTAGCATGGAAACTTATATTACCATATGTAAAATAGCCAATGGGAACTTGCTGTATGGCTCTGTATCAACCTAGAGGGGTGGGATGGGGAGGGAGATGGGAGAGAGTTTCAAAAGGGAGAGGATATATGTACACCTATGTCTGATTCATGTTGAGGTTTGACAGAAAACAACAAAATACTGTAAAGCCAATTATCCGTCAATAAAAAATAAACAAATTTAAAAAAAGTCAGCCTAACATGACTGTGCTTGCTTCCCTTCATCCTTAGCAAAAGGAGAAGAGGCCGGCAGAGGATGAAATGGTTGGATGGCATCACCAATTCAATGGACGTGAATCTCAGCAAACTCTGGGAGATAGTGAAGGACAGGGAAGCCTGGCATGCTGCAGTCCATGAGGTCACAAAGAGTTCAACACAACTTACCAACTGAATAGCAACAAATGAATGTCACTTCTAGGTGGGGGCATGTAATTGCCTATGTTTGAGTTTCGAAAATTTCCCTGATGATGTGACTGTAGAGGCAGAAGTGGATTTAGAGCCCCCAGCATCCTGCATCCCTGAGTGTCTGTGACGAACTGAACGTCTCTGCTGACCTGTGATGTACATGTCCGTATCAGGAGACATACATAAAACCTAAGCCAGGAGTTGGCCAACTATGACCCACAGGCCAAATCTGGACTATTTCTTGTTCTTTAAGTAAACAGAGCCACACCCATTCATTTATGAATTATCTATGGTTGCTTTATTTGCTATCATGACAGAGTTGAGTAGTTGCCACAGAGACTGTATGGCTCACAAAGCCCCAGATATTTACTATTTGACAGTAATTCACAGAAAACATTTGGACATTACTGTTTTCAGTCACTTTTTGTGGTGGTTACTACAGCATAACTAGCCTCTCCTGATTGCTTTTCTGAGTACAGTTTTTAAAGCTTGCTAATTTAATGGGTGAAAAAAAAGATAAGGTAACTTGTGTTTAGTTTACAATTCTTCGATTATTACTGGAGACATAACCTTTTTCTGTTTGTTGACTAGTTGACTCTCTTGTCTGTTTATGGCCTTTACCACTTTATCATTAGGGATTTAGTGATCGTATTGATTGAGTTCTCAAAGGAGAAAGGATATTAATTCTTAGTTTATGTTTGATTTATTCTACCAAGTCTTAGCTTAGAAAGGAGGTAGTCTTGTTTCTCCAGAAGTCCAATAAATATTTAATTATATTTGCTCTAGTTTTTGTATTTGATTTTAAAAAATCTACCAGTAATTTGTTTCAGTGGGAGAAGATAAGAACTTAAATAAACGCTTTTTTCAAATTGCTAATCAATTTTCCAACACTATTTATTGGTAAAACTTCCCTTTCTCTTTTTTTTAATATTCCTTTCATAATGTGATAAAGTCTTCCATGTGAAACAGTCCATTATTGCTTTTGTTATAATGTTAAGCAGAAAAGCAAAATACAAAGAAATGTATATTCTCAACTATACAATAAAAGAAACTTATACATAATAAAATAGACTGAAGGAAAAAAATTCTAAAATGTTTATATCTGCATTCTTTGTATGAAAACCATGGTTTATAGTTTTCTCCTTCTTTCCATTTTTTTTTGTCATTTTCTGAATATTCTCATATACACAAAACAGGAAAACGAATTTATTTTATGGGAAAAAATTCATCCTAAAATGGAATCTTGGTTTTCCAATTTCTTTGACTTCTATTATGTTTACTACTACCTTGAGACTTTTGGCTGTGACTCTAAACTACTGCCCTATGTTTTAATTTCTACCAGATTCTATTTACTGCCACATAAAGCCATTATCTTTCCAGCAGCCACTGTACATCACCTCCTTATTTATTCAGACAAAAACTCTTTTACCTTTTTGCTAGTGTTTCAGAACTCAGCACTCTGAAATGAGATTCAGATCAACATTGTCAAGAGTTTTGGCCCCTGGAGGAGAAACTGTGGGTGGCTGGTTGCGGGAGATAGGAACCTTCAAGCCCAATGGCTCCTCATTCAGCCTCTAGCATTCCAGATCCTCCCCCTCAACCACTGACGACATATCAAGAACTATTAAGGCCACATCCTTCCTCATGAGACATACCCTCAACCCTCCAGTGCTTCCCACAGCCTCGCCATCTACACAGCCACCTTCACCAGACACTGGAAGCTCTCTCACATCATTATTACCAGGCTTGTCCATCCTTGATATTCCCCTTGAAACCCTCCTGTCGTCCTCACTCCTAGTCAAGTTCACAATCACTTGTTGGATCGACAGGGGTCTCCTTTTCTCTGGTCTAATCTACTCTGATAGCTTGCCAGAGTTTTCTTGCTAAAATACACAGTTCAAATCAAGTTCTTTGCTTTAAAACCCTCACTGTGAGACAGCCATTAAAATGCCTTAAAAGTCCAGATCAAACAATTCCCTTGACCATATATGTTGTTGTTCAGTCGCTAAGTCCTGTCCAATTCTTTGCTACCCCATGGACTGCAGCAATCCAGGCTTCCCTGTCCTTCACTATCTCCTGGAGCTTGCTTAAACACGTCCATTGAGTCAATGATGCCATCCAACCATCTCATCCGATGTTGCCCCCTTCTCCTCCTGCCCTCAGTCTTTCCCAGCATCAGGGTCTTTTCCAGTGAGTTGGCTCTTTGCAGCAGGTGACCAAACTATTGGAGCTTCAGCTTCACCAACAGTCCTTCCAATGAATACTCAATGAACATTGTCTTTGTCTTTCCTATTTCACCCATTCCCTGTCTTTTTTTTTAACGTGGACCATTTTTAAAGTTTTTACTGAATTTGTTGCAACACTGCTTTTGTTGTATACTTTGGTTTTTTGGCTGCAAGGCATATGGGATCTTAGCTCCCCAACCAGGTATTGAACCCCCACCTCCTGCATTGGAAGGTGAAGTCTTTATCACTGGACCATTAGGGAAGTCCCACCCATTTCCCTTCTTGTAAGATGATTTCTGGCTTGCTTGTCTGACTCTCTGGATGTTTGTGATTTAGAATCAGGAGAATGGTTAGAGATGGAGAACCAGAAAAATGGGCAAAAGAGGGGAAGAAAAAGAAGAGACCAGAGTCTGTCCCAGTGGCAGTGGGTTGTCAGTGAATTCTATGCAGAAATGAAAGGTAACACTGGGATAAGAGACTGCAGAACTGCAAAGGGAATATGAGAATAGAGAGGAGACGAAAGGAAATGTTAAGGAGTTGATTTCAAATGCAAGTAATGAATGGAACTATTTTAAAATTTCTTTTGACTACCAGATTGCATTTCTTTGAATGTGCTTTTGCCTGGAAATTGGGTTACACTGGGTCTTTGGATTTATTTGGGTAAAATATGCAGATGCCTCTTTGGTACAGGAGACATAGAGGGTCCTCAATAAATGATATATGCTACAACAATGAAAATCACTGCTGGTTGCCACTTCCGTTTTTCTTCGGCTAAGTATGATGGTTCTCTTTTCAGGCTCTCAGGTCTTTCTTACTTCCATTTTTACCCACCCCTCATGAAGAGAGATTACTTTTGCAAGGCCTGAAGTAAAAATCTGGGTCATTGCTGCAAGACATCACATTCCAGTATGGCACAAAGGAGTAATTCCATTTCTGCCCCTTCTCCATGCATCATTTAAGGCCATAGATCCTGAGGAAACTGTCACAAATGCAAGCAGTGCCAGCGGGGTGAAAATTCATGGGCATAGATTTCTGGGACTGCGGAACCTTACAGGTCTAGTCTTCATTATCATGGGTTTGTGAATTTCCAACATCTCTGCGCTCATATTTTCCTGTTTTTTTTTTTTTTTAAGTGGGGCCCTTCTTTTTAATTTTTCTACTTTGATCACGATCTTTCTTATCATCTTGGGACCAGGTAAGGTAGAATTGAAAATCTCTCAGAGGTAACAATTTTCTCTTCATTTACCAATGAATATTTCAGTAGGAATTTCTAACTTTATTTTCAGTTTATCACCAGGTGAAACTATCTTAAATAACTATTTATCCTCTCATTTCTTTGCTTTTTTTCAACTAGAATGTGAGCCTCATGAGGTTTTGGTCTTTATCTATCTGTTTACCACTGAATTGCCAGCATTTAGAAAAGAATCTGGCACAATTGATATTGAGAGAGTAATGGATTTTCTTGTCAATTTTTTTTTTCTACACGGGAGACTTCTGGCACAATAAGGTATAGCCAGAATATAATAAGTTAGGTGTCTCTTGAACTTCATAAATTTGGGAAACAGGGAAATAAGAGTCAAGTGTTAAGGTCAATTCACAATAGACCAGAGCAAAAGATCAAAGTCATCTTAAAAAGACAGTTTTAGACTTAAGAAAACTAACTTATAGTAGCCAGTGGGAGGGATGGGGCGAAAGGATAGTTAGGGAGTTTGGGATGGACATGTACACACTGCTATATTTTAAATGAATAACAAACAAAGACCTACTGCATAGCATAAGCAACTCTGCTCAATGTTATGTGGCGGCCTGGATGGGAGTGGGTGTTGGGGGAGAATGGATACATATGTGTGTGGCTGAGTCCCTTCGATGTTCACCTGAAACTATCACAACATTGTTAATCAGTTATACTTTATACAAAATAAAAAGTTTTTTTGGAAGAAGACACTGTTTTAAAGGCTCATAAGTGTGGATATAACATGACTGAATATACTAGCATAGATTAAAAATATGTCATTCAGAAATGAGGTTAGGGGACTTCCCTGGTGGTCCAGTGGCTAAGACTCTGTGCTCCTAATGCAAGTGGTCTGATCCCTGGTTAGGGAACTAGAGCCCATATGCCACAATGAAGCTCAAAGTTCCTAAGTGCTGCAACTAAGATCCAGTGCAGCCAAATATATAAATAAATGTTTTTTAAAAAGAAACGAGGTTGGACAGCGATGGAAAAGAACTTTAAAAGATAGTGGAGGAGTGAACTTAAGCCAATGCCTCTTAAATAAGGGGAAGAAGCAATCCTGGTCATTGTACTTGAGTGGCATTCCCACTGAAGGGCTCTCCTTAATGTGAGAAATAGTGCTTAGGTTACCCCAACTGGATCCATTAGAAGCCTTCACTCATTTACTGATCTTGAGTTCCTGCTCACCATGACACTTTCTGGTGGGACTTAACTTCCCACCCAGGTTTGTTTTCTGAAAGGAAGTGTACTGGTGGTAATTACAACTGTTATACTTCTCTTTGTAACATCACTAATTGGAATCCTGATGTTATACATCTTTCTCATCATCTTGGCTAGTGGGAGTCCAGCCTTGAGTGTCAGACCCCTTCTCCACAAACTGGCAATTATGGTTCTGAGTCTGCACAGCCAAGGGTCAGACTTATATTCTGGGTCGTTATTATAATGAATGTTTCCCTGTGATGGCTCCAAAGTCACAGCCACTATCATCTCTTAGAGCCACCATGGTTTCGTCATGGGTTATTCCCATTAATCCAAACATATTTAGAAAGAATTGAAATGGTCTTTGTAGCAGGCATGTGGCATGAACACTGCCTGTCTGGAAAACCACGTCCTTATTCTAATGAGGTCATTGTTGCTTCAACCATTTCTCATCTCTTCTTTGAGAATGACCTTCAAGGCCACTTGTGATAGACCTGTATTAGTACTGAAAATTTCATTTAAGTTCAATCACTGAGCCATGCCTTGTGCTAGGTTGACTTCTAGTTACTGAAGGTAGGATATTTAACAAGAGCCCCTCAGAGACATTGGGTGTAATACCTGTAGAGAGAGCTCCCAGCTTGGTTAACAAACAACTCACCTGACTTGATTCCAAGTGATAGTTTGTTTATTTCAGAGATTAAATCTGCAACTAGAGATCCAAATTTCTCACCATTTAAAACATGTTAATAAATCTACTTCAGCTTCAAAGGGCAATTTCTCTTAATAAATTTATTTTTCCAGAGTGGCAGCATCATTAAAATAGGTTTTATAGCTGATCTTCATGTAGTAACTGCTTTGGAGGGACATAATAATTCAGATATACAACTGTAGGATCTTTGTTGAAGATAAAGCTTTTCTCAAAAGCCCTTTATGTATATTCATTCTTAACTCAGTTGTTGGACAGTTTTACTATGAATGTTAGCATTTTCCATCCCTAAGCATATTCTAGTTTTGCTAACACATGTGAAAAGAGGTTGCTTTGTATTCTTAATTCCACTTTTAATATTCCAAAGTTATTTTAAAGTTTCTCAAGGGTGAATGTGGAGATAACACTTTTGAGAAGAATTTACCAAGTGGTTTTTAACCCTGGCTGTGCATCAAAATCACCTGAATGTGGTTTGAAAATACCTGCCAAGGTCCCATCTCAGGATAATTAAGTCAAAATCGCTGGTGGTAATATCTTCATGACATATCCTCACACCAACCTTATGAAGTTGTTATATTTTTCCAGTTTTGTTAGATATTGAATCATGGAGAGGTCAAGTAAATTGCCAAGGTCAAACCCAGATCTGTATGATTGCAACTCCATGTTCTCTGTATAATGTTGCAGTCAGTTCTTAACAGAGCAGTTTGACAGGGTAAAAAGCAAATTTCCAGTGATTCTGAGAGAGCAATAGAAAGAGAAATTAGTAATGACCCACTGTTTGTAACTTTTTAAAAAAATTTGTTTCTATTATAGTAAAGTCACATAATATATTTTATGTGACTTTTTAACTATTTTAACCATATTAAACTATACAGTTCAGTGGTACTAAGTACATTCACATTGTTGTACAGCTCTCACCATCATCCATCTCCCTAATCATTCACCTTCCTAAACTGAAACTCTGTTATCATTAAACATGAACTCCTCACCCTAACCACCTCCCAACCCCTGGCCCCTGGCATCTACCAGTGTACTTTCTGACTCTATGAATTTGACTATTCTAGACATGTGCTTAGTTGTTTAGTCATATCCAGCTCTTTGTGAACCTTTGAACTGTAGCCCACCAGGCTCCTCTGTTCATGGGATTCTCCAGACAAGAATATTGGAGTGGGTTGCCATGCCCTCCTCCAGGGGATCTTCCCAACCCAGGAATTGAACTGGGGTCTCCTGCATTGCAGGCAGATTCTTTACCAGCTGAGCTACCAGGGAAGAGCAGGTACCTCATATAAGGGGAATCAAACAATATCTGTCTGCACCTCATGTATATTGGAATGCATTTTTGAGATTAACTTAATATAGGTCCTACCAATGGCTTGTACTCTTTATTTTTTATTTTAATTTTTGTGCTCTTTATATTTCCCCTTGGTAGGAGAAAGCATTGAGAGCTATTGTGGTGAATAATTGCTTATCCTTGATGGGCATAGAAAGGGGCTCCATGTAGAATACTGGGTTATTAAAGCTTTAGTTTCAGTTCAGGTGAATTGTATCAGGAAAATATGAGTTAGTTTGTTAGCATGTCCAATAAAACAGCTGGGATATAGAGAAACTTGGTGTGGAATATTTCGGCCTTTACTGTGTCTTGCTGTTGCTCAGTCACTCAGTTGTGTCTGACTCTTTGTGACACCATGAACTATGTTTGCTGCTTCTTAATATGTTTACTGTCAGCTCAAAATAATTTTTATGTCAAAGAGGCACATTTTGGTGTGGCATATGCTGGTTTCCTTTAGTGTTTTTTTAAAATTTTATTTATTTGGCTGCTCCAGGTTTTAGCTGTGGGACACAGGATCTCTAATTGCAGCATGTGGGATCTAGTTCCTTGACCAGGGATCGAACCTGGGCCCCTGTATTGGGAGCACAGGAATCTTAGCCACTGGACCACCAGAAAGTCCCACTTTTAGGGTTTGGAGTGTCTACTCTGATCCTACATTACATTAGGTGATGGGAAACAGTTGTCCAATGACCTGGTCCCTAGGCTCATCAACAAGTGAGAGAGACGGGCAAATGACCAGTACTGGGGTGGGAGGGACTGGTGGAAAGGAGAATGGACCAAGGACAGGTGCAAATGCTGGTGACTCTGGTGGCAAGAAGTGGAGGGAAGATGAGTTTCAATTTCTCTGATGGAGGAGATGCAATGAGGCTTGTTGTCAAATGGTGGCAGAGTAAAAGTTCTGAGAAAGAGCAAGGTTGGAAACAGCAGACATGAAGAAGGAAGATAGGACAAGGGGAGGCATAATTTGCCTTTCAACAGTTTCCTTTTTTTTTTTTTTCCTTCTCACGTTTCTGAGTATGTAAAGATAAGTAAAAGAAATTGAATTCTCTTTCTTTCACCAAGAAATCAACAATAACCTTCACATCTGCTTTTGGAAATCTGTACCTTGCAACCAAGGCCGAACTGAGAACATTGCACAATGTCTCATAAAAGAAAATGCTCTCAAACACTGCACTAGGGGAGGATTCCCCAATTTTTTGTGTGTGAATGAACTGAAGTGTCTCCAAAAGACAGTCTGGTTCTTATACCTCAAATTCTTTATGCAATAGAGTGTTTATTGTTTGAGAGCATTTGCTTATTCCCCGGTGGTGCTAGTGGTAAAGAACATGCCTGCCAACACAGGAGACATAAGAGACTTGGGTTTAGTCCCTGGGTCGGAAAGATCCTCTGGAAGAGGGAATGGCAACCCACCTCAGTTTTCTTGCTTGGAGAATGCCATGGACTGAGGAGCCTGGTAGGCGACCCAGTTCATGGGTCACAAAGAGTCAGACAGGACTGAAGTGACTTAGCACGCATGCCTGCATGAAAAACAATCAGATTAGACCTCTAACTTATGCCATATATCAATATAAATTCCAAAGGAACTCAAGTGCTAAATGAATAAAGCCAAACCATGAAAGTTATAGAAGAAAATGAAGGATTATTTATAACTGAGGGAGGAAAAAAGGCCTTCCCACACAAGATGCAAATTCAGAAGCTGTGAAAGAAAAGATTGATAGACTTGATTACATGTACGAGAAGGTAATTACAGCATTGTTTATAATGGTGAAAAATTAGAAACAATCTACAGATTCCTTAATAAGGAACTATTTAAATACATTAAGGAACATTTACATTATGGAGGAGCAATGCTGCCTAGCAGTGAAAAGCATGACATTCTGATGCCAGACTGCCCGAGACTGAATCTCATCTCCTCCACTTAACTAGCCAGGTATCCTGGGGAAAACTACCTAATTTCCTCCATTTCCCCGTCTATACATTAAGCAAGAGGATTTTCTTTCATAGGGTTAGTGTGAGGATTAAGTGAATTAATAATGGAAAGCACTTTAAATAGATCCTTACATACCTGCACTTAAGTATTGCAAATTTATCATGTGGCACTTAAAGAAAGAATGAGGCATGACAATGTGTGATGACTGTAGCCTGCCAGACTCTTCTGTCCATGGGATTTCCCAGGCAAGAATGTTGGAGTGGGTTGCTATTTCCTTCTTCAGAGGATCTTCCTGACCTAGCGATGGGACCCAGTTCTCCTGCATTGGCAGGTGGTTTCTTTACTGCTGAGCCACTAGGGAAGCCAATATGTGATGATTCATATAATCTCAAATTATTATTAAGAAAGCAGGACAAGATATAGAGTGTGGTCCCATTTCTTTTAGATGATATCCATTTTTTTTATTTTTAAGGTATAATGGTATTACTGTGATGTTAAAGAGTTTATGTTTTATTTTCTTTTTGTTTTTTTAAATTAATTTTTATTGGAGAGTTGTTGCTTTACAATGTTGTACTAGTTTCTTCAGCTATACATATATCCACTCTCTTCTGGATTTCCTTCCCACTGAGGTCACCACAGAGTACTGAGTAGAGTTCCCTGTGCTGTACAGTAGGGTCTCATTAGTTATCTATTTTATGCACAGTATCAATAGTGTATAGAGTGTGGTTCCTTTTTAATAAAAATATGTTCATATTTACATTTGTATAGATGAAAAAGAATAAAGAGAAAGACTATGGAACAGGATAACCCACCAAACTATGAACATTTGCTATCTCCAGGGAGGACTGCAAGGAGTATTTGGAAAGGTATAGTCACATTTTATGCTTTGTAATTTTGTATTACTTCAGCCTTTTACAAGGAGAATGAGGTGATGCACTGTATGTTAAGGAAAAAAGGAAGGAAGGAAAAAGGAAGAAGAGAGAGAGGGAGGGAGGAAAGATGTCTTTTAACACTCTCTGCTGTCAATACAGGGTAAAACTGATGGCCTAAAATTACAAACATCCATGGCATGGGCACTGCTCCCCTCTCCCTGTGACACAACTATGGTCTTAGGAGTGAACCATGAGGCACAAGACTTGGAGGGAATAAACTAGAAATGGATAGAACTGAAGCTGTGGTCCAAATGGTCTTATGACTAATAGAAAAATCAAGTCTAGGTAGCTTCTACACAAATGAGGCATGAATTCAAATGGAATATAGAGTTACATTTTGAATAAATTAATTCTTTTTTTTCTAAGACCATTTAATGATCTTCTTAAAATATCTTTCCAGATTTGTGCATGCTAAGAAAAGGATCTTTGTCATAATACAGAAAACAAGCTGTGTTGGGTGTGTTTGTGTGTGTGTGTGTGTGTATGTGTGTGTGTGTTTAGTCACTCTGATATATGGCCTTGGTTAGTCATTTTCTTCATATCTTCAGAGAAGAGACATAACTTAGAAACACAGCCTCATTAGATGGAAAGAACCCAGAATTGAGAGGCAGGAAACCTGACTAGTCAGTCCTTTTCCCAATTACAACAGTTATTTGTGTGTCCTTGAGCAAATCACAGAGTTCTTTAGCTGAAAAATGCAAAGATAAGTTCTTATGTGATAACGTAGATCCCATCTAGTTTCAAAAATTACAAGATCTGCTGTGCATTTTTAAATTTTTGAAAACAAAAACAAAGCAATCACTGTCCAGAATGACTGCAGTGAGAAGCCATCTGCTTCTTATTCAGTCGCTTATTAGGCTTAATTAATAAAAGTCTAGTATCAGCATGTGAGGTGTTAGAGGTGATTACTTAGAAGACGGTTTTTCCCCCAGTGAATGGTCCTGGCAGTCTTGACAAATATTAGTAGACATATGGATATATTGATATTTCTGGACTCTCAATTCTTTTTTTCTCTTTCTTTTTTATCTTTTAAATTACAAAAGTATAATAACACATTTACAGGAGACTTGGAAAATACAGAACAAAGTTACATTTAGTTCTACTATGTGTGTGAATGTTCAGTCACCAAGTCATGTCTGACTCTTTGTGACCCCATGGACTGCTGCACGCCAGGCCTCCCTGTCCCTCACCATCTCCCAGAGTTTGCCCAAATTCCTGTCCATTGAATCGGTGATGCCATCCAACCATTTCATCTTCTGTTGCCCTCTTCTCCTTCTGCCTTCAATCCATTATATATTCCATTATATATTACAGTTATTTTTAAGTAGATAAATTAAGATTTTTAGTTAGAGTTTCAATATCAAGGTCTCAAAAATTAATAGAACGACTAGAAAAGAAGAAAGATATAGCAGACCTGAAAAGCCCCATGAATCAATTCAACATGATTAAGATTTATACAATTTTCACGCAGCAGTAGTACAAATTCTATTCAAGTTCCCATAGACAATAAACCAGGAGGCCCTGGAACATATCTAGACTCTCAGTTCTATTCTACTGAACTATATGCCTATTTTGTACCCACACTCTCTTGATTACTGTTGCTTTGTAGTAAGTTTTGAAATTGAAATGTATGAGTTCTCCTACCTTGTTCTTCTTTTTCAAAATTGTTCTGGCTGTTCTGGGTTATTTGCAATTCCCTAATAAATTCAAAAAGAGCTTGTTAATTTACAGAAAGAAGTCAGCTGGGATTTGGACAGGAATTGCTTTGAAATCAGAGATCAGTTTGGTTCCCGTGTTATATAGGATGCCTTTCCATTTCTTTGGATCTCCTTTCATTTCTTTCAACAATGTTTTGATGTTTTAGAGTATACATTTTTCATTTCCTTTGTCAAATTCACTCCTAAGCATTTCATTCTTTTTGATGCTATTGTAAATAGAGCTATCTTCTTAAATTTATTTTTGGTTCATTCGTTGCAAGTGTACAGAAATGTAATGGTTTTTATATATTGGTCTGGACTTCCCTGGTGGCTCAGATGGTAAAGAATCTGCCTGCCATATGGGAGACCTGGGTTCAATCCCTGGGTTGGAAAGATCCCCTGGAGAAGGAAATGAACCTACCCCACTATTCTTGCCTGGAGAATTACATGGACAATACAGTTCATGGGGTCACAAAGAGTTGGACATGACTAAGCAACTAACATTTTCACATGTTGGTCTGGTATCCTGCAACTTTTCTGAATACAATTATTAGTTCTAGCAGTTTTTTTTTTCCCAAATATGACTTTATTAATTGATTCTCCAATATTCATAAATAATTGCATTGGTGAAATACTGAAGAGCAGAGAAGGAAATCCAATTTTTTAGAATCAAGAGACTAGTAATATTTGGGTTTTCCAGGTTACTTAGGATCTAAAAATATGGAACGTTTCACGAATTTGTGTGTCATCCTTGCGCAGGGGCCATGCTAATCTTCTCTGTATCGTTCCAATTTTAGTATATGTGCTGCCGAAGCGAGCACGTTTTGTTTTGTTTTAATTCTCTAGGATTTTCTCAGAATCATGGCAGCTTATGTCATGGCTACAGTCTGGTCATCATATAGTTAACTTCTTCCACCTGGTGGGGAGTTTAGTATCCGTAAGACAGCTCACAGAATATGGCTTGGAATATTTTCTATAGCTCTTGAAGAGGAGCTAAAGGTCCTTGACTTTGCTTAATAACTAAACTATTATTTAGTCTCGTTGAACTCTTTTCCTTTGTGTCTGAGTTTTCTCACTACTCTCTTTAAATTTATCCTTTGGCTAAAGTTGTTCCAGAGACAAAAGGCAGGTGGAGGACATGTGGGGCAAGGACCATAGGGTCCTGCTGCATATCATTACCGATTTAGTTTGCTGTTGTTTTTGCATCAGCGTTCATGAGAAATATTGGACTGCAGTTTTTCTTCCTTGTGATGTTTTTGTCTAGTTTTGGTATTAGGTTAATGCAGGATGCACAGAGTAAGGATGTGTTTTCTCCTCCTCTAGTTTCTGGACGTGATAGTTGAGAAATGGTAACTTTTCTTCCTTGAATGTTCAGCAGTATTCATCAGAGATGCCATCTGGGCTGGTGCTTTCTATTTTGGAAATTTAATTATCGATTCAACTTTAAAAATAGACCTAGACCTGTTCATATACTCTATTTTTCCTTATGTGTGTTTTGGCAGTTTGTGGATTTCAAGGAATTGTTGCATTTCATCTGTACTATTCAAGTTGCTCGTAAAGGTTGTGCTTGGTCATGTCTGACTCTTTTCAACCCTATGGAGTGAAACCCACCACCATGCTATTCCATCTGTGGAATTTCCCAGGCAAGAATACTGGAGTGAGTTATCCTTTCTTTCTCCAGGGATCTTCCAGGGATCGAACCCATGTGTCTTGTGTCTCCTGCATTGGCAGAAAAGGTTAGTATTCCCTCAGTATCCTTTCAGTGTCCCTGGAATCAGTAGTGATGGACCCCTCTTTCATTTCTGATATTATTAATAATTTGTGTCTTCTTTCTTTTCAGCTTGACTAGAGATTTACCAATTTTACTGATCTTTCAAAGAGCCAGATTTTGATTTTATTATTTTTCTCTGTTGATTTTCAGTTTTTAATTCCATGGATTCCTGCTCTAATTTTTGATGCTTATTTCCTTCTGCTTGCTTGAGATTCATTTCCTCTTCTTTCTTGAGTCTTAAGATAAAAACTCAGATGACTGATTTTAGATCTTTGGTCTTTTCTAGTGTATGCATTCAGTAAGATAAACTCCCCCTGCCCCAAGTACTGCTTTTACTGTATTATGCAAATTTTTATAAGTTGCCTTTTCACTTAGGTCAAAATATGTTTAGATTTCTCTTGAAACTTCTTCTTTGATACATGTGTTATTTAAAAGTGCATTATTTAGTCTCTAAAACTGTGGTGGTTGCAGGTTACTGGTTTTCAAGGGCACTTTGAACTGAAGTGGAAAAATAGGGAGGTGTGAGTTAAATGGGCAAGTTAAATGTCACAAAATTTGCTATTCTTACTGAAATCCAGCTCTTTCTAAAAAATAAATTAAAGAAATAAATATTCTTTAGATTGTTGCAAACTTCTAGTTAAAATTAGAGTTTTAAAAAGTTGACTTAGGCAATTTTTGCCTGTGTTCTTGTTACCTTAATGGAGAAATGGAGGAGAGAATTTTCAAAGTCCCTAGTTTTTCTATTAATTCCTTTTGATATGCATATTTATTCCCTATGTATCTTCTTTGGCAAAGTGTCTAATTAAGTCTTGCCAATTTTTTTTTTTTTAGTTCTACCACTTTATTGCTACCAACCCATTTCCCTCCACCCTTGTGCACACATGCTCAGTCATGTAATCCCATGGACTTCAGCCCACCAGACTCCCTGTCCATGGACTTTTCCAGGCAAGAATACTGGAGTGGGTTGCCATTTCCTTCTCCAGAGTCTTTTGCCAATTTTTAAATTTAATTGTGTATTTCCTTTTTGTTGAGTTTTCTTAAACTTTATTTTGGAAAAAAACTTAGATTTACAAAAAAGTTGCAGAAATAGTACAGAAAGTTGCCTTATAAATCTCACCCAGTTTCTCCTTTTGTTAATATATCTCATATCCTTGATATATTTCTCAGAACCTAAGAAATCAGCATTCATACATTATGACTAACCAAACTGCAGACTTTAGATTTCTTAGTGTTTAGTTTTGAGAGTTCTTTGTATACTTTGGATGGAAATCTTTTGTCAGATTGTAATTTGCAAATGTTTTCTCCCAGTCTATAGCTTGTCTTTCCATTCTTTTAAACATATTACTTTTATTTTTTAAATGTCAGCAAGAAAAATGTATTTGAGTGGTACCATTTTTTATTCTTGGCATTTCTCTTTGATGAACATAAATGTTTAAAATAAAATAACCAAAAACTATTGTCCCAAAATGTCATATTCAGTTTAACTTGAATCAAATGCCTTATGACAAAATTTTGTTTTTGTTTTACTGTTGTTTTTGACTTAAAAATTCCAAGTGTGTTTATTTCCTTTTCAATGTAAGGACATAAGCCATAAAATTCAGGCTGTAATTGTGCCAAGAAGACATGAAAACCCCTTCATTCACTTACAGAAATCCATGAAATACACGAACCCCGTTTCTCAACATTTAAAAATTTCATGTTTTTCTTTTATCCATGAGTCCACATTTTTATTTTACTCCTTCCACAGATTAAAAAAAAATTTGTGGTAAAAGTCACATAATATAAAGCATAATATTTTAACCATATTTAACTGTGCAGTTCAGTGGCACTGAATACATCCAATTGCTCTGCAACTCTCAGCAGCATCCACTTCCCGAATTTTTCTCCTTCCTAAACTGAAACTCTGTCCTTATTAAACACTAACTCCCCATCTCCCCTCCCTATCCCCATTCCCCCTTGCCCCTGGCATCTACTGATGTACCCTTTTTGTTTACTAATGATAATTAAATATAAGCAATTTTTATTGGAAGTGTACTTATTAATGAGAAGAATTAGGTTTTCCCAATTATTTCTTATATCTCTGTGTGAATGTGATTTATGTTGGGAGTGAAATGGAGTCAGGCATCTATTTTGTTTCTACTCTTTTTTTTTTTAATAGATGGAAACACTGAGAAAACTTCTTCATATAAAAAATTACACAGAAATAGAACTTTGTTACATCACTGCTGCTTAATACTTTGAATGCCTTTTGAGTTATTTCCCAAAATTCATACTGATTTATCATCAAGATGACTTTCAATTTTATTAAAAACAAAGTATTAGGAACCACCAGGCTTGGAAATGGAGTTCTTATCCACTTAGAGTCATTCACTTTTTCAGTTACTGAAAAGTATACAGAAAAGACTTTTATAATATTATAAATTGTTAAGAATCCACCTTATTTAATCAGATATAGTTTAAAAATTGTTGGGAATAACAATATACTGTTTGTTAATGGCCTTCCACTTTTGCTAAAACAATCTTTTCTGATATAGTGCTTCTTTACTATCACGTGTTTGAATATAGTTTCATCAAAACTTGCAACTATAAGTTTGTTTTATTAAATATATATAAAATGTCTGCCATATCAACTACTTAGCAAAGCTAATCCTCACTGTAAAACAAATCAGTCAGGTAGTTCTTACTGTCTGTTAAGATAACATCTGATTTTTTTTCAATTCAATCAAACATGCTAATAAGAATTTCAAGGACTATTAAAATACCAGCGGGAAAAAAATTATAGAACCCATCTTGCAGAACAGATAATAAAAGCAGTCAAATCAGGATTGAAATGATGCAGAACTAACGTAATTAATTTTTCCATTTTATAATGTTATAAAAACAAGATCATAAATCAAAATGCAGTTTCTCTTTGCTGAATTTGTGATATGGCAGTGTTATATGTATGGAAAAGAACATTTATAAAATAAATCTGGTAAATGTGTATGTGTATCAAACATTGTTTTTCCACTTTGGAAAATAACTGAGTCAAATATAAAGATGAGAAATTGCTCCACAGATTTTATGAGACAGTGTGACCACACTTTTTCCTTATGTGTTAGAAGAGAGAGAAAGCTAAGCACCACTAAAAGCTAATTAACAGCCCAATATATGTGCTCTACTCTCCTAAATCATTTCAGTCTTGCCTGACGCTTTTCGATCTTATGGACAGTAGCCTGCCAGGCTCCTCTGTCCATGGGATACAGGCAAGAATACTGGAGTGAGTAGCCATGCCCTCCTCCAGGGGATCTTCCCAACCCAGGGATTGAACCCATGTCTTATGTCTCCCCCATTCGAAAGTGAGTTCTTTACCACTAGCGCCACCTGGGAAGCCCAACCCAATGTATACTACACTAAAATTAAGCGTTTCTCTTCTATAGAAGATACCATTACGAGAGGGATATGACAGGTCAAAAGAAAAAAAAGTTTGCAACAGATTTCCAGTCTGCTCTAGTGATTCCAATGTACATTCAGGTCTGAGAGGAGGCCTGGAATAGGCAGAGCTATTGAAGGGGCTGGGTAAGGGAGGAGCCATGGGCCCTCCCTCCGAGGCTTCACAGAGGAACTGAACTTTCCATCTGGTAGCATTTTGATGAAGGAAGAGCATCAGCAGGATGCAGGGTTACGTGATAAGATGCACAAGGACGTGAATGTCTGGGGTGTTGCGTAAACTGGGCATGTGAAGGAAGGGGTGATAAGAGCTGAAACTGGGCCAGGGAGAAGGGGTTGCCTGAGAAGGTTATTCAGTAAAGGGCTGAATATGGTTGGCTCTGGTTCTGTAGGAAAGGCAGGGATGGGATCACTCTCTGACTTCAGGAGCACAGTGTTGGTGGCCAAGGGTCTAGAGTAGCAGGACTAGAGGTACCCGAACTGTCTTCATCATCTATTTCTGTGTAACAGATTACCCCAAACCTCCTGGATGAACACAAGCCCCTTCATTCCCTCTTGTTGCTGAGAGTCGGGGATCCAGGCAGGGCTGGGCTGGACAGATCCACTCCACTAGCACTGTTTACACTTCAGCTGGCAGTTGAACTTGTCTACAAGGGATCTGTTCTGCCTTCTGGCCCATCAGCACTCCTCTACATGGCCCTTCTCTCTCCAGTGGGGAGGTGCTAGTTCAGAATTCTGCAGAAGACAGTGATTTCAGAAGAATGCCTTCCCAAGGGAGCATTCCAAGTAGCAAAGGGCAGAAATGTGGACCTCTGAAGCCCAGCTGGGAGAGTGACTTTTGTTGCATCCATTGACTGAGACAAGCCACAATGCCAGCTCAGATTTAGGGGGCAGAGAGTAGGCTCCTTTTGTACCCGCCCTCATGCAGGAGAGTCAAGATTGTGTTGCTTGCATGCATATGAGGATGTGGGGTAGAAGACCTTGATGAAGCTACCGTGATAAACACCACCTACAGCAGAGACTAGTTGGGCTATTGCAGTCTTTCAGACGAGAGATCTGGATGCCCAAGCTTAGCAGGAACAGTAGTGATGGACAAGGATACCCCTGAGAGATCTTTCAGAGGTAGAGTCGCTTTGACCTCTTTCTTGAGTGGATTGAGTAAAGAGGAAGGATAGATTCCCCAGTTCCTGGGCTACATTAGTGGTCACAGCCACTGAAAAAGGTGAGATCCCTGGAGATGTTTGGTGACTGTGAATCTGGTGCAAGCTGAGTTTGATCTGTGTCATGCTGACTCTGAGACCCTCCAGATGAAGAAGTTGAGTTGGCATTTGGAGCTCAGGAAACAGATATGGCTTAGTGATGCAAGAAGTCACTGAGTTGAAACCATTAGTTTGTTATTGTTGTTTAGTCACTAGGTCCAACTCTTTGCGACCTCATGGACTATAGCCCTCCAGGCTCCTCTGTCCTCCACTAACTCCCGGAGTTTGCTCAAATTCATGTCCATTGAGTTGGTGATGCCATCCAACCATCTCATCCTCTGCTGCCATCTTCTCCTCCTGCCCTGTGTTTCCCAGCATCAACTCATTTTCCAATGAGTTGGCTCTTTGCATCAGGTGGCCAAAGTACTGGAATTTCAGTTTCAGCATCAGTCCTTCCAAGTGAATATTCAGGGTTGATGTCCTTTAGGATTGAATGGTTTGATCTCCTTGCTGTCCAAGGGACTCTCAAGAGTCTTCTCCAGCACCACAATTCAAAAGTATCAGTTCTTTGGTGCTCAGCCTTCTTTATGGTCTACTTCTCACATCCATACATGACTACCGGAAAAACCATAGCTTTGACTATACAGACTTTGTTGGCAAAGTGATGTCTGATGTACCTACATTTCTCTTTTTAAAATCTTCACCAGTCTTATTAAAGTCAAGGGCAGCTTCATCCCTTTGAATATGTCCTTTTCTAAACACAAAGTAAGTATGAAAACACATTCTGGTTGGGGGTAAAAATGACACAAACCAAAGGCACAAGCCAGAGAAGAAGAGGAGCAAATCTCCCCTTCAGCATGAATCAGAGGCATCTGCTTCCCCTCCCTGCTCCCCAGTCCTCCCACTGTGGCTTCTCGGAAGTGGCTCTTCTGCAATTAGCCATTATTTCTATTCCCCCTTCTCCCATCCAATGAACAGAATCAGAAGTGTGAATCAGGTCTCAACTTAGCAATTGGAAAAAACACTGTAAATGTTATTTTTAAAAAACATTTAAAAATATCTCCTCCGAGCAGTCTTCTAGAGGAAGAAACTCATTTAAAATGTAAATACTAGAAGCATTTCCTTTTGTTTGTTGTTGTTGTTTATTCAGTTTACTCCTAACAAAATTAGTTTGTAAGGTCTGATTTTAAAAGATTGATTTTTATTCTCAGATGTTAGGGAGAACATATCCAGAAATGAAAGTACCTTGACCAAAAATATCTTTTCAAATAGGCCACCTTTGAGAAAATAGAAGGGACTTCCCAGGTGTCTCAGTGCCAAAGAATTTGCCTGCCTATACAGGAGATGCAAGAGATGCAGTTTCGATCCTTGGGTTGGGAAGATCCCCCAGAGGAGGAAATGGCAATCCACTCCAGTATTCTTGCCTGGAGAATCCCATGGACAGAGGAGCCTGGCGGACTGCCGTCCATCGTGTGGCAGAGTCAAGCTCAGCTGAGCAAGTATGCACACCTTGAGCTGGAACCACACCGCTACTGATGATGGATTCAGCTGCTTTATTTTTATATCTAACAGAGGTTAAGCTGAAGAAATTCATGTGTGAGAATCATTCTGTAATTTAGCAAGATGCTAGAATTCTTCTTTTGAAATATAACCTAAAACACTGAGACTGCAGTGACATATTAAACCACAAAGACAGTGGTACATTCTGTGTTCATAGAAACTTCTAAGACAATCCTATTTCAGTGTCTAGTTATGATCTGCACAGGTCTGAGCCTTTTGGGTATCTGTGGAAAGGAAAAGAAGCCCCTGGGTGCACCCCTGGGTCCCTTCCTTCCTGTCACCACGTTTCCTCTCACACTCAGGGCTGTTGTCCATGAGACTTCTCTCTGAAGGCGCTCCAGCCGAGCTGTCAACCTCCTGGGCTTTAATGCATAGTGATTGCTGCTATTTTTGTTATTTTCCAGCTCTTTGATGTTGTTCCATTGTCCCTCCTGCCGATTGCCCTTTTCTATTCTTTAGTATTTTAATTAATGTTGTTTAATTATACTCAGCCCCCTGAGGCTTTCAAAGGGGTGAATTCAATGGCATGGACTCAATGAATGAATTCTTCAGTCTTCTGCTCTCTTGTGACCAAGAGCTTCCCTCCTCGGGAGGGGGCACACCCAATCATTTTCCAGACATTAATAATTCCAAATGAGAGGACTTCTAGGAAGAAGTCCTGACAAAAGAATTTTATTCTGTGGTTCCAGCCCTCTGGATGAGTTCATTACATGATTGTATTAAATGTAATTCAGTGATACCTCATCAGTGAGGTCCATACTGTTTGCGACCCCATGGACTGTAGCCCGCCAGGCTCCTCTGTCCATGGGATTTCCCGGGCAAGAATACTGGAGTGGGTTGCCATTTCCTTCTCCAGGGGATCTTCCCACCCCAGGGATTGAACCTGGGGCTCCTGCATCTCCTGCACTGCCGACCAATTCTTTACCACTGAGCTACCTGGGAAATCCCAATAGAACACAGGTTAACCAAACACAGCCTAGTAGCAATGATGCCTTCCAGGGAGAGTCACATTCAGCCATATCCATTGGTGGCCCTGTGTCTCATCTTTTTCTCTTTAAAGAACACACATGTGACGTGTCACACACTACACCTGTTCCCCTCCCTCCTCATGGTGACAAGGATGTTCTTTCAGCATCCCGTGCTTCAGCTTTCCTCTCTAGAACCTGCTCCCTGTTCTGACCTCCAGGAGTTACAGCCATCTCCTCGGAGACTCCAGCTTTAACAGGGCTTCACACTGAAGGTGAATCTTGCCTCTGTACCTGGACACTGAATTAAATCTTGAAGACAGAATTTTGGGTGAAGGTGGTGCTAGTGGTAAAGATACTGCCTGCCAATGCAAGAGACATGGGTTCAACCACTGGATCACTCCATCCCCTGTAGGAGGAAATGGCAAACCACTCCAATGTTCTTGCTTGGAGAATCCCATGAATAGAGGAGCCTGGCAGGTTATAGTCCATGGGTCACAGAGTTGGACACGACTGAATATCTGAACAAAAAAAAAAGAATAGCTTTATTGCTTTGCCAGGTAAATGGGGCACAGAGGACTCATGCCCTCAAAACCATGTGTCCCAACTTGGAGAGGACAGTGAGAAGTTTTATTGTAAAGGTTCAAAGAGGGCATGGTCTGCTCACAGACATTTTTCCAATGGGTGGGTGGTGAGGTAAGAAGGAGTCAGCATCATCAACTTTCAGGTTCAACTGGTCTGGGGTCTACATGCTTGTGGGCAGCTTACTATGGATAAATCTTAACTTCTCCCACCTGGAGGGGGTTTCAGTATCGACAAAACAGATCAAAGATACTGTTGCATTTATCTCTTGATGGGGAACCAGGACCTTGCCCAAGGCTGCACTATTGTTCTTCTCGACTGTTTTTCCCTGGTTTCCCATTCCCTCCCTTCACTAGTTAGCAACTGATTGAGTCTTGAACCCATGGAACTCAGGGAAGGTCATGGAGACTGAATGAAGGCTCTTTCCTGTAATCAGAGAAATGGGGGACACAGAAAGGTTTTGTGCCCCAGAGCCACACAGGGCCCTGGTCGGTATCGACTTCTCAGGTTCCTCTTGGATTTCTCCCCCATCCATAGCCTGGTTGTCTCTGCTTCTGCTTTAATTCCCACCTTAAATGTGTCATCTCTTTTCTTTAGACTGTACCCAAATCCGTGCTTTGTCAACTACAAATTGGCACTTGCCATCTGTCTCTACAAGGATTAAATCATACGCTGTTTTGGCTGTTGACCTTCAACACCCCCTGAAAGGAGTTCTGGGTAGAATGCAGGAATGAGGCATCTGTAATCCAGGAAATAGTGGCAGGACAGGTCTTCAGATAGTTCGATATTTTCAGGAGTTGTTTTGATAAGCCAACTTCTTGTATCTCCTCATATCTAGGAAAGCACTAAATCCTTCATGGTGACATCTGCTCCCCGTGACTAGCAGAAACTTTCTGCAAAAAAAAAAAAAAAAAAAAATTATTGATTGCACGTACTCCCCCTTCCCCAAAATCATGTCTGTCCTGACCTTCCCCCCGCCCCTGTCTCTTTGGAGCAGTTTCTCAGAGCTCTCTGAGGTGCTATCTCCTGGGCTATAGCCCTCATTTTGCTCCAAATAAAACTTAACTCACAACTCTCATGTTGTGCATTTTTTAAAAACCGACAGTTCCTCTGTCTCTTCACAGCTGTCCCTTCAATTCAGGCTTGAGTACCCCACTGCTAAACCATTACAATCAGTGGTTCCCTTCTCAAGCCCTCTCTTTAAATCTCCCCTCACCCTAAATTGTGCACCTTTCCTATAATCCAGAAGATCAATACTTGCTGAAAAAATGAACACTACCATGAGAACTACTACTATGGAAAATCATTGATTCTGTGGAAATAACACAGACTCCCTGAGTGGGACCTGAACTTGTTGCAGTAAGGGAGCCAGTCACGTCCCTGGTATTTGGCAAAGACTCAAAGGCAGGAAAAGGAGTGGATATCTATACAGTGGGGAAAAGGGGAAGGCTTCCAGTGTGCCTGAGTGGAGGTTGTTGCCATGGGAATGCTGAAGGCAGGCTAACCAGAGTGTGGCATCTTCTGGGATCAGTCACAGATTTCCTGATTGGTACTAAGTTGGGAGCAGGGGCAAGAATCAGGGAAGCTGTCAGTTACTGCTCAAACCTTGAGTGTCTGGGGCTCACAGACACAGTGACAGACTGTGGTGCAATTTTCTGGGTTGGTTGCAACAGGTGGGGAGTTATGGTTATTTTGTTATATAGTCCGGTCATCATTTGTACATTCAGTCTCTCCATTCTGAAAGGCACATTTTCCTCCTATATTTTAATATATCTAAAATTAGGTTATGACATATTTTACAACATGGCATAATTAAATTGACAGACATAGTATTTTTCTTTTCTTTCTGGTTCATAAAAAAAATGGTGCATTTAAAAGTGACAGGGACTTCCTTGGTGGTCCAGAGGTCAGGACTTTGCCTTCCAATGTGAAGTTGCCGATCGATCCCTGGTCCGGGAGCTAAGATCCCACATGCCTCACAGTGAAAAAAAAAAACCAAAAACAAAACAAAATATAAAACAGAAGCAATATTGTAACAAATTCAATATAGACTTTTTTAGTCATTTATTTTCTTTATAAATGACATCTTCAGTTCAGTCGCTCAGTCGTGTCCGACTCTTTGCGTTTTAGATTTGACCAAATACAATATTGTGGGGGAAAACTCTGATAGATTTCACCCTCTCAAGAGTTTATAATATAGTAAAGAAGAAAAGATATCTAGACAAAAGTGATATTTCAACATGCACTCTAGGCAACCTCGTGTGGTTCATTGGGCTTCCCTGGTGGCTCAGCTGGTAAAGAATCCGCCTGCAATGAGGGAGACCAGGGTTCAGTTCCTGGGTTGGGAAGATCCCCTGGAGAAGGAAAAGGCTACCCACTCCTGTGTTCTGGCCTAGAGAATTCCATGGGCTGTATAGTCCATGGGGTTGCAAAGAGTCGGATACCACTGAACGACTTTCACTTTCACTTTATGTGGTTCATTATTAAAGCATTGACTCAGATAATTGAAACTGTGAATGTACAAGAGAATTAGGATCTGAGTCTTAAGGACCAGAAATGGCAGAATCAGGAATAGCAGTGACTTACAGAGTGCCTACTATGAGCCAGACATTATTCTAAGTGAAATACATAAATTATCTTCGATACAACAAAATGAATTTGTACATCCAGAGAAAAGGTAAGAAGGAGGAGGAACTTTTTTGGGGAACAAACAGCAGAAGAGTAACAGTACCAGACATCATAAAGGTTTTTAATTCTTTCCTGTAACGAGGAGTCCAAAGAGAGGCAGTCCAAGGATGGTGCTGGGCTCCAAGATGCTGTGAGGCAATACTTTGCCTCTGTTCCTGCTCTCTGATTGCTCTTCTGCCTTTAATACAATAGCTCTTTCCTGTATGGCTACCAGATGCCTACTGTAGCTGGAGGAGACTCGTGAGAATCCTTTGGACAGCAAGGAGATCAAATTAGTCAATCCTAAAGGAAATCAACCCTGAATATTCATTGGAAGGACTGATGCTGAGGTGGCTCAGACAGTAAAGAATCTGCCTGCAATGCAGGAGGCCCAGGTGTGATCCCTGGGTCAGGAAAATCCCCTGGAGAAGGAAATGGCAACCCACTCCAGTATTCTTGCCTGGGAAATCCCATGGACAGAGGAGACTGGCAGGTTACAGTCCGTAGGGTCACAAAGAGTCGGACACGACTGAGCGACAGAGCACGCACGATTCTGAAGGTGAAGCTCCAATCCTTTGGCCACCTGATGCAAAGAGCTGACTCATTGGAAAAGACCCTGATGCTGGGAAAGATTGAAGGCAAAAGGAGAAGGGGGAGGCAAAGGATAAGATGGTTAGATAGCATCACCAGCTCAATAGACATGAATCTGAACAAATGCCCGGAGATAGTAGAGAACAGAGGAGGCTGGCATGCTGCAGTCCATGGGGTCACAAAGAGTTAGACATGACTCAGTGACTGAACAGCAAAAACGCCAGGCTTCATGGCTATGTTCAAGATGGGAAGCTACGTGGAGGAATAGGACTATCTGCATCATCTACCTTGTTAATTAGGAAAGCCAAATCTTTCTTGAGCACTTCTGGCAGATTCCAAAGTTGCATCGTCTGGAGCTAAGAGATGCGGCAGCTTCCTCTCTTTAAGCATGCTGGGAAGTCATGTGTTTGACAAATGGAGTGGGAGTAAAACCATAGGGTTAGGTCCCATCACCATTTATCACTAGGGCTGGGAAACTATTGTTCCAAACAAAATTGGGAAGATACAGAGAGTACCTGTTGTGCAGACAACTAAGAGTGGCTTCCACTGTGTGCCAGGCAATGACCAACTATGTCTTCTCTATGCATCTGTTGATGGGCAAATTGGCTATTGCAATGAACATCAGGATGTCTCCCCTACCTCTTCCCTAACACTCAAACACCCAGGACCCTGAGCAAAAATAATGTCATTTCCTGGGACTCTCTTATCACAGCAGTTTCCTTTCTGCTACCTGTTTTTTTCAGCACCATTCCTACTTCTTTGCCTGTTCAACTGTGAGTTGATTCATGAGACTACAAAGAAGAGTGGCTGCTTAAAGGTGGTAGAGCAGCAATCTCTACCAAACTACTGTTGTTGTTGTTTAGTTGTTAAGTCATGTCCAACTCTTTGCAACCCCATGGGCTGGAGCCTACCAGGCTTCTCTGTCCATAGGATTTCCTGGGCAAAAATACTGGATTGGGTTGCCATTTCCTCCTCCAGGGGCTCTTCCCAACCCAGGGATCGAACCCATGTCTCCTGCATTGGCAGGTGGATTCTTTACCTCTATGCCAACAGGGAAGCCCCTATCAAACTATAGTCAGGGCCAAATGCAGCCCTCTACCTGTTTTTGTAAATAAAGCTTAACTGACACACAGCCACACCCATTTGTTACACAGTGTCTTTGGCAATTTTGGCAGATGTAACGGCATAATTTTTCTTTAAACTTTTTATTTTGTTTTGGAGTATAGCTGATTAACAAACAATGTTGTGACAGTTTCAGGTGAACAAGGAAGGGACTAAACCATTCATATATGAGTACCCATTCTCCCCCAAGCTCCCCTCCCATCCAGGCTGCCACATAACATTGAACAGAGTTCCCTGTGCTATACAATAAGTCCTTGTTGGTTATCCATTTTAAATATAGCAGAGTGTACATGTCCATCCCAAACTTTCTAATTATCCTGTCTCCCCCTTTCCTGCCAGCCATAAGTTCATTCTCCAAGGCTGTGAGTCTCTTTCTAAACAGACATAGCTCTAGTCACAGTCACAGATATAGCCAGAGAAGACAAAATTAAGGAACTGGAGCAACCCTAAAGGCTGAACAGAAAGGGAGACAAGGCAGTGCTTACTATTTACATGGGCTTCCCAGCTGGCACTAGTGGTGAAGAATCCACCTACCAGTGCAGGAGGATTGTAACAAACGGACAGGATGACCTGTCCGTTTGTTACAAACAAAGACCCATGACCTCAAGGCCTAAAAAATATGTACTGTCTGGTCTTTTATAGGAAAAGTTTGCTGAGCCATTGAAGGTGGAGCCAATACATCCAGCTTCAACTCCTGGCTTTGGAACTTACCAGTTGGGGTGTTGAGAGAACCACTGCAGACATGGGTTTCTTCACCTCTGGATCCAGGATAATAAGCCCTCCACACATTGCCTGTGAGCATCACGGTGGATAATGTGCATGGAAGCCCTTTGCAAACAGCCGACTATTGTGGAAATGGTGCATGCATGCTCAGCTGCTTAATCATATCTGACTCTTGGACCCCATGGACTGTAGCCTGTCAGGCTCCTCTGTCCATGGGTTTCTCCAGGCAAGAATATTGGAGTGGGCTGCCATTTCCTCCGCCAGAGGATCTTCCTGACACAGGGATCAAACCTGGTCTCTTATGTCTCCTGAATTGGTAGGCTGATTCTTCACCACTAGTGCCACCTGAAACCACTCCAGTGTTCTTGGCCTGGGGAACCCCAGGGATGGCGGAGCCTGGTGGGCTGCCATCTATGGGGTCGCACAGAGTTAGACACGACTGAAGTGACTTAGCAGCGGCAGCAGCACCACCTGGGAAGCCCATGTGAATGGTAAGCACTGCTGTCTCCCTTTCTGTTCGGCCTTTAGGGTTGCTCCAGTTCCTTAATATGATCTCTGGTTATTTCTGAGACTGTGACTAGAGCTATTAAAACCTGCAATTTGCAGGCAGTGCTAATGCTATTAATAATTTTCTACTCAACCTACCTTTCTGTGGGCTGTCAGGTGACAAGGATATTTTTAAGTAAGCATGAATTATGTAAAAGAATTGGTTCATGAATGAAGCCCACAATCATATATTCTATGCCAAGAGTTTAGAAATCTCCAGTTGCTATATTCTCTATTCAGTGGAGAAATTGCACGTGTCTGATAACTATATTTAGATTCTCCATGTCACCTTCTTTGGCCAGATATTCTCCTTGGTGATAGCAGGTGTATTATGCATGCCTTTGAGAAGAGAGGCCCTGAGGACTCCGAGGAGGATGTGGTGATCTGGGTCATTACCCAGACCCCAGTTGTGAGGCTGCTTAGCAGCTGAGCTGGTGAGTACAAGAAACAAGGAATCTGAGATGGCAGTGGGCAGCCCCCAGGCTTCCCCTAGGGCGGGCAGGGAACAAATAGTCCAGATTATGGTGTACAGAGACTGCCGTGTATGTAGGCATAGTTTGGGGCACAGCTTGTTTGCTCAGGACTGAGTAATTTGCAGCACATATTGGTGTAGTTTGCACACTGATGGCCCTTGGGGCTGAATAAAAACTGCAGATTCACTTGGCTTGACTTACTTTGTGAAGCACACATGTTTTTAAAAAACTTTAAATTTTGTACTGGAGTATAGCTGATTTAACAACGTTGTGATGGTTTCAGATGCACAGCAGAGTGACTCAGCCACACATATACATGCATCCATTCCCATTCAGGGTGCCACAAAACCTTGAGCAGAGTTCACTGAACTACACAATAGGTCCTTATTGGTTGTCCATTGAAACATAGCAGTGTGGATACATCCATCCCAAACTCCCGAACTATCCCTTTCCCCAGGCAACCATAAGTTTGTTCTCTAAGTCTGTGTGTCTCTTTCTGTTTTGTATGTAAGTTCATTTGTATCATTTCATTTTAGATTCCACCTATAAGGGATGTCGTACAATTGTTCTCCTTCTCTGTCTGACTTGACTTTATTTTTGTATATTACTTAAATGTCTTCAGGTGAAGATGTTTGTTCCACCTCAGCTCCTGTCTTCATAACTCCCTAAATATATTGTTTATAGCTGCTTGATACTATGAAAACTTGGGGTTTACAACACTTCACTAAGCAATGGTTATCTTCATTGGTAGGTTGATGACAACATCATGATCTCTGGCTCCAGTGAGCCCCTAGTAGCCCAGGACAGACCCCAACCCCTTCTCTTCCCATTTTTGGGGCATAGGGTTTGTTAAAGCCAGATAAAGATTTGGGGATCCAGACAGGTGGACAGAAGTTCAAGGTCAGGCCTCCATGTATGCTCAGGAGTCCAGGGGAGCAAGCGGAGCCAGGGGAGAAGTAGAAAAGGAGTAGATGCTGGCACCTCTTTGCAGGGTACTCAGCTAGCCCCCGACATGCACTGGGCACTGGATGGGGGTAGCAGCCTTGTTCCCAGATCCTACCTGCAGCTCCTGCTAGGCCTCGTTGGGATTCTCTTGGAGCATCTTGCAGCATAGCTAGAGCTGTGCCCTCCATTGAAGAATCTGCCAGTGTTGGGGGCAGAAGGATTGCTTCCTGCTGGGGATGAATTCTCCCCTTCCTTTTTGAAAAAAATTTTTATTTATTTATTTTGGCTGTGCTGGGTCTTCATTGCTGCATGGGCTTTTCTCTAGTTGTGGCGAGTGGGGGCTACTCTCTAGTTGTAGTGTGTGGGCTTCTCATTGTGGTGGCTTCTCTTGTTGTGGAGCAGGGGCTCTAGGGTATGCGGACCTCAGCATTCAGTAGTTGCAGCTCCCAGGCTCTAGGGCACAGGCTCAGGAGTTGTGGTGCATGGGCTTAGTTGGTGCCTGGCATGTGGGATCTTCCCGGATCAGGGATCGAACTATGTCTCCTGTATTGGCAGGAGGATTCTTCACCACTGAGACGCTAGGGAAGCCCCATCCCTTTCTCAGTCTTCATTTCCCTGCCCTAGCTTTTCATTTCACAAGATATGACAATTGAGTGTCTGCGTGTGTGTGTGTGTGTGTGTGTGTGTGTGTGTGTGTGTGTGTGTGTGTGTGTGTACTGGGGATGATCAGGTGATGCTGGGCTCGATTATTATTTGCAAATTTGCCAGATTTCTGGCCTGAGAATCCTTTGCACCCCTGGAGATGGTGGACATTGGTGTTTTGTTGCTAATTTTATTAGCAAAGTGACAAATGCAGGACTTTCATAACTCTTTTTTTGTGTACTTAACCTGTCTGGCGGTCAAGTGAAGTTTATGAACATCCTTCTCTGAATCAAGAGTTTAAATGCATAAAATAAAATACGTAGGATTGCAAAGGAAACTAATGAAGTAGAAGTCCATTGTGTTAGATTGTAAATGTCTGTTTTCATCAGTACAAAACTGAAGTAAAGAGTCCAGTTGATAGTCTCTGATTTAAATATATGGGTCCAATGAGTTTACATTTTCTCTGTTTTTTTGGGGTGAACTATATTTACTTTTTCTGTCTTATTTTCGATAGTGTGGTATATTTATTAGTTTCTCCTTTCCTGTCTTCTCTTGGATTGGTAAAGTTTTCTTTGTCTTCTATCTCTCTCTTTCTTTCTTTCACTTCTGCTAATGTGTAAATTACACCTTGAGTTTCTTTTTCTTTAAAATTTTAACTTATATCCAAAATTGATTTTTTTTCAATGTTTAAAATATGCAACTATAACTTCTGTTTTCTTTCTGATAATATTAACCATACATTCCTTAGTGGCTTTTTTTTTAATAAGGAAATTGCTTTATTATCTTAAATTTCTCTGAACTGAATGACCTCTGAGGTGTGTTCAGTGTCTGTCTTTTATGGCATCAGTTGTCCTCATATGACTCACAATTGTAGTGTATGGTTCATGAGGAGGGGCCGTTCTTGGCCTTTTTTGTTCTTTTTCTCCTACTCGCTTTCTTTATATCTAGAAGTTTTATAGAGAACTAGGCTTCACAACTCAAAACCAGAACTTATGATAGAAGTTTGAGGCTCCTGTCTCACAGGGATGCTTCAGATTCAGTTCTGGAGCCGATGGGTAGTGTGGCCCAAGTTCCACCTGCGTGAATGTCTAATTCCTTATCCTACCTTGCCATGCCATACCATGCTTTGTCACTTAGTTGTGTCTGACTCTTTGAGACCCCATAGACTATAGCCCACCAGGCTCCTCTGTCCCTGGGATTCTACAGGCAAGAATACTGGATCAAGTTGCCATTTTTCCTCCAGGAGAACTTCCTGACCCAGGGATCAAACCTGCATCTCCTGCATTGCTGGCCGATTCTTTACCAACGCTGCTACCTTGGGCAACAGCTTAATGTAGAATACAGCCAGGAAGCTGGGTCAACTTCTTTTAACCTTTGTTCTTGAGTGAGGGAGCCCCACCTCATTCTATTCCAGCTCCTGATTTCACAGGCCAGGCCTCACATCAGCCCACTACTGAAGCTGAATATGGGCTACTTGTATTAATGTCCTTGGAGCCCAGAAGGTCCACAGCTCTAGCCCTGCCCAAGGTTATATATTAACCTCTCATTTTCTTCCATCAAGATGCTTATCACTTTTTTTAAAACTTAAAAAAAGGCAGTCGTTGCAGCCGCCACGGGAGGCATCCGCGACACGATGAAGCTCATCATCCTGGACCACTATTCTCAGGCCAGTGAGTGGGCAGCCAAATACATCAGGAACCACATCATCCAGTTTAACCCAGGGCCAGACAAGTACTTCACCCTGGGACTCCCTACTGGGAGCACCCCACTTGGCTGCTACAAGAAACTGATTGAATACTATAAGAATGGAGACCTGTCCTTCAAGTATGTGAAGACTTTCAACATGGATGAGTATGTGGGCCTTCCTCGAGACCACCCAGAGAGCTACCACTCCTTCATGTGGAACAACTTTTTCAAGCACATTGACATCCACCCAGAAAACACTCACATCCTGGATGGGAATGCAGCTGACCTACAGGCTGAGTGTGATGCCTTTGAAGAGAAGATCAAGGCTGCGGGTAGGATTGAGCTGTTTGTTGGAGGCATCGGCCCTGGTGGACACATTGCCTTCAATGAGCCAGGCTCCAGTCTGGTGTCTAGGACCCGTGTGAAGACGTTGGCCATGGACACCATCCTGGCCAATGCTAGGTTCTTCGATGGAGATGGTGCCCATTATGGCCCTGACGGTGGGTGTGGGCACTGTCATGGATGCTAGAGAGGTGATGATCCTCATCACAGGTGCTCACAAGGCGTTTGCTCTGTACAAGGCCATCGAGGAGGGAGTGAACCACATGTGGACCGTGTCTGCCTTCCAGCAGCATCCCTGCACAGTGTTTGTGTGTGACGAGGATGCTACCCTGGAGTTGAAAGTGAAGACCGTCAAGTATTTCAAAGGTTTAATGCTTGTTCATAACAAATTGGTGGACCCCTTGTACAGTATCAAAGAGAAAGAAATAGAGAAAAGCCAGTCTTCCAAGAAACCATACAGTGATTAGTCTGTGCTAATCCTGATATCAAGTACCTCATTGGGACAGGCAGATCTTTCTAGAAATTGTCTTTAGGGTGACAGAATTGTATTTCTTTAATCTAGTATGGTTACTAGATAAGTGGGCGAACTGTTCTTGGCTATGCAGCATGGAGTTTGGTCATGGAGTTTAGCTACTTGTTTGTAACTTACTCTTAATCAGAAAAAAAAAATCCATAATTTTGATGTCTGCCCCACTGACTAGGGGTTTTTAGCTTTTTGTTCTGTCTCTGACACTGTTCACATGTATACTACATTCCCATCAGTAAGTTCTATCATTATGTGCACTGATTCTCAACTGGGGAGGAAGTTAAGAACTTATATATATTGGATAGAACCTCTTTGGAGAGTCTTGAAAGTTCCTCTTGAACAGACCTGCCCCTTATTTGAGAATCACTATTTTAGATTAAGGAATAAACTAAAATCAGTATGAGGAAGCAGTCCCTTTGGTCAATAATAGAGGCCATGGGAAGGAAACTATCCCTTACTTTCTTTTCCCCATTCGCCCCACCGCCCCCCTGCTCTTTGAGTTGGCCATTCCTTGAACTCAGAGGACTCTAAGGGAGGATTTGGGTGGGTGGGGCTAGAGAGAAGGCTTTCTCTGATAAACTCGAGCCTAAAGGGACCCTTCCATGTCACACTCTCCTCCCACAGGGACCTTCTAGCACTGGAAGGCGGAACATTTTCCCCATAAGAGTCCTGTGTTTTGTTCCAGAGTCTCACTGTGGAACCTCTCATACACATGGACGAGGTCCACAGGGGCAACAGACAATGTCAAATTCAAAGCTGTATTCAGCCAAGGTTATGGGGCCAGGGCAAGCAGCTTGGTTGAATTTAGAAACACACAAGTGACATGTTCTACACCCCTAAGAGCTGAGTGCCAAAAACATACCAACTTCTTTTGAAGTTGCCTAGTATTCTTTCCCCACATAAAATACCCTATCCTAACCCTCATGGGCTCCTGTGGCATGGCCTCATGTTTCCAGAACATTAGGAAACACAATGCTTTTGCCCCTTTCTCCTTTGTTCCTTGATCACAAAATGAGTCTACTGCTCTGCTTTCCTCTTACTTCTATGCCTTGACGGTTTGGATGCTGCCTCCTCCTCCCTGTTTTTGTGCCAGTTGGAAGCTGCTGCCACCTCTTTTCTGGGAAAGATCTTTCAGAGCCTGGCTCAGGCCTCTCTTTAAGCGCTGTTTTTGGTACCAGTGTTTTACCTTTAGCTTTTATACGTGATTGTGCTGCCATTCGGTTTTAAGCTAATGGCTCAGTAGACTTGTTTACAATGTGCTATTTTCTATTAAATCCAGTATTTTCAAAAAAAAAAAAAAAACTTAAAAAAAATTTATTTATTTGGCTGCACCAAATTTTATTTGCTACATGCAAGAACTTTTAGTTGTGGCATGTGGGCTCTAGTTCTCCTACCGGGCATGGAACCCTGGGACCCCTGCATTGGAATCATGGAGTTTTAGCCACTGAATCACAAGGATTCACTCTTATCACTTTTTTTTTTAATACACCAAGGTTTAAGATGGAGCATTGCTTTGGTTTGGAGCAGAGGATTGTGTTTTGTGTCTTACAGTGCAAACTCACAACATCATCTGCTACAGTTGAAACTTGGAAATTTTTATACTCTTTGGCTTAGCAATTAAAAATCTAGGAATTTATCCTAAGGACACAATTGGATAATATGTGTAAAATGATGTTTGCTACAGTTTTTTACAATCATAGCAAAGAGCTGGAACCAACCTAAATGGCCATCAGTAAGGCATTCAATAATTTATAGTATTTCTAAATACTATTAAGACATATAAATATTATTTCTAAACGTTATCGCTAAATTATGATATCATAATTCCAGAGAATAACCCTCTAATTTGAGACTCTAGTTAGGTAGGTTTGAAAAGCTTTGGCCCTTATAAATTTTTTTTAAAATAAAAGAGCCATAGGTGATTCTGAGTTACCTATAGGATTAGGAACCACTGATAGTAGGAGAACATCTAATATCCTGGGAAGCAAATTAGTTTTTAAAATCAAAGTATACTTGCTTAACAGTGTTAAATTTGTTTCTGCTGTTCAGCAAAGTGAATCAGCTATATGTATACACATACATACATCCCCTCTCTCCAGAACCTTCCTCCCACCCCTCCATCACACTCCTCTAGGTCATCAGAGGGGTGGAACTAAGTCAGGGTTTGCCAAACCATGGCCCAAAGTCTAAATCCATCCTGCTGCTTGCTTTTGTTGTCCTATGAGCTAGGAATGTACTTTATATTTTGAAACAGTTAAAAAAACTTCCTTGGTGGCTCAGTGGTAAAGAAGCTGCCTGCCAATGCAGGAGATAGGGGTTCAGTCCCTGAGTTGGGAAGATCCCCTGGAGAAGGGCGTGGCAATCCACTTAGGTATTCTTACCTGGGAAATCCTGTGGACTGAGGAGCCTGCTGGGCTACAGTCCACGGGGTCACAGAAGAATCAGACATGACTTAGCAACTAAACAGCAAGAAAACAAAGGGAGGATAATATTTTGTGAATATGTGAAAATTATATGAAGTTCATATATTGAAACCCAGTTATACTCATTCAGTTACATTTTGTCTATGGTTGCTTTCTGGAAGCTGTGGGATTGAGTAATTGTGATCAAGGCCATGTGTCTGTGGCCTCAACTACTTACTCTGTGACCTTTACAGAAGGTTTGTGACCCTCTTCTAAACTACTTCTCTCTCTTGCCACTGACTTGACAGTAGCTGCTTAGTCATCGGTGTAGGGATGTATATAGGGAGAAGGTCATTCTTCCTTAGTTTGTAGGTGAAAATAGTCCACCCTGCTGTGAAGTCTGAATATGTTTCCCTTCATTCTACAAAATACAAAACAGATGCACCCAAAGAAGGTTCAGAAAATGGTTATCAGGGCTCTTAGAAGAAGCAGAGCAGCATTCTGCCTTTGTTGTTTTAATTAAACCACCCAAGGAGGATTAGACAGAAAAATTATGTTTCAAACCGAAGACAGTGTTGCCTATGGGTGGGCCATCCAGCTTTCCATACCTGGGGAAAGAGTTTTTGAAGCCATATGTAATCAGATCTGCAGGTTCCCTCAAGTTCCACTTGCAGAAACTGTCCGTGGCACTGCATAAAAGGATGACTCTGGAACAACTTGTCTCAAGCAACTCATTCGTCTCATTTATGTTGAAACTTTGCTCTTGTATTGGGCATGGTCCATGAGCCACCTCGGTGTCCTCCTTCACCACAATTTAGGCTCTCACTAGTTTTTCTCCCCTAGGCCACATGGTTTCAGCACCCTGCCTGCTTCACTTCTACCCTGGCCCTGCTTCAGCATTGCTACCCTTCCAGTATTAGGGTCCCCTAAGTCTTCCCAATGTGTCCTTGAGGGGGAAACTGAAAACTAAGGATTTGCTAGAAATTAAGATACAGGATGTTAGAGGTGAAAGCCCCACAGTGTCTCTCAGAAAGAGGGTTGCAAGACAGAAAAGACCTGATGTGCAGATAAAGATCAAGGCTTTTAAAAGGCAGGAAATAACCAGCAGTAGAATTGTAGATTTAAATGCATCTTGAAGCATGCACTAATGGGATGTCTGCAGGACCCAAGGGCACCATGGTGATGAGTACTGTTATTGAAAGCCTGAAACGCAGAGTCTGGGGGCCGGGAGTGGAAAGCTGAGAGACAGAAGGGGAGGAACGGAGACGCGAATGGATGCAGACGAAAAAAGAAATCTTTGGGGGAGGGAGTACCTTTGGTGAGAAATAGTCAGGAGTGGAGAAGGAGAAGTTTGGAGTCTGTTTCAGGTATCAACAGAGGGCTTCCTCCCCTCTGCTTTGTTATTTGTCATAAGGGGAAGTGACACCCAGGGATGCTGTGAGGATCACAGAAAGAAAGGCCACTAGCGGGATCTTCCTGGTGGTCCAGTGGTTAAGAATCTACATGCCAATGCAGGAGACACGGGTTCAATCCCTGGTCCAGGAAAATCCGCTGTGCTGTGGAGCAACTAAACCCATGTGCCACAACTATTGAGTCTGTGCTGTCAATCCTGGGAGCTGCAACTGCTGAGCCCATCTACTGAAGCCCATGCTCTAGAGCCTGTACTCTGCAACAATAGAAGCCATTGCAATGAGAAGCCCATGCACCATAGCTAGAGTAGCCAGCCCCTGCTCACCACAACTAGAGAAAGTCCATGTGCAGCAATGAAGATTCTGCACAGCTGTAAAAAGATCATTTTTAAAAAGAAAGGCACCTAGCACAGCCCTAGGCATACAGCAGACCTCCTTCCCCCCCCCCCTCCCCCCTCCCCGCCCCCCCCCCCCCCCCCCACATGTCAGCTTCATCCACCTCCCAGGTCACAGTTTGTGATGTATCATCTCCAGGCTGCTCACAGAGCCTGTTCAGTCTCAGGCTGAGTCCATTGACTCTGATGTCAGTCCTATGTCAGTCATGTGTGCCTTCCTGGAAGGTACCAGAAATGACATTACTTGGTGTCAGTGACCTCTTCCATGCAATGGGTCAAAAGAGAGGCATTTTTATCTCATTTGTTTCTTCTATAGGGGACTCAGATGTGCCTGCATCCTACTAAGTTGCGATGAAGGATTACCCAAGGAGCATGTGCAAACTACATGCTTATTAAGTGGAAATGAAAACATTAGGGCCAATGACATCTCTATTGCTGTACACACAGCCTTAACTTCCACTGATACTCATCTATGCTTCCCAGGGTCAGAGATGTAAACAAAGTCCCCTCTTGATCTGTGGTATGCAAAGGCCATTGTTGCCTAAAGAGTATAATCACTAGTGTTTACCAATAAAGCTTTGGATGTGGAAAATGTCCCAGACAGTATCAGTCTTTCAATGGGGGACCCTCTTCTTTAAAAAAAAGAAAAAAAAAGATTATTTTTACTTATGTATTTGACCAGGCCAGGTCTTAGTTGCAGTATGTGAACTCTCAGCTCTAGTATCTGGGACCTAGTTTCCTGACCAGGGATGGAACTCAGGCCCCCTGCATTGGGTGCATGGAGTCTTAGTCACTGGACCGCTGGAGAAGTCGTAACAGAGTCCCTTTGTGGAAGCTTCTTGTGCATGGGATAGCCAAACCATTTTCCTTGCACCCCACCATGTCTGGCCTTCCTTTAGGGACTGTTATTTATACTGCGAGAGGTGAGCATCCAGGAGCCTCCAGAGACTTTTTCTGGCCCTGCAATGCAGCATGCAGCATCTTAGTTCCCCGATCAGGGGATCGAACCTGTATTGGGAGCACAATCTTAGACACTGGGCCACCAGGGAAGTCCCAGGGATTCCTCTTCTTGTGAACCATTGCCCATATCTTCTCAGGAGGGCACCTCCCATTCCACTGTGGCCAGCTTGGGTTTACTTCCTGCCAGGAGCCTTGCCTGAGTTCCCAGAGCCAGCACACCCCTCCTCTGGACGTTTGGAACCTGCTGAGCTTGATTCCCTCATGGCAGTTAGCTCTGCGGATTGCAAAGTCCCCAGTTTCATGTTCCTGTCTTCCTCTAGTGTCTGAACTTGTTAAGGACAAGGACCAGGTCTCATCTGTCATCTTATCCTCTGGAGCAATGAAGTGGGGCCACCAGAGTCTGAGTCGGCAGGGCTGGGTTAGGGCTGAGATGCTGTGTCTCTAGAGAGCTTTCAGGTGATGCCGAAGCTGCTGGCCTGGGGACCCTGCCCAGGGTGGCAGAGTGTTGGTGCCTAACACAGGCCCTGGCTAACACAGAATCTCATTCAGTATTTGTCAAAACCATACATATTCTGGGATCCAGAAAAATGTCACAAAGATTTTGAGAGTGTAAAACATTTATGAGCATATTAGGAGCAGATGTGGCTGTGTGTCTATACATACATACATACATACATACATACATATACATATATATATGGATAGATATACATATTTTAATAAATAGACATGCTACCATGCTTTTAGCTACTTGCTAGAATGTGTGTGTGTTAGTCACTCAGTCATGTCCAGCTCTTTGCAGCCCCATGGACTATAGCTCACCAGGCTCCTCTGTCCATGGGATTCTCCAGGCAAGAATACTGGAGTGGGTAGCTATCCCTTCTCCAGGGGATCTTTCCAACCCCAGGATTGAACCCGGGTCTCCCATATTACAGACAGGTTCTTCACCATGTGGGCAGCCAGGGAAAGCCCTAGCTAGAATAGGAAGTTGAAAAGTAAAAGTTATGTAAATAAATAAATTAAATATGCACATGACTAAGCGACTGAACAACAGCAACACTATATATAAAGTCGTTAACCAATAAGGACCTACTGTATAGCCCAGGGAACTCTACTAAATATCTTGTAATAACCTAAAATTAAAAAGAATGTAAAGAAGGAAGAACATAACTGAATCACTTTGCTGTACACCTGAAACTAACACAATATTGTAAGTCAACTATGTTTCAATAAAATTTTTTTAAAAAGGAAAAGAAAAGTAAAATCTACAGACTAGTTATCCACATTGGTTAAAAAAACAACACAAAAAAAAACAAAACAAAATCTGGCTGACATTTTTTTTCTTCTTTCATTAGCTGATTGAATTTACTTTATATTATGACCCTGGAGTTTGGACTTCATCTGGACAAAGTCTATGTATTGTATGTATGGAGGCTTATATTTTATATCTGTTCAATTTTTAAAACACAGTCCCCTCTAAAATCTATGCAAAATTTCTCCATTTCAAGAACTAAAGGAAGCAGAGATGAGTCCTGTAAAGTGACTGGAACATGAGGAGTTGTCATTTGAATCCCCTGCTCTTGTCCAGGTGAATTTAAAATCAGCAGACAGGTCCTGATTTGCAGCTGGGGTTACTGCAGTATAGTTCACAGGGCAGGAGAATCTGGACAGAAAAGATCATTAATTGCTTCTTCCTTGGACCCCACATCCTTCTGGTGCCTGAGAACAGGACATATTCAAGATCTCTGAGGCTGACCAGAAGCCTCACCTGAGGTTGCCAACCTTACCACTGATCCTCCAGTGGGAAGTTGGCATTTCTCTCTTGGCAGATGCTTTCAGGATGAGTTAGTACCTTGGCTGGTGGATATGAACAAATTGTCCTGGATGGTAAAATCCTATTGACCAAATTCAGCCCCACTCTTCTTGAAAGGGGAGGGCCTGTTCGAACACCAGCAGGGTTCAACACACTCCAATACTTTGGCCACCTCATGCGAAGAGCTGATTCATTGGAAAAGACCCTGATGCTGGGAAAGATTGAGGGCAGGAGGAGGGGGACAACAGAGGATGAGACGGTTGGATGCATCGACTCAATGGACTCAGTGAGTTTGAGTAAACTCCAGGAGATGGTGAAGGACAGGGAAGTCTGGCACGTTGTAGTCAGACACAACTTAGTGATTGAACAACAACAAGTCTTTAACACGCAGCATCTCAGTGTGGCTTTGATACTGTAAATGCCGGGTTCAGATTCCCTGGATTCAGATTCTGGCTCTGCCACTATCTTTGAAGGAGTTTTTTAAACAGTCTCTTCCTCAGTTTCTATATCTGTAAATTAATCCTCCCCATAAGTAACCATCTGATAGGATGGTTGTGAGGAATGATAGAAATAATCCATATAAACCACTTGGCTGAGAGCCTGGAATAGTGAACGCAGTCTGTATTAACTGTTTTTATTAGTTTGGATTTCTGCTGCTTGAGTGGACAGCTCAGATATGTCCAGCTGCTGCCTGCCAGGAGCTGAATTAATCAGGATGCTTTCAGCAAGGAGCAGAACACTTGACCCACAGCAGCTTATGCAATAAAGACATCTATCATCTCATGTCTTGAGAAGCTGAACTTAGCACAGGCTCTGGGGTTGGCTGATTCAGGGTCCCGGGATGGTCATCAAGGACACACTGTCTCTGTCTCTCTTGCCCACCCCAGCGAGTGGGTGGCTGGATCTTCGGGCTGGTTCCCATTGTGGGTAGTGTCCACATGTCTGTTCTCTGTGTCTGCATCTCTATTGCTGTCCTGCAAATAGTCTCATCAATACCGTCTTCCTAGATTCCATATATATGCATTAATACACGATATTTGTTTTTCTCTTCCTGACTTACTCTGTATAATAGGCTCTAGGTTCATCCACCTCATTAGAGTTGATTCAAATGTGTTCCTTTTTATGACTAATATTCCATTGTATATATGTATATACCACATCTTCTTTATCCATTCCTCTGTCAATGGACATCTAGGTTGCTTCCATGTCCTAGCTATTGTAAATACTGTGGCAGTGAATATTGGGGTACATGTGTCTTTTTCTATTATAGTTTCCTTAGGGTATATGGTGGAGTGGGAAATGGCAACCCGCGCCAGTACTCTTGCTTGGAGAATCCTATGGATGGAGGAGCCTGGTGGGCTACAGTCCATGGGGTCGCAAGGAGTCGGACACGACTGGGCGACTTCACTTTCACTTTAGAGTATGTGGAAGGCAGAGTTCTTATGTCACGGAGGCAAAGGCAGAAAGGCCGAGAGTCCTGTCCTTGACCTTGGGGAGAGGACTCAAGTCCCAACTCCATGATTAGGGAACGGTGCTGGGGACGTGCAAACTGATGGGAATGGAAATGCTGTGCAGGCTGTGAGCAGCTGTGCGCACCTGATGGATGGCTATTATGAATACACAGCAGCGTCCTTCTGTCGTTCTCCATTTATAGTCTGACTCTTATGTGGGAGCTGACAGATATAGAGAAGATAGCCTGGATGTGTACTAAAGACATTTCTCATTCACCTGGTCTAAAAGTATCCTCCCCAAGACAGACACCCAGCTCCACTGATTAAGCAACAAGAGTAACAATAATTATGACACTTATGGCCCCTGAATGTTTTATGTCTTCAAAGTGCTCTATGATTTCATTTGATGTCTGGAAGCGGGTGATGGTCTGAAGCTCAGAATCCTTCTGTGTAAACTGTCTGACACCTCCTTGTGATGTATTTGCCCCCTGCTACTGGGCAAGGGGTGGAGGGGACTAAGCTGGTTTCTTCCTCTCCCCGGCTTCCTCACACACAGCTGCCCATTTCCCTTTAATGGCTGCTGTTTTGTTTGAAAATAACTACTTCAAGCTCAGCCCAGACGATCTGTCTCTGACATGGTCTCCTCAACTGATTTCCCTAATGTCAATACCATATCAAACTCTTCCCGAGCTAGAAAGATAAGAACCAGGGCTATATTTAATGTGAGAAGGGACGCTGAGTATAGAACTCCTGCTTTTGCTAAAAATCAGAGTTTAGCAAAAAATGTTTGACAAGAGGGGAAGGGAGAAATGTAACCTCGAGTCCTTTGAAAATTCTCCTTTCCTAGAAAGCACTTGGAGCTGCTCTCTTTAGAGCTTCAAGTCTCCTGGGAGACAACTTAATGACTGCTCCATTGGTGTGGTCCCCTGCCGCCCTACCCCGTGTAATACTTTACCAAACATGCTGCTTCCTTTCTCCAACCCACCTGGCTTCATTTCACTGCAAAAACCAGGACACATACTCTGGCGGCTTCTGACATGCGTCTTCCTTCCACTCCTGTTGGTACCAAAATGCCAAATGGACCGGCACGTCAGGTGATGGAGTAGGTCTAAGTGCTGCTGTCTCAGGAAGCTGGGGTATTTCGAAGAGCAGAAGTCTGACATTGAAATCCCAGTCTTTTACTAGTGGGCTGTGTGACTCTGGGTAACTTATACAACCTCTCTGAGCCTCTGTGTAAAATTCTGATAATTATTCACTCTCTCCTCTGGGTCATCAATCCCTGGATGCTTGGAAGGGTCAGGAGAGCAGTCATTAACAAGCTGTGCAGACTGGCCTAGACCAGAGCCCTCATAGAGGGCATGGGGGAAGCCAAGCCCAGCTGCTTTCTGCCTCCAGGCTTCTTCTGGTTATGAACCTGCTTAGTGATCTGGGAGGCACTATGGCAGTGAGCCCCCCTGTTTATTACCCACAATGAATCTGCTGGGCCCCAGGTTTCTAGGTGAGTCTCACTGGGCTGGTGCTTGTACATAAGAATACAACTTGTTCTTTCCTTGGTTCTCTAGTTTCTCCCTAGTGCCCTTGCTGAGAATCCCACAGGGCTGCCAACTCAGGTTCGTGGAAACCACACCCCAGTTTCCTATCTCTGTAATGGAGCGGGGTTCCTATAGAGGGTAGGGGGTGGGGGGGGGATGGGGTGGGGGATTGGGTTCCAAACAATGTCATTCAGGGCCTTCCTTGTCTTTCATGAGTGGTGACTATTACCATGTTCCATTTTGAAAAGAATGCCAGGTGTTTACATCTTATTAGCTCTTGAAGAAGCCAAGTAATGTTCAGAGTGGCTTTGGGACTTCCCCTGGTGATCCGGTGGCTGAGACTCCATACTTCTACTCCAGGGTTCCATCCCTGATTGGGGAACTAAGATTCCGCTTGCAGGAGCCAGACAACCAGAGATGCTGCAGGGCTGTGACAGTGCTGGCTCGTCGGGCAGCTGGGAGCACTGCCTTGAAAACACCAACGTAAAGTGAATTCTGAGCATGAAAGAGTTTGATGACACAGAGCACTGAATTTCTTTGTTTGGAGTACAAGTTATCACTCTTTCTGGAGCACGTTTCAGTTCATTTCAGTTCAGTCATGTTCACCTCTTTGCGACCCCATGGACTGCAGCACACCAGGCTTCCCTGTCCATCACCAACTTCCGAAGCTTGCTTGTAAACCGAGCACATTTACAAGTTCTGTATGCAAACAATCTGATGGTGAAGAGCAGACGGGATGTGAAAACCAGTCCTCCACACACTGCTCCAAATAAACAGCTGCCTTCTCTTCCCCCCAAAATTCTCTGCCCATAATTAAATGTACATCTCCTGCCCCAGCAACACAAATGACATCTCTGCTTCTTATGGACCTTTCTACTTGAAATACTTCCTCCTTGCAGATTTTACTTTGATTATGAAGCAGAAGTTACCAAGTGTCTATGTGCTGCCTTCCTATCAATCTGCATTACTGCGGTTTGGAGTCATGTTTGCAGGGCATGGACTCTATCAAGGTGGTGTATTTAAGTTTACATCCCTGAAAACTACCTAGATGGTGACTGTCCACATTTGGTGTTTGATATTCCCCTCTTTCACCTACTAGTTGATCCCATTTCACATGAACTGGGGGCTTCCCATGTGACTCAGTAGTAAAGAACCTGCCTATCAACGCAGGAGACATGGGTTAGATCCCTGGGTTGGGAAGATCCCTTGGAGAAGGAAATGGCTTGCCATTCCAGTATTCTTGCCTGAAGAATCCAATGGACATTGGAGCCTAGAGGGCTACAGTCCATGGGATTGCAAAGAGTTGGACATGAATGAGTGACTGAGCACACACTGAGAACACACAAAGGTGAACTGGATGCAAAGAGAGTATTTGCAAAGTGGCTGCTGCTGCTGCTGCTAAGTCACTTCAGTCATGTCCAACTCTATGCGACCCCATAGATGGCAGCCCACCAGGTTCCTCTGTCCCTGGGATTCTCCAGGCAAGAATCCTGGAGTGGGTTGCCATTTCCTTCTCTATTGCAAAGTGGAGGGGGAACCATAATCGTATTTGGCAAGTATTGATGTGTGCAAGGTGAGTTTTCTACAAGATTGACCCAACAAGTCCCCTAAACCCAGAGACTGCAATACTAATACTGGGTGTAAAATCTATTTAGCTTTTGAAAAGTAAAGTGGTTGGCAGTGTTAAGGTGTGCATTGCTCATTTGTTTGGCCAACCTAAAATAGGATACCCCTATGTATTTAGTTTTTCTCCGTAGAATCCTTCTGTACATGCTGAAGCCAGAGAGAAGATGATGACTCAGACAAAGCCTGAAGAACAGCATAATAAAAGTGTCCACTTTCTTGGCCTGTAATGGGTAAATCCTAGCTAAGGACAGCCTTTCAGTAAAGAAGGAGAACAGGAACAGCTTAAGAGCTGGTGATTCTGGTGCACCATGAACTTTCCTGCTGGACTCATGCTACTAGAGTTGACTGATAGACTGTCAGCAGAGCAAACCGACATGAAGAGTGGCTGATGTCAGTGTGGTCCGTGTGTGTTTAGGTTCTAACAGCAAGTTCTGGAAATCCCCTTTTTATGCACTGCATTACCTCTGGTAAAAGTATCTTTCCGGTGGTTATCTAGTTTAGTACTTTTGATTATTGGGGACTTGAGACTTATGTATTTTTTCTGAATATAATGCTAAAGGTAAGTTGCGTTCATTTAAACTAGTGAAGTAGGCAGAGTTCAGTGCTATCTATGAATTTTAAAGTCTTCCCTGTGGCTCACATGGTAAAGAATCTGCCTGCAATGGGGGAGACCCAGGTTCTATCCCTGGGTCCAGATCCCCCTAGAGAAGGGAATGGCAACCCATTCCAGTAATCTTGACTGGAGAATCCCATGGCAGAGGAACTTGGCAGGCCACAGTCCATGGGGTCGAAAAGAGTCGGCTCACGACTGACCGACTGATGCATATTTTTTTTTTTAATTTTAAAATTAATTTATTTATTTAAATTGGAGGCTAATTACTTTACAATATTGTGGGGGTTTTTGCCACACATTGACATGAATCAGCCATGGTGTACATGTGTCCCCCATCCTGAACCCCTCTCCCACCTTCCTCCCCATCCCATCCCTCAGGGTTGTCCCAGTGCACCAAATTTGAATGCCCTGTTTCATGCATCGAACTTGGACTGGTCATCTGTTTCACATATGGTGATATACATGTTTCATTTCTATTCTCTCAAATCATCACACCCTTGCCTTCTCCCACAGAGTCCAAAATTCTGTTCTTTATGTCTGTGTCTCTTTTGCTGTTTCACATATAGGGTCATCGTTACCATCTTTCTAAGTTCCATGTGTATGTGTTAATATACTGTATGGGTGTTTTTCTTTCTGACTTATTTCACTCTGTATAGTAGGCTCCAGTTTCATTCACCTCATTACAACTGTTTCAAATGTGTTCTATTTAATAGCTGAGTAATATTCCATTGTGTATATGTACCACAGCTTTCTTATCCATTCGTCTGCTGATGGACATCCAGGTTGCTTTCATGTCCTAGCTATTGTAAACAGTGCTGCGATGAACACTGGGGTACACATGTCTCTTTCAATTCTGGTTTCCTCGGTGTTTGTGCCCAGCAGTGGGATTGCTGGGTCATATGGCAGTTCTATTTCTAGTGTTTTAGGGAATCTCTGGAGCTTCCCTGGTGGCTCAGATGGTAAAGCATCTGCCCACAACGAGGAAGACCTGGGTTTGATCCCTGGGTTGGAAAGACTCCCTGAAGAAGGAAATGGCAACCCACTCCAGTACTCTTGCCTAGAAAATTCCATGGATGGAGGAGCCTGGTGGGCTACAGTCCATGGGGTCGCGAAGAGTTGGACACGACTGAGCGACTTCACTTCACTTAAGGAATCTCCACACTGTTCTCCATAGTGGCTGTACTAATTTGCATTCCCACCAACAGTGTAAGGGGGTTCCCTTTTCTCCACACCTTCTCCAGCATTTATAGTTTGTAGACTTTTTGATAATAGCCATTCTGACCAGCGTGAGATGGCACCTCATTGTGGTTTTGATTTGCATTTCTCTGATAATGAGTGATGTTGAGCATCTTTTCATGTGTTTGTTAGCCATCTGTATGTCTTCCTTGGAGAAATGTAAGTTTAGTTCTTTGGCCCATTTTTTGATTGGGTCATTTATTTTTCTGGTATTGAGCTGCACAAGCTGCTTGTATATTTTGGAGATTAATTCTTTGTCAGTTGCTTCATTTACTGTTATGAAAATAACAGTATCTGAAGGCTGTCTTTTCATCTTGCTTATAGTTTCCTTTGTTGTGCAAAAGCTTTTAAGCTTAATTAGGTCCCATTTATTTATTTTTGCTTTTATTTCCATTACTCTGGGAGCTGGGTCCTAGAGGATCTTGCTGTGATTTATGTCAGAGAGTGTTTTGCCTGTGTTTTCCTCTAGGAGTTTTATAGTTTCTAGTCTTATATTTAGATCTTTAATCCATTTTGAGTTTGTTTTTGTGCATGGTGTTAGGAATTGTTCTAGTTTCATTCTTTTACAAGTGGTTGACCAGTTTTTCAAGCACCACTTGTTAAAGAGATTGTCTTTTCTCCATTGTGTATTTTTGCCTCCTTTCTCAAAGATAAGCTATCCATAGGTGCATGGATTTATCTCTGGGCTTTCTATTTTGTTCCACTAATCTACAATTCTGTCTTTGTGCCAGTACCATACCGTCTTGATGACTGTAGCTTTGTAGTATAGTCTGAACTCAGGCAGGTTGATTCCTCCAGTTCCATTCTTTCTCAAGTTTGCTTTGGCTATGTGAGTTTTATTGTATTCCATACAAACTGTGGAATTATTTGTTCTAGTTCTGTGAAAAATACCATTGGTAGCTTGATAGGGATTGCATTGAATACAGATTGCTTTGGGTAGTATACTCATTTTCACAATATTGATTCTTCCAATCCATAACATGGTATATTTCTCCATCTATTTGTATCATCATTGATTTCTTTCATCAGCATTTTATAGTTTTCTATATATAGGTCTTTTGTTTCTTTAGGTAAATTTATTCCTAAGTACTTTATTCTTTTTGTCACAGTGGTGAATGGGATTGTTTCCTTATTTCTCTGTTTTCTCATTGTTAGAGCATAGGAATGCAAGGGATTTCTGTGTGTTAATTTTATATCCTGCAACTTTACTATATTCATTGATTAGCTCTAGTAATTTTCTGGTGGAGTCTTTAGGGTTTTCCATGTAGAGAATCATGTCATCTGCAAACAGTGAGATTTTTACTTCTTCTTTTCCAATCTGGATCCCTTTTATTTCTTTCTCTTCTCTGATTGCTGTGGCTAAAACTTCCAAAACTATGTTGAATAGTAGTGGTGAGAGTGGGAACCCTTGTCTTGTTCCTGACTTAAGGGAAATGCTTTCAGTTTTTCACCATTGAGGGTAATGTTTGCTGTAGGGTTTATCATATATGGCTTTTATTATGTTGAGGTATCTTCCTTCTATGCCTACTTCCTGGAGAGTTTTTATCATAACTGGGTGTTGAATTTAGTCAAAGGCTTTCTCTGAATCTATTGATATAATCGTATGGTTTTTATCTTTCAATTTCTTAATGTGGTGTATCACATTGATTGGTTTGCAAATATTGAAGAATCCTTGCATCCCTGAGGTAAAGCCCACTTGGGCATGATGTATGATCTTTTAAATATGTTGTTGGAGTATGTTTGCTAGAATTTTGTTGAGGATTTTTGCATTTATGTTCATCAGTGATATTGGCCTGTAGTTTTCTTTTTTTGATGGCTTCTTTGTCTGGTTTTGGTATTAGGGTGAGGGTGGCCTCATAGAATGAGTTTGGGAGTTTACCTTCCTCTGCAATTTTCTGGAAGAGTTTGAGTAGGCTAGGTATTAGCCCTTCTTTAAATTTTTGATGGAATTCACCTGTGAAGCCGTCTGGTCCTGGGCTTTTGTTTGTTGGAAGATTTTTGATAACAGTTTCAATTTCCATGCTTGTGATGGGTCTGTTAAGATTTTCTATTTCTTCCTGGTTCAGTTTTGGAAGGTTATGCTTTTCTAAGAGTTCATCCATTTCTTCCAAGCTGTCCATTTTATTGGCATATAGTTGCTGATAGTAGTCTTATGATCCTTTGTATTTCTGTGTTGTCTGTTGTGATTCCTCCATTTTCATTTCTAATTTTGTTGATTTGATCCTTCTCCCTTTTTTCTTGATGAGTCTGGCTAATTGTTTGTCTATTTTATTTATCTTCTCAAAGAACCAGCTTTTAGTTTTGTTGATTTTTCCTATAATCTCCTTTGTTTCTTTTTCATTTATTTCTGCTCTAATTTTTATGATTTCTTTCCTTCTACTAACCCTGGGGTTCCTCATTTCTTCTTTTTCTAGTTGATTTAGGTGTAAATTTAGGCTACTTATTTGATTTTTCATGTGTTTCTGGAGGTAAACTTGTATTACTATGAACCTTTCCCTTAGCACTGCTTTTACTGAATCCCATGGGTTTTGGGTTGTCATGTTTTCATTTTCATTTGTTCCTATGCATATTTTGATTTCCTTTTTTATTTATTCTGTGATTTTTTGGTTATTCAGAAGCATGTTGTTTAGCCTACACATGTTTGTATTTTTAATAGTTTTTTTTTCCTGTAGTTGACATCTAATCTTTCTGCATTGTGATCAGAAAAGATGCTTGAAATGATTTCAGTTATTTTAAAAAATTTACCAAGGCTAGATTTATGGCCCAAGATGTGGTCTATCCTGGAGAATGTTCTGTTCTATGTGCACTTGACAAAATGGCGAAATTCACTGCTTTGGGGTGAAATGTCCTATAGATATCAATTAGGTCTAACTGGCCCATTGTTTCATTTAAAGTTTGTGTTTCCTTGCTAATTTTCTGTTTGGTTGATCTATCCAAAGGTGTGAGTGGGGTGTTAAAGTCTTCCACTATTATTGTGTTACTGTTAATTTTCTCTTTTATATTTGTTAGCATTTGCCTTATGTATTGAGGTGCTCCTATGTTGGGTTTATATATATTTATAATTGTTATGTCTTCTTCTTGGATTGATCCTTTGATCATTAGGTAGTGTCCTTCTTTGTCTCTTTTCATACTCTTTATTTCAAAGTCTATTTTATCTGATATGAGTATTGCTACTCCTGCTTTCTTTTGGTCTCCATTTGCATCAATATCTTTTTCCAGTTCTTCACTTTCAATCTGTATGTGTCCCTTGGTTTGAGGTTGGTCTCTTGTAGACAGCATATATAGGGGTCTTGTTTTTGTATCCATTTAGCCAGTCTTTGTCTTTTGGTTGGGGCATTTGACCCATTTACATTTAAGATAGTTATTGATAAGTTTGATCCCATTGCCATTTACTTTGCTGTTTTGGGTTTGAGTTTATAAACCTTTTCGGTGTTTCCTGTCTAGAGAAGATCCTTTAGCATTTGTTGAAGAGCTGGTTTGGTGGAGCTGAACTCTCTCAGCTTTTGCTTGTCTGTAAAGCTTTTGATTTCTCCTTCATATTTGAATGAGATCCTTGCTGGGGATAGTAATCTGGGTTGTAGGTTTTTCTCTTTCACCACTTTAAGTATGTCCTGCCATTCCCTTCTGGCCTGAAGAGTTTCTATTGAGAGATCAGCTGTTATCCTTATGAGGATCCCCTTGTGTGTTATTTGTTGCTTTTCCCTTTCTGCTTTTACTATTTGTCCTTTGTGTTTAATCTTTGTTAGTTTGATTAATATGTGTCTTGGGGTGTTTTGCCTTGGGTTTATCCTGTTTGGGATTCTCTGGATTTCTTAGAATTGGGTGGCTATTTTCTTCCTCATTTTAGGGAAGCTTTCAACTATTATCTCCTCAAGTATTTTCTCATGCCCTTTCTTTTTGTCTTCTTCTTCTGGAACTCCTATGATTCGAATGTTGGGGCATTTAACATTGTCCCAGATTTCTCTGAGTTTGTCCTCATTTCCTTTAATTATTTTTCCTTTTTTCCTCTCTGCTTCATTTATTTCCACCATTCTATCCTCCATCTCATTTATCCTACCTTCTGCCTCAGTTATTCTAATGTTAGTTCCCTCCCTCCACAGTGCTTTTGATCTCAGTTATTTCATTATTCATTATTAATTGACTGTTCTTTATTTCTTCTGGGTCTTTGTTAAACACTTATTGCATCTCCTCAGTCCTTGTCTCTGGTCTATTTATCTGTAACTCCATTTTGTTTTCGAGATTTTGAATCATCTGTACTATCATTATTCTGAATTCTTTTTCAGGTAGACTCTGTATCTCCTCCTCTTTGGTTTGGTTTGGTGCGCAATTATCATGTTCCTTTATCTGCTGAATATTTCTCTGCCTTTTTGTTTTGTTTAGATTGTTGTGTTTTAGGTGTCCTTTCTGTAGGCTAGAAGTTCATGGTTCCTCTTTGTTGTGGAGCCTGCTCCCTGTGGGTGGGGTTGGACTAGTGACTTGTCAAGGTTTCCTAGTTAGGGGAGCCTGTGTCGTGTTCTGGTGGATGGAGCTGGATCTCTTCTCTCTGGAGTGCAATGAAGTGTCTAGTAGTGAGTTTTGGGATGTCTATGGGTTTGGCATGGCTTTGGGAAGCCTGTCTTTTAATGCTTAGGGCTGTGTTCCTGCTTTGGTGGAGAATTAGTGTGATATGTCTTGCTCTGGAACTTGTTGGTTCTTGTGTGGATCTTGGTTTCAGTGTAGGTATGGAGGCTTTTGTGTGAGCTCTTGTCTATTAATGTTCCCTGGAATCAGAAGTTCTCTGATATTCTCAAGGCTTGGAGTTAAGCCTCCTGCCTCTGGCTTTCAGTCTTATTCTTACAGTAACTTCAAGACTTCTCCATCCATACAGCACAGATGATAAAACATCTGGGTTAATGGTGAAACAATTCTCCATAGTGAGGGACACCCAGAGAGGTTCACAGAGTTACATGGAGAAGAGAAGAGGGAAAAGGGAGATAGAGGTGACCAGGAGGAAAAGAGGGGGAATCAAAAGGGGAAAGAGCAATATAGCCAGTAACCAACCCTAGGGGCTCTCCACAGTTTGGAACACCCAGAGAGATTCACAGAGTTACATAGAGAAGAGAAGAGGAAGGAGGGAGAGAGAGGTGACCAGGAGGAGAAGAGGGGGATTCAAAAGGGGAGAGACCAATCTAGCCAGTAATCAGTTCCCTAAGTGTTCTCCACAGCCTGGAAGACCCAGAGAGATTCACAGAGTTAAGTAGAGAAGAGAAGGGGGAGGGAGGAGATAGAGATGACCTGGGGGAGAAAAGGGAGAGTCAAAAGGGGAGAGAGCAATCAAGCCAGTAATCTTTGCTTTTTGGTATTTGTTATCAATTTTGTACCTTTAAGAACCTAATCGTCAGTATCCAAAATGGGTATTAGAATAGAGGATAGACTCTCAAAAAGAAATATTAAAAATGCAAAACAAAATTACAAAAATTATAAAATATATATATTTGAATTTTGCTTTAAAATATGGTCTTTTTTGCAAGATAATAGTAGGTTATAAAAATGAAAATTAAAGGAGTAATAGAGAAGTTAAATTAAAAAAATTTTAAAGTGATAATAGTAAAAATATATCTAGGAATTTCTCTGGAGCTGTTGTGGGAAGTGTGGGGTCAGTTCATTTTCAGATAGTTTCTTGTTCCAGCTTGTACTTGTTCTCAAGGTCTATAGGCCCCTTTCAATGTCTAGTCAATGTTAACTACAGGGTTTTAATCTGTTGCACCAGTCACTTCCAGAGTGGTTCCCACTTCTTTGTTTATTTTGGCTTCCTCTGTTTGCAAGTCTCTTCAGTGTCTAATTTCTGCTCTGACACAAGGGTGTGAAAGTGGTCACTTATTTAGACTCACTTATTCAGTTGTGTTGTGGGGAGGCAGGAACACCTCAAATATCGCTGGTGTGTGCGGGGTGTACTCACATGTATGGACTGGGTTTGCCCCAGCTCAAGGCGGCATGTGCTTCCTGGGTCTACACTGCTCAGGCTCCAAGGTGCTCCACAGGGGCACTGTCCAAAGTGGACCCTGCATTTTGTGCACCCCCCAGGTCTACGCCGCTCAGGTTCTCGGGTACTCTGAAAGGGCACAGACTCGGTTAGGTGTGCGTTTTGTGCCCTTCCCAGGTCGAGCAGCTCAGGCAACCAGGTGTTTGGCAAGTGCGCTGTCCCACGTGGGCCGTGCGTCCCAATCACCTTCCCAGTCCAAGCCACTCGGTATCCCGGGTGCGCCGCAAGAGCACCGTCTCAGGTGTGCCGTGTGTCTCCTCTGGGGAGCTGATCTCTGAGTGCGACCCTCCTGGCAGATGTCAACCATCCAGGATCCCAGGAAGGCGTGGTTAGCAACTGGGAGCCTGCTCACATTTCAGTGGAGGCCGCCGGTCTCTGTGCCCGAGATTGCAGCAGCCCCTTGCCTTCCGGTTCTGGCTGTCGCACACCTGCCTCTATGCCTCTGGCAGGCAGGAGGGGCCTGTTTGGTATTTGCTCAATCCCTTGTTGTGTGAGCAGGCCAGTCTGCACGTTACAGTCTTTGGTGGGAAAGTTCTCTCTTTTTTTTTTCCTCTGGCAATCCCACAGTTTAGGTTGCTGTCTCACATTTGCTCCCTCAGATTGTCCTCAGGACATTCAGTACAGGTCCTTACCCTAAGCACTGATTATGCAGCCCATGCCTCCCTGTCCAGCCCCTGCTCGCTGGTGGCCAACACAAGCGTCTGGGCTGCTTCTCCGCTGGCAGTTGCAGTTAGGCGCTTATTCTGTGGGTTTTTGTTTTTGTTTTCTCCTGGTTATGTGGCCCTCTGAAATTCCAAAATTCCCCACAGACCCGCCTGTGAGAGGGTTTCTTACTGTTTGGAAACTTCTCCTCCTTCAGGACTCCCTCCAAAGGATGGCTCTCTGTCCCTAACTCTTTTGTCTCTCTTTTTGTCTTTTATATTTTGTCCTACCTCCTTTCAAAGAGAATGGGCTGCCTTTCTGGGTGCCTGGTGTCTTACGCCAGCATTCAGAAGTTGTTTTGTAAAAGTTGCTCGACATTCAAGTGATCTTTTGATGAATTTGTCGGGGAGAAATTGGCCTCCCCGTCCTATTCCTCCGCCATCTTAGGACCACCCTGACACGTGAATTTTAAATCTGTGGTTTCAGTTATATGTATGTAAAGATACACAGAAAGAGTACTTAACATAGTTTATTAGCACGGTTAAGTGGAAGAATATTTAGGGATTGCCCCGGCAGTCCAGTGGTTAGGACTCCAAACTTCCAATGCATCAGTTACAGGTTTGATCCCTGGTCAGGGAACTAAGATCCCACAGGCTGCACAGCAAGGCTCAAAAAGAAAAAAAAAAAAGAAAAACACAAATTATTAATTTAAAAAGTGGGAGAACATTTGAACCTCAGTCTTCACTGCTGTCATGGAAGTTCATATTAGGTAAGGGAGAGAAAACCAGAACATTTGTTCATAGTTTTGTTCCTGTCCTTTGGTCCAAGTGAACTAAGCTACCAGCCCCTAAACACCTCCATCAGGTCTGCATGGGACCAGTGCATGACACTGAACGTCCAGCCACAATTTGGTCCTCTCACCTGTGTGTTCGGGCTTTCTCTGGCACGTGATAACATTTAAGATTGTGTCCTTGACTCAAAGCAGAAGTTAAATTTTATACTAGGGGGACACTGCAGAGTTTTGATTTGCATTGTTGTTACACAGAAATGAATTTGTCTATTGTTTCCCTCATTGTGCCAACGAAGTGAACCAGGTATATGTATATGTATATGTATATGTACATGTATATGTATATCCCCTCTCTCCTGAGCCACCCTCCCACCACCCACCCTGTTGCCATCCCACCCTTCTAGGTCATCACAGAGCAATGAGCTGACATCCTGTGGCTGCACATTTAAGTTCTCAAAGCGGTGCTGAAATATTGCATTGTTTTTATTTTTTTAAAACTCAGTTTAAAAACAAGAGTAAGGCATTTTAAAGACCCTGATGCTGGGAAAGATTGAGGGCAGAAGGAGAAGCAGGTGACAGAGGATGAGATGATTGGATAGCATCACCGACTCACTGGACATGAGTTTGAGCAAACTCTGCGAGGTAGTGGAAGAGAGGGAAGGCTGGCATGCTGCAGTCCATGGGGTCGCACAGAGTCAGACACAACTTAGCGACTGAACAAAGTGTTCTTCAAAAGAGGCTTCTAAGTGTGTTCCTATTTTGTATATGGGCTCAGGCTTTGTGACGAATGAAAAAGTTGCTCTCAAATATGATAAAGCTTTGAAGAACTTAAAAAAAATTCTAGTTTTAACTGTTGCTTCATATGAAGCAAATTCCATGTGTGACAATGAGTTATTGAATGCCTGCTCAACACCAGACACCTACCTAGATATGTGAGTGTATCAACCATTCTCTGGCATGTCGACAGTAGGTCAAGTAGATAGTAATAAACATTTGAAAAGTCACACGTATTGGTCACACATGGATACCGGTACTCTCAGGCTTATGTGTTCTCTCTTTTCATTTCACTCTTGATTTTCTTTTCTTCTATGGCTCAAGGTGCTGACTGCAACCACACACAAGGCCTTGACAGGAAAGCATATCATCCGTTTGCTCTCAAGTGCCTTGATTGAATACAGGTAGCAGGAGCCAAGGGTATGTGCAACTAGCTTGGGTTTGAGTAATGTGGATCACTTGTTTGCTGGCAGTCAATGCTAGTTTTTCAAAACCTGCACCTGATCTCTTTCAGTCATATTTTCTGTGTGCTCTTTAAAAACTCCTCTGTGCTAAGGTAACTTATTTTCTGATTAAAAATGAATGATGGTAAGTAAGTGGACAGGGAGAGGTCAAGACAGAGAGGATGATGTTAATGGGGTTTATGAGTTCTTTCACTTTTTCTCAGTCAGCAGGTCCTTTAGCTGGTGTCAACTGCTTTACAAACACTTGCTTATTATTTATTCTTCTCAATATCTCCAGCTGAGAACTAGCCTTGTTTCCATTTTGAAGATGAAGAAATATGTGAAAAGTTGGCAAACATCACTGGCCAGGCAGGCTGATGCAGAATTTGATGAGTCTTCATAGAGACTCAGGGGCTTGTGAGTCCTATCTGTGAACTCCAGATTGGTGTTCCAGGTAATGTGGTGTTAGGTAGGTTTTTTTTTTTTTTAAACTTTGGAGTAGCACATGTTGAAGATGATCTTTATTGGGTAAGACTAGTTTTTGGTGTTTGATCATTAGCCAGGCACCAAATCAATTAATTAAAGCAAGGATTTAGGGATTTCCCTGGTGGTCCAGTGGTGAAGAATCTGCCTGCCAATGAAGGCGACATGGGTTTCGTCTCTGGTCCAGGAAGATCCCACATGCCTCAGGGCAACTAAGCCCATGTGACACAACTACTGAATCCCACACACCCTAGAGCCCGTGCTCTGCAACAAGAGAAGTCACTGCAGTGAGAAGCCTGAGCACCCCAGCCAGAGAGTAGCCTCCACTCGCTGAAACTAGAGAAAGCCTGAGCACAGCAACGAAGACCCAATGTAACCAAAAATAAAGATAAAATCATTTAAAAAATTTTAAAAAGAATGAGAAGGATATGGCTTAAAGGAAATCTACCTGATAGGTTTGAGTAATGTTAACACAACTGATGTGGTTCCATACAAATTTTAGAATTATTTGTTATAATTCTGTGAAATATGCCATGGAAATTTTACATGGATTGCTTTGAATTTGTGCAAGGATGTTTTAACAATACTAACTCTTCCAATTCATGAGAATGAAATACCTGTCCATATATGTGTGTCTTCTTCAACTTCTTTCATCAGTGTCTTATAGTTTTCAGTGTATAGATCTTTCACCTCCTTGATTAAAATTTATTCCTAGATATTTTATTTTCTGTTGAAATTGTAAATGGGATTGTTTTCTTAATTTGTCTCTCTGATAGTTCATTACTAGTGTATAGAAATGCAACAGATTTCTGTATGTTTATTTTGTATCCTGCAGCTCAGCTTTATTGAATTCATTGATTAGTTCTAAGGGGCGCTCGTGCGTGTGTGTGTGTGCGTGTGTGTGTGTGTGTGTGTGTGTGTGTGTGTGTGTGTGTGGCGTCTTTGAGGTTTTCTCTGTATTCCATCCTGGAGAACACTGAGATTCAAAGCAGGGGATGAGGAAGGAAAGCAGTGGAAGAAGGAAAGGAAGAAAAGTTGTTTCAGTGGGAGGTAGCGGTGACTCAGGAACCCAGGATCCTTCTTCTGTTTTATGGCTCTGTTGAACATCAAAGCTCCTCCCATGCCACCCGTGGAAAGGGAGAGATGATGAAGCTCTGAGCATGGGAAACACCTTGCTTCTGCCCAGCTGGCTAGAACTCAGCCACATGTCCCATCAATGTGTAAAGGAGGCTGGCAATTGTGGCCTCTGAACCCCCAGAAAGATAAGGAAGTTGGGTAGGAAAGTCTGCGGCATGCCCTTACTCCAAGAACCATCTTAACAGATGCGGTTACATCAGTCGAGACTATGAAACTTCTTCTCCCTTTGACAGATGATGTCATCTGGTGACATCATCTGATGTTGGTCATGGCTGAGATCTCAGACCTCAGAATCCCTTATCTGAGCAGCCTGTGGGCCTCTAGGATCTCTGACATGGCTGTGTTCTTGGCCGGTTCCAGCAGTGGGTGAGAGCTTCAAAACTCCTTTCAGTAAAAAGCATCATTGTATTCTTCAAAAGGAAGCTAAAAACTAATTTCCCCCACTTTAGTGAAACAAAGACAAGACATGATTACTCTATGAGCTACTCTTCAACACTCAGCCAAGAACAGCAACTCGGGAGAAGTCCCTGAATCCTGCCATGCCTCAGAGTCATAAAACTGGGAAAAACAGAACTGAGCGGCATGCTCTAGCCAGGCAGGTGTAGTGAAATAGGAAAGCAAGCCAGGTGTGCAGTGTTGGAGGTGGTACCTACATGAGCAATTCATAAAATCATGGCAATTAATTTTTTAAAATGTCTGGGAGGCCAAACACAACAATAGCTGCAAACTACATACCTACCAGTGGGGAACCTCTGCTTTACAAAACCTTTGCCTGTCTCTCTTACCAATTTCCTTGAATCTCAGGCTATTTTAGACTAGCTGAAAGACAACTGTTTTCTAAGGTAGAGCAGTAGTTTCTCAGCAGGCAGTCTCCTGTGAACACCACTTCAGACAAGTTCATCTTGAGCCCAAGAAGATGATCAGCTAAACATCTGGTCCTGGCAGCCCCAACAGCTGCACACGCTTCCATTCAAACATCGTCCATATGGGCATCATTTGCCTGAAAATTGACCCTCAGGGTCTGGATGAGAAAAGAGGCTGCCAAGTGGTGTGGAAGGAGTTCACAGGGGATATCTTGAGAGGAAACTCCCATCTGCTCATGGACCATAGGTTTCCACAGACATAGCTCTGAGTGACCAGCTCTGACGATGGTGCAGGCAGACTGGCTTAACTCCTAAGGTTCATGGTGGATGTCCACAAACCCAGCCAACAGTGCATGTGATCACTGCATTAATGTGAGTCTGAGGACTGGAGGACCTGAAAGAGGAACCCAGATGGCGGATGGTAGGAACGGCAAGGGTTATTAGGGGTGTGTATGTGTTAGCCGCTCAGTTGTGTCTGACTCTTTGCGACCCTAGTATAGCCCGACAGGCTCCTCTGTCCGTGGGATTTCCCAGGCAAGAATACTGGAGTGGGTTGCCATTTCTCCTCCAGGGGATCTTCCCAATCCAGGGATAGAACCCAGGTCTCCCGCATTACAGGCAGATTCTTTACCATCTGAGCCAACAGGGAAGCCAATTATAGATATTGTTTAAGGTTAAAAAAAGAGAGAGGACAGTAAATATATAGCTTCTCATATTTTTGAAGGGGCTTCCCCAGGGCCTCACGGGGTAAAGAATCTGCCTGCAATGCAGGAAACACAGGAGACTTGGGTTCAATCCCTGGGTTGGGAAGATCCCCTGGAGGAGGAAGTGGCAACCCATTCCAGTGTTCTTGCTTGGGAAATCCCATGGACAAAGGAGTCTACTAGACTACAGTCCATGGGGTTTCAAAGAGTCCGATAGGACTGAGCGACTGGACACTCACACATACTTTAAAAAAAAAAAAGGAGAGAGTTAGGTCCAGTCCTCTCAGGTGGAGCTGTGATTCCTGATCCTAATGTGCTCCAGCCTCTAGGGGGAGCTCAAGATGACACATGGGTAGGGCCTGGAGAGAAAAACTGAGGGTTCTAAGGCAAGGTTGTGTGACTGGAGCATTCTCTTAGGGGCAGAGTGTTCAGGGAAAGAGGTTTGTTTAAATTCTATTTCTTTTTAGATTGTTTCACTCTCATTCACCAGTGCCCAGTGTCCTTGCTCTCTCATTTGCTGTTGGAGACAAAAGGGGGGCAAATGTTGTATGTTGTGCCCTCACAGGGTCAGGGTCAAGAAGCAGCAGTTAGAACCACACATGGAACAACAGACTGGTTCCAAATTGGGAAAGGAGTATGTCAAGGCTGTATATTGTCACTCTGCTTATTTAACTTATATGCATAGTACATCATGTGAAATGCTGGGCTGGAAAGCACAAGCTCGAATCAAGATTGCTGGGAGAAATATCAATAACCTCAGATATGCAGATGACACCATCCTTACGACAGAAAGCAAAGAGGAACTAAAGAATCTCTGGATGAAAGTGAAAGGGGAGAGTGAAAACACTGGCTTAAAACTCAACATTCAAAAAACAAAGATCTTGGCAGGCAGTCCCATCATTTCATGGCAAATAGATGGGGGAACAATGGAGACAGTGACAGACTTTATTTTCTCTGGCTTCAAAATCACTGCAGATGGTGACCGCAGCCGTGAAATTAAAAGCTCCTTGAAAGAAAAGCTATGACCAACCTAGACAGCATGTTAAAAGGCAGAGACATTACTTTGCTGACAAAGGTCCGTCTAGTCAAAGCTATGGTTTTTCCAGTAGTCATGTATGGATGTGAGAGTTGGACCATAACGAAAACTGAGCACTGAAGAATTGATGCTTTTGAACTGTGCTGTTGGAGAAGACTCTTGAGAGTCCCTTGGACAGCAAGGAGATCAAACCAGTCAATCCCAAAGGAAATCAGTCCTGAATATTCATTGGAAGGATTGATGCTGAAGCTCCAATACTCTGGCCACCTGATGTGAAGAGCTGACTCATTGGAAAAGACCCTGATGCTGGGAAAGATTGAAGGCAGGAGGAGAAGGGGACAACAGAAGATGAGATGGTTGGATGGCATCACCGACTCGAAGGACATGAGTTTGAGCAAGCTCTGGGAGTTGGTGATGGATAGGGAGGCCTGTCATGCTGCAGTCCATGGGATCGCAGAGTCTTACACGACTTAGTGACTGAACTGAATTGAACTGATGCCCTAGTAGAGATGCCTGCATCTCCACCAGAGCAGGGCAGACAGATGCTGGTAAAAATGACAACTCTGATGGCAGAGTCTTGCTGCGTGTAGCAAGTCTGCAGCCCAAGGAATTTTAAAGGCAGCTATTTTCAACAGTGGCCTGTAAATGCACATCTTAAATAGCAGATCTCACACATGGCCCAACACTGAATCTATTATAACAGGAAGGCTTATTTTTTTTAAATTAAAGTTTATTTATTTATTGGGGAATTGTTGCTTTACAACATTGTGTTAGTTTCTTCTGTATAACAATATGAATCAGCTATATGTATATATATATATATATATATCCTAGAGGAGAAAATGGGAACCTACTCCAGTATTCTGGCCTGGAGAATTCCATGTACAGAGGAACCTGGTTGTCTAAAGTCCATGGGGTCACAGAGTCAGACATAACTGAGTAACTTAGTTCACACGCATATATATATATCCCCTCTCTCTTGAGTCTCCCTCCCACTGTCCATCCCACCCCTCTAGGTCATCACAGAGCACGGAGCTGAGCTCCCTGTGCTACATTGCAGCTTCCTCCTAGCTCTCTATTTTACACACAGTGGTATATATATATGTCAATGCTACTCTCTCAATTTATCCCACACTCCCTTCCTCCCTGTATCCACAAGTCCGTTCTCTATGTCTGTGTCTCTATTCTTGCCCTGCAAATAGGTTCATCTGTACCATTTTTCTAGATTCCATAGCTACATGAGTTAATGTATGATGTTAAATCTCTTTATGACTTACTTTACTCTGTGTGGCAGACTCTAGGTCCATTCACATCTCTGCAAATGACCCAACTTCATTCCTTTTTATGTCTGAGCCTTTACTAATGCTGCTTTGGCTTAAAAAAAAGAAAGAAAGAAAGCTTTGTGCGGTAGCCGCAGTGCAGAATTCCAGTCCCATATCAGTAACATCTGCTGATTCTGCCTTCTGAACAAAGTAATCAATCCCCGCTGGAGGCTACAGTGCAGAAAAGGAAGCATGCTGGTTGGGAGGCTCTGCTTCCTGACCTCAGTGATGTGACCTCAGATGCCATAGAATGCGCTTCACTCCTTGCTGGAAGCATAGAGAAGTTCTCTAAGGGGACCCTTGCTCTGCCTTTCTGGAGCATTAATGCTGCTGCTGTTTAGTCGCTCATTCGTGTCTGACTCCTTGTGACCCCATGGACTGTAGCCCTCCAGGCTCCTCTGTCCATGGGATTTCCCAGGCGAGAATACTGGAGTGGGTTGCCATTTCCTCCTCCAGGGGATCTTCCCAACCCAGGGATCAAACCTGTGTCTCCTGCATTGGCAGGCAGATTCTTTACCACTGAGCCACCCAGGACTGCTCCTAACGACTGACTCTCTCAGGATTTAGACCTTGATTCAGAGCTTGAATCTATGAGTCAGAGCTTCCTAGGTGATGTGCCCACCCATTTGGACAACACTCCTGGATCTGGGAGCACCTATCAGAAGCAGTACCCATCCTGGTGTCTGGAAAATGATCTATAGCATGTATTCGAGCAGCCTGGTTTTGACATTTTATTAATCATAAAGCCAGATAATCTAAAATGATAATGTATTTGTGATAGGGCTCAACATTTCCAATTTTCTAAGTAAACATTTTAAGGGTTGACTTGAGGCTTCATTTTTTTTTAAATAATGCTATTCTCTGGGGAATTTCTTCTGCTTTATTTCCTTTTTTTTTTTTAAACTCAAATTGCAATTTAAATCTGTGCACATATAAGGAATTCCAAGAAGATACCATTACACAGAGGCAGGAACTACTATTCTTGTTTTGGATCTGGGAGGAGAAAGGAATTATTTCAAATGGCATATCTGTATGTAATCAATGAGTGTGAATTTTGATTGTTTTTCACATTTTTAAGAGGTCTCCTGCATGCTTTGTATTGCAAAGTCTTTTCACAAATACTGTCACCTTTAACTTCATCTTCAAAACATGTCTGTGTAATAGATATTGTTATCTTTATCTTATGAATTAAGAGATCAGTAAGTTTCAGAAAGAGACAGCTTTCCTTTTCTCTGTTTCCTACCAGCATTCATATACTCCTTCATCCATTGCTTTGATTGGCCACCAACTCTGAGTGTCCATCTTCTACGTACCCAGGCTTCAGTTAAACATGGTGCTTGCCTTTGAGGACGTCCTCATCTGATGGAGAAGTCAGAGGGCAATCAAGAATGTCAATTCAATATGCTAAGATAATTGAGAATGATTTTTTTAATTCTAAACTGTTATTTCATATACATCCATTGAGCGCTTATTTAAGTGCAACTCCATAAGAGATATGAAAGTGAGTAAGACATGGACACCTCTGTTAAGTATGCCAGTCTAGCTGGTGAGGGGCATAGAAAGACAATACATCTTCTGCTGCATGCAAGAAACATTCCTGTCTGTCCATAATGCGACTTAGTTCTGTTTTGGCTCATGTCATGGGAGAGCCAAGGAAACTTGACCTCAGTCAAGGGTAGTGTCAAGAGTCTTGCATGTCGGTAGGTACTGGGGTGAAGAGTTTTGATGGTGGGTCCACACCCAGGTAGCGCTAGTGGTAAAGAACCCACCGACTAATGCAGAAGATTTTAGAGACACAGGTTCAATCCTTGTGTTGGGAAGATCCCCTGGAGGAGGACATGGCAACCCATTCCCATTTTCTTGCCTGGAGAATCCCATGGACAGAGGAGCCTGGCGGTCTGTGGTTCATAGGGTCACAGAGAGTCAGACATAACTGATGTGACTTAGCACTTATGCAGGCAAGAGCAGAGTCATCTTTTATTTCTGATTCTAAGCTGTTTCCATGTCATACTTGGGGGATTGGGGACATTTCCACTCCTTCCGTCTACAGGTGTATGCTTGTGGAGGTGTGGGGAAGTTGCCAAGGATGTCTTTAGGAGGCTAGATAAAGTTTCATCTACTTTACTGTTGTTGTTCAGTCGCTAAGTCGAGTCCAACTCTTTGCAACCCCATGAACTGCAGCATGCCAGGCTCCTCTGTCTTCCACTATCTCCCTGGAGTTTGCTCAGACTCATGTTAATTGAGTCAGTGTTGCTATCTAACCATCTCACCCTCTGTTGCCCTCTTTTCCTTTTACCTTCAATCTTTCCCAGCATCAGGGTCTTTTCCAATGAGTCGACTCTTCATCTACTTAGATGCACTCTATATCATCCTGTTTCTGGGAACTGGCTGCCTCCTCAAAGAGAAAAATAATTTATGGTACTTGTTAAAAATGGTAAGGAAGACTTTACTCAAGGTAGGATTACTGCAATTTTTTAAAGAGTTTATTTATTTTATTTAGGCTGCACTGGGTCTTCAATTTGCTACTCAGGTTTTGTTGTCCTGTGGCATGTGGGATCTTAGTTCCCTGACCAGGGATTGAACCCTCCCTGCATTGGAAGGCAGGGTCTTAACCACTGGACCATGAAGGAAACCCCACTATAACAGCTTTTGCAGGGGAGGAAGACTGGGCTCACCTATGAATACAATAAGGGCAAGTGGAGATTTATAACCAAAGAGCAGGTAAGGGCTCTAGATGGAAAATTACTAAGACGAAATAGCAGAATTAAGGAGGATCCTGTCTAAACCAACTTGACAGGATATTTGCTGAGGGCAGGCCAGGGCAATAAGCTCTCAAGGGTGAAAAGTAAGGAATTTGATCAGATAGGATCAAGGATGGGGGATTTTCTTTAAACTAAACTGGCAAGATTCTTGCTAAAATTGGAATAAGCAGGCCAGGAACTGAGCTCAAGGTTAGAATGAGGATTCAGAGGAGCCTGACTCAAGTTTGTTGAAGCAGGAAGTCTTTGTCACCTCCTGACTCCTCTCTGGTGGAATCCTTTTTCTCCTCTTCCTTTTTTAAAAAATTATTTTTATTTTTCATTAAAGTATAGTTGCTTTACAATTCTCTGTTGGTTTCTGCTGTAAGGCAGATTAAATGAACTATAGGTATACATATATCTTGTCCCTCTTGAGGCTCCCTCCCTGCCTGCCCTTCCCCCCACCCCCTGGCCCAGGTCATTAGAGAGCATGAAGCTTAGCTCCCTGCGCTATACAGCAGCTTCCATCTAGCTATCTATTTTACACATGGTAGTGTATATGTCAGTGCTTTGGGTTGTTGTTCAGTCACTCAGTCATGTCCAACTCTTTGCGACCCCCATGGCTGCAGCACACCGGGTTTCCCTGTCCTTTTTTACCTCCCAGAGCTTGCTCAAACTCATGTCCATTTAGTCAGTGATGCGTCCAATCATCTCATCCCCTGTCACCCCCTTCTCCTCCTGCCCTCACTCTTTCCCAACATCAGGGTCTTTTCCAATGTGTCGGCTCTTCGTATCAGGTGGCCGAAGTATTAGGGCTTCAGCTTCAGCATCAGTCCTGCGAGAGAATAGTCAGGGTTGATTTCCTTTAGGATCAACTGGTTTGATTTTTTTGCAGTCCAAGGGACTCTCAAGAGTCTTCTCCAGTACCACAGTTCAAAAGCATCAATTCTTCAATGCTCAGCCTTCTTTATGGTCCAACTCTCACATCCATACAGACATGTTGAGCACCTTTGCACGTGCCTCTTGGCAATTTTTTGTGTCTTCTTTGGAGAGACAGTCTTTTAGGTCTTCTGTCCATTTTTTGATTGGATTGTTTTTCTGATATTGAACTGTTTGTATATTTTGGAGGTTAATCCTTTGTCCACCGTTTCATTTGCAAATATTATCTCCCACTCTCTGAGGGTTATCTTTTCATCTTATTTATGGGTTCCTTTTCTGTGCAAAAGCTTTTAAGTTAATTGAGAGATTAGCATTTACCTGTATAGTCAAAGCTATGATTTTTTCCAGTGGTCATGTACAGACACGACTTAGCAACTGAAGAGAACAAAATACAGAGTATAATGCCCAGTGGCTGGCACACAGTCAGTGCTTAATAACTGCTGAATCTTTACCCCTTTCATTTCTTTGGAGAAAAGCAACCACATCAGCTAAAGTCAGGGACTGAAATAGATCTTACTCCCCTGTGTTCTTGGTCTGGTCATGGACACTCGAACAGGATCCGCTGATGTGGGACAATGACCAAGCCTGACCCTGTATCCCTAGCCCAAGCCCAGGCTGCCCAGGGCATCTCTTATTGCCCGGGTATACTTTCTTTTCCCTCAGATTCCAAAAATGGCCATTCCAGACAGACCTTCTCTCAGCCAGCCGCCTCCGCGGCTGGCCACGTTGAAGCCTGCATTTGTCAAATGACAGATTTAATGAAAAACGAAGCACAGACTCAGATGCATTAAAGAAGTAACAGAGCTTTTGGGGCTGAATCACACTACAAAACAGTTCTGTGCAGCCAGGCTCAGTGAGATTGATCTCTTTAAGTCCTGCGTCTAGCTCTGATATTTCATCTCAGGGAGTCAATATTGTGGTGTGGCCATCTAAACAGTACCCTCGTCTGCCCATATATAAATTGTTGGATGGCAGTCTGGAAAATTTCTCCCATGTAGTCATTTCCTTGTTAATCATAAGCCAGTTTCTTTGTTGTTTTCTTTCTTTCCTTTCCTATTTTTTGGCTGTATCTCGTGGAACGTGGGATCTCAGTTCCCTGACCTGGGATGGAAACCACGCCCTCTGCAGTGGAAGGGCAGTATCCTAACCACTGGACCGTCAGGGAAGTCCCTTTGTTGCTTTAATGCACGAAGACTCGGTTTGTTGAGCCAGCCAGCCTGTCAACATGACATACGTAGATCTGAACATGAGATTAAACTTAGGCCCCAAGAAATGGCTAGATGGGAGGGAAACTGAAATAAAGGAAAAGTTAAGTCTTAGTGCATTGCTTGTCTATTCTGGCAAAGACGGTTTGAGAGACAGAATTCAATAAAGACTTTTTAAAAATTATCCACATGAAAAAAATGTCTAAACAAAACACAAAACCAGGCAATACAGAATAAACGTGTTGATGATGGCTTCTTTGCCTTTAAAGCAGGTGAGCTCAGAGAACTATGGTGAGGATTCACTGAAATAATGCACCAGAGTAGTTATGAGCCCAGTGCATGACTCAGGAGCACCCAGTAAATGCTGGCTACTGTTAATTTTATCCCTCGTCTTCTTTTTGATGAAAAAAAAAAGAGCTATGAGCACATAGCTGAGGAGAGAGAGTGTTTTCCAGGAAGTCAGGAAAAGCTTAACCTCTGGGGGTAGGGGGATCAGAGAGAGTGTGAAATCTAGGAAAATGGTATAGATGATCTTATTTGCAAAGCAGAAATAGAGACACAGACGTAGAGAACAAACCAAGAGGGGAAGAGAGGATGGGATGAGTTGGTAGATTGGGACTGACACATTCACATTATTGATTTAAAAAAAAATAGATTACTAATAAGAACCCCCTGTACAGCACAGGGAACTCTACTCAATGCTCTGTGGAGACCTGCATGGGAAGGGTTTCCCAGGTAGTGCTAGTAGTAAAGAACCAGACTGCCAATGCAGGAGATGTAAGAGATGTGTATTTGAGCTCCAGATGAGGAAGATCCCCTGGAGGAGGAAATGGCAAGCCACTCCAGTATTCTTGTCTGGAGAATCCCATGTACAGAGGAGACTGGCAGGCTACAGCTCATAAGGTCACACAGAGTTGACATGACTGAAGTGACTGAGCATGCATGCACAGAGCTGATTCACTTTGCCGTACAGCGGAAACTAACACCACATTGTAAAGCAACTAAACGCCAATAAAGTTTTTTTTTTTCAAGTTCAAGATATGGGGACCCCACATCAAGGTGGTATAAAAGGAGATGGAAAAGAGAGGCTAGATTTATGAGATATTGAGAAAGCAGATCAATTAAAAATTGATTACTGATTAAACCCTGGAGCTGAATGAAAGGAATGATTGAGTCTGTTTCTTAAGGTACTTGGAGGGTTGGTGGTCTCTTGACCCAAGAAAGGCATTGAAGGAGGAGGTGGAAGTGGAGGAGGGGGAGGTAATTTGAACTTGGATGGAGGGGGTTATAGTTACTAAAAGTGGGGTAAGGATTGGACAAGCCGCTTGGGCACTAGAGAAGGTAGAAGACAGACAAACAATTGGGGTGTTCAGAGAAGATATCCCAGGTGAGGACACTGAGATAGTGATGCAGAGAGGCAAGAAAGGAAGACAGGAGGGCAGGTGTGATCAAGTACCACAAAGGGGCAGTGAGATGAGGACTGACGGAAGAGAGATGCCATTTATTATCTGGGGGTGATGCTTTTCAGATAGGTCTCACTTCTGGATAGTTAAGGACAAGTACTAGTGATTTACCCAACTTCACTTTTCTGAAATTCCTTATTAATCAACAAAAGTTTTTTGGCTGCAATAGAGTTTCTTGTCCACTCTGTTGCCTGGTCCAGTGGTGTATAAAAAAGGGTTGAACAAGGAGATTCTTCCACTTATAGCCTGACAGCTTGCCTTTCTTCAAGCTGGTTATTAAGATTTTAGAAGGTCCTTCATCCATCCAGGAACTCATCGGTATCACGTTAGGTGGATGGTTTCCATGGAAACTCATCTCGTTGATTTGTTAATCATCTCTCTCTGTGCTCATGTCAGCAAGTGACCTTTCCTGGCTCCTTCTCCTCACTCCATCCATGTGTCTGGGGGTCCAGGGGGTGACAGGTGGGGTGAGACCTATCCATTCCTGACTATAAAGTTGGCCATCTTGTCCACACTATTCTTGACCTTGTGAGGACGAGAGAAAATGGTCTCCATCTGGACATCATGTAAGAGGACTGTGCAGCCTGGTTTTAAGTCCTGGCCACCCCACCTTTGGCATGTGAGATGTTCAGAAAGTTATTTAAATGCTCTGAGCCTTCACAACTTCACCTACAAAGTGCAAATAAACTCTAACTTATAGGGCTAGTGGGGGAATTAAATGAGGTGAGATATTAAAAGTAGAGGAGAGCAAACAACAGCTTATAATTGTTGAACATTTGGGTGGTTTCTAATTGCCATTACAACTGTTCTAGAAACAGTTAACTTTTGAATGAGGCAGTTAGCTCATTCAGAGTCTCTTCCTCAGGCTCTGTTCTTTGATTCATTAAGATCTTTACTTTAAAACAGGGAAGGGGAAGAAAATTCACAGAAATTTGCATGGGGTTGTGATGATAAATACTGTGAGAGATGATAAGCCCTAGACTGGGAAACCGAACGTGTAGCCTGGGATCCCGTTTCCTGATCAAGGAAGAAAACTGTCCCAGTCTCCGGTGTGACGCTCCCAGCTAAGTGCCAGATCAGATATACCCCCTCCATCCCTACATCTCTCCTGACTGCCTCCCTTCCTCTTTACCTCCTCCCACTGGGGGTCCATGCTGGAGCATCTAAGCACATCACTGCCCAGCCTGCACTTTCAGTTGAGAAACTGGGGTTAACGGAGAAGGCAATGGCACCCCACTCCAGTACTCTTGCCTGGAAAATCCCATGGATGGAGAAGCCTGGTAGTCTGCAGTCCATGAGGTCACGAAGAGTCAGATATGACTAAGCGACTTCACTTTCACTTTTCACTTTAATGCACTGGAGAAGGAAATGGCAACCCACTCCAGTGTTCTTGCCTGGAGACTCACAGGGATGGGGTCGCACAGAGTCGGACACGACTGAAGTGACTTAGCAGTAGCAGTTTCTTTGTAAGACTGAACAATTAGTTGTCGACTGACCATTCTTCTCTTGTGAATTGTTCCATCTTGTCTTTTGCCCAATCAACTTCCTCCTTAGAGTGTTTGCTTTTTGTTTGTAAAAGTTTTTTGTAGTTGTTTCAGAGGAAATAGTTTCTGACCTACTTTTCAAGAATTTTCCATTTGCATTTTTAAAAAACAGTTCTTTTCTTTTTTAAAAATCTTCTGGCTGTGCAGCATGGGGATCTTAGCTCCCCACGCAGGGATGGAATCCATGCCCCCTACATTGTCACTATGGAATCCTAACCTGGAGTGCCAGGGAAGTCCCTCCCTGTTTGCTTTTAAGTGGGCAGTACACACTTATCTAAAAAATTAAAAACGTACCAAAGGGATCATAGTTAAAAGAAAGGATCCCTCCTTCCCCTGCTCCCCATCACTCACTGCCCCTCTCTAGAGGCAACTACCAATGCTGACATCTTCTATATCTTTCCTGGGATATTGCATGAATATCCAGATTATATGTACATATGTAAGTATGTATGTCTGTGTGCACATATGTTAATAGTATATATATTCATTGGAAAAATTGATATTCATTGAAAGGACTGATGCTGAAGCTGCAATACTTTGTCTACCTGATGCAAAGAGCTGACTCATTGGAAAAGACCCCGATGCTGGGAAAGATTGAGGGCAAAAGGAGAAGTTGGCAGCAGAGGATGAGATGGTTTGATGGCATCACTGTCTTAATAGACTTGAGTTTGAGCAAACTCTATGAGATAGTGAAGGACAGAAGAGCCTGGAGTGCTGCAGTCCAGGGGGTTGCAGAGAGTCAGACTCAACTTAGGGACTGAACAACAGCAACATCTATGTTCTAGACACCATGCTGCTCAGTAACTATTGCAGGAGATGGATATTTCAGTATAAGAACGAAGGAGGAAACAGATAGAGCTGGACTCCATCTTAGGCCAGGCTGCGAACATTAGGCTACACGCATGGTCACCCTCCCAGTGGACTCTGAACTTTGTGCCCGGTGTCTATAGAAGTGGCATACCAATGGGAAACAAGACCCCCCAGATAAAAGAGCCTCAGGACTTGGACTTGGACTCTCCGTTGCCTAAAAGAATATGCTAATTATCTCTGTAACAGAACAAAGTGGCAGATTCCATTATGTTTATCGGGATATGACCACAGTCCTATTGATAAATGTCCACTGTTTATCTAGTCTTGTGACACATGAATCATGGGTTAACTTTGATTGTATCTTTTACCTTGTCCAGACTAGTTTCAAGGAATTTGGGGAGGTGGGTTTGAGCAAGTACATTTAAGGTATTTAAGGTTTTCACAAAAACTGGTCGGGGCCCTTGGCTAAGAGGAGACTCTGCCTTGGGCCCACCAGTGTAATAAACTGCTCTCCACTATCTGCATTGTCCTTCTGAGTGAGTTTGTTTCCTGGAACGCATAGCTACAACAAGAATGATAAGGCAGTATGAATAGTAATTTACTATGAATATAAAGTAATGTTAAAAAAATGCTATAAAGCAGTGTAGCAACTAGAACCACATCAACATAAGTCAGGTGGGGAAGAGGCAGAAAGAAGACAAAAGGGAGAGCCGAGAAGGACAGGCTCCGGAGGAAGAGCAGGGTTCCTGATGGATGCTTTCTACTTCCAAGCATCTCCCCATGCTGTTTACCTCCCTGTAGAATGTCCCCTCATCTTCTGTTAAAGTCCAGCTCAAGGGACTTCCCTGGTGGTCCAGTGGTTAAGACACTGTGCTTCCAATGCAGGCGGCACAGGTTCAATCACTGGTCAGGGAACTAAGATCCCACATACCTTGTTGCACAGCCAAGAAAATAAAAAAATAAAGTCCTGCTCAAGCCCCACTTTTCCCAATAAACGTGTCTCAAATTCTCTAGCTCATGTGCTCTTTCCTGGTACTTTTATTTTTTATAATTAATTTTTATTGGAGAATAGTTGCTTTACAGTATTTTGATAGCTTCCTCTGTATAACAAAATAAATCAACCATACCTATAATACATCCCCTCCCTTAGGACTTCCTTCCCATTTAGGTCACCAAGGAGCATTGAGCAGAGTTCCTATACTACACTGTAAAGAAAGAAGAAAGCGAAGTCGCTCAGCCATGTCCAACTCTTTGTGACCCCATGGGCTGTAGCCTACCAGGCTCCTCTGTCCATGAGATTTTCCAGACAAGAGTACAGGAGTGGGTTGCCATTTCCTTCTCCAGGGGATCTTCCCGACCCAGGGATTGAACCCAAGTCTCCCTCATTGCAGGCAGACACTTTACCATCTGAGCCACCAGGGAAGCCCATACTGTACTGTAGGTTCTCATTAGTTATCTATTTTATACATAGTAGTATATACATATATGTCTATCCCAATCTCCCAATCCCTCCCCTACTTGCCCCTTGGTGTCCATACATTTGTTCTCTACGTCCTTGTACTTTTATTTAGAACCACGTCCCCGAGCTCTAACGACGCCAGCAGCCCTCAGACTCCTTGAGAGAAGACACCTTGAAATTCTTTGTATATCCCCTCCTGCCTCTCCCAGGGTCTGTGTGGTGCTGGATACACGCTAGGTGCATTTTTTTGGATGAAATGATCACTCAACCAATGAAATAATTCATACTTGGTCCCATAACCATATGGCTCTGAGGGTCCATCTCCCACTGAAATCCCTGTTGGCCTTTGAAGATGAGCAAAAATGGGAGCTATTTGCCTCCTCCGAGCTCGCAATACATGCTTCTTTTCCACAATTCTCTTCAGGAGTCTGAGGGAGCGGGAGAGACCCGGCTGGTGATGACAAAATGGCTTGGAGACAAGAAGGAACGCAGTGTAGAAACCTGGCAAACACAGCCCTCATTGCTGAAATGTCAGAGCAACTGAAGTCAAGCCCATTAATCTTGTTTTATTGCAAGATTCGAAATCGCCATGCTATGGCAGCCACAAAATTGATGGATGGGTTTTCCTGCATTCCCTCAGCGCCTTGGCTGCCTGGGAAACCAGATCTCAGATGAACAGCGAGAGGAAATTAAAGCTGCCTTTCGAGGATTTTGGGTAACTGCAGGCGAGAAAGATGGGGCATACAGGGTCTCCGGCAGCCAAGGTGCTTGCATCTCATTTTCACTGCCACCTTTTTGTAAGCAAATCAAAGGAACAACAGTGCTGAAACCATCACAGTAAATCTTCAGCAACTTCTGTTCCAATGAAGGAGCGAGAGTGGTCACAACTTAGCTGCCCTGTTGCTTGAGGCCACCAGGCTGTGATCTTGTTTGACTTCTTGCTAATGAAGTAGGTGAAAGATGGCAATGCCTGGCTGTTTTAATTTGCAATGTTTTTGATCGCTGGGGAGACCAGATCTTTTTCCATATGTCAGTTTTCTAGTTGGATTTCCTCTCTTGTAAATAACCACTTTTTCTCATGCCCCTAGTATAATTTATAATTCAGTTCAGCAGTTCCGCATTTACTGTGGGCCTATGTGCACAGCACATTTAGTGTAAGATATACAGATATGGCTTGGCGGGTAAAGAATCCGCTTGCAATGCAGGAGACAAAGGAGAGGAGGGTTCGATCTCTGGGTCGGGAAAATCCCCTGGAGAAGGAAATGGCAACCCACTCTAGTTTTCTTGTCTGGAGAATCCCATGGACAGAGGAGCCTGGTGGGCTGCAGTCCATGGGATCCCAAAAGTCATACATGACTCAGCACATACAGATATAGATGTATTCCATTTCCTGATACAGTGCAGAGATGGGGTGGAGAGAGAGAGAGTCAAAACCAAAATATCACTTCACTTAGATATAACTGATATGGATATTTCTAGAATATTTTCCCTGGTTTTGCTGTGAAAAAAATTTCTCTATTTTTAGAGAGCATAGAGGTATTTCTACTTTTTAAGTTGTACATTATATATCTCAGAATTGCCCAGTTGTTATCTTTGCTCATTCTCTTTTCTTTCCTTCTTTTTCTTTTCTTTACTAATTCGTAGAGGCTCTTTAGGTATTTTGGAAGTTAATTTTTTGTCTTTAAGAAGTGTCACACATATATTTTCTAATCTTTTTATTTAACTTCATTGCATTTTTACCATGCCAAAAATGGTCATTTTCAGAACATTCTCTAATATCTTATAAAATAGACTCAAAATGGATTAAAGACCTAAAGGTAAGACCAAAACCAAAACCTAAAGGTAAGACTCCTAGAAGAAAATGTATGCAGAACACTCTTTGACATAAATCATAAGACTGTTTTTGTGGCTTGTCTCCTAAAGCAAAGGAAATAAAAGCAAAAATAAATAAATTGGATCTAATCAAACTTATAAGCCTTTGCGTAGCAAAGCAAACCATCAGCAAAACAAAAATGCAACCTATGAAATGAGAGAAAATATTTGCAAGTGATGTGACAGATAACGGGTTAATATTCAAAATATGTAAATAGTTCATAAAACTAAATGGCAAAAAGCAAACAACTTGGTTAAAGTGGGTGGAAGACCTGCATAGATATTTTCCCAAAGAAGACATTAAGATGGCCAGCAGGTGCATGAAAAGATGTCGAACATCATTAACTATTAGGGAAATGCAAACCAAAACCACAATGAGATATCACCTCACACTTGTCAGAATGGTTATTATCAAAAAGACCAGAAATAACAAATGTTGGTGAGGATGTGGAGAAAAGGATGATAAATTTCTTATCTTACAACTACATGTAATAATGTCATAACTTAACATTTCTATTTTACTGTCAGTTACTAGATTCTCATTCTCATTTTTAATGATCCATTTTGTATTTCTTATATTGTTAAAAGGTTGACCAGGGACTTTGTTTGATTGTTCTGTTTGCCTTTCAAAGTCATAGCTTTTAGTATCAATAACACTGCTATTACTACTACCATTCTTACATAAACGGTAACTACCACTTCAACCACTTAAGATTCATTCAGCCTATGTCAGTATTTCACCAGACACTGTGCTTTAAGCTTTATCAGACATTATTGAAATTAATTTTTACAACAACCCTATAAAAATGGCACTGTTACCCATATTTTACAGATGAGAAACATGGGAAAATGGGTCACAGAGAAATTAACTAAATGTTCCAAGGTTACAGAGCTATGTATGTTGGAGTGAAGATAAGTAAGCCAGGTTCACTTGAGTTCAGTGTTGGAACCCTTTACACCTTACAGTTAACTGCTTTTCTTTTTTTTTTTCTTCTCATTCCACTTCCTCTTTCTTTCAAATTTTTCTGGTATTGTTTTATTTTTTTTTTATTTTTCCCCTTGTGATTTTCTGTTCCAAAAGTGCGAAGTTCATTCTCACTTTACATTCTCCCATTTTTCACTATCTCTTTCTCTCTCTTTCCTGGTTTCAACTTTCTCTCCATCCAAGCAATGTGTAAATCATTATTCTTAGTTTCTAGATATCTGAGTATTTCTTCATTTAAATATCTATTTGAATTTTTTAACTTACTGCATTGTGATCTTAAAGTATTCTCTGTAAAACTTCTGCTCTTGTGTTTATAGATATGATTAGTATGTGATTTTTTTTTTGCTTATAGACCAGGTATATATACTTCAAAAGAAAAAGTAATCCATATTTGTGGATTATGAAATTTAGTTTAAGTCTGTTAGATGGACTGCATTTACTGTGTCTCATTTTTTTCTGCATCCTTATTTAATCTCTGTCTACTTGGATCTGTAATAGACTGATAATGCTAAATTACTTTCTTCCTCTCACAAAAAAAAAAAAGAAGCTTGTCTTTGTTTCATTTCTTGTGTATTTTTATAGCTTTTTGCTTTATGTGCTTGCAAGTCTTAGGTAAAACTACTTAACACTGTGCTGTCTAGAATTAAACTGGCTATTCCTTGGTTTGAATTTGATAGGTGTATTCTGGTCCATGAATTCATTTTTAACTTCTAGAATCTGGCTGCTGAAGAAACGTATCTTATGGGCAACTTAACAGAAACTTAAAAAAAAAATACAACCTTTAGAGAATTCCCTGGCAGTCCTGTGGTTAGGACCCTGCACTTTGCCGTGGCCTGGGTTCAATCGCTGATCAGGGGACTAAGGTCCCTCAAGCCACATAGCAGGGCCAAAAAGAAGGGGGGAAAACACTTAAATAGCTTGATAGGCCACTTACTTTTTTTTTTTTGCCATGCCATGACACATGTAGAATCTTAGTTCCCCAACTAGGGATTGAACCCATGCCCCCTACACTGGAAGCATGGTGTCCTAATCACTGGACCACCAGAGAAGTCTCTACTTACATTCATTTTTATAAACACCACAATGTGTTTACCATCTGTCATCCCACTTTATGTCTACTTGTCCTCCTTTTGATTTTTGATGTGCTTTGATAAATAATTATTTTATACTTCATTTTCTGTCTTATAGAATTTTAAAAAGTAACCCTCTGATTCTTAAAAACTCATTTACAATCAATGAATGAGACATTCCATGAACCTTCTTAAAGCTACAATCACCTTTTTTAATCTTTCTAAATAAGCACAACTTTTAACTCCCCTTTAGAGCTGATGAAAGGTTTTTACAGGTTTGGCTTCTTTCCCTTTGTCCTTCTTTCTCAGCCCTTTCTTCATTGGTAAAATCTGGGTTTTGATGCTACTTTATTTTTCTTCACCTTCCCTCCTCCCTCCCCCCCCAGTTTTAGTTATCTGTAGCTTATTTGTGGACTACAACTTTATTCAAGTTAAACGAATTAATTTTCAACAGTCAGTTCTATTTTCTCCAGTTCTGTTATTACTATATTGTAGACATCCTTACTGCTATTAATGATTTTTTTCTTAAATGAACAGCTGGGCATATAGACTTTCCCAATTATTTTTCCATATCCAAATATCCCTTTTCCTCTCCATTTTTGAGTGTGTTCACTGCACAGTGGGCACCTGTGAAGGTCTACACATAGGTCTTTACTTCTGATGTGAAAGTCCTCATAGCACATGGGACTGCAGGGGTGGTAGCCAGGCTTAAATGTATCAAGAGTCCAGGGAAGAGAGAGGCTGGGCTTGATCTGAAGGCAAGAGCGGGGATGGTACAGCCCCCTCTGGTGTCTCTGGACTCCAGTGTGCCTTCCTTTCATCGTTTCTCCCCTGTTCAGTTTGAGTCAGTTCCTGAGCTTCCAAGGCCATTCTGCCATGACCCGGCATGCCTGCCACCTGGAAGCACTGGTGAGGCATGGAGACAGATACATGGCCCATGCAAAATGATTTTGCTTAGGAAGGGAAAGACTGTGAATTTTCAAACCTTCACAAACATGGGATAATTAGGTGGTACAATAGTTAATGAATTTAATGCAGATAATTGCAACTTAATGCCTATAGACAAAACCATTTAAATTGCTGATATACATCAGTAGCTTCTGATTCCTTGGGAATGCTTGTGACATTAAGAGGTCTGTCCTTGGCTTTAATAACAGAGAGATTCTGTGTCTCAGAGCACAAGGGGGTCTTTGAGGCATCAAATTGCCAACAGTGAACACACACATTCATCTTACAACTGGGCCCACCCAACACACAAATCAACCCTCAATATTCATTAAAAGGAGTGGTGCTGAACCTGAAGCTCCAATACTTTGGCCACCTGATACAAAAAGCCATCTCATTGGAAAAGACCCTGATGTTGGGAAAGATTGAGGGCAGGAGGAGAAGAGGGTGGCAAAGGATGAGATGGTAGGATGGCATGGCCAACTGAATGGACATAACTTGGGCAAACTCCTGAAGACAGTGAGGAATAGGAATGCCTGGCATGCGTGCTGCAGTCTGTGTGGTATGAAGAGTCAGACACAACTTGGCAACTGAACAACAATCACCACCACAAACAAGGCTGTCAGTGGATAGAGAGCAAAGGCCCATCCACTGAAATGAGGGCTTCACAAATGGATACAGTAGACATGTGTCCTGATGCAAAAGATACACTTTAACTTCAGGAACCAGCTTTGAAATACAGCCTGCTAGTTTATAAAGCTGCAGCTGATCTTAAGGGACTAGAAGCCCGGGTATTAAATTCTGGCTTAGAACAATGATGTGAAACTACTCATAGACTCTGATAGAGAGGAAGAAAGATGGGAACACCCTGGAGTCCACGCTTCTAAAGCCAGGGCAAACTCTGTGGAAATGCAGGCAGCTCAGGGTGGGGGTTGGGAGGGTGGACCCAGGACCAAGTCACCGTTTAAGGTGGGATGACATAACCCCTGTGATCTTTGCCTCTTAGCCACTGGCCAATTGTGGATGGAGAGATATGAAAGCCTTCCTCAGTGATCAGTGCAAAGAAATAGAGGAAAACAACAGAGTGGGAAAGACTAGAGATACCAAGGGAACATTTCATGCAAAGATGGGCTCAATAAAGGACAGAATGGTATGGACCTAACAGAAGCAGAAGATATTAAAAAGAGTTGGAAAGAATACACAGAAAATCTGTACAAAAAAGATCTCCACGACCCAGATAATCATGATGGTGTGATCACCTAGAGCCAGACATCCTGGAATGTGAAGTCAAGTGGGCCTTAGGAAGCATCACTACAAACAAAGCTAGTAGAGGTGAAGGAATTCCAGTTGAGCTATTTCAAATCTGAAAAGATGATGCTGTGAAAGTGCTGCACTCAGTATGCCAGCAAACTTGGAAAACTCAGCAGTGGCCACAGGACTGGAAAAGGTCAGTTTTCATTCCAATCCCTAAGAAAGGCAATCCCAAAGACTGTTCAAACTACCGTGCAGTTGTACTCATCTCACACGCTAGTAAAGTAATGCTCAAAATTCTCCAAGCCAGGCTTCAGTGAACTTCCAGATGTTCAACCTGGTTTTAGAAAAGGCAGAGGAACCAGAGATAAAATTGCCAACATCTGCTGGATCATCAAAACAGCAAAAGAGTTCCAGAAAAACATCTACTTCTGCTTTATTGACTATGCCAAAGTCTTTGACTGTGTGGATCACCACAAACTGTGGAAAATTCTTCAAGAGATGGGAACATCAGACCATCTGACCTGCCTCTTGAGATATCTGTATGCTGGTCAGGAAGCAACAGTTAGAACTGGACATGGAACAACAGACTGGTTCCAAATTGGGAAAGGAGTATGTCAAGGCTGTATATCGTCATCCTTAACTTATATGCAGAGTACATCATGAGAAATGCTGGGCTGGATAAAGCACAAGCTGGAATCAAGATTGCCGGGAGAAATATCAATAACCGCAGATATGCAGATGACACCACCCTTATGGCACAAAGTGAAGCAGAACTAAAGAGCCTCTTAATGAAAGTGAAAGAGGAGAGTGAAAAAGTTGGCTTAAAACTCAACATTCAGGAAACTAAGATCATGGCATCTAGTCCCATCACTTCATGGCATCTAGTCCCATCACTTCATGGCAAATAGATGAGGAAACAGTGGAAACAGTGGCTGACTTTATTTTTTGGGTTCCAAAATCACTGCAGATGGTGATTGCAGCCATGAAATTAAAAGACGCTTACTCCTTGGAAGAAAAGTTATGACCAGCCTGGATAGCATATTAAAAAACAGAGACATTACTTTGCCAGCAAAGGTCCAGCTGGTCAAGGCTGTGGTTTTTCCAGTGGTCATGTATGGATGTGAGAGTTGGATTATAAAGAAAGCTGAGAGCCGAAGAACTGATGCTTTTGAACTGTGTTGTTGGAGAAGACTCTTGAAAGTCCCTTGGACTTCAAGGAGATCCAACCTGTCCATCCTAAAGGAGATCAGTCCTGAGTATTCATTGGAAGGACTGATGTTGAAGCTGAAACTCCAGTACCTTGGCCACCTGATGCAAAGAGCTGACTCATTTGAAAAGACCCTGATGCTGGGAAATTGAATTGAATTTGAAGCCAGGAGGAGAAGGGGATGACAGAGGATGAGATGGTTGGATGGCATCACCAACTCAATGGAGATGAGTTTGGGTAAACTCTGGGAGTTGGTGATGGATAGGGAGGCTTGGTGTGCTGTGGTCCATGGGGTCACGAAGAGTCCGACATGACTGAGTGACCGAACTGAACTGAACTGAATTGTGGATCATCTGCCGGAGGCACAGAGCAGACCAGTCGATAGGATGTGTACAGGGAAATTTCTCTTTTTTTGAAAAAGAAAAAGATGATTTGGCAAGAGTGGGCCTGTGTTTTTAGAGGCCAACAATCAGCAGGAGCTGAGGGCCATTTTTCTCTTTATTTTTTTTTTAAGTATTTATTTATTTGACTGTGCAGGGTCCTAGATGCAGCTTACAGGATTTTTCAGTTGTGGCTTTCAAACTCTTAGTTGAAGCATGCAGGATCGATGAGTTCCCTGACCAAGGATCAAACCTGGGCCTCCTGGAGCAAGGAGTCTGAGCCAGTAGACCACCAAGGAAGGCCTTCTTTCTCCTTTTTAGAAGGGCGGGTGGCCTCCTGCTCTGAACATCCCACCACTCTCAGTGGTCTTCATTCATTTTGACCATCTTCCTGGTCCAGAAGGCATTCATGTTTGTATCCCAGCCAGGTACTATGCTAGTTAATAAGATGCAGAGATGAATAACATGGTACATCTTCATGGGACAGCCTCTTGAACACAAATGCCTTTCCTTATTCACTCAACAAACTCCAAGTGTCTATTCTGTGTTGGTCTCTGTGTTGGTGCTAGGAATGAAAAAATGGAACACCTCACTGGTTTTCTTAAGAGTATACAACCTCAAGGGGAGAGAGATGTTGACAGATGATTGAAATACAAACTAGTTGCTATGGTAACACAAAAGCCACGGGCATGAATGATTAAACCTTCCTGTTCTGACCATACTGGCCAAAAGACTGGTTAACAGTGTTCCCAGGCAGGCCTGGGATTGAGCAACTAGGGGATCCAGTTTTTAGAACTGACCAGAAGTAAGAAGAGATTTTTTTTTTTCCTTCCAAGGGCTATAAATTCTCCCTCATGGGTCCAGATGGGTATTAATACAGAGGAACACAGCTGCAAAAAATTGTCCAGTTATAGAGAATACATATTACTCCAGGGCTTTCAAAAGAAAGGCCTAGAATTCAGTTTGTATGTGGAGCAAAGCATGAATACAGATTGAGACTAAAATGGAAAATTTTAGGGCAAGAGTCTGGTGCAGATAAGATGGCATAGGAGTGGAACACTGCAGGATACATAAGAAAACCCCAACCCAATATACCTGTTGAAAAACATGATCCAAAATGATACATGCACCCCAATGTTCACTGAAGCACTGTTTACAGTAGTTAAGACATGGAAGCACCCTAAATGCCCATTGACAGAGGCTGCACTGCATCACCATTTGAAATGGCTCATCACTGATAACATCTTCTGCTCCTTGGTTTCAGTATATATATATATAAACCGCACAAAGATAGGAGCCAAGTAAACAAGTCTACAGATCCAGTCTAGATTGGTGTGTCATCACCATGGTTGTCTTGTGCACTTAAAAACCTTACTTTCAGTTCTTTTTAATCTCATATTATTAAAGGAGATATCAAGTGTAATTAGCATCCCCTCAAAAGCATGTCGGCTTTCTCATCCTTGAAGAAAGGTTGTTTAATTAGTTTGAGCACTCTGAGAATCAAGTTGTAGAAACACAAGCAAGCAAAACCACTAAAAAAGATCTTAACAGTGGAAAACTTCTTCAGTCTGACAACAAACTTATCCTTTGAAATTCATAATTAAGAACTTAAACTTGTAGAGATCATTTTGTTTTTTTGATTTCTCTCTTTTTATTGGAGTATAGTTGCCTTACAGTGTTGTGTTAGCTTCTGCTGTGCAGGAAAGTGAAGCAGCCCTATGTATACATATGTCCCCTCTATTTTGGATTTTCTGCAAGAGAGAACTGTGACTCAGAATTTTGCTTTAGTTCATGGAGTTAATAAGTCAAGAATCTCAAATCCTGCAAGGTCTTTCTAGTTCCAAAGTCCAGGAGATCCACACTGCCCTCAGCAGCCTCCCTCAAGGTCAAAACTTGGAGACCTTCTGTGCAGCAAAGTGAAGCAGCCATATGTATACATGTATCCCCTCTATTTTGGATTCCCTTCCCATTCAGGTCCCCACAGAGCATGGAGTAGAGTTCCCTGAGCTATACAGTAGGTTCTCATTAGTTATATATTTTTTACATAGTAGTGTACATGTCAGTCCCCACCTCCTAATTCATCCCAGCCCTCTCTTCCCACTTAGTGTCCATGTGCTTGTTCTCTACATCTGAGTCTCTATTTCTCCTTTGCAGAAAAGATCATCTATACCATTTTTTCTAGATTTCACGTTGTAGTTTATTTGCCTTATTTTGTTTTACAAAAGAAATGCATGCTTATGGTAAAATTAAAATCACTTGTAAGATTATCAAATGAAAACTAAAAAAAAAAAAAAAGCCTGGAGACTTTAACTAGACATGTAAGCTGCACACATTGGTTAAATTTGTGGGGCCAGCTCCCCAAAATGTGAACTGGAATAATAATCTCTGTTTCGTTACCCTAAAGCAGAGGTTATGAGAAAGAAAAATGGGGCAGTAGATGAAGATCCATCTAAAAAACGTGTAAGCCCACATTCTAAATATACAGATGTACTTTCATTTCACGGTCAAAGAGAATCACACTTCTCTCCACTCTAGGTCTTTAAGCATCGCCAAAGCTTCTCAATGTTTTTATCTTCTTGTTTCATCAGCAGGAAAATATTTCTTTAAACCTCCCTTTCTACCTGGCAAGTTTTCTGTCCCTTAAACCCACATTCTCAGGCACCAACTCCTTCAGGAAACCTTCCCTGACTGCCTCTTCCATCTCCTTCGCAGCCCAAGCCTCTGTCAAAAGTCTTCCTGCATGGCACTGTCTCTATATTTTCCCACATCACCAGACCCAGAGGTCCTCCGGAGAGGAGCTGTGGTCTAGCGTCTTCTGTACCCCTGGCCAGGAGTGGCATGTATGTTGCAAAGCTCTGGGGAGGTCTGTTGAACCTAATAACATGGCATGAAACTATCGAGTCTGAGTTTCTTAGATGGACTTCCAGACCCAAACACAAGGAGCAATTCTCCCTCTCAGCAGGAAGAAACAGGCTGTCCTGAGTGAACCAGAGTGAAGATCAGAGACAGCAACTCTGCTCTGCCCTCCTCTATCCAGCTGCTCCCACCTCACTCACCAGGTAGGTGGGACACCCTCCTGGGGGTGTTCCTAGGTTGCAGAACTTTCATTTTTAAAACTAGGACACCCTACAGAGGTGGGGTGGGGGTGGGAGGGCGGCCCAAGAGGGAGGGGATCTATGTATACACATAGCTGGTTATCAGGTGGCGCTAGTGGTAAAGAGCCTGTCTGCCAAAGCAAGACATGAAAGAGATGCAATTTCAATCCCTGGGTCAGGAAGATGCCTTGGAGAAGGAAATGGCAACCCACTTCTGTACTCTTGCCTGAAAAATTCCATGGACAGAGAAACCTGGTGGGCTACAGTCCATGGTGCTGCAAAGAGTTGGACGTGACTGAGCACACACATACACACTCACACACACACACACACACACACACACAACTGATTTACACATTGCTGTATGGCAGGAACCAGCATAACGTTGTAAAGCAATTATCCTCAACAAAGAAAAAGAAAAAAAAAAGAAAACCAGGACAGTCCCAAGTCAACTATCTCCAGATTTCAGTGCCCAAGCTTTCAGATTGTTCATTCTAACCCCAAGCATAGAGATGACCCTGCTGTGGGGAAGTGGGACTCCGTCATGGAGCTTGTCTGTCATGTCAGCCAGCAAACAGAGAAGCCTCTGTCTCTCCATTGCCAGGTGGCCCGGACACCAGCAATGGGGCTCCAGCTGTCAGTGTCAGGGAACAGAGAACCCAAGTCTCAGAATCTTCTTAGCCAGACCCTCAGATGTCTGCTGTGTGGGGAGAAGGTCTTTGGGGAATGCTCAGCAGCTTTCATGGCTTCTGACTGCTAGATGCCACTATCATATGTTTCTCCAGACGTCTCCATTTCCAAGTGTCTCCTGATGGGTGCCTGTGTTGCCAGTCACTCAGTCATGTCTCACTCTCGGCAACCCCCTGGACTGTAGCCCACCAGGCTCCTCTGTCCATGGGATTTCCAGGCAAGAATACTGGAGTGCATTGCCATTTCCTCCTCCAGGGGATCTTCCTGACCCAGGGATTGAACCTGCATCTCCTATGTTGGCAGGTGGATTCGTTACCACTGTGACACCTGGGAAGCCCCAGGGAGGAGCAAAAACACCCCTGGTTGAGCATCACTGTCTTAGATGGATTGTGGCCACCTTCCACTTTTCAAACCCTTCCACTTTTCAAACCCTTCCACTTTTCAAGCTCCGGGTGTATCACTTGCCAGCTCTGAAGAGTGGGGCGGGGCATGGTCAGCCACTTGGAAAACATCCACCATAAAAGTTCATGACTGGGGCTTTCTGGCTTCTGTGCTGCCTTGAGATAATTAAGGGATGGTGTGGTGGGCACTGTAGCAGCAGTTTACTTGCTGGGAAGACAGAGCCACGCAGATCTGCTTCTTCGATACTTGCTATTCTGAGCGGGGCTTGCTTCAGCCAAGGCTTTATTTACATCTGAAGGTCTCTGATGAGGCTTTTCTAGAGAGCAGATGGGGCTCTTCTCCTGCAGGGAGTGAGCATCTCAGAATAAGGGTGGAGACTATGTTGGCAGAATGAAGCAGCTGGCTGGCTGACAGTTGTTCCACTGTGGGGCTAATTACAGCGGCATCTTCCTCCTTGTGGATCAGGAGGGAAAACACTTTGATCACTTACAGCTTCTGTCTTGGCTATTCTGTGGCACCTGCTTCAGACCCTATTGGTGGGTAGGCACCTGATGTCAGTTCTTGAAACAAGACAGTGCAGAGCAAAGGACGAAAGACATAAGCTGGGGGAACAAGACCCCACCATTGTGGTTTCCTAGCCCTTGTCAAAATCTGCATAAAAGTCAGCAAGATGTACTAGAACATAAAGGACCAGACAAACAGACTGTTTGGAAGACAAGAGATGCAGTGGAAGCAGAGGTGGCTGTCAGCACCCCAACTGTGTCTCTTTGGTTCAGGACATTATGGTCCACCATGGCTGATTTATGCCAGTCTCTGCATCTCTCTGCCTGAGGGCTTTGGAGGTGGCAGAGTAGCAAGCAGGAAGTACTGGAAAAGTAGTCCTTTGCTTCCAGGAGCACATAATGAATGGTCAAAGGCAGTTGGAGTAGCAGTACCCCAGAACCTTTACCCCTTCTGCTTATACTCTTGACACAAGTATTCTACATTGGCTCTGTGTTTCTGGGTTAGGATTATGCTCCTACTATCTCCTTATCTCAGTAGAGTTTTTTTGCTTGCTAACACACTGCATATTGGCTACTTTTTCTCTCCCATCTCACTTCCTCCCTCATATTAATGCATATTGGAATCACCTCCTAAGTAAACCATCTATTCTCAAATTCTCAATGTATCAATAAAGTTTATCTTTGAGGAAACCCAAACCATTGTATGCAGGTCAGGAAGCAACAGTTAGAACTGGACAGGCAAAAACAGACTGGTTCCAAATAGGAAAAGGAGTACATCAAGTCTGTATATTGTCACCCTGATTATTTAACTTATATGCAGAGTACATCTTGAGAAATGTTGGGCTGGAAGAAGCACAAGCTGGAATCAAGATTGCTGGGAGAAATATCAATAACTGCAGATATGCAGATGACACCACCCTTATGGCAGAAAGTAAAGCAGAACTAAAGAGCCTCTTGATGAAAGTGAAAGAGGAGAGTGAAAAAGTTGGCTTAAAGCTCAACAGAAAACAATTCATAAAACAAAGATCATGTCATTCAGTCCCATCACTTCACGGCAAATGGATGGGGACACAGTGGAAACAGTGGCTGACTTTATTTTTTGGGTTCCAAAATCACTGCAGATGGTGATTGCAGCCATGAAATGAAAAGACGCTTACTCCTTGGAAGGAAAGTTATGACCAACCTAGACAGCATATTAAAAAGCAGAGACATTACTTTGTCAACAAAGGTCTGTCTAGTCAAGGCTATGGTTTTTCCAGTATGGATGGATGTGACTCCATCCATTTAGAGTTGGACTTTAAAGAAAGCTGAGCTCCAAAGAATTGATGCTTTTGGACTGTGATGTTGGAGAAGACTCTTGAGAGTTCCCTGGACTGCAAGGAGATCCCAACCAGTCGATCCTAAAGGAAATCAGTCCAGAGTGTTCATTGGAAGGACTGATGTTGAAGCTGAAACTCCAGTATTTTGGCCACCTGATGCAAAGAGCTAACTCATTTGAAAAGACCCTGATGCTGGGAAAGATTGAAGGCAGGAGGAGAAGGGGACGACAGAGGATGAGATGGTTAGATGGCATCACTGACTCAACAGACATGAGTTTAGGTAAACTCCGGGAGTTCATTATGGGCAGGGAGGCCTGGCATGCTGCAGTTCATGGGGTCACAAAGAGTCAGACACAACTGAGCGACTGAAAAGAACTGAACTGAACTGAAACCATTGACTGAATACTAACAGATACGACGTGGTATTTACCTGCTCTAAGGTTGTGTCTGTATGTTGACAGAAGGGTGCACATAGATATGCAACGCCAAATGCATCGTTGGCACATGGCACATGTTGAACTTCCCAATTCAGAGGAGGGCTCTCTTGGTGGCCCCATGCAAAATTTAATTTCCTCACATTTCATTTTGAGATTGGTTGGCTTGATTTCTCACTTATGGTCCAGTCATTAAGTCAGGTTTGACTCTTTGAGACCCCATGGACTGTAGCACACCAGGCTTCCCTGTCCTCCATTACCTTCCCGAGTTTGCCCAAACTCACATCCATTGAGTCGATGATGCCATCCAACCATTTCATCCTCTGTCACCCCCTTCACCTCCTGTGTTCAGTCTTTCCCATCATCAGGGTCTTTTCCAGGGAGTCAGTTCTTCACATCAGGTGGCCAAAGTATTGAAGCTTTGACATCAGTCTTTCCAATTAATGTTTAGGGTTGATTTCCTTTAGGATTGACTGGTTTCATCTCCTTGTGTCCAAGGGACTCTTAAGAATTTTTTCCAGTACCACCATTCAAAAGCATCAATTCTGTGGCACTCAGCCTTCTTTTTGGTCCAACTCTCACATCCATACACGACTACTGGGAAAACCATAGCTTTGACTATACAGACCTTTGTCAGCAAAGTGATGTCTCTGGTTTTTACTACCCTGTATAGGTTTGTCATAACTTTCTTTCCAAGGAGTGAACATCTTTTAATTTTGTGGCAGCAGTCACCATCTGCATCAGCTCTAGATGGCAAAGGCTTTGTGTAGACTTGTGCGTTCTCATTTGCATTGGTTTATGTATCTAAACACACTTTAAACACTCTAATTTCAGTGTATGCACTGGTGTACAGTTCTTGCTTGCTGATGTTAAATGGATTGAAGCCCCTGTGTGGGGGTGATACCCGACAGTGACGTTGACCCTGGGTTAAATCTTTATCTTGAGCCTTTTTTTTTTCTTAGAGAATTTCTTAGATTTAACATCTAAAATTATGTCTCTGGGATTTGAAATAAAATTTTGGGTGATATTTGTTAATTCCATCGCCTTTATTAGCTAAAAAGAAAACCCAGTTACGTTCTTCGCAATACCCAGGGGTTAAAAATATTTAATGATCTCCTGAGTAACTTTGTGGCAACACTAAGAAGAACTCAGCAGAACACCATTCCTCTACTTACCTGCCCGGCTTTAGCTGTCTTACAGCTGACAACCATACCTAGAATTCTTAAAACAACCATAATATTTGCTAATCATTTACAACTAAAGAAATGCACGCTTGTCATAGATGTAGCCTGAATCTTAGCCAAGAAGGCTGAGATGTAGAGAAATTAGTTCAAGCCTCTAATTCCATATCCATGGGAATTGCAATGCTCCTCTCTAGATTTCTGAGAACTCCCAGGGGCATAAATTCTCAGTCACGTCCCTCTCTCGTTTTCTGCTTTTGCTCAACTTCTGTTCTCATGGATTTCTTCCTCCCATGGCTGGTCTCTTCCCTGCGCTGTGCACTCAAGTATGAAATTTATCTCCTTTCCCTGATTTCCTGCAAAAACACACGAAGCATTTAAGCGTGTGTTGGACTTAGATGTTCCAGAATTAGGAGTAGGTTACAGCAAAGCAAACAAGTACTATAAAGATGAAGATGAGACTTACCTGCTCTTTTGGGAACTCTGCACTGGAAGTTTTCACTTGCTTCTTTTCTCCTGCAATCCTGGTTTCTTATAACCTGCCGCCACACCTGTACGTCTCCCAGCTTCTCTCTCTGTCCTTCTCTCTGTCCTCCACTCATTTGCCTTTCACTCTTAGGACAGGCAACAACATCATGTCCCCCTCTGCCATGCTGTTCCCTGCAGGAGGATGACATGCCCTACCCTGTTGAACTCAGGAGTGGCTGTGACACAAGCTTTGTCCAAAGACATGTGACTGCAGGTGATGCAGGTTACATCATGCAAAAGATTTCCAAGTCAGAGCATGGTTCATCACTTCTTTTTCCTACCCTGATGGCATTCCAAAAAGCATCTGCTCTGGAAGCCTGGACCTGGGGGCCAGACAAGGGAGATTGGGTGGGGCCAAGTGCACTTACCGATTCAAGGAAAAGAGCTGTTTTCTCTGGATTCGTCTTACAGGATCAGGCCATCTGTAACTAAGCATAATGTTTTTCTTTCCTTTCTAATTCCTTTATCTTCTTATTGAGAATCTCCTGTGAAGTGTTGAGTCAACTGAAGGTAGCAAGAAACTCTGATGCTATCAACACCAGGGGAGAGCTCTGTAATTGTAATGACTGTGACAGACTTTTCATAGATAAATTTTATCAGATTAAGGAAGTACTCTTTCATTCCTATCTTTGTAAAGGTTTTTAACATAAACAGATATTGCATTTCATCAAATACTTTTTCTGCACATACTTGAAATGATCATATGACTTCTCTCCTACAACTTTTCATTTTTTCTTTGAGATTTTTAATATTTTCCAAGTGTTCAGAATTAAATAGCTGGTTTTGCAACTATATTCTGAATTAAAAATTTACATTCTCTTTTTTGAAAAATAATAATAATGACAATTGATTTTCAAATGTTAAAGCAACCATGCACTACTAAAGTTGAAAAAATTCTTTTCATGTGTCACTGGATTTAAACTACTTTGTTTTATTTAGGAATTTTATATCTACATTCATAAAGAGTCTGGCTTATATTTGATTTTTCTTGTAATGTTGTTCTCTGATTTCTATCACAGGTTTACCGGCCTCATAAACTGAGATGGAATTCTTTGGAACTGGGTTTGGAATTTTCTTTTTGTAGGTCTTCCACTGCTTTTGGTTCAATTTGGGTGAATTTGGTTCTTCTAAAAATTTTTCTTTTTTTAATTTTTAAATTATTACCAGCACTGGTTCAATCCCTGATTGGGAGTTAAGATTAAAAAAAAATTTGTAGACACATATACAGAAGGATGGGTTTCCCTGGTGGCTCAGACAGTAAAGAATCTGCCTGCAATGAAGGAGACCCAGGGTACTCTAGTATTTTTGCCTGGAGAATCCCATGGACAGAGGAAACTGGCAGGCTACAATCCATGGGGTTGCAGAGTCGGACATGACTGAGTGACTAATATTTTCACTTTCATACAGAAAGATGGGTTTTTCCCAGGTGGCACTAGTGGTACGGAACCCACCTGCCAATGCAGGAGACATGAAAGATGCAGGAGACATGAAAGATGCAGGTTCAGTCCCCGCATCAGGAAGATCCCCTGGCCAAGGAAATGACAATCCACTCCAGTTGGAGTAGATGGACAAAAATCCCATGGACAGAGGAGCCTGGCAGGCTATACAATCCATGGGTTCACAAAGAGTTGGACATGGCTGAAGCAACTTAACATGCATGCATACATATAGAAAGATAGCAATTTCATTAGAGCTTGCAAAGAACCACTATTTTGCTTTGTTGATTCTATTACAGATTTTGGCATCTATTTCATTAATTCCTATTATTAGCTATTTCCTCCTGTTCATATTCACCAGTGTCGCCACATCCCTGAGCTAAATTCATTCCATTGTATGCTGATGCAAGTCAAATATTTCTTTGAGTGTTTGGAAAACAAAACAAAAAAAGCAATGACACCCCTCCCCTCCATCCCTCACTCTCTCTCTCTCACACACACATTTTGTTGATATGTTGGCAGATTCAGGAGGTTTATGAACCATGGTTCTTACACTGGTAAAATGTGAGTTTTAAGATACATTTTTGTTTTTCCCAAAGAGATAAGTTACAGTGCTGAGTCAGCCACACTCACTCATATTGTTTCCCGTTGACACCAAAAGCTCAGACTTCTGCTCCAACACGCCCACCCCCGAGAGCCAGCCTGTGGTCTTGGAACCAGATTTCTCTCATTCCATATGGAAGTCAGAGGCATGACCTTGGCAGATGAGCCTGCCATGTCAAACACTTAGGCTGGACACCTCAGATATTGCCAGGTATTGAGCATTTTGCCCCAAATGCTGCCAGCAAAATGTTCCTGGAAAAGGAACATTTTTCAAGGTCAGTCTGTGTCTTTAAGGGCTCAAGGTTCAGATTTCAGCCACAAGGCTCCCTTTACCAAACCTGAAAGTTTGCTTTTTGCTCTGCATTGGAACAAACGTTCACTTTGCTATAAAGCATCAATTCTTTTTCGGGTCTAAGAGATTTCCGTTCCCTTCTGCTCGCCTATCTCTGTGATGTTAAGAGCACCTGTGGCCGGAAGAGAGGTCTTCTGCTGGGTCTGGAAGCTTGGCCCAAGGAACTGGTGTTCTTGTGCAGTGAGGTCATCTTCCAGAAGTACCAGACTGATGTGTTTTTCATCTCTCATCCAGACACCACGTGGACTGGCAGCCATTCCTCCATCAAAGCATATAGGAAAGGGTAGGGCAAGTGCCTCCTGTAGAAATACAGAATAAGGGGTGTCTCCATCAAAGGAGGAAGAAGGGAGAAGTCACCCCTTTTGGCCACAAAGAACCGTGGGAGGAAGGAGAGGGTCGGAAGCAGGAAGTCAGTAGAAAAAGAGGTGTGTTCTGACTTTCCCGGCTGAAGTGGGAACCCTCCCGGCTAAGACTCCAGAGGCTTCCTCGGCTGCTGGGGAGAGGGCAGGAACACTGTCCATTGTTTCCTGGTGCCCCTAGAAGATCAGAGATGGATGGTGTTGGCTGGGAGGCTTACCTGGGGAGAAAGATATTGCTGCGTTGTGGTGAGGGAGTGCTAGAGCTGCAGGCTGGAAGGCAGGCCGTCCTGACCAAGAGCTGGCTAGGCAGGACTTCCTGGTGCTCCAGGGGTTAGGACTCACGCTCCCAATGCAGGGGGCTGGGGTTTATTCCGTGGTCAGAGAACTAGATCCCATGTGCTGCAATTAGGATCTGGCACAGCCAAATAAATAAAGCACTCACCAGACATCACAGCTAGACCTCCTGGACATGCAGTCCTGGAGAGGGTTGAGCTGGAATCAAGGCAGCAGGACTACTGAGCCCAGACAGAACCCAGGAGGATACAATTCAGCCTCAGGTGTCAGCTGGGCTCCTGACAATCAGGTGGACAGGGGCATCCTCATAGAGATCAGCAGAGCTGGAATGGACTGTGGCAGCATCACGGTCACACAAACCAGCTCTCTCGCACAGCTAGATGTCATCCTGGAGATAAGATGAAGGAAGTGAAAGTCGCTCCATCGTATCCGACTCTGTGATCCATGGACTGTAGCCTGCCAAGCTCCTCTGTCCATGGGGTTTTCCAGGCAAGAATACTGGAGTGGGTTGCCATTTCCTTCTCCAGGGGATCTTCCTGACCCAGAGATTGAGCCAGGGTCTCCAATGGAGGCAGATTCTTTACATTCGGAGCCACCAAGCAAGCAAGCCACCAAGCCGAGCAAGGTGAAGAGGGATAAAAAAGGATTAAAAAATACAAAACATTTATGGGACTTTCCTGGCAGTCCAGTGGTTAAGACTCTACACTGCCGCTGCAGGGGAAATGGGTTTGATCCCTTCTCAGGGAACAAAGATTCCACATGCCAAATAGCGCAGCCAAAAACTGGGGGAAAAAATACAAAGCATTTTTCCAAAAGAGACTGAATTCTCTAAAGAGACCATTCTACATTATTAGATCAGATTGAATTTCCTTACATCAATTATGGAAAATAAATAAGATATGTTTTCTTTGCAATTCTGAGTGTCACTGCTAAATTTGCAACCCTGATACAAGCTGATGCACAAAGATGACACTTTCAGCTGCAGAAATGCAGGACACAGAGTGAGGATGGTCTGAGCTGAGTTGTTCGTGTCTCCTTCTGCTTGGGAATTGAGAAGGACAAGAATAGGGGAACGAGACTGTATCTGTGGAGAGCTGTTTCTCTTTGGTGGGAAAAATAATTGGCCTGCAGGTAGCTTTCATCTAGTTCTGCTCCAAGCCGATTTGTTATGATCACAGGCAGAAGGCATCTCTTCAAGAACACCCCAGCTCCTTTCTTGGGACCTGCCCCCCCCCCACACACACACAGGTTTTGGGATCCAGAAGGAGGTGGTCCAAGCTCCAGCTCTGATTCTGACTGGGTGCACAAGTCCACAGACTTCCCTGAGCTCCTATCTAATAAATTGCAATTGAGACATGCATACTCCCGATCCTCTGGCTGCAGGAAGAGCTGGAGGGTAGGGGACAGAAAAGTACTTTTTATAAACTGAAAAGCCCCAGTCCTAGGATCATTCCAACCTCCCAGATGCCTGCCTGCTCCTGCAGTTTCTTCTCTGCATCCTACAGGTTCTGCAGGTGGAATTTTCCTCCAGGTACTGTTCTGGCTTTCAGCTGAGCAGAGGCTTGTTCCTTTGTATCAAGGCCTATGCTGGGCCCTGGAGTTCTTGAGGCCAGTTAGATGCAATGTCTCAGGACTTCCCTGGCTGTCCAGTGATTAAGACTCCAGGCTTCCACTGCAGAGGGCATGAGTTCGATCCCTGGTTGGGGAACTAAGATCCCACATGACGTGGGTCACAGACAAAACAAAAGAAAAAATAAAAAACACTAGATGCAACGTCTCCCCTCCAGGAACTTCCCAGAGACTCTCTGGCATGGTTCTGCCTTCTCCTACCAGGCTGTTTTCTTTAGTTTATTTATTTATTGAAGGCTGTGCTGGGTCTTTGTTGCTGCACTTGGGTTTTCTCTTGTTGCAGTGAGAGCTGCTCTTCATTGCGGTGCTTGGGCTTCTCATCGTGGTGGCTTCTCGTTGCAGAGCACAGGCTCTAGGGTGTGCAGGCTTCAGTATTGGTGGCACGTGGGCTCAGTAGTTGTGATACAAGGGCTTAGCTGCTCCATGGGATCTTCCTGACCCACGGATAGATCCCATGTCCCCTACATCGGCAGGTGTAGTCTTTACCACTGACCCACCAAGGAAGGAGATGGAGTGCGAACTGATTTCCAAGAGTGATCTGCGTCCTCAGCTGGGTAACTTTTGTGCCCAATGTGACCTTCATCAGTGAACATGGTGGACCTGGTTGGTACAGAGACAAGCCGATGGTGAAAGGACACCTAGATATGGTCTGGTCCACCTACTCCTGTCTTGGAGAAGGGAGAACTGAGTCCCAGAGAGGGTAAGGGGGTGACTTCATTCATGCAATATCTCTTCAACAGAGCACACCACCCCTCCCAGAAGGAGAACCCTCCCTCCCAACAGCCTGGCCCATTCATCTACCTCAGGGTGAGAAGCCAGCTGGAAGGAGATCCCCTCCCAAGACTCCAGGCCTGAATTGAATCATGGCTGTTGACAAGATGCAGGCTGGAATAAAGGATTTGGGGGAATGGAATCTTTGCAGATGGTTATTTTCCTCCCCATGTATACATGGTAGTGGACACGTCTCATCTGCCCATGGAAGCTCATTGACTTGTTCTACAAAACTTTTGATCACCTACTGTTTGCCTGGGACTCCAAAGTGAATAAGACAGGGTCTCTGCCACCCAGGAGTTCCTCAGGCAGTGGAGGAGGCAGACACATGTAGAGACAGGAATGGCACGGACTTGCAAGGAGACGTAGGGAGCATCATGGAGGTGATAAGCCTTTAGCTGACCCATCTTGGGAGCCAGAGGGAATCAGAGTCACTCATGAATCAATCTTGTTTTATTAGTTTGTTTCTGGAGTGTTTCCCAGAACCGAGTCTCTTATACTCTTGAGGTTTCTCCTCTTGGTTTCCAAGGCCAGGGCCACTGACCCCTGGATAGCCAGGGCTCTTCAATATGGGTCACCATGTTTCTGCTTACAGCTGGCCTGACCAGATGCAGGTGGGCTTAGGGGACCTCGTGTTTTCTACAGGGGCTGGCCCTTCCAGAACCAAACATAGGTAATAGGGAAATTTTCCAAGAACCACAGTTCCCCATCTCTAATGGCTTTTTCACATGAAGGCAATGGGCCTGTCCCTTGGAGAGTGGTGATGAGAACTAACAAAGATGTCTACTGACCACTGATGGGGAGTGTATAGAAAGGAACGAGCCCTCCCACCCAAACCCTTCATGTCCATAGGGTGTAGCAGGTAATTACCTTAATAGGACAACAATCGGCCTTTTGAGGTAGTTCATCAAAGGCGACGAATGTGTCTTCTGGGCAGAGAAGCATGGATTTTCCCATCTGCTCCTCTCCCCTTCTCTGTGCCTCTCCCTCCTCCTCCCCTCCCCTCTCCTCCCATCCACTTCCCCCATCTCTTCCTCTCTTTTCTGCCCTTCCTCCCTCTTTCTCTCCTTTCTTCTCTAAGCCTCGGAGGAAAGCACACTTGCATCTCAGAATCAAGCTCACTAAAGTGGTGGTCTAATTGGGCCCTGGGAGACTGGTCAAAGGGTGCTTCGTGTTTCAGGTAGATCCTCAAGAACGGAATTCTTTATTAGCCTTCCAATTTCCTTCGTTAATATGCATTTCCGTTCCCTCTATGCACACCTGCTCCTGACTCCCAGGCTGCCAAGCCCTGCATTTGTCTCTGGAACTTAAATGCCGACAGGGGTGTACAGTGAGGATCTCCGAGGGTGTGGAAAGCCAGGCAAGCACGTCGTTAGTCAGGAAATGGTCAGCCTGGAAAAGCTCGTCCTCAGTCCTCAGAGTGGCATCTGCTGGATGGCCTCTCAGAGGGTGAGAGCCGCTCCTCCCAGGTCAGGCTCTGACTAAGCTCAGAGTTGGAAGCCACTGTTTATTTTTTTAATTTATGTTTGGCTGTGCCGGGTTTCTGTTGCTGCACAGGCTTTCTCTAGTTGTGGCAAGCAGGGGCTACTCTCTAGTTGTGATGCGCAGGCTTCTCCTTGTGGTGGCTTCTCTCGTGGAGCACACGCTCTAGGACATGAAGACTTCAGTAGTTGTGGCTCCTGGGCTCTAGAGCACAGGCTCAGTAGCTGTGGCACCCAGGCTAGTTGCCCTGCAGCATGTGGGATCGAGCAGGATCAGGGAGGAAACCCGAGTCTCCTGCGTTGGCAGGCGGGTTGTTTACCACTGAGTCACCAAGGAAGATCCAAAGCTGCTGTTTATCACCCACCAACTCTGCACCAGATTCTGTGCTCCTTACCCCACCGGAACCAACCCCTCTACTCCTGCCCGACAACAGGTGGAAGGAAGACAGCATCCCGGTCTCCACTGACAGATGAGAGGGATAAGGGTGAATGAGGTCAAAGAACATGCCAAGGTCACTCGGCCGGTAAATGGCAGAGCATAGACCTGACTGTGGATCCAGATGATGCCCTGACTGTTCCAGGCGCAGGTGAGGAATAAGGCCAGAGACAGTGTACACTCTGCCCCACCCACCCCACCCCTGGGTGCCCGAAGCAAGACAGAATAAGACAGTCATGGCTCTAGAACTTCTTCTCCCAAGGCCTCCAGGAGCTTGAGAGAGAGCAGGGCACTGCCTGCCCCCAGCACCCAAAGTGGGGGCCCCTGGGAAGACTGAATCTGTGGCAGGGAACAGTCAACAGAACTGATGACTTTGCCCCCAGGCCCGCTGGTTGTTTAGGGACAGACTTGTCCTTCTAGGGGACACCAGCCACTCCAGGTGCTCTGGACTGAACTGTGTCTCCCCGAGAGATGCTGAAGTACTAACCCCAGGACTGGAGAATGTGACTTTATTCGGAAATAAGGTGTTTGCAGACCTTCCAGTAAAGATGAGGCCATTGGGGTGGACCCTGATCCAGTATTGCTGTAATCATATGAAAAGAAAAAATTTGGACACAGAGACTGACTCTTATGAGGGGGCATATACTGTGTGAACTTGAGAGAAGGGATGGGGTGATGTTTGTACAAGCCGAGGAGCCCCAGTGATTGTCAACAAACCAGAAGAAGCTGGAAGAGAGGCGTGGGACACATTCTCCATCACAGCCCTCAAAAGAAACCCATCCTGGTCTTCCCTGGTGGGACAGTGGTTGAGAGTCTGACTGCCAATGCAGGGAACAGGGGTTCGATCCCTGGTCGAGGAAGATTCCACATGCCTTGGGACAACTAAGCCTGTGTGCCGTAACCCATGAAGCCCATGCACCCACGAGCCCGTGTTCTGCAACAAGAGAAGCTACCACAATGAGAAGCCATGCACTGCAGCTAGAGAGTATCTCCCACTCACCACAACTAAAGAAAAGCCCACGTAGCACAGTAAAAATAAAATAAAATTTCAAAAAAGGAATCAATCCTGACAAAACCTTGATTTTAGACTTTTAGCCTCCAGAACTATGACAACACAACACATTTCTGTTGTTTAAGCCACCCAGTCTGTGGTGCTTTGTTGTGACAACCCTAAGACACAGGTACACCAGAGCTCCTGGGATGGGCATCCTGCTTTCAGGCCTGGGCTGAGAAACTTCAGGGAGCCCTGGTGTCATTGCCTGACTCAAAGAGACCCAGCATTGCTGTCTGGTGCCAAGAGAGGCTAACGAGTGTATGGCCTCATCCAGGACTGGCCCCCTGCTGTGTTAAGTGAGGCTGGCAGCTTATCTTCCAAGGAGTAGAATTCCCAGTTACAAAGACCTAGGTAGAAATCCAGTTGCGCTCTCAAGGCGGCTGCCAGGGAGGATGGTGTTTGTGTCCTGTGATGTTCCAGGGACAATTAGCATCAGAAGATTAAATTCATAATGGCCCATTCATTTTCTCCACTCGTCACTGGTGTCTGCTAGAGAATTGGAATTCCTAATCCCCCATGCTCTAAGTGAATGCATATTGAACTGTTTAGACAGCTTGGAAATTTCATTGCAGATTCTTGATGACTTCCCGTGTCAAGATCAATTTGCAGCCTTGTTTTCTTTCAGCTGATTAGGTCCCGTCCAATTTTCTTGAGCAAGTGTTGCAGAGCACCGGGTTTCTTCCAGCTCTATCCGAAGGGGTGTGGGGTGGGGGTGGTCCTGGGGAGGCTGAGTTTGAGCTCTGATATCCAAGTTCCTCAAGAAAAAGACAAATTCTTTTCCTTCATCTGCCTCTTTCTCCTTCTCCATCTCCTTCTTCCTTGTTCTTCGTCCTCAGTCAGAGAGAGTCTGCAGCACTATCCAGGAGAAAGACAGGGAGAGACACATACATCATTTTGTTTTCTGGTAGCTATGTTTAAAAAGCACAAAAACAAATATCATATATTAACACATATATGTGGGGTCTAGGAAAATGGTACAGGTAAACCTACCTGCAGTGCAGAAATAGAGATGCAGACTTAGAGAATGGACATGTGAGCACAGGAAGGTAGTGGAAGGTGGGATGGACTGGGAGATTAGGACTGACATATACACACCACCACATGTAAAATAGATGGCCAGTGGGAAGCTGTGCTATGCAGCAGGGAGCTCAGCTCGGTGCTCTGTGATGACCTAGATGGGTGGGATGGGGTGGGAGAGAGCTTTAAGAGAGAGATGATACATGTATTCATATGGCTGGTTCACTACATCAGCACAACATTGTAAAGCAACTATACTTTTTTTCTGAAGAAATGGTATGGTGACTATGGTTAATGATACTTTATTGCATATTTGAAAGTTGTTTCAGAGACTAGATGTCAACAATTCTTATCACAAGAGAAAAATTATAACTATGTATGGTGATGGATGTTAACTTGACTTACTGTGGTGATCATTTTGTAAGACTTGGAATTAGTGAATCATTAAGTAGTATACCTAAAATGAACATAATGCCATATGTCAACTATGCCTCAATTAGAAAAAAGAATTTGGAAAAAAGTGGTATAAAGAAACAGGTCAAATTAATTTTAATAACACATTTTATATAAAGTAATATAGTATAGATCATGTAATCAATGTAAACATTTTTAAATTATTTATTTATTTTTTACTATACTGGGTCTTCATTCCTTGTATTAAATGTTTATTTTTATTTATTTGGTTGTGCCACACTTCTAGTTGCAGCATGTAGGATCTAGTTCCCTGACCAGGGAATGAACCTGGGTGCCCTGCATTGGGAGCAAAAACTCTTAGCCACTGGACCACCAGGGAAGTCCCCTGCATCTTCCTTCCTGCTGGGGCTTTTCTCTAGTTGCGGTGAGCGGGGGCTACTCTCTAGTTTTCGATGCTCAGGTTTCTCCTTGTGCTGTCTTCTCTTGTTGTGGAGCACAGGCTCTAGTATACTTGGGCTTCAGTAGTTTCGGCTCCTGGGCTCCAGAGCACAGACTCAATAGTTGTGGCACATGGATTTAGTTGCTGTGAGTCATGGGGGATATTCCCAGACCAGGGATCGAACCTGTGTCTCCTGCATTGGCAGGCAGATTCTTCATCACTGAGCCACCAGAGAAGCCCCTCAAAGTAAATATTATTAACAGGACACTTTACATTATATTTCTCCTTCTGTGTCTTCACAAACCAGCGTGCACGTTACACCAACAGTGTATCTCACTTCTGGACTGGCCACATATCAAGTGTTCCATCAGCCACGTGAGGCTACCATTGGGATGCTGGATTGCACAGCCCCAGATGTGCTGGAGCTTGTGATTCTCCTAGAACCTGCCCACTTATCAGCATTAACGCAATCTCCTAGGCTTCTTGTGCTGGGGTGACAAGGATGCATTGTGACTCTCAGATGTAAAGGCAGCTGGTGAGTCAGGAGCTGGCTTCTGAAACAGCAGCCAAGGCAGGAGGTGTCATTTCCCATTGCAGACCCTGTGCCCATGGCTGCTATTACCTGCCCAATGAGACAGCCTAGCCCTTGATTGATGGGTCTGGGGATCAAGAGATGAATAAGAAAGACACCACCCTGACTCTTAATGAATTCATAGTGTAGTGGTGGCCTGTGTGCAAAATAATTACTGTTCACTGTCATAAGAGCTGTGATGAAAGTTTCTTAAAGTTGTTGATAATGCTCTATGGTGACCTAATGTGGTGGTTTAGTCACTAAATCATGTCCGACTCTTTGCGACCTCATGGACTGTAGCCTGCCAGGCTTCTCTGCCCATGGGATTTCCAGGCAAGAGTACTGAAGTGGGTTGCAATTTCCTTCTCCAGAGGATCTTACCAACCCATGGATCAAACTCACATCTCCTGCATTGGAAGTGGATTCTTTACTGCTGAGCCATAGGAAAGCCAATGAGAAGGAAACCCAAAAAAGAGGGGATATATGTGTATGTATGGCTGATTCATTCACTGGACAGAAGAAACTAACACAACGTTATAAAACAACTATACTCCAACAAAAAATAATTTAAAAATTAAAAAATTTTAAAAATTCAGTTGATGAAACTTGAAAAAAGAGTGATATATGTAAGATAACATTAAAAATATAAATTCTATAGATAGTAATGGATATTAGAATTCTCTCGGTTCCTAGAAATAGAAACCTTAAGCCAGCTTAAGCCAAAGGGTAAGGACTAAGGGTGTTATACTAAGAATTTAGGGGAATCATGTAAATGGAGGAAGTGCTATATCCAGGTGAGGATGCAGACAGACTGGGGCAACATTAGAGACTCCGGCAGATCTGTCTTGTGCATTCTGCCTAGCACAGGTTTTGATAGTGTTCCACGACTGCAATTCAGCTTGCCTTTTCCAGTTCACAAGAAAGAATTCAGTCATTGGTAATGACTCCAGGATGTACCACTCAGACTCAGAGAGTGGACAGGCCAATGTTTCAATATCTTAATTCAATATTTTTAGAAAATTGATTTTATTTTTGGCTGTGCTGGGTCTTTGTTGCTGCACAGGCTTTTTCTCTAGTTGCCGAGAGTGGGGACTACTCTCTAGTTGGCGTGTACAGGTTTGGAGCACGGGTTCTATGTCTTTTGGGCTTCAGTAGTTGCAGCATGTGGACTCCGCAGTTGTTGCTCACGGGCTCTAGAGCATAGGCTAAATAGTTGCAGCACATGGGCTTAGTTGTTCCCAGCATGTGGGATCTTCCTGGACCAGGGACTGAACCTGTGTCTCCTGCACTGGCAGGCAGATTTTTCACCAATGAGCCATCAGAGAAGGCCTTAATTTGGTATCTTAATTTGAAATTTGTGAGAAAGGACTTTAATTCAGCTTGAATCCGATAGAGTTAGAAAGCCAGGACAACATTGTATAAACATGGCTTCTTCTTCTTCATATAGCTGGAAGAGCACAAAATTCCTTTCCAGGAAAATAAGAGAAGGTGAGTGAATCAAGCAATAGTGTTTACTACCTTCTTCCCCTTGACTGCCCAACAAACACACATACATGCTTGTGTGAACACACATGCACACATTCTTTCCCCCCCACACACCCAAAGAGGCCTCTGCCTCCTGTGATCCTCCAAATTCTTTTTCCCCTATGGAAGACAAGGAAGTCTGTCTGGCAATGAGTTCTAACAAGCTGTTGGACCTCTCTTCTCCAAGTTCAGTCTTTGGGTATTACCCCTTCATCCACACATTTTCTTTTGAAGGAATGAAAGGGGCAGTGGGAAATGCCAGGATACCCAGACTTCCCTGGCCTCTCCCAGATGCTATTTCTGCTAAGGGCCACTCTGTTGCTCAGTCGATAAGTCATGTTTGAGTCTTTTTGACCCCATGGACTGTAGCCTGCCAGACTCCTCTGTCCATGGGATTCTCCAGGCAAGAATATTGGAGTGGGTTGCTGTTTCCTTCTCCAAAATCAACTCAACTTCAATAAAAAATTTTTTAAAGAAAAAAAAGAGTGTGGAATTCTTTTTCAATTAATCTTTACAGGAGTGTTTTTGCTGTACAATGCTGTGTTAGTTTGCTCTGTATATTTAAAGTGAATCAGCTACACGTATACATATATATCCCTTCTTTTTTGGATTTCCTCCCCATTCAGGTCACCACAGAGCACTGAGTAGAGTTCTCTGTGCTATACAGTAGGTTCTCATTAGTTATCTATTTTATACATAGTAGTAAGACTCTTGCTCCTTGGAAGAAAAACTATGACCAAACTTGACAGCATATTAAAAAGCAGAGACATTACTTTGCTGACAAAGGTCCATCTAGTCAAAGCAATGGTTTTTCCAGTAGCCATAAATGGATGTGTGAGTTGGACTATAAAGAAAGCTGAGTGCAGAAGAACTGATGCTTTTAAACTGTGGTGTTGGAGAAGACTTTTGAGAGTCCCTTGGACAGCATGAGAAACGCTGGACTGGAGGAAGCACAAGCTGGAATCAAGATTGCTGGGAGAAATGTCAATAACCTCAGATATGCAGATGACACCACCCTTATGACAAAAAGTGAAGAAGAGCTAAAGAGCCTCTTGATGAAAGTGAAAGAGGAGAGTGAAAAAGTTGGCTTAAAGCTCAACATTCAGAAAACTAAGATCATGGTGTCCAGTCCCATCACATCATGGCAGATAGATGGGGAAACAGTGGAAACATTGGCTGACTTTCTTTTTCTGGGCTCCAAAATCACTGCAGATGGTGACTGCAGCCATGAAATTAAAAGATGCTTACTCCTTAAGGAAAGTTATGACCAATCTAGACAGTGTATTATAGAGCAGAGACATTACTCTGCCAACAAAGGTCCGTCTAGTCAAGGCTATGGTTTTTCCAGTGGTCATGTATGGATGTGAGAGTTGGACTATAAAGAAAGCTGAGCCCAGAAGAATTGATGCTTTTGAACTATGGTGTTGGAGAAGACTCTTGAGAGTCCCTTGGACTTCAAGGAGATCCAACCAGTCCATACTAAAGGAGATCAGTCCTGGGTGTTCATTGCAAGGACTGCTGTCGAAGCTAAAACTCCAATACTTTGGCCACCTGATGCGAAGAGCTGAGTCATTGGAAAAGACACTGATGCTGGGGAAGATTGAAAGCGAGAGGAAAAGGGGATGACAGAGACTGAAATGGTTGGATGGCATCACTGACTTGATGGACATGAGTTTGAGCAAGCTCTGGGAGTTGGTGATGGACAGGGAAGCCTGGTGTGCTGCAGTCCATAGGATTGCAAAGAGTCGGACATGACTGCGTGACTGAACTGGACTGAACTGAGTGTATACATGTCAATCCCAATCTCCCAATTCATCCCACCCTCCTTCCCCCCTTGGTGTCCTTAAGTTTGTTCTCTACATCTGTGTCTCTATTTTTCTTTGCAATTAAAGGAATGAAATTCTAAAGGACACAGGAAAACATTGGTAAACTGAGTCAGGGAGAGGTAGTCCAGAGCAGCCTGAAGATGAGAGCACAGGAGGGGACAGAGTGAGGACGATGACATTGAGACAGTGATTAAGGATAGGAGTGATATGGAGTAGGATAGAAAAACCAGGGCTTCCCAGGTGGCTCAGCGATGAAGAATCCGTTGGCCCATGCAGGAGACACAGGTTCGATCCCTAGGAGGGGAAGATCCCCTGGAGAAGGTAATGGCAGCCTACTCCAGTTTTCTTGCCTGGGAAATCACATGGACAGAGGAGCCTGATGGGCTCTAGTCCATGGGGTTGCAAAGAGTCAGACATGACTAAGCACACACACACACACACACACACAGAAGAATAAACTGAACTACAAAATTTCCAAAATGATCAGTCCCCACTCATTCTCCAATGTCAAGGGGGCAGACGTGGAGGGCCTAGGAAAGAGGTAGAAGAAATGAACTCGTGGCTTTTGGGGGGAGGCAGAGCCCAAGCTGACAGTACACACATTCCTGGTGGACTCTGCAGTCTGAATGCCCAAAGCTCCGGGTGGATGTAGAGCCCCGGGCCTTGCTGGAGGGCTTTAGCGGCAGCCACGGCTGCCGTTCTCCCTGTGGCCCAGGAGACGTGGCACCCTCATCGCTCTGCTGGAGGCTGCCATATGGTCAGTGGTTATCCATCATGTCCCTGCTGTTGTGAATTTTCTCCTTTTCATTTTTTATGAGCATTTTCCTGAGAAGTTAGGGTGAGGGTGCATCAAGCTGAATCTGAAGGTGGGTAATCGTAAGAAATGTTTCCCCAAGGTGGGATGTTGTGTTTGAAAGAGCAGAGCCTTTCACAGTCTCACAAAACCCACAGCAGGTGCTGTGGCTGGTAGGAGGGATACTGAGTCAGAGACGGAGGAGAAGACGAACAGTAGGATCAAATCCTGACCAGGGCAGCAGAAATGGGGGCGGGGGTGCACAGAGAGACTGAATGGCGCATTTGTTCAAGGTTGCAGCTCGGACAGAGACTCCTAGGTTGCACTATAAGGAATCTGCCTGCCAATGCAGAAGACATAGAGACCTGAGTTTGATCCCTGGGTCGGGAAGATACCCTGAAGAAGGGAATGACTCCTCACTCCAGTACTTTTGCCTGGAAAATTCCATGGGCCAGGGAGCCTGGGGGGCTACAGTCCATGGAGTCCCAAAGAGTCAGACATGACTGATCTCACATACAGCACCTTTGGTAAGAGAATTGACACTAGAGCCCAAATTCACCAATACACGAAACCAGGGCTGATTTCATGGCTATTGACCTATTCTTGGCAGAGTCCTGCACTAAAAAACCCCAAGCTCCCTGAAGGTGTAAAAGCCAGTGGTGGTGAGTGGGGAGCAGCAGAGAGGGCACAGGGTCTTTGATCAGCTTGTGCACAGCTCTCCGATTGGCTGATGATGAGTTAACTGGTGGTGTCACAGAAGTTAACATTATCAGTCCTTAGGCTGCAGAAGGCCTGGGGCTATAAGCTCCTGGCTGTCAAGTAGTTAACGTTAACATGTTCTATTTGTTGGAGAAAGAAAGAAAGCAACTCTGGAAATATGAATCAAATACTATTATCTAGGTACTTCAGAGAGGGACTAAAGCAGAGGATATGGGATAAGGCCCCATGGGGTCCTGCTTGGTTACAATTACATATTTCTTACCATAAACCATGATATAACAATAAGAAAATGTCTACCTTTGATTGATATTCTATGGAATACTTCTATATGACTGTTGAGCATCAAGTCTATATATTTGTGAATATATTTGTGAATGCTTTTGTTGCTGTTATTCAGTCACTAAGTTGTGTCCTACTCTTTTTGATCCCACACCAGGCTCTTCTGTCCTTCACTGTCTCCCAAACTTTGCTCAAACTCCTGTCCATTGAATCAGTAATGCTATCCAACCTCTCATCCTGTCACCCCCTTCTCCTGCCCTCAATCTTCCCAGCATCAAGGTCTTTTCCAATGAGTCAGCTCTTTGCATCAGGTGGCCAAAGTATTGGAGCTTCAGCATCAGTCCTTCCAATGAATATTCAGTGTTGATTTCCTATAGGATTGACTTTTTTGGTCCACTTGCTCTCCAAGGGTCTTTCTGAGCCAACAGGGATTCCCACGATTGCTTTGGGAGATTCCATTTCCAAGGTCCACCAAGGCACAGGGTGAGGACCAGAGCAGATAATTCCTTCTTGGCAGGCTCCTGAGGGCTCTGTTGCATCGGGATAGGTCTTGCTGGCCATTCTGCCACCAGGGTTACACTTCACAGACATTATCAGTTAATCTAAATTGAGGAGTCATATAATAAAGAATTCACCCCAACTAGCAATTGTTTGCTTTCTTCTGCTTCTTGTCGACTTCATGTCCAGATTCATAGATAAAATTTACACACTGGTAATCAGAATGAGCAGTCCATGGGGTTGCAAAGAGTCGAACATGACTGAGCACACACAGGAATGCTCTCTATACACTCTAGTTTCTCCACCACACCTCCCAGACCTGTAAGATAAACTCTCTCCCCAACTACAATGTTATTTTCTTACTTAATTTTAATGGCAGCATCCTCTCACATTGAAATGATCTTATAGCCCTCACTTTGTTCCTTCTGTGAACATTGTTTTTCTTATTTTAACAAACTTGAAAGTGCCAACTCAGCGTCATACCTGTTGGAGATTGTGTTGGAGACACAAAGAATAAATAAAACATGACCTTGGTCTTCACTATGCTTCAGTAAAAGTTAAAACTCAGGGAGCTTCTTTACTTTACCTTCATCTAGTTTAATTCCTAAGGAGAAATTCCTTGAAGAGAGATTACTGGATCAAAGCACCAAGCACTTTAATGGCTCTAAGTGTATATTTTCAAGTCACTTTCCAATTCATAGTCCTCTAGCAATGAGCAATTAATTGTACCTGTTTCACTGGAACCTTACCAAAAGAGGGTATAATTAAAAAAAAAAAACTTCCCAGAATTTAATAGGTGTTAAAGGGTAAAGAATTGTCTTAATTTGCCTGTGGTTCTTTTAAAGCCCTATCCTCAAGTCTTGATAACTGCTTATTTTAGTCCTGACACTTCACCTTATCTACACAGAGTTCCTTTTTTTCTCTGTATGAAGTTAAAAGACAAGTCTCATTACACCCTTTTTTAGTAAATATTGTGGGATCTAGTGAATTTTTACAACAGGTAAAATCATTTTCTTAAAGAGAAATCCTTTTTGTTCCCTTAAAAATTACATCTCCCCCAAAATATCAGTTCCTTCTTGTACCTGCCAAGAAGTGGGCAGGATTGTTCTGAAGAGATTCTGTTTTTTTAAACATCTTCAGACACTCAGATTATTACAACTCTCAGGTCCACTTTGTGATGTGTTCCTACTCTGACTCTAAATAGAGGCCACGTAAGAGCCATGTGTGTTTCAATTCCCCCCTGTTCAGTTACAAATCCCCTCAATAGCCATGTGAGTGGTACTCTACATCCTATAGTAACAGAGTCTCAGTCCATTCCCCTCAGGGGGAGGCCCATGATCCAAGCTCAGCCAATCATATCCCTCACTCCTTGAACAAATAGTTGGACAAATTGGAAGGCCTGTGGTCCAAAGCAAGCCAACCACAGTCCTCCCCTGAGATTTTTCAAATTGGAGTTGACAGAAGAGTAGCCTCTTTTCTTTTAAAAACCTGGGTCTATAAAGATGCGAATATGGAACTTCCAGCTGCCAGGTTCTTCCCACTGTTCCCTGCTCTGAATCCCACCAGTCACCCTGAGAGAGAAACAACCTGGTGGGAGTCTGTGGAAAAGCACTTTGTACATTTTAATCATATGAATTTTTTTAAACCCTTGTTTTCTCTTATTTGCTCACTCTAGTTATGTTTCTTCACTTGCAGGTAAGTGTTGATGTTTATTCACAGTCATGAGGATTTTCCCTGCATCTGGTTGAGTTTGTTGAAGTGAGACTATGTGGGTAAAATTTAATAATTTCAGAAATTCAAGTTAAATGGCTGGGTGCATAAAGCCATTCATTTGACATGGATTACATGTCTTCTTACAAGAAATTCCAAGCAATTCCTGGAAGTGAAAATGCCACATTCCCATCAAGACTTCGACTACCCAAATGATTTCTTAGATTCATAAAGTATGGAACTGGAAGCTAGTCTTAAACTCCATCTTATCCCCTTGTGTGTAGTTGCTCAGTTGTGTCTGACTCTGCAACCCAATGGGCTATAGCCGGCCAGGTTCCTCTGTCCATGGGATTCTCCAGGCAAGAATACTGGAGCAGGTTGCCATGCCCTTCTCCAGGGATCTTTCCAACCCAAAAATCAAACCCATGTCTCCTGTGTCTCCTGCACTGAGGGCAGATTCTTTACCCACTGAGCCTTCGAGGAAGACCTGCACTTCCATTTTACCAATAACGTCAATCTGGAACAATCAGCTGGGGCTTGGACTGTGTGCTGCTTCTGTGATATTAAACTGAAATTGGCCCCAGGAAAATGCAGATGCTGTTAGATGACAAAAACGTAGGCCAGCAGCCTGGACAAAAGTTAGATGTACAATAACTATTATCCTCATAGTGTTAGTATTGGGCTTCCCTGGTGGCTCAGTGGTAAAGAATCCACCTGCCAATGCAGGAGATGCAGGTTTGTTTCCTGAGTTGGGAAGAACCCCTGGAGTAGGAAATGGCAACCCACTCCAGCATTTCTGCCTGGAGAATCCCATAGACAGAGAAGTCTGGCAGGCCACAGCCCATGGGTTCGCAAAGAGTCGGCTGTGACTGAGCAACTGAGCACACCCCATGCTGTATCAGGATGGAGCATTTGCTGGGGAGCTCTATTTTTAGCAGAGGCATCAGGTTTCACATAAATAGTACACATGTTTGTCACAGGCCTCGGTTCCCTATTCTTGGGAATCGTCTACTACTGTTTCTACACTCCTACCTCACACGTTATAGGAAGTGCAAATAATGCCTGCCAGACTGGAAGAGCTTCTTGCTTCCTCCCAGACAACAGAAGGTAAGGGCTGTGCCCACTTTTGTAGCTTCTTTTCATAGTTACGGCCAGAATGCTAGCCTGCACCCCACTCTTCACCTCCTTTGGCTGTCCTCCTCCTGGAGAGGTGATGTGGGTGAGTCAGCACCCTGGGGTGAGGTTTCCTCCTAGAGCAAGTGAGTGAGGAGACCAGAATACTCTTGGAAAGCAGAAATATTTATGCCCAGTGATCATTCCTGGCTCTGTGCCTGGATGCAGAGAGTCAGATTGCTGGAGAGGCCTTGGGGCATGGGCAAGGGCGGGGGTCGGGGGGTGGTAGGTGAAGTTGACCAGATGTCAAACAGAAGGCTGCCTGGCTTGTATGTCTCTATCTTGACTTTACATTGAGGCAGACTCACTGGGGGAGGAAGTTAGCGTAAGAATCACAGGGAGTGTGTGGGCCTGAGGACCCAGGGATCTCAGGAGCAGAAATCTCGAGGACTTCATGCAAAGCTGGGATCTTAGTCTTCCCCATGAGGCCTCTTGGACACTATCTTATTTCTCAATGGAATTCTGCAAAGAGAGGGGCTGAGGACTTGTTTTGGAGGATGCAGAAGAAGGGCTTGGGGAGATCCCACCACATTTATGGTGTGGGTGTGTCCAACAGTAAGAGAATGTTTAAGTGATGATAGTGTATCTGTGTGTATGTATGTGCTCAGTTGGTTCTGACTCTTTGTGACCCTATGGACTCTATGCCTCCAGCCTCCTCTGGCCATGGGATTTCCCAGGCAAGAATACTGGAGTGGGTTGTTTCCTCCTCCAGGGGATCTTCCCAAACCAGGGATCAAACCTGTGTCTCCTGCACTGGCCCACCAGGAAAGACTGATAGTGCATCTACCTGTGGCCAAAGGTAAATGCTGGCTAGGACTAAGAAAAAGCCTAGCCAGAGTTTTGATTGGAAAATCTATGTAGAAAGGAAAGGTAATTGGTTATGTTTGAGGAGGGGGACTATTCATTGGTTTCTATTTCTTTTATTCGGTTTTCCAAACTGTCCCCCTTTCCCTGTGTCAGCCTTGACAAGGGTCCTTGGAATTTGTCCTTCTCCCTTCCCAAAATGCTCATCCCCAGGGACCTGTGGCTACCTTCTCCCGTCTCTCCTCAGAGAGCCGTCCCTGGCTACTAATCGATAACTGCCCCCGGTACCCTGCTTCCCTGTGTCTACTAGAGACATTTTTTAGCTTAAAAGAAGAAAAGAAGAAATTCTGACTCAAATCAATTAAAAATTAGAAATACAGGAGTTTAGGAAAGGAAGACTTCACTTTTAGCTGGGGACATCCAGCATATGAATGTAGATTAACCATCCAAGACAACTAATCCTATGGGTTTGTTTGCTTGCTTTGTTTTGCAAGCAGTGGTAATTATTAGACCAGGCTGATTCAGGGAGAGTGGAGGGCCTTAGGGCTGATTGAAATAAAGCTTTGCGATTCTATACCTTAATGTGATTTATTGTTGCCCAGATGATTTATTCATTTTCATAATTTCACAGTCTGCCACTTGTCTGGACTAATTTATCTATGTCATAATGGGAAACAGGAAATGGACCTTGCTTTCCAGATGGCTAAAGCCAAGGTAGGTACAAGTGATGAACTGATAATAGACTGAGGTTTATTCATTCAGCAAGTAATTATTGAATGTTTGTTCTTGAGTAACAGTATTGATCAGAGGGTGAATCTATTGTACTTGAGGCAAGGAAAGTATCAAGGTTACTTAATACTAATGAAATGAATTTACATATTACTTTTGTTTGTTTTCACTACTTCTATTTATTTATTTGGCTGCACTGGGTCTTCATTGCTGCACTCAGGCTTTCTCTGGTTGTGAGAGGCACCTACTCTCTAGTTGCATTCACGAGCTTCTCATGGTAGTGGCTTCTCTTGTTTGGAAGCACGGGCTCTAGGCACACAGGCTTCAGTAGTTGTGTCTCCCAAGCTGTAGAGTTTGGGCTCAGCAGTTGTGGTACATGGTCTTAGTTGTTCTGTGGCATGTGGAAACTTCCTGGACAAAGATCAAACCCATGTCCCCTGCATTGGCGAGTGGATTCCTATCCACTGCACCATCAGGGAAGCCCCTGCTTTTATTGCTTATTGAAGTTTAGTTGATGTACAATATTACATGTTACATGTGTACAAAACAGTGATTCACAATTTAAAGATTATGTACATTTATAGCTATTAATATTTTAAAATACTTGGTATATTCCTTATGTTGTACAATATATCCTTGCATTAAGATATTAACTTTAGAAAATCTTATAGAAATTGATGAGATCCCTGGAGAGAACACAGGCAGAACTAAAGAAAGTTTTTGCTCTCTCGACCTCAGGAGGAAGGGACAATGGGCATTTGACCAAGTAGAGTTAAGATTTTGCTAAAGACTGAGATTGGTTTATATTACTCCAACTTGCCCTGGCAATGGCGCTCCCTCCCCCTACTAGGAAGGAAAACATGTTGTAAATTAAGTAGAGCAATGAATGGTGGTGTGGTAGGTGACCTATTGAACATCATCTCACGGAGTATTTGCTAACTAGGGATTTGGGTCACTTCCATTAGACAGATCCTTCACCTCCACATTGCCTTGCTTGTTCTAGGTGTTGCCATAGTGATGTGGAGATATAGCTGCTCTAATGTCTCCTAGGTCCTCCCTTCAGCTTCTCTGATTCCTGGGTCAGGTATGTGTGTTGAGCTCTGTGACTAAGGGCCCCAACTTCTACAGGGCACCTACATCCTGAAAGTTAGAGATGGTTCTAGTCTGTCCTCATAACTTTCAACTCATGCTCTTGGGTTCCAGCCTACTCAAGACTTTCTCTTCCCTAAAGGAAAAACTTCCTCTCTCTCCTCTCAGCACTCCTAACACCAAGAGTGTGGGTTTTCTACACCAAACGATTCTGTCACTGACTTCCTAGAGTTAGCATAGAGCCCACAGATTCAGAGCTCAGTCCCAGAAGACTGCCTTTCACTTAAAATGCCAGTTCTAAGCCTAGGCCTCCAATACTTTTGACCACCTGGCTACAAACCAGGGGTTCCCAGGACCCCTTCCTCAGGTTCGATAATTTTCCTAAATTACTTATAGAACTTGGGAAGCCCTTACATGCTTTTAGCAGTTTATTATAAAGGATACAAGGGCTTCCCAGATGGCACAGTGGTAAATAATCTGCCAGCTAATGCAGGAGATGTGAGTTCGGTTCCTGGGTTGGGAAGATCCCCTGGAGGAAGAAATGGCAGCCCACTGAAAAATTTTTGCCTGGGAAAATCCCATGGACAGAAGAGTCTGGTGGTCTAACGTCCACAGGGTCACAAAGAGTTGGACACGACTTAGCAACTAAACAACAATAAAGGAAACAACTCAAAAACAGATAATGGAAGAGATGCACTGATAAGATATGTGGGGAGGAGTAGAGTTTCCATGCTCCCTTTGAGCACCAGCTCTCCAGCACCTCCAAGCATTCACAGCTTGAAAGCTCTCTGAACCCCATTATTCAGTGTTTTCATGGCAGTTCCATCACATAGGCATACTTGATGATATCAGTGACACTTGAGAATTAACCCCAACCTCACTCCCTGCCTGGAGGTTGGGAAGATGGAGGTGGGGAGACAAAATTCAAAATCCAATGGCTCCAACTCTCGTGTTTTCACTCCTCTGGCAGGCAGCCTGCACCCTCTGAGATTCCCTTCATTAGCATAGAAAACAAAGCTCCAGCAATTCCAAGGGTCTTAGAAAAGTTCTGTGCCAACCACTGGGATGAAGACCAAATGTTTCTTTCTCATTGTATCACAACATCACACTTCCGGATTGCGTACCCTGTGGGTGCGCAGCTTGAGCATGGGATATGCAGAAAATACTCTTTGAGAGGCTACTTAACTAACTCCCTGATTTCTGAAAACAAATTCCCTGCATGAAATCTCAGTCGCTCCTTCTCTCTGTTTCTCTGTCTCTCTCTCTTTATGTTGTCCTTGCTCAGTCACCAAGTTGTGTCCAATTCTTCGAGACCCCATGGACTGCAGCATGCCAGGCTTACCTGCCCCTCACCATCTCCCATGGTTTGCCCAAGTTCATGTCCATTGAGTCAGTGATGGACTCTCTTTTTACATGTATCCTGTTATTCTGCTTCCCTGCTGGCTCAGATGGTGAAGAATCTGCTTGAAATGTAGGAGACCCAGTTTCCATCCCTGGGTCAGAAAGATTCCCCTGGTGGAGGAAATGGCAGGCAGCTCCATATTCTTGCCTGGAGAATCCCATAAACAGAGGAGCCTGGAGGGCTACAGTCCATGAGGTCGCAGAGAGTTGGACTTGACTGAGCGACTAACACTATGATTCTGCTTCTCTGGTTGAAACCTAACCGATACACCCTCCAGGGTAGATGAATGTGATGGCTATACAGTCAAGGAAAATGGTATTTTATTTTCCTGCATTCCTAGAAATATCTACTTCATGGTGACAGAATATTAGAAACAGAAAAATGAAAGAAACTAGAAAATGTAGAAGACTGCAACAATCTGGTAAACTCAAATAAGAATGTTTGTCAAGGAACTTGGGCAGTAGGTAAGAAGATGTAGAATCTAGAAGCTGACTTTTTTAGAGGGATAGGCGTTGGGAGCTCCAGTTTAATACTGGTATGAATTCTGATAAGAAATTAGGTGTAAATAGATAACTAATGAGAATCGACTGAGTCACTGACTCATATACCAAATGAGTATAGCACAGGGAGCTCTACTCAGTGCTGTGTGGTGACCTAAATGGGGAGGAAATCTAAAAAAAGAGGGGATATATGTATACATATAAGTGATCTACTTTGCTGTACAACAGAAACTAACACAACATTGTAAAGTAGCTATACTCCAATGAAATTTTTTTTTAAAAAAAGGAAATTAGGTGTAAGGACAGAGTGGAAATACAAGGCTACATCAGAGTAGGTAGAATCTGTTTTCTATATACCCCTTCTCACACCATCTTGCAGCCAAACCAGACATTGCTAATCAATCACAGCACTGTTTCTTGTCAGGGCTGCTACTCAATTTCCTCCCCTGATCAGGAGGCCTGGACACAGCAGAATCTAGCAGGGCCTGGAAGAGGGAATTAGGGTGTGAAGCAGAGCTTGGCATCCAAAACATTTACCACCTCATCTCTCAAGTGTCACTTTTCCTTTAATGTTCCAGTTTCCTTATGAAAGTAATGGTACATTAGATTAACATAAAACACTATTGAAAATAGCTAATAATGAATTAGGTCAATAGGTTTAAGGGTTAAGTTGTGTCCAACTCTTGTGACCCCATGACTGTAGCCTGCCAAGTTTCTCTGTCCATGGGATTTCCAAGGCAAGAAAACTGGAGTTGATTGCTGTTTCTTTCTCCAGGGGATCATCCCAATCCAGGGATTGAGCCCAGGTCTCCTGCACTGTAGTCAGATTCTTTACCGTCTGAACCATTCCAATGGAGCCCTCCATCGCCCCTGCAAAGCTGAGAATGTGGCCAGCAGGTTTGGGGAGAGTTAAGAGAGTGTGAAAGAAGGAGAAGTGAATGAAGGATAGAGATAAAGTATAAAGATCATCCACTTAAGAAAGAGAAAGCCCAGCCCTAAATGCTGAATCAGTGAACACAGTAATGGGACTTACTGGCTTATACACCAGCTGCAGGGACAGAGCTTAAAGTGAGCAGGACCATAAGGGGCAGATTTGCAGAAACATTGATTCTGGATGTGTATAAACTACACAGGGAAGGGATGATTCCCCAGGGAGGAGATGTGGCAGGACAAGGGAAGAAGGAACTAATGAAGAAGATGCTAAGATTCTAAAGGAGGAAATTCCCTGGTGGTCCAGTGGTTATGACTGCAGCTTCTGATGCAGAGGGTGTAGGTTTGATCCCTGGTCCAGGAACTAAGATCGCACATGCCTTGCAGCCCCCCAAACCAAAACATAAGACAGAAGCAATGTTGCAACAAATTCAATAAAGACTTTAAAAATGGTCCACATAAAAGGTTCTAAAGGAATGAAGAAGGAGTAATTCCAATCAGCCCCATCTATCCCTCTCCCCACATTAATATAGCTGGTTAAAGTCACATTTTCCCACCTTTCTCCTTGAAATATCTAGCTATTTTCTCAAAAATCAAACCAACCCTATACAAAGCTACAACAAGAAGACAAAAAAATAAGTCGTAACATTTTAGCTGATGATCATTCTCCTCAAAAAAACCATGAAGGCAAGTAAAACTGCAATGCAACAGAGTTCACTTTAGACTAAATCAAATACCCTCAAACTAGCATTTGGAGGTAATGAAAAACACAAAGAAATAGAAACTCAAAGACTTACAGCAGAAATGTAAGAGCGAGAGAAAGATAGGCAGTGAGAACTCGGGGGAAAATAGAATAAAAAGACAAGATCATCTCAAAAATAAAAAATAAATCATAAAATGCCTAGGGGAGAACAAAGTCAAAAAGTAATAAAGTCCAATGAAATTTTAATAGGGGACATTGAAGACAGGCAGAAAAATAGCCAAGAGAATAAAATTGAGTTATAGAAATACATACAAAAGGGTCAAAGAGAAAGTGATTAAAATGGAAGTTAATACAATATACCTATGATTTCTGTCCTGGAAGAAACAAAGCAAAACAATGAAAAAGAATTAAAATTCAAAACTATAATCTAAGAAAACTTTGTGGATCTGAGAGAGAACTCAAATCTACATATTGAGAAGGACGACTGTATACTTTGGAAAATTCACCTGGAATGATCAACTTTAAGACACATATTAGTGAAACTATTAACCTTCATTTTATGTTTATTTTTATTTTAAAATTGAAGTGTAATTGCTTTACAATGTTGCCTTAGTTTCTGCTGGACAGCAAAGTGAATGAGCTATATGTATACATACATCCCCTCCCTCTTGAATTTCCCACTCACTTCCCTCAATATTATTCTTCACTTAAAGGAGCTAGGTTTTTTGGAGAAATGACTGCTTCTGAGCTGGGGAAGAGAAGGTCCAATATGAGTCTGAAATATCTTGTGCCAGAATGTCATGGAATGCTCAAAAAATAAATTAATTTAATGATGGGGGTATGTCAAAAGGACAAAGGAAGAAGCTTGAAGGGGATTCCACTAGACAAGTCTGTTACAATTTTAGAGTCAAATTTTTGACCACAAGAAACTTAGCTGAATGTGTGTGTGTGCTTGCATGTGTGTTTGAGCTCAGTCGAACCTGACTCTTTCCAGCCCTAGAGACTGTAGCCCACCAGGCTTCTCTGTCCATAGAATTCTCCAGGCAAAAATACTGAAGTGGGTTTCCATCTCCTTCTCCAGGGGATCTTCCCAGACTAGGGATCAAACTCGAGTCTCCTGCATTGGCAGACAGATTCTTTACCACTGAGCCACTGGGGAAGCCCAATGATTGTACTTCTAAATGATATAATATGATTTTATGGATCTATCATTATATATCAAAATTATGTAAAATCAAGGAAAACTAGCTGAAAGGATCTGCATCAAACAGAAACTCAGGATGGAGAGAGAATGAGGTTTGCTCAGAGGGGACGTCAGTTTTATCTGGAGTGTTTTAATTTTTGCAAAGAAAATGTATTCCTATACTGCTTGTGTAATTAAGGATTACAAATGTAATTAAGAATTTCATATATAATCACACATTAATTTTAAAATGTAGGCAACAGTCTACCTTGCCAAGATCATTTATACATCAATTTTCTTTTCTGTTAATAAATCAGCTACCACTTCCTGGAGGACTGTCCCCTCTGTCATTCTGGCTTCTATTTTTACTCTGCCCTGGCACCTCTGGACTTTCTCTTTCAATCTGTAATATTGTGATTTGGAAATTAAATTCAAGTGAGGACAAAAGAAAAGTGCTTCTGAATTTAAGCAGCTCGGGTGTTTGCCTTTTCATTATTCAAATGTGTGCACAGGAACCTCTTGTCTTAACCCTGTGAGGAAATGGGTGAGAAACTGCATGAGGGTGTCACTGGGGGCAGTCTGCACAGTTTCACATTTCAGCAACTCTGTTCTTTGGGGACACTGTGCAATAATGATATTTCTCTTCCCAAGTCTGTTGACTAGAAAGTGTGAGTCTCCCATGGGACCACCATCTCCCCAAGAATGGATGTGATGCCCTGTATAATTCTTGATGGACTTTAAATATCCCAGAAAATTCTAACATGGACATATTCCATATTCTCATGGAGTATAAAAATTTAGAATGAATTTGATGATTCTCAAGTCAAATCATCTTTTTTTTTTAAGTGTAGTGTAAGTGCTTAACAATGTGATGTTCCTTTCTGCCTACAACCAAGTGAATCAGCCATATGTGTACATACACCCCTTTGCTCTTGCACCTCCCTCCTTCTTCCCCTCCCATCCCATCCCTCTAGGTCATCACATAGCACTGCTGAGCTTCCTGTGCTATATAACACATTCCCAGACATAGAAAATATACAGACGCATGGACACAGAGAAGGAAGGGGAGGGGGGGACAAAGTGGGAGATCAAGTTAAGTCATCTTGAGGATGTTGTTGGTGCTTCTTTGTACGTTTGTTTGTTTGTTTTTTTAAATGGAGAAGCTGAGGCCCAGAGGAAGGAGGTGACATCTCAAGGTCCCAGAACATCTGGGCACAGTTGAGGGCAGGTCCTATCCCTGATCATCTCTTATAGCATGACCATGGCAAGTATGTGGCATTACGTACATGCTCCATTTTGTAAATTAGATGAGTGAGTGATGGAAAAGAGGAAGCTTCCTGTTTTCTTTGCTGTTATCTGCCTCATGGGCCATACGCTGTGACATAATCCAGTTACAGTAGGCATTTCCCCCATAGACATCCCCCATGGAATGGGGGTTGGGGGAGGGTCTAGATTGCCAATATTGGTGACCTGCATTAGGAAGGGCTAAAGACAAGAGAACCCAAGGAAAACCGCCAAGATAAGGCATTATCTTCATTGTCAATGATAAAAATACAAGTTGTGTTTTTCTGGTCATCAATCACTCCTACAATTTTCCCCAGTCACTCAGAAACTTGCTCTTCCACCTCACCAAGGAGCCGGGGAGACTCAGAGTGAGGAACTGATGCTCTTCAGTTCTCACGTGCTTGAGCTTGGCTGCTGTGCTCCTCTTTCTGCAGGACACAGTGTGCTGATGACCAAACTGTAGGAGCTGGTTCGAGTCTGATATGCTCCACCTCACCATAAAAAACAATGAAGCCCTATGCTGCTGCTGCTGCTGCTGCTAAGTCACTTCAGTCCTGTCCGACTCTGTGCAACCCCATAGACGGCAGCCCACCAGGCTCCTCTGTCCCTGGGATCCTCCAGGCAAGAATACTGGAGTGGGTTGCCATTTCCTCCTCCAAAGCATGAAAGTGAAGTCCCTCAGTCGAGCCTGACTCTTAGGGATCCCATGGACTGCAGCCTACCAGGCTCCTCCATCCATGGGGTTTTCCAGGCAAGAGTACTGGAGTGGGTTGCCGTTGCCTTCTCCCGATGAAGCCCTATAGCCAGGTCCAGAAAGGTAAGTATACATTCTCATGTGCTGTGCTTAGTTGCACAGCCATATCCGACTCTTTGTGACTCTGTGGACTGTAGCCCGCCAGGCTCCTCTGTCCGTGGGGATTCTCAAGGCAAGAATACTGGAGTGGGTTGCCATGCCATGCCATGCCCTCCTCCAGGGGATCTTCTCAACCCAGGGATCGAACTCAGGTCTCCCACATTGCTGGCAGATTCTTTACCATATGAGCCACCAGGAAAGCCCATGCACTATCATATGATCCCGCAATCCAACTCCTCGTAGGAGAAAAACATGATCTGAAAAGATACATGCACTCCAGTGTTCTTTGCAGCACTGTTTACAACAGCCAAGATATGGAAGCAACCTAAGTGTCCATTGACAGAAGAATGGATAAAGAAGATGTGATACATATAGACAATGGAATATTACTCAGCCATTAAAAACAAGGAAATAATGCCATTTGTAACACCATGGATGGACCTAGAATGTCCTACTAAGTGAAGTAAGTTAGATAGAGAAAAAAATACCTTATGATATAGCTTATATGTGGAATTTGAAAAAAATACAAATGAACTTATTTACAAAACAGAAACAGACTCAGATTTAGAGAAAGAACTTATGGTGATCCAGGGGAAAGGATAATTAGGGAGTTTGGGCTTTACATGTACACACTACTGTATTTAAAATGGATAACATACAAGATCCTATTGTGTACTATAGGGAGCTCTGCTCAATATTCTATAACAACCTAACTGGGGAAAGAATTTGAAAAAGAACAGATACATGTGTATATACACACACACACATACACACACACACACATACACACATATATATATAACTCAATCACTTTTTGTACACTTGAAATAACACAACATTGTTAAATAACTATATTCCAATATAAAATAAAAAGTTAAAAAATAAATAAAACAGTTTGTCAGAAGTTAAGATTAAAAAAACAAGAAACAAAAGGGGAGCTGTTCAGGTACAGGTGTGGAGCAACACAACTGAGAGGTAGGCACTATTGGGACATTTAACAGGTAAACAAGTGACTGGATTCTGAAGGCACCCTCACGGTGTGGAAGTGTAGTGGAGTGTGTGCGAAAACAGGAAGACCAATGTTCTGACATTTACTGACATAATCTGACATTTACTCACTGATCACCTTTGGTTTTCTCATCTATAGAATGTCAGTAATTACAAGGTCACTGTCAATCCTTGGTAAATTGAAGAAAAGTGATGAGGACAGGAAGAAGATCAAAAACCACCATGCAAGTTCCTTTAGGAATCAAGTATGGTGACTTATTTAAAGGACCTAGTGTTTAAGATTTTCATTAAGTGGTTAAAGCAAGTTATGGTGAAGGGTCCTGTAGAAGCAAATAAGCCTGAAATCAAGTTCCATTTATTGGATATTTAGCTTTTCATCTGGGTCATTTACTTAGCTGTGTGATCTTCAGCAAACTCCTGCCCCTTTACGAGTTCCTCATGGGAAAATGAGGATTAAAGAGCAATTTTACAGGACTGTGTGAGGTCCCATTGCAGCTGTGTTTAAAAGAGACACAGTTCAAAAGAATAAAGGAAGTCATGTCCCACCCAAGTCCTAACCAAAGAAGTTATGGTATGTATCTACAATGAAATATTACTCGGCTATGAAAAGGGAATGAAATTGGGTCATTTGTAGTGACATGGATGAACCTAGAGAGTGTCATACTAAGTGAAGTCAGAAAGAGAAAAACAAACATCATGTATTAATGTATATATGTAGAATTTAGAAAAACGGTAGAGATGAACCTGTTTGCAGAGTGGGAATAGAAATGCAGACTTAGAGAATGGGCATGTGAACACAGCAGGGGAAAGGGAGGTTGGGAAGAACTGGGAGATTGGGGTTGCATATACACTACTGTGTGGACTGTATACACTACCATACACTGCCATGTGTAAAACAGATAGCTGGTGGGAAGCAGCTGCATAGCACAGGGAGCTCAGCTTGGTGCTCTGTGATGAGCTAGAGGGATGGGATGGAGGGGTGGGGACAAGGCTCAAGAGGGAGGGGATATATGTATACATATAACTGATTCACTTTACTGTACAACATAAACCAACACAACATTGTAGAGCAACTATATTTCAATAAAAAAAGAAAATCTACTCTCTCTAATGTACTTTAATCACATTTCCTTAATGCTAGTCATCCATTTATTTATCTGATTGATTTTGTTTGAATGTCTTCTAAGTGGTGAGCCCTATTCTGGGTTTGGAGGACAGATCTGTTAATAGGAGGTAATCTTGCCTTTAAGGAGGTTTATATTCTAGCAGACAATACAGAAAAGTCAAGGTGATGATAAGACAGCCTACTGGAGTCACCATGATCACCTCTTTCACTAGACAGTGGGATGGAGGGCAGGAACCAGCTAAGTTTCTTCTCCGTATCTTCAGTCTCTAGCCCAAAGTGAGAAAATAGTATCTAATGGTTGAATAGCTAAATTTAGGTAGTTCTGGACTTATGCTGATAATTTGGCCATGTCTTCCTATCTAACTGAACCATTGAGATCTTAAATGAACCCAGATTTTTTGGAACCTAAAAGAACCTCAAAGATTAAGGAGTCCAGTCCCTTAGCTATAATCTACAATATTCCTACAATTGATTTCATGAAGCCAAGTAAGAGTTCCTAGGCATGGGAGTAGCATGAGGAAATAAGATGATGTCACTTCTGATAAACGTTAGATGTGGCATAGAGACGGAGATTTAAAAACCCCAGGCTCCAGGGAAACCTGCAGTCCATCTCTAGCTGGCATCGATGAATGCTGCTCTGTTCTTCATTAGTGTAGACAATGTGACATGCAATTCAGACTCTGCTATAAGCACTATGACAGCCAGAATTTTCACCTAATGAAACAATTGCTGAACGTCGGCCCACAGCCCTCTAATTCCACACACCCATCATCAGCGTAAACTCACATAAAAGAATTTGGACAGTTCATTGAAGTTCACTGTGATCCTATTTGTCTCGGAATTAAAACCACATTAAGTGGGGTGTGACAATTCATTTGGGTTCCTTTGTTCTGGCTTCCTATGCAAATCAAGAGTGGACAGGAGGGCAATATTTAACCTTGTTGAACATGAATAAATATGCGAGAACAACGGCCAAGTCCTCTTCAAACCACTTTGGCAACTGTGTGATTGAGAACAAGTGATGAACATGCTCAATACAAATACTGCCATCAATTCTTTCAAACCCTGGTTGGTTTCATAGTGCAGCTACTCAATATCTCCCCCACAGCAGCAGCATTGCAATCAATGAATGTATGTCACACGGTAGAATTTTTTCAAGTCTTTACCATTTTCTCACTGTCTCCTACTTGGGGGAACATGTGAAGCTTTGCAGTATGAGGGGAGCTTGGGGAAGGCTCTGAGCCTATGGAACCTATGATTCTAATGCCTTGCATGATAAGATGAGTTGTTGGATTCCCATGCATGTGGGCAAAGTCAGATGAGAAATTAGAATTTGGGGGATTCAGAGAAAAGCAAAACAGGCTTATACCTTTGAGAATGAATTTGTGAACATCTGGTAAGGACATGGAATTCATCTTTAGGAGGCAAGGTTAACCTGTTAATTAGACATAAACTTAGGTTCATGATGCAGCTCTGCTTCCCACAATCTGTGACCCTGAACCTACAGAACACACCTGATTGCTTCCTTATAAAACCACCTGTAAAAGGGAGGAAACTGTGGGAGTTTTGCTGGGAGAAGATGGGGTAATGTGTCCACAGCAGTCAGCTTGGTGCCTGACATGAATGCCTAGTTCCCTCAAGGAACACTTGGGTTTACACATGTGCATGCAAAGTCTTTGGGAACAGTCCATTCAAGCATGCAATCTGGGGGCCCTTTAAAAGAGAAGCATCCATAGGCGCAGTTATGGGAATGACAGATTAACTAGAACCACTACAATTCATTATGAAGGCCAGGAGGGAAGATATCACTGTGACAAATGGCTTGGCCTTTTTTCCCTGTCTTTACATGAACACATCTGTCAGCACAAGAGGAGGAGAGAAAAATAAACAAAAGAAGTTCTAATGTCAAAGAGATCTCTTATGGGTTCAGTTCTGCATGACTTTCTCGTTCAGAACGAGACAAGATAGACTCTCAGGAGACCCCTTCCCTAGGACAGAATAGCCAGGTGACCTCTGCAGGTGACTCCTGAGTTTGTCCCTCCCGTCCTCAGATTCTGTACCCTCCCCCCTTTTTTTAGCAGAGATGATGGAAAGAGAGAGGCAAAGATAAGCAAAAGTAATATTATGTTTTATCCTTTGACAATGCTTTGAGTGTGTGATGGCTGAGAACTTTAGCTTCAAAGTTGGAGAAATCTGGATTTGAATCCAAAATCAAGTTCAAGTTCAAAATTGATAACTGTGTGACTTTAGATCTACTGACGAATAACTCTGAGCCTTAGATTTATTTCTACATCAATAAAATGGGCACAACAGTATCTGCTTCTTTTAGAAAAATATATGTATTTATCTATTTGGCTGTGCTGGATATTAGTTGTAGCATGTGGGATCTAGTTCCCCAACCAGGGATGGAACCCCAGGCCCCCTGCATTGGGGGCATGGAGTCTTAGCCACTGGACCACCAGGGAAGTCCCAATACCTGCTTCTAAAGATGAGGTAAATATTAAGTGAGGCAAATGTCATTAATTGCCATCCAATATTATACACTCATTGGCCTCTTTTGTGTATCCCCACTCGATTATAATTAGCGTAAGGATATGGTATGTTTTGTTCACCCCTGTATTCTCAGTACCTAGCACTCTGTCCAGCACAGAGGTCACACTTTTTAAAAATTGATTGGATGAACAAAGGGCTTAGCACAGTGTCATTATATAGTGAGATCTCAAGGTATAGTGGCTTTCAAAAATTTGGTGAATGGGTGAAGGAATCTTTGTTTTGAGATCTGAGAGGCCAATTTAGATTTTACATTGAAAGGCAGCATAGCAGAGTCAATAAGAAAGTGAAGCCTGATTCCAGAACACCTAAGTTGAAATTCCGGGTCCCCCGTCATCTAACCTTGGGCAAAGTTACTTGACTGCTCTGTGCCTCTGTCTCAAGTGAAAATTGGGTTGGCAATTAACAAAGTACCCACTTCAAAGAGTGGTGGTGAACCTGGGTGTGATGCTTGGCTCAGTGTAGGAGTCCACCGTTTTTAGCTGCTTAGAGATGGAGTCAGCCGACCCAAGGAAGGGCTAATACACAACTGGAATCATCAAGTTCCAAGGGTCTTGCCAGCTAGAGGTCTAAAGGTCACTGCCAACCAGAGTGACAAGATCTGAGAACTGACCTGGGGGGTATCAGGCCTGCATGTCACACCCTAAGAAGGAGGCCCACTGCAGGTCCACTGCCATGGTGGGTCTGGGGGAGGAACCTTTCCTGTGGACAAGGCCTCCTTGAAGGCACAAGATGTCAGGCCAAGGTGAGCACCACAGTGGGCACGAAAGGGACTCTTGTTCCCAGGGAGTGCTTCTTTAAAAGCTTTTGTCACCTAGATCACCACCCCATCCCCAGGGCTAAGTCCGAGCCTTTTATTACCAGATTCTAGGACACCTGTGCTCTCCCATATGCTCATGCCATGGGGGGTGGTGACTTGCTCCATGTGTGTCTCCTGACAGGCCAAGAGGCTCAGGCTGAGGTCTGACTCCGCCCTGTTCTAGGTCCAGCTATTGGCATCATCCTAGGTGCATGAAATAGCTTCAAGAAACAATCTGTAGAAGGAAGGGAGGGAGGTGGGAAGAGAGAAAGGAAGAAGGAGAGGGAGGAAAGAAAGAAGGAATGAAGTGCATCAGTTTCATAGGCAAACAAGGAAAAATCTATGAACACGCAATATGTTTGGTTGAACACTCAATATGGCTGTGCCACAAATGTGCTTCTTTGTCTTTCTCAGCCTCTGTCTCTAATTCAATCTTGCCACTTGCATCTCAGCAATAAAAGCTGAAGGTGTAACCCATGCCCCTGGGGTTTCCCATGTAGACCCAGGTCCCCAGGAGGTGGCTGCACTTAGGCCAGGATGCCCGCTGAAGAACCCAGCTGGGAATGGAGGCATCTAGAGACCCTACCCGCAGTTGGGGCCCATCTGAAGGTGCCCCCCAGCCCTGCACAGAACATCCTGGGGCCCAGAGGTCAGGGACCACCCTGGGGGGAGATGGAGAATCAGCTGTGAGCAGCCGGAGCCCAAACTCGGGAAGCCCGGCACGTAGCACGCAGCCAGCCCGAGTCGCACAGCCAGGGCTACAGACAGTGATTAATTTCAGAGGCTTTGCTTGCATTTCAGCCACACAGCCAGGAAGTTGGCTCCTCTCCACTGACCAAGCACATGCATGCACACCTCCACGTACATATGTTCCCATACCCACCCCCACACACGGAAACCCACCCACACCTTGTGTACACTTTACACAACCACACGTATACTCAGAGTTGCATGTGACTGTCTTGACCAAAGAGAAGAAAACACACAGCGGTGTCTTGATTTTCACCCCACCCTTGCGCATGTGGCCCCCAGGTCCTTCCTGGGCTCTGGGCCTTTCCGATTAGGCAGTCTCCAGTGTTGACTAGGTCAGTCTGGCCTTGAGCATCATGGCCAGTCCTCCCCAGTCCCTGCCAGCATAAGTCCTTATGGGCAGCCCCTTCTGATCTTCCTCCTTACCCCTTCCCTCTTTCCCAGCAGATGAGAGATCCCCAGTACCACCCGACCCCGGCTCTTCCACCTCCCTGGCCTCGGCAGAATATGGATAAGCAGAGCAGTACCCGCAGGAAGGAGGTGCACACACAGGCTTCAGAGTCATCCACAGCCACAAGTCTGGCTCCTGCCTGCTCACTTCCTGTCTGTACAGATTGGGGCGGGTCCCTCAGCCTGTCCTGATGCTGAATGCACTCATCTGCAGCACAAGATCCCTGGAATCTGGAATCAGTAAGTGATTGAGTTCAGGAGCAGGAGAGCCGGAGGGCAGGGAGCGGTACTCCAGACCTGTCCACTGCTTCACTCTGCTCTCTTCCCCAGGTAAGCCTCCACCTGGCCTGGGTTTCTCTCCTGCAAGGTACACCATGCAGACAAATTTGAAGACATGGCATGCCACCAATGGGCTTCCCCAGTGGCTCAGCGGTAAAAAATCTGCCTGCAATGCAGGAGACCTGGTTCGATACTTGGGTTGGGAAGAGTCCCTGGAGAAGGGCATGGCAACCCACCTCAGTATTCTTGCCTGGAGAATTCCATGGACAGAGTAGCCTGGTGGGCTACAGTCCATAGGGTCGAAAAGAGTCGGACATGAATGAGCAAAGGAGTACACACACACGTGCCACCAGTAACTATGATAATTTAAAAGATGTTGGAATACTATCAGTAAATAACTTTGAAAAATTGAAATTTTATGAACTCTGGCTAAGACTATATTATATAAAGTATATGTGGATATGGGCAGGAATTTTAAAATTCGGAAAAAATAAACTTCTGAGATGAAAAAAGCAGGAAAGGAAAAAACCATGAACCCTTCTCTCTCCTTGGGATTCTGCCCCCTGGATCTGTAGCCATGCAAGAGTCTCCTGTTTTCTAAAGAAATCCCTCTTGACGACGCCCTTCCATCACCCAGGCCTTCTCTTCATTTATGTTATTAATATGATACTTACAATACTGCCCTTCATCTGCTTCCTCCTCTCCCATATATCACAGTGAACTTGCACCTATTCCACCTCCAGTCTCTTTATGTTTTTTAATATTTATTTAGTCACATCAGTCTTAGTTACAGCATGTGGGATTTAGTATCCCCACCAGGGATGGAACCTGGGCCCCCTGCACTGGCAGCACAGTCTTAGCCAATGGACCACCAGGCAAATCCTCCAGCCTCTTTTTTTTTTTTTCATTTATTTTTATTAGTTGGAGGCTAATTACTTTACAATATTGTAGTGGTTTTTGCCATACATTGACATGAATCAGACATGGATTTACATGTGTTCCCCATCCTGAACCCCCCTCCTACCTCCCTCCCCATCCCATCCCTCTGGGTCTTCCCAGTGCACCAGCCCTGAGCACTTGTCTCATGCATCCAACCTGGACTGGTGATCTGTTTAACACTTGATAATATACATGTTTCGATGCTGTTCTCTCAGATCATCCCACCCTTGCCTTCTCCCATAGAGTCCAAAAGTCTGTTCTATATATCTGTGTCTCTTTTTCTATCTTGCATATAGGGTTATCATTACCATCTTTCTAAATTCCACATATATGTGTTAATTTACTGTATTGGTGTTTATCTTTCTGCTCCAGCCTCTTTCAATGACACTCGTTCATCGCTCCTGTGGGGTCTCTCATACCCAAGTCAGTTGCACCCCCCTTCCAGCCTCCTGGTTCCGGTTCCAGCATGCTCCCTTCAGTTGAGGGTGGGGTGGAGTGGGGGGTGGCCAGAGCAGAGGCCTGACTTCCAAGCCTGGCTCAGCCCCTCACCAGCCATTCTGCCTTGGGTCATGCACACTTACTCTCCAAGCCTCAGTTTCACTATCTGTAAAATAGGGCCTCAAGGAACACCTGCTGTACTGGGCAGTGGCTGTGAGAGCTATACAAGGTGATGTGTGCTAGGTGTTTCCCAGGTAACAAGTTCTCAGTCATCATTATTTCTTTCTATTTATTTGTGCAGTTTGATCCCTAGGTTGGGAAGATCCCCTGGAGAAGGAAATGGCAACCCACTCCGGTATTCTTGCTTGGGAAATCCCATGGACAGAGGAACCTGGTGGGCTACAGTCCATGGTGTCACAAAGAGTCATACATGGCTTAACGGCTGAGCAATATATTTATATATTTATATATATATATATATATATATATATATATATATATATATATGTATATATATCCCCTTACTCTTGAGCCTCTCTTCTCTCAGTTGTTCTTCTTATTCTGACCCTTCAGATCTTCACTCCAGAACCTTGAATCTCCAGCCTCCCCTAGTCCATCCCCTCATGTCTTTTTTTTTTTTAAATCCTTTCAACCTTTAACTTGGGAATGTGCTAGCACTATGTTGTTTCAGTCATGTCTGACTCCTTGCAACCCCGTGGACTATAGCCCACCAGAATCCTCCATGGGATTCTCCAGGCAAGAATACTGGAGTGCATTGCTATTCCCTCCTCCAGTATTCTTTATTTGGGAATAAACCCATCCTTAAGGAGAAACCTAGACTTCTAGACTGTATTTCTTTTAGGCCAATTATAAGAATGCTTCAAACCAAGAAAGCAGGATTATATTTCACAACCTAGTGAATTCCATGCTTTACTGCAATCTTCCACAGATAGTATGAGATCATTTCAAAGAAATTCTCCTCTGCTCATGAAACAGATATTTGCTTGGACTTTCTTTGAAGAAACAGACTTCCAGTTCCATAAAAATAGTGTCAAAATGCAACTGCTGATTCAGTGAGCCTGGGTTTACATCTGAGGAAACCCAGCACAAGTGGCTGCCAAGATATGACAGTGCACCCAGCAATTTCAGATTTAGGTGAAATTGGGGACAAAATAGTTTGTAGAAAGAACACCATTACAGAAATAAGAAGACCACAGTTAAAGTTCCATCTCTCCTAGGTATGCAACTCTTTATAAAATAAGAAACTGCAGTATCTATTTCTCGTGGTTCCTGAGGCTACAGGAAAACACTCAAAATTTAAAAAAAAATTCGAATGAAGGCAAAAGAAGGGGATGGTAAAGAATGAGATGGTTAGATAGCATCACTGACTCAATGGACACAAATTTTGAACAAACTCCGGGCATGGTGAAGGACAGGGGAGCCTGGCATGCTGCAGTCCATGGGGTTGCAAAGACTCAGACATGACTTATCGACTGAACAAGAACAACATATTCACATGGTTAGAACTTCAAAAAGTACAAAGGATATGTAATGAAAACTCTTCCTTCCACTCTATTTCCCATCTCCAAATCCCATCTGCAAAGGGTAATCACTGTGATTACTTACCCTCCCAAAGATGTCTTATGTATACATATAACAATACACTGACATATTCATTTCTGCACCTTTGTTTTTATACAAATAGTAGCATGCTAGACACCATTTTTGCACTCAGCTTTCTTCACTTAATATGAGTGTTAAAACTTGCAAGTGGTACATGAAGGCAAGGAGTTATGATAAGATGGTTTGTTGGCATCACCAACTTGAGGGACATGAGTTTGAGTAAGCTCTGGTAGTTGGTGATAGACAGGGAGGCATGGTGTGCTGCAGTCCATGGGGTCGCAAAGAGTCAGACATGACTGAGCAACTTAACTGAACTGAAAGAGAAGGTGCATTACACCAAAAATCAAGACAGTCATTGTATCTATTATTGTTCAGTTGCTCAGTCATGTCCGGCTCTTTGCAACCCTATCGACTGCAGCATGCCAGGGTTCCCTGTCTATCACCAACTCCCAGAGTTTGCTCAAACTCATGTTCATCAAGTTGGTGATGCCATCCAACCACCTCATCCTCTGTCGTCCCCTTCTCCTCCTGCCTTCAATCTTTCCCAGCATCAGGGTCTTTTCCAATGACTCGGTTCTTCGACATCAGGTGTCCAAAGTATTGGAGCTTCCGCTTCAGCATCAGTCCTTCCAGTGAATATTCAGGCTTGATTTCCTTTAGGATTTACTGGCTCAATCTCCTTGTTGTCAAAGGGACTCTCATGAGTCTTCTCCAGCACCACAGTTCAAAAGCATCAATTCTTTGGGGCTCAGCCTTCTTTATGGTCCAACTCTCACATCTGAACATGACTACTGGAAAAACCATAGCTTTGACTATACAGACCTTTGTCAGCAAAGTGATGTCTCTGCTACTTATTTCTTCCCCAATGATTTATTCTTTGCTCATCTACACCTCAGGAAATCCATTTCCTATTCATATACACATTCATATCTCTTCCTTTGATTTTCTTGCTTTCTTTCTGTCTTTGAAAACTGTGCAACACCAGGAAAATCAATTCCTTTTTTTCTGTTTTAATTTCTGGTACAAACTGACTCCAAGTGTGGTTTAGGCCCTTGAGAGCCAAGCTAGTGTCATATTCAGGTCCCCTGAAAGGAAAGTCATCAGCTTTCAAGTGGCATCATACAGAATGAGAAGTGAGTGGAATTTCGTGTCCTCTAAAGGGATCAAAGCCCTTGGCTGCCTCTCCAGCCGAGTGATTTTCCAGATGACACGTGCACTGGCATCGTTTGAGCAGGCTTGTTATAATCCAGAGTCGGCCTGAGGTGGCATCTCAGGTTGTGTGTATCTCACAGATGCGCAGGTGAGGCTGACACAGTCAGCAGCGGGTGGTGGGCTGTGCTGCCCTCGATCCTGGCTCCAGTAGGTAAACCGCAGCCCCTCCTCTGGGTGCTGGAGCATCGGTGACGGAGCTCCCACGTGAGCTGCTCTCTGGGAGTCACTTTCAAGTGATGAAAGGTTTCTCTTCCAAAGACAAACTATTTCCCCAGAGGCATGTGTGCGTGCTCAGTGAGACCCCGTGGACTGCAGCCCACCAGGCTCCTCTCTCCATGGGATTCTCCAGGCAAGAATACTGGAGTGGGTAGCCACACCCTCCTCCAGGGCATCTTTCCGACCCAGGGATCAAACCCACGTCTCCTGAGTCTTCTGCATTGGCAGGAGTGCTCTTTACCACTGAGTCACCTGGGAAGCCTCTGAACTCCATTCCAGCAGAGGCAGAGACCAGCCCGTTGCTTCAAGGCAGGACAACACCTTCAGAGTCCCCCTTGACTGGTCTCTACTGCAGCTGACCCATGGTCCACATCCTCCTCCTGATCAGTCCTCCCTCCTCCAGGCTGCTGACCCTACAGGCACTTCCCAGTCAACCCTGCAAACAAATCTCTGTCCCGTCGTCTGTTTCCTGAGAGCCTAACAAAAGACGCTTTTTTGAAACTAAAATCTCCGTCTTGAAATACAGAGAAAACTATGTTAACAACAGAGTGAAACCGTAGATTTTGTCATGCTGTGTTTATGGAAAGGACCATTATAATTACTACACGTATCATTTTTAAAAATCTTATCTTATGCTCATTTCTATTACAAATAGAGGATGTTCCAGCTAATTTATGGAAGTCTAGCCTCAGGATTTTTTAAGTTCATTGAACATTCCAACCCCACATTAATAACATCCTTTTCATAGTAGGTTCCTTTCTTTTAAAAATGGCAATTTGTATGATTTTTCATTTTTAATGCAAATGTGAAGAAATCATCCATTCATTCTTTCTAGAAATATTCACTGAAGTCCTCTGGGCTTAGCACTGACTGTTCTGGGTGCTGAAACTACAGTGTTTTGGAGATTTCATTCTAGTATTAAATAATTATGTCTGCATAATGGCAAGCTTTAGCTTTCCAGGTCACTTAGTGGTAAAGAATCTACCTATACCGATTAATGCAGAGACACGAGAGACGCTCGATCCCTGGGTCCGAAAGATCCCTGGAGGAGGAAATGGCAACCCACTCCAGTATTCTTGCCTGGGAAATCCCATGGAATAGAGCAGCCTGTTGGGCTACAGTCCATGGGGTCGCACAGAGTCAGACGTGTCTTAGTGACTAAACAAAAACAACAATGACAAGTTCTACTAATGGACTGAGATAAGTGATGGGTGTAGACAGTGACTTCCAAGAGTTTAGATCTTGAAGCCCTTGATCTTATATAAAACACAGTTCTCAAGGGAATTCCCTAGTGGACCAGTGGTTAAGACTTTGCCACCCAATGCAGGGACTGTCAGCTTGATCCCTGGTTGAGGAGCTAAGATCCCACATAATTCGTGGCACAAAAACCAAAACATGAAGAAGGAAAAAAACAGAAGCACTATTGTAACAAATTCAATGAAGACTTTAACAATGGTCCATATCAAAAAATCTTCAAAAAAAGAAAGAAAATGGAAAAAGAGGTAAGCAGGTACAAAGCCATTGAATCTCAAGTGTCAAATTTCACCCTGTAGGGACCAGATGGAGAAAATCTCAAATGGAATATGCTCCACACAGAGCCTTAGGTACCATCCCCTACCCCCAAACTGTTCTTCCTACAGTCTTCTCCAATCAATTCAACAGCACTATCCCTTACCCTGCTCCAGGAGCCGAAAATTCAGCAGTCGTCCTGGACCCACTTGTGTCATTCTCTCAGCCCCTTATCAGCAAGTCTGGTCAGCTGCATCTACAGACACAAGCTCAATCCTTTCCACCTCCACTTCCTCACCCTAGAGCAACAGCATCTCCTGACCAATCTCCTTGTTTCCAGCCTTGCTTCTCTGTGGTCCAGTCTTTACCTTGCAGCCAGAGTGAGCTCTTAAAAAATATCAATCAGAATATACATTGTTGTTGTTCAGTCGCTAAACCATGTCTGACTCTTTGAGACCCCATGAACTGCAGCACACCAGGCCTCCCTGTCCTTCACTATCTCCTGGAGTTTGTTCAGACTCATGTCCATTGAGTCAGTGATGCCATCTAATGGTCTCTCCTTCTATTGTCTTCTTCTCTTTCTGCCTTCAACCTTTCCCATCTTCAGGGTCTTTTCTAACGTGTCAGCTGTTTGCATCAGGTGGCCAAATTATTGGAGCTTCAGCTTCAGCATCAGTCCTTCCAGTGAATATTTGGGGTTGATTTCCTTTAGAATATACATTGCTATTTGTGAAATAGATAGCCAAATGGGAATTTGCTGTATGATGCAGGGAGCCCGAAGCCAGTGCTCTGTGACAACCTAGAGGGGTGGGATCGGGTGGGAGGTGGGAGGTAGGTTCAAGAAGGAGGGGACCTATGTATACCAATGGCTGATTCAGGCTGATATATGGCAGAAACCATCACAATATTGTAAACTAATTATCCTCTAATTAAAAAAAATAAAAATATATCAGTCAGATTATGAATTAGGTCATCTCTCTGCTTGCAACCTTTCCACGCTCCCCATTATACTAACAATAAAACCAAAAGTCTTTACTGTGGCCAATAATCCCTCCACAATCTAGCCACTGCCTATTTCACTGATCTCTACTCAGACAGAATTCCCTAGTCTATTTCACCAAGTTCAAGCCACCCCGGCTTTCCCCTGCACTGCATGTTCCCTCTATCAGAAATGTTCATCCTCAGTTCTCCACTCACCACATCCTCAGGAACCTTCCCTGGCTACTCTAACTCACGCAGCACCTCTGTTCCTCTCTGAGTTGAAAATCTTTCTTCGTTATGCCTATAGCTGTTGGAAATTATTTTATTTGCTCACTTGATTGCTATCTACACATTCATTAGAATGGAAGTTCCATGACATCAGATCTAAAACTTTCATGCACTCATGTGTTCACTCATTGACTCAACAATAACTTATTAAACATGAAAAAAATACATACAAAATACTGTTGCTTCTTGGAACGATGTGCTGTGCTAAGCTGCTTCAGTTCTGTCCAGCTCTTTTTGACCCCACAGACGGTAGCCTGCCAGGTTTCTCTGTCCGTGGGATTTCCCAGGCAAGAATACTAGAGTGGGTTGCCATGCCCTCCTCCAGGGGATCTTCCCAATCCAAGGATCAAACCTGTGTCTCCGACATCTCCTGAATTGTAGGCAGATTCTCTACTGCTGAGCCACCAGGAAAGCCCATGTTTCAGCCATAAGCCACTACCTTGCATGTGCAAGTTTTCTTAATAGATATCAGTTGACTAAAGAAATAACTGAATAAACTGAAGGGTAGAAAAAAAGATTGAATAAGAAAGAGGTATATAGGTCACATATACATTGCTAATGAGAAAACTGAACTTTAATAATAAAGCAACAAAATGCTAATTTAGACTGGCTGAGACATCCCAGATCAAACAGCACTGGTCCCAGAGAAAGTGAACTGGGAAAGGCTCCCTCATTGAGACTTCTGAAATTATACAAAAATCATTAAAATGTAGAACACGACTGTGAGTAACCAGCATGAAAATACCATCCACAGTTCTTCTATTAGCAGGATAACCACTCAGTAACTTATTAGGAATAATTTATTAAGTGCTTTCCTTGACAAATGAAAGGAAACTGTATTGTAATTAACCACCCTTGCACTGCTGATTTCTAACAATAATTTTGTGTCCAGGATTTAATGAATCTTTCAGGAATTTCAAAGACTGCAACAAGCTGAAGTGAGTTTTGAGACAGCAAAGCAACCGTGTTTGCATGGGTTGGAACAACAGTGGCTGATTCCAGCCAGAAACTCCAATGTTTTTCTGCTTTCAGATACTGGTAATTTTTCACATGACATACTATCACTTCTTTTCTTTATTTTATTTTGGCTGCACTGCATCTTCATGGGGGTGTGCAGGCTCAGTAATTGCGGCAGGCAGGCTTAGTTGCCCTGTGGCATGTGGTATCTTTGTTCCCAGACCAGGGATTGAACTCATGTCCCTTACACTGGAATATAGATCCTTAACCACTGGACCACCAGGGAAGTCTCCCTTTATTATCACTTCTATGTGAAGTCATACGTACCTTCTCTCCCTTCTTTTCATTACAAAAACTAGTGAAGACATTAAACTAATTCCAGGTAGAGCAAGATCTCATTAATTCAGGCTCATGATGGAGAAAGCCTGTGGGACCCTGTTGCAAAACCTGAATTCTAAGACTTTCAGATACTGGTGACTTGGCGACTGAACAACAACAGCAGTCACCAAAAGTAGTGTCTGCTTTTTACAGGGCACTCAAAGCCAGTGCTCTGGGACGACCCAAAGGGATGGAGTAGAGAGGGAGGTACGAGGTGGGCTCAGGATGGGAGCACAGGTGCACCCGTGGCTGATTCATGTTGATGTATGGCAAAAGCCACCACAATATTTTAATTAGCTTCCAATTAAAATAAATTAATTAATTTAAAACTTTTTTAAAAAGACAAAAAAAAGCAGTGTCTGCTTTTTAAAAAGATACATTTGATAGTGTAAAATAAGTTATCTAAGTATTGACTTTTGCTAGTACTTGCCAGGGAGGACTCTAAATGAATGTCAGATTAAAAAGACTTATGACAGCATATTACAATTGATTTGTCCTCTTAGGGAGGGTAAACATTTTCCCCTACAAGATTACTTCTATTATTTTCTTAATTCACTTTTTTAGAACACTTAGCAAAATTCAATCCAGGTCCAGTCTGTCTATATGCAAACTTGGGATTTGTGGATCTGAATTCATATTTTATTGTAAAATTAAAAAAGCATTCTTATACCCAGCATGGTAAAATTACTCTAATATTCTCCAAGATTTCATCAGAGACTTCTTTTGGTGTTTAGGTGTCAAGATATTAATTGCTTTTTCCAATGTGCTGTGACCCATGTTTAATCAGTTTTCTTTAATGACTCAAGCAGGGAACTCAGTGACATCTGTGAGTGGCAGAAGGAGATGAAAGAAGCTAGGTGAATTATCTCTTCACCATTCTAAATGATATTATATGATTTCACAAGCTCAGACTTCTGCCCAAGTAAGCTATTATTCATTTATTTCAAGGCCAGGAATGCCTAATGTCTCCAGGATGAAAAAAATGATGTTGATGTTGTTACACAAGAATAGATGACTAAATGAATGGAGCAGAATAGAAGGTCCAGAAAACCATATATGTTTTCAATGGACTAATGTCAAAGGGTAAAGACAATCTTTCTAATAAGTGGCATCAATCAACGGATATACAAATGGGGAGGAAAAAACTCTTGACCTCATATCAGGTATGAATATCAATGCCAAAGGGAATACATTATTAAAAATACCATTTGCAGCACCATGGATGGACTCTGAAATTGTCATACTGAGTGAATTAAGTGAGACAGAGAAAGAGAAATATTGTATGATATTGCAAAGAACTTATTTTATAAAACAGAAATAGGCTCACAGACTTAGAGAACAAACCCATGGTTATCACAGGGAAGGGATAGTTAGGGAGTTTGGGATGAACATGCACACACTACTATATTTAAAATAAATAACCAACAAAGACCTATTGCATAGCACAGAGAACTCTGCTCAATATTCTGTAACAACCTAAATGGGAAAAGAATTTGAAAAACAATAGATACATGTATATGTATAACTGAATCACTTTGCTCTACACCTGAAACTATCAAATTATTGTTAAACAACTATACTCCAATATAAAATAATTTTTTTTAAAAAGGAGTACAGATACCACCATGAAATATAAAACAATAAAATTTCTTAAAGAAAGCATACATTCATGACATTGGATTTCTCAAACAGGACTCAAATTGTCAGTCATAACAGAAGAAAATGATACATTTCTATATTAAAATAAAGAACTTCTATTGATCAAAAAGACACCATTAAGAGAGTAGAAAATGCAGCTCATAGAATGGAAAATCATATTTGTGATGTATACATAACAAATGACTCATTTCCAGAATTTGTAGAGAATGTCTACAAATTGGTAAGGAAAAAGACAAAAGTAGAGCAAAAACTGGCAAAAATATGGACAGGCACTCCAAAATATGAGATCCAAATGGTCAATAAACACACAAAAAGATAGCAAGTCTTAGTACTGACCAAAAAAACACAAACTAAATACAAAATGTGCTACCACTACACACCAAACAGAATGGCTCAAATGAGAGAAGGAAAATATCCATTTTTAGTAGGATGTAGAGCAACTGGAACTCCCATATATATACTGCTGATGGGGCTATAGGTTGGTAGAACCGTGTTGGAAAACTTTTTGGCAGTTTCAGTGTTTGGCAGAGCATAAGAACATCTCATGATTCAGCAATTTTACTCCTTGGTATACCAGACCACCTGACCTGCCTCTTGAGAAATCTGTATGCAGATCAGGAAGCAACAGTTAGAACTGGACATGGAACAACAGACTGGTCCCAAATCAGGAAAAGGAGTACGTCAAGGCTGTATATTGTCACCCTGATTATTTAACTTATATGCAGAGTACATCATGAGAAACGCTGGGCTGGATGAAGCACAAGCTGGAATCAAGATTGCCAGGAGAAATATCAATAACTTCAGATATGCAAATGACACCACCCTTATGGCAGAAAGTGAAGAAGAACTAAAGAGCCTCTTGATGAAAGTGAAAGAGGAGAGTGAAAAAGTCAGCTTAAAGCTCAACATTTGGAAAACTAAGATCATGGCTTCTGGTCCCATGACTTCATGGCAAATAGATGGGGAAACAGTGGAAACAGCGAGAGACTTTATTTTTTGGGGGCTCCAAAATCACTACAGTTGGTGACTCCAGCCATGAAATTAAAAGACGCTTACTCCTTGGAAGGAAAGTTATGACCAACCTAGACAGCATATTGACCAACCTAGATAGCATGTTAAAATGCAGAAACATTACTTTGCCGACAAAAGTCCATCTAGTCAAAGCTATGGTTTTTCCAGCACTCATGTATGGATGTGAGAGTTGGACTACAAAGAAAACTGAGTGATGAAGAATTGATGCTTTTGAACTGTGTTGTTGGAGAAGATTCTTGAGAGTCCTTTGGACTGCAAGGAGATCCAACCAGTCCATCCTAAAGGAAATCAGTCCTGAATGTTCATTGGAAGGACTGATGCTGAAGCTGAAACTCCAATACTTTGGCCACCTGATGCGAAGAACTGAGTCATTTGAAAAGACCCTGATGCTGGGAAAGATTGAAGGCAGGAGGATAAGGGGGTAACAGAGGATGAAATGGTTGGATGGCATCACCGACTCAATGGACATGAGTTTGAGTAAACTCCAGGAGTTGGTGATGGACAGGGAAGCCTGGCGTGCTGCAGTCCATGGGGTCTCGAAGAGTTGGACATGACTTGGTGACTGAACAAGAGCACTCACCAAGACACATGCAAACATATTCATAGCCCCAAACTGGAAGCTACCCAAATGTCCATCAACAGTAGAATGAATAAATGAACATAATGAGAACTAAGTCGCTTCAGTTGTGTCCAACTCTTTGTGACTCAACAGACTATAGCCTGTAAAGCTTCTCCATCTATGGGATTCTCCAGTCAAGAATACTGCAGTGGGTTGCCATGCCCACCTCTTGCAGATCTTCTCGACTCCAGGGACAGAAACTGCATCTCTTACATGTCCTGCATTGACAGGTGTGTTCTTTATTACTAGCGCCACCTGGGAAGTCCAGAATGAATAAATAAGTTGTGCTATGTTTGCAATCAGTTAGTGCAATGAGAAGGAGAAAACTACAAACACACACCACAGCGTGGATGTTTTTTTACAATATTATGTTGAGTGACACAAGAGTACATACTGCATAAATGCATTCACACAAAGCTTGAAAACAGGACAAACTAATATATGCCCTGGAAAAAGGGTGTGTGTGTGTGTGTGCGCACATGCACATGAGTGCTCAGTCATGTCCAACTCTTTGTGACCCCATGGACTGTAGCCTACCTCATTTCTCTGTCCGTTGGATTTCCCAGGCAAGAATACTGGAGTGGATGGCCATTTCCACCTCCGGGGATCTCCCCACTCAGGGGATGAACCCATATCTCCTGCATTGGCAGGCATACTCTTTACCACTGAGCTACCTGGTAAATAGTATAGATGACCTTATTTGCAAAGCAGAAATAGAGACACAGACATAGAGAAAAAATATATGAGTATTAAGGGAACAGGGGTCGTGGGAGGAATTAGGAGACTGGGGCTGGCACAGATACACTACTGATGTCATGTATACAACAGACAACCAATGAGAACGCACTGCACAGCACAGGGAACTCTACTCAATGTCCTGTGCTGACCCAAATGGGAAGGAAATGCAGACAAGAGGGGATACATGCATACATATGGGCTTCCCAGGTGGCACTAGTGGTAAAGAACTGCCTGCCAATGCAGGATATATGAGACATGGGTTCAATCCCTGGGTTGGGAAGATGCCCTGGGAGGAGGGCATGCAACCCACTCTGGTATTCTTCGCATCACAAGGAGTCTGACACGACTGAATCTACTTAGCATATGCATGCACACATATGGATAGCTGAGTCACTTTGCTATACAGCAGAAATGAACACAACATTGTAAAGCAACTATATTGCTAACAAAAATTAATTTTAAAAAGTCAGGATAGTCATTCTTCTTTGTGAGATTTTCACTGGAAGGGGATTTGAGGGAGGTTTCTGGGGGTGCTTATATGTCCTGTTTTGTTTTTTTTAATCAGGATGCTAATTACATGAATGTGTTCCACTAGTGAAAAAGCATCCAGCCAGCCACGTATGATTTGTGCATGAAACTAACTGCATATAATTCATGCATAGAACAAAACCTCACAGCATGCTACTTCATCATTTCCAGTTTATTCTCGATTATATTTGGAGGGGCAGATTTTACATGATAGCTTCAAACCAACCATTATACGTTAACCAAATTTTACACAAGCCATTTGAAAAAAGATCTAAAAATGTGCTTAGTTATTAGTATTATATAACATTGATCAAGCACCAAGAGTGCGCTGAGAGCTTTACAGAACAAACATAGAAAAGACAGTCCCTGCCTTCGAGGATCCCCACTCCTTTAGACTCTAAACTTCAGAGTCGTGCCCATAAAACTTCACCTAATATTTCACACCCCTTTATTCATAAGGCATAAATAAGGAAGTTTGTTGCATTTCTCCTTGTTAATAAATATCGAATACCCTTTTCCCCTGTTATACCAACTATTATTAACATTGTTGCCTTTAAATACAAATTCCCAAGGTACAATATACAGTATACTCTGATTTGGTATTCACACAATTGAGCACAATCTTCTTGCAGGCTGGTTATAATATGAAACAGGTTGAATTTCAACATTCACACATTTTTATACCACTTAACAGAATCGTGTGTTCTCGGCAGAGCTTTTTTTGTTAAGAAAAAGGAGGTGCCGTGCTCTTAAACTGATAAACTATAAACAAAGACAGCACTGCCTTAATGCCAATAAGGGTATCAGAGCTTATGCAGGTTCCAAACAGTGACTTTCAGCACATCTATTAAGCCAGCCTTGCAGATACAAACCACATAGCTGCATGCCCTAAAATACTAATAATTTATCAGCTAGTAATGGGTGATACAAGTATGATTTGCATTACTGTATTTTCCATTTAAAGAAGGTACTGGTGTAAAATATCTGAAAACTGTGAGCTGGGAAATATTCTTTGCTTCTCTGCAAGGCTGTGTTCAGAGCAAATTTAGACTGAAAAAGAGGATGTGATGGTTACAACTTTATTTGGATAAAGAGATCTAATTTTAAAATAATCCCTTGATAACGACCGATGGTCCATTTTCTTTAAATGAAAGAGAACCGAAGTGAATATTGATAATATAATGATTTTCAGTTTAGGCACAAGAAATGGTACTTCATCAGAATATGCCAGATATGGTGGTAGAGGCTGTTGCTTACTACAGAAGTCAGGCCTGACCCTAGGTCGCCCACAGGGAGCTCATAGCAGCAGAAGATGAGAGGCAAATTTTAGAGGAATGGGTAGATGCTTCATTCCCATCCAGACTCTGGTCTTGACCCTTTCTGCAAACAGAGGGTTGGAGGAGCTGGAGTGAGTCTAGAGTTCCAGGGAAAGAAAGTGTAACAAGCTTGGGATCAATGGAGAGAAAGAAGCCAACTATGAACTTCACATTGTCTAGACCCCAAGACTCCAAGCATCCATCAGACTTCACGTCATGGCAAAGGTGCATAACTTGACACCAGCTCAGAGCTACCAAGCTAAGGACAATTGCTTTCCAGAGGAAACCCCTTTGTCTGGGGGTCATCTCTGTGTGGTCTCCCATGGGAGTGACCAGGTCTGGATGTTTCCATGATGCAGCAATGAGTGGAGCTGAATTTTAAAGCTACGCTGGACTTAGAGCAAGACTAAATTTCTTTGACTACCTCCCCAGATATGAAAAGTGTAAGAGAAAATTCTTCACTTCTATGCGTTGGGAGGGGGCTTATACTCGCCCCCTCCCCAGGGAGAGGGCCCTTTAAGAAGAAACTCACCCAAGGGCAGTGGCCATAGTGGTTCGGTCGATCCGGCGTGATCCTACCTGGCAAATGAAGGAGTCCGAATGGGATTTGACAAATTTTTCTTATCTTGGGTGACTGCATCTCCACTTCTCTGCAAATCACAGGGCAAGAGGTTGGCAACCTACCTACCTCTGCTGCTCTTGTGACTTAACCTGTGATAAAGGGGAGAGCGTCAGGGCTAGGGTGTTTTCTAGAGTGGTATAGATTGGGAGGAGACTTGGGAATCCACAACTCCCAAGGGTATTAACCTAGAATCCCCTTTGGGCTGAAAGAAATAATTTATTTAATGTGCCCAACCCAAAACAGAGCACCAAAAGACTAAATTCTGATGATAGACAGTAATATATATTAATATATTTTTCATTTTCAATTACAAATCCTCAGGTTTCCATACTAAGGCTTAAATTTCAGTCACCTAGCTGAAAATCTATACATAAACATGAGACTATAAATAGAGAACATGAAGACCTCTAAAAACGAAGGTTTACTACAGATGAGAGCATCCATCCTATATTTATTAACAACACAAAATGTTCTGACTCCCCTTTGGGGGAACAAGAGAATTAGACACAGCAAGCTAAGCAATATTTGGAAGATTTTAGGATGGATGCTGAATTCCTATTGCTTTAAAATCTGAGATGCTTCCCAAAACTCCCTTTTAGGAATTTATTCTATCATCGGGCTTCCCTGGAGGCTCAGACAGTAAAGAATCTGCCTGCAATATACGAGACCCGGGTTCAATCCCTGGGTCAGGAAGATCCCCTGGAGAAGGAATGGCTACCCACTCCAGTATTCTTGCCTGGAGAAACCCATGGACAGAGGAGCCTGGCGGGCTAGAGTCCATGGGATCCCAAAGAGTTGGACATAGCTGAGTGACTAACAATTTCACTTTTCTTTCACTGGAGTGACATGATTCTTACTACCAACATTTATTTATATTCCACTTTGTTCTCGGAAGAATTAAGGTAGATAGTTTTTGTCCATTGTTTTTCTTTAACCTATAATAAGACATTAGGATCTGACGCTGAAAAGGATTCTTTCTGTTCACTTATGTCAAAGCACCATTCAACAGGTGGAAACTGAGATCAAATTCTCATGAATGACAACGGCTTCCTTACATGGGAGAAATCTTGCTCTCAAGTTAATTAACAGAGAAGACAATAAACCAAAATTAGGTATTTAGATAGACATATAGATAGATAGATAAATGGTTAAATAGATCTTTTTTTTTTTTTTGCACTGCTGACAAATATTTGAAACTCTGGAATAGGTGCTGGAGTAGTTGAGAACACCTCAGAGCCTTTATCATATTATTGACAAGCTTTCAAAATCTTTTTAAAGCCATTGGAAATGGCTGGTATTATTGGTGCACAGCAACCACGGTTTATAGTTAGAAGGTCAAAGTTCTGCCATTGTCTCTACTTTTCAAGGCACAAGGACAAGTTCCAAAATCAACTCATGGTAAAAGGTGGAGGATCTGTACTACCAGGAGATAGAAGATGGAGGAGATGACCCACACACCAAGGCAAGGATGGGAGGTCCTTTGGGATACCTTGACTTTCAAATGTTGAGCATACATCATTAGCGAGAAGCCCTCCCATGGCTTGGGGTGGCCACTGGAAGGTCTCCTAGCCTGAAGACCTTGGCCTATTAAGCAGAGAGGTCACTTCATGCCATGCCTGACTTGGCAGTCCAGTACCTTTCTACCCTGGGCACCAGGAAGAAGGTCCGGAATGTTTCCATGAAGATCTGCAACAAAGAGCATCATGATGACAGAAGGGCAAGTATGAAAAGTCAGTAGCCCTTGATGACAGTCAGCAGAGAAGTAAACAGTAACCCCCTATGGAAACATATCCTGTTACTTCATCTGCAATGGTCTAGGAACATTAAGGAAGAGAGAACCCAGGCTTTTCTTTCTCATCGTGCTCTCTCTTAGCTTCCATTAAAGAAGTATGTATTAACCATCTCCTCTATAGCATATTATCCACCATGAAATGGAAAGAATCCAACCAATTAACCTTCCTCTTCTTTTTTTTTTTGGCCCAGAATTCAGTTTGTATCTACTGGTCGTCCATTACATTCTTTCGGTAGGAAAAGATATTGCACTTCTTAAAATTCATCCATGTCATTAAGTCAAAGCTAATAGGTAGGTAGACATCTTTCTAGAATGAATATTTTCTGAAGCCCATCATCAGCATTTGCAGAAAAGCCTCCATGGTTTCTGTTTCAACAAGTGGTGCCTGACCTGCCACGTGATTTTAGATTACAGACAGAGACGTCAGAGGTCACGAGCCATCGGCAACATTGCCTCCAGCAGCTCATGATTTCATCGTGCAGATGGGCACGACGATCACCAGAATGACCGTGCACGCAGCCGCAGCAATCAGGGCCGCTATCTTGCAGACCTTGGCTCGTCTGAATTCGGCTTCTTTCCGTTTTAGCAATGAGTCGTAGCCCGGAGTATAAATGTCTTCCATCCAATACTCTAAGTTGTTTGGATTTAAAGATTCTTGAGTCTAAAAGTGAAGAGAAGATGTTAGAAAGATGGTGAATTTTTGTAAACAGGTTCATCACCCTTGAAGCATCTCAGCTGGTGCTTGAAGCACCTTGAAGCTGTCTGCAGCTGGCAGCAGTGTCCAAGCTGCCCACCATTCCAAGCTGCCCACCAGCCCCTCCTGAGATGGACCACCAAGGACTCGGGGTCCTGCACACCCCAGATTGCATCTGCCCCCTCTTACTACAAAGGTCATGATGGTCTCGACACCGGAAAACCCAGAGGTTTTCTGGGGACAAGCAAAACAGGGCCGAGTCAAGCGAGAGTCAACACTTCAAGGGCGCACAGCCAAGAACAGGCTGGCCTCACTGTCGGGGAAGCAGGGAGGGTCACTGACAGATATTCCCCACTTACAGTCCCTAAGAACAGAGATGTCTGAAGCAAGGCTGTTCTATTACTCTGATTCACTTCCCAGTTCTTCAGAAAAAGCCTCTACTGAAAAATCAAAGGCACCTCCCATAGAAGCAGCTCAAACCAAACATATAATATTTCCATCTCAAACATCTGTCTGAGCAGGTCAGGCCACTGCTCAAAGGCCAGGTCTACAGACTGGAGGCAGACCACCCCCAGGCCAGGTGCGGCATCCCCAGTGGGAGGCCCCTCCCTGACATTTTGTCTCCTGGTCTCCCTGAGATTAACGATTGTCTACGAGAGAAATATCATATTTAACCTGTGTTGCCCATGAATCCCGTTCCCCGTGGATGGCTATAATCTATTTCCATAAAGAAAAGCAGTGTTCTCATTTTACAGCAAGCATTTAATAATGTGAGTGGCACATAAAAGCGGCAACACATTGCGATTCCAAGTTGAAGTCTCCTAAATCTCTGAAACACAAGTAAAATATCCATTTTGAAGATGTTCTCAGACTGGTCAATGCTGATAAACATGGGCATGTTACAAATTATGTACACATACACACACACACAGAATTACAAAACAAACACTTCCAAAACTTAAAAAACAAACAAACCTCAGTGGTACCAGGTTATTGGAATATTGACGATTTTGTCACCCACGTTAGTCATTCTCCACCTGTCCTTCCAGAGCAGTTCTCTGTTCTTCTCCACCTTGCTCTGGTCCCCCCAGATTTTGGTCCACACAGACGCATCCCTGGTGGGTTCCCTGGTGGCTCAGATGGTAAAGAATCTGCTTGCAACGCAGGAGACGTGGGTCTTCCCTAGGCCAGGAAGATCCCCAGAGAAGGGAATGGCTATCCATTCCAGTATTCTTGCCTGGAGAATCCCATGGACAGAGGAGCCTGGCGAGCTACAGTTAATGAGGCCACAAAGAGTCGGACACAACTGAGTGACTAACACACACACTGGTGGGTTCAGTTGATGGAGCACCAGTCCTCGGGCTCCCTCTCTGATGGACTACATTTCTATCTGACACCTGCTTTCACAGCTGTGGGTCCTGGTGGGTTTCAGAAATAGCTCCCATCTTTGGGCCTTCAGATCCAAGGGCAGCATCAGTCTCTCACTCATGCTGGTCCCTGGGTGCTTGTTGGGCTTTAAACCCCACCTACACTGATGCTAACAGTCCCCTCCTCCCATTCCTATCCTTCTATGAGTCCGCCAGCTGCTTCCTGATGGGATGCTGACAGTCCATACACCGTGGACCCCTCTGGCATCTCTATTGTTCTCCTGCTGCTAATGACCTTCTAGTACTGGGGCCAGCAGACGCCAGCCCGGGAGCTAAATTCAGCCCAACACCTGCCTCTATACAGCCTACAAGAATGGTCCTCACATTTTTTAATCACTGGGGAAAAAAAAGAAAAGAAAAACAACAGTCTGGGTATGTGAAAATCATAGGAAATTCAAATCTTAGTGTCAAAAGACAATGTTTTATAAAAACACAACCATGTCTAGTCATTTATTTAACACAAATTGTCCATAGTTGGCTCGAGACTATTATGGGAAGAGCTGAGCAGTTGAAACCTAGGGTGCTGCAGTCCATGGGGTCACAAAGAGTTGGACATGACTGAGAGACTGAACTGAACTGAGCAGTTGTGATGATGGAGATTGTAAGGACTGCTGGGTCTTAAGGTAATTACTCTCTGGCCCTTTAGAGGAGAGTTTGCCAATCTTTGTTCTAGTCTATTCAGTTGTTGTTTAGTCACTAAGTCATGTCCCATTCTTTTGTGACCCCATGGACTGTAGCCCACAAGGCTCCTCTATCCATGGGATTTCCCAGGTAAGAATACTGGAGAAGGTTGCCATTTCCTCTTTCATAGGATCTTCCCAACCCAGGGATTGAACCCATGTCTCCTGCATTGGCAGGGAGATTCTTTATCATTGAGCCAATGGGGAAGCCCTCTCCTGGGTAGATGTGCTTTACGCACTGCGATTCAGTCAGTGAAATAAACTATTTGTAATTAGTTTTTTCAATAACTGCAAGCTGTCATGATACCCAGTAGCAGAGAGGTGATGCCAAGCTTTCACAGGACCCAGGGAGCATCTCTGATTGACAATTACACCTGCTCAACACTGGAAATGGAAACGGTATTTTTGATGTATCCTCAAGGTGCCATTGGTGGTAAATTTATATCTCGAAGCCAAGAGACAGCAAGAAGGTGGTCCAGATGCTGAGGCTGCCGTAAGACAGTACCTGGGTCTCTGCAAAGTGATGGAAACAAGGAGGGTGGTGCTTTTCTGCCTTCACCAAGTTCCCGATACCTGTTCTGCTGCTGCTGCTAAGTCGCGTCAGTCATGTCCAACTCTTGCTGCAAACACCCTCGAAAGGCTATGAAACTCCTTGCTGTCTTACATTTTGTGAGACTAGATATATTATCCTCTGCTTTTTAAAGTGCTGTCACCTGAAGCTCGCTAAAGATCTTTAACTTTTTATAATTTCATCTTTAGTGCTTATAAACATTGGCACTTTAAACTCACATATATCTGTAGGAGCAATTCTCTCAGACTCAGCCTTCTGGATATTAAAAAGATGTTTTTCAATCTATGATTCATTCAGTTAATCTGACCATGTCAAGGTCATCCCACGATACTGGTGAGACACTGATTATTCCTCCAGGTGAGCCATTCATACCTCCAGGTCTTCCCTGATTCGTGGCATCCTAATACTCACAGAGCACAGTGTGGTACCCACGGCAAAGTGTTAGGACCACCTCCAGGAGAAAAGAATCCTATACAGCCTGCTTGCCAGCAGGATGGTGACAGGTGAGGACATGGCCTGAAGGGTCAAGTGATAAGCAGCAGGCATGTGGACATAAGGTGCAGGAGGGGACAGGGGCCACTATATCTCCAGGGTCATCCTGATAGCATCACCCACCTGACTCTCAGGATTTGGCCAGAGATGCTCCTCCCCATAACTGCTGTCAGTTAGGGACCAACATAAACCAATGTCATTGTGGTCACTTTAGTAACATGAAGCCCCACTATACTCTCATCAGAAAAATGAAATGGTGGCTAGGCAACATAAGATGAAAGAACAGAAGTCTTATTGCTGGAGAGTCCGACAGGAATTCAGACTTGTCGGACCTGCAGCAAGTTCTTGAGTTTCTCGGGTCTCAATTTCCTCATTTACCTGCTTGAGATGAACGTCATCACTCCTGCCTGCAGGCCACTGCACCTTGCATGACAGACTGTGTTAAAAAAGCACCACACAGGGGTTTCCCTGGTGTCTCAGTGGCAAAGAATCCACCTGCTAATGCAGGAGACATGGGTTCAATCCCTGGTTCAGGAAGATCCCATAAGTGCAGGGCAACTGAGCCCGTGTGCCACTATTGAGCCTGTGCTCTAGAGCCCACGCATCTCAACTATTGAAGTCCGCACACCCTAGACTTCAGGCTCCACAACAAGAAAAGCCACCACAGTGAGAAGCCTACACACCACAACTAGAGAGTAGCTCCCGCTCACCACAACTGAAGAAAAGCTTGCACAGCAACTAAGACCCAGCACAGCCAAAAATAAATAAATAGTTTTAAAAAAACACTATACAGAGTTGATTGACTTCAGCATCCTTTTGTCAGCCTAAATACCTTTTCAGTCCCTGATTAATGCCAGGTACTTTAAATACACTCTTCTCATGTCTCACACCACCACCACAAGTTAGAGATTATCATGGACATTTAACAGGTGAGGGGACCACAGCTCAAAGAGGTGAATGTTCCAGGCTGCACAGCAGAAGAACCCTGGATGAGAATCTGCACTGTGGGAAAACATTCCTTTTCTCACCACTGTACTGCCCCTCCTGCAGACTCTTGGCTTCAGAGCGAGGCAATGTCAGGGAACACCTTGCCATACCAGCCTCCACCAGCATCTCCCCAGCTGCCCTTTAAGTGGTGGGGACATTCAGGGACCTGGACGTGACTGGCAGCATTGAGACAATGACCTTGCTGCCCACAGATCTAACCGGCAGGTGAAGGCAAGGTGCTTCGCTGCTCCCAAGATGATACAGACACACAGATAGACGCAGTGTGGATGGAATCACCAAGATGCAAGTGTGGCCGAAACCCAGCCCTGCCTGTGGTTGAACAGCAAACACACCCTCTAGCCACAACTGCATTCACAGAGTTTCCAGGGGTGGCACTTACCTGGGGCTGCTCCGTACGGAAACATAATCCATAGCTTGGCTCCCACAAACATGCTTATCCCACGGGCTACATGTGGAAGGAGAAATCAGGCTTGTGTTCCATTAACCAGTTGGGCTCAGGTCTTAGGAGCAAGCATGAGAATCTGCACTTGGTACAGAGTCTTAAACGCAACGTTAGCAAATTGATGGCCAAGGTCAATCCATCAATGAAGCATTCCTGTTGCTAAATGTTTACAAGCCAAAAAGCAACATAGCAATCCCCTGGTTACACATCTCTGCCTTATGATGTATTCAGGTTCAGTATTCCATGGTGGGAACCAAGGGAGCTGAAGGGGAGGGAGTGGATGGCTAGGGCATCCTTCATCCATTTCTGCATCCACCAGGGTGTGGCCAGGTTTCCCCCACCTCACCCCACCCTGGGCAAAGAGGCTCACCTGCAGGTCCAGGGCTGTCAGCTTGCCCTTGTCACCCGAACTGCGTGCATACTCCTCGATGGTCCAGGAAGGCTGGCCCCGCTTCACCTCTGCCAGCTCTGTGAGCCGCATGTCCGTGTACAGAGGGTTGCTCTTCATGTGGGCCTTGAGAGAGGCGGGGTAGGGGTGAGGGCTGAACACCTGCTCCACCAGGAAGCCGTCCTTGGGCTGCTTGGGCAGGCGGTGCTGCGGGGGGATGTCGTACTGCCTGTCTGCCTGCAGAGGGGCACAGAGAAGTCCAGGAGGCCACACAGATGTGGTCAGATGTCACACTGGGCAGACCCCAGCTTTTCATCACTAGGTGCTGCCCAGGTAGCAACATGCAGTTATTCATGAGCAAATAGAAGGATTGCCTGTACTGGGGGACATTTACTAGGAAAAGCTTACAACATTAATACTACTCATACGACCCAACATTTCTGTGCCAGAAAGAGATGATTTTATCTAATCTTCACGCCATGACTACTACTATTAACACATATTATTCTGGTAAGGAAAAGAAGACCAGAAAGACTCAGTAATTTACCCCAGGGAGCACAGCTGCTAATGGCAGGGAGCTGGAATTTAAATTTAGCCTCTAGCTTCAGAAACGCCTTGTTTAACCACTGCATAGTACCGCCCCCTCTTTCTTTCCTTCCTTCTTTCTTTTTTCTGCCACACTATGTGGTATGGCAAGATCTTAGCTCCCCAAACAGGAATTGAACCCATGCCACTTGCATTGGAAGCGTAGTCTTAACCAGTGGACCACCAGGGAAGTCCCGGCCCCCTCTTTCTATTACCAATTTCTACCTGGTCCTGAGGAGTAAAAGGTACAGGTATTCTCCCCAAGGAGCTGGCCAAAACCACGGATGACACCCTGCTTCTCTGGATGGAAGAAGCCAAGTCAGAAAGTATATGGTGAGAGCCTCCACTGGTTTTCAGGAACATCTGCTCAGCCTTCAAAACAGGGAACAGTATGGACCACAGTGTGGAGGCAGGAAGGTGCCTGACACCGCTGGCATCACTGATGCTCTCAGTCCCTAGTTCTGAACCTGGAGCTCTGCTCTCCATGAATCCTGTTATAACCCAGGTCTTCTGATACTTTCTAACTTCAGGCCCTCAGATCTCCGCACACATGTCATATCCTCCAGGAAGCACTCCCTGACCCACCAAGACCAGGTCAGTGCCCACCTATGAGACCCCTTCAGACTGTGTATGGAGTTCATAGCCAGCACTGTCCCACTGAACTATAATGGCCTGTCCGTCTGTCTGTCTGTCTCCTCCACTGGACTGTGAGTTCCTCAAGGGCAGAGGACTATCCTGATCATTTTTCAATGCCACATTTGGCAAAGTCACACTACTAAGGAGAAGGTGCTCCAAGCTTTATAAAAGGGATGGATACAAACACTATGGGGTTTCCCAGGTGGTGCCAGTGGCAAAGAAGCTGCCTGACAATGCAGGAGATGTAAGAGATATGGGTTCGATCCCTGGGTCGGGAAGATCCCCTGGAGGAGGGCACAGAAACTCCCTCCAGCATTCTTGCCTGGAGAATCCCATGACAGAGGAGCCTGGTGGGCTACAGTCCAGAAGGCTGCAAAGAGTTGGACACAACTGAGCACATGTTGCAAGCAAGCTTTTCTGACCTGGAAAGTTACCCACTGCCCACACTTGCCCCCACTGCTCCTACCAAGGAGCTGCTTGTGTTCTAATACAGCAGTTCATATGTATACCTAAGATAGTTTAAAAATAAAAGCTGGTATCTACTCTGCACAAAGATGACTCAAAGAGGGAAATCAGAGACCAGCAAGAAGCCCCTGGGAAGCTTTCAGAGGCTTTTGAATTAAGAGGCCTTAATTCTAGGGGCTATCCAACCATCTCATCCTCTGCCACCCTGTTCTCTTTTTGTCTTCAATCTTTTCCAGTGTTGGGGCTTCCCTGGTGGGACAGAGGTAAAGAATCTACCTGCAATGCCAGAGACCCAGGTTTAATCCCTGGGTCGGGAAGATTCCCTGGAGAAAGGAATGGCAACCCACTCCAGTATTCTTGTCTGGAGAATCCTATGGACAGAAGAGCCTGGCAGGCTACAGTCCATGGAGCCAAATAGAATCAGACATGACTGAGCAACTGAACAATGACAAAAACAACAAAGCTGGCACCCAGTTACATGACCTTAAGTGGGCATTACCTCTTTAGACTTCCGATGCCAGTCTTTACTGTCTCCAGGACCTCGCTCTTTGATCTCTTCCTCGCTGATGCCCATGCGGTTGGAGTAAGTGATGGTGCGCCAGTCCCTGGGTGAGTTGGAGATGCTGGCAATCTTGGATTCTGTGGCGCTGTTCTCCTCCGTCAGGGACCTGGAAGACGGCCTGGTGAAGAGGCTTTTTTTTAAGGCCTGGACACGAAGGCTTTCGCTGTTGCTCCCACTGGCATCTGAGCAGCACCAGTCAGCCGTGTTCTCCAGCTTGGGCCCGTGGGCACCCTTGTGGGCACGGAATATCCGGGGCGAGGCACTCTCATCAGATGGAGCCTCACTGGTCAGAGAATTGAGGTCGATCTGCACACTCACCTTCTCGGGCTGCTGCATCTTCTGGTCTAGTTTATTGAGCTTGCCCAGGACCTGGGAGATCTCCTCACGCACACCCGACAGTGACTCAAGCTTCCGTTCAATCTCCCCGATCCTGAGCACCAGCTTGCACACGCTGGTCTTCAGCTCCTCTTCTGAGGGGTGGCTGTTTTCTGGCCGGCTGCCCTTCTCCCCTTGGCCACCGGGGAGCCCATTGGTGATTCTGGTGAGGTGGTGCTCTGGCGAACTGTCACAGTCTGACTTATGAAGCTGCGATAGGGACCCTGTGCTGTTGTAACAGGATGACTGCATGACCCCCGTCGAGCCACTGATGCTCATGTCGTCAAGAAACCGGAAGATGTCGCTGATGTCATCACTGACCACCTCCGAGTCATCATCAGAATGCTTCACGGCATGCCGGTCGCTGTACTTGCCCTGCCCGGGAGTGCACAGGTCCTTGCCTGTTTTGGGCTCCAGCACGTGCAGGTCAGTCTGGGTGCCCACGCTGCTGGTGTCTGAGCTCAGCTGCCCGCTGGCGCAGCTGATGCTCTTGTCTTTAAACTTTTTGACTGGTTCGTGCTTCTCCAGGTCCACAGGGGGCGGGATCTCTTTAGATTTGAGCCCATTGGGCTTTGCTGAGTAGCCGACTGGGAGGATGGGCTGCTGATCCTGTGGTGTTAGGTAAGCGGGGCATCTGTCCGGGGTTGGGAAGTTGGGTGTCTGACTGTTGGAATTTGGATAACGGAGCTTCTCCTCGGAGGGGTTTCTGTTGAAAAACGACCGTTCAAAGTCAGGAACTTCTTCGGTGTTGAGGCTCCAGCTTTTGGCCGGCCAGGGAGTCTGCTTGCCTGATTTGCCAGGACAGCGCCGGGCCTCCTGGGTCCCCATCACTGGAGTGGGTCCAAAATACGTGGAGGCTTGAAGGTCATCTAAGCTCTCGTGCTTTGCCCGCCTCTTGTCAGGAACTGGGGAGTACTCGGGGTTCAGGTACTGGCTGCTGTAGGGCATCTCAAAGCTGTGGTGGGGGAAGGGCGTCTTGTGGGATTCCTTGCGGGCCTGGGACTTCCTGCGCTCGCCCTCGGCCTTGTTGGCCGGACTGGCCAACCCGGGGGACACGGCCATCAGGTTGTGAAAGTCCTCTTTGAAGATGTTCCTTTTCTGGACACAGGACTGGACCACGAAGGGCTCGTCGTTCGAGATGAAGGTCTGCTTGATGCCCTGGGGGAGGGGCAGGGAGTCCTGATCAGACATGGACTCACTCTCGAGGTTCATGGGGAAGTAGGTTCTCTGCATCTCGCAGGGCTGAGGGCTGGCCACCGAGTATGGGGCCAGAGCCTGCAGCCTGTCCAGGGAAGCTGCCCGGGTTTTCACATCTTTGCCGACCCCCAGCAGGAAGTCAGGTTCAGAGGCAGGAATGAACTGTGGACAGTCCTTGCAGTCCACCTTTCTGCACTTGGATGACTGGCGGCTGGGGTAGCCCCGGCTGAAAGGCCGGTCACTCAGCTCACAGTTGAGGGGCTCGCACTCGGCCGCGCTGCATATCTCCGTGTCTGAGCGGCACGAGTCAAAAGAGGCATCTTTCTTGCGCATCTTCTGCCGGCCTCCAGGCAGCTTCTCCTTGGCGGCGCCCCCATTCATCTGGATCAGGTTGAATATGGTCACGATGTCCGCAGCCACCATGATTTTCTTGGACTGCTGGTTGTTTACAGCGCATTTCATCTTGTCTTTGAATAACGTGGCTGGGAAGTTGGGGTCAAGACAGGCTGTATAGAAGAGCACACTTCTCAGTTTGGCAAGCTGGGACAGATCGAAGCGGGCACACAAGGATTTGCAGAGGTCCTGGTAGGAGACAGTATTTTGCTTGCTGTCTAATTCCTCCAAGATCTTCACCAAGAAGAGGGACGTTTCCTGGTTGGTCTCCATGGCTTAGAATTTCAGAGGCTAGCTGGTGACACTGGAAACTTTGAGTCAGTTCTGCGGGACTGATGATATGGAAAAATAGTAGGGAAGGGAAAAGAAGATTAGAAACATCAGTGGAGTTTTAAGTCAAGCTGGTCCTGAACCACATAAAGAAATGCAAGGAAAGACTTTTTAATGCTTAGAAATGTTGTAAATGCTTTAAAAATATTTATAAAATACCACGTCATAATTCCCTTCCAAGGAACATTGGACCTGGAAAGTGGGGAATCTAGATTTTCGTCTTGACCTATTGATTAGCACTTAGATGCTGGGCAAAGGCTTTAAACTTTCTGGGAAACTACCTAAATAAATTACGAGTGACTAAAGGAATCTACCTAAAGAAATTATGAATGACTTTGATTTTGCATAAAAATGTTCATTGTGTTTATGTGCAACTGAGTCACTTTGCCGTACACCTGAAACACAATACTGCAAATCAACTATGCTCTAATAAAATATTCTTTTAAATAGTTACAATCATAAAAAAGATGCTCATTATAATAGTGAAAACTAAAACATCTTAAATATCTGAATATTAGGGTAATGCATAAATAAAGCAGGCTATGATATACAGTGATATCTTACAAACATTAAAATTACATTAATGTAGGGTTTCCCTGGTGGTATAGTCGATAGGAATCCTCCTGTCAATGCAGGGGATATGGGTTAGATCCCTGGTCCGGGAAGATTCCACATGCTGTGGAGCAACTAAGCCTGCACATCACAACTAGTGAGCCCTCGTGCCCTAGAGACTGTGCTCTGCAACAAGAGAAGTTACTGCAACGAGAAGGCGGCGCACCACAATGCAGAATAGACTCCGCTCACTGCAACTAGAGAAAGCCTGTGCACAGAACAATGACCCAGGGCAGCCACAAAATAAATAAATTACATTAATGTATATCCTTACAATGGAATACTACTCATCAATAAAAAGGAACAAATTACCAGTACATGTAGTAAATGACATGAATGAATCTGAAATGTATGGTGCTTGAATGAAAGAAGCCAGACTCAAAAGGCTACCTATCATATGGTGATTTTGTCGCTAAGTCATGTCCGACTCTTGTGACTCCATGGACTGTAGCCTGCCAGGCTCCTCTGTCCATGAGATTTCCTAGGCAAGGATACTGGAGTAGGTTGCCATTTCCTTTTCCAGGGGATCTTCCTGATTCAGTTATCGAACCTGAATCTCCTTCACTACAGGCAGATTGAGCCACCAGGGAAGCCCCTCTTGTTATACGGTTCCATTTTTATTATATTCTGAAAAACAGATCTGGGGTTTCCAGACACTGGATGTGAAGCAAGGTGTAGGTAAAATGGCAAGGTGTAGACAAAACTCCATTCTGGATGATGGAGCTCTTTCACATCTTGATTGGAGTGGTGGTTACATGTCTCTCTGCATTTGTCAAAACTCACAGAACTGTGTGCTAAAACGTGTGAATTTTACTTATGTAAATTATATCTTGATTATAAAATTACACATTGGAGACTTTTGATGACAAAAGAAAACTGAGGAATGACATTCTGAGTGAAAAATGTAAAAATGAATCTGTATCTGTAGTAAGATCTTAATTATATAAAATTAAATCTTCTTGGAAATGAAACTGAAGGAAAATAATATACACTAAAATGTTAATGGCTGTTACCTTTGGATTGCAAATATAGATTTTCATTCTGAATTAGTCATCTTTGTTTCTCAATATTTTATTATGCAAATTTTCAAACATACAGCGAAGTTGAAAGAATCTTACAGTGAACACTCATATAGCCACCATCTGGATTCCACCATTAACATTTTACTATATTTGCTTTATCACATATCTATCCATCTACCCTTCATGAAGCCATCTTATTTTTTTTAATGTACTTCAAAACAAATTACAAACATCTGTGTACCTCCTCCTAAAGATTTCACTGTGCCTATAATTAACCTAAGTCCAATAATTGTTTACAGTTTCTCTTTTATTAATAAGATTTACATACAGTGAAGTGCACAAAATTTGTGTGTATTTGCTGAAGTTGTAACAAATGTGTGTGCCCATGTTAAAAGCAAAACCCCTATAAGATCTGGAATGTTCCCATTGCCCCAAGTCCCTCATACCCCTTCTCATTCAATGACAGTTCTTATTTTTTTATAGATAACAATATTTTCTTCATAATTTTTCTTCTTTTCCAAAATTCCTACCATGACCACACATTATTTTTTGTCATCACCAAATCAACACAGGAGACGTGAAGAGATGCCGTTTCGATCCCTGGGTCGGGAAGATTCCCTGTAGGAGGGCATGGCAACCCACTCCAGTAATCTTGCCTGGAAAATCCCATGGACAGAGCAGCCTAAGGGCTACAGTCCATAGGGTCACAGAGTCGGACATGGCTGAAGCGATTTAGGACGCACACATACAAACAATAATTAATCTTATTTTGAAGTGGAAAGAAAAATCTACATTAATGAAACTTGGATGGAAAAATGAAAAACATCAAACCAAATATGGACCCAATTTCTGAGATTTATAAGGAAATATCAAATTACACATGAGAACCTTGCCAGTCACTACGTAGCAGAGGCATTTTGATGACTGACTTATAGATTGTCAGGTTGACTTGTCCCATACACAGCCACGAAGCTTCCCAAGTGGCGCTAGTGGTAAAGAACCCGCCTGCCAGAGCAGGAGGCGCAAGAGACATGGATTAAATCCCTGGGTCAGGAAGATCCTCTGGAGAAGGAAATGGCAACTCACTCCAGTATTCTTGCCTGGGAAATCCCATGGACAGAGGAGCCTGATGGGTTACAGTCCACAGGGTCGCAAAGAGTGGGACACAACTGAGAGCACACACACACACACAGCCTGTTTTCTAGGGGAACAGTGTCTTTTTTAGGGGTTAAATTTCAGCTGCTCTGGACCACGGGTTTTCTCTCCATCCTGAAGGCAGTGCTCCCAATGAGAATCTATACCCTCTCTCCATGAATGTCTGCAGGGACATGCAGAAATGAGTGGCCTGGATTTTCTTGTATGGAAAAGGCAGTTGAGCTCTGAGAGGCTCTGCTCCTGCCCAGAACAAGTCACAGGGAAACCCTCATCTCCCCACACAGATCTCCCTCCCTGCCCCATCCACCCACTTCATCTGATGGGAGTGCTGCATGTCAGAATGTTCTGGTTTGCTCCAGGTGGGGACAACCTGCCAAGCTCAATCTTCAAGGAAACAGGCACAGAAACCTGAGCAGAGGACAAATGAATGTAAATACTTAGGAAAGAGCAATCACAACTCAGGCACATCAGATTTTATATACAGGGGACACAAAGCATTTTCAGAAATTCTAGAATTATTTCAGAGATTTCTAGAATTCTTGTAACAATCCTAGGAGGCTTCTTTCACTATCAGTTTCTGACAGACCAGCAAACAAGTTCGGAGCCCTGCAAGCAGCAAGCGGGAGCAACAAGGATCCTCAGAGCTGGACTTGCAGTCCAACCCCGTGGACCTCCCCCAAACCCAAGACCCCACTTTCCTGCGAGGCTGACTCAACTTTCTATTCTACTTTGTGTGGTGAAAATTCTACTAATCCCAGGTCAAATAAGAACTTGGAAAATCAAGGCCCAGCATCTCCTGAAGTGAATAAAGGCAACACAAGTGGGATATGTCTAAACCTGAGTTGTTTTCTATTAAGACTGAAATTTAGGGGATTATGAACGGCTGGCAGGGCAGGCAGGTGCCCCTGTGCCAATGGACACATGTCTGCTGTGTGCTTAAGGCGATTAATCACCGCAGAGAAATCCATGTAGGTTTTCTACAATGTGCCAATGAATGCCAGAGAGGAAGAAGGAGCAAAAGAGAGGCCAATCGAAAAACAATTTCTAGGCTCTGTGCAATAGGATCTGGCCTGCAGCACACGGTCCCTGGCAGCTACCTCCTCAGGTCACAAAACAGCTCTGCGGTGTGGGAAGAGTGCTCCCATTTTGCAGATGAGGAAACTGAAGAGAGGGGAGGGAATGTGAGCTGCCTGGGGCCCAAATGGACCACAGCCCGGGCTGGGGATGCTATGGGCAGAGTAGTAGGCTCCGTCTTGTGCCAGGAGGAGGGAAAGCATTGCTGCTAAGGGACAGAAGTGAACTGGGGCGGGCGGGAGGTGCTGAGCAGGACAGGCACTGCAGTTAGACCACCTACTATGTGCCGGGGCTTCACACAGAACGTCCACAGCAGCCTGGAGAGTACAGCACCACCACTCGGCCACCTGTGCGGGAGGATGAGGGAAATGAGGCCAGAGGGAGAAGGAAATGCCAGGTCTGAAGCCAAATTTGCTGAATGCTGGATCTTGGATGCTTCTCTTAGTGATGACAGAGCAAGGAGGAAATATCAGCCTGAGATCTCTGGGGGCTAAGCGAATCTGCTGTGGAAGGTGCACATGAGTGTGCACACGGAGACACACACACAGCCACACACAGCGACACACAGCGACACACTCATACACTCACACACACTCATACATGTTCACACACACAGTCACACACAGAGACACACAGACATACTCATACACTCACACACATTCATACACACACAGACACACTCATACACACACACATTCACACAGAGACACACACTCACACACTCACACACTCACACACATTCATACAGATACACTTATACAATCATACATGTTCACACAGAGACACACACACTCATACACTCACAGACATTCACATAGAGACATATACTCATAGACACACTCACATACTCACACATGTTCGCACCCAGAGACACACACACAGACACACTCATACATTCACACGCATTCATACATACAAATCATCTGAGCAATAGTATGTACACTGAGCAAGGGACCACAGTGAGCCCCCAGGCCAAGCCCCTCCACCTTACAAACTGGAAAACAGGGCCGAGGATCATCATTTTTCAAAACTACATGGAGAGCTAGTGGCAGAGTCAGCCCCAGTTCACAGGGCTCCTGACACCTTGCCATTTTCACAAGTGTCTGTGTAGAAACTGTCAGGCCCCAAAGAAGCAGAAACCAGAGGCTGGGGACCTGGGGAGAGTGAGATGAGTCCCAGCCACTGGGAAAGGCCAGTTTTGCCAAGGAGGCACCATCAGCAATGGCCTTGAAGACTGAAGAGGAGGAGGGTGTGTGATGGTCCAGAGGAAGGAGACAGAGGGAAGATTCCAAGGCAGAGGGAGCAGAGGGCAGAGGCGTGAAGGGGTGGCGTGGTAGAGTCTGTCTGTGTGGTCAGGATAAGCAGGGGGCATCCAGAGAAGGCAAGGTGCTCAATCTGGGCTAGGTGTCTGGACTCGACTCTGCGGGCAGTGAGAGCTGGGAGCAGCGGCAGAGCAGGTGCCAGAAGGGCCGGACCTGCAGCTCACATGAGCATTCACCCACAGGATGCAGACTGGGGCCCACATTCTCTTGTCTGCAACGCCTCCTGCATACACACAGCCAGGAGGAGAACTCCAGGCTTTTCCATCTCCGGACACATGGCTATTTCCACCACATGTCTACAGCTTCGGGAAGGGCCAGAACCAGATTCTGGACTTTTCCCCACTCCCTGATGACGCCATGTGTGATTCTCATGTTGTGCTCCAGCTTGACTAATGCAGCTGTCCAATCTATGAGGCTCAAATGAATGTCCAACTTTTCATAACCTTATGCATTTGTAACTGCTCAAAGTGTTGATATCAGATATTGATCAAAATGGAAAAGAAGAAAAGGACATGATTTAGGACCATAACTTGCAGAACTGCCTCATGAATCTTTGGACAGAAGACAAGCTCTCTGAATTTCATGTCCACCAACTCCCCTAAAGCTTTAATCTTCCCTTTTGCCAACCACTCCAAAAATCTGATGAGGACAAATGATACAAACCTTGAACTGGATGAGTGAAACTTGGTTATAAGGTGTTCTTATTAATGTTTTCCCAGATGCAATGATATATTGATCTTTCCAACACTGAAATAATGTGCCAAGATGCAGTGTGGGCACAGTGTCCTCGCTTTACACTCATGAAAAGCAAGATAAAGAGAATTTCTCTGCAGCATCTGGGTATTGGCCTGGCTTGTTGTTTTGGATTTTGGTGTTTTTTTTACCCCAGGATGATGGATGCTACTGTGATTCAGTGAAACTCTGGATTCAATGAAACTATTAAAAGAAGGCATTAATCTAGGAATCTAAAATTTATGGATGGGAATTTCTACCTCCCTTGTGTCACCTGCAATAAATTTCTAACTGAAAGGAGGCCCCTTTCTCCCTTCATGGCAGTTTTCCTCCACAAAAATGCTAAAGAGGGCAAGTAAAAATTACAAATAAGATGACAGAAATGTTTCCAAATACATCATACAGAATAAATGTAAACATGCTAAATTTACCAGTTTTGTTGTTTTTCAGTTGCTAAATCACTAGGTTGCTTTGTGACCCTACAGACTTCAAAATGCCAATTTACCCTGTCCTTCACCATCTCCCAGAATTTGCTCAAACTCCTTTTCATTAAGTCAGTAATGCCACCCAACCATCTTATCCTCTGTTGTCCCCTTCTCCTCCTGCCCTCAATCTTCCCCAGCAAAACAGTCCTTTTCCTGACAAAAAGTGGTCCACTGGATAAGGGGATAGCAAACCACTTCAGTATTCTTGCCTTGAGAACCCTGTGAACAGTATGAACAGTATGAAAATTTACTGGTTAAAAGACTGTGACTCTCAAAGTGGATTTTCAAAAATTAAAAAAAAAAAAAAAAAAACTGCAGTCAAATGCTACCTATAACAGGCATACCTAAATGCTGTCACAGGAAGGATGCAAGTATGCCAATGGGATAAGAAAATATCTGTCAAAGCCAAATCAGAATATAGTTGGTAGCTTTTATAGGCAGATTGGCATAATAGTTAAAGGTCATAGACTCTGGAGCTCAACTGCTCAAGTTCAAATTAAAGCTCTTCCACTTACTAGCTGTGTGACTTGAACAAATTCTCTTTGTTTCAGTTTCCTCAGCTGTAAAATGGGAATGATAATAGTATCTACCTCTTGTTATATGTATTAGTGTCTGGCAAACATTAAGCAATCTGGCAATAGCGGTAAGGCTCAAGTTAAACAAGGGATTCCCTAGTGGCTCAGATGGTAAAGAATCTGCCTGCAATGCAGGAGACCTGGGTTCAATTCCTGGTCCAGGAAGATCCCTTGGCAAAGGGCATGGCAACCCACTCCAGTATTCTTGCCTGGAGAATCTCATGGACAGAGGAGCCTGGTGGGCTACAGTCAATGGGGTCCCTAGAGAAGAGGACATGACAGAGCAACTAACATTTTATATAAAAAGGAAGGTACACAAACGTATATGGAAATGATTCATACCATGTTTAGCAGAGGGTTTCCTTGGGAGAGAAAAAAGGGGAAGGAAAAATGCAGTTTAAGGTCTAAAATTAAATCTCAATGTTAAGAGCTGTCCTGACATCTGGTGACACCTGGAGGGCCTGTTAAGGATCTAGTCACAAGTTCCTCTCCCCACTCTGCTCCCAGATAGGATCCTGGAGCAAGACAACTCTCCTCATCAAGGGGATCTGGCAATTTCTACTTTTCCCCCAAGCAGCAAGTGCTGGTACCCTGCCAGCCCAGGGATATTCAAATAAGCCAATCACAGCCTCCCATGGAGACCAGGGGTCCCCTCAGTCCCTTGTTGCTATGAGGCCTGCCCTCAACAGACCATGCGTGTTCATTCTTCTCCTCAGTCAATCCCTGTGTGACCCTGAGTGATGTGCTGCATCCTCCCCCCAGACTATAAACCACGTGGCTAATGAGCTGCTGTTGGTAGAGAACAGACTTACGGACATGGATTGGGTGAGGAAGGAGAGGGCGGGATGAATGGAGAGAGTAGCATGGAAATATAGACACTACCATATGTAAAGGGCTTCCCTGGTGGCTCAGATGGCAAAGAATCTGCCTACAATGCAGGAGACCTGGGTTTGATCCCTGGTCAGATCCCTGACCAGACTTCACACATGTGGGATCTTAGTTCCCCTAGGAGGGATTAAATCCATGCCTTCTGCATTAGAAGCACAGAGTCTTAACCCTGTGCTTTCATGATCCCATGAAAGTCCTGACTGCAGCTTAATTTTTTCTATAAATTTGTTTATTTTTAATTGAAGGATAATGGCTTTACAATATTGTGTTGGTTTCTGAATCAGCCATGGGTATACATATGTCCCCTTCCTCTTGAACCTCCCTCCTACCTCCCACCCCTTCCCACCCCTCTGGGCTTAGTTACTCAGTTGTGTCCCACTCTTTGTGACCCTGTGGACTGTAGCCTACCAGGCTCCTCTGTCCATGGAATTCTCTAGGCAAGAATACTGGAGTGGGTAGCCATTCCATTCTCCAGGGGATCTTCCCGACAAGAGGCAAACACAAATGTAGCTAAGGATTCATTCCACAATGAAGGTGGCATTTCAAGTCAATGAGAAAATAATGGTTTATTCAGTAAAATGTGTCAATCAGTTCACTTCAGTTCAGTTCAGTTCAGTCATTCAGTCGTGTCCGACTCTTTGCAACCCCATGAATCGCAGTATGCCAGGCCTCTCTGTCCATCACCAACTCCCAGAGTTTACTCAAACTCATGTCCATCGAGTCAGTGATGCCATCCAGCCATCTCATCCTCTGTTGTCCCCTTCTCCTCCTTCCTCCAATCCCTCCCAGCATCAGGGTCTTTTCCAGTGAGTCAACTCTTCACATGAGGTGGCCAAAGTACTGGAGCTTCAGCTTCAGCATCAGTCCTTCCAATGAACACCCAAGACTTATCTCCTTTAGGATGGACTGGTTGGATCTCCTTGCAGTCCAAGGGACTCTCAAGAGTCTTCTCCAACACCACAGTTCAAAAGCATCAATTTTTCAGTGCTCTGCTTTCCTCACAGTCCAACTCTCACATCCATACATGACCACTGGAAAAACCATAGCCTTGACTAGACGGACCTTTGTTGGCAAAGTAATGTCTCTGCTTTTTAATATGCTGTCTAGGTTGGTCATAACTTTCCTTCCAAGGAGTAAGTGTCTTTTCATTTCATGGCTGCAGTCACCATCTGCAGTGATTTTGGAGCCCCCCAAAATAAAGTCTGACACTGTTTCCACTGTTTCCCCATCTATTTCCCACGAAGTCATGGGACCGGATGCCATGATCTTAGTTTTCTGAATGTTGAGCTTTAAGCCAACTTTTTCACTCTCCTCTTTCACTTTCATCAAGAGGCTTTTTAGTTCCTCTTCACTTTCTGCAATAAAGGTGGTGTCATCTGCATATCTGAGGTTATTGATATTTCTCCCAGAAATCTTGATTCCAGCTTGTGCTTCTTCCAGCCCAGGATTTCTCATGATGTACTCTGCATATAAGTTAAATAAGCAGGGTGACAATATACAGACTTGACGTATTCCTTTTCCTATTTGGAACCAGTCTGTTGTTCAATGTCCAATTCTAACTGTTGCTTCCTGACCTGCATATAGGCTTCTCAAGAAGCAGGTCAGGTGGTCTGGTATGCCCATCTCTTTCAGAATTTTCCACAGTTTATTGTGATCCACACAGTCAAAGGCTTTGGCATAGTCAATAAAGCAGAAATAGATGTTTTTCTGGAACTCTCTTGCTTTTTCGATGATCCAGCGGATGTTGGCAATTTGATCTCTGGTTCCTCTGCCTTTCCTAAAACCAGCTTGAACATCTGGAAGTTCACAGTTCACGTATTGCTGAAGCCTGGCTTGGAGAATTTTGAGCATTACTTTACTAGCATGTGAGATGAGTGCAATTGTGTGGTAGTTTAAGCATTCTTTGAGCATATCTTCTAACAGAAACAGAAGATATTAAGAAGAGGTGGCAAGAATACACAGAAGAACTGTACAAAAAAGATCTTCATGATCCAGATAATCATGATGGTGTGATCACTTACCTAGAGCCAGACATCCTGGAATGTGAAGTCAAGGGGGCCTTAGAAAGCATCACTACAAACAAAGCTAGTGGAGGTGATGGAATTCCAGTTGAGCTATTTCAAATCCTGAAAGATGATGCTGTGAAAGTGCTGCACTCAATATGCCAGCAAATTTGGAAAACTCAGCAGTGGCCACAGGACTGGAAAAGGTCAGTTTTCATTCCAATCCCAAAGAAAGGCAATCCCAAAGAATGCTCAAAACGTGTGAACAGTTAAGTATTATTAGAAACATTGGTTAACCAACTGTAAAAAGTTAAGTTAGCACTCATTCCTTGCCATATACAAGAATAAATAACAGATTAAATGAAAAGAAGAAAATCTGAGTAAGGACTCAGGTGAGGTTGTGAAAAGATATTTCCACACAGCATTCCAAAAGTTGAAACCATGATGAAAAAGATTGATCAACGTGGATAAATGAAAATGACTTACCATGTCAATAAACATCACAGAAACTGAAAAAAAAATAGAGTGCAGAAATTTTTTGCATCTCATAGAAAACTCTAAATATCAGTAAGAAAGAATGATCAGTCCCACAGACAATATTCAAAGAAAGAAAGACAAAGGAAAAAATGGGCAACATTGTAAGAAACAATTATATAATTTATTATGTAATTTATATATGTAATTTATGTAAATATAAATCATAATATATAATTAATATTTTATATAAATATATAAAGAATTATAATAAACAAATTCTTTGTGGCTCAGCTGGTAAAGAATCCTCCTGCAATGTGGGAGGACCTGGGTTCGATCCCTGAGTTGGGAAGATCCCCTGGAGAAGGGAAAGGCAACCCACTCCAGTATTCTGGCCTGGAGAATTCCATGGACTGTATAGTCTACAGGGTCACAAAGAGTTGGACACACCGAGAGACTTTCACCATCGTGATAATCAAAGAAAGTAAACTTAAACCACAATGGGTTTGACTGCCTTAGGATGTATACATGTAAAGAAAATTAAAATGATATTTTCTTTCTAAGGTGGAGAAGCACCAAAACACTATGGGGTTTTTTTTTGTTTTGTTTTGCCTGCTGAACTGATATGGGCTAAGAAGACTCATACCACTGTTGGGGAGAATGTGGAAAAGTGAGCACTCCTAGGCATTATGAAAGAGAAAGATAGGAAATGTGTGTGATCATTACAGGAAGTAATCTGCATAAAACCTGAAGCATGCATATCCTTTAAATAAAACAAATCCACACTTCTAAGTACTTATCTCAAGGCAACAGTCAAATATATGTAAAAAAGAAAGTGCTACAAATACATTCTTTTTAATGTTGCTTATAATAAGAGAAATATCAGCAATAACCTTTGTAGCTAACGATTGGTTATATAAAACTGTAGTGCTTCAACAATGATGAAATATCATGCAGCCACTATAAGCCATGTTGAAGAAATAAATGTATTGATATGTTTAATTTTTAATGATGTATTCTTAAGCTAAAAAGTGTGCCAGTAAGTGGCATACTGTAATATGATATAAAATTGTCTATATGCACACCTTATGTACCAAAATGTTATTAAAAATTATCCCTTGGTGCTTTTTCCTTCCCTTTGTTTTAGGTCTGTATTACTTAAATGCTTGGAATATGTGATTTTCTAATAAAAAAATAATGAAACAAGGATTTGCAGGAAATCCCAGCAAGGGGAACCTGGGGAAGTAAATTATTACCTCCGATCTTTGGTGTTCTCACCTAGAAAAAGAAGATATCAATTCCTCTTCCTGGGATTTCTAACATGGTCAAAGGAGACATTCATGATTTCATTCAAAAATCTTGTAAATGGCATGTGTCAGGCATGGTTTTCTTTCTATAACTACTGGAAATATAGCAGGCTATTCAAGCAGATTAAAAAAAAAAAACTACCCTCATGAGCTTATATGCTAGTGAGGAGACAGATAATAAGCAAAATGGACAAATAAAATGAATAGCATATTAGATGGCGGAAAATGCTACGGAGAAAAATAGAGGAGGGTTAGAAAGTAGGGGACCAGGGGTAGGGACTGCAATTGTTAAAAAGATGTTCAGAGAAGTCCTCAGGGGAAAGATTACACCTAAATGGAGTCCCCAAATAGGTAACAGAGCCAACCACATGCCTAGATGCCTTTCATGAAGAGGAAGTCAAGCGTCCCGGGCAGAGCAAAAAGCAAGTGCAAAGGTCCTGAGGTTGAAGCATGACTGGTGTGTTTGGTTGGCCAGGAAGGCATTTTATACATTATGATATGCAAATAAACACTATTTACTACTTTACTGTCAATGATACCATATTTATCTCTAAGGTGACTGTGATCTTTATCAAAATGTTCCCCCAAAATAGTGCAGACACCTCTTACATTCCATTTTAGAGTGAAATAATAATGATTCCCTCAACTTCTCTCTCCACCTAAAATCATCACTGTGTCAGCCTCCCTCCTAACCTTTAACTTCCTAGGAAGAGATGAGGCCCTGGACCAGATGAAGGTCCAGGATGAACCATCACCTTGGGATGAAGAGGGACAGATAGATACCACTGAGGGGAAGTAAAAACATTTCCTAACAGGAAACAGAATAAGAACCCTCTGGTTTGGGCTTCCCTGTGGTCCAGTGGTGAAAAATCTGCCTGCCAATGCAAGGGACATGGGTTCAGTCCCTGGTTTGGGAAGATTCCACATGCCTCAGTGTGACTAAAGGCATGCACAGCTACTAAAGCCCTCATGCTCTAAAGCCCATAAGCCACCACAATGAGAAGCCCAAACACCACAACTCGAGAGTAACCCCTACTTGATGCAATTAGAGAAAGCCAGAGCACAGCAATGAAGACCCAGTATAGCCAAAAATTAAAAACAAACAAACAAACAACTCTCTGGTTCATTTCTCATTTAGGAAACTTTCTCCAAAACTCTTTGCATGTATTTTCCTATATATGACATTTAGGGGGGGAAATGGTATGTCATTTTTCTGCTTTGTTTTAATTTAACTGTTTGTTTTCATTTCAGTGATAAATGTAAATGCATATTCTAGATCCTTCATTGGTCACCTCATAACTGGGTATGGCTATGTGTTCTCAGGATCTATACGCACTGTGGGGACAATGTTGAAATTTTATCACTGTGTTTCCAAAACTGCAGTCTAAGAGGAAACTTTGGGCTTCATGGATTTGTTTCAAAGAGGATAGAGGTTTTTTTGTTTTTTTTGGTTTTTTTTATATTTATTTGTTTATTTGGCTGTACCAGGTCTTAGTTGGAACACACGGGATCTAGGTCCCTGACCAGGGATTGAACCCGGGCCTCTTGCTTTGGGAGCACAGAGTCTTAGCCACTGGACCACCAGGGAAGTCCCGAGAGGGAAGAGTTTTAGGATTCAAGAAACACTGACCAAGGTGTAGATCTGATCAGATTGCCCAGAAAGTCCACTGCCACCAGAAGAAGCCAAAGTTATGCCTCTGGGTCTGCAAAATTCTGTTGCCTCTCGACACTTAGGTGGCAAATACTCATCATCTCAGAGGTTGTGCTGTATTAATAGTTTCTTATTGCTGTGCTATGTGCTAAATCGCTTCAGTCATAGCTGACTCTTTCCGACCCTGTGGACTGTAGCCTAACAGGTTCCTCTGTCCATGGGATTCTCCAGACAAGACAAAATTAGGGGCCATTGTCTTCTCCAGTGGATCATCCAACCCAGGGATCAAACCCATGTCTTTTAACATCTCCTGCTATGGCAGACACGTTCTTTACCACTAGCACCACCTGGGAAGTCCCATATATGGGATCTTCTTATCGCTGCTATAACAAATACCATAAATATAATGGCTTAAAACCACACAGATTTACAGTCTTAGAGTTCTGGAGGTCAGAAGTCCAAATGGACTTTTTAATCCAGGTATTAGCAAGGGCTGAATTCCTTCCAGAGGCTCCTCTAGGGGACAATCTGTTTCCTTGCATTTTTCAGCTCCGGGAAGCTGCCCACAGTCCCTGACTCATGGCCCCTGCGTCCATCTTCAAAGCCAGCGATTACATCATTTTGAGCTCTACTCCAGTGGCCATGCCTCCTTCACTAACTCTTCTGAATCCTCTTCCCCATCTGTAGGCTCTTGTGTTTGCTCTGAACCCCTCGATCATCCAGCATAATCTCCCCATCTCAAGATCTGAACTTAATCACATCTGCAAAGGACAGGTCACATATTCACAGGTTCCTGGGTATTAGGACATGGCCATCCAGGGGGTGGGGTGAAGGCTAACCTCTTTACCAGAGGGTCTGAACCCCTGACCCCCAGTGCACATGCAGAGAAGGATGGTCTGTCCTCTTCACTTTCTCATATTTAGAGTAGACACAGCTGGAAGGTTTGCAGTCCTTCTCAGAAGACAAATGCTTTGCTCTAGTTGATAAAACAAGATCTGGTTTGCCCAGCCTATCAGCTAGAACCCACTGTTGACCGGCAGCTGAGGATAAAGATAACTGGTGATGTTGATAAGGACTCCCTTGTACTGTAATCCTGGAATTTATCCTAAAATCCTGGACATGTGGAAGGCCACATTGTCAAGTCCCTCCCCCGCATTTTTCAAGCTTACAGCAACCCTGACCCATGCCTGCCTGGGCACCTGAAACAAACAACTGGTCCAGCTCAGGTCCTTCAGCCATCCGGGACCTGGCTGCGACTCCTGGAATTCTTCCTGTGGATGGGGACGTGGTCTCTGACTCGGATCTTCCCCTTCCTCTAGCAACTCCAAACAGCACTTGTAAATGTGGAGAATAAACTGGGGCCCAGGCCTCAAGCCCAGACATTCTGACCGGGCAGAGTGGGGCAAAACCTGAAATCTACTTGTATAAAGATACCCAAGAGGCTCTGGTACCCTCGAGTCCCTGACAGTGGCTTGGGAATGCTGGACTAGATGTATCCTAGCAGTGATGACCCTGATACTTTTAATAATCTTCAATCTGCTCACCAGCTCCTCCAACTAAGCCTCCTTACACTGAAGTACAGAAAACAGCGGAAGTCCCCTCTTCCTTCCCCATGCCATCCTTAAGCTGAGCCTCTTTCTGGTGGCCACACTGTAGTGTTGACTCACACAGAGGTGATGGGACACTGAATCATTCCACTTTTCCATCAGGCAGCAGCTCCGGAGCCAGGCTTTCCCGGCCCCGCAGACAGCCTTCTGAATCATCCGAAGTGACACCCAGTCCCTGCTTCACACGACAGCGCTACTGCACTGCCCAGCTCCGTGCCAGCTCCTTGCCAGCCATGGCCAAGATGGGAACAAGATACTGTCCTGCTCCTGCTGGGCTCAGGGATCAGAGGGAAGCTCAGGCTAGCACTGGTCTATTACAGCACAGCGCAAAGAGTGCGCCCACGGCTGTTGGACAGAGCGGGAGAGAGCCCGGAGCCCACCACCCAGGGCGCTCACTGCCCATCCCCACTCACTACCCACCACCATGCACTCCTGCCCACTCACTACCCACCCACCCCCACCCACTCACTACCCTCCCCATTCACTCCCACCCACTCAATACCTGCTCTCCATCCTGCACCCACAATGATAAACGACTCTGCATTCTCTTCAACCGCAGCACCAGAAACAGGCCGCATTGCTGAGTCTCAGCTGGCCTCTCACAGCTGCTGTCAACCCTCCAGGCTTCCAGGAGGGTCCGAAGCCCTTCACATTCCCATGAATCCCTACTGACTTTTGGTTTGTTTTCTCAGCTGTTTACTTGAAGTTTCCTTAAGTAACCATAAAACAGGCATGTTTAGCATCCTGCTTAAAATTTTTCTTTCTCAAAATCCCAGTGATATTGCAGAGGCCACAGCGTGGTCATCACAGCACATCAGCCTCTGAGAGTCAGAACTGCTCTCCAGGACCCGAGGGGAGAGGCAGGAAGAAAGATCACAGCAGACAGAGGAACACCAAGGAAGACATGCATGGCAGAGAGGAGGCGGAGGGCTGCAGGCTGGGAGCTTCCGTAGTGCTCTGTTCTCACAGGCCAAGCCAGTCAAAAAGGCTGCCAGGGTGAAACAGATCACCAGCCCAGGTTGGGTGCATGAGACAAGTGCTCGGGCCTGGTGCACTGGGAAGACCCAGAGGGATCGGGTGGAGAGGGAGGTGGGAGGGGGGACCGGGATGGGGAATACATGTAAATCCATGGCTAATTCATTTCAATGTATGACAAAAACTACTGTAATGATGTAAAGTAATTAGCCTCCAACTAATAAAAATAAATAGAAAAAAAATTAAAAAAAAAAAAAGGCTGCCAGGAAAGTTCCCACTGCTGAGAACATGGGCAACAGAGCCCCAGAAAAATCACAGTATTCGTGCTGGATAAGTCACGTGCTAAGGACGGTATTAAATGGTGGGGGTGGGGGGTTCTGTGTGTCTCTGTGTATGGAGTGCATTCAGCAAGTGGTTTTCAAACTTGGATAAAGAAGGAAACATCAGGGCTTCCTTGGTGGCTCAGTGGTGAAGAATCTGCCTGCCAATGCAGGAAACACAGTTCGATCCCTTGTCTGGGAGGATCCCTGCATGTCCCAGCCATAGGACACTAGCCATTCCACTAACTCCCCTACATTTCACTCCAAGCTCACAAAATACCTTCTTATTATCTGGCTTCTAATTGGCATTTCTCCCTGATCAGTGAGCACATTTATCAGATTCACTTTATTCACACTAAACTATTAAGCCAGCAGTTTGTGTCTTATGTATTGGGCCTCCGGTTATCATGCTTTTGCATGTGTGCTCAGTTGTGTCCAGCTCTTTGGGACCCCATGGACTGAGCATGCCAGAATACTGGAGTGGGTTTCCATTTCCTCCTGCAGGGGATCTTCCTGACCCAGGGATTCAAACTCAGGTCTCCTGCGTTGGCAGGTGGGTTCTTCACCGAGCCACCTGCAGAGCCTTGGTTAACCATGGGTCCTTCTCTAAAAGACTGGCCTGGGTATATCAGCAAAGGAACACTCCAACTAGCAAAAGTGACAGCTACACACCTCAGTGTGGGAACCACACCAAGGTTCAAATGTCCATGAAGCTCTGTCTCAGCAACCTCTGGCCTTTGAGGATAACACTAGATCCCAATGTGCTCTGATCACACACCAGTGTTGTCTTAAGCTCTTTTACGTGCTGCATCCATCAGGACAGATTAGGTTATGCTGTAGCAAGACTGTCCCTGGATTCCAAGAGTTTAAAACCCCAATGGTTTATCTCTTATCCATGGATGTGACCAACATGAGTCAACCAAGGGTTCTGCTCCTTGCCACCTTCAGCCTAGAAAGCAGGCCGAGAGGCAGGCCCCAGGATGTTTGCAGGACCCTAGTTCCTTCACTAGGGGTAGAATCTAGGACCACAGCAGTGAGAACTCCAAGTCCTAACCACTGGACTTCCAGGGAACTCCCATGGAGATTTGTCACTGGAGCAGAAGAAAAGGAAGAACAAAAAGTGAGGCACTTGCCAAAGCTCTAAAAGTTCCCAAACAAGGCACAAGACCACATCTAATTTCAGGTGACAGGGGAGGAGAAAATGGCAACCCACTCCAATATTCTTGCCTGGAGAATTCCATGGACAGAGGAGTCTAGCAGGCTACAGTCCATGGGGTCGCAAAGAGTCAGACACGACTGAGCACACACACGCATGGAACCTGAATGGGAAGGAAGTCCAAAAGGGACTTCCTTATATATATGTGTAGGTATAGGTGATTCATTCCGCTGTACAGCAGAAACTAACATGATATTGTAAAGCAACTACACCCCAATAAAAAATTAATTTAAAAAATAAAATAAATAATAATTTCAGGGAACTGCAATCCACCATGTTTCCAGAAGGAGAGAGGGTGAGAATCTTTATTATCAGAAGAATAACCATCACACACATGGTGCTGATGACCTCTTGGAGCAATCAGTCCCCAACTTTAACTAATTTAAAGGTTTTTCTTAAAATCTGCCTGGGCCAGGCCATGTTCTAGGCATTGATATACAACAACATTTCCCTGGAGAAGGAAATGACAATCCACTCTAGTACTCTTGCCTGGAAAATCCCATGGACAGAGAGTCTGGTGGGCTACAAACCATGGAGTCACAAAAGAGTTGGACAGGATTTAGTGATTAAACAACAACAACAAATAAACCAAAGTCCTTGTCCTACAATTTATACTGTAGTGGTTCCATCCATTAGTTCCTGTTGAGTCAAAATAACTTTACTCCTTGTTGTCTCATCCATTCAGTAAGCATTTACTGAGTACCTAATTCCCTGCCAGGTACTCTTCTAGATTTCAGGAGCTTTCAGGCTGAAGAGGACATGGTCTTTCAGGAGTCCATATTGTAGGGGGTTAACTAGACATCGAGGAGAATCAGCTACCAGGATCAGGAAAGGTGGGTGATGTGTCAATTACATGGAATTAGGAGGCCACAAGCTGGGCTTAGAAAGGGCAGAGAAACCAGAGATCAAATTGCCAACATTCACAGGATCATGGAGAAAGCAAGGGAATTCCAGAAAAACATCTACTTCTGCTTCATTGACTACAAGAAAGCCTTTGACTGTGTGGATCACAACAAACTATGGAAAATTCTCAAAAAGACAGGAATACCACATCACTTTACCTGCTTCCTTAGAAACCTGTATGCAGGTCAAGAAGCAATAGGTAGAAATGGTCATGGAACAACAGACTGGTTCCAAATTGGGAAAGGAGTACGTCAAGGATGTATATTATCTCCCTGCTTACTTAACTTCTATGCAACTACCTCATATGAAATACTAGGCTGGATGAGTTACAAGCTGGAATCAAGATTGATGGGAGAAATATGAACCTCACATATGGAAATGATACCACTCTCACGGCAAAAAGCAAAGAGCAACTAAAGAGCCTCTTCGGTTCAGTTCAATCGCTCAGTCGTGTCCGACTCTTTGCGACCCCATGAATCGCAGCATGCCAGGCCTCCCTGTCCATCACCAACTCCCAGAGTTTACTCAAACTCATGTCCATCGAGTTGGTGATGCCATCCAGCCATCTCATCCTCTGTCATCCCCTTCTCCTCCTGCCCCCAATCCCTCCCAGCATCAGGGTCTTTTCCAATGAGTCAACTCTTCACATGAGGTGGCCAAAGTACTGGAGTTTCAGCTTCAACATCAGTTCTTCCAATGAACACCCAGGACTTCTCTCCTTTAGGATGGACTGGCTGAATCTCCTTGCAGTCCAAGGGACTCTCAAGAGTCTTCTCCAACACCACAGTTCAAAAGCATCAACTTTTCAGTGCTCTGCTTTCCTCACAGTCCAACTCTCACATCCATACATGACCACTGGAAAGACCATAACCTTGACCAGATGGACCTTTGTTGGCAAAGTAATGTCTCTGCTTTTTAATATGCTATCTAGGTTGGTCATAACTTTCCTTCCAAGGAGTAAGCGTCTTTTCATTTCATGGCTGCAATCACCATCTACAGTGATTTTGGAGCCCCCAAAAAATAAAGTCTGACACTGTTTCCACTGTCTCCCCATCTACTTCCCATGAAGTGATGGGACCTCTAGATGAGGGTAAAAGAGGAAAGTGAAAAATCTAGCTTAAAATTCAACATTGAAAAAACTAAAATGGCATCCAGTCCCATAACTACATGGCAAATAGATGGGGGGAAAGTGGAAACAGTGACAGATTTTATTTTCTTGGTCTCCAAAATCACTGTGAACAGTGACTGCAGTTGTGAAATTAAAAGATGCTTGCTCCTTGGAAGGAAAACTATGATAAACCTAGAGAGCATATTAAAAAGCAAAGATATCACTTTACTGACAGAGGTCTGTAGGGTCAAAGCTACAGTTTTCCAGTAGTCATGTACAGATGTGAGACTTGGACTATAAAGAAGGCTGAGCACCAAAGAATTGATGCTTTCAAATTGGGGTGCTGTATAAGACTCTTCAGGGTCCCTTGAACAGCAAGGAAATCAAACCAGTCAATCCTAAAGGAAATCAACCTTGAATATTCATTGAAAGGACTGATGGTAAAGTTGAAGCTCCAATATTTGGTCACCTGATGTGAAGAGCCAACTCACTGGAAAAGACCCTGATGCTGGGAAAGATTGAAAACAAAAGAAGAAGGGGGCAACAGAGGATGAGATGGTCATATAGCATCACCGACTCAGTGGACATGAACTTGAGCAAACTCCGATGGTGAAGGACAAGGAAACCTGGCATGCTGCAGTTCATAGGGTCACAAAGAGCTGGACATGACTGAGCGACTGAACAACAACAACAACAACAACAACAACAACAACAACAGGGAACCACAGTATTTCATTTCCGACACTCAGAGGGGGGATATGCACATTCTAGAAAGAAGCCTTCTAGGGGTTCTCAAACTGTGTTCTCAGAGCCGCTAGGGGTTCCAAGAGAGTGCTTTAGAAATTACCTTGGGAAGTAAACAGGCTGCCATGTCACTCCCTCATCTCTAATCTGTTTAATGTACTTAACTTTCATATATGATTCAACTTAAAGAGTTCTACTCTTAGAGAGAAGAGGGGGAAAAAACTAATGGTCTATGGGACCATTAACCACTGGTGGTCTAGTGGTTAAGAACCTGCCTTCGAGGGCTTCCGTGGTGGCTCAGTGGTAAAGAATCCGCCTGCCAATGCAGGAGAAGCGAGTTTGACCCCTGGTCTGGGAAGATCCCATATGCTGCAGAGCAACTAAGGCCATGCGTCACAACTACTGAGCCTGTGCTCTAGAGCCCAGGAGCTGCAATTACTGAGATCATGTGCAGCAAATATTGAAGCCCACTCGCCCTAGAGCCCTTGCTCCACAATGAGAGAAGCCACTGCAATGAGAAGCCTGTGTACTGCACCAAAGAGTAGCCTTTCTCACCACAACTAAAGAAAGCCTGAGCAGCAGTGAAGACCCAGCACTGCCCGAAAGAAAAATTAATGGTCCAGTCTGATGCTCTCATTTTATATAAACACACAGAAAACTTAAGTAACTTACTGAGGTCATATCATAAGTTAGATGCATGCCAGAGGCTGCCTGCCAACTGCCTCTGCCTGTCTCTAAACTCCATACTCACCCCCCACACCCTTATACCAATTTATACCAAGTCTGCAGGTAAGTTCCGCATGTCGGTGGGAAAAGCTAATCAGTGGGCTTTAGCGGCACAGCCACAGGGGAACCTGGAATCTTTCCCAGCTACTTTGAGAACACACATCACCACTTGGCAGAAGCAGACAGAAGGGCCTTCCCCTTTCTTCTCCTGGTCATCAAGTCCCAGCTCAGCAGGCGCCAAGCCATAGCTGCAATACTGCTTTCTGCTTCACATTTTTCAGGATCTAAGAAAGGACTTATCTGGGGGCTCCTGAGTGAGAACCGCTGGCCTGAGACCAGTTCTGTGTGCAGTGGACAGAGACAAGACAGACATCTTAACCTCCCAGGAGCGACTGAATGTTCCAGAGGGAGTATCAGAGAGTTAATAAGCGGCAAAGGCTTTTGGAAGCTGGAAAACCGCGTCAATTTTGCCTCTAGCATTGGCTGGCATGGTGGGTGGGGGGTGCTATAGAATATTATATTTGTAAAATTCAAAAAGAACACATCACTGACAAAGAAACCTCTGTCTGTCTTCCAAGTATTAAGTGCTATACAACACTTCCTCACCAAACTCATCAGAAATGCAAATAAACTGTTTGATCTATTATTTGCCTGGCAATTTATTTGCACATAGTGTCAGATTTATACAAGCCTCTCAGACAAGTACAGTAAAAATCAGACTCTTTTTACCAGACAGTCAAGGTTTTCCTTCCAGGTAAGAAAATCTCTCAATGTGTTCATTCTGCAAGGTCCCTCCTTCTCTCTCCTACACCTCCTTCCTCTGAAACCCCTAAAAGGGGGCTGTCCAACTCTCCCTACAGCATCAGAGCATCAGACATCCCACTCTCTTTAACATCCTTCTCTTATCTCAATTCTCCTCAAAATACTGCTGTGAGGGTAGCATTCCTACAGACATACTGTGGTCACAGCAGTCTGCCAGCTTCTACCTGCAGAGCATCCCGGCTAGGGATGCTGGTGGTCACAGGACTGGGAAAGAAGGGTCATTAACCAAACATCTCCATCTGGGCGAGACGGTGGTGACAGCTTGTTTGGTGGAGAAAGGAGTGCATAACCTGGCTCCATAAGCTGCTCTCAAACAACTGGCAACTCTTGATGCCATGCATAAGACCTCAGCCAGCCGGGCAGCAAAGCTCCCCCATCACAGCCATGAGGGCAGAAGGATGGACTCTGCTTTCTCTCTCTCTGCTCTCTCTCTCTCTCTCTCTCTCTCTCTCTCTCTCTCTGGAAACCACCCCTTCCTCAAGACAAATGGGTTGGAAGCCTCTGAGATAAATCTTTATTGTTTATCGCAGAGACTCTCAATCCCCCAGCTCAGGTCTTCCTCACAGGATCCTTAATTCCCCCTGAAAAGCGAGCCTGAACCAACCATCTTCCCCAGCGTGCACACAACAGTCGAACACTGCTACAGTCTTCCAGCACAACGGTGCTGGAGTGGGCACTGTTACAGTGAAGCAGCTCAAAATCAGGGAGCTCCCAACACCCTCGGGAGAGTGGACTAACGATCACTCTGGCTGCATGTGTCAGCCCGGAGGAACGCTCGCGTTCAGAGCACCAACAGGCAAGGAATGCTGCAGGCGTACGAGTTAGACGGCGGCGGCCGCGTGTGAGCGCGCGCTCCCCGCCCGCCAGGCCTGGCTTCTGTGTCGTCTGGCAGGTGAAGTTGAACAATCTTATCTCCTCGGGAAAACCAACGATCCCATCCCACGTCGACGTGACTGGAAATCTCAATTTAAGAATTGGATGCACTGGTCGGTCCGGCTCTGGTGGGTACCTGGCGCCTCTGATGCGTGGTCGGGCTTTTTGTATATTAGTGCTGGCCTATTTAACCCTCAATATACCGGATTCTACAAGGAAATTTTCAGCCATGAAAACTTGCCCCAAACCGCATGGTCCTCTCGCGTCGACTCTTCCTGAATCCCTGATCTCTCCACCAGGTCTGGTCAAGCCCAACACCACACACACACCTTTCCCATCATAGCCCCCAGCGCGGCACCCCGCAGGCAGCCGAGTGGAGGCGCGGAGGGGAGCCCGCGGCCCGGGACTTCACATCCCGCGCGCGTGTGCGCTGAGCCGCGAGCACACGGCGCACACACCTCGCACCGGCACACACGAGCATGCGTGCGCTCCCGCCCCCGACCTGTCCCTGGCTCTCCGAAGTTACCTCCGAGGCTCCCCCGGCGCCGGGCCCACGCGGCCCTGCAGGGCTCCCACTTCTTTCCCGCCGTGGTCCGCCCGATCTCAATCGCCGCGCCTGGGGAAGGCTCCGGAGCCCGCCGGACCCCGCCGGACCCCGCCTCCTCTCGGGCACCCCGGGGTCCGCACTCGCGGCGGCACCCCGGGGGCTGGGGCGGCCGTGGCCTCGGCGCCCCGGGTCGGGCTCTGCCCTCACCTGCGCTGCGCCCACCGGGCTGCAGCTGGAGCCGGAGCCGGCGCACCGCGGGGGAGGCGGCCGCTCGGGCTCCTCCCGGGCAGCCGGCGGCCGGCACCGGCTCTCATGGCGCTCGGGCTGGCTGCGGCTCCGGGACGCGGCCTCGGCCCCCGGGCGGCCCCAGCCGAGGTCTTTGTGTCTCGGCCGGTGGCGCCGCGTCACAGGCTGGCGGGCGGTGAGCTGCGCGGGCCGGGAAGCCCCAGGCGGCAAAGAGCAGAGCTCGGCTTCCCCATCGTCGCCCGCCCGGGGCGCGCTGGCAGGCAGGGCGCACTGGCGGCGACTGCGCGCACCCGGGGGACGGAGGGGGCGGGCCCGGGAGGGGCGCGGCGGACGCGCCGAGGGGCTGCCTGGCTGGAAGCTGTAACCCGGGAGGGCAGGATGGGGGCCCCGGGAGAGCTCGGAGAAGGCGACGTCCGCTCGGTCCCGGGTCGCGGCTGCAGCGCTGGGGGAGAGCGAGCCGAGGCTGCGCGCTGGAGGGAGCCCGGCGGCCGGAGCCACCGCCGGAATTCGCGTCTCCCCGCTCCTCTACGCTGAAGGTGACTGCGGCCCCCAGCGGCCGAGCCGGGGCGGCGAACGGCGTCCTCGCCGCGCCTCTTCCCCGAGTGCACTCGGCTCGCCCTTCCCCGGCCTCCAGTTCCGCAATCCTTTGCAAGACCAGGGCAGAGTGGTCACTTCGCTCATTGATTTTCCCTCTTGGCTGGTCTGGGCTTAATTGGTACCCAGATTGGAGCGACTGGCGATCACGTGACCACCCCTTCCCCAAACACACACAGACACACACACACACACATACCAAGCCCAGTAAAACTAGCCAAGGGTGGGTTCCCCAAAGTCAAACTGGATACAGCCTTCAAAACTGGAGGCCTGTCGCGAGTTCCCCCCGCGCGCTGCTGTGGGGCTGAAACGCTGCAGCTGGCTCTGGTGCCACCATCTCTACAGATCCTGGCCCTGCGGTGGGGAAGAGCCCACGAACACACTTTCGGTCCGCTCGGCCAGAAAAGCGCAGAGAGAGTGCAGTGTAGTTTCAGAATCAACGGATCCCATTGCAGAAGGAAAGCCAAGCCCCCTATCGAGTCGCGGAACAGAACTGCTGCGGAGCGCGCCTCGGTAGGGACAGAGCCCTCTCCTAGGGGTGCAGTCGGCGGGCGGCTTTTCCCGGAGCGCAGCCAGGGTACCACCTCAGGCGTCAGCTACCTGTGGTCTGAGCGCCGGCCCCGGGGGGGCAACGAGGAGCCGACTCAGCCTCCCTTCACGCGCTGCCTGGATGCAGTTGGTGACAGCGCTCTAAAAGTGAACCTGCTAATAAATGGTTCTCTAAATAATGCCTGATGGGGTGGTAACTGTTGACTGCTTGGTGTTCTCAGAGCTCCTCCCTGCCCGAGTTTTATCATCCACTTGTTCCTTAGTGTAATGGGTGTCGACTAAGAAGTTCAGTGATAGCTTAAGTGACCCTGAGCCTGCCAGAATCCTCAGTGCCCCTAGAGTTCAAAGGATAATTATTTGAGACTTAAGCAAAGATATATACATATAGATAGATAACTAATGAGAATCTACTGTATAGCACAGGAAACTCTCGGTGGTGACCTTAATAGGAAGAAAGTCCAAAACCGAGGGGATCTATGTATACATATGGCTGATTCACTGCGTTGTACAGCAGAAACTAACATAACGTTTTTGTGTATATATATGATTTAGTTGCTAAGTTGTATCCGACTGCTGTCACCCCATGGACTGTAGCCTGCCAGGCTTCTCTGTCCATGGGATTTCCCAGGCAAAGTACTGGAGTGGGCTTCTGTTTCTTTAGAATTAGAATTCTTTAGAATCAGCCTGCCAATGCAGGAGACACAGGTTCAGTTCCTGGGTGGGCAAGATCCCCTGGAGGAGGAAATGGTCACCCACTCCAATATTCTTACCTGGAGAATCCCTTGGACAGAGGAGCCTGGTGGGCTACAGTCCACGGGATCACAAAGAGTCAGACGTGACTGAGCCACTAACGCTTTCACTTGCATAGTTTCTTTACAATGTTGTGTTAGTTTCCGCTGTCCAGTAAAGTGAATCAGCCGTGTGTATACATGGATCCCCTCTTTGTTGGACTTTCTTCCCATGCAGGTCGCCACCGAGCATGGAGTAGGATTCCCTGTGCCGTACAGCAGGTTCTCATTAGTTATACACAGGTCCTCATCATTATACACAGAATCAGTAGCATATGTGTATCAATCCCAGTCTCCCAATACATCCCACTCCCCTTCTTCCTCACCTTAGTATCCATACATTTGTTCTCTGCATCTGTGTCTCTCTTTCTCTCATCCAAGTACTAACTAGGCCCAACCCTGCTTAGCATTCGAGATCAGATGAGATCTAGTGTTTAAATATGGCCATAGACTGTGTCTCAATTTCTGCCCTGAAAATAGGTTCATCTGTACCATTTTTCTAGATTCCACATATATACATTAATATTTTTTGTTTTTCTCTGATAATATCTGTTCCCAGGGGACTTCCAGCAGTGGCAGGGGTTTCAGGTACAATCATGGGTTTATAATACAAATTGGAGGTGGGAGTGGGGTACAGAGCAACTCCCAACCCCAATTCCTTTCCTGTGAGTTACATGGGTAGAGACTGAGGTCAGCAGCTTGCCAGTCATGAAATGAGGCCTGGAAGGAGATGTGAATCAGAAATACATCTGAAACGGGGTCTGAAGTCTTGTGAATTCTCCCCCGATCCTCACAGTGGGTTGCTGCTCAAATATACTGCAGACCAGGGGCCTGTTTAGACTAAGGTGAGTCTTCTGAAGGCTGGGCCCTTGGCTGGACACACCCCAATCAGATATGAACACTCGGGTTCCACTCTTCAGCTTTGCACTTGGCCTTTTCCAAGCAGAAGCTGTTGCAGTGGGATGTTTGCCAGGCACAAAGTGTGTGTATTATACCTTCAATCATGCCTGACTCTTTGCAACCCCATGGACTGTAGCCTCCCACGCTCCTCTGTCCATGGGAATCTCCAGGCAAGAATACTGGAGTGGGTTACCATTTCCTCCTCAAGGGGCTCTTCCCCATCATCTGAGCCACCAAGGAAGCCCGCCAGGCACAAAGGACATTTGTTTATTTTCTTGTCTGCCCAGATCCTTAATTCTCTATCTTGAAGGAAATTGATACTTCATGAAACTTCAACACCCTCTCTCCTTGCAGACCCCTTGCAGATAGGGCCAAAGCTTGGCCAGCCCAATGCTCTTGCCCAAAGCTGTGAAACTGAAGCCAGCAATGATGAAAAGAAGCTGGTGACAGTCTTTAAATTGTGCCACCCCTTGGGGTTGTGACATCTAGGGTGCAATGGCCTGAGTCCAGTACTGGGAATAGCAGGGCCACTGACTGACTCCAATTTCACCCCACCCCCAATTTCCCTCAGGGCATTTTCCAAGCCTGGTTGGAAATTAGTCAGTGTTCTCTAGAGAAATAGACCAATAGGATGTATACTTATAGTATTGGTCATGTGTGCTCAGTGGTGTCTGACTCTTTGTGACCCCATGGACTGTCACCCACCAGGCTCCTCTATCCATGGAATTTTCCAGGCAAGAATACTGATGTGGGTTACCATTTCCTTCTCCAGGGGATCTTCCTGACCCAGGGATTGAACCTGCATCTCCTGAGTCTCCTGCATTGGCAGGTGGATTATTTACCACTGAACCATAATGAGATTTATTATAAGGAATTGATTCTTGTGATTATAGATGTGCAAGCCCCAAGATGGATGAGATGAGTCTTGAAGCTGGATACACAAAAGAGCCAATGGTATAGTTTTAACACAAAGGCACTTGCAGTCTCTGAGTCTTGGTTTCCTCAGCTGGTCCATGAGATGCTTGCAAAGATGCTGGGGTGCATTGAGGGGAGTCCCTGAGCACCTACCTGTCAACCTCCCGATTAGTGAGGCTTCCAGGACCAAGGGAGGAAGGTGGTGGGAAGGGAAAAGGAGCTTTGTCCATTTTTTTTTTTCCAGTTCGTGTGTGATGTGGGAGAGGGGAGAGACAAGGTACCCTGGTACAAAGGTGAGTGGGAAAATCAATAACTTTTGGGCATGGTGGTCTAGGGGACACAGAGCCTCCTAATTGCCTATTGATTTGCAGGAACAAGATACATAATAGCCACATGTATTGTTACAGGAAAAGCATGACTCCTTTCTGAGATCACAATTACACAATAAAGTTCAGACAATCCATAGATGTTATTGCTTAAGTTAGAAGATGAGAATTGAAACATGAATCCTCCCAGAGAGAAAGAACTAGGCCTTTTTTCTATTTCACAGCACCCAAGTATTCAACAGCATCCAAGTGTCTTGGAAAGCAGAAGCATGATTTTTTGTGGATTCTGATCACGGATGTATCCCAAGCACTAAAACAGTGCCTGAAATATAGTTTTGTTGTTGTTGTTGCTTAGTTACTCAGTCGTGTCCGACTCTTTGGGACGCCATGGACTGTAGCCTGCCAGGCTGCTCTGTCCTTGGGATATTCAAGACAAGGATACTAGCATGGATTGCCATTTCCTTTTCCAGGGGATCGTCCTGATCCAGGGATCAAACCCATGTCTCCTGAGTCTCCTGCATTGCCAGGCAGGTTCTTTACCACTGAGCCCCCTGAGAGGTCTGAAACATAGTTTGGGGTGCAGTAAATATTTGTCAAATGACTTAGGTGTTCTTGAAAAACTTATTTAACATGAATCTCCTTCATTTTTAAACCCCCAGATCCAAGCCTAAGGACAGGCACACAGTAGGTGCTCAGCCTGTTTGTAGAATCAGCTCTGTATTTCCACTGTGTTTTATCCAGGCAGCTCCCAGCCCGAGCTTGACACTAACCTCACAATATTCTCATGATATCAGGGAGAATGGGTTTGGTTTATATGTTTATTGTCTTATCATGACTCAACAGACAGGAGAACAAAGCCAAAGCACTATGAATGAATGAAATGACTTCACCAAGGTCATCTGGAGAGGAGGAATTCTCTAATGCTGATCTAACATTTTCTCCACTAGACTGAACTTCAAAAAGAAATTGGATTTCAATTCAGTGAACCCAAATAATATTTCCTGACAAAGAGGAGTTCAATGAAGGGAAACTCGATGAAGAGTACTTAAGAAAAATCCATTTATGCTAGACTTGGGTTGCTGGTGTTACAGATGCTATTTTGTGAGCAGATAAAGCCTGGCCTCTCTAACTGAAAGTCTGGTAACTAAGCCTCATTCTGAGATTCCATTATTTTCCTGGAGTTATCTGGATCCCTGAGATAAACAAAAATATTTTTAGGGTTGGCACAAATGGGCATGCATCCAAGTTCTACTGAAATAACCATCTCCTTTATCATGTCAGGGATGTCAGATTGCTGGACAACTTGAATCATCCAGAATTATCTACCAGCTAAGCAAAAAGAAAGACAGCTTTGTTAGCACTGGGTCATGGTAGGGTGGCGAGTGGGTATGCATCTATTTATTACTTGAAAATGCTGATTGCTACAATGTGCCAGGCCCTCTGTTAATAGTACCTGAATGCAGAGATGTCACCAAGACCTGTCAATCAGTTGGAACTTGTTACATGCCAAGGATCAGTTCTGAGACTTACATTACATAATCCTTACCAGAATCCTATAAGATGGCTAGTACTATTATTCGAATTTTAAAGATGGAAAATTGAGGCACATAGAGGTTCAGTTCCTTCCCTAAGGTCATAGAGTTGGACCAGGAATGTGAGCCCAGGCAGTCTGACTCTAGAACCTATGTTTTGATTATTTATACTGAGATGAGTAATATATGGGCTTCCCTAATGGATCAGCAGGTAAAGAATCTGCCTGCCAGTGCAAGAGATGAAGGAGATGAGGTTCAATCCCTGAGTCAGGAAGACCTCCTGGAGGAGGAAATGGCAACCCACTCCAGTATTCTTGCCTGGAGAATCCCATGGACAGAGGAACATGGAGGGCTACAGTCCATACGGTCACAAAGAGTCAGACACTACTGAGTGACTGAGCACACACAGTGACATCTGGCCCTCAGAAGTCTCACTGTCCACTGGGAGAGGCAGATGCCAAGAAGTCCTTATAGCTCAGAGTGATCAGTGAGTGCAGAATGGCATGGGAACACCAAGGTGGCAAGGCCATCAAGCAGTCATGGGAGTGGTACTTTGTTTATTGGTAAATAAATTGCTTAATTATGGCTTTAAATAAGTAATACACACAACAGGGAAAAATTATGCAGTATTCAAAATATACAGTATACCAACTGGTTACTCTGTCTGGAGATAGCTGTCTCATTAGTTTCTTACTTGTCCCTTCAAAGATAGACTATGAAAATAAAAGTAGTGCCCTCTTGTTTTTTTACACAATAGTAACATCCTATACATGTTACTTTATATGTTAATTCTTTTCAACATTAACAAGATATTTGGGGGATCAGTCTATATCAGTATCTATGGTGATGGAATTCCAGTTGAGCTATTTCAAATCCTAAAAGATGGTGCTGTGAAAGTGCTGCACTCAATATGCCAGCAAATTTGGAAAGCTCAGCAGTGGCCACAGGACTGGAAAAGGTCAGTTTTCATTTTAATCCCAAAGAAGGGCAATGCCAAAGAATGTTCAAACTACTGCACAATTGCACTCATCTCACATGCTAGCAAAGTAATGCTCAAAATTCTCCAAGCCAGGCTTCAACAGTACGTGAACTGTGAACTTCCAGATGTTCAAGCTGGTTTTAGGAAAGGCAGAGGAACCAGAAATCAAATTGCCAACATTCACTGAATCATAGAAAAAGCAAGAGAGTTCCAGAAAAACATCTCCTTCTGCTTTATTGACTATGCCAAAGCCTTTGACTATATAGAACACAACAAACTGAAAAAATTGTTCAAGAGATGAGAATACCAGACCACCTTAGCTGCCTCCTGAGAAACCTGTATGCAGGCCAAACAACAACAGTTAAGACTGGACATGGAACAACAAACTGGTTCCAAACCAGGAAAGGAGTTCGTCAAGGCTGTATATTGTTGCCTTGCCTGTTTAACTTATATGCAGAGTACATCATGCAAAATGCTGGGCTGGATGAAGCACAAGCTGGAATCAAGATTGCTGGGAGAAATATCAATCAATAACCTTAGATATGCAGATGACACCACCTTTATAGCAGAAAGTGAAGAGGAACTAAAGAACCTCTCGATGAAAGTGAGGAGAGTGAAAATGCTGGCTCAAAGCTCAACTTTCAAAATAATGAAAATTATGGCAACCAGTCCCATGACTTCATGGCAAATAGATGGGAAACTATGGAAATAGTGACAGACGATTTTCTTGGGCTCCAAAATAACTGCAGATGGTGACTGAGGCCATGAAATTAAAAGACACTTGCTCCTTGGAAGAAAAACTATGACAAACTTAGACAGCATATTAAAAAGTAGAGACATTACTTTGCCAACAAAGGTTTGTCTAGTCAAAGCTATGGTTTTTCCAATAGTCATGTATGGATGTAAGAGTTGGACTATAAAGAAAGCTGAGCACTGAAGAATTGATGCCTTTGAACTGTGCTGTTTGAGAATAATCTTGAGAGTCCCTTGGACTGCAAGGAGACCAAACCAGCCAATCCTAAAGGAAATCAGTCCTGAATATTCATTGGAAGGACTGTTGCTGAAGCTGAAACTCCAGTACCTTGGCCACCTGATGCAAAGAACTGACTCATTGGAAAAGACCCTGATTCTGGGAAAGAATGAAGGCATAGATGGCATCACCAACTCAATGGACATGAATTTGAGCAAGCTCCGGGAGTTGATGATAGACAGGGAAGCCTGGCATGCTGCAGCTCATGGTGTTGCAAAGAGTCGGACACGACTGAGTGACTGAACTGAACTGAATATTCTTTCATACATGTTACTTTATACATTAATTTTTTTCATCATCAAAAAGATATTTGGGGGAATCAGTCTAATCACCATCTATAAACCTGCCTTTGTTCTTAAAAGCAAACTTTTTATTTTGAGATACATGTTGATTTGCATATAGTCATCTTATTCTATTTTATGGCTGCATAATATTCCATTGTGCAGATTTCAGTTGAGTTCAGCTTAGTCACTCAGTTGTGTCTGACTTTTTGCGACCCCATGAACTGCAGCACGCCAGGCCTCCCTGTCCATCACCAACTCCCAGAGCTTGCTCAAATTCATGTCCATTGAGTCAGCGATGCCATCCAACCATCTCATCCTCTGTTGTCCCCTTCTCCTCCTGCCTCAATCTTTCCAAGCATCAAGTTCTTTTCAAATGAGTCAACTCTTCACATGAGGTGGCCAAAATATTGGAGTTTCAGCTTCAACATCAGTCCTTCCAAAGAACACCCAGGACTGATCTCCTTTAGGATGGACTGGTTGGTTGGATCTCCTTACAGTCCAAGGGACTCTCAAGAATCTTCTCCAACACCACAGTTCAAAAGCATAAATTCTTCAGTGCTCAGCTTTTTTTATAGTCCAACTCTCATATCCATACATGACTCCTGAAAAACCATAGCCTTGACTAGACAGATCTTTGTTGGCAAAGTAATATCTCTGCTTTTTAATATGCTGTCTAGGTTGGTCATAACTTTCCTTCCAAGGAGTGTCTTTTAATTTCATGGCTGCAATCACCATCTGCAGTGATTTTGGAGCCCCAAAAAATAAAGTCAGCCACTGTTTCCACTGTGTCCCCATCCATTTGCCATGAAGTGATGGGACTGGATGACATGATCTTTGTTTTCTGAATGTTGAGCTTTAAGCCAACTTTTTCACTCTCTTCTTTCACTTTCATTACTAAGCTCTTTAGTTCTTCTTCGCTTTCTGCCATAAAGGTGGTGTCACCTGCATATCTGAGGTTATTGATATTTCTCTTTACAATCTTGATTCCTGCTTGTGCTTCATCCAGCCCAGAGTTTCTCATGATACACTCTTTATATAAGTTAAATAGGCAGGGTGACAATATACACCCTTGACATACTCCTTTTCCTATTTGGAACCAGTCTGTTGTTCCATGTCCAATTCTAACTGTTATTTCCTGACCTACATACAGGTTTCTCAAGAGGCAGGTCAAGTGGTCTGGTATTCCCATCTCTTTCAAAATTTTCCACAATTTATTGTGATTCAGATAGTCACAGATTACCATAACTTATTTAATGAGCCTCTATGAATGAATATGTAGGTAATTTCTGTATTTCTACTATTAAAACATTGATGCAATTAATATACTTGATCACATCGTTTCACACCTTTGAGAGTAAACATATGGGGCAAAAATCATTAAAAGCAGAACTGGTAAGTCAAAGAGTAGATGTAATTTAACTTATGATATTAAAAATTTACCCTCTATTGAGGTTATAGCAATTCACACTCCCAACAGAATAGAAAAACTTATCTTCATGATTTCAATTTTGGGGGCAATTTGACATTTTCTTCATGGCCAGATTAATGGCCAGACTAATTTTCTGAATTTCTGTTTGCTGAACATAGACTTCAACATATATTGATTTATACCTTCAGATGTGTATTGAGATTTTCTGTAATTGTTCATTTTTTGCTCCCTTGCTCTGTTGTTGACTGAAGAAGGCTTTTTTGGTAATAGTATGTTTTTGTCTATTTTCCTGTTCACTTTCTTTAGTTTTTGCTCTATGAGTGTCTCTTTCATGTTATTTGGTGTGGAGATATTCCACCTTGTTTGAAATTAAGATGGCAATCTTTGCTCTTTTTGTTGGTTTCTGTCTATTTTCTCAGCATGTGTTTGTGCAACCTTTAATTTTCAACTTTTGGAGTCACCTCATTTTAGGAGTTTTCAAGTGTCGCTTCTCCCCAAATAAGAAAATACATCATACAGTGAAAGAAACTCTGATAATAGGAAGCATGACATAAAATATGACCAGTGAACCAAAACTTAAACATATATCATCTTCATCTTTGTAAGTATCTTAAACTCACTTATTAAAGGTTGTGTTACCTAGATCAGGAAGATCCCCTGGAGGAGGGCATGGCAACCCACTCCAGTATTCTTGCCTGGGGAACCCCATAGACAGAGGAGCCTGGTGGGCTATGGTCCATAGGGTCACACAGAGTCAGACACAACTAGAGTGACTTAGCATGCATGCAAGTACCTTGCAAAATTCCACCATTGACTCTCCCAGGAGACACCTGGAAACTCTTAAAACAAAGTGATTTCTAACCCAACCTGCATTGGAGGGTGATTAGGAAGGTCAAATGAGAAAATTAAATCATTGAAATCATAAAACACAATGCTAGGTAGGGTGTTGTTTTAATATTAGTGTCTTCACTATTTTGTTGGGCTCATGAATCTATTATTTCATGTCAGAAGTGCCTGGTGAATTACATGCCAGTCAGGATGGCTGCTATCCAAAAGTCTACAAGCAATAAATGCTGGAGAAGGTGTGGAGAAAAGGGAACCCTCTTACACTATTGGTGGGAATGCAAATTAGTACAGCCACTATGGAAAACAGTGTGGAGATTTCTTAAAAAGCTGAAAATAGAACTGCCATATGACCCAGCAATCCCACTTCTGGGCATACACACCAAGGAAACCAGATCTGAAAGAGACATGTGCACCCCAATGTTCATCGCAGCACTGTTTATAATAGCCAGGACATGGAAGCAACCCAGATGCCCATCAGCAGATGAATGGATGAGGAAGCTGTGGCACATATACACCATGGAATATTACTCAGCCATTAAAAAGAATTCATTTGAATCAGTTCTAATGAGATGGATGAAACTGGAGCCCATTATACAGAGCGAAGTAAGCCAGAAAGATAAAGACCATTACAGTATACTAACACATATATATGGACTTTAGAAAGATGGTAACGATAACCCTATATGCAAAACAGAAAAAGAGACTCAGATGCATAGAACAGACTTGTGGCCTCTGGGAGAAGGCGAGGGTGGGATGTTTCAAGAGAATAGCATTGAAACATGTATATTATCTAGGATGAAACAGATAACCAGTCCAGGTTGGGTACATGAGACAAGTGCTCGGGCCTGGTGCACTGGGAAGACCCAGAGGGATCGGGTGGAGAGAGAGGTGGGAGGGGGGACTGGGATGGGGAATACATGTAAATCCATGGCTAATTCATTTCAATGTATAACAAAAACTACTGTAATGATGTAACGTAATTAGCCTCCAACTAATTTAAAAAATTTTAAAAAAATAAATAAATAAACCAGCACTGTCTGATAGAAATACACAATGTGAGCCACAAATAAAACCAATAAAAATTAAAAAATAAATTAAAAAAAAAATACAAAAAAAAAAAAAAGAAGAAGTGCCTGGTGAATCGAGGAGCTTCAGTGACTGCCAATTCAGTGATGGGATTCCCAACCTCAAAAGCAAATGCCTTTTTAAAAACAAAATTTTGGCAGTACCCCCCTCCACCCCTGCCAGCATATGGGATCTTAGCTCCAAGACCAGGGATTGATCCTGCATCCCCAACATTGAAAGGCAGAGTCTTAACCACTGGACCACCAGGGAAGTCCCCACAAGTTCCCTTTTCTAAGGCTGTTCATCCCTGACTCTGGAAGACAATTGGCCCATGGAAGGTCAGTTGCAGGCTGCTCACACACTTGTCCTCAGCTCTGAAGGGCTAAACACAGAGAATATTGGTAGGGGAAGATAACAGAGCAAAGAAATATATCCATGCATACTAATGAGTGTAGATACATGTATCTATAAATATTTCTCTATATAAGCATTTGTATCTATAGTAAGATAAACATGAGCTCATACGGGTACTTCCAACTCTCATCCATTAGCCATTGATCATTCCAGCATTCCCCTTGTTTGCCTGTACCCCCCTCATTTCAACAGTGAGAATTGAGTTCCCCACTACGCACCATCCATGGCCTTAGTTGTTCTATTCCAGCATGTCTGTGCTATGGTTTCAGAACTGTTAACCCACACCCCTAGGAAACACCTCATCAAGTAGAGAACGGTGTTTATAGTCAGTTCCCTGGGCCCTCAGTCTTACCCTGTCACTCAATTCCAAAGTTATTTAGGTTAATGTTTTTTTCTCCTACCTCCTTTCAATGAGATTATTTTATGTGTTTGTTATCAAGTTAGATTCTTTGGTCCCATTCAGCATTCCATCCTAGCATTCCCCAAAGTCCTAAATGATTTTATAGATTTTTATGTGTTGAGGTTCACTCTCTGTGATGTAAAGTTTTGAGTTTTATTGTTTGCTTATCTTGGCCATGGTGGGTCTTCTGAGGCGTGTGGGCTTTCTCTTGTTGTTCTGCACAGGCTTCTCTAGTTATTCTGTGGGATCTATTCCTAACCAGCTATCTAACCCACATCCCCTAAACTGGAAGGCAAACTCCTAACCACTGAACCACCAGGCAAGTCCCAAGTTACGGGTTTTGACAAATGCATAGTTTACCTGCTAATACAACCGGATTTGACAATATCTGTCATGGAAAATGAATAAAACACATTTTAGTTGGGATAGAGACTCTTTCTTTACTTAAACTTGTAGAGCAAAAAAATTCAACTAAATATTTTTACCAAAACTCATTTCAAGTATCAGAACTGACCTTTGATAGTGAGATGACCTCCCTGCATCAAGGACTTTCTGTTTTGAAAGAGCTTCTCTGTCTACTCTCTGCTTTGATCTACATAGCAAACCCACGGAGTAGGCTAGGTTGTTTGGAGACCACTCTGACCTGAACTTCGCCTCTTCTCTCTTTGTTCAGTTACTCCAGATGCTAAGAAGCAATGACTTACCCACAGGATAGATGGGTGGGGTAAGGGAGTAGCTAGCCCACTGGAAAGCAGCTTGAACATTGTTTAGTTCCATTTCATGCTTACGTGTTCAAAAACATTCTTTAAAAACTTTCATCACCTTGCTCTCCTTATGGAAATGGTTCCTGGACTTCTGCCTGAATGGCAAAATAAGCTTATATGGAAAGACCCACTTCTTGCTCCAAAGACATACAAATGTTGCATAAAATATAACAATAAAATTTTCTTGAAATATAAAGCCAAATTCAAAATCAAAAAGGAAAAGCAACCCCAGCAACTGAAAATGAAAAAGAACCTGAGAGTTGAAACGATGTGCTGGAGTAAGGCAAATTGTCTGCCAAGGAGTTTGGCTTAAATATATATGCCTTAGAGCAGAGGATGGCAAACCATGGCCCAGGGGGGCAAATTCAACCCACTGCCTGCTCCTGTACAGTTTGGGAGGTAAGAAATTTTACATTTTTAAAATTTATTTATCTTTAATTGGAGGATAATTGTTTTACAATATTGTGCTGGATTCTGCAATATATCAACATGAATCAGTCATAGGTATATGTCCCCTCCCTCTTGAAGCTCCCTCCTATCTTAGACCTCATCGCACCCCTCTAGGTTGTCACAGAGCATGGGTTTGAGCTCCCTGTGTCATACAGGAAATTCCCATTTGCTATCTATTTTACATATGGTAATGGGAAATAGATGGAGAAACAGTGGAAACAGTGTAAGACTTTATTTTAGGGGGCTCCAAAATCACTGCAGATGGTGATTGCAGCCATGAAATGAAAAGACGCTTACTCCTTGGAAGGAAAGTTATGACCAACCTAGATAGCATATTAAAAAGCAGAGACATTGCTTTGCCAACAAAGGTCCATCTAGTCAAGGCTATGGTTTTTCCAGTGGTCATGTATGGATGTGAGAGTTGGACTGTGAGGAAAGCTGAGCACTGAAAAATTGATGCTTTTGAACTGTGGTGTTGGAGAAGACTCTTGAGAGTCCCTTGGACTGCAAGGAGATCCAACCGGTCCATTCTAGAGGAGATCAGTCCTGGGTGTTCATTGGAAGGACTGATGCTGAAGCTGAAGCTCCAGTACTTTCGCCACCTCATATAAAGGGTTGATTCATTGGAAAAGACCCTGATGCTGGGAGGGATTGGGGGCAGGAGGAGAAGGGGACGACAGAGGATGAGATGGCTGGACGGCATCACCCACTTGATGAACTTGAGTTTGAGTAAACTCTGGGAGTTGGTGATGGACAGGGAGGCCTGGCATGCTACAATTCATGGGGTCGCAAAGAGTCGGACACGACTGAGCGACTGAACTGAACTGAACTGAACTGAATGTATATTTCCATGATACTCTCTCAATTTGTCCCACCCTCTCCTTCCCCCACTGTGTCCACAATTCTGTTCTCCACATGTCTATATCTCCACTGCTGCCCTGAAAATAGGTTCATCAGTACCATCATTCTAGATTCCATATGTATGCATTACTATATGATATTTGTCTTTCTCTTCCTGATTTACTTCACTCTGTATGACAGACTCCAGGTTCATCCACCTCATTAGAACAGTGTCAAATGCTTTTCTTTTTATGATTACTCATTGGAAAAGGTCCTGATGTTGGGAAAGATTGAGGGCAGGAGAAGAAGGGGACAGCAGAGGATGAGATGTTTGCATGGCATCACAGACTCAGTGGGACCTGAGTTGGAGCAAACTCCAGGAGATTGTGAAGGACAGGGAAGCCTGGCATGCTGCAGTCCATGGGCTCGAAGAGTCGGACATGACTGAGTAACTGAACAACAGCAACAAATGTTCCATTGTGTATATGAACAACAACTTCTTTATCCATTCATCTGTGGATGGACATTTAGGTTGCTTCCATGTCCTACCTATTGTAAATAGTTCTGCAATGAACAGTGAGGTGCATATGTCTTTTTCAATTATGATTTTCTCAGAGTATATGCCCAGCAGTGGGATTGCTGGGTGATATAGTAATTTTACTCCTAGTTCTTTAAGGAATCTCCATACTATTCTCCATAGTGGTTGTATCCATTTACATTCCCACCAACTGTGCAAGAGCGTTTCCATTCCTCCACACCCTCTTCAGCACTTATTGTTTGTAGATTTTTTGATAATGGCCATTCTGACCAGTGCGAGTTATCTCATTGCAGATTTAGTTTGTGTTTCTCTAATAATGAGCAATATACAATTTAAATGGATATATAAGTACCTCCAGGCTATCCTTCAGAGAAGGCAAGGGCAACCCACTCCAGTACTCTTGCCTGGAAAATCCCATGGATGGAGGAGCCTGTAGGCTCCAGTCCTTGGGGTCACGAAGAGTCAGACACAACTGAGTGACTTCACTTTCACTTTTCACTTTCATGCATTGGAGAGGGAAATGAAAACCCACTCCAGTGTTCTTGCATGGAGAATCCCAGGGACAGTGGATCCTGGTGGGCTACAGTCCATGGGGTCACACAGAGTTGGACACAACTGAAGCGACTTGGCAGCAGCAGCAGCAGGCTATCCTTAATTTTGTTTCCTGGTCCAAAAAGCCTAAAATGTTTACCACTTAACCCCTTACAGAAAAAAGTCCAAGGACCCAGCCTTACAATATACCAGTACCCTCAAGGGCATGGTCTCTGCTGAGGACCCCAGCCCAGCTGAAGTCTGTATGTGAGTTCCTGGCAGAGAACCAGGAGCCCAGAGAGGATGTTCCACCTGTTAACAGAGGCAGACACACTGCCCACAGGTCAGAAGTGTGTGTAATAGCTGTGTACCCTGTGTCATGCAGTGAAGGAGACTCGCCTTTGAGAGTCCGGAAGTGCCCATGGGGATGAATGTCCACACCAGGATGGGTGTAGAAATTCACATCAGACTGAATAGATAATGAGTGGAAGGATGTTCCGTGAGCAGCCTTCCAGGAGTCTCGTCTCAGATTCGGTTTCTCCAGTGATTGTTCCCTGTGTTGTCCTAGGGGGTGACCTGGCTGCCTGTGTTAACCCTTTTTTGTTATTATAAACATACATAGTGGCCTGTCTCAGGGAGATAATCTGAGCTGCCCACCTGTGAAGGACTGTAAGGAAGTGAGACTAACACATCCCCTGCCTGAGGCTTCCCATTCTAGGGGACATTTGCAAGGATTGAAGAGTGTTCTTACTTTGTTCCCTCGCCTCCCCCCACCGCATCTCTAACGCACAAAAGAACCTGGCAACCAGACCCTGACAACACAGTTGTTTTGAGGTCCTACCCTGCTGTCTTCTCGGGCAGCAGGCTCCCAAATAAAGTCCCTTCTGTTAGAGCCTACATGTGGGCTCAATGTTAAAATGGCTCGTTATGTTGACCTCGCAAACAAACAGTAAAATCACAGTGACCCTTGAGACTGATCAAATGACATTCTCTTTTCTCACTGGCGCCTACCTTCTCAAGGCTACAAGACCACCAGATTCCAGACCTCCAGCTACATGACCTACATGACCGCAGGACTCAGCTACAGGCTAAAATTTAAACATCCCTTTGTTGCAGGAAGGAGGACCCCTTCGAGGGCCCAAAACCGGGCTCTTGTCTAACACTCGGAAATGAATTGTCCGAGGAGACACATGTGCTGACAAAGCAAGAGATTTTATTGGGAAAGGGCACCCGGGCGGAGAGCAACAGAGTAAGGAAACCCAGGAGAACAGCTCTGTCACATGGCCTGCAGTCTCAGGATTTATGGTGATGGGATTAGTTTCCGGGTTGTCTTTAGTCAATCATTCTGACTCAGGAGTGCTTCCTGATGGTGCAGCCTTGTTCAGCCAAGATGAATGACAGAGGATTCTGGGAGGTGGTCAGACATGTGATGTCTCATTTTGACCTTTCCCGAACTCTTTCAGTTGGTGGAGGCCTATTAGTTCCATGTCCTTTACCAGGACCTCCTGTCATAAAACAACTCATATAAATGGTTATTATGGTGTCTGGCCAGGGTAGACGGTTTCAATCAGTGTGCTTTCCCTAACACCTTCAGAGAATTTTTCATTCAGTTCAGTTCAGTTCAGTCGCTCAGTTGTGTCCAACTCTTTGCGACCCCATGAACTGCAGCACACCAGGCCTCCCTGTCCAACTGCCAGAGTCTATCCAAACCCATGTCCATCCAACCATCTTATCCTCTGTTATCTCCTTCTCCTCCTGCCCCCAATCCCTCCCAGCATCAGGGTCTTTTCAAATGAGTCAGCTCTTCGCATCAGGTGGCCCAAAGTATTGGAGTTTCAGCTTCAGCATCAGTCCTTCCAATGAACACTTAAGACTGATCTCCTTTAGGATGGACTGGTTGGATCTCCTTGCAGTCCAAGGGACTCTCAAGAGTCTTCTCCAACATCACAGTTCAAAAGCATCAATTCTTCTGCACTCAGCTTTCTTTATAGTCCAACTCTCACATCCACACATGACTACTGGAAAAACCATAGCCTTGACTAGACAGACCTTTGTTGACAAAGTACTGTTTCTGCTTTTTAATATGCTGTCTAGATTGGTCATAACTTTCCTTCTGAAGAGTAAGCGTCTTTTAATTTCATGGCTGCAATCACCATCTGCAGTGATTTTGGAGCCCCCCCAAAATAATGTCTCTCACTGTTTCCATTGTTTCCACATCTACTTGCCATGAAGTGATGGGACCAGATGCCATGATCTTAGTTTTCTGAATGTTGAGCTTTAAGCCAACTTTTTGACTCTCCTCTTTCACTTTCATCAAGAGGCTCTTTAGTTCTTCCTCACTTTCTGCCATAAGGGTGGTGTCATCTGCATATCTGAGATTATTGATATTTCTCCCAGCAGGATATAAGAATGACCCCATCAGAAAGGGAGGATGCTGATTCTTCTTAAGGGCCAGTCACCCTCTTGTTTCCCTCTAATAAATTTCCTTTTCTTGCCTGACTGCCTGGCTCGCTCTCTTTTTCTCCGCACTTGTCTTACACCTTCCTGATCCCAACACCTCATCTCAGATTCATTGAATTATCTTAGATTTGAAAGGTTGTTGCTGAACCACAGAAGAAGCCGGCATTCTTGGCCTCTGGAGAATTCAATCTGGGGCCAGAGACGAGGCTTGATCTCTCAGAGCTTTTGTGTAATAGAGTTTTATTAAAGTATAAAAGGGATAGAGAAAGCTTCTGACATAGACCTCAGAAGGGGGCAGAAAGAGTACCCCCTTGTTAGTGTTAGCAATGGAGTTCTATACTCTCCAATTAGTTATTACAACAAATCAAAAGAATGTCTCAAGTTTGTGAAAATTTTACCAGACCCACTCCCACAATTTACATTTTAGGATAACAAGATTAGAATTTAACAATAGAAAGATCCTACCAGACCCACTCCCATAATATACATTCTCAGATATCAGGATTAGCCGGAAGGTTTTCAGGAAGGGGCAACTGTCCTCCAGCAGTATACACTATAATCCCGGTACAGAGTTTAAACTGAGTTATGTCATTGACTAAGACTGAGGAGTATACACACAAAAAAGCTTGTCCTTTCCTCCTCCTTGAGAATTCCAGATCCCCAATCTCCACTTTGAGAGTCCCAGACCCCTTTCTCCTCCTTGGGGACCCTGGACTTCTTATCAGTCTGCCTAGGAATTGACTCTCTCAGATTCATTGACTTATCTTGTGGAGAGCAGAGCTAATTTGGACTCAGTAACAGGAAAGAAGGTGGGGAGGTCACGGGGTCTGCAGTCTGAGTCTTCCCCCATTTCAATCTTTTCAGCCCTCCTCATCCTCTCTTATGTCTCTGAGTGTCAGACTTTCCAGGTTTTGTTGGGTAAACGGGCTCTCATCTCAGCACCCATCGTAACAGAGCAATTTTGGTACTTCCCTGGTGGTTCAATGGCTAAGACTCTGGGCTCCCAATGCAGGGGGAACTAGATCCCACATGCCACAATGAAGATCCCACATGCTGCAACAAAAATCGAAGATCTAAAAGGTCCCACATGCCACAACCAAGACCTGGTGCAGCCAAATTAAACAAATGAAAATAAATATTTAAAACGGCAACCCACTCCAGTATTCTTGCCTGGAAAATTCCATGGACAGAGTAGCCTGGTAGGCTACAGTCCATGGGGTTGCAAAGAATCGGACACAACTGAGCAACCTCACTCACTAGTGTCTTCTCTGGGTTAGATCACTTACCACTCCATTTCCTTTTTTCCAATAATAAAAGTGGTTTCTTAGCTGATTTCCCCTCTCATACTCACCCTGTTCTTTGGAGTTGTGTCTTTTTTAATTCCCTTACCATAATTTTTGGGGATTTCATAAGAAATCGGTGATAGCTTCCTATGGTCACTGTACCATCTTTGTCTGAGTTCTTTGGGAACTGAAAGTCTTAAAATTGGTTTAGATATTTTCTGAAATGACTGTGTTGTGAATATATTGCCTAGACTTTAAACATTGAATATATGGTTGTTTCCTTTTCCATGATAATGTGCTTTAGCATTTTCAGTTTAATTAAAACTCTATTTTTAACTTATCTTTTAAAAATTATTTTGAATTGCACAAGTAAGGCATGAATGTCATCTCCATTCATAACTGATTCTTTTCTACTAGTCTTTTCTTTATTCCTGCTGGAATAGATCCTATAGCTATTCTTTCAGGAGCATCTACGGGTTGTAAGTTTATCTGAGCCCTTAGAAAAATGCCTATATTTTATTCTCCCTATAGAATGATAATCTACTGGTTAGACCATTCTAGAATGAAAAGGCTTTCTTCCTCTCCTTTGGCACCTTAAAGATTTTCCTTCATTTTCTTCCATCCAGTGTTGGGGTAAATTTGATTCTCATTCTTGCATAACTATTTTATCTTTATTTCCTGGAGATTTCTAGAATTTTCCTTACTTATCCTTGAAGTTTTGAGATTTCACTATTATTTGTCCAGGTGCTTTCTGTGTTTTTATAAATTCATCCTACTCAATAAACAGTAGACCCTGTCAATCTGAAGATGAATGTCTTTCTACAGTAGTAGAAAATTCTTAGCTTTTTTTTTTCTTTTTCAAATCTTGTATTCCCCCTGCTTAAATTCTATCTATTCTCTCCTTCTAAAACTATTAGAAGGATTTTTGAATCTCTGGATTTATCCTTCATGTCTTTGAATATTTCCTTTATCCTATCCCTTTCTCCTTTGTCTATTGCAGTTTCTGCCATATAGCAAAATGAATCAGCCATACATATACATATCTGCTCAGTCACTCCGTTGTGTGTCGGTCACTCTTTTGCGACCTCATGGACTGTAGCCCGCCAGGCTCCTCAGTCCATCGGATTTCCCAGACAAGAATACTGAAGTGGGTTGCCATTTCCTACTCCAGCACCTACACGTATCCCTTTCTTTTGGACTTCCTTCCCATTCAGGTAACCACAGAGCATTGAGTAGAGATTCCTGTGCTGAAGAGTATGTTCTCATCAGTTATCTATTTTATGTATACTATCAATAGTGTATGCATACCAGTCACTTTACATCCAGAGTCACAGCATGGCAGCATTTGTCACTTTGGGATTAAATTCTACCTTTTTTTTTTTAAAATGTTTTATATCTTTTGCTGGAATTGCAGGGCTCTCCCCAAACGTTTGTTGATTCTCATCTTATTCGCTGAGACTCCCAGTGAGTTGATCTGCTGCTGGCCCAGGAGGGGGTGGGGTGCGGGGAAGCCTTCCTGCAGTCTGCAATGTGCTCCGTGGAGTTGGGCATGCTGGACAGTTTGACCATCTTGGTGTGCGTGTCCCCAATTCTCCCAGGCCTCTGCTGTCCTTTCCAGTCCACCTGCCTGTGATCATTCTTCCCACTGGAGGAAAACACAATTTTTGCTGCTTGGGGAAAGAAGAGAGTGTTTGTATGGGGTCAACCCTCCTGCTGCTTTCCCTGAATCAACCCAGCCAATCAGGGCTGTGAGCTAACCCCCTCCCTGCCCCCATCTTCTCTCACTTCCATCAAAAAGCAGCCTCAGCACTCCCTCCTCCTTTCTGGGTTGGCACTCTCTCACCCCTGGTGTCCTGAGCCATCTCTTCTGCTATCACGGGCTTGCCTTGCTGGCTTCCTGACCGGCTTTGCTTTTGCCTTTGTTTTTTAATTTGTATTGGAGTATAGTTACTTTACAATGTTACTTCAGTTTCTGCTATACAGTCAAGGGAATCAGCAGTATGTACACATGCATTCTCTCTTCTTTTGGATTTCCTTCCCATTTAGGTTGTCACAGAACACTGACTAGTTCCCTGTGCTATACAAAGGTTTTTCTATTTTATACAAAATAGTGCTTATATGTCCAGACCATATTTGATTGTTCAGGGGCCCTTCAAAGATTTGAGGCTGAGAGTATCCAATGTTGTTTACAAGAGTGACTACTTTCATTTTTTAATCTTTTCTATAATTTCTATGGAGTCTCTGGATGGGCAGGATGGAAACAGGGTTGGGGCAAAGGAATGCCGTGTTGAAGGTGCTAAAATCAGTCTTCACAGAGGTGTTTTTGAAAGGCAGTTTAAACCTAAATGTCTTATTTAAATAACATCTGTTAAGGCCCCTTGATACCTTTTCTGTGTGACTTAGGATAAATCATTTTACCTAGGTAATTGTATTTTTTCACCCGCAAAATGAAGGGTGTGGACAAAATGACCTTAAGCTTCTCTCTATCAGAATTTCTGTATTTATATTTTAAAGGCAGCTGCGTGTGACCAATGCAACTCAGGCTTCCCACCTCCAGATTCCTATAAACAATTCATAGCTTTCCCATTCTTTATCTCCAAGGAGAATCACATGATTCATTCTACCCTCCCCAGTCCCTGCTTTTGCACTTGGCATATTACAGTGAAACTCATTAACTTGGATGACGCTAATTTAGAATCTACAATAATTCTATGACTGGACCAAACTGCATCTCTGTTTAAGAAAACGTGACTTCGTGGCAAGTGCAGATTAATGGTGTCAGTAGCACTGCCAAACCGGTATTCAAATCCTTAAGAAACAGCTATTTTTCAAGCCCCTGCAAGCATCTTCAACATATGCATTTCTATCTATCCAGCACCAGTTTATAAGCCAGAGCATCAAACCAAATCGCCTGATGGTCAGGACTCTTGTCTTCTCTAAGCCTGGCTTCTTTCCCATTGACTCTATGCTGTGCTCATAGTTTTGAAAATGGAAAAAATCTCGTGCCTCATAAAAGAGGGAGTCACCCATATCGCAGTGGAAATGAGATAGTCAAACAGAGACTCTTTGGTTCTGCATAAACAGATAGAGAATTTAATTTCTAACTGCAGCTGCTGCAGTCTAATGGAATGTGTATGTACAGTAGACAAAGAGGGAATCTCTGATTAATGAGGGAGAAGCGCGTCTGGGTGGCATTCACCACCACCATCAGACACTGGCCAGTCACTGCCACAGAAGTTTTGATGGGGAGTCTTGTCTTCAGGATCTGTACAATTTACAAAGCACTATAGGTGATGTCTAAGCCCACCTCTGGTTGAGAAATGACCCTGATAAGAAGGTATTATTAACTGCTGGTTAATAAGACTCGCCCTGCTGTGATGCCTGGAACTTACCTGGAATTTAATACACAGAGGCTTAAGTTAATAGTTCCCTAAACTGTGTCATTTACATTCTGACTATTGTTAATGAGATATAGCTGAGCTGTATGGACTCAAACAGTATCTGCAATCCAGATCCTTATGTATGGGGTGGACAGGGAAGATCAAAGCAGCCCCCTGCCAAGAACTGAACTTGGATGGAGCCTCCATCTCTTTTTGGAGCATGCCAGCCCTCTCGGCAGGAGGACAAGGCCAGGTGAGCTGATTCCAGTGCCCGGCAAGCCGTTCACCTAAAAGGAAACTTTGCACAATTTCCCGGGAAGATGGAGATTTTCTACATTCCTTTTAAGGAAGAACTCATGGTGAGTTAGCATGACAAGTCATCCTGGATCAAGGGTTGGGGGATAGTGGCGATAAGGATGCCAAGTGGAGGGAGATCACATTGGACATTTGGCATCTCTTGCTGTATGAGTTTGGGGGGAGGACATCCTTAGATTTTCTTGGGCTCCAAAATCATTACGGACAGTAACTGCAGCTGTGAAATTTAAAAAACTCTTGCTCCTTGGAAGAAAATCCATGACAAACCTAGACAGTGTATTAAAAAGCAAAGACATCACTTTGCCAACAAAGTCCAAAGTATAGTCAAAGCTATGGTTTTTCCAGTAGTCATGTACAGATGTGAGAGTTGGACCATAAAGAAGACTGAGCATCAAAGAACTGATGCTTTTGAATTGTGGTGCTAGAGAAGACTCTTGAGAGTCCCTTGGACAGCAAGGAAATCAAACCACTCAATCCTAAAGGAAATCAACCCTGAATATTCATTGGAAGGACTAATGCTGAAGTTGAAGCTCCAATACTTTGGCCACCTGATGTGAAGGGCCGATTCATTAAAAAAGACCCTGATGCTGGGAAAGACTGAAGGCAAAAGGAGAGGTGGGCAGCACAGGATGAGATGGTTGGATGGCATCACCCACTCAATGGACAGGAATTTGAGCAACCTCCAGGAGATGGTGAAGGATGCGGAAGCCTGGCATGCTGCAGTCTGTGGCACAAAGAGTTGGACACTACTGAGCAACTGAACTACAGTGACAACATCCTTAGAGACTGAGCAGACTTGTGAGCTGAGAAGGTAGACCCGAGGTGTCCGAATTAGCCAGCCACCATGTCCCCAGTCAGTCCCACTGTTAAAACAGCCTGGGAGTATATTGTTAGATTTATCCTCACTTTTCCTGTTTTTTATTGTAACTTCCTTCAGTGCCTCAAGTTATTTCCATGGTGGTTCTCCTTTCCCCATCCTCTAACCTCCCCACCCCCACCGCCCCACCTCCTCCTTCAGACTTGCCTTAAAGATCAAATTTTGACAGCTGCTTGGCGATCCCTTTACTGTCCCATAAATCTGAAGGAGATGACCTCATCAGAGAACACCGCTATCGTCAGGGAAGTGAGTTTTTCCTGGTGACGTGAGTTTAAAGTCCCTGGAAAGAGATCATAGAGCTAAGAAGCTGGGAATTTCTGATCGTGGGTAGTTGATCCTGACTGGCCAGGATTTGGGGCCAATAAGTCTGTCCTATCACAAATCAGACCCTCCTTCCCAGATGTTCTAGGCCAGAAACTTGCCAGATGCTTGAAATTTCAGTACCAGCTGCCCAATGATGGGCCAAACTGAAATTTTTGGCCTGATTTATAAAAAGACAGAGCAGGGAGCCAAGATTGACAAAGCCACCATGATGTCAGCGGCTGCTTTATCTGCAGTACAAAAACATTTCCAGTGTTAAGAGAAGGGTTCTGAAAAGTGTGGTACACTGTCTTAGATGGCATGTTCTTAAGTCACTGGGTTTCCCTAGTGCCTCAGACAGTAAAGAATCTGCTTGCAATACAGGAGATGTGTGTTTGATCCCTGGGTTGGGAAGATCCCCTGGAAAAGGAAATGGCAACCCACTCCAGTATTCCAGCCTAGAGAATTCCAGGGACAGAGGAGCCTGGTGGGCTACAGTCCATGGGGTCGAAAAGAGTCGCACACAACTGAGTAGCTAACACTTTCACTTTCGATCACTAAAATCAAAGTAATGTGGTATCTGAAAAAGAAACAAGTTTATGATATGCTAAGGGAGACTTCCCTGGTGATCCAGTAGTTAAGACTCTGTGCTTCCAATCAAGGGGGCACAGGTTTGATCCCTGGTCAGGGAACTAAGATCCCATGTGTCATGTGGCACAACCAAAAGATAAAAAAATTTAAAACTACAATGGGAATTATACATATTGCTATCACAACAAAGAAAATACTTCTGCACAAGGACAAGGTTTGGGAGGTATGGAGTAAGAAGGAAAATAAGAGTTGCTAGTATTTTTCTATAAAATTTTCATTAAAAGTGTTACCTTACTACACAAAAAACAAAAAAGTTTTCCCATCACACCATGATGCCTTTGTTTATTAAATTTCCTGAGTTGTTTCCTGCTCTCTATGTTCTCAGCATAAGGCCTGTAATTAAAATTTGCTTTGTGTTTCTTGACCTTGCTGGGAGCACTACTTTTTATATAGCTTTGAGATTCTCAGACATCAGACCCTAGAATAACACAGAGGAAAGATCGGCCCATCCCAAGTGACCTGGTCTGACCATTCCTGCATTGGGTTTCCACAACAGCCATTGATTTCAATTTGTGACTTCAGAAAAAAGAATTCAGCCACCATGGGTAGAAAAACAGTCAGCAATAAATCCACCCCCAAATCATGATGACACATGTGATCAGGAAATTGCTAATAATGAGGTGAAGTGAAGTAAAAGTCTTTCAGTCGGGTCTGACCCTTTGCAACCCCTGGAGTAGGTAGCCTTTACCTTCTCCAGGGGATCTTCCCAACCCAGGGATCAAACTCAGGTCTCCCACATTGCAGGTGGATTCTTTACCAGCTAAGCCACAAGGAAAGCCCAAGAACACTGGAGTGGGTAGCCTATCCCTTCTCCAGCAGATCTTCCCAACCCAGGAATTGAACCAGGGTCTCCTGCACTGAGGCAGATTCTTTACCAACTGAGCTATCCAGGAAGAACAAGTGCATGAGTGCTAAGTCACTTCAGTGAGTCCTCATGGACTGACTGTAGCCCACTAGGCTCCTCTGTCCATGGGATTCTTCAGGCAAGAATACTAGGGTGGGTTGCCATGCCCTCTGCAGGGGATCTTCCCAACCCAGGAATCGAACCTGTATCTGTTACATCTCCTGAAATGGCAGTCAAGTTCTTCACAACTAGCACCACTTGGGAAGCCCAGTATCACGTTCGCCGTTCTCCAACCTGGATCTACCCATCAAAACTCAGCTCAAATGCTTTTCTCTTTAGCAGTCCCTGGTCTACCTCTCACCCCTCCCAGCCTTCTCTCCTCTTCACTCCATTCTAGCAGTTTAAGTCCTGACTGCATCCCATATCTTGACATGCCATCACTTCTCTACACTTATTGTTTACTCAACAAAAATTACAGAGCATCTATCATGTGCCAGATGAGTAGAGGTACAAAGATCAAAGGCATGTGTATAAGTAGAAGCTATTTGTTAGGCACAGATTCAACGCAATGGAATCAATATATTGTGAGGGTTCTTTACATGCAGTTACGGGATCTGAATCTGGTTAGCTTAAACGAAAAGAGAATTTGGGGAGAAGTCTGTGAGTTTGCCTAAAGGAGGGAAAGACAGACTGGACAATTACCAAGGACCATACAAGTGTCCAGCATCACCAATGAAGGGACTCCCACTCTTTCAGTTCTTTGTTTCCCCCCTTATAATTCACCTTCAAGGAGGGAGTGTATAAATAGCTTTGCAAGAATTCTCTCTCAATAAGAGAAGGGCAAGTGCTAAGCAAATAAACCCCTAGGACAGCATCCAGTGGCACAGAAGTAAAAAGCTGGCTGGAGTTTTCAACAGAAGGTGGCATGGGTACGGAGCAGTTTGGCCACTTATAACAGTCATGCTGAGGCTAATGTTGGGAATTCTTTGGCAATCCAGTGGTTAAGACTCTGTGCCTTCACTACAGAGGGTATCAGTTCAACCTCCTAGTCAGGGAGCTAAGATCCTACATGCCTTGTGCTGTGCTTAGTCGCTCAGTCATGTCCATCTCTTTGTGACCCTATATGCAGTAGCCCACCAGACTCCTCTGTCCATGGAGATTCTCCACATAAGAATACTGGAGTGGGTTGCCATGCCCTCATCCAAGGGATCCTCCTAACCCAGGGATCAAACCCAAGTCTCCGGCATTGCAGGTGGATTCTTTACCGACTGAACCACCAGGGAAGCCCCATGGTGAGACCAAAAAAAAAAAAAAAACCCAAACAGGCAAAAAATACAGACTTTTCAAGAAAGCATCCGTCTTAATCATCTCCCATAGATCTGTGGTTCTGAGTCACTTTCTGTCTCTCCCCCAGCCCTGGGGAATCATCAGAGAGGATAGAAGGAGAGGGATACACAGAAAACAAACTTACTCTGGAATACAACCCTGCTAATACAATCTTGCTAATTTTTGTGGGGTTGCTTAAAGGAATAGGCTTCCAAACTAAAGAAAGAAAAGAAAATGTTAAATGTCAAGGCATCCTTACCCCTGCATGGGGCTGGGGCAGGCACTGCCCAAAGCTGGCATGTCCCTCTTTCTCCCACCTAGATAGTGCAGTTCCTGCTAGAACAGGAACTGCATAAAGTTCATTCCTGAGTCCTTCCAGCATCCTGCCCACAATCTGTGCTCAACTAACATGCCTTTGGCACAACTCAACTGGGACAAAATGAATGTTGCTTACCAGGATGGCGGTTTTCCATCTTCCAACCTCATCCTCTGTCTATTTTGAGAAGACTACTCCCAACAAGAAGTTCACTGAAAGAATGAATCAAAACTTCCTGGTTGTTTCCGTGAAGGAGCGGTTCCCTCCGCTGGGTTCCGCAAAGCAGCTGGTGTGAGTCATGCTCCTTGAGGGGTCAACAGTGGGATGAATCATGGCGCTCTAAGTGCAGCGGCAAAGTGATTGAGACACTAGTGCATTGAGGAAGCTGAGTCTACAACACCAGCTCTTCTCTGAATCTGATGACTGTTAAAAAGGATAAAAGGATTCAGATGACCAAATTCAGAGCCATGAGTGGCCCAGGATAAAACCCTCTACTTGTGTACTGTGGCTTCCCAGGTGGTGCAGTGGTAAAGAATCCACCTGCCAAGATGCAGCTTCGATCCCTGGGTCGGGAAGATCCCCTGGAAGAAGAAATGGCGACCCTCTTCAGTATTCTTGCCTTGAGTCCCATAGACAGAGGAGCCTGTCGGGCTACAATCCATGGGGTCACAAAATCGGACAAGACTGAGCATGCACATCATTGTAGCTTGTATTTCTCTTGGTTACCCAGTCTCTTTGGGGAATAATTTACTTTATTGGTGGCTCCAGTTATCTGTCCCAACCCAGGAAGGTCATACCCTCCTAGTTACTCTTGGGAACCATCAAGTGTATTTGAACAAGTTCCAGGTTGCTTTGTCCTTTTTGGCTGTGTGACCTTTAGGTGAGCTACCCAACTTCTCTGAGACTTTCTTTCTGCATACATTAGGTAATTAAACAGTTTTCTGGCCTGGTGTCTTGCAAATTCCTTTGCTATTGCTAAGTGTGAACAACCAGCATGTTTCCAGCACTCAAGTTTCAAATCCAAAAGACAAATACATAGAGGATTCTTCAGGGTCACAGGTCAACAAGACCTACATGAAATACGTCATGGTAAAGACATGATCTTCCTGTCAACACATTCTGCATTCAAAAGGCAAGACTTGTTTCTGGAAATTTATTGTGATCGACTTGGGAAATTATAATTTAGATTGAATCTCTTGCAAATCATTGCTTCTGAGATGTTGCTGCCAACTTTCATAATTGTATATCTCCTTTATTCCAGGTTCACTCATTCGTACATATACGTTTGTAAATATATATATATATATGTCACACATCTATCTTGTATTTTTCCCCCTAATTTGAAGCTTCAACACCTGAGGGATCAGGCATTATTTTATGGGCCCCAAACAGCAGGCATTTCCTGTTAAATTAAGTGGTGATGAAATTTATTATGTTAACTAAACCAATTTTCTTGCAATCACAGTGAAAATTCTGTCTTGGCGGTGGTGGCAGGACTTGTCTGACCACATCACGGTCACCCCTGCAAAGGCTCCTGCCAATTAAGAAGAAGCAATTCAGGACTTCCCTGGTGGTCCAGTGGTAAAGATTCAGCAGTTCCATTGCAGGGGGCTCGGGCTTGATCCCTGGTGGGGAAACTAAGATCCTGCATGCCATGCGGAACAGCCAAAACAATAATAAAAGAAGATGCAATGTAATGACAGCTTTGTCCTCATCTCTGCTATTAGCAAAAGAGAACAGAGCTTTTATTCTCACAGACAGAACTAGGCTTTTTTCACACTTATTAATAACCTGAATTAGAATAGGATGCGTTCTCTGTCACTTGACTTGGTTTGCTGTAGAGCTATCATGTTTAATGTCTTGCTTATAAAATCATGAGGTGATAAATGAAGAGAACATTATATACCATTCTCAGTAGACAGCATCAAGGGCAAGAAATACAATAGGATGTTCTGTTTCCAGGAGGAAATACACCAACTTCCTAGGTCTATGGACCTATTTATTTTAAAACTTCTTATTTTATATTAGGGTAGAACTGATTAACAGCGTTGCAAAACTTTCAGGTGAACAGCAAGGGACTCAGCCGTACATACATGTGTATCCACTCTCCTCCCAACTCTCCTCCTATACAGGCTGCCACATGACATTGAGCAAGAGTTCCCTGTGCTATATAGTAGGTACTTGTTGGTTGTGGATTTATTTCATTTTAAACATGTTTTGTTTAATGAATAGGTGGTATAAAAGAGAGTCTAAAATTCATAGGGACCAAATGTATACAGGGTACGGCAAAAAGTTCCTATCCAACTGCCTATGGCTCTTCTCCAAATTCAGCCCACAGTTTCCTAAAACTAACCCCCAGCTCATCAGTTAACTTCTCTAGGGGCAACTAAGGTTCCCAATTTCCCGTGTATTCTATGGCTTATTTTACAGTGGAGGAAAGTGAGGCTCAAAACAGCAAAAATGCTTTATCTAAAGTCACACAGGGTTTTACTTGCTGCAGCCTGAACTGGTCTTTCTCCTCTAGAGCACATGTGACAGCATATGTAGCTGTCAGCAAGCCCGAGGCAAACCAAAGACATTCCTTTCTTTTTTAAAAATTTTATTTATTTACTTATGTAGTTTTGGTTCTGCTGGATCTCTGTTTCTACATGAGGGCTTTTCTCTTAGTTGCAGTGAGTGGAGACTGGGGGCTACTCTCTAGGTGTGGAGAGCAGGTTTCTCATCGCAGGGGCTTCTCTTGTTGCGGAGCATGGGCTCTAAGGCTTCGGCTTCAGTAGTTGTGGTGTACAGGTTTGGTTGTTCCTTGGTTGTGGGATCTTCCCGGATCAGGGGTTGAACCTGTGTTCCTTGAATGGGAAAGTGAAGATGCTCAGTCATGTCCAACTCTTTGCAACCCCATGGACTGTTAGCCTACCACGCTCCTCCATCCATGGGATTTTCCAGGCAAGAGTACTGGAGTGGGTTGCCATTTCCTTCTCCAGAGGAACTTCCCAACCCAGGAATCGAACCTGAGTCTCCCGTATTGTAGGCAGATGCTTTACCATCTGAACCACCAGATGGATCCTTAATCACTGGCACACCAGGTAAGTGCCCATTCTTTTCTTAACAGGCAAACCAGAACCTTCTAACATCATTCAAAGTGCTTTTATTTGGATGAATGTTCAATGAAGGCACAAGATATTCATTCTGAAAGAGAAGTGTAGGAAATCTATTCTTTTTTTTTAAATTGGGGTAGTTGCTTCCCTGGTGGTTCAGACAGTAAAGAATCTGCCTGCAATGCAGGAGACTTGGATTCGATCCCTGGGTTGGGAAGATCCCCTGGAGAAGGGAATGGCTACCCACTCCAGTATTCTTACATGGACAATCCCATGGACAGAGGAACCTGGCATGCTGCAGTTCATGGGGTCACAGAGTCAGACACGACTGAGTGACCAACACTTTGACTTTTCATAGTCGCTTTACAATGACGTGTTAGGTTCTGCTGTACAACAGTGTCAGCCATGTGGAGATATATATATATATATATATCTCCCCTCCCTCTTGAACTTCCCTCCCACCCCTCATCCCGCCCCTCTAGGTCATCACGGAGCTCCAAGCTGAGCTCCCTGTGCTACACAGCAGCTTCCCACTAGCTGTCTGTTTTACACATGTGGTGTATATATGTCAATTCCATTTCCCCAGTTCATCCCACCTGCCCCTTCCCCACTCCTGCCCCATCTTCTCATGTGTGTTCTCTACACCTATGTCTCTATTCTAGTGGTTTCAGTCGCCAGAGGAAGAAACTGAGGCTCAGAAAGGGAAATGATTGTCCATCAAATAAATGTTGAGTGGGCCTATTTTCATGAACTCTGAGTGGTGCTCTAGATTTTGCAAATGCAGCCTGAGTTCCCTTCATCCCAGCCCCAAATCATTAGCTCTGGGTTCCCCTGGCTGTTTCTGGGGCATTATGTCTGAGTTCTATTGGAAAATGCAGGAGCACATTGATTTCCTATAACACTTTTATCTATAAAAACTTGTGAGGACATCTTTTGGCCAGAAGACTTGGCATTGAATAGCTGAAAACCTTGAACTGTTCCAAAGCCCTGCCTCCCATTTGTGAACAAATAAACCTTTGCTCCTTCAGAAAAACCTTTTCTGCACCCGCAGACTGGAACTCCTTGACCCAGTCTTATTATAAGATTCACCATGTGGTCACAAATGGATTGCTAAGCATTCATGACAGCTTGTTGCCTTCTTGGTAACGTAAGTTAGAGGCTTCAGAGGGGAAAAAAAAAAATCACAGAATCAAGCTTGGGAGAGAGACGTTTTCTCTTATCTTTTTAATTTAAATTGTATTAAGACAGTGTAATTACAGAGATCTGAAGGGAGATTGAGAGCAAGATGAAAACATAAATACAGTGAAGCCAGACCCTTCTCCCCTGCCCTAGGGAAGACACTAAGTGTTTAAAAACGCTCCTAGGTGCCTTTTTTTGTTTGTTTGTTTTTAAAGGTCCTCTACGGTCCTTTCTCCTTTGAATCTCACAACAAACCTGAGAGGCAGGAATTCGCACAACTTCCATTTTAAAGCTGAGAAAAACCAAAGCCCAGAGAGATCAAGTGACTTACCCAAAGTAACACAGCAAAGAAATGACAATCCCAGGATGAACGTGGGGTGTCTGGCTTTCAGGTGCCATTCTTTCTGAACACCACCTCCACCTCCAATTTCCCTTTTCACTCCTACCTTCAAATCCCCTTTTCACTCCTTCTCTAGCTCCTTGGTTCAATCTTTTCCTCCTTACGCTCACTGAAATTTAAGCATCCTTGACATTTTTCTCCTAGGCACGCTTCTCTTTCCTCATATGCTTTTGTTTACAATTTCCAATTCTCCTCTTACAATTTCCAACAGCACCTCTTTGCAAACGCCCTATCACTACCACCACCCCAAGTCAGTATCTGAAGCTCAAATCCCTCCTCTGCACCCCTATCATAGATTCTGTGGATCTCTGTGAAGATCTGGGGTTCACGTTCAGGTGGGAGCCTGCAGGAGGTGAGACTCAGTATGGCAGAAGACTTAGAGCTCCAGCCCTGCAACTAGAGCCTCTGACCTTCACTTTCACTTTCCAAACCTGCACAAGGTGGCAGGGGGGCAGAAAGGGGGGTGGCGGTCCTGAGATTGACACTTGACACAGGCTGCAGCCAGGACCCTTTGCTGCAATACTTGCACCTGAACACACCTCTCCTCAGGCAACAAAACCCAGGGATCAAACCTGCATCTTCTGCATTGGCAGGCAGATTCTTTACCACTTGAACCACCAGGGAAGCCCCAAAAGGTGCAGAAAGCAACAAAAATCCACTGATGGCAGAAGCATCTTTGAGATGATCAGCGGTCACTGTGATCTGTTGGCCTGGATTGATGGTATAAATTTCTGCCATAGGAACTTCCCTGGTGGTCCATTGGTTAAGACTTTCTACTTCTAGCACAGAGGGTGAGGGTTTGATCCCTGGTCAGGGAACTAAGATCTCACATGCCACTGGTGTGGCCAAAACATTAAAAAAAAAAATTCTGCCTTAGAACTAGACAACAAAGGCGATGGGCATCGTTGCTGCTGTTTAGTCACCCAGTCGTGTCCAGCTCTTTGCAATCCCCTGGACTATAGCCCACCAGGCAACTCTGTCCATGGAGTTCTCCAGGCAAGAATAGTGGAGTGGGTTACCATGCCCTCCTTCAGGGGATCCTCCCAATCCAGGGATCAAACTTATGTCTCCTGAATTAGGAGGTGGATTCTTTATCACTGAGCTGCCTGGGAAGCCCGGTGATGGTCATAGTAAATGGAGGTGACAGAACTGTGACATAGCAAGGACCATGTGGTCAGGGGTGAGATGAGTGTCTCCCCTTGTCCTTCTCCAAGGAACCTGTGCTTGTTTACCAGAGTAACTCGGTGTACACACTCTTTAACTATGTCTGGGCTAAGAAAGATGCCAAGGAACTCAAAACGTATCAAGGGTCCCCACCTTCCCAGTGAGGGACATAGATTAGTTGGAGCCCAAGTTCTCTCAAGGGGAATCCCTTGTATCCAAAGGTCTACCCTCCAGTTACTTTCCTTATTGTTGTTGTTCTTCAGTCATTAATTCATGTCCAACTCTATGACCCCATGAACTGGCAGCATGCCAGGCTTCCCTGTCCATCACCAACTCCTGGAGCTTGCTCAAACTCATGTCCATAGAGTCGGTGATGCCATTCAAACATCTCATCCTCTGTCATCCCCTTCTTCTCCTGCCTTCAATCTTTCCCAGTATCACAGTCTTAACCAATGAATCAGCTCTTCCCATCAGGTGACCCAAAGCTGAGCTTCAGCTTCAGCATCAGTCCTTCCAATGAATATTCAGGGTTGATATCCTTTAGGATTGATTGGTTTGATCTTCTTGCTGTCCAAGGAACTCTCAAGAGTCTTCTCCAGCATCAAAATACGAAATCAATTCTTCAGGGCTCAGCTTTCTTTACTTTCCAGGTTGCAAGTGTGTAATTATGCTGCATGGTTGGCAGAATTCTCATTCACTCTATGACCTGTGGAGGAAGAGAGAAAATAGGAAAAGCAAGCAGAAGGCCCTGCAACAGGCCTTCGCTCCAACCAAGATAGTGAACTAGAAGCCATACCACCTCATGGATGAATCAGCAAATACTAGAACCACCTTCAACGATTACAAGGATGCAAGGGCGGTGGCTGTCATCTTGTCTCTGTTATTCAGTTCATTGGCATTTCTTCTGCAAAAACTAGAAGAATTTAGGAGGTGCTGGTGGACGACTGTAAACCAAGTCAAATGATCACCCCGGTTGCAGCCTCAGTGCTGACTGTGCTATTTTTACCGGAAAGTCCTTGGGCACTAGAAATGTGGTTATTGATCCAGCAGATATGTTCCGTTCAAACCCCGTCAGTAAAGGGAATAAAAACTAGCTCACCTTTACATAGAAAGGATGAGAAGGCACGCTCCACACCTCGCTCGAGGGCTGTGATGACCTCCTGCCTGTCGCAGTAGAGCCCCCAGAGATCCGCCAGCCACGGAGCCCTCGCAGGGTGAGCCGCCTCACCTGACTGGAATCATCACCTCGTCTGTCTGGGGCTCTGACTTGCCCTCCAATGTGCCTCTACTACCCCCTCCATACAAGGACTGACAGAATGCCACCCTGACTGGCATAGAATCTTGAACCATATCGCTTTATTTTTGCTTCATTATGGTAAAAGTCACACAATATAAAACATACTATGCAACCATATTTAACTGCAGAACTTGGCGACGCTAAATACATTTACTTATACCACTCTCATCAGCATCCATCTCCCAAATTTTCCACCTTCCTGAACTGAAACTGTCCCCATTAAACACGAACTCCCCTTTCCCCTTCCTCCCAACCCCTGGTATCTGTCAATGTACTTTCTGACTCTATGAATTTGACTATTCTAGGTACTTCATATGGGTGGAATCCAACACTATTTGTCTGCACCTAATGTGCATTGAAGTGCATTTTTAAGGTTAACTTAATATATGTCCTGCAAACAGATCGTACCTTCTCTGCCCCCTACCCCGGTGCCCTATAGCAGGTTCTCATTAGTTATCTCTTTTATACATAGCAGTGTATATATGTCAATCCCAATCTCCCAGTTTATCCCATCCTCGCCCTTTCCACCCCTTGGTGTCCATACATTTGTTCTCTATGTCTGTGTCTGTATTTTTGCTTTGCAAATGGTTAAACCACATTGCTTTAAATCAAGAGGCACATTTCATGACAAAGGAAGTGCATGGACATGTGTATAACACATACTGCATCACCTGGAAGATGCCAGCTGAAGAGAACAATGAAATTTCTATTAAAGGCTTAGAGTAAATGCCAAACTGGGGACAACATCTGCAGAATTAGTGCTCTTCCCCCCAGGGGGAAATATATGCAATGAAGCAAGGGCCATTCTGGTGCTGTGTCCCCAGTAGATGGAATGAGTATGTTCAGGAACCAACCAAGAGGCAGAAATACCAGGGGCCTCTCTCAGCATCCTTCCCAGTGACTGTCTTACAAAACCTATGCTTCTGTTCCCATAACACTAAATTCTGCTGGATCATGGGTTGTGATTACCAGCAAGGGAGGACTTCCACCAAGAAAACAATGAAATTCTACGTCCTGGAAGCTGTGACTACCAGCAGGTCACATGGGGCTTCTTTGGCCAGTAAGCCCACAGACAAGGAAAAGAGCTACCACATGGGTAGGATCACTGTCTCTGATTAACACTAAAAACTAGGGTTGCTGCTACACAATAGGTCTGAAAGGTGTCCATAAGGAATCTTTGGGGGCTCTTTGGGATGGTCTGGGTGCTTTTTCACCTAGGGATAATTGGTCAAAAGGTAGACATAGCAAGCAACAGCCTTGATTATGCCTCATGATGGACATTCTAGCAGTAATGATAATTACATAGTTCACATCAGTTCTAGACCCTGGACATAATTTGTGCATAACTTATTTAATCACCAAATATTTACCAAATGCCTTTATGTGCCAGGAAATGTTCTAAGTGTTGGAAACTTGGTGGTGAACAAGATAGTTCATATCTCTGCCTTGGTGGTACCTTTAATTTAGTAGGAGAGATGAACAAGAAATAACAAAATATGGTAATAGGAGAGATGACCACAGATTGTCAAAGAAGCTGGGGGGAAAAACACAGATGCTATGAAAAAGAATGGCAGAGTGACTGTGCTTCCCTGGCAGTCCAGTGGTTGGTACTCCATGCTTCCACTGCAGGGGACACGGGTTCAGTCCCTGGTCAGAGAACTAAGATCTTGCATGCCATGCAGCATGGTCAAAAAAGAAATAAATAAAAATTATTTTTTAAAAAAGAATGAATTTAAAAAAAAGAATCACAGAGTGACTTACTTGGACGAGGTGGTAAAGAATGGTCTCTTTGTGGAAGTGACGTCCAAGCTGAGACCTGAAGAATTAGAAGGAACTAGTGCTGTGAGGGGAGAAGGCAATGGCACCCCACTCCAGTACTCTTGCCTGGAAAATCCCATGGAGAGAGGAGCCTAGTAGGCTGCAGTCCATGGGGTCACTAAGAGTCAGACATGACTGAGCGACTTCACTTAGACTTTTCACTTTCATGCACTGGAGAAGGAAATGGCAACCCACTCCACTGTTCTTGCCTGGAGAATCCCAGGGATGGAGGAGCCTGGTGGGCTGCCGTCTATGGGGTCACACAGAGTCGGACACAACTGAAGCAACTTAGCAGCAGCAGCAGCAGCAGTGCTGTGAGGAGTCAGAGCAAAATGCTCCCGCAATGGAAAGAGCAGGTGCAGAGGTCCTGAGGCTGGAGGATGGCATGTTTGACAGAGAATTGAGGCTCGTGTGACTGGAGTTCAGTGAGATGGGCTAGAGAGAAAGGCAGGAGCCATATCAGGCTTTGACATGGGATTAGGTATTCCAATTTGATCCCGGGTGCAGTGGAAAATGGAAAGGCATTGGTGTAGGGTGGGGGGAGGGGAAGCAGGTTCCTGATCTGGTGTACCTCATAAATCACCTGAGGCCCTAGGCAAAGAGGGGGTCACTGGCTGTAACAAGAGCTCAAGGGGTGGAGGAGGCCCTGTCCCACAGGGACAGAAGCATCCGGAAGCATCCTGAAGTATGTACCAGCCCAGCTGGCGTGAATCCACACTCCCCGATTTCAGCTGTCACTGCAGATAAGAGAAGGATTACGTCTGACAATTCCCATAGATGCAATTTTTATTTAGCCTTTCCAGAGCCCATTTAGGTTGGCATTTGAGTAATGAATACCAGGAGTGCTCTGCCCAATATAGGGAGGCAGGTCGGAGACCTTTCTAAAATGCAAATCAGGTTGTGTCTGCCTAGCTTAAAACCCTTCATTACATACTGAGTAAAGGACACATTGCCTGGCATGAAATTCAAGGCTCTTTGAGATGTGGCCTTGCATCCATTCCTCCTCTCACCTGCCACCACTCCCAAATCTGCCACACCGCTGCTCTCCCAAATCTTGAACGCATGGGTCTCCTGAATACGTTATGTAGGCTCCACGTCTCCACTTCTCTGCTCTTCCCTCCTCCTCCTCTTCCTTGCCTTTTTGGACTCATGCAATGGGCTTCCCCGATGGCTCAGTGGTAAAGAATCTACCTGCAACACAGGAGACACAGAAGACATCGGTTTGATCCCTGGATCAGGAAGATCCCCTGGAGAAGGAATGGAAACCCACTTCAGTATTCTGCCCTGGGAAATGCCATGGACAGAGGAGCCTGGTGAGCTACAGTCCAAAGGGTCGCAAAGAGTTGGACACTCCTGAGCAACTAAGCACAGCACTGCACATAACACAGATAACTCCTGAGAACCCACTGTATCGCACAGGGAACTCTACTGCGGTGACCTACATGGGAAGGAAGTCCAAAAAGAGGGGATGTGTGTATACGTACAGCTGATTCACTTTGCTCTACAGTAGAAACGAACACAGCATTGTAAAGCAACTATACTCCGATAAAAATCTTTAAAAATTAATAAATGCAATTGTATCAGTAACTTTACTCCATTTATATAGCCAGCAAGCCTCTAAGTGCTTTATAATGTTTATGAGGGCACAAATGTGTAGTGAAAGTGCACAAGCCCAGGCACGGGAATGATACTCAGATTCATCCCAGTGTTTACTTCTGGGGAAGAAGAAGGTGCTGGCCTTTGGTACTTGTAAGCAGGGCCCCTCGATTTCTCTGGACAACTTGACTTCTTTCAACAAAGCTCAGTGACTACTTAATGCACTGTGGTGACCTGAATGTGAAGGAAATCCAAAGAAGAAGGGAGGTATATATACGTACAACTGATTCACTTTGCTGTAAGCAGAAACTAACACAACATTGTAAAGCAACTATACTCCAATAAAAATTAATTTAAAAATAGATAACCATATAAAGAATGACTGCAAACATTATGTGATAGGTGATACAGGTGGTACATGCTCCAGAAACACTAAGAAGGAAAATGTCATTCTTGGCTGGTTTGCATTAAGATCTTAAACCAGCCAATTCTGGAACATTTATCATAGATTTATTATATATAGAAAGTTATCTGAAATCATATGTGTCATTTATTTCTTTGTAGACATAGAAGAATTTGACTTAAAATAAAAATATCTGGTTTGATGTAATAAAGAGGAAAAAATAAAAATAAAATTTAAAAAAATTCAATGAGGTAGGCACTGTGTTCAAATTGGATGGAACTGTGGTAGTAAGTACACTCGCCTTATCATTCTCTGTGCTTTGCTGTGTGCTTGAAATCTTGCTGTTGTTTAGTCGCTCAGTCATGTCTGACTCTTTGCAACCCCATGGACTGTAGTCCACCAGGCTCCTCTGTCTATAGGCTTTCCCAGGCAAGAATATTGGAGTGGGTTGCCAATTCCTCCAGCAGGGGATCTTCCTGGCCCAAGGATGGAACCCACTTCTCCTGCTTGGCAGGTGGATTCTTTACCACTGACTCACCAAATAAATCTAATGGGACAAGCAGTACAAGAAGCCCTTCTCCATGTGTAGTCCCACCTTTGTGTCCAAGGGAGGCTGGTCCCCAAATGGGCTGTGAAAGGTGGAGAACCTCTTCCACAGGCATCTCACAATGAGAAGCAGAAGCCAGGCTTGAGTGCCAGCCTGTTCGTCTAAGAGCTGCTGTGCCATCACAGCCAGGCTTCATGAAGCAAAATCTGTTTGCAAACTTCCCTCCCCCTGAGTATTTTTCTAGGAAATCTCCAGTTGCCAATGCAAGGTGAATCCAGCTCTGGGCCTTCCTAGCCAGAGACACAACCAGAGCCAGGGGAAACAGATCCACACACATATGGAGGTTTGATTTATTACAAAGATGGTACAGCAGAGCCCAGGGTAAGGGTGGTCTTTTCAATGAATGGAACCAGGACAAGTAGGGAGAAATCAAATAATATTGGGCCCTTATAAAATATATAAAAAGCAACAAAGTTAGGTAATAGACAACTATAAAATGCAAATTTACAAAGCTTTTAGTGGAAATACAAAAGAATCTCTTCCTGACTTATAGGTAGAAAATGTATGTGCTACAGTCCTTATGGTTGTGAAGAGTTGGGATGAGTTGAGAGAGTAAGATTGATGTATATACATTGCCACGTGTAAAACAGGTAACTAGTGGGAAGCAATATAGCACTGAGAGCTCATCTCGGTGCCCTGTGATGACCTAGAGTGGTGGGATGGTGTGGGTGGGAGGAAGGATCAAGAGGGAAAGGATATATGTGTACTCATAGCCGATTCACACTGTTAGTAGAAACCAGCACAACACTGTAAAGCAATTATATTCCAACAAAAAAGATGACATAAAATTTTAAAAGTAAAATCACTGAAGATAAAAACAGTTATACTTTAAAAAAGATCCCCTGGAGGAGAAAATGGCAACTCACTCTAAAATTTTTCCTGGAGAATCCCATGGACAGAAGAGCCTGGTGGGCTATAGTCCATAGGGTTATAGAGAGTCGGACTCGACTAAGCAATTCAAGAACAACAATAAAAACAGCATTTTAAATATTGGACCCTCAAATTCAGCATCCGTATAAGATGCCTCAAATTCCATCACATGTTATGTGTGGATCCCACCCCAACAGTTCAGTTCAGTTCAGTTGCTCCGTCGTGTCCGACTCTTTGCAACCCCATGGACTGCAGCACACCAGGCTTCCCTGTCCATCACCAACTTCTGGAGCTTGCTCAAACTCATGCCCATTGAGTGGGTGATGCCATCCAACCATTTCATCCTCTGTCATCCCCTTCTCCTCCTGCCTTCAATCTTTTGAGCATCAGGGTCTTTTCTAATGAGTCAGTTCTGTGCATCAGTGGCCAAAGTGTTGGAGCTTCAGCTTCAGCGTCAGTCCTTCCAATGAAGACTCTACTCAGGACTGATTTCCTTTAGGATTGACTGGTTTGATCTCCTTGTAGTCCAAGGGACTCTCAAGAGTCTTCTCCAACATCACAGTTCAAAAGCATCAATTCTTCGGCGCTCAACTTTCTTTATCATCCAACTCTCACATCCATATGTGACTACTGGGAAAGCCATAGCTGTGACTAGACAGACCTTTGTTGGCAAAGTAAAGTCTGCTTTTTAATATGCTGTCTAGGTTGGTCATAGCTTTTCTTCCAAGGAGCAAGCATCTTTTAATTTCATGGCTGCATCTGCAGTCATCACCTGCAGTGATTTTAGAGCCCTCCAAAATAAAGTCTCTCCCTGTTTCCATTTTTTCCCATCTATTTGCCATGAAGTGATGGGGTTGGATGCCATGATCTTAGTTTTCTGAATATTGAGTTTTAAGCCAACTTCTTCACTCTCCTCTTTCACGTTCATCAAGAGGTTCTTTAGTTCCTCTTCACTTTCTGCCATAAAGGTGGTGTCATCTGTGTATCTAAGGTTATTGATACTTCTCCCGGCAATCTTGATTCCAGCTTGTGCTTCATCCAGCCCAGCCTTTCTCATGATGCACTCTGCATATAAGTTAAATAAGCAGGGTGACAGTACACAGCCCTGATGTACTCTTTCCTGATTTGGAACCAGTCTGTTTTTCCATGTCTGGTTCCATGTCTGCTTCTTGATCTGCACACAGATTTCTCAGGAGATAGATAAGGTGGTATGGTATTCCCATCTCTTGAAGAATTTTCCACAGTTTGTTATGATCCACATAGTCAAAGGCTTTGGCATAGTCAATAAAGCAGAAGTAGATGTTTTTCTGGAACTTTCTTGCTTTTACGATAATCTGACAGATGTTGGCAATTTGATCTCTGTTTCCTCTGGCTTTTCTAAATACAGCTTGAACATGTCGAAGTTCACAGTTCATGTACTGCTGAAGCCTGGCTTGGAGAATTTTGAGCATTACTTTGCTAGCATGTGAGATGAGTGCAATTGTGCAGTAGTTTGAACATTCTTTAGCATTTCCTTTCTTTGAAATTGGAATGAAAACTGACGTTTTCCAGTCCTGAGGCCACTGCTGAGTTTTCCAAATTTGCTGGCATATTGAGCACAGCACTTTAACAGCATCATTTTTTAGGTTTTGAAATAGCTCAACTGCAATTCCATCACCTAGCTTCGTTCGTAGTGATGCCTCCTAAGGTCCACACATCCGCACCCCAACAGTCCCACGCATTTGCAATGTTCTAGTTGTTCTTAGGGGCTGCCTTCCTCTCTCCTCCATTGCTGCCCCCTACATTGATCCCAGCTCTTAACTCCATTCTCACCAACCATAACTGGTTGCCTTGACCAGATTTTGCTAAAGATTTGGAGCAGTGGAAGGAGATTACAGCACAGTAAAGTCCAGACACCAGGTTAAATTTAACGCTAGACTTTAACGTCCTAAAAATGTATGAAATATTCCTCTGATGGTCGTGCATGAATCATAAGGAAGAGACCTGCTCTGTGTGGACCTAAGGGGATGTAACAGCCACTCCTGAGGGATCCTGGCAATCTGTGTATTATAATAAGGTTTTTACACATATGTACATATGTACTCAAGTATTTATCTTGCTTGGTATGATCACCTGATTGTCACCTTTTTGATACACATCTCTTCTCCTCTCCCCTCCTCTCCCTTTTGTGAGCTTTGTTGCTATTTAGTTGCTCAGTCATGTCCAGCTATTTGCAACCCCATGGACTGTAGCCCACCAGGCTCCTCTGTCCTATGGACAGGTCCATAGGATTTCCCAGGCAAGAATACTGGAGTGGGTTCCCATGCCCTCCTCCAGGGAAGTCTGTCAATCTCTCCAGCTGCCAGAAAACATCTCCAAACTTTGTATCATTTGTTTGGGGAGCTGTTTATTCCTTTTACGCCCTCATGCCCAGGGGGAAATCTCCTCTTTCAACTCAGAGGTCCATTAGGTGATTTTTCTGGGGAAGGATTCATCTCCTTTACATAAATTATGTCATTTTTAAGAACTCAGATGCAAATACAGTCTTTTGTTTTCAATTGCTTTTTTTCCCCCTTCTGCCTGCATAAGCCTCATCACCTACCTGGTCTTCCCTTCCTGTCTCAGACATCAACTGAAATCAGAGGGGGTTCTGAATGCCCCGGAGGTGGGGGGTGGGAACTGAAAATACATCCACAGACAGCCAGAGCCTAAGGAGAAGTAGGTAAAACATCAGTTCAAGAAGATGTGTTTGTTTTTTGTTTTTTTTAAAAAAACTCTTTAAACTCTAAAATTAATGAATGCTTTTTTAAAATATAGATGAGTATAACATGGAAAATAGATTTCCCTTCCTCAGAGGCACTTGCTATCAAGCTGGTGTATCCTTCCAAACATTTTTCTCCATATGTAAACACATATATTTGTATATGCTTGTATATTTATTTACAAATGTCAATACATGTACTGTCAGTTACAAATAGTCACTTGCCATCCACCTCTGCAAGGATTAAATCATGTGCTGCTGCAGCTGTTGACCTTCAACGCCCTGGGAAAGGAGTTCAGGGTGGAGAGCAGAAATGAGGCACTCTGTGCCCCGGGAATACCTGGCAGAACAAGTCTTCAGATAGTTGGATATTTTCAGGAGCTGATTTTTTTGAGCCCACTTCTTGTATCTCCTTATATCTAGAAAAGCACTAAAACCCTTCATGACGACTATTTCTTGTGACTAGCAGAAACCTTCTGGAAGAATATGCTCTTGATAACATGTATTCACCCTTCACCTAAATCACAACTATACTGACCCCCTCCTCCCCACACACACACCTCTTTGAGGCGGTTTCTCAAAAGTCTCTGAGGTGCTGTCTCCTGGGCGATAGTCCTCATTTTGCTCCAAATAAACCTTAACCCAGCAACTCTTACGTTGTAAATTTAAGTCAACAATACATATATTTTTTTCATAAAAGAAAGCTCATTATGCATTCTGTTCTGAGATTTTCGTTTCCATTTTACATAATATATTCAGTACATATGTCTATGTCAAGACATACAAATTCCCTCTTTTTGAATGTCTGCCTAGTAGTAACTCATAATGTTGCTGTATTGTAACTTATTTAACTTACTGATGGATCTTTGCATTGTTCCTAGTTTAAGGATGTTATACGTAATTGCTGCAGTCAGAATCTCCTTACAGATCTTTGTGCACTGCTGAGAATCTGTGAGATAAATTCCTAAAAGCAGAAATGCAAGAGATGGGGGATGAGTACTTAGCTGTATTTTTCAGAGTGGCCTCTCCTATTTCCTTTCCATCCTGTCACCATCTGCTGACCTTCTCCATCCCTTTGAAGGAGGAAAGGGACAGGCCGTGCTGACTCCATCTTGAAAAAGAAGGAAATTGCATTTTATATTCCCAGTGAACTTTCAACCATGTGCCTGGTAGCCAGGGAGATCACATACCTACTGCTGAACAGGCCTCCCGGACTGATAGACACCAGATTCCATACCAAGGTTTCCCTTCACCAAAAAGAATGTAATAATCCCCTATGTAGTCAATCACCTTTGTAATCTTTATGGCACCGATTGGTATGGGTTACAATGTATAACCAGCTGATCCTTCTGATTATGAATCATGGCTGTAACCTGACTGCATCTCCCTTTAACATTTTCCAGGCTAGGTTTAAGGAATTTGGGGATGTGGGCTTGAGCACGTACACTTAAGGTTTATAAGGCTTTCACAGAAGTCGGTCGGGGTTCCAGGCTAAAGAGGATACTCTGCCTTGGACCCACCGGTGTAATAAACTGCACTCCACTATCCACGCTGTCCTTCTGATGAGTTTGTTTCCCAGAGAGTTTGGCTATAACACCTTCACTTTGCTTTTTTGTTCTCCACAGCACTCATCACCGTCTGAGATGGTGTATATTTGTTTATCTTTCATCTTCCTTTCTGGAAACTCATGACCAGAGGGCCTTTGCCTGTCTGTCCACAGCTGCAGCTGTTCACTGGTGCGCTCAGATCCTAGAGAGTGTCTAGCACATAATAGGTGTTAGATAATTTTTTATTCATTTGTCCCTTCATTCCTTCAAAAATATATATTGAGCACCTATTACATGCCAACACTGTTCTAAGCACTGGGAATACATCACTAATGAAAGTGGACACAGACTTCCCTGGTGGTCTAGTGGTTAAGAATCTACCTGTCAATGCAGGGGACACAGGTTCAGTCCCTGTGTCTTCCCTGGTTTGGGAAGATTCCACATGCCATGGGGCAACTAAGCCCGTGTACCACAACTACTAAACCCGCTTCCTAGAGCCTGGGAAGCACAACCATTAAGCCCATGTGCCGCAACTACTGAAGTCTTTGCGTCCTCGAGCCTGTGCTCCACAACATGGGACGCCACGGCAATGAGAAGCCTGAGCACCACAACTAGAGAGTAGCCCCCACTCTCTGCAACTAGTGAAAGCCCGCAGAAAGGAACAAAGACCCAGTGCAACCAAGGTAAATAAATAACTTTAAATAAATTAATTAAATTTAAAAACAGAAAGTGGACAAAAATCCCACCCTATATTCAACAAATGCAGGGCTTGTTTTAGTTGGGGAGTTTGTGGAGCTGGAGAACACTTTGAAGTCTTCAAAGGAGGCTGTTTTTCCTCTCCAATCTAACAAGATTCTGTTGAATTGCTGCATCCCTGCAGGAAAGCATGACACAGACCCACATTGATTTTGGGTCCAGAGGTGGTCTCTTCCCCTGTACTTGCCTACCAGACACGTGCTGGGGGGTTAGTACACTGATCAGCAGAGTGTACCAATAGGGCTGGATCACCCAATAATGACAAAGCCCTGGAAGAGAAGACTGTTCTTTTACTGACATCTCTGACATTTAATTTCAAACACGGATGTTTGCTTGGGCCAAAACATTTCAAATCCTCTCACTTAAAGTGAAGAGGATTTCACTTAAAGCGAAATCCTCTCACTTAAAAATTTAGAAGTAAATTTCATTTTCTTGAACATTTCATCAGTTAATCCATTAAAAAAATAAAAGCTATAAAAGTGGATAGCCAATGATGCCCAGAAAATCACCGCTGGAAAAGGAAGAGGTTCGGCTCAGAGAAGGAGGACCAGCCAGGCAAGGGAAGGTCAAGGCTGACTTCTTGAAGCTGGATTTCTTGGAGGTTCACATCTGCCAGCATGTCCCCCAGACACTGAGCCAGGCCTGAACCGAGGAGCCAAGACTGAAGCCTGTTCTCCTCCCACTGTCTGATCTGCTGCTGTCCCTTTGGGAAGAGGCACAGTGCATGCCCCAAGCCAGGCAAGGATTCTGAGAGTGGTCCAGCCATGTCAGATAACTGGTTATACTGGAGGTCTGGTTTGAAACTCCAGCCACTCCCAGGACTCTCTTGATGGGAAAGCTGAGGTCACTCGGACCCCAACAAGAGGTCAGCAGTGGGAAGGATCAATGTGTGTATTTGAGGGCAGACAAAGATTAAAGAATAGCACCATTTTGCTGAAGGTAGTGTGGCTTATTTCTTTCATTTTTAGATGTTTTATTATAGAATATATAATATTTACATATATATATATTTTTAAGTAGAAAACAGGGATAGGCAAAAACCAAAACATAATCTACATATCACGTTGCAGCACTGTTTACAACAGTCAAGGTATGGAAGCAATTCTAAACATCCATTGACAGATGAATGGATAAAGATTTGGTCCATATATACAATGGAATATTATTCAGCTATAGAAAAAAGAATGAAATAACACCATCTGCAGTACCAAGGATGCAACTAGAGATTATCATACTAAGTGAAGTAAGTCAGACAAAGAAAGACAAATATCATATGATATCACTTACATATAGAATCTAATTTTTTAAAACATACAAATGAGCTTATTTACAAAATAAAAGCATATGTATAAATATCAAAAACAAACTTATTGTTTCCAAAGGAGAAACATGGAGGGGGGATAAATCAGGAGTTTGGGATTAACATACATACACCACCATATATAAGATAGATTATCAACAAGGACCAACTGTATAGCACAGAGAACTCTGCTCAATATTCTGTGAGAATCTATATGAGAAAGAATCTTAAAAAGCAAGAATATATGTATATGTATAACTGAATCACTTTGTTGTACACCTAAAACCAACACAATATTGTAAATCAACTACATTTTGGTAAAATTTAAGTATTAAAAAAATCCAAAATCTACATATCACACTTGATGTGCCATTAAGAACAAAATACATGGTGAAATTTTGACAATATTCTTTCTGGGGTTTTAATCAAAGCAAAAATGTGTGTGCATGTTGTGTGTGTGTGTGTGTGTGTGTGTGTGTGTGTGTGTGTTTGCATATTTTAACTCCCACTGGGGCCATACTACAGAGAATGTTTTATAACTGAAGGAAGTTATTTTCTTAATAAAATTCCTGCACATTTAAGAAAGCTCTTTCTGCTAGCAGTAAAATATATATAATTTTGCTATTACAGCAAATGGGATCTTTTTTTCCATTAAATTTTCTAACCAGCCCTTGGTTTGCAAGAAAATATTGATTTTGTATATATTTTTAATCAGCCTTCTTACTGTACCCTTGTTAGTTCTAACAGATTTTTAGTTAATTACCTTGGGATTTCTACAGCTAGAATCATCTTGGCTACAAATAAAGGTTATTTGTAAATTATGACTTTTACTATATTTTGAAGGCTTAAGCACATAAAGAAAACTCAATTCTCAAAGGAACATGCCACATAAATAAATATCATAAGTACTACTCTGTCTTGCTGTAAATGAGATCGAATCAACAGCCCTGTTCGGGGTTGACCACAGGATACCCTACATTCCGGAACCGAGCAGAGTTTGTCTCCAAAAAATGACCCCAGTCTTGTGGCAGGTTAGCGCAGCAGCTTGAATGTTCACCAAGCACCAGAGCTAATCGGAATGCTGACCTGTGCTTTCTGGAGAGCTGACCGTGGGGTGAGACTGGGTCAGTTCAGTTCAGTTTAGTCGCTCAGTTGTGTCCAACTCTTTGTGACCCCATGGACCACAGCACACCAGGCCTCCCTGTCCATCACCAACTCCTGGAGTCCACCCAAACCCATGTCCATTGAGTCAGTGATGCCATCCAACCATCTCATCCTCTGTCGTCCCCTTCTCCTCCTGCCCCCAATCCCTCCCAGCATCAGGGTCTTTTCAAATGAGTCAGCTCTTCTCATCAGGTGGCCAAAGTACTGGAGTTTCAGCTTCCACATCAGTCCTTCCAATGGACACCCAGGACTGATCTCCTTTAGGATGGACTGGTTGGATCTCCTTGCAGTCCAAGGGACTCTCAAGAGTCTTCTCCAACACCACCGTTCAAAAGCATCAATTCTGCACTCAGCCTTCTTTATAGTCCAACTCTCACATCCATACATGAATGTCTATTAATTGTCCAGAAATGAAACCAATGGTCTGTGCCACATTAATGTGTGTCAAAGAGGATTTTTTTTTTTCAAAGAGGATTTTTAAAGCCTGATTTCCCATTTAATTTTATGAAGTATTTATTCAGAAAGAGAGGAAAAGGAATCTATTTTGAAGCACTAATAATTAAATTTTTTTTCTGTACACTTGACCCATTTTTTTCTATGGAGTTGGTAGTGTTTTTCTTCTTGATTTGTAGCTCTATTTTTTTTTCTTTTGGTGTAGACTATTTTGAAGTCTTAATTGAAACTGTTACAATATTGTTTCTGTTTTGTGTTTCAGTTTTTTGGCCAAGAGGCAGGTGGGATCTTAACTGCCAGAGTAGGGATTGAACCCACACCCCTTGCATTGAAAGCCAAAGTCTCAACCACTGGACCACCAAGGAAGTCCCCCTCTCCCTTTCATATCTCCTCCTTTTCTCCCTCTGCTTGAGCTTTTCCATGCTGTTGCACTACCCACCCTCTTTAAAAAAAATCCATCCCACTTCTCTATCTGGTTACAGCTCAAACACAGCAAAGCCTTAAAGCAAAATCCTTTAAAAACATTATCTACCTGCCTACAGCTCCTCATCTCCTTGGATGAGTCTAATCAAGTTGCAGGCAAGATGTTGGCTGAGCTGAAAATGTTGAACTAGGTGGTTCTCAACAATTTTTTAAATTCCATGACATTCTGTGGTGCGTTGAATAGCCCTGAATAATTAATTCCCAACCTGAGATCCTTTGCAGAACGGTTTTCTCTGCTCACAAGCAATGCCTAGCCCAACCCTCCAGGCAAAAAGTAAGCTTTATTGATGTTTCTCTACTGCCCTCTTGTGGTCATTCCTCATATTGCTTCAGTTCTAAGAAGGAATTCATTGGGTATTTATGAAGTGGGGGGTGGAGTGTTAATTAATTAAGCGAGGGTTTACTAGGAGTAGGGGCTTCCCTTGCAGCTCAGTCGGTAAAGAATCTGTTTGCAGTGCAGGAGACCCGGGTTCGATCTCTGGGTCGGGAAAATCCCCTGGAGAAGGATGGGGATGTGCAACCCACTCCACTATTCTTGCCTGGAAAATCCCATGGACAGAGGAACCTGGTGGGCTGCAGTCCATGGGATTGCAGAAAGTTGGGTAGGACTGAGCAACTAACACTTTACTTCACTACGGTGGGAGATAAGTGCGTGTGTACTGAGTCACTTTAGTTGTGTCCTACTCTATGACCCTATAGACTGTAGCCCACCAAGTTCCTCTGTCCATGGGAATTCTCCAGGCAATTACCATTTCCTTCTCCAGGGGATCTTCCCAACCCAGGGATCCAACCCATGTCTCTTGCATCTCCTGCATTGGCAGGTAGGTTCTTTACCACAAGTGCCACCTAAAAAGCCCAGTGGGAGATACACATTCATGCCATTCTTCTCTGTGGAGTTCACTCCTTCTTTAGAAGTAAGACACTCAGCCCAGAAGTGCATTCTGCAGCAGCACATACTGACACAGAGCTGGATCACAGGTCTGCCTTCACTCCTTACACACACCACTCTCACCACCACCATCACCACCATCTCTGTCATCTGCATCATGCCCACCACCACCGCTGCCAACACCACCCAAAGGTGGAAGCTGTCAGATCACATGGACTTTTGAAATGGAAGTTAACAAACAGAGCAGTTTAGCTATAAAACCTAATGTTTGTACAGAGCTTTTCATTTTGCAAAGAATGTTCACAAACACTCATTGAAACCTTGCAACAGTCTTAAGAAGTGAAGTACTATTGCCATCCTTGTATTTACTTTGCTCTTGAAAATTTTAATACAGAAAAGTAAAAAGGTAATATAACACATACCCACATATGTGCTACCCAGAATTAACAAATGCTAATGTTTTGTCATATATACTGGAGACTTTTTTTTAGAAAAGCCCAGGAGATAATTAGACATTAGAACTTACACTTTCTCCTATCTTCCTCATTTACTGTATTGTTATTTTTAAATCATTGGAGTTTATGAAATTTATTCTAGCTAGATTTTCCATAGTGGTTTCATCTCAGTTATATACCTTAGTGGATGAAATGCTTCTGCCTTTTTTATTAATATGATGGCTTCTCTCTTTCCTAGCTCTCTAGAGGTCTTTCAGGAGGTAGCTTAGAGTAAGCCCCCTACACACGAACGAGTTCTGTTCTGAGAGCATGTCTGTAAGTCCAATTTGTTCATAAGTCTAACAAAGTTATCCTAGGTACTCAACTAACACAATCGGCTATATTTATAATACTTTTCACACAAATAATATATAACAAACACAAAAAATAAAACATTTTTAATCTTACAGTACAGTACCTTGAGAAATACACTAGTACAGTACAACAGCAGGCACACCAGGCTGGCATTGAGTGAACAGGCAAGAAGAGTTATTGACTGGAGGAAGGAGAAAAGGTGAGAGATGGTAGAGCTGAAGGGTCGTCAGCAACAGGAGACAGAGAACAAGCTGAGATGTCACTCATGACTGACGTTGATGGCATGGGTTCTGGTTCCTTGCTAGATTCAATTGTTCACGTCTTTGGAAGTTTGAAACTTGGAATTCATATGTAGGGGACTTAACCGTGTTCAGTAATGGTTCATGAGTGCTCTGACCCCTGAGTTCCTTCCAGCTTTAGAGTGGTCACCTCCTGCCTTTGTATTTGAATGACAAGTTCACAGTTTATTTATTTATTTATTTATTTAAGCTCACAGTTTATAATCTTCTTTGGTCTGCACTCTCTTTACCTAAGTTCCTTAGAGATACTACTTTGCTGTCTTTCTCACAGTAAATGTCATAGAAAAGTTGGCGATCACATAATTTCTTCTTGGTGAAAACTTGCTTTTTTATCTTTGTTTTTAATGTAATATAGATGCTGATAACTTCTTTTTTTTTGTTTTTTTGAAACTCAGTAGCTTCACTAGGATATGTCTGTGTTGACTATTCTGCTTCAATCTTTCCTGAACTGCAAGGTACCTTTTAAAACTGAGGATTTGAGTCTTCCTTTATTTTTTATTAAAGCTTTCTCTTTTTTATGTCTTTAGATTTGTTGTGGTGGTTCTGTTTTCTTCTTCAGGGGCACCAGTTATCGGCATGATGGATATCCTTTGTTATAAAAATCTCTCAGCTTTTCCCTGATAACTTCGGGTTCTTTATTCTTTTTCCATTTTATTTGGATAGTTTTCCTAAGCCTTTCTTTAGTGTTCCTACCTGTGATTTCAGTTCTATCTGTTCTCTTTTTGGCATCTTTAAATTGACAGTCATTTCATAACGTTTTTTTTCTTCTTCCACATCTTCCCTGAGATTTGACAATTCTTTTTCATCTCTTCTGCTGTATTATGACCTCTTCTATAATTCTTTGTAGCCTTTTTCTGAAGTCTTAGTGCCTTTAAAAAAAAAAATATGAGGAAAGTAAGTCAGAAAGAAAAAAACAAAAAAAAAATGATACAGATGATCTTATTTGCAAAACAGAAACAGAGAGGCAGATGTAGAGAACAAATGCATGGATTTGTTATATACACTATTGATACTCTGTATAAAATAGGTAACTAATGAGAACATATTGTATGCCACAAGGAACTCTACTTCAGGCTCTGTGGTGACCTGAACGGGGAGAAAGTCCAAAAGGGAGGAGACATATGTGTATATATGGCTGATTCATTTTACTGTACAGCAGAAAATATCACAGCATTGAAAAGCAACCATAATCCAATAAAAATTAATCAAAAAATTACTAACAAAAAAAGATAAAGAATTGGGGGGAAAGTATGTTTGCATTGTTCTGCTTCCTGGAGTAATTCTCCAGAAACGCACTTTTCTATCTGTTACTTTGCTGTTATTTCTGGTCCTGTTTGTCGCCCCTCCTTTCATCATCCAGGTCACTGATTTGCAGGATTCGGGACAGTGGGGAGCTTGGAACAAGGCATCTCCAGAGCTTTTCCATCACTTTTCCTGGGCGCATGCTGGAAACAGGCTTCTGCTCAGCAGCCTTCAAGGTGATCAAGCAGACAGCAGTTTTTAGCAGTACCCCACCAGCTGCAGGCCTGCTGGGGGTAAGATCTTGTATCATCAGAATCACAAAGCTGATTGTCCCCCATACCCCTCATCCACTCGTCACATCTCCTGTCCATCTGTCTGACAAGCCTCCCCTCCAACCCCCTCCCTGACCACGCTGAGATGGGCAAGAGAGTAGGAGTCACCGCCGCCACTCTTCATGGCTCTGAGGTGCCATCACTCCAAGCTCTGCTGCTGGACCATTCAATGTAATATTCCTTCTCTAAGGAAAGCCCAAAATGGGGACAGTTTCAACCCCTGGGTCAGGAAGATCCTTGGAGAAGGGAATGGCAGCCCACTCCAGTATTCTCGCCTAGATGATCCCATGGACAGAGGAGCCTGGTGGGTACCGTCCATGGGGTCGCAAAAAGTCAGACACAGCTTAGCAACTGAGCACACACATCCAGGGAGGTTCTAACTACAGCTTGCTACTGCCACAAGAGCTGGAAAAACAGGTTCTCCCCAAACTTTTTTCCAGGAACAATCATTCAACTGTGTTAGGCTGCACTTGGTTGTGAGTTTGGTCAGGCAGGTTCTACCTGCATTCTTACAATAATAATCATTCTTACAATAATTGGCCTTCAATTCTATTCTGTTAGATACTGAGATAATTACCTCGATTTAATTTAGTTGTTTTTCTGGCAAGCCTTCGTTTTATTTTTAACATTCCTATGTCTTTTAATGCATGTCTCAAAACATATTATTGGATCTTATATTTTTTATCTAATCACAGTTTCCCAGTTAATTAACTACATTTATTATAATCATTCTTTCATTAGAAATATACAAAGGTACTTCTTTTTTTCCCTATTTTCACTTACTATGCTTTATTTATTTATTTATTTGCCTCCTTTCCATTTTTCCTTGGATAGATCAAGTTTTCCTTTACTGATTCCAAAATTATTTTTTCCAATTTTGTTTTTATGGTGGCTGCTTGCTTTTAACTTAAGGCCCAAACTCATATCTACTTATGTCTATTGATTTCTTAAACTTACCATCCTCATGTTCTGTCTCTCTGCCTGCATTTTAAACTTTTCCAAACTTATTCAAAATGGTAGTGCTTGGTTGGCATGTGTGTATTTTCTTTCCTCTTTTCTCTAGCTATATATTGGCCTTTTTTGGCAGCGAAAGTGTGGAGCCTTAACCACTGGACCACCAGGGAAGTCTTTGCCCTAGATTTTTAAACAACAATTAACATCAGTTCTCATACATGTTATGGCTGTCTCTGAGGTTTAGTTCTCTTCTCTGCTGTGGTCCCACATGCCTGAGACCATCAGTGGAATTTCATGTTTACAGTTTGGTTAGACATCAGTGTCTAAATTCAGGGGTTATTTTGTTCTTGCCTTTTCTATTTTAAAAATATGACTTCATCTTCTTCTTGCATGCAATGTTGCTGTTGTGAAATCTAACTTCACTCTGATTGATGGAGGAGTTGTTCTTTCTTTCTGAAGGCATTTAGAATCTCCTATTTGACTTTGGAATTCTTACATGTCCATGTCCATGTGGGGGTTCACCTTCTCAGTTCTCAACCCTGTTTGTCATGTCACTCCATGAGCCTTTCGCTCTGAGATCTTACATCTTTCTTTAATTCTGATAAACATATTTTTATTATTTCTTCTAGTATATTTTTTCTGCTTCAGGTTCACCTCTTATCCATCTCCTACCATTTTTACTTTTCATATCTCTTAGCTTTTTTTCCCGTTCTTTTTGCCTTCTAGGAGGGTCTTCATACACATCAGCTCTATTTCATGCTTTTGTCTTCTCTGAGGGTGGCCTTCATTTCTAGTTTTTAATTTCTCATCTGTAACATTTTCACTTGTTTTTTATTACAACTTTGTTTTACAGCTGAACATAACCAACATTTTCTCTTTTGGGTTACTTCCCTGGTGGATCAGACAGTAAAGAGTCTGCCTGAAGTGCAGGAGACCTGGGTTTGATTCCTGGGTTAGTGTTGCAGAAACCAGTACTCAAGAAACCAAGCACCACACTCGGAGAGTTGGAGAACTCAGGTTTATTATGCCGGTGGGCCCAGAGGAGTTAACACTTCAAGCTCTGAGCCCTGAACAGAGGGATTACAGAGTTTTTATAGACAGACTGTATTGGGCAACACTAGCTGTTAACAGACTGGTTTAAACTAAGGGGTTTCAATGACTGTGGCTTTGTAGTAGAGCCTGAAGTCAGGCAGGTTGATTCCTCCAGTTCCATTCTTCTTTCTCAAGATTGCTTTGGCTATTGGAGGTTTTGTGTATTTCCATACAAATTGTGAAATTATTTGTTCTAGTTCTATAAAAAAAAAATACTGTTGGTAGCTTGATAGGGATTGCATTGAATCTGTAGATTGCTTTGGGTAGTATAGCCATTTTGACAATATTGATTCTTCCAATCCATGAACACAGTGTATTTCTCCATCTATTTGTGTCTTCTTTGATTTTTTTGTCAGTGTTTTATAGTTTTCTATACATAGGTCTTTTGTTTCTTTAGGTAGATATACTCTTAAGTATTTTTTTTCTTTTTGTTGCAATGGTGAATGGTATTGTTTCCTTCATTTCTCTTTCTGTTTTCTCATTGTTAGTGTATAGGAATGCAAGGGGTTTCTGTGTGTTAATTTTATATCCTGCAACTTTACTATATTCATTGATTAGCTCTAGTAATTTTCTGGTAGAGTCTTTAGGGTTTTCTATGTAGAGGATCATGTCATTGGCAAACAGTGAGAGTTTTACTTCTTCTTTTCCAATCTGGATTCCTTTTATTTCTTATTCTGTTCTGATTGCTGTGGCCAACACTTCCAAAACTATGTTGAATAGTAGTGGTGAGAGTGGGCACCCTTGTCTTGTTCCTGACTTTAGGGGAAATGCTTTTAATTTTTCACCATTAAGGATAATGTTTGCTGTGGATTTGTCATATATAGCTTTTATTATGTTGAGGTATGTTTCTTCTATTCCTGCTTTCTGGAGAGTTTTTTTTTTATCATAAATGGATGTTGAATTTTGTCAAAGGCTTTCTCTGCATCTATTGAGATAATCATATGGTTTTTATCTTTCAACTGGTTAATGTGGTGTATTACAGTCATAAGTCATCAAGACAGTATGGTACTGGCACAAAGACAGAAATATAGATCAATGGAACAAAATAGAAAGCCCAGAGATAAACCCACATACCTATGGACACCTTATCTTCGAAAAAGGAGGCAAGAATATACAATGGAAAAAAGACAACTTCTTTAACAAGTGGTGCTGGGAAAACTGGTCAACCACTTGTAAAAGAATGAAACTAGAACACTTTCTAACACCATACACAAAAATAAACTCAAAATGGATTAAAGATCTAAATGTAAGACCAGAAACTATAAAACTCCTAGAGGAGAACATAGGCAAAACACTCTCTGACATAAATCACAGCAAGATCCTCTATGACCCACCTCCCAGAATATTAGAAATAAAAGCAAAAATAAACAAATGGGACCTAATGAAACTTAAAAGCTTCTGCACAACAAAGGAAACTATAAGCAAGGTGAAAAGACAGCCCTCAGAATGGAAGAAAATAATAGCAAATGAAGCAACAGACAAAGGATTAATCTCAAAAATATACAAGCAACTCCTGCAGCTCAATTCCAGGAAAATAAATGATCCAATCAAAATATGGGCCAAAGAACTAAACAGACATTTCTCCAAAGAAGAAATACAGATGGCTAACAAACACTTGAAAAGATGCTCAACATCACTCATTATCAGAGAAATGCAAATCAAAACCACAATGAGGTACCACTACATGCCAGTCAGAATGGCTGCTATCCAAAAGTCTACAAGCAATAAATAAATGCAGAAGAGGGTGTGGAGAAAAGGGAATCCTCTTACACTGTTGGTGGGAATGCAAACTAGTACAGCCACTATGGAGAACAGTGCGGAGATTCCTTAAAAAACTGGAAATAGAACTGCCATGTGACCCAGCAATCCCACTCCTGGGCATACACACCGAGGAAACTAGATCTGAAAGAGACACGTGTACCCCAGTGTTCATCGCAGCACTGTTTATAATAGCCAGGACATGGAAGCAACCTAGATGCCCATCAGCAGACAAATGGATAAGAAAGCTATGGTAGATATACACAATGGAATATTACTCAACCATTAAAAAGAATACATTTGAATCCATCCTAATGAGATGGATGAAACTGGAGCCCATTATACAGAGTGAAGTAAGCCAGAAAGATAAACGCCAATACAGTATACTAATGCATATACATGGAATATAAAAAAATGGTAACAATAACCCTATATGCAGGACAGAAAAAGAGACACAGATGTAAAGAACAGACTTTGGGACTCTCTGGGAGAAGGTGAGAGTGGGATGATCTGAGAGATAGTATTGAAACATGTATATTATCAAGTGTGAAACAGATCACCAGCCCAGGTCGGATGCATGAGACAAGTGCTCAGGGCTGGTGCACTGGGAAGACCCAGAGGGATGGAATGGGGAGGGATGTGGGAGGGGAATCAGGATGCGGAACACATGTAAATCCATGGCTGATTCATGTCAATGTATGGCAAAAACCACTACAATATTGTAAAGTAATTAGCCTCCAACTAATAAAAATAAATGAAAAAAAATAAAAATAGTGCCACTTCAAAAAACAAATAAATAAACTAAGGGGTTTCACTCACGTGGGAACAGTGGTCAAAATGGGGAGGGGGATGCCTGACCTGGGCAGGCATGATTAAGCAGGTTTGTAGGGGCTGGGCAATTACAAAAATCAGGACAAGGGTGAGTGAGATAAAATTCAGTTCCTAGTATTGCAAATCCCCACTTTTTGAGACTACATGACCTACGTAATCTAGACTTTGCAAGGGGCAAGCCGAGTTACAGATGCAGAAGGAGAACGAAGTTATGTAAAATTTTAACTTTTCCTCTTCTCTGGGGAGATCTCCTGGAGGAGGAAATGGCAACCCACTCCAGTATTCTTGCCTGGAGAATCCTATGGACTGAGGAGCCCAACAGGCTACAGTCCATGGAGTCGCAAAGAGTTGTGCCGGGGTCCAGCCCAAGCGGGTCCAGGAGTACCCAAGGGATGAGTGGCATCGTCAAGGAAGGACACACACAGAAGGTCACATGGAAGAAAAGGTTCTTTATTTTTAGGACAGCTCAGTTTTTATAGAATTGTTTTTCTTGCCTCCCCCCTACCATCACCCCATGTTACATCAGATGTTGGTTTCATAGTCCCATCAACATTTTCCTCATATCTTTCCCAATGACTTCATCTGGAACAATCCTGATTACAGGGTTTTTTCCTTGAATGTCCTGTACACAGTGTTCTTGCCTCAATGGCCTAACATTTTCACTCTGACAAAAACAATGCTCCATAGATTCCAGATATAGTATGAATTCTTTGGACAATAAAACAATACATGGGAAGGGTTATGAAAAACATGTTTGACATTTCTGAGAATAGTACCATGTGAAAACCCTGATATTTTTCTTTACCTGAGACCACAAAACCTCAGTCTACAATATTTAACTATGAAGCAACAAAACACCTCTATTAATATGAGGTACTGGCAGTGTGGCTGGTTAATATAAATCTTCTATTGAAATCCTATGTTACACATTTTCTAATTCTACAAAAATACGTATAATGTTCTATGTTTATTAAGGGAATGGAAACAGTGGACAAATAGCAGCACTGAAATAGCAACAATGAAAACCTCTCAACCAAGGAGCAAGTAAACTGAAGCAGTACATCTACTTCTGAATCTAAATGTCTTTACTATTTTCTAATCTGGAATATCTTAATCTACTAAGCAAGCAGCTGATCTATACCTGTGGCCTTTTCCTTATTTCTGCCCATAGCCATACCCTCGGCTTGGGCACAGATCGTTGGGCTCGGTGACGATGGTCATGTCCTGGGCAGGAGCAATCATGAGCATTTCTATACTGTGGAAAACTACACTGACCAAATCCATGGCTACATACCACCCTTTCATATCTATTTGTCCAAAGAGGAGGATCTGTGAGATATCTAAATAAACCTTTCATTCCTGGTTGCTCATAAGGCTCTCAGTGACCTGGAGGCATGGTGGGTCTAGGCTTTGGGGGATAATTCCTGATAGGCTTGGGTTATTCCAGGGAGGCCTGATTACTACATATTACATTTCCAAGATTTAGTAGAAAGCACAATAACAGTAAGACAGAAAGAGAAAGGGGACAAACTGGGTTCCTCTCTCATCTTGTGACCTTGTCCCGGCCTGGGTGCGTCCCGGCAGGTCTCCACGGAGTTGGATACAACTGAGTAAATAACACTTTCTCTTTTAGAGTATATTTACTATGTTACTTAAAACGGAGATCTGGGACAACCTAGAGAGGTGGGATGGGGTGGGAGATAGGAGGGAGGTTCAAGAGGGAGGGGACATATCTATACCTATGGCTGATTCATATTGATGTATGGCAGAAACCATCACAATATTGTAATTATCCTCTAATTAAAAATAAATAAATTAAAAAATAAAAAAGTATAATCAGAAGAAAAATGTGTAAAAAACAATTTGGCTCCACATGATCCAACAATTTTGCTTCAAACAATAGTTTGGATGGTGGTCAAGGGGTTGTGTTTCTTCTTTGTTCATCTTGGGAGTCTGGTTGTTTCTGCCTGGGTATGCATGTTCTGTTGGGGTCTGGGATGTTTTATGAGCAAGTGCTAAAGACCAGGCTCTGGTCGGTGTCTCCCTAGAGAAGTTAAGGAGATGTCGGGGGAAGGATATTCCCCAGGAAGGAGTATCACAATGAGTAGCCCTCATTATCTGATACTGGGTTGGCCAAAAAGTTTTTTGAGTTTTCAAAACATCTTACGTAAAAACCCAAATGAAGTTTTGGCCAACCCAATACTTGGCAGATTGTTCACTGTTCACTTTATTTTATTGATTTATTCTAAATTTATTTTTGGCTGCACTGGGTCTTCGTTCTGAATTCGAGCTTTCAGCGTTACGGCAAATGGGGGCAGCTACTCTCTAGATACGGTGCATGGGCATTTCATTGTTGTGGTTCCTCCTGTTGTGGAGCATGGGCTTAGTTGTCCCACAGCACAGGGATCTTCCTCGACCAGAGACAGAACCTGTGTCCTCTGCATTGGCAGGCAGATTCTTAACCACTGGACCTGCAGGGAAGCCCTCAATGTTCACTTTAAACTCTCAGAAAGAAGAGTCTGGGGATGAGAGCAGCCTTAGTTTCTAATCCATCACCCCTTAGGGAGGGGTGTTCTCCCCTTAGGGAGGGGAGGACAGGAAAGAGGAGATGCCCTAGGGCAGCTGGTCAACCACCACTTGCATCCTGGAGAATGGGGCCTCCAATCTGCCCTGATTGTGGCCTACCCAAGGCACCTGTGGCCTGGCTGCTGACACTGAAATCATGTTAAAAGGTGGGTGGGGAGCATAGGAGCCTCAAGGCAAAATGCAGGAGAGGTGGGCACAGAGCATCAGGGAGCTTCTAAGAGGAACCAGTCATATTATATTGGTTAATCCAGGTAGTGGAACATAAGGATGTGTTATTCTGTTTATCACTATACTCCAAACATGGGGAAAGTCCCTGGTGGTTCAGTGGTGAATCCACCTGTCAGTGCAGGAGACACAGGTTTGATCCCTGGGTCGGGAAGATCTCCTGGAGGAAGACAAATGGCAACTCACTCAAGTATTCTTGCCTGGAGAATTCCATGGACAGAGAAGCCTGGCAGCCTACAATCTATGGGGTCACAGAGAGTCAAACATGACTGAGCAACTTATACAACAACGAATACTCCAAACATACTTCATTAAAAATCTCTTATCTATACTTCGTACTTAACTTTAAGAGAGAAGAAATACCATCAAAACTCTATGAACAGGTATAAATAGGATTTATCTTTCAAGCTAAGTAAGCGTTACAGAGTTTCTTTCCAGGGGGGCTGTTTATTTTGTTCCCTACATGGCACTAGTAACACTTAAAACATCTTAGGATTTCAGATTTTTGGGTTTTTTTTTTTTTTTTTTTTTTTTTTAGGAAAGACATGATATCTGCCCTCAAGACCTACTATTTAGATATTTGATCAGTATGCATTTGCTTTTTACTAATGGGAAAGGCTGTTCATCTAACAACTAACACATATTAAGAGCTTAGCATCTATCAGGCGTTATTCTACACACTAGGAATACAGCAGTAAACAAAGGCCCTGCCTTCATGGAGTCTGCATCTTTATGAGGTAAGCACGACAATAAGCAGACAAGTAAACCTATCTGTGGGTGGTGATACATGACATACAGAGAAGTAAAGCCAAGACAGACACGGACGGCCAGGGCCACGTGAGACGATGCCATGTTAAATAAAGTCATGAGGGGAGACCTCACAGCTAACATGAGACTGGTCAGGAGGAGCTCATGCAGGTAACAGGGAGAAGGTGTTCTTACAGAGGAAACAGTCTGTGCAAAGGTCCTGGGGTAGGGGCATAGCCTGGTGTGATGGGAATAGCAAGCCAGGAGGACATGAAAGGAGAGAGTGGATGGCATAGGGTAGGGGCTTCCCAGGGCCAGAGGCTGAGGCACCAGGTGCTTCAGGACTTCACCACCACGGTAGGGACTTAGCCGTGAACTGAGAGGAACATGCACGACACAGGGAAGGTTCTGACCAGAAGGATCTGATTTACATTTTAAGGAGACCACTGCGGCTGCTGTGGACATGACCTTGAGACAGCCACTCAGTACTGTTCTTTTTCTGTTCTGAGCCCCTATATTTAAATGAAATGATGGCTCAGTCATTCAGAGTAACCACTAGAGTCTGAGACCATGAAGTCACCAGCTCCCTACTTCACTGTTTTCATTCAGCTGAGAGGAGAGTAACTTACTGACCCCTCCACAAACATCCACACAGACCCATCTCTGAAGCATCTCTTGCTCTGTCACACTCTAATTATTTATATGCATGCCAGTGATCCCCATTAAGCTGTGAGCTTCTTTAGGGACACCAAGAGTGGATATATGTGTATGTACAACTGATTCACTTTTCTGCTCAGGAGAAACTAACACAATGTTGTCAAGCAATTATACACCAATAAAAAATTAATTTAAAAAAATTACCTTAGAGCCTGTTACACAGAGTGAAGTCAGAAAGAGAAAAACAAGTATTATATATTAACACATATATGTGGAATCTAGAAAAATGGTACAGGTGAACCTGTTTGCAGGGCAGGAATAGAGAAGCAGACTTAGAGAACAGACTTGTGGACACAGCGGGGAAAGGAGAGGATGGGACAAACTGGGAGAGTAGCACTGATACATCGGAGAAGGCAATGGCACCCCACTCCAGTACTCTTGCCTGGAAAATCCCATGGACGGAGGAGCCTGGTAGGCTGCAGTCCATGGGGTCGCGAAGAGTCGGACACGACTGAGTGACTTCATTTTCACTTTTCACTTTTATGCATTGGAGAAGGAAATGGCAACCCACTCCAGTGTTCTTGCCTGGAGAAGTCCAGGGATGGGGTCACACAGAGTCGGACATGACTGGTGACTTAGCAGTAGCAGTAGCAGTAGCAATAGCACTGATACATAGACACTGCCATGGGTAAAACAGGGAGCTGATGGGAAGCTGCTGTCTAGCACAAGGAGCTCAGTTCGGTGCTCTGTGATCACCTCGAAGGGTGGGATAGGGTGGAAGGGAGGTCCAAGAAGGTCGGGATATATGTACGCTTTACAGCTGACTCATGTTGTTGTACAGCAGAAACCAACTGTAAAACAATTATCCTCCAATTAAAAATAATAAAATATTACACCTAAAAAAGACCCCAATGCTGGGAAAAGACTCTGGTGCTGGGAAAGACTGAGGACAAAAGGAGAAGGGTGCGGCAGAGGATGAGATGTTTAGATGGCATCACTGACTCAATGGACATGAGTTTGAGCAAACTCCAGGAGATAGTGGGGGACAGAGCATCCTGGCAGGCTACAGTTCATGGGGTCACAAAGAGCCGGAGACGACTTAATAACTGAACAACGCCTAAGAAAATTAATTTAAAAAAAAAGAAAGAAAGACACAAGTCTCTATGGTGCTCACACTCAGATTTTATTAGCCGGAGTCCCACCTCCGAGGAGATACATAGCCAGCCAAGGCACCCAGCTACCATCCTGTTCTTGCTTCCAGGGCTGATTCCAGGGCTCCCCTGGGGTGGGGTTTCTGCAAAGCCGCTTCAGGGCCTGGTTTCCACAGATACAGAGAGCTCAAGGGAAGGAAGCCCAAACTCAGGGCCCAGTCTTTTCCACAGGGGAGAGGACACAGAAGCCAAATGGGCTGTGCGTCATGGAGCAAAGAGAGAGAGCCCTGAGCTGTGCCTTGGAGAACGGGGCACTTGGGGTTTCTCCTGCTGGCCAGGCCACTGGATGGCGGCCTGCCTGCCCCCCACAGTAGCCAGTCCCTGCCTAGTCAGACCCTTTCTGCACTCACTGTTGCACATATAAGGCAGCTCGATGCCTCCTGCTAACTGGGCTCTATGAGCTCCAGCTGCTGGAGGACAAGGGCCAAGCATCTGATTAGAAGGTGAGGTGACAGGGCATCCATCCTGGGGTACACCCACCAGCTCGCAGGAGCCTGAGGCCTGGGGGGGCTGCTCTGTCCCAGGGTGCAAGGGGCTTGGGAGCAGAGCACCCCCACTAGGAGTGGACCGTCCTGCCGATGGGCCGTTTCTCTGTGAAGAAGCTTTTTAGCAGCAGCACCTGGCTGAAGCTGACCACAAATAGGGCAATGGTCTCGCCGATGGACCAGTAAGAGACTCGGCTGTTGAGGTCTTCTGCGCGGGCCCGGTCCTGTGCTTCCCGGAGCCGGTAATGCTTCTGGGAGTCGATCACCGTCTTCAGGGCCTCATGGATGGTCACACAGGCGGACTCCATCTGGGCGGGAAGAGAAAAGCGGTCGCTGCTGACCTTTAGAAAAGAAGACTGGAAACTGGCACACACAAAGCAAACTTTGTCATCAACATCCTAGGTACTACTGAGTGCTAACGATGTGTCTGCGCGAAGTGTCTGACACGGTTTTATTCATAATAAGTCTAATTGAGGTTCAGAAAGGTCAAGTAACTTGTCCAGAGTCACAGAGCTAGGAGATGGCAGAAGTGTGAAAGTGTTAGTCGCATCTCCGTCGTGTCTGACTCTTTGTGACCCATGGACTGTAGCCCTCCAGGCTTCTCTGTCCATGGGATTCTCCAGGCAAGAATACCAGAGTGGGTTGCCATTTTCTTCTCCTGGTGATCTTCCCAACCCAGGGATCGAACCTGGGTCTTCCACATTGTAGGCAGATTCTTTATCATCTGAGCCACCAGGGAAGCCACATATAAACTCAACTGTCAGGGCTGCTCCCAATGCAGAGGACCTGGGCTGAATCCCTGGTCGGGGGACTAGGTTCCACATGCCACAACTAAGATCTGGCGCAGGCAAATAAATAAATAAATAATATTTAAACTCAACTGTCTGAGTCCTGAGACTATGCTTTCAACCACTGCCCTGTGTTCTTTTTTTTTCCCCACCCTCTTATTTAATACTTACCATATCCCTGACAGACTGGGATCATTACCCCCAGTGCTAAGGAGGGCTGACTGATTGCTTACTGCACATATTAATGAGGAAATTGAGGCTCAGAGAGGCTACGTGACTTGCCTAACGTCACAGAGCAAATTAATGGCAGGGCACGACATAAATTCCATCTGGACTCCAAACCTACCCTGGTGGCTCAGATGGTAAAGACGCCTGCAATGCAGAAGACTCGGGTTCAATTCCTGGGTCAGGAAGATCCCCTGGAGGAGGGAATGGCTACCCACTCCAGTATTCTTGCCTTGGACAGAGGAGCCTGGGGGGCTACAGGCCATGGGGTCGCAAAAAAGTCAGATGTGATTAAGAGACTGACACCTTCACTTTATTTCTGAATCTACCACTCATTCTATTACAAAACTGCTGCCTACACTTCTAGGCATACATACAAATAAATGAAAACATACATTTCTCATGTACATAGACCCACACACACATACAAACGAGGGCAAAGACACAGACATGTGTGTCCGTCAGCACATACAAATGCATACACTCACATGTAACATGTGCTACTTCACAACTTCCTTTACTTGCTAAACTGCCATGTGTAGCCGGCAGAATTTTGACTATTTCCCCACCACCACTACCAAGGTCCCTGCTCTAACCCTAGGAAGCTGTGAATACAGTGAGCTGTGACTATGACGATTATATGTCACAGCTGAGACTGTCCAGGGGGCCTGAGAGCCCCTCAAAACAGGGAGATTTCTCAAGCTGACAGCTGAAGAAGTCAGAGAGGCTGGACACAAGAGAATTCAGGGCACTGCTGCTGGCTCTGAAGATAGAGAAGGTCACATGCAAGGAACAGAAAAAGAACTCTAAGAGCAAAGAGCATGACAGCCAGCTGCAAGGAACTCAATTCTGCCAACCACCTCATTGAGTGTGAGATGGCCCGGAGTCTCCAGAGGACAGCCCAAACCCACCAGGACCTTGACTTCAGCCCTGAGAACTTGAGCAAAGCCTCTAGAACTGTGAGATAATAAATGGCTATTATTTTCAGCCATTTGTAGTAATTACTGACTCAGCAATGGAAAACTAAGACATTATGCCTGTGAAAAAACATGTGTCCTTACTCACTGGCAACCTCTAAAACATCATTTCATTCAAAACCTAGAAAACTCTATATGGACAATGGGTTCATGTGCTACAGAAGTTCATAAGCACCCAACAGACAACTGCTTCCCAAACTGGAAAGGTGAACTGTTCATAAAGTTCAATATAAGAAGCTAGAAGCTGGGGCTTCCCTGGTGGTCCAGTGGCTAAGGCTTTGTGCTTACAATGCAGGCAGCCTGGGTTCTATCCCTGGTCAGGGAACTAGATCCCACATGCTGAAACTAAAGATCCTGTTTGCTGTAACTAAGACCCAGCACAGTCAAAGAAATAATTTTCTTTTTTTTTTAAAAGATGAGTGGATCTGGGAGCCATTTAGAGACTTGGTAACAAGTCTCTAAAAATCAGTGGGATGAAATCAGTGGGATGGACAGAGATACACATATATATGTGTATACTTGCATATGAATGGCCATGTGTATATGCATGTATATGCATGTGTACATATATGCACACACACATTCAATATGTATAAATCCACATTTTGCTTTTTAAATACAAGGGAAGGGCTCCCTTTCCAGGCTAGAATTCCATCCTGTGTTTACTTCCATCGCACCCTCATTCAGAAACCCAAGGTGTACATTTCATTCACTTGAACTGGGTGCTCCTAGGACCCCTGGGCCCTGGCCTGAGCATTCAGCAGTACAGGTTGATACCTCCAGCCTCCTCCCAGAGTCGAGGAGAGTCACTGGAGAAGCAGTGAGGTTGGGGTTGGCAGGGAGGAAGAGAGACAGAGGAGGACACAGAAATCACAGGTGCAGATGTCCTGGGCAGAGGACATGTCACATGTGCCATGGAAGGCATAATTTCAGAGGCTTGGCTCACATGTCACTGGCCAGAACAGCACCACGAGTCTCTGAAGAGGGCCTGAGGCCTTACAGGAACAACCTCAGACCTTTATAGGAACAACCTCAGACCCAATCTGAGGTTGGGTCAGTCCTGACCAATCTGAGGGAAGGAGGTCAGTCCTCAGAGGTAACAGAGCAAGAGGTGGTGTTCTACAATCTTCCTGGCGTCTGGAACCAGCAAACCCCTTCAAAACCTAGCATGGGCCCCCAGAGACCGAAAACAACATGACACCAAGATCCACAGACACTGAGAGCAGCCCCTTACCGGAGGAACATCCCTCCTCCCCTTCCTCAGGGACCTGCCGTTGTTGTTTGCCTAAGACACCAATTCCGCTTGTTCCCACAAAGTTTCAGTTAAGCCGCCTAGCCAGCTTGCTTCCTGCCCAGCAGGAAGTCAGCAGAGGCCCTTCTCTTGCAAACAGCTCTGTCTGCCCAGGGCCAGGGGTCCCCAGCTCTCCCAGAGTGTGACTTTCACCTTGCTGAGACCTCCAGCCCTGCTGGTTCCCAGTGTCCCGAAGCCTCGTGGGGATGGTGGGCACTACTCCATCCCGACAGGTGGTCTCTGGAGACACTCTGACCGATCCTTCCACCCCTAGGACCATCCCTTTCCTGCATCCCATGCCCACTCCCATGCTATCTCCACCACCTGCTGGTGCCCAGGTCTTCATTCTGTAACTGTCAGGAAATTCACTCAGCCTCACCTCTTCAGGGCTTCCACAGATAAAAGCAACTTCCCGACATATGATCCTTCAAGTTGCAAACTTTCAAAGATGCAAATGTGCATGCCATCAACATCTGGCGTGACAGTGCAGCTTACCCTCCGTCTCCTATTGCTGATGACCCTTCAGCTCTACTATCTCCCACATCCACTCCCTCCTCCAGACAGTAACTCTTCTTGCCTGTTCACTTGATGCCAGCCCCTGTGTACCACCTGTTGTACTGTACTCCTGTACTTTTCAAGGTACTGTACTATAAGATTGAAAATGTTTCCTTTATTTTTTGTGTTTGTTTTTTATGTATTATTTGTGTGAAGAGTATTATAAACCTATATAGATGATTTTGTTAGTTGGATACCTGACCAACTTTGTTGGACTTAGGAACAAACTGGACTTATGAATGCATTCTCAGAACAAAACTTGTTCATATATAGGAGACTTACTGTACTTGGTTCTTTAAATTCTTGAAGAACTAAAAGGCAGTGTCATGTGAGTTGGCCTCAGAGTAGAGTCAGGGAAACTTGAATCTTCCCTCGACCACCACCAAGGCAGCCCTGGACCTTGGACCTCTGTCAGAAGCCTCCAGTCTCCCCTAGGACCTGCCCAGACTCTCGGGATGCTGGGGGTGCTTCAAGCTTGGCCTCCCTCAGCAGAAATCCTGGCCCACACCTCTGTTAGAAGCCTGGTCGTTCTGGAACTCAGGGTGAAGACAGTTCCTCCTGCCTGGGACTCGGTCACTCTGGGTCCTGTTCTTTCCCCCTGAGGCTGATACTAGTGCCAGAGCACACAGCCTCTGGCTCAGTGCTGACCTGGACGAAGCCTCAGGGGAAGAGACGTGACAGCTGCAGGCAGAGAGGGGATCTGTGCTGAGCAAAGTTAAGATCGGGGCCCAAGAGGAAAGTGATGCCCTGAATACCTGCATCTGCTGTTCTCGTCACCTGGGAGGCCTTCTGTCCTCCCATGCCAGACATGCTCCTGGGCAAGCACTCACACTGTCACTTGTCAGCTAAGACTCTCCCTGCGAAGACTTCCCCAAACCTCCTGGAAGAGACAAGGGAAGTCCCTTCCCTGAGAACCCTCACCCTTAAATCACAGCTCTGGGACTTCCCTTGTGGCTTAGTGGTAAAGAAGCTGCCTGCCAATGCAGGAGATGTGAGTTTAATCCCTGGTCTGGGAAGATCCCACATGCCACGGGGCAAGCTAAGCCTGTGTGCCACAACTACTGAGCCTGTGCTCTAGAGCCCGGGAGCTGCAACTACCAAAGCCCACTTGCCCTAGAGCCCATGCTCTGCAACGAGAGAAGCCATTGCATTAAGAAGCCTGTGTACTGCAACCAGAGTAGCCTCCCGCTTGCTGCAACTAGAGAAAAGACCAAAGTAGAAGGAAATGTCTCTTCTGCGTCTGGGCAGAAGGAAGGATGAGGTCCCCAGATGCAGAAGAAGCAAGTGCAATCTCTCCTGCAACAAAACGCAACTCTGAGGCTCCAGGAAAGAATGTCTCTACTGCCCTAACCCACATAGCCTATTCTCTACTGACTAAAGGGTCATACAGTCAAAGCTATGGTTCTTCCAGTAGTGATGTTCAGATGTGAGAGTTGGATCATAAAGAAGGCTGAGCACCAAAGAACTGATGCTTTTGAATTGTGGTGCTGGAGAAGATTCTTGAGAGTTCCTAGGACAGTTGTGCTCAGTCAATCCTAAAGGAAATCAACTGTGAATATTCACTGGAAGGACTGATGCTAAAGTTGAAGCTCCAATCCTTTGGTCACCTGATGCAAAGAGCCAACTCACAGGAAAAGACCCTGATACTGGGAAAGACTGAGGGCAGGAGAAGGGGGAGACAGACAATGAGACGGTTGGATGCATCACTGAGTCAATGACATGAGTTTGAGCAAACTCTGGGAGATGGTGAGGGTCAGGGAAGACTGGCGTATGCAGTCTATGAGGTTGCAAAGAGTCAGACACAACTGAGCAACTGAACAACTGCACTAATCCACAAAGCCTTTTCTCTACTGGTTTCTTTTCCACTGTTTCAAGACGCAAATCTCTCAGCCCAGGTGGCGACAGTGATGAAGAATCCATCTGCCAATGCAGTCGAAGGAGGAGACGCGGGTTTGATCCTGGGTTAGAAAGATTCCCTGGAGGAGGAATTGGCAACCTGCTCCAGTATTCTTGCCTGGACAGTCCCATGGACAGAGCCTGGTGGGCTACAGTCCATGTGGAGGCAAAGAGTCGGACATGACTGAGCAACTGAGCATACACACAGCTCCTGGAAACTTACAAAATCTTCAGAACAGAAGCTATTTCATCAATGACCAACAGAACTCTTGAGAGGACACGTTGTGAAAGCTCTTACACATAAAGACACACCCTGGGCTGGACTGTCTATCAGCACTCATGTTGCCAAGTTCAAATGCAATGAGGTACAGCAGAACTCTCCACGTATGGGCACCAGCCACTTGGGACTACTGAGCACTAGACAGATGTGTTGCTACAGAGCAAACAAAGAAGTGAATTTTAGTTTAACATTAATGTCAATAGCCCTAAGCAGACAGTGTTTACTGACTGCACAGTGCAGTACTAACCTCCAGCTGCTCAGAGAATAAACCCATCATCAAAGTCACAGAGAAACGGAGCCTGTGGTCACTTTGGAGGGAAGCCCAGAAGGTGACCTGGTCTCACCAGAGATTCAGATGCTCTGGCTTCGGTTCTGGGACAGGTGCAGCCACAGATGGTCATTCTTGTCTTGGGGGCTTTCCTGGGTCCTGCCACTCAGTCACTCGACAAATATTTGGTGAGCTCCGATTCTGTGCCACACTCCATGCACCGGGGGCAGTGAGGGCCCAGGGGTAAATAACACAAGAGTTCCAGCCTGAGTCTGGGTATGGGAGGGAGGAGCTTGAACAGCAGGAGAGACTGATGGAGGAGGCTGAGGTTGAATTATAGTTAACCGTGAGAGCCACGGGTGACACAGATGACTATCTGTCCTCCAAAAGTGTCACCATTTCTCTGTCAGGATGTGGAGCTGTCACTAGGGGTCAACTGCCTAACGGGACTGTATATGCCAGCCTTCCTTCCATCCATCCAGACTGTCCACATGACTTTCTCAACAATGAGATATGAGCAGGGGTAATGGTGTCACTTCTGAGCCAGGGCTTTTAAAAAGCAGGTGGGGCTTTCTCATTCTCCCCATTTTTTGGTGGCAAGAAACATAGGACTCTGAAGCCCTAAGGGACAGTGGAAAGATGACCAGAAAGGAGCCTGGCTTCCTAAGTTACTCCACGGAGGAGAGTCCTCCACCCCCACCCCCACTCTCCAGATTATTGTTTGAGTAAAAATCAAAATTTCCATTGTGTTAAGCCATTGATATTTAGGATTTACTTGTGATAGCAGCTTGTGTTACCTTAACTGATATACCATACAAAGCAGGACTTTGTCTTTCTGGCGCAGATGTATTGAAAGAGCAGAGAAGCACGTACTGTGTGTGCTTTGAGAGCGGTGCTGAGTCAGACTAAATGGGAACGTGGGAATACCAGAGGAAAGTACTGCAGGGACACCGTTAAAGAATGGAGAGGAAGACCAAAAGGGGAACATGAGGTCTTCTAGGACTAGATGTGAACACAGGGGCAGAGCAAATACTGCGACTTCAGGCTGGGAGGTGGGTGGCTGGTGACTGCTCATCAGCCAAGACCAGGACAGACAAGGAGAAACAGGCTGGGGGTGGGGGTGGGAAGAGGGGGTTCATCTCAGACTCTTGGGGCTGATGTCCACTCACCTGGGTGAGAGCTGTGACTCTGTTCCCCATGTCTGGGAGAATGGGGGGCTCATCGCCCACTTGAAAGTCAAAGTAGACGGTTTTGTGAGAGAAGGTGGAAAACTCATTACTGAAGCAAAACTGATACACGCCCTTGACTTCGGCCTTGTGCGTGAAGCTGTCATACTGTTTCTTGGTTTCACTGTAGATGATGTTCCCCAGGGGGTCTTTCATAAAGCAGTCGACATCGTAGTGGCCTCCAGTGATGACCTGACAACCATAAAAGAGATCCACAGGCCGTTTTTTATCAGGGGGCAACCATCACTTACCAAATGCCAACCGGGCACTGTGATTAGATGTCACGAACATTGTTTTCATTTAGTCTTCACAACCTTCTAAAGCAGGTGCCATGACACTCCCCAATTCACAGAAGATGAGTCTGAGGCTGAGAGAGCTGAAGTGAACTGTTCATGTCACACAGTGTGAAAGCAACAGGGCTAAGACTTGGATCCATGTCTGACTGATTCCAAAAGTTTTGCTCTGCAAGAGTGCAAACAGCCATGGGATTTCCCTAGTGGTTCAGTGGTTAAGATTTTGCCTTCCTGGATACATGATATATATATAGCTGAGTCCCTGAGTTCACCTGAAACTACCACAACATTGTTAATTGGCTATACTCTAATACAAAATAAAAAGTTTTTAAAAAAAGACTTTGCTTTCCAATGCAGGGAGTGCAGGTTCAATCCCTGGTGAAGAAGCTAAGATACCACATGCCTAACAGCCAAACAACCAAAACACAGAACAGAAGCAACATTGTAACAAATTCAATACTTTTAAAATGGCCCACATCAAAAAAAAAAAAAAATCTTAAAAGAAAAAAGGATGCAAAGAGCTTAATCCTCCCCACTTTACAGAAGAGGAAACTGAGGCTCTGGAGGTTTATATTATTGCAGATTAAATGCAAGAGAAAGGTGAATACAGATTGAAGCCTTCACAGAATCAGTGACTACCAGGGGAGTGATTGGTTCAAACTCTTTCACCATAGGGAAGATAAGATCTGATAAGAGCAGAATCACAGGGATGGCCAAAGACTAGAACTAAGGTCCATCAAAGAACACAGTCAAAGGCCTCCAACTGCTTCCAGACATTAATATTTCCTTTCGTACAGATGGATAAGAATTTGCTTTGTGATCAGTGAGATTCCTAATGCTGGACATGTATAGACTTATGCTGAACCCATAACAGGGGTTTCTGACCTAGCACAGACCTGATGACCTCAGGCCCCTCCAGCCTCACAACAACCTTTCTGTTTTCAAATACTTATTTATGTATTTATTTATTGGGCTGCATCTGTCTTCATTGCATCCCACAGGATCTTTCGTTGTGGCACACAGGATTAGTTGCTCTGCAGCATGTAGGATCTTACTTTCCTGACCAGGGATTGAACCCATGTCCCCTACACTGCAAGGCAGATTCTTAACCACTGGACCACCAGTGAAGTCCCACAAGGATCATTTTTTTTTTTTTTTTTGACGACTGTATCTAGGTGACCCCTGTTTACCCAGCTGCAGCTTGCACACTGTCACAAATGTGAAAGTAACCAGATGAATGATTCAGATCCAGGACACATGATGCTGTCCCCATGCACAGCCTCTTTTAGTGGTTTTGGTCAGAGAGGGCCCATCAAACTGCCTACCCTCCCTTTTGCTGCCCGTGCTACCTCCCCTCTGTAATGCCTGCCAGTATGTGTCCATGATCAGACACCTGTCTGGATATCTGGGTAGGATTGCCTAAACTCAGATCTGCAGCTCTCTCACTCAAGAACTATCTGCTCCCTACCGCGCCCCCCACCCCACCCCCCCACACCCCAACAGCGAGCCCTGAGACCTCTCACAGCAGCCAAAAGTGCAGGAACTTGGAGCTTTTCTGAGCCATATGGCAGCAACCACACCACTCCTTGTAAACACTGCCAGGCTCAAAGCCTGCGCGGACTCCTTTCCAAAGCACCCTCGCTCCCCCTAACTATGACTTCAAACGCTGGAGAGAGGGGAGAAAACAAAACCACGAACCCACTTCCTCTCGCTGCCATTTTTCAATACAGGCGGGGACAAAGCTGTGCAAAAAACGTTGGGACAGAGAGCCTGGTGCCAGAGATGGCGTTCTGTAGAGTCAATGCGCTCTCAGGTCATTCAGGGCAACTCCGCAGGAAGCCAGAGTCGCCCCGGGCATCCCCATCCTGGGTATGCACCTGCAGTGCTACCTCCCTGGCTAGTCGGCCCGTCTCGGGTGGGCTCTGACTTCCTCGTCTCTGGTTATTCCCGCCCCATTCTGCAGCCTCTTTGGCTAATTCCAGCCACTACAGCCGGGGGCGCACTAGTGACCACTGAAGACCTGGAAGCGGGAGAGAGAGGAGGCGCCTAGGGCTCACCTGGTAGTCTAGGGAGAACTTCACGCCCTGCTCCACCTCCTCGTGGAAGCACTGCCTGGCGTTGTCCGGCAGCTCGAAGGTGAGCTCGGTGCCCCGCGGCCGCTCCGCCTGGAGCAGCAGCAGTAGCAGCAGCGGCAGCGCGGAGGCTGAGCGCGGGACCACGCCACCCATGATGCTCCCGGTCCAGTCCGGCCGGCCGCGGCTCGGGCGTGCGCTCCGCGCGGGCGGGGCGGCAGCTGCGGGACCCGGAGAAGGTGCAGCACAGACGTGGCGCGACCCGGCGCCGCGCTTCCGGGAGAAAGGGCCCGCGCGGTTCAGAGCGCAGCCGCGCTCTCGGGGATGGGCCCGGGACTCCGGCCAGGGTGTACCGCTGCGCCTGCGCGCTGGCTGGGCTGGTGAAGGGGACGATCCCCTCTTCGCTGCCCCGCCCCGCTTTCCTGCTGGAGCGTCTCTGCGAAGGGGAGGCGGGGTCCCCACCGCCAGCGCGCATCACCCCAAAGCGCCCCCTATTTGCATCCCCAACAGGGGTGTTTCTGCACCCTCTGGGTCCCGCAGGGTTGAGTATTTCCCGGAGTCGGCCCAGGTCCACGCATCCATACTGTCTGGCTGCAGGAGCACGAAGGTTTTACAGGTTACATTCTGTTTTTGACTGGTAGACTTAAATTGAAGAAAGTAGGGAAAACCACTAGACCATTCAGGTATGACCTAAATCAAATCCCTTGTGTCTATACAGTGGAAGTGAGAAATAGATTTAAGGGACTAGATCTGATAGAGTGCCTGATGAACTATGGACGGAGGTTCGTGACATTGTACAGGAGACAGGGATCAAGACCATCCCCATGGAAAAGAAATGCCAAAAGGCAAAATGGTTGTCTGAGGAGGCCTTACAAATAGCTGTGAAAAGAAGAGAAGCGAAAAGCAAAGGAGAAAAGGAAAGATATTCCCATTTGAATGGAGAGTTCCAGAGAATAGCAAGGAGAGATAAGAAAGCCTTCCTCAGCGATCCATGCAAAGAAATAGAGGAAAACAACAGAATGAGAAAGACTAGAGATCTCTTCAAGAAAATTAAAGATATCAAGGGAACATTTCAGGCAAAGATGGGTTTGATAAAGGACAGAAATAGTATGGACCTAAAAGAAGCAGAAGATATTAAGAAGTGACAAGAATACACAGAATAACTGTACAAAAAAGATCTTCATGACCCAGATAATCACAATGGTGTGATCAGTCACCTAGAGCCAGACATCCTGGAATGTGAAGTCAAGTGGGCCTTAGAAAGCATCACTATGAACAAAGCTAGTGGAGGTGATGGAATTCCCACTGAGCTATTTCAAATCCTGAAAGATGATTCTGTGAAAATGCTGCACTCAGTATGCCAGCAAATTTGGAAAACTCAGCAGTGGCCACAGGACTGGAAAAGGTCAGTTTTCATTCCAATCCCAAAGAAAGTCAATCCCAAAGAATGCTCAAACTACTGCACAGTTGCGCTTATCTCACACGCTAGTAAAGTAATGCTCAAAATTCTCCAAGCCAGGCTTCAGCAATATGTGAACTGTGAACTTCAGATGTTCAAGCTGGTTTTAGAAAAGGCAGAGGAACCAGAGATCAAATTGCCAACATCCTCTGGATCATCAAAAAAGCAAGAGAGTTCCAGAAAAATATCTATTTCTGCTTTGTTGACTATGCCAAAACCTTTGACTGTGTAGATCACAATAAACTGTGGAAAATTCTGAAAGAGATGGGCATACCAGACCACCTGACCTGCCTCTTGAGAAATCTATATGCAGGTAAGGAAGCAACAGTTACAACTGGACATGGAACAACAGACTGGTTCCAAATAGGAAAAGGAGTACATCAAGGCTGTATATTGTCACCCTGCTTATTTAACTTATATGCAGAGTACATCATGAGAAACACTGGGCTGGAAGAAGCACAAGCTGGAATCAAGATTGCCAGGAGAAATATCAATAACCTCAGATATGCAGATAACACCACCCTTATGGCAGAAAGTGAAGAGGAATTAAAAAGCCTCTTGATGAACGTGAAAGAGGAGAGTGAAAAGTGGGCTTAAAGTTCAACATTCAGAAAACTAAGATCATGGCATCTGGTCCCATCACATCATGGGAAATAGATGGGAAGACAGTGGAAACAGTGTCAGACTTTATTTTTTGAGGCTCCAAAATCACTGCAGATGGTGATTGCAGCCATGACATTAAAAGACACTTACTCCTTGGAAGGAAAGTTATGACCAACCTAGATAGCATATTAAAAAGGAGAGATGTTACTTTGTCAACAAAGGTCCATCTAGTCAAGGCTATGGTTTTTCCAGTGGTCATGTATGGCTGTGAGAGTTGGACTATAAAGAAAGCTGAGTGTCAAAGAATTGATGCTTTTGAACTGTGGTATTGGAGAAGACTCTTGAGAGTCCCTTGGACTGCAAGAGGATCCAACCAGTCCATCCTAAAGGAAATCAATCCAGAGTGTTCATTGGAAGGACTGATGTTGAAGCTGAAACTCCAATAATTTGACCACCTGATGCAAAGAGGTAACTCATTGGAAAAGACCCTAATGCTGGGAGGGATTGGGGGCAGGAGGGGAAGGGCATGACAGAGGATGAGATGGTTAGATGGCATCACTGACTCAACAGACATGAGTTTGGGTAAGCTCTGGGAGTTGGTGATGGACAGGGAGTCCTGGCATGCTGCGATTCATGGGCTCGCAGAGAGTCGGACACGACTCAGTGACTGAACTGAACTGAACTGAACTGGAGAAAGTCTCCTGGTCCACAAATGGGTGTGCCCAAACTTGCTATAATTCAATAGTTAGGAAGGCTAGATGAAAGAAGAGATGGAAACTCTGAGAACCCAATTAACACCCCTCTTTTTCATTCCCACCTCCTTCCCAAGGTGAAAAAGGGTGCCATGGGGCAGGAGATGGATGATGAGAGTAAGTAGAAACCCCACAATTACATCTACTCCAGGGAAAACCGACAGGTGTGCTCATACTCAAAGCTTCATGAAACTTTGTGAGGATGGAAATACAAGTCTCTCGCTCAGGGGTTTCAGGTTTATTTTGGTTGTCAGGATAAGTGGAAGGTTCTTCTGGGACAAAACAATCATTGTTTTCTTTCCTTTTGACTTCTCAAAAGTGCTGGAAGCAGGTGAATTAATTTACTGCCTTATCTATTACCATTGACCTGAGAAGCTATTTTGTATAATCATCACTATAGCATTTTATAGTATACTCAGTCTAATCAGGTAAGACAAAGAGAAAACCCACTGATTTTAGTTTCACAACAAAGTAAAGGGGACTTCCCAGGTGGCTCCGTGGTAAAGAATCCGCCTGGAATGCAGAAGACTCAGATTTGATCCCTGGATCAGGAAGATTCCCCAGAGGAGGCCATGTCAACCCACTCCAGCATTCTTGCCTAGAGAATCCCATGGACAGAAGGTCCTGGCAGGCTACAGTCCATAGGGCCAAAAAGAGTTGAACGTGACTAAAGCAACTGAGCACACACTCAGTAAAGAAGTTTTTTCAAAACATTGTTGGTTGACCTGTATCTTGATTTTAGCAAAGACTTTTACTGACCATATAGGTTTCCACGTAGATAAGACCAACTGTCCTGTCACTGTGTTGCAGGAAGGGGGACCCCTTCCAGGGCCCGAAACTGGGCTCTTGTCTAACACTCGAAAGTGAATTATCCGAGGAGACACATGTGCTGACAAAGCAAGAGATTTTATTGGAAAGAGCACCCGGGTGGAGGGCAGGAGGGTGAGGGAACCCAGGAGAACTGCTCTGCCACGTGGCTCGAAGTCTCGGGTTTTATGGTGATGGGATTAGTTTCCAGGTGGTCTTTGGCCATTCTAATTCAGTCTTTCCTGGTGGCGCATGCATCGCTCAGCCAAGATGGATGCTAGCGAGAGGGATTCTGGGAAGTGGACAGACACGCGGTGTCTCCTTTTGACCTTTCCCAAACTCTTCCGGTTGGTGGTGGCTTATTAGTTCCGTGTTCCTTATCAGGATCTCCTGTCATAAAACAACTCATGCAAATGGTTACTATGGTGCCTGGCCAGGGTGGGCGGTTTCAATCAGTGTGCTTCCCCTAACAACTCCCCACTGAGAGACTTCATACTCAAGATACTTCTTGGGAATTGGGGCGGAGGTCTCTTTCTTCTGTAACTTCTTCCTGCTGTGCATGGGTGTAGGCCTGCCTAGCAGAGCAGAAGTCTCTCTCTACCTGATCTAAGTTGGGGTATTCCACATCTGAAACCAGCTTTCACCCTTGTAATAACAGCAATTTAGTTTGAAACTGTTGGCGCCTCTCAGAGATGAAATAGGGGCCAAACAGGAGACCTCACAGGATGGTCATCACGGGTCCCCAGAAACAGGAGGCAACATTTGGGGTGAGGGCTGCAGGGTTTGTGACTTTTTTTTTTTTTTTTTTTTTTGATTGGTTGGTGGTGAGGCAACAGAGCTGTGCTCCAGGAGTCTTGTGTTTAGTCTGAAGTTACCATCCTGCACCTGGGTGGGGGCTCCAGTTCTGTAGAAGAACTCAAAGGCATTGTTATGCATATTTATTTGAGTAGGAACTAGGACCCTGTCTCAAGGCTATACCACCGTTTGATTGTTTCTCCTCTGTTTCTGTATTCCCTCCTTTCCCTGATTAGCAATCGTTTGAATCCACCCTTTGGAACTCAGGGAAGGTCAAGGAGGCTGAATGAAGCCTATATCCTACAGATAAGAAATGGAGAACACACAGCAGATCTGTACTCCAGAGTCGCCACCCCACAGAGTCCTGCTCAGTTTTAATTTAGGGGACAGGGCAACTATGACTGTGATAACTTCCTGTCAAAATGGGGCATAGGACTGCCTCAGCTTGGAGAAGAGACACTGAATTGGAAGTATTCCTGAGTTCCAAGTCCTAGATCTGAACCTTGTATGATTAAAATCTCAATCCCTTGGTCTGCCATTTTGTTGTAACAGACCCAATTAGTAGTAGCTGGAGGAGGGATAACTGGAATTTTAATAGACAAAATAAATCTCTTTCTTTTTAGAGGAATAGGCCTGAAACCCAGTCTGGACCTGGCACTTCAGAGAGACTTTTAGCCAGGTGGCCAATTGCTTAATTTTATAAAAAGTAAGGTATAAGTTACTAGCTTCCAGCAGACATTGTTTTGAGAATGGTGGCATCTAAGCCTGACACGACTCAGAAAACTCAAGTGTTTAGCAATACAATGTCTAATCTGAAATTACACCCATAGTAACACCTGGTTATTTCCCAGGATGTCTGAACTATAGCTGAGTACTCTATTTTGACTTTTAATTGTAAAATTTTCCTTAATAGCCAAAGCAGATGTCACCATTAATGATGTCAGTGTTTTTCTAGGTATGAGAAGATGCAAGAATTGGGACTCATAAAATCTCCTGAAAAGATCTAACTATCTGAAGACCTGTTCTTCCAGTTTTTCTCAGAGCACAGAGTGCCTCATTCCTGATTTTCACCCTGAACTCCTTTCAGGGCCATTGAAAGTCAGCAGTTGCAATGGCCATGATTTAATCTCTGTAGATGTAGATGGCAAGTGTCAGTCTTCAGTTGGCAGAGCCCCTTTTTGCTCATAAACTTGACCATGGTTTTGAGGGGGGCATTTCATGACCATTTTATCCCATTGTGCTGAGAATGTCCATTCTCAGGTTTGGCAAAGATTTTGTTGACAGGCCACTCAATGTGCTGTTACTGGACTAGGCCATAAAACAGTATCCAAAATTCTCTGGACCACCTGTCTTACTAGCCTCTTGGTCCAGGAAAACATTCCCTCTTGTTGCTTCTTCCCATATCTAGAGTTACACTGTTATCATCAATCTCATAGGGAACTATATGTTATTCTATCAGAGGCCTCAGTCACACATTTGGTAGTGTAAGAAACAGCAATTTTGTAAAACAGGTGAAATACAAAGAACATAGCCAGCAGTATTAGTAAAGTCACAAGTAAGACTTAAGTTAACAGCTTCCATTAGATGTACCCCAGTATATCCCAGGTCGTCTTAGTCTACACTGTATGAATCTTTATCTTTCAGGGAAATTATACATTGGCACCACTGTCTATAAGGCACATAGCCCAGTTTTCTAGTGTTACTATACTGATTATCCTTAGTATGATTTAATTGTTTCCAACACAGAGGAGACTTTAAACCTAAATTACCATAGCCTGGTGTTATCTATATAAATTCATTTCATAATTGTGGGGGATTTCTTTCTCCTTTGCTGAAACTTTTCTTGTTGCTCTGATTGAGCTTGAGTAATAGAAAAAGGCTCAAATTTATGGCCAGAGTCAGAGTAGGCATTATTAATTGGCCCAGTGAGGGGATCCTGTCTAGTAGTATCACAGTGACCTTGAATATGACTATATTTTTTCTAAAAAAGTAAATTTCCTCGGGGCCAACCAGTTAGAGTCTTGTAGTAGAGAAATTTACCAAGGTAACCCAGAACTAGACACAGGTAATTGGCCACAAACCCAACAGTTGGATTGATTTCTAAAACTAGCATAGGATCAGGCCTATGATTGAAAAGCATTTGATTTATATGCAAAGTTCTAAGAAGTCAAGAAAACTTTATAAATGATCATATGAATCAGGTCCAGCATCTTGGGCAAGCTGTCTACCTCTGATGTCATTGTCTTCTCATCTTGGTGTAGTGTAGTTTCTCCTGTTTGAGCATCATTTTAAGGTGAGATCAGGTCAGCTGTCTTCTCTATAGACCAATCCAGTGTAGGGGCCTTTGGAAGTGGGAATTAATCTAAGAGTTAATTTCCCTTCAGTTTCATTGTGCATGAGCTAGTTAAGAGTACCTGATAAAAAGTCCTTCCATCCAGGTTGGAGACAGTCCCCCCCCCCCTTTTTTTTTGGACACAGTCCCTTAAATTATGTCTTTTTCCAGTCCTGGTTGCAGGTCATGAGGCATCTGATCTTCATCCAAAGATAGATTACTGAGATAAGCTTCAGAAACAAACCTAGGGTGTTCTTTAAGAATTCAATTAAATTTTACATTAATATCACATAACAGCAAAGAACTATCCAAGAAATGAGTCTTACTACATGCAGACCTCCGTTAACAAACTGGGATTTATCATTTTTTGAAATATCTTTTTCTCCCTAAAGTTACCCTCATTTTTATCAAATATAACCAAGTTAAGGCTAGTTTGTTTGCAAAATAAGTCTGTTCTCACTAATTTTGATCTAATGATTTATATAACCATAATTGATCATAGACTTTTTATTTTGCTGGAACATTTATAGAATCTCAGACTGAACTTTTAATATAAAACAGGGCTGGGAAACTCACACCAAAGGCTTATCACAGATTTTGCCCAACAAATCTAGGTGAACTCTTCCCGTTTTAAGGTCTCAAAAATTCCTTGAGATTTTTATGCCTGTTAGTGAGATAACCTTCGTAGCTCATTTGATAAACTTACTGGAAACCTAAGGGTTTCAAATTTTAGGAGGAGTCAGATAGAGAGAAAATATAATTGTTCTGTTTATAACATATAATTTTACCAGATTATTTTCATAATTAGTTTGAGAGGAAGGTTTTCCCTACTCCCGGAAAACACAAGATTCAAACCTGTAATTTTTCAGATAGAAACCATTAAAGTTATAAGCATATTCGCTGGTTCATTCAGTCCTTTGTTAACTTTTGTGAAGTCATCAGGTTTCTCATTAGAATACTGACATATCAAAATGTTAAGAACTCCATATAATTTCTAGGATATCTGTATTAGTAATTTTACCATACATTATAACATGAGCAGATTTATTACTCATTTGATCATCTTTTTCATGTAATTTAACCAACCAAATAAACAGTTTAATATCTCTCTTTGGGATGTTTCAGGGGCCCTCTGAAGCACCCCAAAGTTAGCTAGAGGTCAAAAGAACTTCAAAAGAATTCGATTTAGGAAGTTTTATCAAAAAGATCAATTAAAAGCGTTTAGAACATTTGGTCATATTTAGCCAGTGTTGATGGGTGTATCATTTAGCTTGTTAATATGTCACAATGGGTGTAAATACCAAGGCTCAAGGTCTAGTGAAAGTCAGCTCAGCCATCTTGGACCTAATTGGCTCTAAACAGTTTTCTTATGGCCTGTCATTCCTAACAAAATCCACTTATCTAACTAATCCAATTTTAGGAAATCCTGATCATGTATAACTCTTTTTAGTATTTTTTTATACCTTTTTTTAACTGAAAGCACACTTCCTGCTTTCCTTTAGCAACCAAGAGCTAACTTTTATATTAGCATTTTATAGATTGGTGAGCATAAATACCAGTGCTAATTTCTAAAACCCTTGCTTTCTTAAAACATTTTAGGATGGCATCAAACATTATCCATTTATAGTCCCAAATCTCTTTAGTTTTTCAGTAAAAGGAAATCAGTGTTTAGTAGTAAATGTTTCAAAATCTTATTTTATTTGGAAATGACCTAATTATTCAATAGACTTCCAATACTTAGTTTAGCACAACCCTTAGAAATTCAAGTTCCACCAATCTGGAGAGACTATTGTAGACAGATATTCCTAAAGAATAATTATTCTTAATAGAGTTTATATATAAACTCATATCTCATTTACATTTTTTAGAAGTTTCTTCAGTCGAGGTAATTTCCTTGTTGACAAACTTGTAACAGATATAATATTTAACTTATATTAAACCTAGGTACAATGAAAATATTCTACTTGATGTTAATTACTCTAAGACATGTCTATATTAGATAGGTCAACAAACATTAATATCAGGTATTTAATACTGAATATTTCCCAGTTCACCTGAACCTGGAATTTATTGTTTAATTTAGAATTATTTGATTTGTAAGCGTCTTACCTTTCTTTAAGCCAATTAAATAGAGCTCATTTACAAGTTAACCTAAAAAATATTACCCAGAGACAAAGACATACCAAGACATATTTAGACAGACACAGTGCAAGATCTAGCTTCATTTTCTAAGTTTGGTCATGAATTAGATATTACAATATAAAATTTACTAGTTTATAAAAAAAGTTGAAATAACTAAAATTTTTACAGGCTTTTCCCCTTTTCCCCTCAGTCTCAGGAGTTAGAGATGGTCTAGATAAGTGTTCCTGAGAGCCCTGGTCTCAAGCACAGGGAAAGAAAATCGAGTTCTAACAAAATGGCGGCAGGTCTAAACCAAATGGTGGCCAGACAAAGCAAAATGGCCATCAAAAATCACAACACAGAACAGAGTTAAAACACACACATATAAACCTGGCAGTCCTCATCAGATACTCCCTTAAATACAAGAAAACAGTCTCTCAGAAAACCTCCTATAGAGACACAGAACTTCAGATGTCTTCAAAGATTTCAAAAGGAGGAAAGGAAGCCAGGTTGAAAGAAGAAGGAGGAGGAGACGGGAAAGAGGGGCAAAAGGGGTGGCCTTACAGATGTCTCCTGCCACCTGCAGACACCCAGGCGTTACGGGACTTTTCCCTAGGCTTCCAGAAAAGGGAGGACTGGAACTTGGCCCTACCAGAAACCAGAACAGAACCAGAATTCAAGTTCTCTGCCAAGAGGAGGTGATCAGTCTCCAATCCTCAGCTCAAGCTGAAGCCCTTCGACCAGATTCCTGTGTCCAGGACCGGGGGACTAGAAAAACGGGAGAGAGGTCAATAAAGTCTCTTGTTCCTTACTGGTCGGGGCACTCTTGCCAGTTGTCTGCGTCAGGAGGAGACCAGGGACAAAAGGGTCCCAGTTGCGGCCGCTGGGTCTGGTCCATTGGCAGGCAAGCTGGCCCCTGAGTACCCCAAGTGGTCGTCAGGAAGTCAGTCTCAGCGAAGAAGAGTCCCACCAGAGTCGCCATTTGTTGCAGGAAGGGGGACCCCTTCCAGGGCCCAAAACTGGGCTCTTGTCTAACACTCGGAAATGAATTATCTGAGGAGACTCATGTGCTGACAAAGCAAGAGATTTTATTGGAAAGGGCACCCGGGTGGAGGGCAGGAGGGTGAGGGAACCCAGGAGAACTGCTCTGCCACGTGGCTCGAAGTCTCGGGTTTTATGGTGATGGGATTAGTTTCCAGGTGGTCTTTGGCCAATCATTCTAATTCAGTCTTTCCTGGTGGCGCATGCATCGCTCAGCCAAGATGGATGCTAGCGAGAGGGATTCTGGGAAGTGGACAGACACGCGGTGTCTCCTTTTGACCTTTCCCAAACTCTTCCGGTTGGTGGTGGCTTATTAGTTCCGTGTTCCTCATCAGGATCTCCTGTCATAAAACAACTCATGCAAATGGTTACTGTGGTGCCTGGCTAGGGTGGGCAGTTTCAGTCAGTGTGCTTTCCCTAACAACTGGACATATTTGGACTTTCCTGGTGGTTCAGACAGTAAAGAATCTGCCTGCAGTGATGGAGACATGGGTTCGACCCCTGGGTTGGGACAATCTCCTGAAGAAGGGAATAGCTACCCACTCCAGTATTGTATTCTTACCTGGGAAATTCCCATGGACAGAGGAGCCTGGCCTCATGCCTACAGTGCATGAGGTCACAAAGAGTCACACATGACTAAGTGACTAACACTACTTTTAAAGATGCTAACATATCAATATGTGAAAGCAGTCTGTTGACTGAAATAATGTGCATGCATGATGTAATTGTTAATTACTGGCTTTGTACTGGACTTGGCAAGGTGTATAGTGTGCTTTGAGGCTCCTTCCATGGCCCTGTCCTGTTAAACATTATTTTTTAGTAACTGGTAGAAAACATTGACGTAGTAATCATCAAATCTAGAGGCACCAAGTGGAGAAACATATGACAAATATAAGACCAAGATTACCTTGGCCAGCTCAAAGTATTCAGCCAAGACTAACAAAAAGAAATCTCACTAGGTTAAATGTTAAATCCTAAATTAATTCCAAGAAAACACTTGCATAGTCTCAGGGGCAAGAAACTTGGCTTGGCAGTAGATCAAGTCAGAGTATGTGAAGACAGATAATCAACAGATAGCTGAATATAAGACAATGGAAACAGAGGAACTAAAAAAGAATCCCTGACTTGGGCTGGGTGACTAAAAGAACAGCATTGTTTTAGCACCTATTGTGTGGAAGTTACTATTACTGAAAAGAACGGCCTGTGCTGTAACAGGCAATGATCAGATCATAGCTATTGTTCTAAGAGGGACATTAATAAAATAGGGAGTATAGGAAGTAAATAGGAGGGAAGCAGTATAATAAATTGCTGGGAAGGCTTCTCAAATGAGGTAAAATCAAAAGAAACAGGATTTAACCTGGAAGAGTAGAAAGTAAGAAGGAAGAGAGTATTAGCTTTAAAAGTTTGCATGAGAGTGGTCCAGTGGTTAAGATTCCACGCTTCAGGAGGCATAGGTTCGATCCCCTGGTCAGGGAACTAAGATCCCATATACTGCGTTGTTCGTTTGGTCACTGAGTTGCATCCAACTCTTTTTTGATCCCATGGACTGTAGCCCACCAGGCTCCTCTGTCCATGGGATTTCCTAGCAAGAGTACTGGAGTGAGTTGCCATTTCCTCCTCCAGGGGATCTTCCCAACCCAGAGATTGAACCCACATCTCCTGCACGGGTAGATGAGTTCTTTCCCACTGAGACACTGAGGAAGCCCCCTGTAGGCTTGATGATTTCCTAGATGATATGGCAGGCTCAGGGCAGCCTCCCAAGAGAGCCAAGTCAGAGACAACTTGGCCCTTCTCCCTCTGCCATCCCCACCCACCCCCACTACATCCCAGAATTTGCCCAGTATCACTTTTAATACATTCTGTTGATCAAAGCAAGTCCCAGGGCCAGCCCAGATTCAAGGTGAAGAAATGGACTCTGTAGACTTAATAAGAATATTCAGAACCTAAAAGTTGAGAGGTGTGTTTTATTTGATGGGAATTTTTAGGACTTCAAGCCTGGAGGCAGCATCACAACAAATTCTGAGAGAACAGCTCCAAGGAGACCAGGTGAGGAGCCAGGTTATACAGAAGTTTTGCAACAAAGGGCAGGTAATCAGAACATCAAAGAAAAGAAAGATCAGATATTCCAAGGTAAGGAGTTTAGTGCTTTTTTGTGTATGGGAAGATCAGGAATCTGGACTCACTGAAATCGTTCCTTTGATGTGTACCTTAGCTATCTAGAGCCTGTATCCTGTGTTTTCTCATCCTGAGCTTCCTCAGGGCTCATCATGGGGCATGGCTGCAGTCTGATGGCTGCTATATGGCAGATATTCTCTCCTTCTTGAGTCCCCTCAGGGCTGACCAGCTCACCATTGGTGGTGGCTGCATTGGCTGGTGACTGTGGCATCCTTGTTTACTGATACAGCAGGAAATGTCCCATTTCTCAACTCCATCCGTCTCTGGATTGGAGGAGCTGCAGAGTCACATTCAAAGGAGGAGCATACTAGGTTGGCAGGAATCTGTGGTCACGACACAATCTACCATAGTACTCAAATTCACTCAGCTTGTTAATGGCTAAGCCAGCAACTGAAACTAGGTCTGCCTGATTCTAAAGGCCACTTGCTTTTCAACACACACACACACACACACACACACACACACACACACACACAACTCTACCCATTCCTTGGGGTACATCTGTCCTGCATGTTGCATCTGCCATAACTTGGGCAAACCATGAATCTGAAATTGAGCAACTCAACATAAGAAATGACTTCCTGACAACTAGAGCTTTCCATAAATTGAGTAGAGATAATGGATCTTTTTCATTGCTTAAAATATTAAAGCAGAGACTGTATAAATACCCTGGGATGTTGTAGGGAAGATTCGTGACCTGAGTGATGGAGTGTAATGGCTGAGGACCTCCAAGCCTCTCACTCTTTGTGTTCCATGATATGTGGTAGAAGGTTCCAAAATAGGATAACTTGGAAAACAAAAGCAAAACTATTACCTGTCCACTTTTGCAGCTGACTTCTCTAAAGGCCTCTTAAAACAGTAAGTTAAAAATGAGAATCTTAATAGATTCAGAAAAAGCATGATAAAGTACAGTGTCCATTCATGATAAAAAAAAAAAAAAAAAAAGCCCTGGTATCTCAGCTGGCAAAGAATCCACCTGCAACGCAGGAGACCCCGATTTGATTCCTGGGTCAGGAAGGAAGTTTCCCTGGAGAAGGGATAGCCTATCCACTCCAGTATTCTTGGGCTTCCCTAGTGGCTCAGGTGGTGAAGAATCCACCTGCAATGCAGGAGACCTGTGTTCCATCCCTGGGTTGGGAAGATCCCTTGGAGGAGGGTATGGCAACCCACTCCAGAATTCTTGCCTGGAGAATCCCCATGGACAGATGAACCTGGCAGGCTATAGTCCATGGAGTCACAAAGAGTCAAAAACAACTGAGTGACTAAGGACAGCACAGCAGATCAAAAATAATTGATAAATTCCTTAATGTTATAAAATGTCTATTAAAAAATGAGAGCCCATCTCATGGTTAACAAGTAAACATTAAAATCTTTCCCTTTGAAACTGGCAGTAAAACATAAACTATCACCACTGCTATTCAATATTGTTCCAGAAATTCTTGGCAGTAAAATAAGGCAAGATAAGGAAATAAAAGAATCAGAATAGGAAACATGAAAGTCAGAATATGAGGGGCACCTGAGGGGAACTCGGGAATGTTACCATTGTGACTCTTTGTCGAATTGCACGCTTGTATTCTGTATGTGTATTTTATTTCAGAATTTAAAAGGTTTTAAGAGTGTCCTATAAAGACATAGGCTTTATAAAGTGAATCCATCTGTGCCCTGAAGCAGGTTTTTAATTTTATTTTATTTTTAATTGGAGGATAGTTGCCTTACAATGTTGTGTTGCTTTCTGCTGTACATGGAAGTCAATCAGCCATAAGTATATGTATGTCCCCTCCTCTTGAACCTTCCTCCCACTTTCAACCCCATCCCACCCCTCCAGATTGTCACAGAGCATCAGGTTAGGCTCCCTGTTTTATACAGCAACTTCTCACTAGTTATCTGTTTTACACATGGTGGTTTATATATTTCAATGCTACTCTCAATTCATCCCACCCTCTCCTTCCCTGCTGTGTCCACAGGTCTGTTCCCTATGTCTGAAGCAGGATTTTTTATTTGTTCCATGCCACAGGAGCACACTCCACAACTTGCTCTTAGCATTTTGGAAGAAAATCAGTTTTTATCCATGCCTCATATGTGTAACTGATGGTGAGGAAAGAAAGCAATGTAGTCACTGTGGACTGACTGAGGCAAATAGAAAGTTTGCAAACCACATGCGCTGCCATGGAGCTGTGACCATACCAGGCTTTCCCCAGACAAACCAGGAAAGTGACACATACTGCCCTCCATGGGAGGCCAGCCTGCCTCCCATCACAGCACCCAGAGGGCCAGCTGTCCCCCCTCTTTCTGCTTGCAGGTCCCAAGACATATGAGCATGTGACCCAGGCTCTGCCAACCAGACAGTCTTGCATCCGATCTTGAGGGGGTGTCTAAAGGCATGAGGACGTCAAAGGTTATTGATGGCAGTGGTAGGATGGAGACTCCTGGAGTGAGAACTAGTGCCCAGGAGCAGAAGTTGACCCTAAGAGGAAGCTTACCATGGCATGATTTTGGCGGTGCATTTGGCCCCTTAGCCTTTCTTAAGTCTTAACCCCTTTTGTGAGTCAATTTCCATTCTTCTCATTGTTTCTATAGAGTTTGAGATTTTTAAACTGAAGTGGAATGGGACTGGATTTTTCATTACCTTTGGGCAGCTAGAAAGCTATACGATTTGACTAAAAGGTCAAGACAGGATAGGAAGGGGACTTTCCTGATGGTCCTGTGGTTAAGAATCTGCCTGCCAATGCAGGGGATATGGGTTCGATCCCTGGTTAGGGAAGATGCCACATGCCATGGGGTAACTAAGCCCATTCACCAAAAACACTGAACCTGCGCTCTAGAGCCGGGGAGCCACAACTGCTGAGCCCACATGCTGCAACTAAATGAAGTTTAGTTTAACTGCACAGCAATTTAGTTTAGTTGCACAACAATAAAAGCCACTTCAATGAGAAGCCCACACTCTTGCCACAGCTAGAGAAAGCCAGCAAATAACAGAAAAGACCTAGTGCAGTCGAAAATAATCTTTTTATAAAAAAGAGGAATGGGAAGGGAAATTCCACAAAGTACTTATGAAGGCAATGCTTAGAGTAAAATAGTCTCTGTATGATTATCAATAGACCACTCTGAAATTATGTGCTGTGGAAACATAGAATCAGGAGAATGCTTTGAAATAGCTTTTGTCAAATTTCTTTGTGTTTATAGTGCAGAAGAGACACATACACTGATCCCACTCCCAGCTTGTTTTCCTCACTTAATATCATGGCCCTACCCAATGACAAGATGAATGGGAAGATATGTCCCCCATGTGTCCAGAAGAAGAGGAGGACTGAATATAGGTGAGTACTATTCATAGCTGTTGTATTACAGTCAATAATAATAATGAAAAGCACAAGAAAGACTTACAGTTTCTAGTTAAGGCGGGTTAGATCATTTGAACTTGAGTTCCCCCTGAAGACAACAACTTTAAATGTTTTCTAGAAAACATCAAAGAACTGACAAGATTGGAAAGAATTACCAAGGGACAATAATCCATTGGAGAGGGAAGTGGTCCCAAATGCTGCTTTTCCCATGAGGGCCTTTGCCAGTTCTGAAAATGTTTAATTTGAATGTTTACAGTCACACAGGGAGAGTGGACTGAAAACAGAGCCTGAAGGAGGGTGTTGGGGGCACATGATGTCACTTTCTAGTTCAGAAACTGCAGGGTTTTACCCACATCAACCACATGCAATTGGCTTCATGGAAATATCACAGTCCCTCTTCATCCTGATTATCCCAGTGTGTCCTGAGCATCACCTCTGTTCTAGTCTCCATTTGGAACCCACATGCTCTGACAGTCATTTCCCATTCAGACTTTGCTTGTGTTGTTCATATGCCTGGGAGGCTCTGCTAGCTCCCTTTAGGGACCCTGCTGCTCACACCATCCACAAAACATCTATTGTCTTATGATGAGTCCATGTGGCTGAGCCACAAGTTGCCCAGCTATTTGGTCAGATGTCATTCCAGGTGTTTCTGTAACAGATGTTTGGATGAAATTAACGCGGATGTTGCTGCAGTTTGAATAGAGCCAGTTGCCCTCCAGAATGTGAGTTGACCTCATTGAGTTGGTCAAAGGCCTAAATAGACCAAATGGCTGACCTTCCCCTGCACGAGAGGCATTTTCCATCAGACAGCTTTAGGACGTGAATTGGAACATCAGCTCTGCTGTTTGTCCTGCCAGCCCACTCTGCAGATTTTGGACTTGACCCAAGCTTTCACAATTCAATCCCTTATAATAAAGCTTTAGATAGACAGAGAGACAGTTCATATATATACTTCACGTATATCATATATGGGCCTCGCAGGTGGCACAGTGGTAAAGAATCTGCCTGCCAATGCAGGAGACACTTGAGAATCCCTGGATCAGGAAGATGCCCTGAAGAAGGAAATGGCAACTCACTCCAGTATTCTTGCCTGGGGAATCCCATGGACAGAGGAGCCTGGCGGTTTCGCAAAGTCGAGGAGTTCAAGGGGCCGCAAAGAGTCCGACACGACTGAGCACACACACACACATCATATATGTCCTATTTATTCCATACCTATATACTATATATAGTATATATAATTCCATGTGTGTGTGTGTATAATATACTATTGGTTCTCCTTCTCTGGAGAACCCGACTGATCACTCCTCTTACAGTCTGTGTTGTCTTACCGTCTCACTTTATACAGTCATTCTTTAATTCTCCTGTATCAGGGGAGCTCCTTATGGGACTTGGCTAAAAACTGAGGTGTAACTGATACATGACAACCCGCATCTGTTTAAAGTGTACAGTTTGATGAGTCTTCACATGTACATGCCTGTGAAATCATCGACATAATCATGACAGTGAATCCACCTCTCTCATAGTTTCCTCCTTCCCTTTGTGATCCCTCCCTCTATGCCTCCCCAACCTTCCCATTCATTCCCATAAGCACTGATTTGCTTTCTATCTCTACATTCATTAGCATATTCTAGAATTTTATATAGCTGAAATCATACAAAAGCACTGTTTTTAGTAGAGCTTCTTGAACTCAGCACAGTTATTTTAGGATGCATTCATGCTGTTGTGTGTGTCAGTTATTTAGTCGATAAATTGTGTCCAACTGTCTTGTGACCCCCTGAACTTCACCAGGCTCCTCAGTCCATGGAATTTCTCAGGCAAGAATACTGGAGTGGGTTGCCATTGCCTTCTCCAGTGAATCTTCCCAACCCAGGGATTCTCCAGTGTCTCCTGCATTGGCAGGCGGATTCTTTACCACTGAGCTTCCAGGGAAGCAGTGTATGTCAGTAGTTCTTTCCTCTTTATTACTGAGCAGTATTCTAGTCCACATATCCATGGGTTTATTTCTGATCTCCAGCTCTGTTGTTCTTTTTCAAAGTTGTATTGGCTGTTGGAGGTCCTTTGCATTTCCAATTGAATTTTGTTTTATTTTTTATATTTTGTTACAATGCAAAAAATCATTAATGTTGCCAATGGAATTATAGATACTTATCAATTGACCTTTTTTTTTTTGGCTGAGCAGCATGCAGGATCTTAGTTCCCTGAGCAGGAATCAAACCTGAGCCACTGCAGTGGAAGCTCAGAGTCTTAACTGCTGGACTGCTAGGTAAGTCCCTCCAAGTGAATTTTAGAATCAGTTTTTTAATTTCTATAAAAATGCCTGCAGAAGTTAGCTTTAACAATATACATGGGCAGCTGATTTTTACAAAGGTACAAAGGCAGTATAGTGGAGAAATGACAGCTTTTCCAACAAACGATGCTGGAAAAATTGGATATTCATATGCAAAAAAAAATACTTGTTTTAAAGAACTTGGATCCATATTTCATATCAAATACCAAAATAATTGAATAATATGCCTAAATTTAAAACAAAAAGGTATAAAACTTTGCAAAATGGAAGAAACGGGGACATCCCTGGTGGGCCAATGGTTAAGAATCCACCTTCCAATGCAGGGGGGACATGGATTCAATCCCTGGTTGGAGAACTAAGATCCCACATGCTGAGGGGCAACTAAGCCTGCACTCCACAACTAGAGAGCCAACGTGCCAGAAACTGAGCTCATGCAAGTTCTGCTTGAGGGACCCCAACCTTCTGAGCCCCCTATCAATCTTGGGAATGCACTCCCTCCCCCCAGGCGGGCCTTGTCCCTCATCGCCACCCCCTCCCTCACCACTTCTTTTTCTTCTACATCATGGAGATCCCTTCTAATCTCTTCTTGAAGGAGCTGGAAACAATATTGGCCTTCCTTTCCTGCAGACAGAAGGGGGACAAAGACATGCTGAAAAGAGTCCTTTTCTTTGCCCTCTTTTTGTAAAAAAAGATTTTTTTGTCTTAAAACTCAAGATTTTCAAGATGTAAAAATGAGGACCATTTTGAAAGTCTATTGAATTTGTTACAATATTGTTTCTGTTTTATGTTTTGGTTTTTTGGCTGCGAAGCATGTGGGATCTGAGCTCCCTGACCAGGGATCACTCCCACCCCCCCTGTATTGGAAGGCAGAGTCTTAACCACTGAACCCCCAGGGAAGCCCTCCCTTTTTTGTTAACTGTAGTATAAGCCTGACAGCTGGCTTTTCTTCTGTAATGCAAGTGCCTGACTTTGTTTTTGATGGTTGAGGGCCTCCATCTCAAAAATGGCTTTCTCCACAGACACATTGCCAGCCCCACAGGACTAAATAAAGGACCTGGTCATGCTTCCCCCAACTTTGTTTTAGAGATTTTTTTGACTGACCATTTGGGCCTCCCTTTTTTTTCTCTTTTCACACTTTAAATTCCTGCTGTTACAAGGTTTTTGTTTGTCTGTTTGTTTTTCGGGGTAGGTGCAGGAGGATTATTCAGGGTGGGGGGCGTTGCTTTTCAGGTTTTTTGGCTGTGCTTTTCAACATGTGGGATCTTAGTTCCCCAACCAGGGATCGAACCCGTGCCTCCTGCAGTGGAAGCTCAGAGTCTTAACCACTGGACAGCCATGGTAGTCTCTCACTCTTTCTTTTCAAATTCACTAATAAAGAGCGAGCCCATGAAACCTTAAGTCCTCAACTTGGACCCCAATAAAAGCAAACCCCCAGGCCTGGGCCCTCTGACTACCCACAAACAACCTCACAGGTATGCCATGTAATTTTCAGAACCTTTTCCAAAAAAAGCAGCAAACTACTTTTTCACCCAAAGTTTCCTAATGATTATTATGGATGGCTTCTTGCAGGCACAATGAGAACCACAAGGGCTGGTCTTGTCATAACATTGGTTTAGGCTGAGATGGGCATGAAACAATAGAATTTATTTCAACCATCTAGGGGAGAACCAAAGGGTAAGGTTTGGAACTCTCCAGGGAATTAGGAAGTCTGGGTGAAATCTGAATTGCAGAATTCTGGAGTATAGGAGATAAGAGAGACCGTCCAGCTGGTTCATTTGATACTTACTACCCTGCCCTGGAATAAGAGCTAGGAGAAATCAGCTTCTGTTAGTGATCATCAGGATTAGAAATCTGGCCCAAGGAGGGCTGTCCAGGAACCTGTAAGTCCCTGCCAGTAGCAGATGGCAGGTGCATCCCTGGGGGCGAACCAAGCAGCAGAGGCATCATAAAGGAACTCACTCCCCTCGAGGCCATGAGCCTTCTCATTCTTAGCCTTTTTTGTAACCAGAATAGAAACTATAATCCTTGTGTAACTAAAAATTAATTTTGGGGGACTTGCCCGGAGCTTCAGTGGTTAGGACTTCATCTTCCAATGCAGGGGTTGCTGGTTCAATCCCTGGTCAGGAAGCTAAGATCCCACATGCCCGCCAAAAACCAGGACATAAACAGTGGAAACAACATTGTAACACATTCAATAAAGACTTTGAAAATGGGGTCCACATCAAAAAAATCTTTAAAAAGTAATTTTTCAAATCATGCGTACATAAAATAGTGTTTGCTCAGTTCAATGTTACCAGGCAGTCATGTCAAGCCTATCTTAAAGAAAAGGTAATATTTATGATTGAGTCACTAAGAAAAGTGGGAAACACTACTGAAGGATTGCAATTTATCTTTTATTGACATACCAGAAGTATCTAAATAGTTCCGCTACATGGATTTTGGTACATCCTTGAGCACATTGTCAGCTTGAGACTAGGATAGGACATTGTAGAGAACCAGTTCAGAATTGTACGTCTGAAGTACCAAGACACATCAAAGAAGAAGGTCAGACAGAACCTACATTTACTTGATGAAATTCTAAGAGAATGGACAACGGACTTAAATGAACAAACAAATGCTTTGGAATGTTTAGAAAGAACGCAAATCCCAGACATAAGACTTTAGACTCACATTCTATAATAAATTTTTAGAAACATTTCAGAGAGTCTTACATAGGCGAGTTATTGAAATTACAGTTTGCAACTAACTTCTGTAGTGATCTAGGTTCCCCCAAATCTCTGATCTAAAAAGCATGTTTGAGTCTAAATATGCTTTTAAAAAGCATTCCTGTGAGGTTTGTTAACACAAAGAAAATTGCCCACTTATGCATTAACCATAATCAAGTATTGCAGGGGTTGTAGTAGTTTGGAACTGTTCTAATTCAACTAATGCGTCATCAGATAGTGATAAACAGTACTATTGTAATGACTGTCTACAGAAAGGCTAATGGGAAAGTCCTGACTGATGGATGCAGGCAGTAAGTGGCATGAGCATACCTGCTATTACCCACCTGTGCAATGGACAAGCTATTCCGAATGGGCAACTCATTGTGGGTGGTGTTTTGCCTAAGCTAACTGCTATGAAAGTGCCACAGTCACTATTTAGGATAAATTAGGCTTTCAAGTCTTAGCTAAAGGTTTAGAAAAATTCTCTTACGCAGTCTCACTATCCCCAGGTAGATATTACTAGCAGAGGTTAGTTTTAACTGACACTAACAACTGCTAGAAAAGTACTTAAAGTGTGTAGTGTGTTTGTGTGTGTGTGTGTGTGTGTGTGTACCTTTAATGAGCTGCTAAGATCAATGGTTGTCTGTCTGGTTCTCTCTTTAATGTATCTGCGTGGTGTTGCTTTGCCTGTGATCATGTCCACTTGGTAAGAACTATTCTCATCTGAGGATTTCCTAGGTGGCTCAGATGGCTCAGAGGTAAAAGAATCTGCCTGCCGGTGTAGGAGACACAGGTTCAATCCCTGGGTCGGGAGGATTCTCTGGAGAAGGAAATGGCTACTTACTCCAGTATTCTTGCCTGGAAAATCCCATGGACAGAGGAGCCTGGCAGACTACATTCCATGGGATCTCAGAGTCGACACAACTTAGCTACTAAACAACAACAACATTCCTATCTAAATGGTCCTGACTAAACAACAACATTCCTATCTAAGTGGTCCTGAGAAGCCTATAGGATGTTCACATTCAACCAAGTTTGGGAGTCCTGGATTTCACTAGTTTATGTGCAATGCTTCTCATTTTCTTTCCTGAGTGGTGTCACAATATGGGGGGAAGATGCTGTTATCTAGTGGATAGAGGCCAGGAATGCTGCTCAGCAACATATAGTACACACACAGTCTCCCACAGAAAAGAATTCCCCAGCCCAAAAGTCAACAGTGCCAAGGTTGGATATGTACCTGCCCTAATGGAATTACTGAAAAATGAATACTTGTAGTATTTATAACCATCATTAGCACTTTTGACTGGGATATTCAGATACATTTCTAGAGAATATCCTTATAGAAATGGTCTGATCTGCATAGCTTCTGTGGTAGAATTTCTTTCACTTTACAAATGAGTTTGGGGCTCAGTATTTATAGAACCCATGAGAATCTGAAGGGGTCTTTGACTATTTCAGTTACAGTCTGCTTCACTTTGCATAGGGTATTCGGTATTATTTGAGATTTTGAGAATTCAGCGGTCTGAAGGAGTATTTAAAATCAGCTACCTCTTATTTTCATTGTTATACAAGTTAATTTGGGGTTTTATATCACAGCATTTAAACTTTGTAAAAACTGAAATATAATGAGATCAATGGACTTCCACCAATGTACCACCAAGAGTGAGATATAACACTTTTTCACCATCTCAGAAAGTCTCCTTGTGTGTCTTCCCATTCAGTCCCAGTCACAAAAGTGGCCACTTTCTGATTTTTTTTTCCACCACAAATTAGTTTTGTTTGTTCTGGGACTTTATATAAATGGAATCCTTTGGTTTGTACTCTTTTGTGTTTGGCTCCTTAATTCAGCATAACATTTTAGAGATTTATCCACCTATGTAAAAATATTCTCCTGTTGATGGACATTTGGGTTGTCTCTCTTTTTTTTTTCTTTTTTTTTTTTTTACTATTTAGTAAAAACTTCTATGAGCATATGTATAAAAGTCTCCCTATGAACTTGAATTTTTATTTCTTTTGGGTAAATGCCTAGAGTGGAGTTACTAGATCATACAGTGGTATAGGTTTAACTTCATAATAAAGTACTAAACAACATTAAAAAAATCAGCTTTGTTTTATCCAATTACTCCTCCCTGTGCTAGGCACCGTTACAGGCACTTTCATATATTATCTCATTTAATTCTCACCACAAACTTGCCAGGTGAGGCATTACTAACCCCGTTTTACAGATAAGGGAGTGGAGACTTGGAGAAGTAAAGCTACTTCCTCAAAGTCTTACAGCTGGTAAATGATGAAACAGAAACAAAGACCCAAATCTCAAAGTCTTTCCTCTTTCTAGTATGTGATGCTACCTCCAAGGGACTCCTGAATTTTTTTTTTTTAATCATAGAGCAAACCTATCTAAGCAGCATGAAAGAGAAAATACATGGGAAATAACCAGAAATAGCTTCATCTCGAAGGTGGCTACATGACACCAAAAGTGATAAATATCTGCTTCCCTTCTTGGGTTCAAACAGAGTGATTTTAAAAGGTTGTATAGGTTATTTCTACAAATCTCCCATCACGTAGATAATTCAGACAACGAAGAAACCAGATGTTCTTGAATTTCCCAGAAAATTGAAGGGGAAATGACAGTGTGCATCCCTTAAAATTTTCAGGCTCCAACTCTCCCCCCTGCCCCCCGCCTCTGACCTGAGAACCAGCCATCATCTCTACCTTGTAATATATGTGTCTCTCAGCAGCATGCATTATTCTAGTTTGGCAAGATCTCACCCAGTTTTTTTTTTAAAGAATAATAAGGAAATACTTCTTATGGGTCTATTCTATGAGTTGTATAATATTCAGCTCCAAAGTAGCTAATAGCCCTGACTTTTTTTTTCCCATGAGATTTCAACACAGAACCTGAGTCAGATCAGGAGGCCAAAGTGAGTTTCACTTCTGGACACGATTCATCTTTGAGGCACCAGCTACTTACTATTACATGACAAAATTTGGGGGACATGTAGATATGATATTTGGGAACCCAAAAGTGTTTGTCATTCTGTTGCATCTGACTCTCTGAGACCCCATAGACTGTAGCCCACCAAGCTCCTCTGTCCATGGGATTCTTCAGGCTAGAATACTGGAGTGGGTTGCCATTTCCTTCTCCAGGGGATCTTCCTGACCCAGGGATCAAATCCAAGTCTCCTGCATTACAGGTGGATTCTTTACCCTCCAAAACACTGGAGAAGCCCAAAGGACACCCAAATTAGTGGATAAAATCTGTTGCTGAAGTTCTGGAAGAGCTTCACTGTGCTATACCACCCAGTGCCCCCTGACATGGTTCAAGGTAGGAAGCAGATGCCAGAACCTCCCTAATGGGAGAATGCTGCTTCTGTTTCCCCGGATGTAACACGAATCCCCAAATTTCATAGCCTGGGGATTGGTGTTGAGCCTCTGCACATTCGAACACATGTTAAAGCCCCTCGTTTTCCTCTTAGGCACTTTATAGATTTATGACACATGACATACTCCAAATACCACCTTGTGATTTAAATTCTTGTTTGTCTGATATAAAATAACAGGTGTCAGCAGCTCAGATCATGGTACCTGCTGTGTGACTTTGAAATTCCGAAGGTTTTCTTCTTTGAGAGATTTCTTTTTTTTTTTGCAATTTCAACTCTAAAACCCAGTTATCCTGAGCCCTTTCCAAGGAGCCCTGTAAAACCCCAGATGTCCCTTCAGAAGGGAAGTGGCAGCCTGTTTCCATCTCTTTTGAAGCAGCCACACAGCAGCATTAAGGAATGATCAGGATACAGAGAGCCTGCATGGCCATGTTGGTCTAGATCACAGTACTATTCATAAACTACATAGATTTAAAACAAAACAAAAACCTCCCTAAAAGCTTAGTCTACGTCATGATTTCCTCAAAGTCAGATAGCTGCTTCATCTGCTCAACTTGCATAGAATGCCTCCGGAGGAGTTTCTTTTTACTTCTCAAGTCAACTCTCTTTGGTGAGCTTGGAGCGACAGGAACCATGGATTTTAAGCCACTAGCAAGTGGAGAGGAAGGTTTGCTGCTCACTCTAATATCCGGGATAGGTGGGTTCAGATTTACATTTAAAGGTGGAAGGAAGCCAGGCCTGGTCTGAGAAATTCGGTCTAGGAGCAAGGTTCCAGAGCCTCGTCTTTCTAGAAGATGGGGTGGCCTGCGGCGGGCTGAGTTGGGTGATGTGCTGGATACAGCGTCCAGGGACTCCCTGGAGCCCTGGAAGAGAGACAGGTGGGAGCTGTTGAGCTTCTTGCGATCCAGTGGTCCTTTGCCTGATTCTAGGGAGATGGGGGTGGGCAGGTCAGCCCCAGGCTGTAACTCTAAATCATAGAGGTCATTCTCCAGCCGTTTGAGGGTCACGGCGTCTTTGAGAGCAGAAGGACCTGTTGGGCAGATGCCCACTTTCTCTTGGTCGATAGAAAGAGTGCCTCTTCTGGCCAGACGTGGGTGGGGAGCCTGAGTCTTCTCATAGGCTGCCTTCCACGAGGCTGGTGCCGAAGAGACTGGGATCTTCACAACCTGTTCCGTGACCATGTGGACGAGGCTGGCATCTTTGCCATCAATGCTGCTGGTTCTGGAGAGGGGGCCCCTTCTGGGGAAGGACACATCACCGATGCTCTTGACCTCGCCATCCATGCCCACACCGTGGGTCTCGTCCTGACACATGCAGGCAGCGGCCAACACAGAGGGTGCAGTCAGGCCCCAGGGCTCAGACTGGAGCCTCTTCAGCTGAGGCAGGCGGGCCCTTTTGAGATTCCCAACTTTCCGAGCAGGCGACCCAGGTTCATTAAGAGCCTTGGCAGTGTTGCAACTACTTGGATGCCCTGATTGGAGGCTAAAGAAGTCATCTTCCTTCTCGCTGGGTGGAGAGCCCAGGCCTAGAGCCTTCAGTTCAACCTCAGATGGAGAAGCACATGGGGGAGGCGACTGTCTATCTTCCTCTTTGGGTGAAGGGGGAACATTCAGATACTGTTTGGTGGTTTTGGTGCCCGAAGACGACTTGTCTGTCGTTATGATAATCACCTCCTTGCCTTTGGCCTTGCAGGCATCCAGAAGATGTCTCAATGCATCCTTGTCATCTGCGTTTATGGCATAAACCAGAGCTGAAGCCCCAGTGCGGTCCTCAAGGCTGGGGTCTGCTCCGTTCTCCAGCAGTAGGGAGACCACGTCCCCCCCAGCTCTTCGGATACAGGCGTGGATGAGGGCGGTCTTGCCAGACTTATCCTGGATATTGGGGTCTGCCCTGTTGTCCAGCAGGTACTTGACCATCTTGGACTTGCTAATGCTCTGCTGGTCCACGTGCTTGGTGATGCACGCCACCATGAGAGCCGTCTCCCCCTTGTCATTGCTTTCGTTGATGTACGCGCCCCCTTCCAGGAGGAGCCTGGTCAGCCTGAGTCTCCCGAGCCACACAGCCTTTAAAAGTGAGTTTCCGTCCGTCCTCAGTTCGGTGTCATCGTCCATCATCCTGGCTACAGCTTAGGGTCTCAGCCACAGCAGTGGTCAGACCTAGGAAGGAAGAAGAGAGAAAAGTGTCATATATTCTATAGCTTTGGAGAAGGAAGTGATAGCTCACTCCCGTATCCTTGCCTGGAAAATCCCACAGACAGAGGAGCCTGGCGGGCTACAGTCCATGGGGTCACAAAGAGTCAGACACAACTGAGCACACATGTACACATTCTATATCCAATCTGAGCAGCACAGCTGTTACAGAGACTGTGTATAGTCATGTCCCAGCCTGATCCCAAGTGATACCACCTTGCTTGGCTTTGTTTTCTTTATTTATTGGCTTCGCTGGGTCTTAGTTGCAGCACATGGGATCTTTAGTTGCTGCATGTGGGATTTTAGTTCCCCAACCAGGGATTGAACCCAAATCCCCTGCGTTGGGAACTTGGAGTCTTAGCCACTGGACCACCAGGGAAATCTCTTGCTTGGTTATTTGACTTTCCTGAATTTCCTTCTTCAACTGTAACCTGGCAGGGGTGGGGATGGTGATAGTAGCAGGCTACCCCATTAAGTCATTGTGAAGATTAAATGAGATACTGTATATATTAATTAAACAGGTAACCACATGTAAGGCAGCTGGTGTAATGTCTAGGAGAGAGTAAGCAAGAAAACATGCAAACTCTTACTGTGTTGACTGCACATATTTATCACACTGCAGCTTAAGAAACTTTGTTTTTTGTCTGTTGGCATCACTAAAGTCTGAGTTGCCATAAGGAAAGGTTTGTGTCTATCTTGTTCACTGCTGTAGCCTCAGCCTTTAGCAATGACTTACACTTCATAGGTTACCTCATCAGTAATGATTCAGTACTCTGTTGCTCTAGGTGTGTAGCCAAAAGACCAGAAGAAAATGCATCACAATGAAGATGGGAATGTGAATAGTTTTCATGTTCGTTTTGCTATACTTCCTAAACTAAACATGTATCACAGTCATCGCAGGGGGAATAGATCACAAAAACAAAAACAGTCCAGCCATCCCTTTCCAGGCTGTAGTTCCCACTTCTCCAGCAGATGTCAGAGTTCTCATCCTTGACGATCAGACCCGCAGACCTGCTGGAAGGATGCACTGCCACACCCTCCCCTCTGGTTGAGCAGACCTGAGGCAGAGGGTGGACAGGGGATTGCATCTTTGCTCACCAGTGTTAGGAAATAAAGCTCATACCAGAGCTGCCCCCCGTTGAAGTTTGTCAAACCTGGGTTTCCTGCATTGGTTTTCCTCATGTCGATTACCTAATTCCTGGACTTAGAGCCTCCAATGTGGGTGTTGATCGAGAGGTCTTCCAGGAATAAGGAGACATGGTCTCCTAGAATTGATGCCTGCCAGCCCTGGACCTCTCACTGGCTGCACTCTGCCCACACAGCCACTCCACGTGGACTTTTTGTCCTTTGGGCTCAGCTGAGCAGATGTTACAATGCCTGAGCCTTCCTTCTCCTCATGCACACCATCCTTCCTCTTGCCCCACTCCTTTGAGCAATTATTGATCAATTTCCATCCCTCTGTTGTATAAGAGGGCTTCCCCCTGTGGCTCAGTGGTAAAGAATCCACCTGCAATGCAGAAGACATGGCAGGAGCCATGGGTTTGATCTCTGGGTCAGAAAGATCTCCTGGAGAAGGAAATGGCAACCCACTCCAGCATTCTCACCTGGGAAATCCTATGGACAGAGGAGCCTGGCGGGCTAAAGTTTTTAGGGTCACAAAGAGTCGGACACAGCTGAAGTGACTTAGCAGCAGCTAAGATTGCAAAGAGTTGGACATGACTGAGAATACATGCATGCAAAAATTAAGCAGGAAGTCAGCTTTTCTTGGCTCAAGTTGAGAGATGGATATATAGCCTTTTAAAACATTCAATACATGAATAGATACGTGTTTCTTTTTTGGGAAAAAAGCCCAATTCATACTTAAGTATATAAAGGAGAAGAGGTACCCTTTACCCCTTTACGCCCCCTCCCAACCCTCTTCAAAGCTCCTCTTTCCCTTCAGAAGTAACTTTGATTTATGGTCTAGGATGTGTCTTTCTCCTTCAGATCATTTTCTGCTTCTTTCAAATGCTCTGTTCTAACAACAACTCCATCTCAGTCTGATCTTGTCACAATTGTGTCTATGTGTTCCTATGAGATTTTTCTGTAAAATCACTACCATCCAAAGATACCATATGTTATTAAGTGTATCCACAAGAAGTCTCTGTTTCTGTCTCTTCAACTCTATGCTTCTTTCTTCAGTCTCCTACCAGTTCTATTTGCTTGTTGATTTATTTATTTTTTGACTGCGCTGGGTCTTCCTTACTGTGCAGGCTTTCTCTAGTTGTGGGGAGGACTTCGCATTGCAGCAGCTTCTCTTGTTGTGGAGAACAGGCTCAGTAGTTGTAATGCCCAGGGTTTAGTTGCCCTAAGGCGTGTGGAATCTTAAAGGACCAGGGACTGAACCCATGCTCCCTGCATTGGCAGGTGGACACCCAACCACTGGGCCACCAGGGAAGTCCTCCCCTACCGATTCTCTCCCTCTCCCTCCTCTCCCTGACGTGGCCTTTCTTTCTCTTCTGATTCTGTCATTTTAACCCTCCTGTGGTCCTACGTATGATCATCTTATTACAGTTCCATGAGTTGATAAGCTTGTTAACCCCTAAACTCTGGACATTTTTTTTTTTCCCCACAACCCAACTCTGGACATTTAAAGCAGAATTTTCAAGAGCTGAAGAAAGAAATGGAGAAGGGAATGGCAACCCACTCCAATGTTCTTGCCTGGAGAATCCCATGGATGGAAGAACCTGGTGGGCCACAGTCCATGGGATCGCAAGGAGTTGGACATGGCTGAGCCACTAACACACAGAAGAAACGGCAACTGCAGTGAAAACAAGCTGTCTTCCATTCCATCCAAGGGGCCCTTCATCTCCTGGCCACCCATCATCAGCACCTGCCTGCTACACCTATTCTCTTTACACTCCATCTATCTTGAAAGCTGGCCATGGCTCAACTGCCCCACTTTTTCCTTTTCTTCCTTCTAGTCCTGTTCATGTTTCTAACTATAAGCCCGCCCTGCTCTTCTTTAATTATTCATCATCCCTCAAATCTCAGCTCCAATGTTACTTCCTTTTTAATCAAGAGAAAAATCACTCAAGATGGAAGGGAGAGAGTGGAATAAAATTACAACTGACTCATATCCAGACTATATAAAGAACACCTACAAATCACTTCCTCCAAAAGAGGATACACAAATGGCCAATAAGCACAGAAAACGGTGCTCAGCCTTGTTAGTAATCAAGGAAAATCAAATTACAGTGCCATGTAGCCATAGCACTACCCCCTCCAGTGAGGCTAAAATTAGACCGACAGCATCAAGGATGCAGGAAGATGGAAGCAGGAGGCACACATTGGTGGAGCGTCAGTTGGTTCCACCGAGACAATGCCTGTGCTCTGACCCAGTAATTCCATGCCTGGGTTTGGGTGTGTGGTGGACCGAAAAGCATGGCCACAAAGTCCTCCCCTCCTTGTGTGCACACCACCTGTGGTGAGGTCTTCCCTCTCCTCCCAAGGAAAGGAGGAGTCAGCACGGGATTTGCTTTGACCAATGAAAGTGAAGTCACTCAGTCATGTCCGACTCTTTGCAACCCCATGGACTGTAGCCCACCAGGCTTCTCCATCCATGGGATTTTCCAGGCAAGAGTACCGGAGTGGGTTGCCATCTCCTCTCCAGGGGATCTTCCCAACCCAGGGATCGAACCCAGGTCTCCCGAATTGCAGGCAGACGCTTTACCCTTTGAACCACCCAATAAGATGCAGCAGAACTAACTGTGTGGCTTTCAAGGCAAGGCCTCAGGGGACCTTGCAGCTTCAGGATTTGCTCTCTTGGAATTTGACTGCCATGGACAGAAGCCTGGGGTATCTTGCCAGAAAGGACACAGGGCATTTCAGCTGACAGCCTCAGCGAACACTGGAGTGTCCATGAGGCCATCTCAGAGCAGCCAAAGCCCCAGAAGATGGCAACTGCATAAGGGAGCTTGGGGGAGACCAGCAGATGTTCCACTTCCAGAACTATTGGCAAAGAAGTGATTCTTCACTTAAGGCACTCATTTTGGGGATGTTTTTTTCTCAGAAATAGATTACTGATAAATATGTGTAGCAAAACACATGCAAAAATGATCCCGGGAGCCCTATTCATAAAAAAGCCCAAACTAGAAACAATCCCTCAAGATGAAAATAGAGGGACTTCCCTGGTGTTCCTGTGGCTAAGATACTGGGCTCCCAATGCAGGTGACCCAGGTTCTATCCCTGGTCAAGGAACTAGATCCCACATGCCACAACTAAAGATCGCTCATGCCACAACTAAGACCAGGCACAGCCAAATAAATAAATACATAACTAAATAAAAATATTTTTTAAAAAGAAAATAAAGAAATGGTAGTGTATTCCTATGCTGGAATACTATATATCATCTTTGCATTCTCTATCTCTCACACACACCCACTCACACACACAACATACCAAAAGAAAAAATGTGGGTACTGCATTCCTTGGGGTCACCTTCCTCACTTGGAGTATTGATCTGGTTAACCATCTGGGTCAGCCTCCTCCCTGTATCTCTGAGTCCTCTGAGGTGGGGAAACTGTCTTTTGTCCCTCATCAACTGTGAGATAATTTGAAAGTTGGATAAAGGGAAAGAAGGAGGAAGGGAGGAGACAATGAGGAAAAGAAGATGGAAAAGGGATATGGGTGGACCATTGGGTTGTCTCTCTCTGTGTTGTGTGTAGTGCCAGTCACATAGCTCTGGAGCACCTTGAAGTCTGGGGTGGAAGGAGGCAGGTAGGGAGAAAAAGAAGAAAGAAAAGGAGGGAGAGGATAGGATATCTGGGAGGGGCATCTCTCCCTTCATTTTGCATCAGCGGCTACCTCCTCCTCTGAGCTCAGGATTGTTCCCCATCTACTCTTCCCCTGGCCCCTAAGGAGGGAGCAAGATGAAGGCTCAACATCCCAGTAGCTCTCTGAGGTCTGGGTTGTCTAGCCCATTGATGGAGAGAACTTTCTCCATCCCCAGTGAGCTACTTTTCAGGTTGTCTCTAGCCATTTTTTTCACTGTGGTCCTCCCCACTTAAATTCCTTAAATGATGAAAATGCAGGAGCTCTGTGCAAGGACAGAATCGGATCCTTACCTCATCCCTGTAGCCCAGATAAAATGTGCTGCCTTAACGTTAACTATTGGCATGCTGCATCCACCTTACACTTTTCACATCAAGAAAAGTGGGTTGAAGAGATTGCAGGTCACATGGCTTATTGACAAGAGCCTTGCAGATGATGCCAGACTCGCTTTATGTGTCATCCCAGATGTACGTCTCTCCTCTTTGGGTTTTGACTGTTCACCTTTCTCTCTTGCCCAAGTGGCCTTCAAAAGGTCCATACCTTGGTGTTGGAGTCAGGTCACCCTTGCTGTCACTGCTACAGATGTCTGAGCCCCACACCTGGGTGCCACCAACCAGGAGAAACTGACTATTGGAGAAACTGTTTCTCCATCAACTGCCTGGAGAGATCAAGTTACTCTGCTCAGATCGGTGGTGAGGACTGGCATTTTGTAGGACAAATGTTGACTGATGGGAGATGGGTGGTAGATGTCAGGTAAATTCTTTTCCCTTTCTTCTAATAGCCTAGTTTGGGTCTGGGTGAGATGCAGTGGATTATATAATTTCTGAAAGACTGAGTAATCACTTCACTGGTTGCCAAGCCATGAAGAGCTCAATAAGGTATTTACTTTTCCTCTTTTCCTTGCCTTGTGTTTCATTTCCCTTATTCCTACTTCCCAAGGTTTTATAACCCAATACAGTAAGTCCCCTGCATATGGATGAGTTCTGTTTCAAGAGTGCATTCGTCATAAGTCCAATTTGTTGCTAAGTCCCACAAGGTTAGCATAGGCACCCAACTAACATACTCGCTGTATAATACTGTACTGTAATGTACTGAGATCAAACCAGTCAATCCTGGAGCAAATCAACCCTGAATATTCATTGGAAGGACTGATGTTGAAGCTGAAGCTCCAATACTTTGGCCACCTGATTTGAAGAACTGACTCATCGGAAAAGACCCTGATGCTGGGAAAGATTGCAGGCAGGAGCAAAAGGGGGTCGACAGAGGATGAGATGACTAGATGGTATCACAAACTCGATGGACATGAGTTTGAGCAAACTCCAGGAGATGGTGAAGGACAGGGAAGCCTGGTGTGCTGCAGTCCATGGGGTGGTAAAATCGGACACGACTGAGCGACTGAACAACAACTGTACTGTAATAGATTTATAATACTTTTTGCACAGATAATGCATAAAAGCTAACACCAAAAAAAAAAAATAGCACTATAGAGTATATGAAAGCACAACCACGTGTAGAGGATGCACCCACATGGCAATATATGCCAGATATGTGAACTGACTTATGTGACTGGACAGGTGAATGCACATTTGCATCTTTGAAAGTTCAATACTTGAGGCTCGTATGAAGGGACTTACCATAAAGTGCTCACATGTATGTTTTTGCCCCAGGATGATACCAACTGCATTCTTTGAAGCAGGGCTGTTTTGTGTTTAACTCAACTCCACTTTAATGGTGACTAACATAATTTCAAAGGCACATGGACTGGAAAAGAAATGCTGAAAACTAAAACATCACTAACTCACGCACGCAAAATATTTTTTTGATGGAGGAGATGAATGGGTGGAATTGTTTGCCTTTTTTGTCCAAAAGTGTTAGTCGCTCAGTCATGTCCAACTCTGTGACCCTATGGACTGTAGCTCACCATGCTTCTCTGTCCATGGGATTCTCCTGGCAAGAATACCGGAGTGGGTAGCGATTCCCTCTCCAGGGGATCTTCCCAACCAAGGAATTGAACTCGGGTCTCCTGTATTGTAGACAGATTCTTTACTATCTGAGTGAATGGGGAATCCCATAAACCCTTGGATTATTTCATTATCCACAAACTATGGAAGTCTTAGACTTTTGAAGCTGAGAGGAGCCATCTTGTTCAACCTTTCCCCATTTATAAGTGGGAAGTTTAAAGACAGAGATTGAGTCTTTAATCTCGCTGAATCTAGGCTCTTTCACTGCCAGGTCTTTCCAGACCTTTAGCCTGATTAGTGTAGAACAAGGCTGCATAGTACTGGGCTTGGGGCTAAATGTGCTACACAGTTCTGTATTGCTTGACTGGAACAGTGCTTTAACATTTTTTAATGGGAATGTTTTAAGATGGATTAAGCCCTGCCCTCAGCTGTGCCCAGCACCCTGTAGAACGCCACTAGGGTTCAATGCCAATCCTCTTCCTCTTTAAATCGCCTGCTCCCTCCTTCCTTCCCCCACTACCACACAACCATAATTCAAAGTTACCTGAATCTTGCCACATACAAGATCTCTTTGACACTCCCTCGCCTAGTACTTCTGCAGGGGAAGCTTTATTATCCTAACTTTACAGATACAGAGCCTGATATCCAGACACATTAGGTAATCTTGCCCAAGAGCACACATCTGTAAGTGATACAGCTTTGATTTAAACTCTGTTCCTCTGATCCCAAGCCAGAGCTCTTTGACAGAATTCTGCCTGACATATCTCCCGACTGTTGTAGCCCAGATTGGAGCTTGCCATTTGGTGTTTGTATAAACTGGGGCAAGTTACTCAAGTTCTCTTGCCTCGGTGTTCTCATCTGTAAAATGGGGGTCATGGACCCATTTGTGGCAGGCTCTAACAATAAAGCAACTCATGTAGAGAGCGCTTTGCGCAGGGCCTTGGCACATAGAAAGCTCTCAGTAATTGTTAAAATTTGAAGAAAGTTGGGTCCACCTTTCAAAATCCAGGAGGCCACGCCTTTCAGCTGTAGTATTTGCGGAAGCTGGGGGTATGTGTTTATACTCCACCTCTTCCTTCCGCAGTCACGGGAAGCAGTTAGAAGCGGATCAGACACTGAGTTCCACGTTTGCCTTTGCGATTCGAGAATCCTTTCCCGGCTGTAGGGGCGGCGTTGGGTAGCCGCCCTCAGCCAGGAGCCTCGGTGGCCTGGGGCGGAGACAGGATGCCGGGTGTTCTCGGATGCCGCGGGCTGCCGCCGCGGGCTCTGTCCGAGGTGCTGAACGCCGCGGGCTCGGTGCGCACAAGCAGTGCGCGCGGGTGTCCATTGTTGCCAGTACCTGTGAGCATCTTCGTGGAGATGGCCGAGTGTGGGGGTCAGGTGAAGCCAGGGCGGTAAGTGCTTCTCCCATCATTTCTCTCAAATGCTTAGATTCATACTCTACACAATATCTGGCACATTTTCAGGATCATCACCTCTCACCTCCCGTTCATCACAGGTTTCTGCAAAATCTGAGGGCTTCGCTCCACCTTCTGTCCACGCACAAATTCAGGCGCCTATCTCCAGGCCCGAACCATAAGTATTTCCGACAAAAATTCATCCCCACGCGTCAATACAAAAATAAAAAATTTAAAAACCATCTTCCACTCCTATCTCCCACAATTTCCTGTGATAAAAACAGACTCTTTCCTATAAACCTCCCACTCATGCCTGTGGCTAAACTGTGTGGACTTACTTCTTAGGAGCTGAAGGTCCCGTTCAGGTGACCAGTGGAGACCCCCCGGGGTGCACTTACCTGGTGGGGACGCTCACCAAGCGAGGCCACCTGGGTCCGGGCCACGGGGGCTGTCATTGCTGCAGAAGCAGAGTCAGGGGGCGCCCCGCACCCCTGCCTGAGGCTGTGGGCTGGCTTGCCATACTGAGCCAGCGCCTGGAGCTGGGGTTACCTGGGGCCTCGCGGGTCCCGTGGAGTGACTTGCCCAGAACTTCTTTAGGGTCTATAAATAAAGCTTCTGCGTCAGTTCCTTCCAATCACTCCATGCTCCTCCAAATTGCAGTGGGAACAAGGGAGTTTTTTGGTTTGTTTGTTTGTTTTTTGAGCGAAAGAAAGAAGCGTGAAAGAAAGATAAGACTTGTCCCCAGTTCTGGCTTGTAGGTCTCCGGCGCAACCCCAGCCCTTCAGCTGCTTCTTCGGTTCGGCTGGCTAAGGAGGAGCCGCTGCCCGCTGGCTCCTCAGAGCATCTCTCCAGCCGGGAGGCGAGCGGCTGGTGTGGGTGTGTGTGCTAGGGAGGCAGGGGGAAGGAGGGGGCAGCGGAGGCGGGGATGCTTCTACCCGCAGCCTCGGGTGGAGGCGCCGGCCACCCCACCCCCTCATCACCAGCTCTTGCGGGATTAGACTAGCTCAACAATTTAACTTGAGTCTCTAGGAACCCCAGAGGGTGGTGGGTGCGGATGGGGCGCGGCGACCCTTGGATCGGGAGAAAGTGACGGGACGCTTCCCAAAGTCTGACACTGCAAACCCCAGACTGGAGGAAGGATTTGAACTCCTGTCTTCTTTCCTCTTTCCGCGGCTCTGCCTTATTCATCAACGCCCTCTAATCTCAGGATGTCTGTCCACAGAGTGGGAAGGAGAGGGAGAGAAGAGGGGGCAGGTGTGACGGTGAGACCGGGGAGAATCTGATTATCACAGAGGAACGGTTGGATTCCATTCCAGCTCCGTCCTTTAGCCCACCTCTGGCTTGTTCCTGGAACTTCCCGGAGAGCCACTCACCAACAATTTTTGCTTCCTTTATCACAGAAGTAATTCGTGACTTTTACAGGATTCAAAGCACACAGCTTGTATTTAGAAAGCAGCTGCCCGGCTCCACCTAGCCTTGCCCCTGTTAGTCCCATTTCCCAGAGATACCTACTGATATATATCATCTATCTATCTATCTATCTATCTATCTATCTATCTATCTATCTATCTATCTATCTATCCATCATCTATCTATATCTATCCATCATCTATCTATATCAATCTATCTGTGGATCTATATCTATTAATATATCCAGAGTTATATTTTTCCTTAAAAAAAAAGTCTTGAGTCAGTTTTAGTTGTTTACATTTTCCTAGAAAATTGTCCACCTCATTTACAATTTCAAGTTCACAGGCACGAAGTTACAACTAGTATTACTTTATAGTGTTTGCTTTTCTCTGAAACTATACCCCCTTTTCATTCTTAATATTTCTTATGTGTGTCTTCTCCTCCTGTGCCCAGTTTTTTTTAATCAAACTTGCCAAAGGGTTATTGATTTTATTGATCTCAAAAACATAACTATTCTGTCATTTGCCTTTATCACTTAGTGTTTTCATAGTGTTACCATTGGAAATGTTTTCATGTGGCACCTATTATTTGTTAAGCACTGAATAATATTTGGTGGGGTTGTCTGCAAAGCCATGTCAAGGTTGGGTGTCCTCAAATCTGTAAGTCTTATCTTTCATGGTTTCTAGATTTTCTGTCTAGCTTAAGGAGACTCAGAATCACAAGAGGAATTACTTAAGAGTTCTAGCAGCTTAGAACTTTGCTGTTATTGTTGTTGTTGATGATGATGATGTTGTTGTTTAGGTTACCTCTTCATCTGAAAATTGTACCTATATATAGGGAAGGGCAAGGATTTGATGAAGGCAGGAAGTCAACTGTCCTAACACCAAACCTGACTAGTCCATCCTCTGCTTACTGATTCAAAATGCCATCCTTAATTATACCATGCATATATTCCCCCAACAAATTTTTCTGGTTGATATATGTTCTTTTATAAAAATACAGTTGAATTAAAATTACTAATTTTTCTTAGGGCTTTTATGGGGCATCTATACTGATAAAATTATTTTTTCCTTTTTAAGCAATGGTGGGGTTCTCATTCAGATTTGACACTAGATTATGCTAACTTTCTAGGATGATTTTGAAAGCATCCTGGTTTTTACTGCACATTGGTGCTTTTAAATTATAAGATATCTATCTGCTCATTGCTGATTTAAAGAATGCATCTATAATCAAGCTGGGCTTGATGGATTTTGGAAGGCTAGATCTTTAATTATTCTTTCCAAAGTTATTGGTAAGTAATAGAGTATTCATTTTCTGATTCCTCTTGAGTCAATTTTGGGTGATTTATATTTGCTTAGAAAAGACCATCTCATTTGCATTTCCATATTTATTGGCATGAACTTATAGATAACCTCAGAAGTTTTCATCTCCTCTGAATCTGTTCTTCTTCAAAGTATCAAAACTTATTTATTTTTGATTAAAAATTCTTTTGATGTGGACCAGTTTTGAAGTCCTTATTGAATTTGTTACAATATTGCTTTGGTTTTATGTTTTGGTGTTTTGGCCTCAAGGCACATGGGATCTTATCCCCAACCAGGGTTCAAACCTGCACCCCCTGCATTGGAAGGCAAAGTCCTAACAACTGGACCACCAGGAAAGTCCCTGAATCTGTTCTTATATTCCTTTTTTCATTCCTGATATTTCATCCCTGCTTTCCTCATGTTATTCTTGGTGTCTATAGTGAATGTTATTTTGCTGTGGTCAAATTGTAGGATCTATGTAATTTCCACTTTGTGGCTTATTAAATGACCAATTTAAAATACTCAAAGAGTGTTTTTCCTCGATGGAGAAAATAATCTACTTTCTGTGCTTTTGGATATAAACAACACAAGTTCAGTTCAGTTGCTCAGTCATGTGCAACTCTTTTCAACCCCATGGACTGCAGCACGCCAGGCCTCTCTGTCCATCACCTACTCCTGGAATTTACTCAAACTCGTATCCATTGAGTCGGTGATCCCATCCAACCATCTCATCCTCTGTCGTCGTCATCTTCCCCTCCCACCTTCAATGTTTCCCAGCATCAGGGTCTTTTCAAAAGAGTCAGCTCTTCACATCAGGTGGCCAAAATATTGGAGCTTCAGCTTCAGCATCAGTCCTTCAAATGAATATTCAGGACTGATTTCCTTTAGGATGGACTGGTTGGATCTCCTTGCAGTCCAAGGGACTCTTGAGGGTCTTCTGCAACACCACATTTCAAAAGCATCATTTCTTTGGTGTTCAGCTTTGTTTATAGTCCAACTCTCACATCCATACATGACTACTGGAAAAATCATAGTTTAACTAGACGGACCTTTGTTGGCAAAGTAATGTCTCTACTTTTTAATATGCTGTCTAGGTTGGTCATAACAAATCTGCCTGTAAAGTTGGTTGCACACTATCACTCTTTATAACTTTATTTTGTACTGAAAGTCAGTGGAGCATATTGGTTAAGAGCACAGACTTTCAAATCAGACTACCTGGATTTAAATCCTAACTCAGCCACCTACCAGTCATGGGATCCCTGGTGGACCAGTAATCCTCCCTGTGCTTCAGTTTCCACCTCCATAAAACTGAGTTCATAATAAGATCTACTTCATAGGCTGGGGATCAGAGGCAGCTGAGTTAATCCCTGTTAAATGTTTAGTGCAGTTTCTGGTAGGGTGTAAGTATATATGTCTTCACTACATTTGTGTACCTGATCTATTAATGTTTAAATTAAACTGTTAAAGTCTCCCAGTATGCTCAAATTCACTCATTCAGAAAAAAACTTCTTGAGTTGGGACTATGTGATGTGATCTGCATTCCTTTATTGCTAGAGATTCAGCTGAGCTGTGAACAAGAAAGACATGTTGTCTCCCTTTGTGGAGGAACTTTCTGAAGATTAAGATTTGTCAGCGTGTGTGTGTGTGTGTGTGTGTGTGTGTGTGTGTGTGTGTGTGTATCAGCGGCTGCCATCCATTTCGTACAAGAGACTATGAGACAAAAGCCTTTTGCAACCTATCCCAAATCTGCCTTCTGGGTAGAATATCAGCCACTTCTCCAGAGATGCATCTTTTATGCTGGAGCCACTTGTTTAATAGCAACTATAATTATTTTTAAAAATAATCATTACTAATAGTAGCAACAAACATTTTTGAATGCTTACTATTGTCAATGTCCTCTAGTCAAAGTCCTCCAGGAACACACCTGTAGTTGAATATGTTGGATTTATTACCTGTGCAGCAAGGGGGCATGCACACCATGGGGAAGCATGGAGCATCTCAGTAGAAAGGTGCTAGAAAGAATGTGTTCTAGGATTTCGACTTGGTTGGGAGATTTGGGGAGAGTTCACTCTGTTCTTAACAGAAGAAAATCACATTAGATGGTATTCTGACACCACAAAGAAAATTATAAAGTGATCCTTGGTGCCTTGGTTCCCTAAGCCCTCTGTGTTTGTTGTTGTTTGTTTTTTTATTGAGATATAATTGACATATAGCATTATATTAATTTCAAGTTTATAACATAACGATTCAATATTTGTTTAAATTGTGAAATAATCACCATAATAAATCTGGTTAACATCATCAGCATACATAGTTACAAAATTTTCTATATACGTGGTGAAAACTCTCTTAGCAGCTTTCAAGTGTACAACATGATATTGGTGTTATTTAAATTATTTATTTATTATTTATTTGGCTGCACCAGGATTTTAGTTGGGGGCACTCAGGAAGCCCAACTAAGATCTCTTGGCAGCATGTGGGATCTTTTCCTTTCTTTTTTTTCTTTTTTAGTTGCAGCATGCCAACTCTTAAATGTAGCATGTGGGATCTAGTCTCTGACCAGGGACTGAACCCAGGTCGCCTGTATTGGGAGGAAGGAAACTTAGCCCCTGGGCCACCAGGGAAGTCCCTAGTATTATTAACTATAGTCTTCAGGCTGTACATTACATCTCCAGGACTTATTTATTTTATAGCTGGGAGTTTGGACGTTTTAACCCACTTCTCCCATTTCACCCACCCCCATGCCCTTCCTGCCTCTGGTAACCACCAGTATGGTCTCTGTATCCATGAGTATGCCTCTGTTTTTAAGCCAAGGAGCAATAGTGTTTATTTCCCATTCTTGAGCAGTTTCCCTACACAGAGTATCTTTTTGGTCATTGTCCACAGGGAAGAGAATGACAGACTCAGAGATGAACACAGAGCTCTTTAGCTGGAGCTCTTAGCAAGGAGCCTTAAGAATCATTTGATTCATTGTCTTACACCGTTTGGGAGTTTGAGTTACACAATGATGAGGTGCTTTCCCAAGATCATACAGCAAATTAACACCGGGACTACCAGGTCTTAGGAGACCAGTACTGGCAGACCGGATGTGTTCTAGACTGTTATAAAATTTGAAATAGTTTTTATTGGGTCGTGTTACAGTAAATTATAACACATGTACACAAAAAAAATACATTACATTACAAATGTGTTGCAGGTATATTCTAGATAAGATACAGACTTATTCCCCTAGTCCTTTTGTTACACCTCTTAATTCTAAAAAAAAAAAAAAAAAAAATCATTTTTTTCCAGTGTTTTTATGCACACTTAAATCAGCGAGAGATGCTTTTTGATGCAAGTAATAGAAAGCTCCATCTAAACAGAGGGACTTGTTTTCTTACATAACACAATGTCTGAAGATGGGCAGTTACAACTGTTGCTTCAGAGGCTCAAAACTTTCAGGACCAGCAGTGCACTAGAAGGCTGCTGGCAGCTCCAGACAGGACATTTACATTGCAGACAGGAAAAATGCATAACTTAAATCAATAGCTTTATAGCCTGAATTTTGAGAAAGAAAAGAAATTTAATGCAGATTTTAAATGTGTCCTCCAGAAAGATTGTACCAGTTTTCATTATCCCTTGCTCATTATACAGCTCCAGAGCATGCACATTCCAGACAGGAAAACGGCAATGTCATAGAGCCAGACGCATGCGTCCCTTTTATCAGAAGAACACACTTTCCCTAGCAGTACATCTCACCGCTGACTTCTCCTTGATACTTTGCATTAGAAATTAGTCATATGCAGGAATTCCCCGTGGCTGGGAATCCACCTGCCGATCCAAGGGAAATGGGTTCAGTCCCTGGTCTGGAAAGATCCCACATGCGGTGGGGCAACTAAGTCCGTATGCCACAACTACCGAGCCCACACACTGTAGAACCCATGCCCCACAGCAAGAGAAACCACGGCAATGAAAAGCCCATGCACCGAAACTAGAGAACTGCCCCCACTTGTTACAACTAGAGAAAGCCCTCGCACAGCAACAAAGACCCAGCACAGTCAAAAATAAAAATAAATTTAAATAAATTTTAGAAGACATCAGTCATATGCAAGAGATGTTGGGAATACAGAAAGCAAGATTGTTATGGTTTGTATTAGAGAAAGAAATGATTCCTTTCCTTGGTTTGGTTTAATGCTACCGCCGTGAAAATAGAGTTCTGTTACCAAGAAAATAAATAGGAAGTGCATAATGTGACCACCACAGTGTTTATCACTGAAAACTTGCAAAATGCAGGTGAGCAGGAAAAAGAGACCATACACATTTAAATATGGAATATAAGTATAATTTTACAAAACGAGAGTTCAACAATTGAATATATTGTATTTATACTGTGTCCTTTCTTTTCTTCCTCAAAATTCAGGCTATAAAGCTATCAATTTATATTATGTATTTTTTTTACTCTGAGAGCTTATCTTCACATAATTGCATGCTATTTTTCTACTTCATTGTCAATGGTTATATTGTATTTTAGTGCAGGCATGAACCATAATTTCTTTACACAGTTCTGCTAAGGATGTGAAGGTTTTATGTAGTTTCTTTCTATTGTAAATAACATTGCAATGAAGATCTTTTAGTTAGTCTTTTTCAGATTTCAGAATTATTTCCTTAGAGCAAAATATTTGAGATTTTAGACAAAAGGGTATGCAAAATTTTAATGTTTTTGATACAGATTTTAAATGTGTCTTCCAGAAAGATTGTACCAGTTTTCATTACCCCGTGCTCATTATAAAATGCATCCTCAACCACACTGGACCTCATTATTAAAGAAATGAACCAATATGATCTTTTTAAAATGTATCAGGTCATTGTTTCAATTTGTATATTTTTTTTTTTTTTTGTATTACTAGTCAGGTTGATTTTTTTTTTTTTTTTAACCATGCCTTGGGGCATCTGATTCATGGGGTTGCAAAGAGTCGGACATGACTGAGCGACTGAACTGAACTGAACTGAACTGTGGCATCTGAGATCTTCCCCAAGGAGGGATCAAACCCCTGCATTGGAAGTACAGAGTCTTAACCATTGGACTGCCAGGGAAGTCCCACAGTTGATTTTTTTTAAGGTTTATTGCCTTTCTTTCTGTATAATTACTCCTTATATCTTCTAATCAATTTTCTGTTGGTGCCAGTGATTCAGAGTTGATTAGAAAATAGGCATAAAGTAAATAAAATTGTTCATAATTTCCCGATCCACAGATAATCACTATTGTTCATCTATTTTTCATATGGGTTATCTATTTATTTCTCTCTCTCCCTCTCTCTCATCTCCTATCTATCCAACTATTTCTCATTCAATCTATCTGTCCACCTACCTATCTTGTGATTATTTCATCGACGTTTGAATATCATTGAATTTCAGCAGTGATTCTGATGCAGACAGTCCATTAGAAATTACTTGGTATATTAAAAAAAAAAAAAGTAGCTGATTCTCCTTGAATGGAGGAGAACCCATGCATGGATGATTTTGGAAGATCTCCAAAAGATAGTAATGTGGAGGCAGGGCTAAGGCTCTCAGATGTACCTTATTTCGTTCCAGACTCCCTAACCAGGATTTCCCTGTCGATGCCTGATGTTCCTGAGACCTACTGTTTCTGAGAAGCAGGGGTGAAAATGATTGCACCCAGAGGTGGCACAGTGACAATGGTCAGGGTGACTGGAACCTGCCCCCAGCAAGCTGCCTGCAAACCTGAATGCATCCACAATTCCCAAACACCTTTTTCCTCCCAGTCAGTTCAGTTTAGTTCAGTAGCTCAGTCATGACTGACTCATTGTGACCCCATGGACTGCAGCACACCAGGCTTCCTTGTCCATCACCAACTCCCGGAGTTTGCTCAAACTCATGTCCATTGAGTTGGTGATGCCATCCAACCATCTCATCCTCTGTTGTCCCTTTCTCGTTCTGCCTTCAATCTTTCCCAGCATCAGGGTCTTTTCCATTGAGTCAGTTCTTTGTATCAGGTGGCCAAAGTATTGGAGCTTCAGCTTCACCATCAGTCCTTCCAATAAATATTCAGGGTTGATTTCTTTCAGGAGTGACTGGTTTGATCTCCTTGCAGTCCAAGGGACTCTCGAGAGTCTTCTCCAACACTGCAGTTCAAAAGCATCATTTCTTCAGCACTCAGCTTTCTTTATGGTCCAACTCTCATGTCCATACATGACCACTGGAAAAACCATAGCTTTAACTAGACAGACCTTTGTCAGCAAAGTAATGTCTCTGCTTTTTAATATACTCTCGGGGTTAGTCATAGCTTTCTTCCAAGGAGCAAGCGTCTTTTAATTTCATGGCTGCAGTCACCATCTGCAGTGATTTTGAAGCCCAAGAAAATAAAGTCTGTCACTGTTTCCATTGTTTCTGCATCTATTTGCCATGAAATGATGTGATCGGATGCTGTGATCTTAGTTTTTTGAATGTTGAGTTTTAAGCCAGCTTTTTCACTCTCCTTTTTCACTTTTATCAAGAGGCTCTTCAGTTCCTCTTCACTTTCTGCCAGAAGGGTAGTGTCATCTGCATATCTGAGGTTATTAATATTTCTCCCAGCGATCTTGATTCCAGCTTGTGCTTCATCCAGCCTGGCATTTCACATGATGTACTCTGCATGTAAGTTAAATAAGCAGGGTGACAATATACAGGCTTGACGTACTCCTTTCCTAATTTAAACCAGTCCATTGTTCCATGTCCGGTTTTAACTGTTGCTTCTTGACCTGCATACAGATTTCTCAGGAGGCAGGTCTGGTGATCTGGTATTCCCATCTCTAATAAATTTTCCACAGTTTATTGTGATCCACACAGTCAAAGGCTTTGGCATGTTCAATAAAGCAGAAGTAGATGTTTTTCTGGAACTCTCTTGCTTTTTCAATGACCCAACGGATGTTGGCAATTTGATCTCTGGTTCCTCTGCCTTTTCTAAATCCAACTTGGACACCTGGAAGTTCTCTGTTCCTCCCAATAAAAAGAGTCATTGCCCCCATGAAACTACTTTAGTTATTATCCTGTCCTTTTGGGGGAAATGAAAGTTGTGGGGAAACCAGAGGAGGCAACCAGCTCACAGTGTTTGTTTCATGCCAAATGTATGCTGTTATCTCTGCTTCAGTTCTTTTATAACTTCTCTCTAAAGAGATGGTATTGAATGTATCAGAAAGTGTCATGGCAACATAAATGCTACAGTATCATGATCACTGTCTTCCTTCCCACCCTCTTCTAAAGGCTCCTACGGAAACTGTTTTTATCTTTTCAGATTTGAAGTACTTTATAAAAACACTCAAGCAAATATTTTAGCAAAAATAAATGTCCCCAAATAGCTACTCTATCCAGTATAAGTCATGATCACCAGTGTTCCTCTGAAATGCCCAAAATAGAGTCCGTGCTAGCAGTTCCCTCCAAGGAGTGTCCTTGTTTAGCTAACCTAGTTAGAAGCTGTGAGCTTGTGCTTTTGGGTCCTGTGAGAGCCTTGTGTTTTTAAAATAATTTTGTCTAAAAACGCTTCTCATCTCTCAAAGGAGATTCTTGATATGCAAATTTCCAAGAACTGGGGGTGTGGAGCTGACCTGTTTGTGGAGATACAGCTCTTATTTGCAGACCCCCAGGATAGCACTGTATGTATTGTACCAGGAACCATATTTGAGCAGAAGACCCTTTGGATCTCCTCCATCATGTTTCCTTTGGGCTGTGTTTCTCTGCTGGTGGTGTGGGCACTACCTGCGCTGATATCTTTGTCACTCCCTTTAGAGCATCAGATGTGGAGAAGAGTTCCTGCATTTTAATCTGATTCCTGCAATGACTGAGGAGAGAAGTGGGTGTGCTCATCACCTGTTATGGATAGAACATACTTATGTCAGAGGGAGGACATGGCTAAACTCAACATTTGACTTAAAGATAGTGGCCATAAAGCTTATTGGTGCCTGTGATGACAGGAGTGACCAGCTTATCCTGATTTGTCCAGGACTTGCCTGGTTTCAGCCCTAAAAAGGCCAACGTCCCAAGAACCCTCTCAGTCCTGGGCAAACAGAACAACTGGTGACCCCGGGTAGCAGCCCAAAGCCACCACTCTTAGGATCTGGAACAGTAACCCCTGCTGGATATCATGATGAAATTTTATAAAATTTGAAATTATACATAGGACAGGTCTTCCCTGGTAGTCCAGTGGTTGGAATCTACCTACCAATGCAGGGGACACGGTTTCAATCTCTGGTCCAGGAAGATCCCACACGCCACCAGGCAACCAGGCCCATGCACCACAACTAGTGAGCTTGTGTTCTAGAGCCTGTGCTCCATAATAAGGGAGGACACCACACTGAGAAGTCCTCACACCACAACTAGAGAGTAACCCCCCAGTTGCTGAAACTAGAGAAAGTCTTAATGTGGCAATGAAGACCCAGCACAGCCAAAAATAAATAAATAAATAAAATTCTATTTAGAACAATAAAAAAATAAAATTCAAACTATCCTGATTTATAGTCTGTTATCAAGACTCCTGTCAATGTTATATTCATGATAGTTATCTGTCTCTATACAGCAGAAATATTAAATTTTAGCTTGAACCAACCAATCACTGAATAAAAATATATTTCCATAACATAAAAACAATCTTCTCAACAAAATTTAAGTAAGTGTGTCAAAAACTTGCTCTTTTCCACAAAGGGATTAGTTATGAGTTATTTAGTATTAAGTAAGAGTAAAGATTTGAAAGCATGGTAATAATGCCCAGTAACACTGAGGTTTTGTTTTGTTTTACGTTTCATATGAAACAAAAATCTTCTGGGTGTTAACCATAAGGAATAGTATTTTTAGAGTGATTGTGTATTGTAGAAAAAGCTCTCTACAGAAGTCAATAAACACACATACATAGAAAAAAATTAAATTTAATAAAATAAAGATTTCATGTACAAGAGTCAGATGGGTATAGCTACCAAACCCCCATTTTAGGGTGAGATGAAGGTAGATTGGGCTTCCCAGGTGGTGCTAGTGGTAAAGAACCCACCTAAAAATGCAGGAGACATAAGAGACATGAGTCTGATCTCTGGGTCAGGAAGATACCCTGGAGGAGAGCATGGCAACCCACTCCAGTATTCTTGCCATAGATGGACAGAGGAGCTTGGCGGGCTATAGTCCACGGGGTCACAAAGAGTTGGACACGACTGAAGTGACTTAGCACGCAGGCACCAAGATATATCAACTTTGGTTTCCATGCCAACGGGCCAAGGTGAAACAAAGGATCCCAGCCCAAGCAGCCAGCTGCTGAGGAAACTGGGAGTTGAGGCAAGCACAGAACAGAGCCAGCCAGAGTGAGAGTCTGAGGGAAGAGATCCCGAGCAGCGGTCAGAAGACCCAGACCGCAGCACTGCAGGCTCACTTTCCTGGTCCAGGAGGTTGCCTAAAATAGGCAGGCAAAGGACAGGTGCCTCAGGCAGCTACTGACTGCTCCACAGAGATGCTTTGAAGGATGAAGGGTAAAGGAAAATGTTAAAGCATGTCCTTCCTTACTATAAAAGGAATGCATTCATAATGGAGAAAAATGTGAAAAGTACAGACACCTATAAAGGGGACAATTGGTGGACTTCCTTGGAGGTCCACAATGGTTAAGACTTTGCCCCCAATGCAGGGGTTCCATCCCTGGTCCAGGACCTACCATCGTGCATGCCACATGGTGCAGCCAGTAGTGAAAATAAAATTTAAATTTAAAAAAGAAAGCAGTTAAAATAACACAGAAAGCCATCACCCTGAACAAGCCATTTGTAATATTGCCATACATTTTGTTCTCCCTAAAAATACCAAGAATTCATTTGGTCCAGAGCAGTGAGTAATCAAAAGCCATTGAGATCTCCACCAGAGATTCTTAAAGAAAATCAAAGGGAATCTCATTTATAATCAGTAAAAAACACTTCTTAAAATTTTCTTGCCCATTCCTATCCTCTCACCACCTCTCAGTCCCTGCAACTTCCCCAAAACTACCACCAAACTACCATCAAGAATCTCTCATAAAGCCCAATGTCAAGGTGTTTCTCTTCCCTCTTTCTCTTCCTCACTTTTTTCAAGTTTCTCTTCTTCCTCCCAGAGACTCTGCTTCCATTCTCAATATTAATTTTTTTAAGATTTTTTTGATGTGGACCATGTTTAAAATCTTTATTCAATTTGTTATAATATGGCAACTGTTTTCCATTTTGGGGTTTTAGCCATGGACATGTGAGATCTTAGCTCCCTGATCAGGGATCGAACCCACACCCCCTGCATTGGAAGGTGAAGTCTTAACCACTGGACCACCAAGGAAGTCCCCACAGTGTTAAATTAATTAGACTTGCTTTACTTCCTTCAGTTCATCTTTTCTTTTTGCCCATTTCCCAATTCTTCCTAGAATCTGAACTAAGCAAATACATTCTTTCCCTGAGAAGTTGGAGAAGGAGAAGAAGCTGAGCAATCAATGACAGAATAGTTTTTCATGGGCAACAGGAGGAAAATATCCTGCAAAATATGCAAATACCCACAATGCAACATCTTTTAAAAAAACTTTAAATATTTTAAATATATTGTTGTTACAAAACTCTTATTATACTGTAGGTGAAATTTATATTGTGCTCTGTAAACTTTAGATTAATGAATTCATTCATTCAGTCAAAGAGTATTGTGGGCTTATTATATATGGACATTTTCATGAAGGCAACATCAATGAACAAAATGAGCCAAAGTTAACACCCTCATGAAGCTTAGTCAGGTAAGAAGAGATAGACAACAAATATAAAAAGGAAGTTTGACATTATGCTAAAAAGTCATGGATACCCTGTATTTTTTGTCTTAAAACAAGCTTTTTAAAATTCTTTGGCCACACTACATGCTTGGCAGGATCTTAGTTCCTCAACCAAAGTTGGAACTTGGGCCCTCGTCAGTGAAAGAACAGAGTCCTAAGTACTAGACCACCAGGGATTTCCACATGTAATTTTTTTTTTTTTTTTTTTTAGGCAAAGGGGGTCAAGAGTGCTGGATAGAGATCTAGTTCCTTCTCAGGGAGGAACACGTATTTATGAATTTATGGACACAGACTTGAGCAAAGAGATGGGGTGAAGCTTGCAAGTTTCGGGGAGGACCACTCCAGGCAGGCAGCACAGCCAGGACAACAGCCCAAAGACTGGATGGCATTTCCTAGAACTAGCAAGAAATCAGTATGGCCAGAATCTGCTGCAGGACGTGAGAGAGAGAAGCCATAGGTAAATCTGTGACTTTCAGCCTGAACAGCTGTAGGAATCGAGTTGCCATCAACCGACGTGAGGCAGACAGTGGCTGTAGCAGATTCTGGGCAGAATCTGGAGTGTAGATTTTGACATGTTGAGTTTTGGATTGTTCTGAGCTATTCAAGTAGAAGAATCAGGGATGGTGTTGAGAAAAATGCTTCCCCGTGTCATTAAATATTCTTAGAAAATCTAAATTTAAAAGAGGTAATGCTTTATTATAAATGTAAAGAAATTACAAGAGGATATAGAATGAAAATTAAGTCTTTTCCCCTTTCCTCCTCCTAGCTGCCCAAATCCTTCTCCCCAAATCCATCCTGTTTTACAAGTTGTTCATATATCCTTCCAGAAGCCATCTACACTTTTTTTTTCCTGGCTGCATCACATAGCGTATGGAATCTTAGTTTCCCCAACCAAGGATCCAACCCATGCTCACTGCAGTGGAAGCAGAGTCTTAACTACTGGACCACCAGGGGAGTCCCTATACTTTTATGTTTTCTTTTTCTCCCCCACAAAATTTTAGCATGATATGTACACAATTTTCTACCATGTCTTTTTCACTTAACCAGATGTCTTGTAATATTTCCATATATTAATATTATATTTAATATATTAAATATATTAATTTATTCCCTTATTAAAGGAAAGAACATTGTCATTCTTCATATGGTTGCATAATTTTCATAGCTTTCCCTTGTTTGATTAAATGTAACAATTCCCTTGTTGATAGACATTTAAGTTTTTGTTCCCAATCTTTTGCTGTTACAAGCTGTGTTGAAATACATAATGACCTTTTGTATATTTCATTTAAATGTGCAATGATATAAAGTGTATATTTAGACAAGAACCACTGCAATGATGTAAAGTAATTAGCCTCCAACTAATAAAAATAAATGGAAAAAAAAATAAATAAAGTGTATATTTAGGAGTGAAACTATTTCTGAGTCAGAGGATATGTGCATTTTTATTTAGCTAGATATTAGGAGATCAAACCAGTCAATCCTAGAGGACATTAACTCTGAATATTCATTGGAAGAATTGATCCTAAAGCTCTCCAATACATTGGCCACCTGATGCGAAGAACCGACTCATTAGAAAAGACCCTGATGCTGGAAAATACTTTAGACAAAAGGAGAAGAGGGCAGCAGAGGATGAAGTGGTTACATAGCATCACTGACTCAACAGACGTGAGTTTGACCAAACCCCGGGAGATAGTGAAGGGCAGGGAACCTGGTATGCTGCTGTCCATGGGGTCACAAAGAATCAAACACGACTTAGCAACTGAACAACAAGAAGAAGAAGAAAGAACAAAAGAATGAATGCACATTGTGGGTTATTTTCCCCAGTATTAGCAATCCATTCTCTGATTCTCCAGGCACCAACTGGATGTCAGAAGATCACATTCCATTCTGATGCTTACTCCCAGAGTCAGCATAGATTTTACAGTTTTTGGGTTCAGTCTCATAAGATGACACCACAATTTCAGATGCCTGTTGCAAGTCCAGTGCCACCGGGACTTCTGACCCATCAGTGGAAAATGGGGAGTTTGCCAGAAAGTTCTTCTCAGGTTTGATAATTGGCCAGAATGACTCACCAAACTCTAGAACCAACTTTCTTTATGTTGGTTGTAAAAGATGCAGCTCAGGAAGAGCCAAGTGGAAGAGATGCAGAGGTGAGGCATGAGAGAGGGCCGGGGGCTTCCATGCCCACCTTCCAGCACTTCTGTGTGTTCACCAGCCCAGGAATTCTTTGAGTCTCATTGTTTGAAGGTTTCTACAGAGATCACTCTCCAGCCCCTCAGGTTGGAGGGCAGGGCTGAAAGTTCCCCGTTCTAATCACTTGGTCTTTCTGGGGATCGGCCCCATCCTGAGACCTTGAAGAGGGCCCACCCTAAGTCAACTAATTAGTATAAACTTCAGTGTAATCAGAAGAGATTATTATGGACAAAACAACACTCCTATCACTTAACCTGTGATAAAGGTAAAAAAAAAAAATATATATATATATATATAATCAAAAATATATTATCAAAGAAAGAAAAAAAATCAGACACAGCTCTTGCTTTAGTTTGTATGGACAGTACTTCAGGGTAACCAAGTAGTTAATTGTGGTACTGGAGAAGTCCCTTGAGAGTCCCTTGGACTGCAAGGAGATCAAGTCAGTCAATCCTAAAGGAAATCAACCCTGAATATTCACTAGAAGGACTGATGCTGAAGCTGAAGCTCCAATACTTTGGCCACCTGATGTGAAGAGTTGACTCATTAGAAAAGACCCTGATGCTGGGAAAGATTGAGGGCAGGAGGAGAAGGGGGTTGAGGATGAGATGGTTGAATGGCATCACCGACCCAATGGACACAAGTTTGAGCAAACCCCAGGAGATAGTGAAGGACAAAGAAGCCTGGTGTGCTGCAGTCCATGGGGTCGCAAAGAGCTGGACAGGACTTAGCAACTGAACAACAACAACAAGTAGTTAATCAGGGAAAATTAATCTTTCAAGAAGTATTCCAGCTAGTAAAGACAGAAGCAAGTGATTGAATTAGAAAAAAATCACTACTTTGTTGTCTCTAATGAAATAGTGGATCAAGGCTGCAGTCATCAGTAGATGCTAACCTTTTTAGGAGGGCGGTTGGAGAGCTTTCGAGTTGATGATTAGATTGACAAGCCCTGAATTCATGGATCAGTCTTAACATCGTTAAAAGTGGGACAATCAGACATTACGTGTCTCCTGATAAGATGTAATAATACTCTGAGCTGCTGATGACTTATTCTTATTAATATAAAAACTGTCCTCTAGTCATACTTCTAGAGCCTCTACATCAGTAGTTCTCAACTAGGGGTGATTTGCCCCCATCCAAGAAACATTTGACAGTGTCTGGAGATGTTTTTGTTGTCACAGCTTAGTAGTGGGGAAATGCTAATTGTGGCCAGTGTGAAAGGCCTGGGGTGCTACTAAATAGCCATCCCACTGTGCACAGGAAGCTCCCCACCATCAAGAATTGCTCCAAAATAGCAACAGTGTAGGGCTGAGAAATCCTGCTCTAGAGCTAAGCTGCTTACAGAAATGTGGGAGACCAAACACCATATTAAATGATGCTGCACAGATGCTATCAGCCAAATCCAGAATGCTGGAAATTTTACAGCACAAATGATCCCATGACTTCAACCAAAAAAGTGGAATAAAAAATGGAAACAGAAAGGAACACTAAAATAGGTTTTTTTAAGAGATATATCAAAAACTACAATGTGTGGACATCATTTGCCTCTTGGTTCAGACAAAGCAGTTGTAAAAAGATATTTTGAGGCATTAAGGGAAATTTGCACACAGACTGGATATTAGATGATATTAAGAACAAGTTATTAACTGTGTTACATGTGATATTAGTGTTGAGGTTATTTTTTAAATTCTATGTTTGTTAGGAATACATATTAATTATTTACAGGTAAATGGTAAAGAATCCGCCTGCCAATGCAGGAGACACAGGTTCCATCCCTGGGTCAGGAAGATCCCCTGGAGAAGGAAATGTCAACCCACTCCAGTATTTTTGCCTAGGAAATCCCATGGACAAAGGAGCCTGGTGGGCTATAGTTTGCGGAACTGCAAAAGAGTCAGACATGACTTAGCAACTAAACAACAACAACAACAAATGTTATGATGTCTGGAATTTGCTTAAAAACAATAGTTCTCAAAGTGAGGTCTACAGACCTTTAAGGGGAATCCCTGAGACTCATTCAGGGGTGTGCAGAATCAAGCTTTCTTTAAAAAATATTAAAATATTATTTATATTTTGCATTGCTTTGAGATTTGCACTGATGACGCAAAAGTAGTGCTAAAGCACAAACCAAGAGAGAGACACCAAACTGGCCTAGTCATTGTAAGCTTTACTGACATATAGCGACCATTTGTTAAAAGGCCAATTTCACTTAAGAATGTACCATATGAAGCAATAAAAGCTGTTGAATCTGTTAAATCTTGATCTTTTAGTGTACATCTTTTTTTATTTTGTGTATTTCTTTTTTTGGCCAACCCACACAGCACATGGGATCTTAGTTCCTTAAGCAAGGATGGAACCCTCACTCCCTGCCTTGAAAGCATGAAATCTTAACCTCTGGACTGCCAGGGAAGTCCTTAGTGTACATCTTTTTAAGATCCCATGTGACAAAATATGAAGTATCCATAAAGCACTTGTGCTGCATCTCAAAGGATGAGAGCTGTCTCATGGAAACATGCTTATGATTTTGTGTTTTGAGCTGAACTAGCTGCTGTTTCTGTGGAGATTGATGTTTGCTCGCAAAACTGACTAACAGATGAATTACAGTCAATTCTGGGTCTGTCTGGCAGACTTTGGCCCCAAAATGAACAGTCAGGTGTCACTTCAAGTTAAAGAATGGACAAAGTTTGATGCCAATCACAAAATTTGAACTTCCAAGTGAAAATTCAAATATAAGTAACATGTCTGCCAACTGGCCAGAATGTAGACCTTCAGATTAAATTGGTGTTGATATTAACAAATGTAAGTTTTTTATATTGTGTAATATGTCATTAAACGTTAGAAAAATCTACATAACTTAGTCAACTAATATTTTTCAAATAACTAAGGCATGATAACCCACTGGGACTTCCCTGGTGGCTCAGACAGTAAAGAATCCTCCTGCAATGCAGGAGACCCAGGTTCAATCCCCTGGAGAAGGGAATGGCTACTTACTCCAGTATTCTTGCCTGGAGAATCCCATGGTCAGAGGAACCTGACAGGCTACAGTCCATAGGGTCACAAAGAGTTGGACACAACTGAGAGAATATCACTTTCACTTCACTTTCAAGGCATAATGAGACAAAAAATCATGTCTGAGTAAAAAAACACCAATCAAAGTGCAAGAAAGAACAATGGGTTTTAATGGATCAACTTACAAAAAGCTCACTGATATAATTTCAAATTCTACAGGGCAACTAACAAATTTAAGAAACCAGTGCTTATCAGGTATAATTTCAAAGACAAATACCCACAAATATCTGAAAAGTCTATGAAAATATGCCCTCATTTTCTAACTGCATACCTGTGCAAGGTCAGATTTTCTTCTTGTGTTTCAACCAAACAACATATTGTAAGCAATTGAATTAAGAAGCAAACACAAGGACTCAGCTATATGCTAGTGAAAATCCAGTTATCTTCTGTTAACCAGACAATGGAGAGACTTGTAAAACTGTAAAACAATGTCACTCTTCTTACTAGTTATGTATAGTTATTTTTCACTAAAAAGCATATCATTTATGTTAACAAGAAAAAGTGTGTTATAATGTTTAAATAAATTAATAAGTAAATATTTTAAAGTTTCTCAGTTTTAATATCTAAGTATCAAAAATATAACTCACATAAACCAAAACTTTTGGGGGGTCCTTCCTGTTTTTGTAAAGTGCAAAGGAGTCCTGAAACCAAGAAGTTTGAGAAAACCTGCTTTCAAATGATCTTGATATAGCACAGGAAATCCTACTCAATATTTTGTAATAACCTAGAAGGGAAGAGAATCTTAAAAGTTTTATATATATAAAGTGAGATCTGTGCTGTATACCTGAAACTAACATGATATTGTAAATCAACTATACTTCAATAAATAAATAAGTAGATAATAAATAAATAAAAATAAAAAGGTTTTAAAGAAAAGAATGACTGAGACTTCCACTGGTGGTCCAGTGGTTAAGTCTCCACACTTCCCCTGCAAGGAGCATGAGTTCGATCCTTGGTCGGGGAACAAAGATCCTGCAAGCTAAACAGTGTGGCCAAAATTAATTTTTAAAACAAATTAAAAAAAAAATAAAAATAAAACAAATTTTTAAAAAGAATGACTGCAACAATAAAATAAAATGACAGTGCAGCAAACCAAAACCAACAAACAAAAGCAGTGTTGGAGGGAAGGAGACTTATCTGTGACAGGATTGAGTTGAAGTTGGGGATTGGATACATGGAGATTCTTTTGCCTCGTTCTCTCTCTTAGTACACTTCAATTTTTCTGTAATAAATTATGTTTTTAAAGAGAGCATTTCCCTGCCTAAGATATTGATAACTACATCCACCCATGCTTTCCTGTATCTTCAGGGTCTGGGATCACAGCCAGAGGTAAGACAGTCCTCTGTAAGCAACATGGAACTCCCACTCCTTTCCAAGGATGCCTAAGGATGAGGACCTGGAACGTGAAGAAAAACAATGTCAGGTCAAATGCCGTTTTACCTGGGCCCCAGATTCCCAGTTCATGAGAGGGGCATCTTCAATGGCCGTGCCTAGGGGTCCCCCGTGGAGATTGCACTGGAAAGAGGGGAGGGTCTGGGGTGGCTTCTCTGTACCACTAAAAATGTGCTGAGGACCACAGACTCCTGTCTGGGCTTTCCCTTCCAGCTAAAGCACTTTGTGAAAAGTTGATTCCTCTCAGTCCCATGAGTTTCCATCCACTTAGCGATTATAAGTGTTGATGGTCTCTCAAGCATCACGGTCTGCCTCGCACAGGACAAGAATACAAAACACAACAGTACCTGTGATTTTCGTGACATCAGAAAGTCCAGATGCCCCTGCCTGCTTCCATCTTCTTATTCCAAAAATTCAACCACTAATGCAACACTGCTTTGATTTCTTTCATGATGAGTCACTGTCACTTTAACAGGAAGATGAGTCTGACCCTTTCCAAAGATAGAAACCAAAGGGGAGGGCTATATCGGTAGGGAAGATGTTTAATTTTATCTGAGACACATTGATTTTATGACTCTAAGGGATGTCTCTTTTTGTTTTTTGTTTTTCCTGGACCAAGCTCTGTGACATGTGGGATCTTAGTTCCTGGACCAGGAATTGAACCCAGGCCCCTGCATTGGAAGCACAGAGTCTCAACCCCTGGACTGCCAGAGAAGTCCCTAGGGGATGTCTTAATGGAAGTGTCCAGGTGGGCATATGGATCAGGAGCTCAGGGGAGCAGCCTGAATAAAGAGAGAGAGATTTGAGGGATTTCCCTGGTGGTCCAGTGGCTAAAGGCTCCACACTCCCAATGCAGATGGCCTGGGTTTCAATCCTGGGTCAGGGAACTAGATCCCACGTGCTGCAACAAAGATCAATGATCCCTTGTGCAACAACTAAGACCCGGCACAGCCAAATAAATAAACAGATTTAAATAAGAGACAGAGAGTTGAGAATTGTCCACATTTACAAAATAATGAAGAATATGGGTTCATTCAACCAGAGTCTCAGAGAGGAGAAGAAACGAGGAGGGAAGTCTGAGGAAAAGCACATCCAAGGAGAGACACTCACAAAGAGAACCAGCAAAGCGTGAGCAGAAGTGAGGAGATGAGAAGGGGCCCAAGGAGCGTGAGGAAGAAGTGGGAAGCAGAGAGTGTGATCCAGGAGGACAAGGGGAAGAGGGAGCCGGCAGTGATGCCAAGTGCGAGCGGCCCCCGGGAGAACGAAGACAGAAGTGGCTTGTGAATAAATAAGTCAACGAGGATGCCACTGGGAGCCAGGTCCCACGCAATCTCGGTGGGGTGGTGGGAGAGCAAACAGCCTGAGATCAAGAAACGGAGATGAAGTTAGCTAATGCATATAGACAACCCTTAGGAAGTGTCGCTGGCAGTGGAAGGAGGTCATGCTTTCAGCAAGGTTTCTTGCTTGTGTGTTTAAAATGGGAGAGACTTGAGCATGCTTTAAAAATCAATACTTTTAAATTTTGTTTTATTTTAAAGTATAGTTGATTTACAATGTTGTGTTAGTTTCATGTATACAGCAGAGTGATTCACATATACATACATATTCTTTGCCAAATTATTTTCCATTATAGGTTATTACAAGGTATTGAATATGGTTCCCTGTGCTGTATAGTAGGTCCTTATTTTATGTAATGTAGTTTGATCTAATAATCCCCCAAATTCTAACTTATTCCTACCTACCCACTTTCCCCTTTGGTAACTATAAGTTTATTTTCTATGTCTGTGAGTCTGTTTCTGTTTTGTAAATAAGTTCATCTCTATCATATTTTAGATTCCATGTATGAGTGATATCATACAATATTTGTCTTTCTCTATCTGATTTACTTCACTCAATGTGATAATCTCTGGGTCTGTCCATGTTGCTGCAAATGGCATCATTTCATCCTTTTTATGGCTGAGTAGTATTCCATATACCACATCTTTTTTATCCATTCCTCTGTTGAACGTTTAGATTGCTTCCATATTTGGCCTATTGTAAACAGTGCTGCAGTGAACACTGGGGAACATTTGTCTTTTCGAATTAGAGTTTTCTCTGGATATATGCCCAGGAGTGGGATTGCTGGGTCATATGGTAGCTCTATTTTCAGTTGTGTTTTTTTTGTAAGGAACCTTCCTATTGTTCTCCACAGTGGCTGTATCAATTTATATTCCCACCAACAGGATAGGAGGGTTTCTTTTTCTCCACACCCTTCTCAGAATTTATTATTGAAGTCAGCTTTTTAATTGATTGTATTGACTGGTAAAAAGGAGCCAACACAGCAGGAGATGTTGAAGAGACAGAAGAGATGGTGGATCATCAGCGACTAAGGAGGCAGACTGGATGGGGTTCAGAGCCCCAGACAGGGTGGTGGCAGGGACACATAGGACCCTAACTCAAAAACTTCAAATTCAGGCAACAGTGATACACTATTTTTCATCAACCAGTTTGGCTGTTTACAGATAAAGGAACGGAGGCACAGAAAAGTTACCGTCAAGACCACCCAGGCGGCACATAGCAAGAGTCAGGATTAGAACAGCAGTCAGGACTAGAACAGCCTAGCTCCGGCAGTGAAGAACCTGCCTACCAGTGCAGGAGACACAGGAACCACGGGTTCTTCCTTTGATCAGGAAGATTCCCCTGGAGGAAGGCATGGCCACCCACTCCAATATTCTTGCCTGGAGAGCCCCATGCACAGAGCAGCCTGGTGGGCTGCAGTTCATTGGGTCCCAAAGAATCGGACAGGACTGAGCAACAGCACACACACTCACAGCCTGGCTCCAGAGTTTGAGCTCTCAAGCATGGTGTGACACCTTACTTCCAAAAATAATTACACATTGCATAAATATGCATTTCCATAAATAAGCTCATGTAATAAATGTGCATACACATATGTGTGTGCATGTATAATATGTATTCATGCATAAAAGACTAGATACCATGATACAAAGAATGATTATCTCTGAGCAGTTGGATTAGAGTTTTTTTTCCTTTGTTCTTTTCTACATTTCTGAATCTCATACAAAGTGTCAATTATTGTGTTATAAGAAAAAAGTAGAAGTGATTTTTAAAAATAAGCCTGGGCAAGAGAATAGGATGACAACACAGACCAGACCTCCGTTGTTCAAGTCCAGCCTTCATGGATAACCTTTGGGGAAGGGAGAGAGGGCACAGAATGAATGGGTGAGTCAGTCCCTCAGCCACACAGAACCCTCACAATGTCTCCTGAAAGTTCCAACTACTGTTTAGCTTTTGCAAAAGTCCAGAGCATTTTCCCTGGGAATTGCTATCTCCTGTCTCAAGCAAAAATGTTGTAACCTAAGCAGACTCTAACATAGGGTCTTTTCCTCTCCCATCAGAAGGTCCCTCAGGGAGGAGATGGGATAAACTGGGAGTTTGGGATTAACACACATACACAATTGATACTATGTATAAAATAGATAACCAATGATAACCTACTGTTCCCTATAACACAGGGGAACTCTACCCAATGCTCTGTGGTGATCTAAATGGGAAGAAAATCCGAAAAAAGAGGGGCTATATGTATATGTAAAGCTGATTCACTTTGCTGTGCAACAGAAACTAACACAGCATCATAAAGCAAAATGTATCGGTCAGTCGCTAAGTCATGTCCAACTCTTTGCGACCCCCTGGACTACAGCACACCTGGCTTCCCTGACCTTCACCATCTCCCAGAGTTTGCTCAGATTCATGTCCATTGAGTCGGTGATGCTATCTAACCATCTCATCCTCTGCCAACCCCTTCTCCTTCTGCCCACAATCTTTCCCAACATCAGTGTCTTTTCCAAAGAGTCGGCTCTTCACATCAGGTGGCCAAAGTGTCAGAGCTTAAACATCAGTCCTTCCAATGAATATTCAGGGTTGATTTCCTTTAGGATTGACTGGTTTGATCTCCTTGCAGTCCAAGGGACTCTCAAGCGTCTTCTCCAGCACAACAGTTCAAAAGCATTAATTCTCAGGGCTCAGCCTTCTTTATGGTCCAACTCTCACATCCATACCTGACTGCTGCTGCTGCTAAGTCACTTCAGTCGTGTCCAACTCTGTGCAACCCCATAGATGGCAGCCCACCAGGCTCCCCTGTTTCTGGGATTCTCCAGGCAAGAACACTGGAGTGGGTTGCCATTTCCTTCTCCAATGCATGAAAGTGAAAAGTGAAAGTGAAGCCGCTCAGTCATGTCCGACTCTTACCGACCCCATGGACTGCAGCCTACCAGGCTCCTCTGTCCATGGGATTTTCCAGGCAAGAGTACTGGAGTGGGGTGCCATTGCCTTCTCCGCCATACCTGACTACTGGAAAGCAACTATACTCCAGTAAAAATTAAGAAAAGAAGATCCTTCCAGTTTTCCCCACATGTCCCTAAAGGAATAATCAAGATGTATGCCCTCCAGATGTTCTCCTTACCTCCACTAAAGGCTCTTAGGCTCTTTGCAGAACCAAGACCAGATCAAAAGCCTTCCCAGCCTTAAGACCCTGAGCTCAGGCTTCCTGGCCAGCTGGCGCTCCGTGACACCATGCAGGTGGCCTTTCCATCCCAGCCTCATGTTCCCAGGATCTCCTCCTCTCCCTCCATGGTAGCCTTTCTCCAGAAAGATATCACTTCCTGCCACAGGGAAACCTGTAGAAGGCTAACAGGCATCAGTCCATAAAGCAGAAGTGAAGGGCAGAAGTAGGGGGTAGGGGATTAAGTGTTGTCATTAAGGCTTGGGCAGCAGACAGAATGTCTTCTCATTCTTTCTCATGTCAGGGCCTTTTAAGTAAAGTCACGACAGAGATCAAACATGAAAGGAGAGGAAAGAAACTCAGTGATACTTAAGCTACTAGGAGAGACTGTCAGAATCTTCACAACAGAATAAAATAATGTTCAGTGTACTCTTGATGAGGGCTTTCCTGATGGCTCAGTGGTAAAGAATCTGCCTGCAATCCCGAGACTTGGGTTCAGTCCCTGGGTTGGGAAGATCCCCTGGAGAAGGAAATGGCAACCCATTCCAGTATTCTTGCCTGGAAAATCCCATGGACAGAAGAGCCTAGTGGGCTACAGATCATAGGGTCATAAGAGTTGGACATGACTTAGCGACTAAACAGCAATTGATGAACACACCCATGAAAGAGAATGAAAAAACACCATTTCTTAATCAGAGATCCATCCATTCTATAAACAGGGACACAACATATTTCTTCTCCAAAGATGCCAATTTCTAATTGATTATTGATCTCTATCTAAACCATGAAAATTAATAGTCCCAAAGAGAAAAAGTAACATGGAATCATTGGAGAATTTCAGACAATAAAAATAAAACTTTTAAAAAAGAGAGAGAGAGAAAAAGAGAGGTGGAAAACAGAAACTAATATGGGCCATGAAGGGTGCGTTAACAACACATTAACAACCTAACTTGATTCCCAACACACACCCACGAAGGGAAGTGTTCTGTTTGTTTTTGTTTTATTAAAATGCCCACTTTACAGACAAGGAAGCACAGAGAGGTGTCTGGGCTCCAGCTCTGCCAGGAGAAGGCGGAGATTTAATATAGATGATCTGGGCTCTGGCACACAGGGGATTAACTGAGAGGCGAGGGCAGCGAGCATCTTGAATGCTGTCAGAAAGGCCATGTCTTTCCCAGCCGTTCTTGTGCTGCCATGGCGACAGCCAGTTAAAAATAGTGCAGGCTCAAGTCAAGGCATCAATGTGTGCTGACACTGGGAATGCTCCCGCAGGCCTGGAGCCCATAATAGGGAGCACAGCCCCTCCCAGGATGGGGTGCTCCTTACTGAGTGGGGAGTGCTCCACATCCACTGAGAGTGGTGGAGATTTCCAGATGGAGATAGAGGTGGGCCTGGTGCATCCTGTGGGAAGGTTGTCAGCTGGCAGAGAGGGTCCAGACTATGGGGATAGCCTCTTCCTTCAACCTCCCTGCCTCACTCTGACACCACCCTGCCTTCCTCTCCCTCCATGCACCCCTCACCTTGTGCAACTACTGCCCCAGTCGCATCCCTCCCACTAGATTCTTACAGGGACCCGTGGAGCACGTTTGCTCCCCATTACCTCACCTGCAGCTAGCATAGTGCCTGATCTTTAGCGGGTATCCCTACATAGTTATTGAATAAACACATAAGACCTTGAAAATGACCATTTTCAGCTCCTTACTTTGAGCCATGTTTTACTATTTCTGACTTATGTACTAGAAGGTCCTGATTGATTTAGGCTGCCTAGAATCACAATACCTAGCACGGCTGGGCTGGGTCTTGACACCTTGTCCAGCTCAACATCTGCATTTTACAGAAATTCAGAGGGTCCTTAGTTGGCATTCCTCATTCTTCTGAGCCACCTCCCCACCCCCTAACATGTAATGCTTTCTTTTTTCCTAGCATTTCTTATGGAGAAATAGAAATTGACTTTGAACATTTTCAGAGCCAGAATAACTTTAAGACAATTCTGCAATGAAGACAGTTGTTTGCAAGAGCTGCTCAGGTCCAGGCTTTCCAATGCCTGGAGGAAGAAGGTAGGGCTGTGTGTTGGCAGCTGCAGACCACTCCAGTCCTGAGAGTGGACAGGAAGGAGGAAAGCTCCGCCAGTGCGGTCTGTGCCGCCAAATACAGATTATTTGCATAATGAGCCCCGTGCATACGTTAGCTCCTGACTCCTCACAGTCTTGAGGAGCGAACGGGTATTATTAGTGTCATCTTATCTAGAACTGGGTCACACCAGAAAGACAGGCTTTCCAGATGCTTCCTGGGGATCGACTGTGCTCAGGCACGCTGAAGACACTGGCCAAGGTGCTGCCCTGGTCAAGCCAGTCAACCCATCAGCCCTTCTGTATCAGGGAAGAGCAAATTTTGACTCCATGTTAGATCTGTTTCTTTTACTTTAACCTTTGCTTCGTTGCTTTTGTTATTATAGTCACTGTCTGTAGCTGTAAGCATACACAGTAGCCTGCCAGGGGGAACCCCACCCCTCCACCTGACTGTTAAACTCAAATACCTTTGTTCAGCTTCCAGTTGTTGTTTAGTCACTCAGTTGTGTCAGACTCTTTTGTGACCCCATGGACTGTAGCCCACCAGGCTCTTCTGTCCCGAGAAACATTCTGCCTGTCTCAGAGAAGTGCCCACCTGTGAGTGGCTGCAGAAAAGAAGAAATGAATGCCAGCATTCCCTCCTCAAGGTGGGCCAAGGAGTTGTTTTGCAAGACTCATGACCTTTTTACCTTACTTCCTCACCTCCTCCCCATCTCTATTCTATAAATGACACTGGCCCCACGACCCTAATAAGTTGGTGTTTTTGGGACACTAGTCTGCCATCTTCTCGGTCTGCTGACTTTCCAAATAAAGTTGAATTTCTTTCCTCAACACTTCGTCTACAATTCACTGACCTGTCGTGCAGCAACTCAGTAACAAGCTCACTAACTCTTGCTCCCTGCCACTCGCCCTGCCTGCCCAGCACAACTGGCTGCTTCTGCTCGTCCTTTGGGGCTCAGCTCATCCCAGGGCTGGTCTGCTGACCATTGCCTCCCACATGCCTTCAGCATCGCTGATACACCTCCTCCCTAGCAGGGGTCACACTGTATTGTGGTTTTCTGTGTGCATGCCTATTTCCACCTTTGGGCAATAAGCAAGTTCAGGGCTGGGCTGGCCCATCGAAGACACTCAGTGGGCGATCAACAAACTAAACTGTGTGCCCGGCACACCCTGAAGTCCCCTCTGAAACATCTGCTGGGCATAGACAGCTCATGTTTTCTTGGGTGCCAAGCTCGAGTACAGCCTCAGCTGCAAGGAGCTGTGAAATCATGTATTCTATGGCATCCAAGAAACTGGCAGTGCTTGTTGCATGCTTGCTCGACGATAAGTTGTTGTTCAGTCACCAAGTCGTGTCCAACTCTTTGTGACCCCATGGACTGCAGCATGCCAGGCTTTCCTGTCTTTCACTGTCTCCCAGTTTGCTCAAACTCATGTCCACTGAGTCAATGATGCCATCCAACTATCTCATCTTCTGTCATCTCCCTCTCCTTTTGCCCACAATCTTTCCTAGCATCAGGGTCTTTTCCAATGAGTTGGCTCTTCGCATCAGGTGGTCAAAGTATTGAAGCTCCAGCTTCTGAATCAGTCCTTCCAGTGAATATTCAGGGTTGATTCCTTTAGGATTGACTGGTTTTATCTCCTTGCAGTCCCAGAGACTCTCAAGCATCTTCTCCCACACCACAGTCTTTTGAACTACAACTTTATTTAATGCTTTTGACATCAAATCTTTGGCACTCTGCCTACCTGCCCGATGATAAAACACCATCTAACTCCTACGGCCCAAGGGATCAGAGGATTGGTGTTCCCTGGGAGTGGGGGAGGGCTGCCTGGAATGTGTGTAGGTGACGCAGAAGGCATCTGTGCCAGACGTAAGTATCAGGAAGGCAGGTTTCTTGTCTAAAAAAAAACACATTTTAGAAGAAACAGAGATGCCAAGTTACAGAAGAGGTTGCTCCACTGCAAGACACAAAAGCCAAGTTCAGATGGGTCCTTCTCCAGAAGAAGGACTGAGCCAGGTGACCTCTGAAACTCCTTCCAGATTCTATTATTCAACCTCGACATTGCCAGCAGGGAGTGAGCCACAAATGTAGGAGCTGAGCAAAGATATTCTGAATGTAGTGATGTTGCTGATCAAGTGGGTCAGAGCAGGATGCGTGGATGGAGCTCGGATGGGGACCATCAGACTCCCATGGATTCGGTTGGTCAGCCAGTGAGGGATTTGCAAGCAGAGGAGCAGCCATCCCATATCTCAGGGGCGGGAACTAATGCAGGATGTGAATGTCTGCCTCTGTGCCACCTTTTGGTTCCTGCTCTCCTCCTCACACTTTCCCACAATAGAATCTCAGGGCTTATCACTAACTGCAAAGATGAAGATCAATCCAGCCCTTTTCCCCATGGATCCTACGACAAACTACAACCATGTCCAACCAAGACAGAGCCTGCCACAGTCAGCAGCATGGAGGCGTGGACTGGGGGAAAACAGGTGCTCACATGCACGGGGGTCAAAGGAGAGAACACTTGGCAGAGGCTGATAGGCACATTCTTAGGTTCTTTCTCTAACTTTATTGCTTGTATCAGACACTCCCTTTTGCTCCTGGGAGGAAGAGTAAGAGGCATGCTTGGAAAGCCTTCAGGGATCAAGGTGACCATAGTTCCCTGCTTCTGGAGGTACCAGGTGCTGGGTCTTCATGAGGTCTTTATGGTGACTGGTGCTCCAGGCTGCAGCTTGGTTCTGCCTGATGGTCCTCCCTCCTGCACATATGCAGGACTATCAACAATCAGCTTTGAGAGGCAGCATTAGATGTCACTCTCCAATGTACTGCTCCATCATCAGCACCATGAGAATAATAGGAAGAATATCAGGAGATGCTGTGGGAATTATTGATAATGTGTGAACCTATCATGTACAGGCGATTCATAAATAGCAGGTTTTCCCTCACCTGTGTAGCAGCCCATCACTGCAGGTCATCACTTCTAGTCTGAGGCTGGACTTGACCCAGGTTCTCTGGCAAGATCTCTGCAGTTCCAGCATGGTTTCCAGCATCCAGGCTGTGCTTCCAGATCCTGGGATGCAATCAGTTCCTGGGGCCTCATAAGTCTGCAGGGTTGAGGCTGCTGCACTCTTTATTTCTCCTTCCAAACTGGCTTTGGATGGGGATGAGGTGCAATGTATAGATGAGACCCTCCCCCCAGAACCTCAAATCAACATGAGCACCTCAGGGGAGACGGAGGCAGATGGAAGCAGGCAAGACATTCTCCAGCATCATCCTTTTAAGCCTGGTAACCAAGGTAACCAAGCCTATGCCATAGTGATGATCAGTTGGTGCACCTCCAGGGATTCCAGTTTCTGCTTTGCCACCAACCACTGAGCTGGTCCTTGCACCTTCTAGAGCCTTCATTTCCTCATCCACAGACTGGGATGATAACATGACCTTCCTTGAAGGCGGGTTTCTCTAACCGTGGGTGTGAACACTTCTTTGTAAGCCGCCAAGATGTATGCAATTGGAAGAGGTGGTAATTATGGAAGTGTCATCAGAGGCACGTTTGTTGCTGTTGGTAATGCAGGCGCTGGCCCTTTCTCTCATCTTTACACAGGTTGCTAGAATCACAACTTATAATTAACACACGGTGATGTGGCTTGACCCAGTTTCCCAAAATGGAATGTTTCAACTACAACTGGTGAAAAATGTGAAGTTCTTGTCTTCCTAGCAGAACAAGCTAGATAAATCTCGTTTCCCCAGGCTTCAAGCTTTCTTCTGAGCTAATGAATAAATACACATATTGAACAGATAGGTAAATTCACTTGTTCAATAAATATCGATTGGGGGTACTTCCCATCTCCTGGCCAGACTCATTGACTCTGTACCACAGGGCAGCTGCCTTGTCCTCGGCCTTGGCTCTAACTTCTTTCATTTTCTACCATCCCAGGCATGTCTAGGACTGGCCTCCCACTGAAATTGGCAGCCCCATCTCCCTTGGGCACCTTAGGCTGGTGGGCAGTAGCTGGGCAAGACAGGACATGGAGTCAGACAGTGAAGCCCTTCTGATGGCTCCCCACTTGACTTCGAGAGAGTAACAGGTGTCAACTACAAATTGGCACTTCCCGTGGGTGCTTGTCATCTGCCTCTACAAGAATTAAATCATGTGCTGCTGACTTTCAACACCCCGTGAAAGGAGTTCAAGGTGGAGAGCAGGAATGAGGCATCTGTGCTTTTGGGGGGTGGGTTTGGGGGGAGAAACTGGCAGAACAGGTCTTCAGGTAGTCAGATGTTCTCAGGAGTCATTTTTATAAGCCCAATTCTTGTATCTACTCAGATCTAGAAAAGAACTAAAATCCTTCAGGCTGACAACTGCTCCTTGTGATTAGCAGAAACATTCTGCAAAAAATATACGCAGATTGCATGTACTCCCCTTCACCAAAATCACATCTATATTGTCCTATCCCCCCTGCCTCTTTGAGGCAGTTTCTCAGAGCTATCTGAAGTGTTCTCCTCCCGGGTTGCAGTCCTCATTTTGCCCCAAATAAAACTTAACTTGCAACTCTCACATCATGTTTTTTTGATAGTTGACAAAGGGTTCTTTATGCCTGTTTCCTTATCTGAAAGTTGAAGGTAATACCTGTCTCCCAGGGTTGCTGTGAGTGTTAATAAGGAACTACACATTTATACAATGGGCAGTCAGCAAGTGCTATTTCCTTCACTTCCACTGCCCCACCCCCACCCCTACATACTTCACAGTATGGCAAATGGTAAATTCTGATGGCACTGCTTTTTCCTCTATGGTGTCTTATTTTTAAATATTGAACTTTCATTTCGGAGAGTAGCGTAAGGTACGAATCTAATTTCCTTTTCGGATTCAATCTTCAGTATTCCGACAAGATTTATTAAATAAGCTTGTCTTTCCGTGTTGCTTACTCATCACATAGTACAGTCTCTCATATAATTTGATCTCAAGCTTGGTCCTCTTCTGCATAATTTATATGTAGTTTTCTCTTTGGATCTGTACTCCAGTTGTTGTTTGTTTGTTTGTTTAAATCATTATTGATCTAAAATAGGTTTTTATAACCAGGCAGATAATTCTTCCCCACTCCTGCTCCCCGGAGCTTACTTTGTGGCTCAGCTAGCTGGTAAAGAATCTACCTGGAATGTGGGATACCTGGGTTCGATCCCTGGGTCAGGATGGGGAGATCCCCTGGAGATGGGAAAGGCTACCCACTCCAGTATTCTGGCCTGGAGAATTCCATGGACTGTCCATGGATAGTCCATGGGGTCGAAAAAACTCAGACACAACTGAGCGACTTTCACTTCACTTCACTTTCTGCTCTTCCACTCCAACCTGAATTATGTTGTTCTTCCAAGCATACTCTTTTGTCAGGTTCCAAGAGAAGTTTTGGCACTTTCAATGAAGATTTGCTTGCCTGCACAGAGGAGGTAAGGGCTAGCATTTTTAAAAATATATATTTATTTGTTTATTTGGCTGTGCCTGGTCTTAGTTTTGGCTCGAAGGCTCTATAGCTGTGGTGCGTGGTTGCCCCATGGTGTGGAATCTCAGTTCCCCCACCAGTGTTTGAACCCATGTCTGCTGTGTTGGAAGGCAAAGTCTTGACCACTGGACTGCCAGTAAAGTCCCTGCTGTGCATTTTCTTTTTTTTGTTGTTGTTGTTTTTTTTTTTTTTGTTTGTTTGTTTGTTTTTTTCTTTCTTTCTTTTTTTCTTTTTATTAGTTGGAGGCTAATTACTTTACATTATTACAGTAGTTTTTGTTATACATTGAAATGAATTAGCCATGGATTTACATGTATTCCCCATCCCAGTCCCCCCTCCCACCTCCCTCTCCACCCGATCCCTCTGGGTCTTCCCAGTGCACCAGGCCCTAGCACTTGTCTCATGTACCCAACCTGGGCTGGTTATCTGTTTCACCCTAGATAATATACATGTTTCAATGCTGTTCTCTTGAAACATCCCACCCTCGCCTTCTCCCAGAGTCCACAAGTCTGTCCTATATATCTGAGTCTCTTTTTCTGTTTTGCATATAGGGTTATCATAACCGAGGATGCCTGATGTTCATCTCGTATCCTGAGAATTCATTGGTAACCTCTCACTTTTCTGACCTCTTTCTTTCTAGTCCTTTTCGACAGCTGGTTTGTCTTTTTCAAGGTGTCTTTTGAATGCTAATACTGCCTAATCTGAGCCTAATGTTTATTATTTGCATTTCTGCTTCAGGGGCCAGCTGGAGAAGCGGACAGAGTTGACTGAAGACTGTGGAAGGAAGGGCATTTGGGGTCAGACTTTTCCTGGAACACACTTCCCACCTGGCTTTTGGGATTCACCTGGTAAATTCACCTTTGGGTTTTTGGAGTTTTTAACCTTTGTTTTAATTCAAGTTTTAAAATTTTTTTGCATACAGTTATGCAGAAAACTCTGTAATCTTTCTTTTAACTTGGCTTTTATGCTTCCATTTTTATATATAATTCTTGGATCCATATGGAACTTACTTGCATGTGAAAAATAAGGTAATAAATTGATTTTTTTCCTTCAAATAGCTAACCTTTTTCCCAGCAGTTTATTGAATGCCTCATCCTTGCTGATAAATTTAATGATGCCATTAAAATGTTTTTAAATTTCCATTTTATGTATTTATCAATATTTATTTATTATTATTATTTTTTTGCTGTGCTGGATCTTCATTGCTATCTGGGCTTTTCTTTAGTTGTGGCAAGTGGGGGCTACTCTCTAGTTGCAGTGTAAAGGGTTCTCATTGCAGTGGCTTCTCCTGTGGCTCCCAGGCTCTAGCCACACTGGCTCAGTAGCTGTGAGCTTAGGCTTGGCTGTCCCTCTGCATGTGGGATCCTCCCAGACCTGGGATCGAACCCGCATCCTCTGCATTGGCAGGTGGATTCTTAACCAGTGGACCACCGAGGAAATCCTAATGATGCCATTTTAATCAAATACTCAATTCCTATATTTGCTTGAATTTATTTTTTTACTTTCTGGTCTCTTACTTTGATCTCTTGGTCTAATCCTACTCTAAAATATCTGTGGCCTTAAACAATGTTTTGATATCCCTGATGGTATCATAGTCATATTTGTTATTCTTTTTCATATCTTTTTCTGCATCCAATCATGTGTTTATTCTATGAGATGGACTTTAGCTTTAAATGTTCAAATTCCAAACAAAATTCTATTGGCACCTGGATTGGTAACAGAATGAATTTAGAGATTAAATTAGGAATTAAAGCTATCTTACTGAATAGTCTTACAAAGAAAAACCTTTTTCACTTACTAAAATACTTTGTGTAGCTTTTAACAGGAATTTAAAATTTTTTGCATAGGGTTACAATTACCCTATGTATATATAAGGTTAGGACTGTAGTAATATTTACTACATTTGTCCTTAAGTATTTTTTTTGTTTATGTTATAAAGGGCATCTTCTTTTTCTAACTGGTAATTATTTGTAATATAGTAAAGGTTTGATTTGAGGCATAAATTTTATAAACAGATGCCTCATCCTTTCCAAGTTTTATACTTTTTATTGTTTCTCGTATATGATAGTGGGAGTTCTTGTTTCTGACTTTAATGGGAATGTTTTAGCTTTTCACATTATACTGTGCTAGATTTTTGGGTGGAGGATTATAATATTTTATAATGTTAAGGAAATACACATCAGTATTTATTTTGTTAATTAAAAAAAATGGAAATAAAGGTTGAGTGCAGTATGTGCATACTCAGTTGTGTCCGACTCTTTGGGACTCCATGGACTCTAGCTTCCAAGGCTCCTCTGTCCATGGGATTTCCCAGGCAAAAATACTGGAGTGGATTGCCATTTCCTCCTCCAGGGGATCTTCCCAACCCAGGGATCAAACCTGAGTGTCCTATGTCTCCTGCATTGGCAGGCAGATTTCTTATTATTTAGCCAGCCGTGAAGCCCCTGCTTTCCTTAGGTTAGCTTAATTATGCGTTTTCTAAATTCTTAAATTAATTGCTTAATTTTAGTTCATTTCATTTTTTCTTATTTAGTAGTATCAATAAGTAAGAGAGGAACTTTTACCAAACACTGCTTTAGCCACATTCTATAGATTTTGATATGTAGCGTTTATTGCATCTTATTTTATTTTTATGAATATTCTAGAGCAGAACTACCAATAGAAATACAACATGATATCATCTGTCATTTTACAGTGTCTGGTATCCACATTTAAAAAGCAGACAGTGGAAACAGGTGATATTATTTTAATGATATCTCATTTAACCCAGTATATCCCAAACATTATCATTTAAACATATTATCAATAAAAATACATTAATGAGATATATTACATTCTTTTTTCATGTTAAGTATTGGAAATCCAGTGAGTTCACATTCCCAGCCATTCAGACTAGCCTCTTATCAAGCGCTGTGTTTCAATAGCTACGTAGGGCCACTTGCTACCTTAGGGAGCAGCTCTGCTTCAGAATCTCAGCTTCAGTTTTGTCGCAGACAGAGTTAAGGATGAGATTAAGACATAAACAGAGTCAGGCTTTTGATTTATGTTTTGTCTTTACAGCTTGATTACACTGGGATCAGGGATCATGGTCTATTAGGTTTTTAAAGAGAAAATATGATATTTTCCATTTTTGGAAACTAGCTGATGTATGTCATATTAGTATCAATCATATTTTTTAAATATGATTTTAAATAAAAGTTCCATAGCTCCTTGCAAAAGAGATGAACTGTCTAGTTTTAGGTGTAGAATTCACTTCATTGTTCTTGTCTATTTTGTTGGGGAAGGTCTACCATGAACCAAGTGATATAAATCTACATCTACCCTAAAACCACCATGAACTAACTTAACATCTTCTCTTATTATTTTGTATCTATTCATTTACTGGTTTTTTACACCTTCTAAAAAAATTTACATTGATGTGATTTTACTCAGTATATAAGGATTTCATTGGAAACTGGAAATTTTATTTTTATAAAATGCCCCCTTTTGTCTTCTTTTTGTCTTCAATTTTTTTTTTATATATTAACATACTTCTGAGCTTCCCAGGTGGCTCAGAAGTAAAGAACCCACTTGCCAATGCAGGATATGCAGGTTCAATCCCTGGGTTGGAAAGATCCCCTGGAGGAGGAGGAAATGGCAACCCACTCCAGTATTCTTGCCTGCAGAATCCCATGGACAGAGAAGCCTGGTGGGCTATAGTTTACAGGGTCACAAACAGTTGGACACGACTGAGTGAGCACACACACAACATACTTCTGCTTTTGTTTGCATTTTCCTAATATACATTTGTATGCATTTTTCTGGTGTTTGCATTTTACTATAGGAATTGCTTTTTGAGATGAGTTTTTTGTAAACAGCTTATAGCTGGGTTTTCACTGAGCTGATATATGCTGTCCAAGTAACCAGTAAACATAAAGAATATAGTTAGAGAAAACAAAATAGGTCCTCCACTCCCAGGGAATACAATGTATCCCAAAAAGAAAGACAAGAGCCTCTGCATCTGTAGCAGGGTCTCAGCCTTGGCATTATTGGCATCTGAGGCTGTATGATGCCTCGCCGTGGGGGTGTCCTGTGCACTGCGGGATATTTAACAGCATCCTTGGCTTCTACCCACTAAGTACCAGTGGCTTTCCCCCATCCCCAGCCCTGGTCGTAGACAACCAGAAGTGTCTTCAAACATTGCCAAGCATTGGCTAAAAGGGAAAATCTCCCCCCACTTAGAATCGCTGATCTAGAAGGGCCACGCCATACCTTTCTCCTGTGCTTGCCACCTACCCATCCGCACCTGTTCCCTCCAAGTAGAGGGTTCAGAGTGAGGTGTGTGGCAGACAAGCTGCTTCTTGCTGTTGTTTAGTCGCTCAGTCCTGTCTGACTCTTTTGTGACCCCATGGCTGCCAGGCTCCTCGGTCCAGGGGATTCTCCAGGCAAGGATACTGGAGTGGGTTGCCATTTCCTTCTCCAGGGAAGCTGCTTCTAAACAGTAGAAAAAGCCCTCTTCTGAATCTAGAAACTTCCATCTCTGATGATGCCTTTCACATTAGCAGTCAGAGGTTTCAGTCCTTCCCTTAAGTGAACATGACCATTTGATCCCCTGCTGGTGTGTCTCCTCTTTCTGTTTCTTATTAAGTGTCAGGAGAAGGAGGTTATGTGTTCATCTGTACTCTACCATCTTCCACAGTTGTCTCCTTTCTAGTCCCCGATCTGCACTCTCTTCCCTGCACACCTGATAGAGAGATGTCAGGTTTCAGGAAAATTATAATTAAATCTATAGTCAACTCTGATCAGATGGCATTAAACAGAGGAACACGGAATGAGGAACAACGTTCTCTAAAGGGAGAAATATTTTTACATGAATATTTTGGTATTTGTTAACGTACTGGAATTAATAGAGAGATGTGGGAGGTGCTGAATAGAAATCCAATTTGTAGTGATTATGCCCAAATTAAGATGAGCACAGAAACCTGTCTGGTGTGGGAGGCGAAGTCTGCTGTTCCAAAGCAGAGGTTTTAAAGGTGTGGGTGGGAAGAGTGAGAGAGACTGAACGTAAATGTTCCTGCAACAGGAATGAGGAAGGAGCCTGTGGGTCTCCTGACTGCCAGGAGCATCCTGTGGAAAGAGACTCAGCCCTTAGCCTAGAGGTGACCAGCAGGGGCCGTTCCCTAATCCTGAGCCTGCCAGCATCCCTTCAATTCACTGGGTAGCTGATGGCCTGCAAAGAGCTTTTGTGTATTTATCATTTTAGATAAAGTGGATAAATGCAGATGAGAGCCTAATAGAGAGATTTATTATGGGACTCCTAAACCGATGGAGAGATTTGAATAAACTATATAAGGGCTTCCCAGTGGCTCAGCAGTAAAGAATCTGCCTGCCAGTGCAGGAGACACAGGTTCAATCCCTGGGTCAGGAAGATTCCCTGGAGAAGGAAATGGGAACCCACTCCAGTATTCTTGCCTGGAGAATTCCATGGACAGAGGAGCCTGGAGGGCTGCAGTCCATGGGGTCACAAAAGAATCAGACACAACTGAGCAACTAAACCGCCACCAAGCAGAGAAATGGCAGTTCCAAAGTAGCAACATTGAGGCTAGTTCATAAAGGAAAATATTTAAAGCAGAAAGATCAGGGATGAGGCTGTTAGAATTGTCCGGGCAGGAAATTATGTGGGCCTAATAATGGAATATTATTAGAACCTGACATTTCCTTCGGCAGGAAGGCGAGCACTTGGCATCCAATTAGTGCCTCTGGGAACAACGGGAGGCCTACTGTAGGTTAGAAAAGACATTTTGTTAAACTTTCCCTGCACTCATGAAGGCAAGACTATTACAGAATTGGTCCAAAAATAACCCAGCCAAACTGGGGAGCTGCAGGTTGGCTCCACATCAGCTGGATCAACAGAAACTCAGAAGTAAGACAGCCAGGCAGGTAGACCAGCTCTGTCAGCCCCACCCAAAGTGGGGCCAGGGCTTCCTCCCTGAACCCTTGATCTCTGCTTATTCCTCTGTTCCTTAACATTTACCACCATCTGCCTGGAAGTCAAGATGTTTACTTATCTGGTTGTCTCTACTGTACACTGCAATCTCATGGAACAGGAAGCTTTTCCTGCCATTTGTTATATGCCCGACGGTGCCTTCACAAAGAGAAGACTTTGGAATGGAATTGAAAATAAACTTTACAAGTGAGATTACTGAACTGCTATCAGTGGTCAACAAATATTAACCATAATAAGGATGACAGGTAATAGCGTGGGGGCCCCTCCTCGGGGTCAGGCACACTGCTAAAAATTTTATGTGCATTATCTTTGTTTTGAATTTTTATTTTTAATTGGAGGATAATTGCTTTACAATGTTGTGTTGATCTCTGCCATACAACAACACAGATCAGCCATAGGTATATATGTGTCTCCTCCCTCTTGAGCGTCCCGCCCACTCCACCCCTCATCCCACCCCTCTAGGTGATCACAGAGCCCTGAACTGAGCTCCCTGTGCTATATAATAACTTCCCACCACCTATCTATTTTACGCAGGGTAAATTTGTGCCACCCTCTCCTTCCCCCAGTGTCCACAGTCTGTTCCCTACATCTGCATCTCCATTGCTGCCCTGCAAATAGGTTCACCAGTACCACTTTTCTAGATTATACATATATATATATACACATTAATATACAATATTTGTTCTCTGACTTACTCCACTCTGTATGACAGTCTACACAGATCCATCTGCATCTCTACAAATGGTTCGTTTTCATTCCTTTTTATGGCTGAGTAATATTCCATTGAATATATCATCTATCAGTGGGCCTCTAGGTTGCTTCCATGTCCTTGCTATTATAAATAGTGCCTCATCAGCCTTCTTTAGATGCTATCTCTTCCTTGCTCCTTTTCCCAAAACCCATCCTCAGAAAGCATTCTGATTAAGTCCATGTCATGAAAGAGTTCCTTACTGATTTTCAGGTTTTGCCCATCCTGAGACGTTAGCCTTATACCAAAAGACTGCCCAGATGGTCGTGTTTCAGGTGCATGGTACCCCAGGCTGGATGGAGAGCTGTCTCTTGCAGTACAGAGAAGGGGACCATCACAGCTTACCAGAAAGCTTCCTGCACCAGTGGCCACGGAGGCCAGTTCCAGCCTCATAACCCCCAGTGCTGCTGCCCAACCTCCAGCCATATGCTCCTCTGAGAATCTTACACGTCCCTCCTTACACAGGCATTTATTTTCAAAGAATCGAAAGTGTCATCACAGTTTCTCTGCCATCCCTCCTCCACAGCTGCTGCCCTCTTCCCACAAAGCTTCCAACATCTCAGCCTAGGGTGAACTCACCTGCCCCTAGACACACAGAACCCACTGACTCTGAGCATAAGCGCAGTGATTTCCATGGAATCAGGACAGCCTTGCCCCACGCCCTTCACCTTGTGACCACCCTCTGTGTTTCTCAGCTTGCCCACTGGATGAATAGGTTTGCTCAAGCTGTCCTGGACTTTGTGAAAAAGGATCCAGAGCACCCACCCCTTGCTGCTGGTCATGTGACGTGGCCCTCACCACCTCTCACTTCCTCTAGGGGCTGAAAGGATGCTTCAACACAGGCAGTGATAACATATGAGTGTGAATATAAGAAACCTCTACAACTCAATAGCAAAATAAATACATACACCAATTAAAAATGGACAGTGACTCAAATAGACATTTCTCCCAAGGAGACATATAAAGGAAATGGCAACCCACTCCAGTATTCTTGCCTAGAGAATCCCGTGGACAAAGGAGCCTGGTGGGCTGCTGTCCATGGGTCACACAAAGTCGGACATGACTGAAGCGACTTAGCATGCATGCCTGCATTGGAGAAGGAAATGACAACCTACTCCAGTGTTCTTGCCTGGAGAATCCCAGGGATGGAGGAGCATGGTGGGCAGCCATCTATGGGGTCACACAGAGTTGGACACAACTGAAGCAACTTAGCAGCAGCAGCAGCACATATATGAAAAGATGCTCGACATCACTCATTGTCAATAAAATGCAAGCAAAACCACAGTGAGATATCACCTCACATCTGTGTGCCTTCCTCAAGGGGGCTCTCCCTGCCATCCCAAGCCCAGAGAGGGTAGGATTACTGCCTATTTCATCGATGGCCATGATTTAGTGCCTCACGTGGTTACCAGCACCTGGCTGGCTGAGTAATAAAGGTAGGGGACAATCTCCATAAGGAGAACCCCTGTTACCTATGGAAAGTCCATAAGAAGTCTGGGGTTCAAGGTCAGCCAGTCCACTCAAGTCAACCAGCATCAACAGAACACCTGCTGTATGTAGAGCTGTGAAATGCAGCCTTAAAGTAGCTGCTAGGAGAACAGAAGGGTTCCAGATTTCCCTCCCTCAAAGGAAAAAATATCCAGACCCTCTGTCCAGACAATTATCTTCAGAGGCTCTGAAGATTTTTTTCCATTTATAGTTTTACCCAGAGAGGCTCTTTGATATTACAGGACTTGCCTGGAGATGCTGTTTGAAGGCTCCAGCTCAAACAGCTTCCAAGAGGAGCTTCATGGAGACACCACTTTATGAGTTAAAATCATCTCTCATTGCCATGGCAATCCTGCCAGTCATTAAAGAGATGCATTCAGGGCTGGCAGGGCTCTTGCAGGTCTCAGGACAGGCAGGAACCACAGGCCATGGAGGATGGGAAAGAGGGGCAGACAGAAGACCAGTCAGAAAGGCAGAGGTTGTCAAAATGCCCTGATCTTCTATCAGGAAATAGACTGGGAGTGATGGATGCATGCCACACTCACTGGAAATTATTGAACTTTCCAGGATTGGGAATGTCTGCAGGAGTCAAGGAAATGCTCCTTGGGCTTCCCTGATGGTCCAGCGGTCAAGAATCCACCAGCCAATACAGGGGACATGGGTTTGATCCCTGGTCCAAGAAGATCCCACCGCTTCAGAGCAGCAAAGCCCATGTGCTGCAACTACTGAGCCCACATGCTAGAGCCCACACTCTGTAATAAGAGAAGCCAAGCACAACAAGAAGCCCACACACTGAAACTAGAGAAAAGCCCTCACATAGCAATGAAGACTCAACACAACCAAAAATCAATCAATCAATAAATAAAATCTTTATTAAAAGAAAATAGTCCTTGTGTGGGGCTGATTACGGACTCTCTTGGCAAGTCCCACATCTGGGCTTCCCTTGTGGCTCAGCTGGTAAAGAATCTGCCTGCAATGTGGGAAACCTAGGGTCGATCCCCGGGTTGGGAAGATCCCCTGGAGAAGGGAAAGGCTACCCACTCCAGTATTCTGGCCTAGAGAATTCCACGGACTATATAGTCCATGGGGTCGCAAAGAGTCGGACACGACTGAGCGACTTTCACTTTCACTTCAGCAAGTCCCACATTTGGGCACAGCAAAACCTCCTGAGCTGCAGCCATACAACAGGCAAAGGGAAGCAAGAGTGGGGTGAGGGCTGGGAAGGCAGTGGAGAAGAGGAGGGATAGAGACAAGGAAGGGGTGAGGGAGGACAGCCATCTCTGCCCGGGGTCCCCAGGGAAATCAGAGGCTGTTTTCTGGCTCGAAGATCCTCAAGACTTTTCTTTACATCCAATCACTCCCAGCATCATAGGCAGAAACAGAGCTAGACTTTGAACTTAGCTCAGAGGCAGAGCTTTTCCAGGGTGTTTCAGCTTTATACACCACTCTTCCCAACTGAGGTCCTTTCCCATCACTGTAAACAGCTCACATCCCATAATAATCAGTGGAACACTTTGTTAAGAAAAATTGTTTGTTATTCAGTCACTAAGTTGTGTCTGACTCTGCAACCCCATGGACTGCAGGACACCATGCTTCCCTGTCCTTCACTATCTCCCAGAGTTTGCTCAAACTCTTGTCCGTTGAGTTGATGATGCCATCCAACCATCTCATCCTGGTCATCCCCTTCTGCCCTCAATCTTTCACAGCATTGGGGTCTTTTCCAAAGAGACAGTTTTTTACATAAGGTGGCCAAAGTATTGGAGCTTCAGCTTCAGCATCAGTCCTTCCAGTGAATATTCAAGGTTGATTTCCTTTAAGATTGACTGGTTTGATCTCTTTGCTGTCCAAGGGGCTCTCAAGAGTCTTCTCCAGCACCACAGTTTGAAAGCATCAATTCTTCAGCTCTCAGCCTCCTTTATTCAAGAAGAATAAGCAAAGGTAATCTGATTTAGTTTAGAAAGCTTTGCCTTCTGGAGAGTCAGAACAGCTGAGGCTCCCAGCCCTGGGTCAGAAACAACATCTCCTGAACTTGACCCAGGAGGCTCTGCTAGGCTTCCCTGGTTAGACCCCTGCTTGGTCTCTAGACTACCCCTATGTGTGTGACCTGGGGTTGGGGGGATGGGGGACACTTGCTGGAGAGAGAGGGTGTCCTGGGGGCCACAGGCGGTAAGACAGGCCAAGGTCCTTCCCTCTGATCTCTAAGAGGATGGAAAATGGATCCTGCCTATTTGTAGCTGGTGGCTTGTTGGTACCAGCCAGGCAAAGGGGCAACTGCTGGGGGATGTGAAGAAAGCTGTCTTCCCCTTTCTCCCCCATCCAGTCTGAGGTGACATGTCCAGATGATGAGGGCAGGAGCCAATGAGAGCAGATAGCACCCTGCCCCTCCCCACAATCCAGCCTCCAGCCCTGATCCTGAACCCTTCGCGCTCCTAGTCTCACCTACTCTGGGAGAGAAGAGTAGAGCCCGAAATAGATGTGAGATCAACATTTTAAAATGAGCAGAACTGGGTTCTTCCTAATTGCAAGTGACAGAACTTTCTGGAAGTAGGCTGAGCCATCACTGGTAGAGCTGCTACCCAGAGGGAAAGGCCTTCACCATGACACAGCCAGGGCACTTACCTGAAGAACAGAGCAACTCATGTCCCATGCATGCCTGATGAGTGCAGTTGCGCAATAAACCAGCAATGCTATTAAAAACCAGGTGGCTCAATTTCCAGTGTTATATTTGAGGCAAAGACACAGTAAGCTTAGCATTTGCTAGCAGCCAAGATACTGTCAGTTAATGGAACTCCTTCCCTCTAAAGGATGGATGGTTTAAGATGATCTTCCAACTTTGGGGCGAGCCATCTCTTACTTCAGCCATTTACTTTCATATTCCTCCCAATTAGTGTGCAGTCAAAATTTTATGTTTTACTTAGCGACTGAACAACAACAAGACTCCTCACAGGAGGTGGTGCACAATTCTTGAGGCCTGAGCCTACTGTGTTCTCTCTGCTGGCTGAGAAAGCCACCTTTCTATTTCCCCCAAACTCTGTCTGTGTCTTTTTTATTTGACTTCAGTGGGAAGAAAAAGCCAAGATTTTGGCCAGCAACGGCTGTGATGGATACACATTGATATTTCATTGTGTCTCAATTTGCATTTCCCTGATGATCAGTGAACTTGAACAAATGTCTATGTTCCATTAACATTTCTTCCTTCAGGAATGTCTTCTCTATGTCCTTTAGTTGTTTTTTTTTTTTTCCCCCTTCTGAATTATTTATCTTTTCCTTATTATTTTGTAGGAGTTTGTTTTTTAGGGGTTTGTCATAAAAAGCTTTAGGCATTTGATCTCAGGCCTTCACTGGCAGTTAGCAACCATCTGTGGCTATATATATTTAAACCAATTTTTTTTTTGGCCTCAGCATGTGGTATGTGGGATCTTAATTCCCTGGCCAGGGGTGGAGCCCGTGCCCTCTGCAGTGGAAGCCTGGAGTCTCAACCACTGGAACACCAGGAAAGCCCCTAAGGGACCAATTCTAATTTAAGTTTAAATTCATTTCCTTAATCACACTAGCTTCAATCCAAGGGCCCAATTGCTGTGTGTGGTGAGTGACTACTGGATTGGACAGTGCAGGATGGGTATTTCCACCCCCAGAGAAAGTTCCATGGGCAGCACTGGTAGAACCAGTGTATCATTTGTCTTTCATCTTTTCTAAGTTGTCTTGACATACCTAGTATGACATTTTTATAGAACTAAATCTGGCAATGTTTACTTTATGGCTACTAAATGTATATATTTCTTGCTTAAGAGAACCAATAAACTCTCTCCCAAGGTTATTTTTGTTTAACTTCCGTTTTTACTTCTCATATTTTTATATTTTTTCTCATTTAGATCTTTAGCCTGCAAAGAACTTACACACAGGATGAGGTTGCTCATCTGGCTTTATATTCTTCCAGAAAATATCATACAAATACAATTTGTATAATAACCCATTCTCATCAATGCAAGACTGTTTTTGGTGGGGTTTTTTTTTTTGGAACTTTTTATTTTGTGTTGGGGTCTAGCCAGTTAACAATGTTGTGATAGTTTCAGGTGAACAGAGAAGGGACTCAGCCGTACTCGTACATGTATCCATCTCCCCCAATCTCCCCTCCCATCCAGGCTACCACATAATATTGAGCAGAGTTCCCTGCGCTGCACAGTGGGTCCTTGTTGGTTATCCATTTTAAATATAACAGTGTGTACACGTCCATCCCAAACTCCCTAATTGTCCCTTCCGCCCAACAACCATTAGTTCGTTTTCTAAGTCTGTGAATCTCTTTCTGTTTTGTAAGTAGATTCATTTGTGGCATTCTTTTTCTCAGTGCTCAGTTGCAGAATGTCTGTATGATCAGACTGTGGTTTTCATTTTCCTTTATGAACCGGGCTTCACTCTCATCCCTAGGCAGCTCTGTCCCACTGCTGGACAGGGAGCACTCAGCAGTACTTTCATCTGGGTCTGCGAGGCCAATTAAACGGGGAAGCTGAATCCTGAGAATGGCAAGCAAGCGGCTTCAGGTGACAAGAGGAAAGATACAGGGACAAGGTCATGGCAATAAGGTGCATTTTGAACGCAGCCAACTTCTGGCTGGGGGAAGTCCCTGTTCATATTGTTTCCTGCACGTGTGCCATGTGACTTTTCCACCACCAGTTCCCTGCAGGGCTTGGCTGCAGGGCCTCAGAGATGGCTTAGAGCTGAAGCCCCAGTTCCCTCCCCACCTTCCACTCTCATGGGCTCCAACACCTCCCTGCAGAGCTCTCACCCACCACCTTCTGGGTGCCTCCACCAAGTGCAGCCCATCTGGGTGCAACAAGTGTGCTTGATGCCAGGAACCCAAACATAAGACAGAGCCAGTGACGAGGCTTCCCTTGGAGGAGACACTGGCTATGTCAATTGCAGGGCCCAGAAAAAAATGAAAATGCAGGGCTCCTTGTTAATACTTAAGAATGTCAAGTCGGGGCAGCAGAGGGCTTAATGAAGCATGGGGCAGTTCTTAGGGCAGAGCTGTGGAGCCAGCCCTCCTCCTAGGGGTTATGGCTCAGGGAAGTAGTGTCTCCACTTAAGTTTCACCCCCACTCAAATGGAGTGCTCCCAACCTCCTGGCACTAGAGTCCCGACTGCAGGCGTTGACCCCAGCCACTCCCAAAGCCCCAGACTGTGACCTCAAATTAGGGGCTCTGCTTTTTTTTTTTTTTTAACATCCTTTCTTTCGTTCTTTTTTTTTTTTAAATATGGACCATTTTAAAAGATTTGTATTGAATCTGTTACAGTATTGCTTGAGCTTTCCCAGTGACTCAGGGGTAAAGAATCCACTTGCAATGCAGGAGACCCAGGTTCGATCCCTGGATGAGGAAGAGTCCTTGGAGGAGGGCATGGAAACCCACTCCAGTATTCTTGCCTGGAGAATTCCATGGACAGTGGATCTTGTCGGCTACAATCCATGGGGTTGCAAAGAGTCAGACAAGACTGAAGCAACTGAGCATGCATTCACAGTATTGCTTGTGCTTTATGTTTTGGTTTTTTGGCCACGAGGCATGTGGGATCTTAGCTCTCTGACCAGGAACGGAACCCACGCCCCCCACATTAGAAGGTGAAGTCTTAACCACTAGACCCCCAGGGAAGTCCCAGGAGTCATTCTGCTTTAATTCTACTAATTTAGAAACTTTAACTCCACAGAGATCCCAGCCCCCAACCCCATCTTCACCACAGCACATCTGAGTCATAGTCAAGAGTGTGGTTATGCACACAGCCTCCTGGATCACAGCAAAATAAGTGAGAAGCCAGCTCAGACCCCAGGCTCTGGAATCAAACAGGCCTGGTCCCCATGCCTCTCCATCACTCACTGTCTACATCACTGTGAGTCTCAGCTGGGGATGCCTAGAGTTGCTCCAGGCACAGCCATAAGGATTAAGATTGAGGATTGAGACACAGCACCTGGCACAGAAAAGAGGTTTATGAACAAGTCACTTTGAGGGAGAGGCAGCGTAGCCAAGTGGTGAGAGCTCAGGCTGCCTGAAACATCCCAGTTCTGCCCCTTACCAGTTGTACAGTGTAAGCCACATTCCCAAACATCTCTCTGCCTCAGTTTCTTCAGAGGTAAAATGGAGACTATTCTAATAGTACATTCCTCACTGTGTAATTTTTAAGGATTAAATAAGTTAATGTTTGCCACTCAGGTTACAAGGGCTTCCTAGGTGACTCAGTGGTAAAGACTCCACCTGCCAATGCAGGAGACTCAGATTCGATCCCTGGGTCAGGAAGATTCCCTGGAGAAGGGATAGGCTACCCACTCCAGTATTCTTGCCTGGAGAACCCCATGAACAGAGGAGCCTGGTGGGCTATGGTCCATGGAGTCACCAAGAGTCAGACTCAACTGAGCGACTGAGCATGAAATAAAATAAAACACTGTCTGTGGTCCTGTAGGGTTTGGAATTGGAAGAGTTGGGGGGAAAGTTTGCTCCAGCTTTTTTCACTGAGGAGCCAAAGCAGGCCCTGTGATCTCCCTGAGCTTGGTCTTCCGGCCACTTAATGGACATGATGATTGCAGCATTTGTGTTGTTGTAAGAATCAAATGTGCCTCTGGTGCCAACATGCTGATAAGCGAGATGCAAATGTTGGCTGCTGTCATGGTGATTCTTCTTCTGGTCATCAGAATCCCTGACTCGTGGAGACACAGAAAGAGGACAGAATGCATCCAGTGACATTAACTGTTAGCCTGCCCTTGACTGGCTTTGTACTAAAAGCCAAATACACGGAGGAGAAACAGAATATTTGCTGCCATACCAGTAAACAAAGGATGTCACAGTCATCAGCAACTGCAGCCCTCCAATGTGAGCTAGTGAGCCCCGAGGACACTCAGGAAGAAGAAGAATATCTGCTGTCTAGCAGCCATCAGACTGCATCCACTCTGTGCAGTGAGCCCCGAGGAAACTCAGGATGTGAAAGCACAGGATGCTGGCCCCAGATAGCTGAGGTGCCTATGAAAGGAATGATTTCGTCAAGCCCAGACTCTTGCATCTCCCCATACATAGAGAAGACTAAATTCCTTAACCTGGGAAATTTGGTGTTCTTTAGTTAACAATAATCTTTTGGCTTCATACCACCTGCCCTTTGTTGCAAAACTTGTATATAACCTGACTCCTTCCTCACCTCCTTGGAGCATTTAGTTCTCTCAAGGTTACTTGAGATGATGCCTCCTGCACTTAAGTCCTAAAAATTTCCTCTGAATAAAACAAAACCCTCAACTTTTAGGTCGTGACTTTTTAAAGTCTACCTGGAGGTAAATTGGAGGCCCTGAACCCAGAAACTCACTTTCTCCTATTTATGGCAGACAGATAAACACCTGATAATACAAGAGAGAGGGGAGTTAGGGTTAGTTGCAGGAGATGTAGGTGGCGCTAGAGATAAAGAACTCACCCGCCAATGCCTCTAACCATTGGCTTCCCCGGTGGCTCAGATTGTAAAGAATCTGCCTGCAATGCAGGAGACTCAGGTTCAATCCCTGGGTCAGGAAGATTCTCTGGATGAAGGGGATGGCTACCCACTCCAATATTCTTGCATGGAGAATCCCATGGACAGAGGAGCCTGGAGGGCTATAGTCCATGAGGTCACAAAGAGTCAGACACAACTGAAGCGACTTAGCATGCAAGCACAGAGGAGATGTAGTAAGGCAACAGGTTTCCTAGCAGGGTCATCATATTTAATTGGGGGCCGGCTGTGCCTCTGACTAGCTGTGTGATCTGGGCCAGGAACTGAGACCTCTGTAAGCTTTAGTTTCCTCATCTGTAAAGATTTTAAAGACTGAATTAAGCAAAATAACATGCAAGCAATGTGTGACTGGTAAATAGATGTTGCTTCCCGCTCTACTCTTTCCCAGCCATGAATATCAATGATGACAGACACGGGAGGGGCTCCTCCATCCAAATTCAAATCATGCAAGTTCACCTAGAGGTTGCGGCGGGGGTGAGGGCTCCAGGCAGGAGGGGCCGGGATCTGAGTTGTTCAGATCTGCATCCAGGATGAAGGGAATTTCCTGAAGCTGGCTTTGCTGTCCTCGTTCCTTTTATGAAGCACTGGACTCTTCCTGCATCCATAAAGATGAAGACATTCCTTTGCAGGGATTTAATTTCGAGGCTGCATGCCTGGCCGCTGAGAAAGCCCAGGCTTCCTCCTCCTTTTGAATCTAACCCTGGCGGCTTTGTGGGCTCCAGACAGGACCGCATTCCCTTTAATGCCTCCGGAATCGCTTACTCACACCAAAATCCGCTGCCTCAGGGCTTTCCAGCCACAAGTAAGCCTTCTTTTCATGGGCAATCAGGCAGCAGCCTGGAGCAGAGAAGGGAGGAGGGCCGCAAGCCCTGCGCCCCACTGGGTCTCTGCAGACAGTGCAATGCAAAGGGCCTCCCCTCTCCCTGACCCCAGGAGATGAGCCCTAGGGGGAGGCACCCAAGCAGAAAATCCATCTGCATCTGAAAAGAGGAAACTGAGGCTGGCCAGGACCCAGGACCCAGGATCCTGGACAGATTTCCCAAATCACCACTGGGAGGGCCCCCCCCACACCATGCCATCCCCCGCCGCCGCCCCCCCCCCCCCCCCCGCCCACCATCTTGTGGCTGAGCGTGGCTTTGGTACTTGCCAGGATCTATGTGTCATGTGGTCCCTGACTCAGTATCTGGGTGCAGAAGGTGAACAGGCTCAAGAGAGTGCATCCAAACGTGGGGACACGTCCACCAAAGGCCCTCTGCTCCTCTGCTCAGGGAAGTGATGCACAAATTTGAATTGCTAAAGGTTGTGTTGAAGGGAGGGTGGGGGCTGTGTGGGTGGATGTTGCCTCTTCATGGCAGGTCTGGGAGGCTTTTCTTCAGCAAAAGATTTATTGTGAGCTCAGCTGTATGCTGGGTTTCATGCAAGCCCAATGCTGGGATTCAGGGGGAGTAGGGTCAAAAAGCCTGCCAGTTCAGTAGCACAAGGGGTAAAAGACGAGTGGGCTTCAGATCTGGACGAGATGGACTCACCCCCACCCCTTACACTTAATGGCACTGTGTCTTCAGGCAGGTGATCTATTTGGACAGCAGTGTCCTCATCTGTAAACTTTGTGTGACCCTAAAACCTGCCTCTCAGGACTCTTTGGAGGGATCAACTGATGCTCTATAAGGGAAAAGATCTACCCTTCTCTCACCTGTTGCCGCTTCTGTAAATTGAGGTCTGACTCTGCCGGACTCCCAAGCCTACTCCCAGCAGTACGTGTGGGCTGCACTCAGGGTCTGACAGTACTGGGTTCTAATTCTGATGTTGTCACTTGCTGTGTGACCTGCCCCTTGGTACTTAGCCTCCAGGGACCCCCGTATTCCCAACTGTTAACACTAAAAGTAGTACCTAGCTCAGACTGTGGCTGTGATAATTCAGTGATGTAATTCAGAGGTCAATTTAAAAGTGATCAAAATGTAAAAGTGAAGGGCTTTGCACAGACCTCTTCCCAGTTAGCCCTAAAGAAGCGGGAGCTATACTTTTGATCATTAATATTCTTATCATCTAAAGGCTAAGAAACCTGAGGTGTTTTTCTATCTTTCCACATGTATGTCTTTGGCCAGGTCCAAAAAAGAAAAAAATTGGAAGTTCTCACACTACACAAGGACACACAATTATGAGGAACTGTGGAAACAACCCAAAACCTTTGGAGAATCAATAGCAAAGCTAGATGCTCAGTTCGTGTCATCGTTCTGCGCTCAAGGGTGTCTCTCCAGATGACCACCAGGTGCTTCCGGCATCACATGCCAGGCAGGAGGGGGGGAGGTCTCAGCCCCTTCTGCACACGGCCCCTTCACTGGCTGGCCAGCCCCTCACTGGCCTCTTTCTGTCCAAAGGAAGTCTTTGAGTCTCTGAGCTGTTCTCTCTGCTCCTCTCAGCAACTTCTGCCCATCCATCCCACGACCTCCTGGACACAGAGAACTCCAGGTGCTGAGTCACCTTCAGGGAAAGAAGAGGGGGCCTCGGCCACATCTTAAATCAGGAAGGGCCAGGAGGAGATGTTCATTCCGACACTGACCCGGGTTCTATTGAGCTTAAAAGGAAACTGAGACATACTAAAGGTTACAGATGACGCTAGTCATAACAGGAGTTGAGGACTCAGGGCTAGAAGACAGGCTGTTGGATGCCAGGTTACAGCTCTGCATTGGGGTCACCTGGGCACAGCCATGATGCCATGCCTGGACTGATTACATCAGCATCTCTGGGGGTGGGACTCAGGCTTCAGTGTTTTACATCCAAGACTGTACATCACTGCAACAGAGCTGGGAGACCCCCACGTGAACACTAAGGGCCGTGGTCCACCATGTACTCACACCCAAATCGTGTGCTGGGGATTCTGATGTAACTGGTGGCATGCTAGGATCATTCAAAACTCCCAGGTGATTCCAACATGCAGCTAAGTTCGAGAACCACTATTTTAATGTAGCACGCATGCGTGTTGCCTGACTCTTTGTGACCTCATGGACTCCATGAGGAGCTTCAGGCTCCTCAATCCATGGAATGTTCCAGGCAAGAATACTGGAGTGGGTTGCCATTTCCTCCTCCAGGGGATCTTCCCCACCCATGGATCGAATCTACCTCTCCTGCATTGGCAGGTGGATTCTTTACCACTGAGCCACTTGGGAAGCCTTTTAATGTAGCATCTCCATTTAAGTTTAAAACTCTATCTACTCTTTCAGGAAAATCATAATACTTAATTGCAACCAAAATGAGTACCTGTTTAGTTGAGATGCAATCCGATGCATGTGCTTCTGTTTTCACAGTCCAGGAAATAGGCGCACTTGAAGCTATGGGACTATTAATCTGCATTTTGTCCTTCAAGTAGATGTCGTTAGACTTGCTTGCATGTCACTGGATTAAATCATTTGCCAGTTCAACAGAAATTTACTGTTTACTTTAGTATCAGCAAAGTTTAAAGGATCATTCTGAATCAACAACATAATTTAAAAAAAAAAACATTTTTGCCACGAAATGTCCTGTCTTGACATATGGTCCTTATAAATTGAGTTTACTGAGTATTTGTCGTTGGCTATGGAAAAATGTCTGGGATAGGACTTTCACGCTATCAGATGGAAATCCCTTCTCCTGTTTTGTTTTTTTTTTAAAGTAAGATTGCCTAAAATTCCGAAGTCTTTCCTCCTCTTTATTGCCTCCCAGCTGTTATGAAGAAACTTCGGGGAGAAGCGCCCCAACCACTCATCCACTGTTCTCATGGGGGAGACTCTCAACGCAGTCACAGGAAGAACATTTTGAATAAGCCAAGGGAAGACCTCCCTGAGCACAAAACCCCAGGGCTGCTCCAGTGTCCTCAGCAGGGAGCACAGCCCAGGGCTCCCCCTTGCCTTCCCCCGCCCCATGCCTACATGGTCCTCCTTCTCAGGTCTCCTGCCATCCTCAGGCATCCAAGCAGGAGCACCGGGTTTCCCCCCAGACACACACAAACACAGGCGACCCTCAGGGCTTCCAGAAGCTGTGAGTGTCAATCACCTACCCTTATCAGTTCTCCGTCCAACAGTCAGAGTCACAAAGCTGGCTGGAAAAGTGATAAGGGAATGTGACTGGCCAGCGATGATGTTTTGGATGAAGATTTGAGGGACAAGAGGAAAACTGACATTTGATTTTCAGGTCAAAACGTCCACCTGACCTTCTCTGGGACTCCCCCCTGCGCCCCCAAACCTTCTCCCTGCCCTCCTGCTCTGCTCCAGCTTCTCTCCAAGTCTCTCCTGACATCTGGCAAGCCTTCTCCCTTTCTGCACACACAAATTGAGATATACAGCCCTGGATCACTATAGAAAGTCATGGATTCTTTGCATTTAAAAAAAATTAAATGTTAAAATGAATTTAAATCTCAAAATGAATAAATAAACCAAAGTTAGCAAAGTCTTTACCCAACAGATCCCACAGTTCTGAGGCAGGGCACCCGTGCGTTCTCCTCCTCCCGGGCTCTGCGGCTAAGTCCCCACCCACATGCCATTCATAAAGTCCCTACCCCGAGTCTCCTCCTCCTGCAGGGATTGGTCCTCCAGAGGTGCTGGCCCCAGGCCAGGACCCATCAGCTGCAGATCTGCTTGAGCTGGATGTGTACATCCACTGTGCCGTGTGGCCCTGGTGGGATTGGGATGGGGTGGAGTCCGGTACTAAGGATTAGTTCTCCTGCATCCTAGCTCACTGTGCTATCATGTCACGGTCTTCCCTCTGGACGGTTGGCCATCACACTGATCTACACACACAGTCTTTGAAAACCAACACTACTGACATGGCTTCAATTGAAGAGACGTTAAAATGTCTCTCTAGATCAGGATGAAATGGAGAATGACAGCCAACTGTCAGGAATGGATTTCTACAGAGTAGTATGTCATGAGAAGCATCATACTGGGCAAAGTTCATCAGTGTGGGTCTCACCTCCCATCAGCCTGCCACTTACTTCCTGGTTCTGTGATCTTGAGCAAATGGCTGAATCTCTGAGCCTTGGTACCTGGTCTATAAAACAGATTTGTTGTTATCATTGTTGTTTAGTTGCTAAGTCAAATCTGACTCTTTTCGATACCATGAACTAGAGCACACCAGGCTTCCCTGTCCATCACCAACTCCTGGAGCTTGCTCAAACTCATATCCATCGAGTTGGTGATGCCATCCAACCATCTCATCCTCTGTCACCCCCTTGTCCTCCTGCCCTCAATCTTTCCCAGAATCAGGGTCTTTTCCAGTGAGTCAGCTCTTCTCATTAAGTGGCCAAAGTATTGGAGCTTCAACCTCAGCATCAATCTGTCCAATGAATATTCAGGGTTGATTTTCTTTAGGATTGACTGGTTTGATCTCCTTGCTGTCCAAGGGACTCTCAGGAGTCTTCTCCAGCACCACAAATTGAAAAGCAGATAGCGGACAGTACCACCTAACTCCCAGGGCTGCTGTGAGAATTAAATAAGAAAAGGGATGGAAAATGCTTATGCTTAAACCTAGGTTCAACACCCAGGTCAGGTGCTTCTTGATTACATAGGTTTCAACAGGTCTCGTTTAAACTCTCTAAATTTTATCTTCTTCTTTTGCAAAGTGGGGAATCTAATAGCTACCTCAAAGGGTTGTTCTGAGGATTATAAAAGACATGCAATACAAGGTTAAGAGCATGGCCTTTGTAGTTAAGTGGCCTGGATTTAAATCCTGATTTTATCAGTTAGTGGCTCTGTGTAAGTCACTCAGCCTCTCAGCATTACTGTCCACATCTGCAGGATGGCTGTGACAATCTGACAATCCTACCTCCCAGGGCTGTAGTAAAGGTGAAGTAAGGTGAGCTATAAAAATCCCTAAGCACAGAGATGTCAACAGCAGTGCAGCTGATAGTATTAACAAGATAACAGGAGCACTGACAGTGACCTTGACACAGGAGATGCCCACCAGGTGGCAGCTATTCCAACTGATGTCCAAAAGATGCATTGCTTGAGCCACTTGAATATTTTCTCCAGGGTCAGGCCAGTCAAGACCTGTGGGTGAGCTTTGGTTCCAACTGTGTATTATAGAGAAGGGCTTTAGAAACCAGTGCGAAGTGATGCTGTAAAATGAGGCTGGAGATGTAAAATCAGAGCCAACCACAACACCCGGAATGTCAGGTTTATCTGGGTTCTCCCTGGCCAGCTAGCTCTGGAGTTGTGAGGACAGTCATACCTGATTCAAGATTTGGAAAGAGAAGAACTGCAGAGGAGCCAACCAGGCAGCAGCTGCTTCACGTGGCTGAGAGGCAGTCAGAGTTTGCATTAATGCAGTGGCGGTCAAGATGGTGCCCTTTAATTTTAAACTTAACACATTCTTTAAATAACTAAATCATGCAAAGAATGATGCTTATATTTGGATAACATCTGCAGTACGCAGGTGCTGCTGGGCTCAGCTCATCTTCATGTAGTATTTTATTTCATCCTCAACAACTCTGAACAGCATGTACCTGGGGTGGGCTCAGCCCTTCCTGGGGTCAGCAAGGGTCACAGGAAGAGATCAAGGCAACAGAATGTCAAACACCGAAAACCCTCCCAGGAGAATGAACTCTATCCCAGGGTCCCTTCCGGATGGCAAGGCCACCAAATAGAAAAGAGGAGACAATCACAGGACAACCCTTGTGATGTGCACTCAGTCATGTCTGACTCTTTGGGATCCCATGGACTGTAGTCCACTAGGCTTCCTCTGTCTATGAAATTCTCCAGGCAAGAATACTGGAGTGGGTTGCCATTTCCTCCTCCAGGGGATCTTTTCAACCCAGGGATTGAACCCGAGTCTTCTGTACTGCAGACAGATTCTTTACCAATGAGCCATCTGGGAATTCAGGACAACCCTTGAATAATAATCATCCAAGGATGATTGTTATTTTAGAATATGTACTTATTTACTTATCTGGCTGCCTCTGGTCTTGGTTGTGGCACGAGCGATCTTTGTTGTATCATGTAGGATCTTTCACTGTGGTGCATGGACTGTAGTTGCAGCACCCAGACTTAGCGGCTCCAAGTCATGTGGGAACTTAGCTCCCTGACCAGGGATCGAACCCATGTCTCCAGAATTGCCAAGCAGACTCTTAACCACTGAACCACCAAGGAAGTCCCCCTTGGATTATTCATGCCAGAAGGTGGAACTCCAGGCATGTGCCATTTGCAGGACAGGACAGGACAGTCTGCAAGCTCAGTGCAGACCTTTGACTGTCCACCCAAGCCCTCCATCAATTTAGTCCCCTCCACTCCAAGAACTCAGTCCAGTCCATCTTCCCTGGCTCAGTCATAACACCATTTACTGCTCCACCTCAGTTAGGACTTTAGCAGCACACGGTGTGTGTGTGTGTATGTGTGCTCAGTCACTTCAGTCATATCCGACTCTTTGTGACCCTACGGACTGTATCTTACAGGCTCTTCTGTCCATGGGATTTTCCTGGCAAGAATACTGGAATGGTTTGCCACTTCCTTCTCCATGGTATTCATTACTGAAATGCATCAACACATGGAGGGGGGCCCGTAGCTAGATAATCTGGTGGGACCGCCTGCACAATGTCATCACTGCTGAACCCTCTGTCGCACACGGTCAAGCACAGGTTGGCCCCTGGCTTGCTCACTCTATGATCCCAGAACCAAAACACTCTTCAGCCTCCCTCTCCTTCTTTGGTTGTCTTTTTATGACTTTTTACCAAAACACATACTGAAACCACTTCTGGAAATATCATGAGCACTCTAAATATATAACCTCTAAAATATACTTTTATGTATGTATTTGATTCGAGTTTTGGCACCTCCAATATAAGAAATTTTCTTAGGGATTAGTTCTACTCAAAGCACTGCCATTTTCTTTTAAGAGAATAAAAAACAGATTCAGAGAGGTTAAGCAACTTGTCCGAGGCGTCACAGCTTGTCAGAATTAAATCCCGGATATTTCTGTCTCTGCCCGTCCTACATCACCCTCCCTTTCTAAGTGCACAAACAAGTGAGTGGGCATCACTGTCAATCCTTCTCACAAACATCCCAAGTCAAGCATGCCTTTCAAAACAAGTTACTTGTTCATTAGGCCAGAAACTGAAGGCCAGTCCTGGTCAAGCAGGCAGGCTTGAAGATGAAGCGGAATAATTGCTGAGGTGATGGACCGCACCCTGACTGTCTTTCAAGGGCACCGGGTCCAAAATGTTCCCCTACAGATCCCACCCGGTGCTTCCTGCAACTCCTCTGGGCCTGCGTCGACTTACGAAACCCCCATCCCCCAGGTCTCCGGCCGGGCAGTCTGTCACATTCGTTTTGCGTCTCACATAATCCTTTCCTGCCGGCTGGCTGGCTCCACCACAGCCTGTCTGCCCGTCCGTTAGTACGTTCCTTACGGGCAGTGCTGATGGGAACCCTCAATCAGCCAACCCCCTCCCCGCAAGCCTGGACGGACACACTTGCCCGGTGGTAGAGGGGGTTCTAAGAGCCCATGGAAGGGACAGACGGAGGGAAGGAGAAGGCTGAGCGCTGGGCCCCTTGGAGAGCCGGTTGCCCCGCCCAGCTGCGTGCAGGGCTCTGACCTGTCCCCTCCCCGACTCCATCCATCCGGTTGGGCTCACTGCACCCAGTTTAATGCGCTCAGGAATGTGCTCCGTTGAGACACCCATGTTTGCTTTGGCCCCTTTGAGCCGAAACGTGCCCCAGGCTCTGCTCATCCGCCTGCAGGCTTGCTCGACCCAGTCTTCAGAGAACGTCCAGCGGCAACAAGCGACTGACTCCCAGAACAGGGCTCAGCACCTGCGTTTAATATGTCGTGAAACAGTAAACATCCACCCCGCCTGGCCTGCAGAGATGGCACGGGCCCCACCCCGGGAGCCAGAGGAGGCACAGGGCTTTGAAGTCCCTTCCAGCTCCGCTGTCAGTTCCTTTCCTCCCTGACTACTGCCGCTCTGCCGCCCCAAGAGCCTCTGCTCGCTGTGAAGCCAACGTGGGGTCTGAACGCTGGTCTAGAAGACCTGACTGTGTGCTGGGCTCTGAGCCGGGGTCCTGGCCCCTGAGTTTCCAGCCTGGGGGTTGGGCAGATGTGACCTAAGAGATAAATGGGTGTGGAAACGGGGCCAACACTACCAAATCAGATTTGGGATCTGCATACAATTTTGTCCCAACTCGGGGCTTAAGTATATAAGACAAGAAAGAAACTAATTTTGGAATGGCTCCAGAAAACTTGGGTTGTCAACTTTTTAATATTTATTTATTTATTTGGTTACCCAGGTCTTAGTGCGGCATATGGGACCTTTAGTTGCAACATTCAGACTCTTAGTTGCTACAAGTGTGATCTAGTTCCCTGACCAGGTATTGAACCCAGGTCCCCTGCATTGGGAGCTCAGAGTCTTAGCCGCGGGGCCACCAGGGAAGTTTGCAATTATCAGCTTTATAGTGGAACAAAACTCAGATCCAGGGAAGGAAATTGTGTCCAAGTGGAGGTGACTGGACAGAGCACGTGAACTGGATGTCAGAGGGTGGGTGGAGGTGGTTGGCAAAGTGGCCCGGCACAGATCAGGAAGTGTTTGGAAGGTCAAGCAAAGGAGAATGGCCTCTGCCTGGAAGGTGTGAGTCACTGAGAGGATGTGAAATTGCATCTCACACACCTATTCATCCTTTGTTTAGTCTCTCTCTCCCTGACTCAAACATAACCACCAGGAAGACAGGGCAATTTTTCTATTTTGTTCCTTGCTGCTTCCACCGTGCCTAGAACAGACTGGCAGATAGTAGATGCTTAATTAAATGTTTGGGGAATGAATCAATGCACAGAAAAATGATTTCCTGGGAGAGGGACTATTGAGGAATTTAGTAATAATACTAAATTTTTAATAATACTGGTTCTGGGGCCAACACCGGTTTTTAACAAAACAAATGTGTTGGGAGGCAATTGTTGGGGCTGTTAGAAGACTAGGGTTCAAGTCCCAGATCTGTGTCTTGCTCTATGGGAGTTGTTGTTCAGTCATTCAGTTATGTCTGACTCTTTGCGACCCCATGGACTGCAGCACACCAGGCTTCCCTTCACCATCTCCTGGAGTTTGCTCAAATTCATATACATTGAGTCAGTGATGCCATCCAACCATTTCCTCTTTTCCTTTTGCCTTCAGTCTTTCCCAGCATCAAAGTCTTTTTCAATAAGTCAGCTCTTCATATCAGGTGGCCAAAGTATTGGAGCTTCAGCTTCAGCATCAGTCCTTCCAGTGAATATTCAGGGTTGATTTCCTTTAGGATGAAAACTAAAAGTAGAGGCTGCTTTTCAGAAACCTCCCTGCTCAAGAAGCCATGTCACTGCTGGCCCACCAATCAGCCTCAACAAGCTTCTACACACTTCTTTTTCAACTGGGTGCTTCTCAATTGTGGGTAACACTCATACACTTGTTCTATAAAGACCATGGAGACACATCCCACCTTGGGGAGCCTCAGCAGCTGCCATTGCCCACACAGCCAGCTCCTGTCTCTTCAGCCTGGCATTCAGGTCTCTGTACACACTGGCTGCCACCATGATATTTGTCCAAGATTTTCTTGCATGAAGTCTATGTCTCAGCCACATCAGACCAGCCAGTGAAACACAAACATGTTCTCAACCTACCCCTTTTCACGCCTTTGTCCATCATGGTTTTCTTCATGCACATTGCCTTTTCACCCAAATTGAAAGCCCAGATGCCTCTGAGAGGTCTGCCTGGTCCTGATGGATGGGAGGAAGACCCTCTGTCTGTTCTGGTCTAGCCAAGCATTCTCATCTCTCTCCTGGGTTTTACTTGTTTATTTGGCTTCACTGGGTCTTATTTGTGGCATGTGGGATATTTAGTGGCAGCATGCAAACTCTTGGTTGTGGTATGTGGGATCCAGTTCCCTCACCAGGGATCGAACCCATGCCCCCTGCATTGGGAGCACAGACTCTTAGCCACTGGCCCACCAGGGAAATCCTTCTCTCCTGGTCTTTATTTCCCTGCCTCTTGCTCCCACTTGCTGTATCTTCTCTTGACTTGCCCTGAATGTCGAGTGTCCTGTCTGCCAGAGTGGATGCTCACAAAAACATATCAAAGTGGATGGTGTTGCACCTTCTCAGATTTCCTTCCCCACAGCAATGGTACAGACAGAATGAGGGAGAAAAGTGAATTCATGAACCTTTGATTAATTGGCACTGGCTGGGAGCTTGTCCGTGAACACCCATCATGTCATCCTCCTTTACACCATACTCTTGGGCATCTAAGTTCCACGTGTGTCCTTATTTCCACCCTTGAACTTCTTCCTTGTGTGGTCTCAATCATTGTTCTGCCCACAAGCTCCTCCCACATTCCAGAAGTTCAACCAACATCATGTGATCTCGACACAGTCACACCCACATGTGTCAAGCCCATGTCTCCAGCTTCTTATCAATTGAGATATTTCCTTCTAGTTCAATGCAATCTCTGTCTACCAAACACAATGGAACATCAGAAGGCTCCAAAACTTGAGACTTCTCTGATTGTCCAGTGGTTAAGACTCTGCACTTCACCTGCAGGGGTCAGGAAAAAGGATTCAACATGCTGGGCGGCCCGGCCAAAAGACAAGCTCCAAAACTTGGGTAACTACATATGGAATCCCTCACAAGATATAGTTCTTTTGTGCTTGAATACAATGAACAGCCAAGAAAATCAGAAGAAAGTTCCAGGCAGCATCAGCAGGAGCAAATGTGGTCAACACACCACTGGTATCCTCTTGGCTTAGCCATTCCTGTTTCCTGCCTGTAGCTTCAAACATCCTCCATGCTCTATCTGAGGCATGTTTCTTGGCTTGTGCCAGGGGCCAGCTGGACATTCTGGGTAGTTAACACCTCTGGGAGGAAGATAGCCCAGTGATCCTGCCCTCTGCTGGACCACTCTGAGATACATTCTCCCAGGGATCTCCAGCGGAACTTCTAGCATGAAGCGTACATCTCTCCAATTATCCATGATGGTAAAGCCGCTCACACACTCTCAATTGGTCTCCTTCCCTTTTTGGTCTCACCACTTCTCACTCAGCCTCCTAAATAAACCACTTAGCACTCAAGTCTTTGTCTAAGAGTATGCTTTGGAAGATCCCAGCCTGAGACCATCTCCTTTTAAACCCTTTCTGCCAAGAATATAATAAGTGCTTTTCTTCCAAGCCCAAACCTTCATTTCTACCAGTATGAAGAAAACCAGTAGAAGAAAAACGAAAAAAAATCTAAAACAAAGTAGGACCCTCAGGGATGGCAGTCACACATCATCATATTTTAAAACTGTAATGTCTAGAGGAATTGGCCAAGTTCAGCTCCCTACTGCTCAAGTGAGCCATCAAAGACCTCCAAGGAGACACCAGTTGCCTAAAGTCACCCACCCATCCAGACAGAACTGGAACCTAGACTCAAGTCTTGCAACTCTGAAGTTGAGGGCTGGGTCTGCTAAGCCGTGTTGCTGTGAAAGGGTTTAACCAAGTGGTAAGTCCCTCCCGGGTCACTGGCTAAGTTCACAGCTGAAGAAAAATAAGTTCTGACATTCCTACTCTTCTCTCATGAACCTTGTAAAAACTTAAAAGAGAAGGTACCTAGCCCTTTCCAAGTGCACAGGTCTACATTGCAAAGAGAAGTCAGCTGTAGAAGCAATGATCTAGACACTGAGTAAGCCCAGCAACAGTTTGTTCTAATGACAATCATTCAAAAATAGCGAGATCTCCAGACCTCTTCTTGGTCTTGCTCAAGGAGACCCGGGGCTTATTAGTGGAGAACACACAGTCTCAACCTCCAGTTAAACTATCCACTTCTTAAGAAGGAAAAGATGGAGCTCAAAAATATCTTATTCAAATGCTTATACATTTTCCATAATACACTGCACAAGATAATGAAGCTGCTGGGACATCCAGAAGATCATTAAGGAAGACTGGTATGGTGGGGACTTCCCCAGTGGTCCAGTGGCTAACACTCAGCTCTCCCAAAGCAGGTGGCCTGGGTTTGATCCCTGGTCAGGGAACTAGATCCCACATGCCACAACTAAGACCTGGAACCAGCTAAATAAATTTTAAAATATTTTTTAAAAAGAGAGAAAGAAAGACTGGCATGGGGACATGGGCTTATGTTTCTAAAAAGCAGCAAAACACTACTCAGAGTGAGTTCGGATCTCTAATTCCCAAAATTATCACTTTAGGTGGGTCACCTCCTGTCCTGTCTGCTTTGTCCTGGCCACACCGGGGAGGGCACATCAGACTTTCACAAAGGGGAGGCCTTCTCCTGCAAAGTGCAAGAGCTGTTTTCAGAGCTGTGAAGCTATCAGCATTTTAGCAAAAGTGTCTGGATTATGCATCATGAAGGTGGAGTGTAAGGAAATCCCAAAATATCCCCCGGCCCATAGACACACACACACACACACGACCCAGGTATGGAAAGTGGGAATCTTCTCATGTCTTCAAAGAGCTTTAAAAAAGAAAACAACGTGTTCTATTAAGACAATATATTTTTGTTTTCCTTGCTTTCCTTTCCTTGCTCAGCATGTCTTCAAATATATTGTAGACAAGCTATTTTAATTTTTATCATATGATTTCTATAAACAACACATTTTAAAGTGAAAACTTCAAAGTGGATTAAAATGTCCCTACCACTGGATCCTTCAAGCTCCCTTCGTGGCACCCCCTCCTCCCAGAAAATAGTGTAGACGATGCACAGAGATGGGCTTCCCAGGTGGCTGTGGTAAAGAATCTACCTGCCAATGCAGAAGACTCTGGTTCATAGCTGGGTGGGGAAGATCCTCTCGAGAAGGAAATGGCAACCTACTCCAGTATTCTTGCCTGGAGAATTCCATGGACAGAGGAGCCTGGCAGACTATAGTCCATAGTGTTCCAAAGACTCAGACACAACTGAATGACTAAACAACACCAACAACATGCATAGAGATGCAGATCGCAGCCAGAAAAAATACAGAATAATCAAAATAACCACTGGGAAAAGTTTGGTTAAATAAACTAGGGTGTGTCCATTCTATATGAAATGGTATTATCAGTCCAATTGGCTGGAGAGTGTCATGGTTCTAAAATAAGTCCTCAAATTCTCTGACATTTGCCCCACCAAGCAGTAGAGTCCATGGCCCGCCCCTGGGGCGGGGGGTGGTGAGTGGGCAGGGCGGTGATCCTGGCTTCCTCAAGGAAGAAGATGAGGTGGAAGAGATACTAAGTGGCTTCCAGGCTGGGTTAGAAAAGGTCACACAGGCATGTGCCGGGTTGTCCAGTGGTTAAGACTATGCCTTCCAATGCAGGGGGTGCCGGTTCAATCCCTGGTTGGGGAGCAAAGGTCTTATTTGCCTTGCAGCCAAAAACCCCCAAAACATAAAAACCAAAACACAAAACACAAACAATATTGTAACAAGTTCGATACAGACTTTTATAATAGTCCACATGAAAAATATCTTTAAAAAAAAAGGAAGGACCCTAAAGAGAGGCATCTTTGCAAGCTCCTACTGGTCTGGGCTTCTCATTCATTCACCCTCAACTCTCAGTAAAACTTCATTAAAGACTAAGGCCAAGGTTCCACTGTGTTGTAGAAAACTGAGGGAAGGGCCTGAGGAGCCAAGGGGAAGTCGAAGCCCTGTCCCCTAAGAGCAGGGCACTGGAAGAGGAGAATCACTGGAATGACCAACCCCCGAAGGAGGGAGCCCACCCAAGGTCATGGGCATCAGAGGCAGCAAAGGGCAGAGGAAAGAGGGGACTGGGCCTGACCAACCACGCCCTTGGCACAGCCAGGGGAGCTCTCAGAAATAGGGCCCCTGGACTCCTTCAGGGGGCTGGTCCTAACACCAAAGGCTGGGGGTCTCAATCCTATTTTAATCTGAGCAGTGAAGAGGCATGTGACCTTGTTCTACAGTCACAGGCGGGTGAGGCCCCAGACAGTTAAGACAGTGAATCTGCTGGCAAAGCTTCCCCAAATAGCCAAGAAGTTAGCACCTTCAAAATAGCCCCGTGAGGGCAAGGAGGGTCGGTCTGCTCCTCCCTCCTCCGCCCCTGCCCCTTCCTCTTCTCCTTTCTGTTCTCCTTTCTGTTCTGTGGAAGGGCCTGCCTTCCAACGCGCTCTCTCATCTTTGGCAGGAACCCAGCCCACACTTTGCATTTCCCAGTGGCCCTGAAGCAGCGGGCTTCCTGCAGGTGTACCCTCCACGGTCCTGTCCCCACCGCTCTCAGGACCCCTGACTCTTGGGCTCACGTGGCTGAGCAGCACGGCCAGTGACCACCAGCAAAGCCGCAGAGGGTGTGTGCTCTGAGAAGGGGGGCAAGGAGAGCTCCTCTTATTTAAAAAAAAATGAGGCCATGACATTCATTCATTCAACCAACAATCATGGCTAAGATATTTTACATATATATATATATATATATATATATACATACATATACATACATATATTGTTGTTGTTCAGTTGCTAAGTCGTGTCTGACTATTTGTGACTCTATGGACTGCAGCACGCCAGGTTTCCCTGTCTTTCACTGTCTCCCAGAGTTTGCTCAAACTCATGTCCATGAAGTCGGTGATGCCATCCAACCATTTCATCCTCTGTCGCCCCTATATATATAAATAACTAAATATATATATTTGGCTGCACCAGGTCTTATTTGTGGCACAAAGGAGCTTTAGTTACAGCATGCGAACTCTTAGCTGTGGCATGTGGGATTTAGTTCCCTGACCAGGGATCAAACCTGGGCCCCCTGCATTGGGAACATGGAGTTTTAGCCACTGAACCACCAGGGAAGTCCTAAAATACTTTCTTAATATAATAAAATATCTATCCCAAAATACCAATCAATATTAATCTTAATAGAGAAATACTGCAGTTAGAAAATGTGATGGGAAAAAGATCCTCTACACATTCTAAATACATTGATATATATGATATATACATATATATTCATGTACATGTATGTATATTACAAAAGGAACTTAATAAGAAATATATAAGACCTATGAGAAAAAGAGCTAACATTCATTGAGAAGCATATAGAAGACTAACAGAATTACAGAGCATTTTCTTGAGGCAGTGAATGTGTGCATGCTCAGTCACTTCAGTCGTGTCCCACTCTTTGCGACCCCATGGACTATAGCCCATCAAGCCCCTCTGTCCACGGGATTTCCCAGGCAAGAATACCAGAGTGGGTTGCCATATCCTCTTCCATGGGATCTTTTAAAACATCTCCTGCATTGGCAGGCAGATTCTGTACCCTCAGCCACCTGGAAAGCAGGGATAACATTTATAAAGATATTCAGTCCCAAAAAAATCATAAACAAATTTTATAAAAGTTTATTTTAAAACTTTCTGAAACAATAAACACATGGGAAAAAATGAGATAATTCTGAAAAAGGAAAGCAGGGAGACAGAATTGATCCTGCAAAGTGTCAATAACCCCTGCAAAGCTTCAATATTTAATACAGTGTTCCACAGCTGCAAGAAATGACAAACCCATGGGAAGTTCTGAAATGGCTGAGTGTACATACAAGTGACCAAAGTAAAACTGTGATTTTCTATTAAACTTCAGTGGGACTTGTGGAAGCCAGAAAACTCCCCAAATGACACATGCAGCTTTATGTCTCCAAGTGATGGAGACATGAAACTGACCACGGTTTTAGGGCTGCTTGTTTATTTCCTTCTGGCATAGCTTCTTGAATGATCCCCCAGTAAAGCAAGAATCAAATCAGTGTCGGAGGGTGGAATTTAAAAGAAAAAATCCAACAAGCTGCTCATCAAACATCCCCTAGCTCTGTGGCCCCTCCTCCAGGGTCCTTGCTGCCGTGGGATCATGTGACCAACTCTGGCCAATGGGCTTCGAGAGGAAATGACATGCTATTTCCAGTCCCAGAGAAGAGCTCCACCCTACAACTTCTCAGTTGCCATGGCAACCAAGGAAAACAACTATTTAAGATAGTGTCCTTGCAAATCAGGGTGCCTCCACCTACTTCTCTCCTGCATGGGGGAAGAGTCCCCCACCAACCCTTACTGGACATGCAGTGTGATTAAAAAACCAAACTTTGTCACGATAAGCCACCAAAATACTGGTATTCATCAGCTACTGTAGGATGACCCAGCGTCTCCAGGAGGGATAAGGAGATGTCAGCATTTCAAAGTGGTGGTTCTCAACTTGGGCTACACAATAGAATAATCTGGGGGTGGACCTCCCTGGCGGCACAGTGGTTAAGATTTTGCCTTCCGATGCAGCGAGTGGGCCTTCAATCCCTTGTAGCTAAGATGCTACATACCTAGAGGCCAAAAAAACAAAACATAAAACAGAAGCAATATTGTAACAAATTCAATAAAGACTTTAAAAATGGTCCACATCAAAAAAACAAAAAACATCTTAAAAAAAATAATAATAACAATCAGCTGGGAACTCTGGGGAAATGTGAGCTCCCAGGGCCCTCTGAGAGCCTCTGACTGTATTGCTCTGCACAGCAGCTCACAGGCAACCATAGTTTGTGGAGTTCCCCAGGTGAGTGTATGGCGCAGCCCCAGTGGAAAACCACTGCTTTCAGTGAAGCAGCCAAGCATTCTGTAAGAGAAGACTGCAGGTGGGTTCATGGTCGGGTCAGCATCTGCTCTGCACACGTGGTTCTTCCCATGAGCCTGTTTTCAGCCTTGGATTTCTGCTGCCCTGAGCTTGCATGCAGTTGCCAATTCTTGAGAAGCTGTGTGTGTGTGTGTGTGTGTGAAGACTGGGTATCAGGAGTTCTGAGGCTGAAGTGCAGGGAAAAATAGCACCTTTGCCCCGTATTAGAGGCATCTCTATAAATAGGCAAGTAGGGCCTGATGTGGGGAAATTCAAGCTGGAATGTTCAGCCGAGCGTTCTGCATAGAAAACTATTCAGAACTAAGACCTTAGCAGGGTGTGGAAGTGTGGGGACCTTGCACTGCTGTGTTCTGATGTCATCTGCCTACTGGGGTCAGGAGAGGCATTGAGAGAAGCTGAGACTGGGTGGGGTTTCTGATGCAGGGAGTGAAAATTCCTCTCTTTTTTTATATATAGTGTATCTCCATATACTTTTATTTTCTTCTGGAAAAATGCTGTTCACAAAGAACTTTTAATATATGGAAGATACTAAATTTAGCCCCAAAAAGATAAAAATTAGGCATATAATTGGGACTGAATTTTTTTTTAACATAATGCAGAAAGAGGAAAAGAAACATGCTAACCCAATGACAGCAGAGATCCCTAGAGGGTAAGATTCTTTTGTTCTTTCTTCCTCTCTTTTTATTTTAAATTAATTTTTATTGGAGTGTAGTTGATTTACAATATTGGGTTAGTTTTGTACAGCAAAGTGAATCAGCCGTATGTGTACATAGATCCCCTCTGTTTTGGATTTCCTTCCCTTTTAGGCGACCACAGAGCAGAGCAGAGTTCCCTTTTCTGTGCAGTAGTCCCATCAGTTACCTATTTTATACACAGTAGTGTATATATGTCAATCCCAGTCTCCCAATTCATTCCACCTCCCGAGAGGGAACATGTCTGCTGTCATCAGCCTGGGACCAGGTTCCTGGGAGTGCAGGCAGGCTCATGACCCTCTCAGAGAGACCTAAGGGGGCCCCACTGCATGAGGCAGGCTGAGAGATGGGTGGTGGTGGGAGGGGCTGTTCTATGAAATCCCAACTCTCTGTAAGTGTAACTTGATCCTGAATGTCTAGTAAAGTCTCATCAGAAGGTACAGATGGATTTCTACAACATCTGGGAAATTAGGGGTGCATGTCATCATAAACATGCCTCCTTTCCTGCTCCCCACACTCTACAGCCTTGAAGCCTATGTTTTTCATAATCTCTCCCGGTCTCCCTCAGCCATGCCCGCCCCCCAGATCTGCAAACATGTAGCCTGCACCTGCCACCCTCCCCTCCTGGGCCAGGGGTCCAAGCGGTGACTTCTGCTGGTCACTCTTGGTAATGGCCACCTGACACGTGCTGTGATTCCAAGAACATGCTGGTACCAGCCAGACTCACCAGGACCATTCATGTAAGCTCCATCTAGGGCTGATTCCACACTGCAAAGGCAGAGTTCAGTTGCAGCGGAGATTCTGCAACCCACAAAGCCTAAAATATTTACCATCCAGCCCTTTGCAGAAAAAGTATGTTGACCCCAAGTAGAGACAAAGCATGCTCAAATTTGTTTTTTCTCCCAGAATGATTAAATTGCCATTAAACTTATAAATAGAGTATATGTTTCTATTCACAAAAAGAAATGTAAATAGAGTCACCTGAAATATAAAAATAAGGGGCTGGAAATATCTAGTTATTGTGGGAGTCAAATGGACTAATTTCAGGGGTTACTATACCTAGTTAGGGCTTTCCTGGTGGCTCAAATGGTAAAGAATCTGCCTGCAATGCAGGAGCTCTGGGGTTTAATCCATGGGTCAGGAAGATTCCCTGGAACAGGAAATGGCAACCCACTCCAGCATTCTTGCCTGGAAAATCCCATGGACAGAGGAGCCTGGTAGACTACAGTTCATGGGGTCACAAAGAGTTGGACATGACTGAGCAACTGACACTTTCACTTTTTCACACCTAGTTAACTCAACCTGGGTTGGAAAACTTACTTTAACTCTCTTCCTAGAGCCAGAGCCATCTCGGACTGTGTTTCTCTGATGTCCGATCTTCAAGCACCTGGGGATGCTAGAACTCCGCCAGCCGATGGCAGGAGGACACTGATAAGGGGGGGTCGCTCAGAGCCCTCCCAGGTGGGATCTGTGACAGCACATCACAGGCTTCCCTCCCCAGGCTCAGGGTGGGAAAGATGGAGAAAGATCCACAGCTTTGCCTTCTCCATCTGCCCCAGGATCCCACCTTCCAATCAGGGTACCGTTGCCAGGGAGACTCAGTCCCTCACCTCCCAGCTCCCGGAGGTCCGGGGCCCCTGTCCTAATGAAGAGCTAATTAACATCAAACACACTGGTTTAGCCCACTGCTGCTTTTCATAATCACTGCCCATTCTCAGCAGCAGCTTCAAAGCGGCCTCTCCCTTCAGAACACATTACTCGCAGAAAGCTATGCCCTCCCCAGGTTTTTAAACTATGATCAAAATGCAGATCACCTGCTCTGTTATCACCCATGCAGGTTCCCCCTCTTACTTCCTGCCAGAGGGAACTCTGATGCATTTTTGGTAAATATTAGCCCTCACCTGTGTGATCAAGGGACTGGGTTAGGAATCAGGGTTCTACCCACCCCCAGCCCCCAACCTAATTCACAAACGTGTGCTGCCAACACCGTTAGGAAACCAGGGCTCCGTCCGCATCTCCTCAGTGGACAGGTAGCTCAGAGCCTGGCCGTGGGGAGGGGTGGTCCCACCTCAAATGAGGCGGCCCCCACCCCCACTTACCCCCAGCCCCATGGTCTGGCGAGCCGATAGAATCAACACAGATGTGTTTAAATTCCTAGTCCTAGTCGAAGACCATCTCTTCCCTGATCATCACATAGGAAGGACCAAATCCCAGATGACTCAAAAGGAAGACCATGAGATTTGGGCTTTGTCTTGGCAGGTTCTCGGCATTGATGGGTGTGTGAACTAGACTTTTAGTCTCTGTAAATTAATCTTTAACATCTATAAAGTGGCAACAAGCTGTCCCCTATGTAAACCGTGGTTCACCCTAAAATACCTGGAGACTTTATGTTTTCTTTTTTTAATTTATTTTTTAAATTGAGGGAGTCGTTGCTTTGCAACATTGCGTTAGTTCCTGCTGTACAATGAGTAAATCAGCTATGTGTCCACACACACCTCCTCCCTCCTGGGCCTCTCCCCACCGCCGTCCCACCCTCTAGGTCGTCACAGAGCCGAGCTCCCTCTGCTGTGCAGCAGCTTCCCACGAGCTATCTATTTACACATGGGCCCAAACCCCCACAGCAAACATGAACTTCTCGGGGGCACCATTTTCAAGCAGAGCCAACCCCAAGCGCACTCACCCTGGCTGGCCCGCCTGCTCCTTCCCAAGGAGACCAGGATCAAGGTGCTTGACCTCAGCTCCTGTCTCTCCCTCTGCCTGGTGAACAAACCCATGCCTCCTCTGGGCAGCCCTGCTTGGCTTGGGGTGTTCTCCCCAGGGAATTGACTATAAAATTATACAGTTGTATACCTCTTTCTGGTTTCTTTGCTCTGCATCTGGCTTCACCATATCCCACCCAGCTTCATATAGTCAGAGCAAGAAAACTTGTTGCTGTTGTTGCTTCCCAGTCGCTCCGTGTATCCCACTCTTTACAACCCCATAGACTGGAACCCACCAGCTACAGTCCATGGGAGGGACATGGAGTGTGGAGCAAGTGAACTGGAAGCCAGGAGAAAATTCCAAGGAGGAAAAGGATCTTACCAGAAAAAGATTATTCCAGACTTGATTTCTTTCCTTTATTTCATAGCCTTCATAGATTAGTTGGGAATATGCTGGAGATGCTTTTCATCCAGAATTCAGGGAGACACGTAATGCAACAACCTCACCAAGATGTTGGGGGTGATGTAGATCCTTCCAGGTGGGCTGGAAACCAGTCTGATGACTCTAACCAAAGACTAATGATGACAGGCAGATGTCATCTGGAAGGCGGTCAGAGCCACTCACCAGACTTCAGCCATGACTTGGGGAGGAGGTGGAAGGCACTCCGATGTAATCTGCAAACACCATGAAGCTGAGTGCAGTTCTGAACAAGCTGGACAGTGAAGTCAGGGTCCTTGAGCCTCCAACTTGGACAACAGCACAGGCACATAAGGGCTTCCAGGGTGGTGCTAGTGGTAGAGAACCCACCTGCCAGTGCAGGAGATATAAGATACACAATTTCAATCCCCGGGTCAGGAAGATCCCCTAGGGGAAGACACAGCAATTTACTCCAGTATTCCTGCCTGGAGAATCCCATGGACAGAGAAGCCTGGCGGGCGGGCTATATTCCATAGGGTCACAAAGAATTGGACACGACCAAAGCGACTTAGCATGAACGTACAGGCTCATATGAAGTAAACCAGGGCTCTGGACACCAGTGTTGTACCCTTACTGGGGACAGTCAGCAGTGACTGTGTAATAACATTTTTGAGTGCATGCAGTGGCTCCAGACTTATCCACTGGAAGCATATGGGGAGGAAAAGAATTTGTACTCTCCAGGGGATGTAAGAGAGATATTCAGAAGAGCCCCAACCTCCCTGGAGAATATTTATATTGAAATCTGTTGTTTTAAATATTTATGCACGTTTGGAGAGCTTCCCAGGTGGCACAGTGGTAAAGAATCCACCTGCCAAAGCAGGAGATGCAAGAGAAGCAGGTTCAGTCCTTGGGTTGAGAAGATCCCCTGGAGGAGGAACTGGCAACCCAGTCCAGTATTCTTTCCCGGGAAATCCCATGGATAGAAGAGCATGGCTGGCTGCAGCTCATGGGGTCACAAAGAGTTGGACACGACTGAGCACACAGACACACACACACACACACACACACACACACACACACAACATATCCTTATTTTGGTATAAAATGTTTTCCCGGATCCTCAAATTATACTGATGCTTTAGGGCTGCATAACGTTTATCCTGTGACTTTCGTAGCCCTTGACACATCCATCATGTACCCCCACACAGATACCCCCACAGTCAACACACATGTGATGTAGATCCTTCCAGGTGGGCTGGAAACCAATTTGACTATTGATGACAAGCACGTTCAGTCATGTCTGACTCTTCAAAACCCCATGGACTATAAAGTCCATGGAATTCTCCAGGCCAGAGTACTGGAGTGGGTAGCCCTTCCCTTCTCCAGGGGATCTTCCCGACCCAGGAATTGAACGGGGGTCTCCTACATTTCAGGCAGATTCTTTACCAACTGAGCTATCAAGGAAGCCCAAGCAGACATTACTTGGAACCTATAATCCAGTCTTTCTATGATTGAACACAGAGGTCTCTGAACTAAATCTCCCTGGGATCAACTCCCAGCTGCACCACTGACCAGCTAGTTATCTTGGGCAAATTGCTTGGGCTCCAACCATCACTAAATGAGTCTCTTCCTCACTAAATCAATGGGTGGGAGGGGGAAGTGGGGGCAGGGACAGGCAGTTTTTGTTGAAGGGGTGGAAGGCCTACAGGGAGGCCCGGTTCTTGACAGGAAAGCGGGGTGTCACATGCCACTTGGCCCCTCAGGCTTTGTCTCTAAAGAGAAGCAGGACGTCTGAAAGTTTGATGGTTTTCTGTAGCGAACAGGAAACTGGCAGGGGCAGAAGACTGGCTTGGGGAGAGTGAGCCAGGGGAGTGGTGGTGGTTGTCACCACCGTGGGATTGGGAACACAGAGAGGGCAGGTGGCAGGCGGGTGTGCCCTGATGCAGGCAGGGGCAGTCTGAGGCCCTGGGGGAGCAAAGAGGAGGTGTGAACTTCTGGGCAGGTGGACTCCCAAACCAGCAACCAAGCGGAGCAGGGTGCGGTCTGTGGGATGTCTGGGTCAGATCCTGAGTCACCATCCCCACCCCAGGAAATGACCCCTCCCAGCAGAGTCAGCGGGCAGTTTAAGGCTAATGGGTTGGCAAGAAGGCCAGCCTGGGAGCTGGGCCAGGGCCTCAATCTCATTGCTCCTCAACACCAGCAGCATCCTGGCTCTGAGTGAGGCCTGAGCCACCTTCAGGAACTCCCCTCCCCACCAGTTCTAAAAGCCCAGCCTGTGCTGACTGCAGGACGTGATTAAGACCCCAGCCCAGGACTTCCCTGGCAGTCCAGTGGTTAGAAATCCGCACTTTCACTGCAAACAGCACAGGTTCGATCCCCAGTCAGTGGGGGAACTAAAATTTTTGCATGCCGTGCAGTGCAGCCAAAATAAATAAATGAATAAAATAAAGCCATTCCACCTGCTGCTTTATTTTTTAAAAAAAAAAAAAACCTTTGGGACTTTCCCTGGTGGTCCAGTGGTTAAGACTCTACACTTCCAGTGCAGGGAGTGCAAATTCAATCCCTGGTTGGGGAACTAAGATCCCATATGCCATGATGCATGGCCAAAAAAAAAAAAAAATTAAGCGATTAAGGAACTAGACCCTCACTCACACATACATACAAATTTTTCTTTAAATTTCAGGGACTTCACAAAATCCCCCACCACAGATCCATGGTCCCCACATTCATTCAACTCCCTCAGGTTGCAGATGAGGAAGCTGAGACCCAGAGAGGGAAAGGTGCTGGGCCAAGGTCACACAGTGTATACTAGCAGAACCAAGGGGCATATTTCTCCCCATGCCTCTTAATAGCTGTATTCAGAGACTTGCCATCTGGCCAAAAGTTGGGGTCACCTGCATTCAGCCTCACCTTTGCCTCCTACACCTGGGGAAATACTAATAGCTGAGCATCTCTCCAACTGCCACAGCCCTTTTCACCACTAGGTGGCGCCTGCACCATGTGTTAGGCTGAAGTTAACAAACATCCTGGAAAACTAAAGATGCTCCAAAGATCTACCCATCTTGATCTGCATCTGAAGCCCGTGAGCCTAGAGACTGTGCTTTGCAACAAGAGAAAACCCAGGAGCAGCAACGAAGACCCAGAGCAACCAAAAATAAATAAATAAATAAGATATAAAAAAGAATCTGTGCAGTGTCAGACCCTTCATAGTTTTCAAACTGGTGAAAGCACATAGTCCTTTGATAACCTGGAGAAATTCTGGGGAGGCCCCCAGCCAGCAGGGCCAGAACTGGAACTCAAACCAGACAGGTGTCCTGACCTCAGGCCAGTGCTGGGTCAACAGCATCAGCAACGCATGTTAGGTGAGCTCCTGCTTTGCCCCAGGGCTTGTCACTGTGGTCACAAGGTCACATTTGTTGTTTAATCCTCTTCTCCGAGCGTTCAGCACTGTAAGAGTTACCACCCCATTGTACAGATGGAAAAACTGAGGCTCAAATGATCTGTTTAAGAGAGAAAAAAATAAGCCAGCTATACTCAGGGACTCCAAGTTTCTCTGGAGAAACGCGATATGAAAGGCAAAAGCAGTGGAGGTACTTCCAAAGCACCCCCCACCCCCCGGGCTCACACCTGTGATCCAGTCACTGCCCTGGCCCTTGGAGATGTCCCTCTACCCCTCTACACAGGCTCAGTTCTTCCTTCCCTCCCTCCTACCTGGCCATCCACAGCCGTGCTCTTCCTGACATCAGTCAACAGACACAGACTCCCAGAAGCTAAATGCCTGAATCAGGAAGAAAACTACTAAGACCCCAAACCCCTCCCCAGTTCACCATGCCTGCAAGGTCACCACCAAGAGTGTCCGTCCCTGGGGCTAAAATAGCTGAAACGGCACACACTTTAATCTAAACTAAGACGTCAGATAGTGGAATCCCAGAGTGAATGAGTAGCCAATCTTTTCCAGAGAACAAGATGAGAAGAGAAAAATGATACCAAAGTCCCTGGAAGGTCAGAGGGGTCCCTGCTGAAGGGGCATGGGTACAGAGGCTCTGTTCAGGGCCAGGCCCTGGGCTGGGTGGGGCTAAAAACGCTGTAAGATGCCTCGGTTGCCCTTGGGGAAGGCAGGAGCACATAAATACTACACCAGGTGACAGGCAGTGATGGGGGGGCCTCTGTGGTCCCATGGGGACCCAGAGCAGAGTCTTTTCCTCTCCTGGGGACTCGGGGAAGGCCTAGAGGCTGGCCGAAATTGGCCCAAGTTCAGGAAAGATTAGTTTAGGTGCTTCTGGTTTTCACAGGAAGATCATAGGGTTGTGTGTGTGTGTGTGTGTGTGTGTGTGTGTGTGTGCCTGGCCGGTGGGGGGGAGTGGTAAGCCTCTTAAGTAGAATACAAAACCACATTTGAATACAAAATATAATATTGATTTAGAATGAGAAAAGAAATCACAACAAAGTATGATTTTTTTTAAGCTGGAAAATCTTACCAGCTTCACAAAAAATCAAAACTTTTTTTTTTTAAGTCTTCACCACTACAAACCTAATTTAGGCTTTTTTAGGTTTTCACCACTAAAAACCTAATTTAAATCTCTAGTTATTATACCATACAATAATAATTATATATATATAATATATAATAACTAGAGGGTTAAGTGTAACATAAAATATTTTCCTACACTCTGTCTTTTTAGTGGTTACTTATATTACATCATTTTATAATTTTTGAAATTTTTTTTTGACATTGGATACATTTTTATTGAGCCTTTCAATTGCAACATGAGGTAAAAGGCAAATCAGTTCTCTTTAAGTGATATTTTACACAACCGTAGTAAAATATTTTAAAGTTCAAGGGTTTATAATGGATTACATTTCTTAAAAGTTGAGGGATCAAGTAAACATTTTCTAACCTGAATTTTCCAGTTGATTCTTATCTTAACAATAGTAACCAGCTCTAATTAGATACATAAGTTTCTTCACGGCCATGTTTTATTGTTGATGATTTTTTAACTATTTCAGCCAATATCCACTAATTCCACTTCAAAAATAAGTTTTGCGTTTGGTGGAATTTTGGCATCAGGCTGTCCTTTCTTTCCGTAAGCCCATTCTGGTTCAATCTCCAGTCGAGCCTTTTCTCCTTTACTCATAGTCAAGAGTGCTTTATCCCACCCTCTGATAACTTTGCCTATCCCAACCATAAAACTTAAAGGCTTGGCATTTTTCTTCTTCTCTGAACTCGTTTGAATATTAATATCAAAAACAGTCCCATCTTGTAGTGTTCCTGTATACCAGCAGTGAACAACATCTCCCTTTTTGGGAAAGTTGGTTTTATCTCCTTTTTTAAGAACAGATTTTGTATATTTTGGTGGACCCTCATCCAGTCTCTTCAGACTTGGTTTCTTTGCATTTTTCTTCATTAAGCCTCACATTTTTCACCTGCTCAGACACTTTACTTATACTTTCAGTACCCTTGAAATGCTTACTTTCGAAAAGATGGTTATAGGCTATAACCAAATGGTCCTTGTTAGCTGTCTTGGCCACATATTTAATGTTTCCTAGTAATTTATGAGCTGCAAGAAACAAATCTGAACCGTGATCCTGCAGAAACTTGATAATGTCCTTCTTGGGGAGCAGCTCACTGCACAGCTGCTCCACGGTCCAGGCCAGCTGCGGAACGGCCGCCGCCATCTTCCCCCGCTGCCTAATTTTTGAAATTTTTTTAATTTAATTCTTTTTTAACTTTTTATTTTATATTGGAGTATAGATGATTAACAATGTTGTGATAGTCTCAGGAACTCAGTCATACATATACATGTATCCATTTTCCCTCAAACTCCCTTCCCATCCTGGCTGCCTGCCACATAACATTGAGCAGAATTTCCTATGCTATACAGGAGGTCCTTGTTGGTTATTCATTTTAAATAGAGCAGTGTGTGCATGTCTATCCCAAATTCCCTAACTATTCCTTCCCTTCATCCTTCCCTTCTGCTAACCATAAGTTCATTCTCTTAAGTTTGTGAGTCTGTTTCTATTTTGTAAATAAATAGAATATAATATTTTAGTAAAAGAATGCTTAACATCTCTAAAATACTTTTGTCTGCATAATCTCTGATAGCCTCTGCATATGATATAAGTGGGTGAGATCAATTGTTTTTGCTAGAGAGAATATAAAAATAAATCAGCCTTTCCTCTGGCATGGTGGATAAGAAGAAAAAATGTTATTGTTTTGATAATGTCACAATTTATTGTTTGCAAAGTCAAATAAATTTTTAGGATTGTTACCTATTTGGGAAAAGTTCTATCAAGGATAGTTCACATATAAACTGTAATATTTCAAGGCATTTCACTTTTCTTTTGCAAAGGTTTATCTTAAATTATCTTTAAATTGATGGTCATTTTGTTACTGATAGATATTGGTAGTGCATGTTATAAAGTTCACATTATCTTTGTCAATGTCAGTATTTATTAAAAATCAGCAAGAAATTTTCTTTTCTAAATATGTTCGTATGATTGCTCCTCTCCATTGATTGGATGATCAAACCATCCAAGAATGAATTGATTGCCTGTGTCGAAAATTTATCTCTTCCTTTTGATGAATTATATGCTTTAATTCACTTCTCAGTTGTTGCTGTTGTTAAGTCCCTAAATCGTGTCTGACTCTTTGCGACCCCATGGACTGCAGTATGCCGGACCTCCCTGTCCTTCATATCTCCCTGAGTTTGCTCAAACTCATGTCCATTGAGTCAGTGTTAACAGAATATCTGTTAATTCTGTTGCTCATCTTTAGAGTTTTTGGTCCATTTACTTTTATTTGAATATTCTCTCAGTTTCTTAATTAACTAACTGAATGATGTCAATAAAAGGATACCTTCATATATGTCCAAATCAGGAGTCTGTGATGTCTTATTTGTTTTATGGAAACATTCCAAAATGTCTTTTCAAACTACAGTTAAAATGGTATATTTGAGCTTTCTCAACTTTTTCAATAAACTTTTGCATCTTGTCTCAGTGTTTGAGTTCCTCTTCCAAATCTTAAAAAATATGTCTAGATTCCTCAAAACACCCCAAGCCCACCTTGCAAGGACTGAAACACACATTTTGGGGTTCAAACCAAGGAGAACTTGAGTTGGGGGTGCATTTAGTTTGTGCTAGTGAGGTTCACTGTCGATCTGACGTGAAGTCACTGTGTGCTGTCACAGTGTAGGAGGCTTCCAGGAATTTCCCTCTGGCCATTGTGCCAGCCCCTGCAGCATCCCAACTAGAGTGCAGGGCTGGGAGACCCATCCTGATGGGAATGTATCAGGTGGCTCCTCTAATGCCACGGACATGAGGACTTGAAGTCAACCACTCTTTTTTTAATTTTAACTTTATGGCTGTGCTGAGCAGCATACAGGATCTTAGTTCCCTTACCAGGGATAGAACCTGCACCCCCTGGACTGAAAGCATGGAGTCTTAAACCCCCAATGGATCTTCAGGCAAGTGCCTGGATAGCTGCTCTTGGACAGCAGGACTTTAGAATGGTTCCCAGGGATTTCCAGTTTAGGCACTGTGCGCTACCCCCACGTGGGCAGTGCTATTCTCAAGGGCGATGGTTCCACCATCAGGAGGCAGAGAACCTGTTGGCTGCACAAAGCAACACGGTGGTACCAGGGGCGGGCGCTGTACGGTCCACCTTTGGCTCTCGGATTCAGCCCTCGCATCCCTGGGAGGCAGCCAGGGTGATTGCCATCATTCCTATTTTACAGTTGAGGGATCCGAGGCCCGTGGGGGCTCAGATGACTCATGTGAACAGGTTAACAAGGCCCAGACGCCATGAGTCATCCTCCCGGGTGATAAGTGCTGGGCCCAGCGCCGTCTAGACAGTCCTGTGAGTTGTCATGAGACCCCTTGCATTGGGACTGTTGTGGGAGGTGATGGGCATCACCGACCCTTTGGGGCCACCGTTAACCATGTCCTTCCCATCCCCCACCCCCACACCCAGTGCTCTCCACCTTCAGAACACTGTGCAGCCTCCATCAACAAAAATATCCTGACCCCTGGCTTTCTGCTAAACCCAGGAAGGTGTCGCCTACTAGAAACCACTGTGGTCACACAAGGAGTAAGTTATCAGCATTAAAGTAACGGTTGGTGTGGCTTTCCTGGTGGCTCAGTGGTTAAAAATCTCCCTGCCAATGCAGGAGACACAGGTTCCATCCCTGATCCGAGGAGATCCCACGTACCATGAAGCAACAAAGCCCATGCGTTGCAATGACTGAGGGCCTGTGCTGCAGCTACTGAAGCCCCGGAGCCCTAGAGCCCGTGCTCTGCTACAAGAGACGCCTACACAGTGAGAAGCCCATGCAGCATAAATAGAGAAAAGTCCACGAAGCAACAAAGACCCAGAACAGCCAATAAATAAGCAAAATTATAAAAATAAAATAAAATCTTTTAAAAAGAGACAGAATTAAATGGTGGACAGCAGTCATGTACATTGAGACCATTTGGCCCACATATTCCAAGTTATCTGAGGCTTAGGGGCAAAGATACATGATTCACCTCTAGCGGGACCCCTGGAGAAAACTCCCAATGTGAGAGCCACCCCTTCCAGGTGCTGGACTGGGAAGGAACAGGGGAGAGGGCTGGCGTGTCCTTCAGGAAATGGAATCGCCTGCTCTCTGAGCCATGAAATCAGACACGCTCAGCCCAGGAGCTTCTATCCCTGCCCCATAGGAAGTGCAGGAAGAGGGTTATTGACAACTAATTTTCTGATAATTGAAGATTAATTTCCCTGGATCGGGGAGGGGGAGTCATACTTGGGTGCTCAGCCAGGAGGGGTCTCTCCAACTTGAGGGTGGGGGGTACTGAAACGATCAGGTCTGATCACAAGACAGGTAGGATCAGTGATGGCCTTGAATGAGGCCATCTAATCTGGGACCCTGTGTGGAGTCCCAGTTGCCATCATTTCTAACCCATCTGAATCAAGGGAGTGTGGAATTCACCCCGAGTTGAGGGCTTCTCAAAGGCTGAGAGGTGCGTGCTAGGCCCACGGCAACCCCCAGCCACAGACCAGGGATGGAAAGGAGGGGCCAGCGGAGACTGATCTTCAGAAAAGGAGCAGTGATCCCAGGAGGGGGCTCACCTCCAGCCCAGCACGGTGTCCAGGGAAGCACAATCATGTGTGCCCAGCCTCAGAAGAGACAGCTGGTGTCCTCGGGAACCCACAGGGCAGCTGGCTGGCAGAAGGAGGTGGGACACTTGGGTTCAGAGAAGGGTAAAATCCCAGAAGAGCCAGGCAGAGTAATGGACCCAAACTGAAACAGGGGAGCTGACAGCCAAGCCCCAGTTCTTGCAAGCTGGTTCACATGGGGACTGGGGTTCTGAAGCCAGTGTGAGCCCAGGTACAACTCAGGTCTGGGGCGGCCACAGGCAGGGCAGCGGGCCAAGGGCTGTCTTGTGCTGGGTCGACTCGGAAACGCAGCAGGCTGGAGGCAAGGAAGCTGGGGAGAGATAGGTGAGGGCTGCACCTTCCCGCCAACTCAGACACAATGGCCCTCCTGCACAAGGAAAGAGGGGTCCGTAGGGATGGGCATGGAAAAAAATATCTCAAAACACAGTAGATGTGGGCAACTTCCATGGAGATGCTCAGCTCTGGGGCCCAGAGAGGGCAAGCAACCCACCCCAGGTCATCCAGCAGGTAAGTGGCAGAGTCAGAGTCGGAGCCCACAGCACCCTGCCCCCTGCCCTGTAATAATGTGGCGGGGGGGGGGGGGGGGGGCGGAGATCCCTTGGAGGAGGACATGGAAACCCACTCCAATAATGTCTGACTCTTTGGGATCCCATGGACTGTTAGTCCACCAGGCTTCTCTGTCCATGGGGTTTCCCAGGCAAGAATACTGGAGTGGGTTGCCATTTCCTTCTCCAGGGGATCTTCCTGACCCAGGGATTGAAACTGTGTCTCTTGCACTAGTAGGTCGATTCCTTACCACTGAGCCACCAGGGCAGCCCTGCCCTTATTCTATTTAGGATTTCTTGGAACTAACTGCCTGAAGGAGACTGGCTCCATCATATAATTTTTTTATATTGTCATTGCTAATTTGAACTCATCAGATTGTGCTAGCCCAATAGACTGATTTAGGGAATGTCCCTCTTTTCTGTGCACTAGACAAGTTTGCATATATATCTAATTATCGTTTTCTTTTACCATTTGGAAAAACTTTTCCAGCCTGCTTTATTTGTGTGGGAAGATTTTTTTTAATGATTTTTAATGGGTATAGGGTCATATTTTTCATTCCTCTTAAGCAAGTTTTGGTAAATTATATTTTTCTGGAAACTTTTCCTTTTTAATCTAAGTTTTCAAATTTTTGATACAAAGTTCTCCATATCATTTTATGGTTTTAATCCTATAAATTCAAAATTTTAAATATAAAATATACAGAAGAGCACTTGCTCAAACCATGGTAGTTAACATCTCTGCTAGCCCCACTCCTTCCTTCTGCCTATGAAGGCCACCTACAGTCACTGCCCCAGAGGTCACAATGCTTACACTTTTGTTGATTCTTTCCAGACCTCCTTCTGTGTTTAAATCAACATGTGTTGATGTGTGCAGTAGATCAGTCATGGCCAAACCATTCTAAGTATCTGCTGTCTCTTAGAATAACAGCAAGTACGCATGTTAAAAACAAAACAAACTCTAAAGCTTCAGAGTATAACTATTAACAGGGGAGGGGAGGACAAGCTGGGGGAGTAGCATTGACACGAGGAGAAGGCACCGGCACCCACTCCAGTGCTCTCGCCTGGAAGACCCCGGGGACGGAGGAGCCTGGTGGCTGCAGTCCAGGTCGCTGGGAGTCGGATACGACTGAGCGACTTCACTTTTACTTTTCATTTTCATGCATTGGAGAAGGCAATGGCAACCCACTCCAGCGTTCTTGCCTGGAGAATCCCAGGGACGGCGGAGCCTGGTGGGCTGCCGTCTAAGGGGTCGCACAGAGTCAGACATGACTGAAGCGACTTAGCAACAGCAGCAGCATCAACATAGACATACACACACTGCATGCATGCGTACTAAGCCACTTCAGTCGTGTCCAACTCTTTGCAAACCCACAGACTCTAGCTTGCCAGGCTCCTCTGTCCACAAGACTTTCCAGGCGAGAATACTAGAGTGGGTTGCCATTTCCTTTTCCAGGGGATCATCTCCACGCAGGGATCGAAGAACCCAGGTCTCCTGCATTACAGGTGAATTCTTTCCCACTTGAGGCACCTGGGAAACCCCACACATACACTACCACGTATAAAACAGCTAGCTAGCGGGAAGCTGCTCTATAGCACAGAGAACTCAGCTCAGTTCTCTGTGATGACCTAGAGGGGCGGATTGAGGGGCGGGAGGGAGGCGCCCGAGGGAAGGTATGTATGTATACAGAGAGCTGATTTACTTTATTGTACAGCAGAAACTAACACATCGTAAAGCAACTATATTTCAATTAAAAAAAATAGAATATAAATATAGAGAAAGAGCCTCCTATCAGCAGATCGACTCTGTCCAGCTTCCTCCTGCCCTGTGCCCCGGGGCAGTGGGCGCCTAGGACCTGCCAGGAGTGGCGGTGACTCAGTCTGACCGCTGACCCAGGCAGGCCGGGGAAGCAGGCAGGCAGGAAATGTCAGGAGCGCATCAGAGGAACATGGCTCATCGATGTGGCACCAGCACCCGCCTGCGGGGAGCTCCAAGATGTGTTTGCAATCAAGCTGACAGATCTATTAGGGGCCGGCCCCGGCCACGTCTTCCAGGCTGGGGACCCAGCCCACAGCCAGCAAGTGGGAAGACACCCCCGGGTCTGCGAGGATCCTGCAGGGCATAAGAGGACATCGTACCTATGCTGACGATCACAGTAAATATGAGCGGCTAAGCGTGGACTCCAAGCCAGGCATTCTGAGGCAGGATTTCTTTTAACCCTCACAACCCCCACCCTATAAGATTGCGCCCATTTAGAGATGGGAAAACTGAGGGTCAGAGGAGCAAAGGCACCAGCCTAAGGTTGAATGAAAAGGTGTCACAGACATGGGTTCTTGGCCTCCTTAATCAGTTGACTAGAGGCCAGACAAGAAATTCAGGAGAGGCTTTCTTGGGGTCTCTGCTGCAGCAGAAAGGGGAACGAGAATAAACAACAGATTCCCTTGCTGCTCGCTCCCTGAGGTGGGGGGTGAGCTTGTTCCTTATATGGGGTGAGGGTAGGGGTATGTCTGGGGTGGGGCTAGAGGGGTGGCTTAGGTGGTTTCCTCATCCCTTAGGTGGTGCTGTGTTCAGGGGACATGCACAGGGACCTGCTTTTGCTTCAGGCTCCTCAAAAGTGGCAACTGGATTTTTCAGTCTCTTTGTACCTTTTGGTCCAGAATTTGCCCCCACTGCACATGCATGCAGTTATTTTTAGTCCCGTAGTTTCTTTGTGTTTTGTTGCTGGAGGAGAGGTGAGTCCAGGCGCAAGCAATGCAGCATAGGGTCCCAGGTCCCAGCCTCTCCCTTTGGGTTCAGCCCACATTCCCATCACAATCTCTGTGGTCAGAAGGCACAGTGCACTGTCTTTGAACATTACCCTATAGGAAGATGCTTTTCTCCCCACTTGACAGATGAGAAAACTGAGGCCCTGCGAGGTTAAGATCCACACCCTCCCATCCTGAAAAGCCCTGTTCCCCTCTCCTGAATCCCAGTGTGGGGGCGACACTGGGGAAATTCAGAGAAGGAAGGGCAGGTTGCATAACATCTCTTGTTTTCCGCCAAAAGCTACAAACACCCACTTTCCCCATTCACGAATCTGGGCAGTGAGTGGTGGGAGTCAGGGAAGGATATTTTAGAAGTTGTCTTCAGTCAGGGAATTTCACAGTATAATTACATAGTGAGGACATAAAATTAGCAGAGAGAGAGGAGAGCGTCAGCTGCAGCAGCCACACACCACTGCCTACATTGCCACACTCGTTGTCAGTTCACAGCCTCCCAGGTGGGCTGGGGAGCTCTCCCTGTAGGTCCCAAATGCACACAGGATGCTCAGAGACCCCCCGACTCCAACTCCCACACATTCACAGACAGAGAAGCTGAAGCCCCAGAGGAGGAGTTTGGGCTAGAGGTCACACAGTGACCAGCACAGGATCAAGGGTTGGACTCCTGACCCCAGCTCCAGGCCTTCAGACCCACCCAGCCTCTCCGAAGCTGAGAGCCAGAAATAGACTATTGTTGGACTCCCAGAGTCCAAAATAAATTTGTGTAGAGCTCTATGCATTGTTGCCATGGTTATAGATAACAAGGGCCAAGGCGAAGCACAGCAAATTAGTTAATGATGAAAGAGAAACTTCCAACAGAGACACATTCCACACGAACAAATTGCTTTCCTAATTCGGCTGTGAGCTGGACCCCGGCGGCACGGCAAGTGTTGGGGGCGAAGGGAGAGTAATTACAGCGGGGGATCAGAGTGGGCAGGGCATGTTGTTCCCAGCTGTCCCCACCCCACTCCCTCCCTCCATCACCCAAACAGCATGTGAAAATCCACAGGCTCACGTGATCTGTTTCAGCTTTGCTTTCCCCTGGGCAGGAAGATCCCCTGGAAGAGGGCATGGAAACCCACTCCAGTATTCTTGTTTAAGAAATCCCATGGACAGAGGAGCCTTGAGGGCTACAATTCATGGGTTCGCAAAGTCAGACACAACTTAGCGACTGAATACGCACACATGCACCATAGTATATATTGCTAGTGTTGTTGTTCAGTAGTTAAGTCATATATGTGCTACCATAATAACGCATTGGAGAAGAAAACAGCAACCCACTCAGTATTCTAGCCTGGAAAATCCCATGGAAGAGGAGCCTGGCAGGCTCATAGTCCATGGGATTGCAGAGAGTCTGACAGGACTAATCTACTGAGCACACATGCACACACACCGCAGGCCTACAGGGAAAGTCGAGGCTGTGTTCTCCCCAAGACCCACAGCGGGCAGCAGCTGGCCCTTGCCTTGGTAGGGTGAGTGGTCAGGTCTGAGTGAGGCTAAAGTGAGGCTAAAGACTAAGGACTGATTCCTTGGGGTATTTTTGCTCTCAACCTCCTGAGTCACCTGCTTCCTCTCATCACTATGGCATCTGTCTGCAAAACTGGCTGCAGTTATTCTCCTCCTGGTATCCAGGCCTCTTTTAACTGATTTTGCAGCTCCTTCCATCAGGAGGAGGAGTCCCTGTCCCCCTCCCCTTGAATCCGGACTGTCCTATTGACCAGTATCAACTAACAGAATGTGTTGCTGGTTTAGTATTTTAGACAAAGACTAAAGTCCTTTGTCTCTGCCCCAGGTGTCTTCTGTTAGCATCTCTGAACTGATGAGCGTTAAGATAGGAGCGTGTGCATGCAGGTGTGTCTCTGACTCTTTGCGACCCCATGGACTGTAGCCCGCCAGGCTCCTCTGTCCATGGGAGTTCCCAGGCAAGAGTACTGAAGTGGGCTGCCATTTCCTCCTTCAGGGGATCTTCCCAACCCAGGGATCGAACCTGTGTCTCCTGCATTGGCAGGTGGGTCCTTTACTGCTGAGCTATGAGCATGTGCATAGGATGCAATCACATCCTGCATCTAACACAACTCAGGCCAGCTCTTGCCTCAGGACCCCTACACCTCTGTTCCTTCAGCTTGGAACACTCTTCCCTTAACAATCATATGGATTTCTCTCTAAATTCCTTCAAGCCTGTGTGACTCTGGTCCTCTAAGAAGCAGATGCTGAGATGGGGTTAATCATGCCAGGTTTTAATGGAGGGAAATGCCTTTATGATGGGAAATAAGAATGGAGCAGGGGGTTGAAGTCTAACAGTGACACAAGTCTGACCCCAAGGGAAGAAAAGAAGAAAAAAGGCAGAATGTAAGGGCCCTAGAGTTTGGTGTTGTCTCAGGAAGTTTCAGCAAAATCTCTGAGCCAGAGTTGGTAGACGAAGGGTCCCAGGCTCCCAGGAGAGGTCAGTCACTGGCAGGAAGCAGCTGTGGAAGATGTAAGCTTCATACAAATGCAGCAGTGGATTTCAAAGCTTGGTTAGCTGTGGTCCTCAGTCAGGAATGCTCTCTGTAGTAGAAAATCTGCAAGGCTTATTCTATAGCTGCCATTAAACCTCTGTTTCAATACCTCTTTCCACCAGGTCTTCCTGATCACTCCATAAAAAGAGAAAATCTCCCTCTATCATCCCCACCATTCTCCCCTACCCCTTAGGCTTCTTTGATTGCACTTGTCACCCACTGATTCTATAATTACTTGCTTACTTATTAATTTTCCCACCTTTTGCCTCCAAAGGGTAAACTTTATGGCACAGGAATTTTGCTCTGTTTTGTTCATGGCTGTATCCCTAGGACACTGAAGAGTGTCTGTCACTCAGTAGAATTATTGAATGAATGAATGAACATATGGATGAATGAATGAAAGAATAAATCTTTCCTGATAGGTTTTTTCAAATTATTTTTTTATTTTTGGTTGTGCTGGGTCTTTGTTGCTGCCTGGTCTTTTCTTTAGTTGTGGTGAGCAGGGGCTACTCTCTAGTTGCAGTGCACAGGCTTCTCACTGGGGAGAATGGGCTCTAGGGTGGGCGGGCTTCAGTAGTTGCAGTTCCTGGGCTCAATAGTTGCAGCCCACAGGCTTAGTTGTTCCACAGCAGGAGGTATCTTTCTGGGTCAGGGATCAAACCCGGGTCCCCTGCATTGGCAGACAGAATCTTATCCACTGTACCACCAGGGAAGTTCCTCCTGATAGCTTTTGTAGGGTCATTTTCAATTTGTGCAAGCCCATGTTACAGACTGAATGCTTATCCACCCAAATTCATGTGTCAGAGCTCTAAACTCAAATGCGATAGTATCAACATTTGGAGCTGTGGCCGCTGGGAGGTAATTTGAGTTAGTCAAGATCATGATGATAGAATCCTCGTGGCGGGACTAGCACCCTAAAAAGGAGAGACACCAGCCAGCTTGCTCTTTCTCTGCACACACACTGAGGAAAGACCAGGTGTGCACACAGCAAGAAGGCGGTCATCGACAAGCCAGAAACAGAGTCCTCGCAAGACACTGAATCAGTCACCTCGAGTTTGGACTTCCCAGTCTCCAGAGAAGGAAACATTTATTTCTTAAGCCACCCAGTCTGTGGTGCAGTATTTTGTTCTGACAGCCTGAGATGACTAAGACATTCCCCAGCCCAATGCCAGGTCACACGGGGGAGCATCCATAAATTTTTCGGACCATTCTGAATGATGCTCTGAAACAGGAATACCTTATCCTCCATAACCCTGTGTGTCAACCAGAAGTGGGGGTATTTCCTGGTGCCAGCTGCCAGTTGACAAGCAGACAGGAAGTTGCAAATTGTGGCTGGTCGTGGCAGCTATATATGACGAAGGGAAGGGAGATGATATTTTTCGGTCAAACCTCTAACACCTCATCCATGTAAATTTCCTCTCAGAAAATCCCTGTATCATCCTGGACACATTCACGCAATAGTTCCTGGGAGAATGCAATGATGGAGCAAAGTGGGCTGGCTCTGGGCTCTCATCAGTCTCTGGGGTTTGGGGCAGTTTTCCCTACTTGGTTGCTATGGCAACAGAATCCAGCTACAGGTGCCCACCTGTCACCAACATGAGAGCCAGACTTGCACTGCATCTGAGCACGCCTGTCAGAGTGGGGAAGGAGGGAACAAATATGGAAAGGCCTTGCGTAGTCTCAGGAAAATCCAGGTGGCAGTCAGGAAGCAAGTCCAGGCTGCAAATCTGTGGACCCGCCCTGCTAGATGCCCAGGCCCCTGCACAAAACTGCAATGCTGCCCTCTCCTGGTGGCAGGGGGCCTCTGTGAACACAAGGTGGTACCCTCACTCCTGTACCAACCTGCACTGGTGGGTTCAAAATGCAGGTACACATGGCTATATTTAACATGGGTAACCAACAAGGACCTACTGTATAGCACAGGGAACTCTGCTCAATGTTATGTGCCAGCCTGTATGGGAGGGGAGTTTGGGGGAAAACAAATGAAAAGTGTGTTAGTCGCTCAGTCGTGTCCAACTCTTTGTGACCCCATGGACTATATCCCCACCAGGCCCCTCTGTCCATGGGATTCTCCAGGCAAGAATACTAGAGTAGGTAGCCATTCCCTTCTCCAAGGGATCTTCTTCACCCAGGGATCGAACCTGGGTCTCCTGCATTGCAGGCAGATTCTTTACCATCTGAGCCTCAAGGAGAATGGATACACATATATTTATGGATGGGTCCCTTAGCTGTTCACCTGAAACTATCACAACATTATTATTAATAACTGGTATACTCCAGTACAAAATAAAATGTTTTTTAAAAATGCAGGCAAGATACTTACTGCTCGGCTCTGCCCACCACCTGCCATCACCCATGCTTCTGCCAGACACCACCTGCCATAGACCTGAGCCCATTGCCCAGATCTGTGACTTGCTCCCACGTCCACCTCCAAACCAAGGGAGGGAGTCGGGGCTCTTTCCTGCTACCCAGGACATCTCCCCATGTAACATCTCCTGTGACCCACTCTGGCCCCAGCACCAAGACATCGCCAAGATGCCAAAGGGCATGTCAGGATGCGTCACTCCCAGCTCGCCAGGCATGGGGTCCAGGCTCTGCAGTCATTCGCCCAAGAAGCCCTGGGTGGGCTCTTCTCTCCTCCCTTCCCACATGGAGGGCTAGCCAGCCCCCTCCTCGCCCCCTGGCCACCGTCCTGGGCCAGGCCTATTTCTGCTCCCCAACTGGACTCCTGCAGAGCTTCCTAACCCAGCCCTAGTGACCACTTATTCCTGCCTGCTGGGCCCTGAAGCAGCTTGGGCTCAGGGTCTCCCAACACCCTTCTGAGAATGACTTTCATGTCCTGGTCCCACACTCTCTCCAACAAGGTGCACAGCTGATTCCTAGAGCAGCCCCAGGGCAAGGGGTGGGGGAGGTGAGAAAGAGGGCAATCACTATGCCTCCATTCTCCTCATCTCCCCATCTTTACCACCACAGCTTGTACCCAAACCCTCCATCCTCTTCTAAGCCAACAAGCCCCACACATAAAAACACCAGCAAACAGACCCCTGGCAAAGAAGGTATTCCCAGTGATGGGGTAGCCACATGGCAGCTCTGTCCCAGCCAGGCCACCTGTTATAGCAATAGATGTCATCGTGGTGTTTTTTTAGCAGTGAGACTACTCATAGCTACAAGTCACAGAAATCCAGTACAGAACAGTGCACACAGCTACTATCTCACAGAAGCCCAGAGGCAGGGCGATTAAACGGTGATGACTTCAGCAGTTCAACATTGTTATGCACCCAGATTCATTTTCTGTTTCTTTTCTGCCATCGACAGCTTGAGGTGGCTCATCTCCCTCTTGTCACGGTCTCCAAACGTCTGTCTCGGCTCCAGGTATTGCACAGCGACCGTCAACAAGCAGCTGCGGAACAGGACTTCTTAGCTCTCACCTTTTCAGAGCAAGAAAATCTTTCCCAGAATTCCCCTGGCAGTCCTTCCATCACATCTCATTGGCCAGAATTGTGTCCCACACCATTCCTAAGCCAATCGCTGACAAAGGGTGTGGAATCATCATCATCATGATTGGCTTAAAATAGCAAAGAGGCACACCCCTGGGGTGCAGCAGAGCCCTGTCCACCTGCTACTGTACTGTGGGCAGGCGAACAGGGCGCGGCTGCTGGGACACAATCCCCTAGTCTGTCTTTATGTTCATATTTAAGTGACTCCACCAGGTGTGGCCAGTGCCCCTCCAAGGACAAGCTAGGGCCCAACTCTAGGAGCAGAAGAGTGGGAGAGATAAAAGGACCAGTGACCAGCAGACACTGAGAACAATCATTGCAATGGTTGAACCATGAAATCATGAACGCAAAACAACAGCAACGGTGGTTAAAGTAGACAAGAGAAGACACAGCAAGAGAATTTTTAGCTATTATAGTCAATGAGTCTGGCAACTCCTTGGATGTGGGGAAAAGAGAGGGCAAGGAAACCTGGAGTTTTCTAGCCAGATGCTTCTGAGGACGGTGGAGCCATTGGTGTTGATTCAGCTGGATGTATGTATCCCAGATAACTAAGGAGGTCAGTGAGCTTGCACAAAGGACTGGACAGTTTTATTTATTTAAAAAAATTATTTTTTGGTCACACCTCAAGTCACATGGGATTTTTGTTCCCCAACCAGGGATCAAATCCATGCCCCCTAAATTGGAAGGGTGGAGTCTTAACCACTGAATAACCAGGGAAGCCCCAGACTGGGTAGTCATGAAGGCCTTTTCACACTCACTGGTCTCACTTGTTCCTCACAGCCACCCAGCAAGGCAGGCAAGGTGGGACAGGTAATGGCTTACCTATTTTACAGGTAAAGATGCTGGCACTTGTTGGCAACATAGACCTCAGGTTCCCAGGGTGACAGAGCCTAGAATTGGGACAAAATCTGAGTACCTGAACTGGGGGAGTCAGGCTAACCTGGGCTGGGATCTCCTGGACTGATGCGCTCAGTCTTTGCCCAGACTGCCCCTGCCTCTATGTTCCGGTTTTAAAGACTGAAATTTCTCTTTTCTCTCTTGTTCATACCAGAGGTCCTTTAATTGGTCAGTTTCAAAGAAACTGACTTCCTTGTGCCATATGAACCTGCCATTTCTGAAGCACAATAATGGGCGGTTTTTGTTTTTGTCTCAGAATGGGGAAGGACTTCCCAAGTATAACAAACTCAGAAGCTGGGAAGGAGAGAGGGAGGGAGGGAAGGGAAAGCCAAGGATGGAAAATCTAATAAATTGGACTCTGTAGAAGCAATCATTGCAAAAACTGCCATAAGCAAAATCAAAATGCAATCTAGGGAAAATACAGTATTTGCAATTCATATCACAGGCAAAGGGCTAATTATTCTAATGGATAAAGAGATCTACGAATCAACCTGCGATTAAAAAAGGACCAGCAATCAAAGAAGAAAGTGGACAAAGGATATAAACAGATTTCAGAAAAGAAAACACACATGCTTCTTGAACCTATAAAAATATACTAAACCTCAAATTAAGTGTACAAGATAAACCATTTTTTTAACCAGAGAGATGGTTTGCTGAGAAGCAAAATGATTGATACTGTCTTGGAGAGGATAAGAGAAACAGGAGCTGTCATAAATTGTTGGCAGAAGAATGAATTGTAATGAATTCTGGAAGAGAGGCAATATTCATCACTGGTATAAAGCTATACACAATTTCACCCTAAACTTCCACTTCTAGAAATTTCTCCCACAGAGATACTTACACCTGCATCAAATCATCAAATGTACAAAGTCATGTTACAGTATTGTTTGTAAGAACAAAAGATGGAATGCTTCCTAGAAGTCCACCAATTAGAGCAATTAGAGACTGTTTTTTAAAAAAAATTTTATTGATGTACAGTTGATTTACAATGTTGTGCTAGTTTCGGGTATAAAGCACAGTTAGGCAAACACATACATCCACTCTTTTTTAGATTCTTTTCCCATATAGACCATTACAGAGTATTGAGGAGAGTTCCTTGTGCTATTCAGCAGGTTCTTATTAGTTATCTATTTTATGTATATGTGCATGTATATGTCAATCCCAGTCTCCCAATTCATCCTTTCCCCACCTCTCCCCCCACCCCCAGTAACCATGAGTTTTTTTCCTACATCTGTGACTCATTTTTGCTTTGTAAATAAGTTATTAAGTGCTGATTTGTGGTTGTTTAATCACTAAGTTGTCTCTGACTCTTTGCGACCCCTTGGGTTGCAGTACGTCAGGTTTCCCAGTCCTTCACTATCTCCTGGAGTTTGCTCAAACTCATGTCCATTGAGTTAATGATGCTATCTAACCACCTGATCCTCTGCCATCCTCTTCTCCTTTTGCCCTCAATCTTTCCCAGCATCAGGGTCTTTTCCAGTGAGTTGGCTGTTTGCATCAGGTGGCCAAAGTATTGGAGCTTCAGCTTCAGCATCAGTCATTCCAATGAATCTTCAGAACTGATTTCCTTTAGAATTGACTGGTTGGATCTCCTTGTGGTCCAAAGGACTCTCAAGAGTCTTCTCCAGCACCACAGTTCAAAGGCATCGATTCTTTGGCACTCAGCCTTTATGATCCAACTCTAACATTCATACACGACTACTGGAAAAACCATAGCTTTGACTATACGGACCTTTGTTGGCAAATTGATGTCTCTGCTTTTTAACAAGCTGTCTAGGTTTAATATGCTGTATGAGTGACGATACATCTATGTAAAAAGGAAGAACTTTGATTGTGTTGATACAGAATGATCTCCAAGACACATTAACTGAAAAACAAGGTGTAAAATAGCATATATTGTAGCATGCCATTCATGCAAAATACAAATATGCATGTAATTGTATTTGCACACAGATGTGCAGAACTTCCTTTGGAGAATGAACAAGAAACTGGTAACACAGGTTGTCCCTGGGGAAGGAGACAGAGTAATTGGGAACAGGAAAGCAACAGAAGACCATTTATTATAAACTCTTTTACAGGTTTACAATTTACCATGTTAATTTAATATCTATTAATACACTGGATATAAAACAAAATTGTGGACTCCCCTGGTGGCCCAGTGGTAAAGAATCTGCCTGCCAATGTAGGAGACACAGGTTCCATCGCTGGTGCAGGAAGATCCCATGTGCCTCAGCAACTAAGCCCATGTATGATGACTGAAGCCCACTCACCTAGAGCCTCTGCTCTGCAATAAGAGAAGCCACTGCAATGAAAAGCCCACTCACTGCAACTAGAGAGTAGCCCCTGCTCACCACTAGAGAAAAGCCTGCGCAGCAACCAAGACCCAGCATGGCCAAAATTTTTTTTTTAATTAAAATAAATAAAACTTTTAAAAAATTGGAATGAAAAAATATACTGAAAGGATAAAAACTTTAATTAGTATGTAGTGGCTTAGAGTGGTAGGAACGGATATTCTACTGGTTTTCTATGCTGTTTGACCAATGACCACCAATATAGCAGCTTGAACAACACAATTTATCACCTCATGGTTCTGTGGGTCAGGAGTCCAGGCAGGGCTTAGCTGGGTCTTCAGCTCATGGTCTCACAAGACTGCGATCAAGGTGCTGACTGGGCTGCCTTCTTGTCTGGAGGCTTGACTAGGGAAGAATCCAATTCCAAGTTCACGCTGATTGTTGGCAGAATCCCTTTCTTTGCAGCTGTATGACTGGGTGCCCTGGCTTTTTGCTGGCTGTTGGCTTGAGGGTACTCTAAGATTCTAGAAGAGAGATATTTCTATCATTTTATTTATTTACTGGCTGCATTGTGTTTTTGTTGCTGCGTGTGAGCTGTCTCTAGTTGTTGTAAGCAGGGGCTACTGTCTAGTTGAGGTGCACAGGCTTCTCATTGTGGTGGCTTCTCTTGTTGCAGAAGATGGGCTCGTGGGCTCATGGGCTTTAGTAGTTGGTGGCACATGGGCATTCATGTGTGTTAGTTGCTTTGTCGTGTCTGACTCTTTGTGACCCCATGGACTGTAGCTCGCCAGGCTCCTCTGTCCATGGAATTCTCCAGGCAAGAATACTGAAGTGGGTAGCCATTCCTTTCTGCAGGGAATCTTCCTGACCCAGGGATCAAACCCATGTCTCCTGCATTGGCAGGCAGATTCTTTACTGCTGAGCCACCTGGGAAGTAGATGCTCCATCAGCTCCCAGCCTGACTTCCACTGAGTCAGTGCTCTGAGCTGGCCTCGGGAAAAAATGATCCCTCAAACCAGCAGACAGGGCCCCTGGGGCCCAGCAGCCCCAGTGCTAAGCCCAGCCTTCCTGGTGTTAAAGACAGAAAACAGCAGAAGCTCCTGGATGAAACGCTGGACTTGCCCCCACCCCAGAGGACACAGTGAGTGGGCTCAAGGCGGCAGTGCTGTGTCAGGCTCCCAGACCCCGCGCTTAGGGTCACAGACCTGCTGTGGTGGCCGAACAGCTGACGCCTGGGGAAAGAGAGGAAGTGGCCCGGCAGTGGCCAGGGACGACGGACTTGATCGGCATTCTGGACCTCCCCCCAGGGCGGTGGCACCTGCCAGTCAGGCAGTGACAGGCAGGTGAGTTTCATCAGCCCTGAATTTCACCTCCAACTAAACAAAGACTGAGCTTGCTAAGAAACCGGATTCTAAATTTAGCACTGAACTCTGGGCACTGGTGAGCCGGCCTCTGCCGCCCGTGGCTTGGGGAGCTGGGAGGGCGCTGCCCCAGTCCTTCCTCTCCCGCTGGGCTGTCCTGAGACCCAGAGCCCACCATGGGCTGCCAGAGGGGTGGACTGTGCCTCAAAGACGCTCCTCTGAAAGCCTGCTATTCTGCTGGGGGAGGGAGGTGGAGCAGGTGAGATCCTTCAGAAGCTCATTTCCAAGGCCTGACAGGTACCCCTCCTCCATAGCCCCACACTGTCTTGACCCTGCAGGGCCCCTAATGCCACCACCCCAGGGTCTGAGCTGAGCCTAATCCCCACTGGCCCTGTGTAAGATGGGGCATCCACCGGCCTCCATCTCAGTCTTTCTGGGACTGGGGGGAGGTCCTGAGGCTGAGAAAGGGTGACTCCTACCCTATGATTCAGCCCCAAAGCTTTTTCTACAATGCAGAAGGCTGCGTGTGTGCACGGCTCCTGAATAACAGATTATAACTGGCCTCCCAAGCCCTCGGATCATCTCCCTTAATCCTTTCCCAAACCCAGGGAGGGAGGTTTTATGAAGAACTCATTTTGCAGGTTGGAAAACTGAGGTTTGTCACGGTTAATTAACTTAATTCTATACTACACAAGTGGGTCAGGACAATACCAGACTCCCACTCTCTCTCTTTTTTTTTTTTGGCCATGTGACATGTGGGATCTTAGTTCCCTGATCAGGGATCAAACCTGCATCCCCTGCATTGGAACTGTGGCATCTTAACCACTGGGCCTTCAGGGAAGTCCTGAAGACCCCCGCTCTGAAGGGCTTCTCCTCCACACCACGTCTCTCTGCACAGGGACATTCCGAGTCCCAGGGGCTGAAGTTGGAGCTCTGCCCAGCTCTTGTTATAGCTGAGTCCCCACAGCCCGCAAGCTGGAGCCTGGGTTAGGAGGAGGCTCAGGAGCCACACTGAGTGAGGCTTACTGGCCGTTTGGGCCTGGGCATGTGAACCAGCCTCCCTGAGGCTCACTTCCCGTCTGTAAGAGAGGGCAGTTCTCTGGTGAGCCAGCTTGGCCAGGCTGAACTGCATCTCCCAGGGCTCTCTTAGCTGTGTCCTTCTGGTTGGTGCCCACAGGGCAAGGTCCAGGGTGAGCTTTAGAGGTGAGCACGAAGCTGGCAGCCATTGTGTTAGTTTCTGCTGCACGGCAAAGTGAATCAGCTGTATATACACGGATATCCCCTTTTTATGGATTTCCTTCCCATCAGGTCACCGCAGAGCACTAAGCAGAGTTCCCTGTGCTGTCTCAGCAGGTTCTCATTGCTGTTGTTCAGTCGCTCAGACATGTCTGACTCTTTGTGACCCCCATGGACTGCAGCATTCAAGGCTTCCCTGTCCTTCACCATCTCCCGGAGTTTGCTCAAACTCATGTCCATTGAGTAGGTGATGTCATCCAACCATCTCATCCTCTGTCACCCACTTCTCCTCTTGTTCTCAATCTTTCCCAGTATCAGGGTCGTTTCCGACGAGTTGGCTCTTCGCATCAGGTGGCCAAAATATTGGAACTTCAGCTTCAGCATCAATCCTTCCAATGAACATTCAGGGTTGATTTCCTTTAGGATTGACTGGTTTGATCTCCTTGCTGTCCAAGGGGCTCTCAAGAGCCTTCTCCAGAACCACAATTGGAAAGCATCAATTTTTCAGCGCTCAGCCTTCTTTGTAGCCAACTCTCACATCCGTACATGACTGACTGGTCTCTTTAGTTACCTATTTTATACATAGTAGTGTGTTTGTCAATCCCAGTCTCTCACTAGTTTCTGCTTGCTTATCTGTCTGCTCATTTCTTTGCTGTGGGGCCTGCAAGTGTCCTACCTTCCCCTGGGCGCCCCCTCCCATCAGCTCCTGTAACTTCCAGGTCAGGTCTCTGTGTCCAGCCGCAGAAGAGGGTACTTTCTTCTTCTCTGGGACACCCATGCCATCAAGGTTTGGAGGTAGCAAGAAGAGATACAGTTTTCAATCTGTCCCCTGGCTTCCAGTGAGAGTGACCACCTCCTCCTGGCTTGCCTGGGACTTTCCCAATTTACAAAGTACAAGTCTCACCTCTTGGGAACCCTCTCAGTCTCAGAAAAACAGGGACTTGGTCACCTTGTTCCAGTTTGTGCTTAGAGGATCCAGCCAGTCCTGCATCCAAAGCAAATAAACAGCCTTAAATTACTGCTTAACCAGCAAAGGGCATCAGTGTAACATAGATGGGTAGATGGATGCATGGGCAGATAATAGATACATAGATAACAGATGATGGATGAATAAAAGATATAGATGATAGATAATAGCTAGATAGATGGATCGATATATAAAGAGACAGGTAAATAGATGAATGTCAACAGATGCCAGGTAGCAACTGTGTTTGCCTCACAGAGTTGTGAGCATTAAATGAGATACTCATACGCCCAGTGCCTGGCACAGAGGAAGCAATCAATACATATTAGTCACTGTTGTCACTTAAAGTGAAAGTGTTAGTCACTCAGTTGTGTCCCATTCTTTGCAACCCTATGGATTGCAGCCCACCAGGCTCCTCTGTCCATGGACTTCTCCAGGCAGGAATACTGAAGTGGGTAGCCATTTCTTTCTCCAGGGCATCTTCCCCATCCAGGGATCGAACTCTGGTCTCCTACATTACAAGCTGATTCTTCTCTCTGAGCCACCAGGTTGTTACTTAAGGTGGATCACAAAGTTCTGGGACATAAAATGGTGGTGGCAACACCTGCTCCTCTGATCCTCAGAACCACAAGTTGTGGGTAAAATCATCTGGGCTGACAGCATTTCTCTTTGGTGGGGTACCAATTGAGAGGGGCATGAGGGAGCTTCCTGGGGTACCATGTTCTATGTTGTGATGGAGGTGGTGGTCACATATGAGAAACGTCATTGAGCTGTGCACGTAAGATGGAGACACTTTATTGCAATATGCTATCATCTGATAAAACATTGAAATTTTTCTAATGTGATGTAAGAACCAGAAAAGCTATCTAGTGCTCCTCTGGCATCAGTTGAGTGTATGACCTCATGTAACTTCTTTGGACCACAGTTACCACATTCATTAAGTAGGTAAGCCTTGGTAGAGATCAGGGAACTGGTCCACTTGGCCTCCTTGTCCCCCAGTTCCCTAGATATTTGTTTCAAAACAGATAAGGAAAAAGAGGCAGCTATAGAGGAGGTTTTTTAAGAATTGAGGTATGATCCAGCCCACAGAGTCAGTGCTTCCTTCAGAGGATGCTTGCCTTCTCAGGCACTGTCCTTCAGACAAGGACAATTGTGAGTTTGTGTTTCTACACCAGAAATGCATAGGAAAGCTCTTTGGAAAAGCTCTAATGCTAGAGACGAAGGAAGGCATTAGAACCGCAAGGGAAGGTGTGTGCCCTGGACCTGCCTCATCAGCCAAGGGGAAAGGATGAAGATACCCATGATTCATAGGCTCACTATGTACCAGGCTGAGCACCAAGTGCTTCACACACACCATTTCATTTTACCCCGCCATGGAGTGATGCACAGTCACTAACAAGGAGATATGTGTATGAATTTGGAGAGATTGTGTATTTCTTTACTCATCTGCATTTTCTAATTTTTTATTATCTATGGAAAAAATACTATAGAAGTTTAAAAATGGAAAATGCATGATTGGCAAAGAAGCTCTTTTTCTCTCTGTGGGAAGGGGAGGCTGAGCATGATCCTGAAAGATCCTAAATTAATGCAGAATCAGGCAGTAACTGCACCTGCCATGTCACACAGGGACTGTGATTGTCCCCAGTGCCACGTGCTTGATTTCAACTTTGATTAACAGAAAACAGGCTTGGTTGGAGGCAGAGAGAGGAGCCAGGAGGCTACTGCAGTGGGAAAAAGTACTAGCGCTATTAGACCCTGTTGCCATAGAAACAGCACAGCAAAGCTATTTTGTTGTTAACTCCTGAGAGAAAAAGCAGGACCAAAATTAATGTAGTTATAGTACAATTTGGACTGTGGGTATTTAACCTCTCCCTCCCCACCCCCCAACTCCTATGGGTACAGTCAGTGTGTTCCCAGCAGCTGTCACTATGCCCTCTCTCTTCTAATCCAGAAATCATACATTAACAAGTAAGGATGCAGGATTTGGGGATGATCCCTAGAACAGCGCTTTCAAACCATATTAAGCATCCCCTGGGGACTGTGTTAAAATGCTGAGTCTGACTCAAAGGCAGGTCTAGGATGTGCTCCAAGATGCTGCATTTCTAACAAGCTCCCAGATAATGCCAATGCTCTTGGTCCACGGACCACACTTTGAGTAGCAAAACCCTGGTCAAGACGGTTAACCCTTTACAAAGGAGGAAACCAGAACAACCATGCCTTGTCCCTTGTTGTCTCCTCCCTCTGGATCTAGCTTGGGACCTGGGACCCAAGTCAGGAGGGAAAGGAGCAGAAGGCTCAGTACACACTCTATGAATGAACAGACGGATGAAGAGATGAACATTCGATTCATTCACATTTTGACACTGACCATCTTAATTGAAAAGTAAGGGACTTCCCTGGCGGTCCAGTGGTTAAAACTCCACCTTCCAAGGCAGGGAGTGCAGGTTCAATCCCTGGTTGGGGAGCTAAGATCCCATATACCTCTAGGCCAAAAAACCCCAAAACATAAAACAGAAGCAATATTGTAACAAGTTCAATAAAGCCTTTAAAAATGGTCCACATAAAAAAAAACTTTAAAAAATTAGTAAAAAATAAAATAAAATAACCCATACACATGGCAAAACAGTAAACCTTATGAAAAAGCAAATCTTCCTTCATGTCCAAGCTTCTGGTCACCTATTCAACAGATTTTATTTATTTTATTTTATCCTCCCAGAAATTACTGTTAATATATATATTATTTTTTCTTGACGCAAGTGGGAGGATACTACAGGCCAGCACCGCTCATTATCTCATGGATTTTTTTATCTTAAAATATGTATTAGAGATCATTCCATATCTGTACATATGCATGTCGCTTCAGTCATGTCCGAGTTTTTGTGATCCCATGGACTGCAAACTGCCAGGCTACTATTTCCACAGGATTCTCCAGACAAGAATACTGGAGTGGGTTGCCATGCCCTCCTCCAGGGGATCTTCCTGACCCATGGATCAAACCTGAGTCTCCTGCAGCCCCTGCATTGCAGGCAGATTCTTTACTGCTGAGCCACTAGGGAAGCCCATCCATACATATAAGTTTACTTTATTCTTTTAAACAGCCATATAGTGTTCTATTCCAAATATATTTAAACACTGCCCTGTTGCTGGAAATGTCTGACCTTACAAATCTTTTGGCATCCCAACCCATGCTACAATAGACACCCTTGAATATATGTATTTGTGCAAATGTGTATATGAATGTTACCTGCTGGATAAATTCCTAGATGTGGAATAGCTGGGTCAAAGGGTGCATATATTTTTTAGTATGCTAGGTAATGTTTAATTGCCTACCAAATAAGCTGTACCAATTTTACACTCTCACCAACATTTTATAAGAATGTCTAATTCCCTATACTTTTAAATACTATCCTTTTTTATTAACAACCTTATGAATCTGATAAGTGAAAAAAGTTCTTGTTTTCATTTGATTTCAACACATGGAACTGTGCTCAGTATTATGTGGCAGCCTGGATGTGAGGGAAGTTTGGGGGAGAATGGATACGTGTATATGTATGGCTGAGTCCCTTCACTGTTCACCTAAAAGTATCACAATGCTATTGATCAGTTATATCCAATACAACATAAAAAGTTAAAAAAATAGGAATGAGATTGTACATATTTTCACAGTTTCCATGCCATTATATTAACTAGTAAAGTGTTGTTTTATTTGGGAAAGTTAATGATTTTTGTATATCGATTTGGGAATCAGCAACCTCACTGAATCCGCTTACTGCTTCTAGTTGTTTTTTGTTGTTTTTTTTTTTTTTTCAGTTGATTTCTTGGCTTTTCTAGTTACATGACCATAGCATTTGAGAATGATAACAATTTTGTCTCTTCCCTTACAATTTTTATACGCTTCTTTCTTTTCTTACTGGTTCATAAGCTGGAGAAACTACCAGAAAACAGTACTGAGAGTGGGCAGCCTGACTTTAATCATTTTAATGTGTTTCCATCAGGGAATTCCCTGGTAGTCCAGTGGTTAGGACTCTGCTTTCACTACCAGGGCCAGGTTCGATCCCTGGCTGGGGAATTAAGATCCTACATGCTGTGCAATGTAGCCAAACTAAAAAAAAAAAAAAAGGGTTTCCATTATTAAGAATACTGCTAACTTTGGCATGAGATATATTTTCATTTTATTAAGGAAATATCTGTATTGTTAAGAGTTTCCCCAATTCCTATTTCATTAAGTATTTTTTAAAAATCAGAATGAAGCACAAGAAAACACTGAAATATTGAATTATCTTTAACTCATGGAGTAAGCCCCACTTAGTTGTGGTACTGTCTTTCTTTTAACATGCTATTAAAGGAAATGTCTTTCTTTTCATTGTTTCCATTTGGTATTATTTGATTAGGATTTTCTATTGTTCTTCATAAGTTAAGTTCATCTCTATTATTCTTTTTTATGCTTCTTGGGATTTGAAATCTGTATCATTCTGGTTTAAATAAAAATCTGGAGTGTTTCTTTTGTAGTCCTCAAACTTTGCTTGAAAAAGACTTTTTACAAATCATAAATGTCCAGAGATGGAGAATGATTAAATGTCTTTGTCTATAATGCTATGAGGCTATTTGTCTCAGCTGGGAAGACTGGGGAGGAGACGGCCCATTTTGGCAAGTTTCTTACTTTGTTCCCCGACAATCCATTGGCTGGCTTCAGTTCCATTTATAATACTGAGTTGACCAAAAAGTTGGACAATTTCCAAAATTGATTTTATTGGGTTGACCATAAACTATTATGGAAAAACCTGAATGAACTTCTTGGCCAACCCAATATAATCAATTTTAGAAATTTTCACTTTCCTAGAAAATAATCCAGTTTTTTTCACATTTGCTTACATAAATATAAGCAAAGCGTTTTCTTAAAATTTATTTAATTTTTTCCATATCTATGATTACTTTTCCATTCTTATTTCTAAATTTATATGTTGGTGCTTTCTCCTTTTTTGTCTTGTGTACATTAGCTAGTAATCTACTTATTTCAATATATGTATATTTTTTATATTTCAATTTTTCAAGCTCTTGGATTTATGTTCTAGTGTACTATTTTCTGAGACAATAATTAGTCTTCATTATTATAAGTCTTTCATTTCTTCCCCATACATTTGTTTTTTCATTATTTTTCCAACTTCTTAAGTTGTAATAACTAAGTCTCACCCTTTTATGTTTAGGAATGGAGTACCCTGAGAACCGGCTCCCCAGATAGAGGCAATGAATCCACCTGCCAATGCAGAAGACATAACAGACTCAGATTCGATCCCTGGGTTGGGAAGATCCCCTGGAGTAGGAAATGGCAACCCACTCCAATATTCTTGCCTAGAGAATCCTATGGAAGGAGGAGCCTGGCAGGCTACAGTCCATAGGGTTGCACAAGGTTGGACACGACTGAAGTGACTTAGCACACATGCACACACAACCCTTAGAACAACTGTAGCTGTAGCCTCCAGATCAATGCTGTTCAATGCAGTACTTAATAGCTATTTAAATTGTAATTCGTTAAGATGAAATAAAAGGAAAACTTCAGTTCCCAGTGCATGAGGCACATTTTAACTGTTCAGTAGCCACAAGCGGCTAGTGACTCATGTATCAGATGCCCCAGATGTAAAACAATTCCTTCTACTGGACACCAAGGCTGTAGAATGTAATATATACTTGTACAGGTTCAAACACCTCCAGTTGCAAGTGACAAAAACCCAACTCACACTCATGGAAAACCCTAAAGAGAAAACATGAGCTCGGTACCTGCACAGCCTTGAAGTATCGCTGGCTTCAACACAGCTGGACTTACTGCTTCATTTCTCTCCATCTTTTCGTTCTCTTTGTCCTGGCTTCCTCAAATTATATCATCAGGGTTCTTCTGCCTTCTCCCTCTCCCAGTTCTCTTTCTCTCTGTTCAGCGTTTCTCTGCTCATCTTAGCCATGATATATAGCATAACAATGTATTAACAGTGTAGCAGCTAAAGGCTCAAGCTACAAAGTAAGACTTCTTGTACATGAACCCTTGTTCCACCATGAATGTAAGTGACACATTAATGAACCTCTTGGGACTTTCCTGGTGGTCCAGTGGTTAAGACTTTCCCTCTAATGCAGGAGATGTGGGTTTGATTTCTGCCTGGGGAGCTAAGATCATACATGCCTCAGGGCCTAAATATATATATATAAAATAGACACACTACTATAACAAATTCATGCACTACTGTTCAGTTCAGTTCAGTTCAGTCGCTCAGTCATGTCTGACTCTTTGCAACCCCATGAACCACAGCACACCAGGCCTCCCTGTCCATCACCAACTCCCGGAGTTCACCCAAACTCATGTCCATTGAGTCGGTGATGCCATCCAACCATCTCATCCTCTGTCGACCCCTTCTCCTCCTGCCTTCAATCTTTCCCAGTATCAGGGTCTTTTCAAATGAGTCAGCTCTTACCATCAGGTGGCCAAAGTACTGGAGTTTCAGCTTCAACATCAGTCCTTCCAATGAACACCCAGGACTGATCTCCTTTAGGATGGACTGGTTGGATCTCCTTGCAGTCCAAAGGACTCTCAAGAGTCTTCTCCAACACCACAGTTCAAAAGCATCAATTCTTCAGCGCTCAGCTTTCTTTATAGTCCAATTCTCACATCCATACATGACTACTGGAAAAACCATAGCCTTGACTAGATGGACCTTTGTTGACAAAGTAATGTCTCTGCTTTTTAATATGCTGTCTAGGTTGGTCATAACTTTCCTCCCAAGGAGTAAATGTCTTTTAATTTCATGGCTGCAATCACCATCTGCAGTGGTTTTGGAGCCCAAACAAATAAAGTTTCTCACTGTTTCCACTGTTTCCCCATCTATTTGCCATGAAGTGATGGGACCAGATGCTATGACCTTAGTTTTCTGAATGTTGAGCTTTAAGCCAACTTTTTCACTCTCCTCTTTCACTTTCATCAAGATGCTCTTCAGTTCTTCACTTTCTGCCATAAAGGTGGTGTCATCTGCATATCTGAGGTTATTCATATTTCTCCTGGCAATCTTGATTCCAGCTTGTGCTTCTTCCAGCCCAGCGTTTCTCATGATGTACTCTGCATATAAGTTAAATAAGCAGGGTGACAATATACAGCCTTGATGTACTCCTTTTCCTATTTGGAACCAGTCTGTTGTTCATGTCCAGTTCTAACTGTTGCTTCCTGACCCGAACACAGGTTTCTCAAGAGGCAGGTCAGGTGGTCTGGTATTCCCAACTCTTTCAGAATTTTCCACAGTTTATTGTGATCCACACAGTCAAAGGCTTTGGCATAGTCAATAAAGCAGAAATAGATGTTTTTCTGGAACTCTCGTGCTTTTTTGATGATCCAGCGGATGTTGGCAATTTGGTCTCTGATTCCTCTGCCTTTTCTAAAACCAGCTTGAACATCTGGAAGTTCAAGGTTCACGTATTGCTGAAGCCTGGCTTGGAGAATGCACTACTGTCACAAATTCAATAAAGATTTAAAAAAGAAAAGCAATTAGAAATTTAAAAATAAAGTGATACATTGCTTAATCTCTTTATGTCTCCATCCCAATGTGCTCATTTCTCAAATGAGGTCTTAATAAAACCTAGTTCATAGAGTCGTTGCGTGGATTAAATGAGATAAGGCACATCTTACACTTAGCACAGCACCATAGTACACACTCACCAAATACCAGCTGTTGTACGAGTGAATCATCTCTCCGTGTGCTGGGCTGTTTGACCAGTGGCAGCTGCAGGTTCCTATCATCCAAGCCTGGTAGAAAAGAGGGAGGCTTCTCTGTTAGCTGTAAAATCTTAGCTGGGACTCTGCTGGCCCAATCTGGGTCAAATGTCCATCTTTAAAACAATCACTGTGGTCTAAAGAATGGTTGCTCTAGATTGTACAGGCCTGGGTCATGTGCCCCAATTCTGCAGTCAAAATAACATTAGTCACCATGATTAACAATCCCAGTAGGGATTTTTCTGGTGGTCCAGTGGTTAGGACTCCACAGTCTCACTGCCATGGCCCAGGTTCAATACCTGGGCAGGGAACTAGGATCCCACAAGCCATGCAGCTCAGCCAAAAACAAACAAACTAACAAAAACAAATCCTATAAAAAGAACAGAGTTTGAGGCAGAGATAGCTTCCAAAAAAATACCAGATTACTTTTAGCAGAAAAGAAAGTGAAAGTCACTCAGTTGTGTCCGACTCTTTGTGACCCCATGGACTACATAGCCCACAGAATTCTCCAGGCCAGGATACTGAAGTGGGTAGCCATTCCCTTCTCCAGGGGATCTTCCCAACCCAGGCATTGAACCCAGGTCTCCCACACTGCAGGCGGATTCTTTACCAGCTGGGCCACCAGGGAAGCCCAAGAATACTGGAGTCGGAGGCCTATCCCTTCTCCAGTGGATCTTCCTGACCCAGGAATTGAACCGGGGTCTCCTGCATTGCAGGCGGATTCTTTATCATCTGAGCTACCAGGGAAGCCCACCAGGCTCCTCTGTCCATGGAATTCTCCAGGCAAGCATACTGGAGTGGGTTGCCTTTCCCTTCTCCAGGTGATCTTCACGATCCAAGGATTGAACCTGGCTCTCTTGCATTGCAGACTGATTCTTTACCTCTAAGCCACCAGGGAAGCCCTTTAGCAGAAAAAGAATGTGGAAAACTATGCTCAGTCATCAGAAACTCAAGCAGACAGTCTATTACATTCCACCTCAGAATACCCAGCATGTGTACACATATATGTGCACATATACACACATGCCTTCCCAGGCATGTAATCTTTAAATGCCTCCCTAATACAATGCAACTATCTTATGTACATCAAATATATATAAACACCTGTGCATTTCTCTCAGTCACACATGGATGTGGCTCCTAATGGTCACACAACCTACAGACAGGGAACCATCCTAAACAGAGTATACAGTGGTGGAGGAATAGTGGTACATACACGCACACACACACACACACACACACACCTGTTGAGAAAAGGAAAAAGAAAAAAACAAGAAGCACAGTCCTTGGTGGCTCAGTAGTAAAGAATTCACCTACCAATGCAGGGGACACAGGTTCGATCCTTGGTCCAGGAAGATCCAACCTGCCCCAGGGTAGCTAAGCATGTGCCACAGCTACTAAAGCCCATACTCTAGCGCCTGGGAGCCACACTCACTGAGCCCACATGCTGTAGCTACTAAAGCCTGTGCTCCGTAGTAAGAGAAGCCACCACAATGAGAAGCCCGAACACTGCAACTAGTGAGTAGCCCCTGCTTGCTGCAACTAAAGAAAGCCTGTGCGCAGCAACGAAGACCCAGTACAGCCAAAAAAAATTAATTAATTAAAAAAGAAGAAGCTCAGTCTCTAACCAACAGGCCCAGCCACAACCTCTATAGAGGATTACAAGGGCTCCGATGTCTGGCCATGGAGTGAGTTTCTTGGTCTCTCACTATGGGTGCCCCAATTTTGCACACTGAGAAAATCTCTCCTGTCTATTATTCTTATGACATCAGGGGCTGGGGAGAGATTTCCCTTCTGAAGAACACATAGCCCTAGAAGCCTATTTCCTGCTGCACTCCTAGGACTAAGGGGTACTAGGAGTTTCCTTTGGGTTTAAGCCATGATAGATCCACTCCACCAGTGTGAGGGTATTAAATCACACAAACCTCTTTAAAATTCTGATTTGCTGCCAGAAAAAAATTGCTTCCTGGGGTCTCCTTTGAGCTGGAATTCCCACAATAGAAATCCTGCCAAGCTGTGGTCTTTGAATCTGAATCCTTCTCTTTTCACATCTGCCACTTAAAAATAATCTTTCCAGAAAATCTGGACCGATACAATTTTTGGTCAGTAGACTTTAGCTGCATTCTCATGTTGAATCTGAATTTATCCTGAAATTTTTAAAGAACAACTTGATTTAAGTATACTTGGAAATAACACAATGAAAACATTTTCTAAGATATCCAACCTTAACTCTGTCATAATCACATGGAAGCAGAAAAACCCACCCACTCTCCAGAAGTTCAATGGAGAATAAAGATCTACTTTTTGTACAATATGACTGAGAAGCACAACCATAATTATACTGTCAGCCATTCCTGCCACAATAATTCAGTTAGCTGGCACTCCATTTGAAAACCAAATAAAATGTCCTTATATTAAACTTTGGGGTACTCTGTAAAAATGGAGTTCAAACTTCACTCATGAGTATAAGAGACCAATTTTGGGGCTTCACTGGTGGCTCAGTGGTAAAGATTGCCATTGCAGGAGACTCGAGTTCCATCCCTGATCTAGGAAGATCCCACATGCCCTAGAGCAACTGCGCCTGTGCGCTACAACTACCGAGCCTGTGTTCTAGACCACGTGCTACAACTACTGAAGCCTGTGCACTCTAGAGCCCGCGCTCTGCAACGAGAAGGCACTGCAATGAGAAGTTCATGCATCGCTGCTATAGAGTGCAACTAGAAAACAGCCTGAGCAGCAACAAAGACCCAGCATAGCCAAAAAAATAAATAAAATTTTAAAGAGAGAGACCAATTTCCCCACCCACCCTTAATCACATTTGCGTGTCTGTCCAAAACGAAACATGTTCATGAGTACCTAAATTAACCATCTTTCTGTTGGGTGGATCTACTCTCATTTGACAGAGTGGTCTGGCAGTTATCTGGTTCTTTTGATCAGCACAGATAGCCATATTGATCAGGGTTCCTGGCTGCAAGCACAGAGACTGTGCGTAGCTGATGAAACAGCAAAGGAGTTCATTAAAGGGCAGCGCATTGCTCTCTGCCCTGTGGGGAAAGCTGAGCCCAGAGTCAAAGAATCCTAGACCAGGGATGAAAACCACACCACACTACTGTCCTGTTGATGAAGTCTCCCTCATGGCTGCCACCTCCACTGTCCCAGGGGGGCACTCCACTTTGCAGTCACCCCACCTCCAAAAGTCAGACATCTCAGCAGCACCTGCACCGGCAAAACGGCTTCCACCCAGAGCCTCCTCCTCACCTTCCTCTCTTTCGAATTAAAGGCTCAAGTAGATGAGCCCGATAGGGCTTCCCAGGTGGCACTAGTGGTAAAGAATCCGTCTGCCAATGCAGAAGACACAGGAGACATGGTTTCAATCCCTGGATCAGAAAGATCCCCTGCAGAAGGGCATGGCAATCCACTGTGGTATTCTTGCCTGGAGAATCCCATGGACAGAGGAGCCTGGAGGGCTATGGTGAAGCAATTTAGCACACACACATGCAGATGAGCCTGATTAATATATATGAGGTCATGTGCATGTGTCAGACAGCAAGCAAGCCGGGGAAATAAGTTTTCAATGTTCTCCTTTAGGGAAGAAGATGGGACCTGTAAGCCTGGAAATTCTCTGAATGTAGCAACATGGCTCAGAAGATTGGAAGCATCCATAGCATCAGAGAATATGGTCAATGCCCACTACAAACATCCAAATGCCTTTTTAGCCAAGATATACACATATGGAAATTTAATCAGATAACTGCCAAAATTCTGTATCTATTGGAAGGACTGATGCTGAAGCTGAAGCTCCAATACTTTGGCCACCTGATGCAAACAGTCAAGGAAAAGGCCCTGAAGGCAAAAGGAGAAGAGGGAGACAGAGGATGAGATGGTTGGGTGGCATCACTGATTCAATGGACATGAACTTAGGCAAACTCTGGGAGATAGTGAGGAACAAGAAGCCTGGTATGCTGCCGTCCATGGGGTCACAAAGAGTTGGATACAACTTAGCAACTGAACAACAATAAGAGCTATAGAGATCAACTCTAAGAAACCTATAGGGTATCTCATGGATAAAAAAAAATTGAGACCAAGAAATCGCTCTTCCTTCTTCCCCCAATTCTTATTAAGTTGGCTGTAAATAAACCACTACTGAATGGACTCCACGATGAACAGGTTTTTGTTTAGAAGGAGTCTCTGCTCTTTACAAGACAATGAGACATTTCTTCCAGGCAGAGAATTTGCAGAGAATTTGAGACATACTTGGCATTCAGGCCTCCATTTACATTTGGTACGCCAGGTTGGTTATTTTTTTAAATTAATTAATTTGGCTGCATCAGGTCTTGTGGCACACAGAACCTTCACTGTGGTGCATGGGCTCAATAGTTAAGGCACAAGGGCCTAATTGCACTGCAGCATATGGGATCTTGGTTCCACTGCTAGGGACAGAACCCACATCCCCTGCATTGCAAGGCATATTCTTAAGCACTGGACAACCAGGGAAGTCCAGGTTGGTTATTCTTAATGTGGTTGGTCACCTGACTTTGGATCGACCTCTTCTGGTTATAGGGGGGTCCCTTAAAGGCTGCTTTCTTTGTGCCTTCCCCCCACCCCTTATGAATACCAGGAGCTGCAGCTAAATCTCAATTTTTATTCCAGCACTTCATTTGATGAACTGGCTTTTCTTCAGCATATGGACAGGTCTTCCAATGCATTCACCAGGATGATAGCAGGTGACAGATCAAGACTTCTCTCCTTGGGAGTCATAGCCACAACAGAAGCCACGGTAAAAGGGAACACTGTCTTTTGCCCCGTCCCACCCATGACTACTGGCACCTCCCCAGCCCTCCCCTGAAAGTAGATTGTTAGGTTGATAACAGGGAACACTTGTCAATCCTCCTACAGAGACATTATTCAATATGAAAGAACGATGCAATTTGGAAAAGAGTGGGGCTTCATTTGCATACCATGAGCCCTGAAGGTTCTTCTGGAGCATTCTGATCCAAATTTGATAAGTAGGTTGAGCAAGAACAGACCAGATTCTAATTTCTACCTCGCCCTACCTCAATATTGCAAACACAAGATGAGGAGGAACGAAGTCATAGATTTGATCATGTAGATCGGTGGCCTGGGCCACACAAATCTACTTATTTAGTTTTATTTTGCCCTTAAATTACTTTTATTTTTTAAATTAATTTTTCATGGAGTACAGTTGCTTTATTTACAGTGTTAGTTCCTGCTGTGTAGCAAAGTGAATGAGTTATACATATACATATGCAGTGGTGGTTTAGTTGCTAAGTTGTGTCCAATTCTTACAACCCCATGGACTGTAGCCTGCCAGGCTCTCTGTCCATGGGATTTCCCAGGCAAGAATACTGGAGTGGGTTGCCACTTTTCTTCTCCAGGGGATCTTCTCAACCCAGGGATCAAACCTGGGTCTCCTGCATTGCAGGGAGATTCTTTACAACTTGAGCCACACCCTAACTTGAAAACACAGTTAACAAAGGCAGCAATCTCCTGTCTTTCCTCTTTTCATCTCCATATTTTTACCTGATCTGGCGTTTACCTCCATATTATGATATAATAGGTTTTCACCACTATTTCTTAACTGATCAGTTTATTGCATGGCTCAATCTTTGCTATATTAGATGAGGATGTGGCTGTCTGAAACCTCTCCCTTCCCTTCACCTTCCCCCAACATCTTGAGATAATCATAGCACTAGTTGTGTGCAGTTGCACTCAGGTGTGTCCAACTCTCTGTGACCCCATAAACTGCAATCTGCCAGGCTCCTCTGTCTATGAGATTATCCCAGCAAGTATACCGGAGTGGGTTGCCATTTCCTACTTCAACAGCTCCTCTTTTGGTTACTTTTGTAAATGTGAGCAACAAAATAATGCTGTATTTCTTATTTCATCAAGTCCTTTTCCCTTTCCAAGACGAGAGGCACAGTAACCCTTGCTTGTCTTCAGCTATTTCCCCCTCCCTCTATATTTCTATTTTCATTTTAACACTCTTTTCTGGAGCATCCTGTTTGGAAACAAAAATTAAGTTGTCTTTGCTTGTCTGTAGGATGCAACTAAATGCTGACATTCAATAAGCAGTGTCTGTATGCTTGTGGTTCTGGGACAATCATTCACTGCTGAGTGAGAATTACTGCTCATTTTTCACATCTATTTGCTTCTCCTGAAGTTTATAAGTTTATATTATGCTCTATTCTCTATTACCAGTATTTCCATTCCGCCCCCCTCCCCGCTGACAGGCTCCATAATATCACCTATCAAGCCACCCTTTTCCCCAGGAACCTCTTTCACAGAGGAATCTGCACAACCACCTTCTGGCTTTTTCTTCACTGCTTTTCTGGGTCGATTTCCTGTTTCCTGAACCCCAGATTTTTGCTTTCTTTGGTTTACTCCACATTCTCAAATAGCTTTCCTCCCAAAAAACTGGTGGAGAAGGTAATGGTTCAGGGTCCCTGATTGTCTGAAAATATCTTGATCCTATATTCTAATTTCAGTTTGGCTGGCTATACAATTTTAGGTTGAATTTTTTTTCTCAGCCCAAACAAGAAATTACAGGCTGAATGCAGAAGCTCATATGAGACTCCAGCTATTTTCTACCAAATTAGTCATTAAAAAGATTTCCCAAAATGTTATTTTTTATGAAAATGTTATTCCTGTTATTCCATATAATGGGTTTATTATTTTAAATGGATTAATACATTTTTATTGGTGTGTAATTGCTTTACACTGTTGTTTCTGCTATACAACTCAAAGCGAATCAGCTATATGTATATCTGCATCCCCTCCCTCTTGAGCCCCCCTCCCACCTCAGCCCCCACCCCACCCTCTAGATCAAGGCAGAGCGCCGAGTTGAGCTTCCTGTGTTATTCAACACTTTCCCACTAGCTATCTATTTTATTCATGATCGTGTATATATGTCAATGCTACTCTCTCAATTCATCCCACCCTCTCCTTCCTCCTGTGTCCACATGTCCATTCTTTATATCTGTGTCTCTATTCCTGCCCTGAAAATACATTCATCAGTACCATCTTTCCAGATTCCACACAAATGAATAAATATATGATATTTGTTTCTCTTTCTGACTTCCTTCACTCTGTGTGACGAACTCTAGGTCCATCCACATCTCTACAAATGTCCTAGTTTCATTCCTTTTTATGGCTGAGTAATATTCCATTGTATATATGTACAACATCTTCTTTATCCTTAAATGGATTAATACATTTAAAAATTTTAATAATAATTTCCCCTCAAAACTTGGAAGGCAGTGTTCCATTTGTCCAGAATCTAGTGCTGCAAATGAGAAAGCCACTGTGAAAGCCATTGTTTTTCTTAAGATAACATGCATTACTTCTGGAGTTTTCAAGCTCTTCTTAGTGGCTTAATGTTTCAAAACAGCATGGCTAGCTAGTGCCCTTCTTTCCTTGTTTTTACCACTCACTGTTCTCTCCTAATCAAAATATCTGTGCCCTCAGCTCAGGGAAATAATTCTGCATTACTTTTTATTATTTCTGCCTATTTTCTCTGTTCTAGCTTTTCAGAATTTTAATATTTCAGATATTGACCCTCTTCAATTGATTCTCTCATCTTTTTTCTATTTGTCTTTTTATTCAACTTCCTAAAGTATTTCTTCATATTTATCTTCCATCTCTTCTTAGAGATGGAAAAAAGTTCTTTTTGAATTTTATTTTGGCAATGTCATTCTTAATTTCTAAGTGCTTTCTTTTTCCCTAACCATTACTTTTTCATGAGATCCTGTTCTTGGTTAATGAATATATCTTCTAGAGTCTCTACAGATACTAATTCAAGGTGTGTGGGTTTTTTTTTAAGTTCTCTTTGCCCCCTCCCTCCAAATTAATCTATTTTTTTCCAGCATAATTTTTTCTGTTTCTTTGGTCTGTCTCTTTCATGCTGGATGATTTCTTCAAATGCATGATGGTCTCTGTTTTTCCTTCATGTGCAAAGATGAAATAGTAAGAAAGCTGAGAGAGAGTTCTCTGTGCATTCTGGTGGCCTTGTTAGCTTAGGGTAACAAGCAGGGAACCAGCTGGTGATCTACAAGTGTGACTCCTACATGCCAGATGGGATGTTCTTGGCTCAGGGCCAGTTTCTTTAGAGAGAGTCCTCCAGTGTGTTTTCTTTTTTTATGGTAAAAAGTGAGATTTATTGAGTACACTGCAAGGGAGCAGTGGGAGAGACTAAGAGGGGATCTGCTCTCAGGGGAGCTCTCAGAGGAGATAAACTGGGCTTCTTTAATGGCCCATTCTGGTCATGCTTGGGTTAATGTTCCATCCATATGGTGGTTAGGGCTGGGCATGTTGCTGTTCAATCTTCCTGGAATGCTGACTACTTCTGACTGCTGGTAATTTTCCATTAGAGAAGGGTGTGATTGTCTTGTCTTGAAAGGACCTCCCTAGCCTAAGATGGCTGTTCTATTGTTACATTCCACATTTCTCCCCTGAGAGATTGGCAAAGTCAGATCATTGACATCTCATGAGGACATCACTTTGGGCTCCCTTCTGTTGAGAAGGGGTGGTGTGGGATTCCAGTTTGTTAATCAACAATAGAACTATGGGAGTGTGTGAATAGAAATTTTAGGAGGCCTGGACAAGAGTATATTGGTTCCAGAGGTTGGAATCCTTGTTTTGTCATCATTCATAGCTTGATAAAATAAAGTCAGTTTTGTAGCAATTCATTTAAAGTAGCTGGAGATGTTGGTAGACCTGGGTGGACTGTCCTCAAGGGAGAATGGAAAGGGGAAAGGGTTCTCACTGCATGCCTGGAATCAGCCAGGAATCGTTGCCGCTGCTGACTGCACCAGGCGTGGAAGCGAGCAGTCCCAAGGTTAGGGCCAAAGGACACAGCCACCTGAACAGTCAGGGATGGTCGATCGGGGTTCAACCAGGTTTCAGGTCTGCCAAAAGTCGCCTCTGCTAGGGTGTACAATCCCCATCTCCAGGGACCTCAGACCATCAGCAGTGTTGAAGATGAGGAAAGATCATTTCCACAATGTACGTTAGGGTGACAGTGAGTTGAGTCCCATACCAGAGGCCTTCGGGTCCCTCTGAGGAGTAGCCTCGATCAGAGACCTTTAATTGCCCTGAGTCTGTAGGCCAATTGATACCAAAACTCAGCTTCTCTGTGCATCGGTACAGAATCGAATCTCAGAGATAGAAAGAGAAAAAGAATAGCTTTGGGTGAAGTGAAAAAGAATAGCTTTATTACTCTGCCAGACAAAGGGGGACACAGTGGGCTCCTGCCTCAAAAAACTATGTGTCCCAACTTGGAGAAGATAGTGAGAAGTTTTATAGTAATTGTCCAAAGAGGGCAAAATTGGCTTGTGGACATTCTTCTGATGGGTTGGTGGTGAGGTAAGAAGGAGTCAGAATCATCAACCTTCAGGTCTGGGGTCTACATGCTTGTGGGCACCATACCATCACTAATTGTTAACTTCTCCCACCTGGAGGGGTTTCAGTATCTGCAAAACAGCTCAAAGGTATTGTTGTGTGTATCCTTTGATGGGAAACCAGGACCTTGCCCCAAGGCTGCATTACTGTTTCTCTTGACTGCTTCTCCCTGGTCTCGCATTCCCCTCCCTTCCCTGATTAACAACTGCTTGAATCTGCCCCATGGAACTCAGGGAAGGTCATGGAGGCTGAATGAGGGCTGTTCCCTGTAATCCAAGAAATGGCGGGGGGAAGCACAGAGGGGCTTTGTGCTCTGTGTTGGAAGACGGATCAGAAAAGGAAGAGAGAGGAGAGAGATGCCTCCCATGTGCCACCAAAATGCCCTGGAGTGTGGCAATGGGGCTGGCAACGTAAGTGGTAAAAGCATTTGCTGAGTCAGAAGGAAGGGTAGAAAGCGAAATTGATCAGATACACTGCAAAAGAGAAGTGGGTGAGACAAAAGCAGGGGTCTGCCCCTCTGGTGTATTTCTTCTCCCCTGAAGGACAGACTCCTGGGTGTGTGTATACAGTCTGGGGGTGGGAAAAGGAGGATCAGTTCCTGTAAACAAAGATGTTCACCCACTGAAGCTTCACCCTCCCCTCCGCACCCCTGCTCCTCCTCTGCTCCCCGTGAGCTCAGCGTTGACACCTCAGCTCTGAAAAGAGATGATGCCAGGAGGTGGCACTCTTAACAGCTGACCATCCTCATGCAGATTGTCTCCGCTCCATGAAAAATCAAGTCTCTACTTAAAGTAGCTTCTGTTGACGGTATAATGACTTTTATCAAAAGAAAAAAATAGATTCTATTCTGCCCCCTCTCCATCTCATTTTCTTCTCTTTATCCTGTTCCTCCTCCTCCTCGTCCTCCTCCTCATTCCCTCTTTCTTCTCTGAGCCATAAGCTGGCCAAGAGCAACCGTTGGCACTTGCTTCATTCCCTCTCGGGCCTTCAGAGATTGTTAAAAATAATAAACTCCCAGCTATGCTGAGTGTGGCACTTGTGTGCTCACAATCCATCAGGTGGCATCATTTAACACGGCAACAGCTTCATCATAATTACCAAAACCAAGGATTTTATTATACATCGAGTGTGCTCCTGCCATATGGTTCTGAAAGACAAGACATTTCTCAGAAGAAAGACTAGCTCAGGAAATGTGACTGTTTAAAATTCCCCCACAGTATTATAGCTCTTTGAAGTTCCTTTGCTTCTTAACATGAGCTTCTGGCAACTTACTTCTCCTACTTGAGGATACATTTGGAATGCAATCCTTTATGTTCAGAACATTTCAACCTGCTCTCTCCAGTCTCTGGGCAGGCCTGTGACTTGGGGTCTGGGCCACGCTCTGACATTAGTTCATTGCACAACCCAGCTTCTGAAATCTCCTTGCCATTCCTTCTCTGCTTTTTGTCTAAATGTCAACATCTCAGGGAAGCTCCTGGCAGCTCTCAGACAATAAAGAATCTGCCTGCTATGCAGGAGACCCAGGTTCAATCCTTGAGTCAGGAAGATCCCCTGGAGAAGGGAATAGCTACCCACTCCAGTGTTCTTACATGGAGAATCCCATGGACAGAGGAGCCTGGCAGGCTACAGCTGGGTCGCAGAGTTAGACACCACTAAGCAACTAACACTTTCCCTTTCAGGGCAACTCAGTGCTCAATACCTCCCTTAGAAAAAGCCTCATTGGCTTAAGTTCCTGGTCCCATAATGTCACAGCACACCAAGTTTCCCAAAGCTTCAGAAAAGATGCTCCCACCAGGAGACCTCTGGAAAGCTGGCAACTTGAGAAACCTGAAACCCTGAAACCTGAGATTATGTTAGATTAGATTTTGTTCAAAGATTTAATGTAATTCTATTCAGTATGTATAAAAGTCAGAATGGACCAACAGCTCAACATGCAAAGACTCTAGCTGAAATATCTGAGGGGCTTGGAGCCTAGGCAGAAAGCTTGAGCTCAGGAATACAGAAGTCTCTTTGAAAACTTTGGGCTTCCCAAGTGGTTCAGTGGTAAAGAATCCACCTACCAGTACAGGAGACATGGCTTCAATCCCTGGGTCTGGAAGATCACCTGGAAGAGGAAATGGCAACCCACTCCAGCATTCTTGCCTGTCCATGGAGAATCCCATGGACAGAGGAGCTTGGCGGGCTACAGTCCATGGGGGTGCAGAGAGTTGGACATGACTGAGCCACTGAGCATACATGCACACTTTGAAAATATTGAGAAGGCAGTGCTAAATGGTGACCAAAGAAACAAGCAAACACATGCACTGGTCTCCCTTGTGAAGAGTCTACCATGTCCCAAGCACTGCTGGGGGTCCAGGAGCAAACAGGAAGATGAAGCTGCTGCTCTTAAAGACCTTGTATTCCAATAGAGAGAGGTTAGGAACAGAAAGGAAGGAAAGAAGGGAAGGGAAATATCAGCTGGTGATAAAAGAAGCAGAATGGATTCTTGGAATGGCCGAGAGCTTTCTGTTTGGACTTATCCCTGGATCTGTGTCAAGCAGTAGGCTGCTGTAGGTGAACTGAACACAGGTTTTCTGAAGTAACCTCTTTAAGGGACTCAGCCACAATAAACAGAGATGCAGGCTGGTGCTGCAGAACACCAGGGGGTGTCACAGGCAACAATGTGAACAGCACCCCCTGGAGTTGTGACAGGTACCAAATGCTCCCTAACTCAAGTGATGCGTTGTAGGAATAGCATCTCAGGTCTAGGTGGAGCCAGAAATACTAGTGGATTCTTTGTTTCTCTAAAAAGGTAAAAGAGGGACTTCCATGATGGCCCAGTGGTGAAAAGTCCACCTTTCAATACAGGGGACGTGGGTTCGATCCCTGGTCAGGGAACTAAGATTTCCACATGACTCAGGGTAGCTAAGTCTGTGCTGCGTGGCAAGCATTGAGCCTGTGTGCTCTACAGCTCATGCTCACACAACTAGAGAAGCCTGTGCACAGCAACGAAGACCCAGTGCAACCAAAATAAAAGTGTGCACCATTTTTCTACAAAGGCACAAGGAAAGACCCTTCATTATCATCTGGCCCAGAATGCCAGCTCCTCCTGAGGCTGTCGTCGGAGGACCACTTCCAGGGTTGGCTCTAAGCAGATGCCTTGTACTCCCTGGGCAGAGTAAATGAAGGGAAAAAGCTGGATACGGTTTCCTCCTCCTTCTATAATTCCCCAGCACCATCCTCCAGAGCTTTCATCAAAACTTCATAATGATATCCTCCATGAGTGCAGTTTTAAAATGTTTGGTTCTGGTGGGCGTTGGGGAAATACAATTAAAAACAAATCTCCTCCCAACCCAGAAAACCTCTCCACCAAGGTAGCAAAGAAAGGAAACAATTTTATTATTGAATAAGCATGAAACTAGAATGTGATACGCCTCTCAGGCAATCCACTAGGAGATGGCAAAGGCAGAAAGGCATCTCCTGCTTTTATACAGCAGAGAAGATACAACCAATTACAGAGATGGTCTCAAGGTAAACCATGACTAACCCGCAAGTAAGAAGTCTTGGAAGAACCGTTGGTCACACATAATTCATCTTAATTTAAGACGCATTCACTTGGTAGTTGGGATAACCACTCGTGTTAGTTAACTGGCTTCATCCAAAGGAAAAATCAACTTCTTGTACCTTTAGGACTGGAGGCAGTTTTGCAGCTTAGAGGCTCCAGTCCTCCCAGAGAAACAGGCAGATAAAGGCTCCATCTTTCTCAAGGCTGATGATTCAAAGAGATGGTTCCGGGTCCTTGAGAAAGACACTCCTGGTCAAAAAGCTGGCAAGAGGCTTATTTAGCTTTTAAAAAGATTTGCATGCATTTCAAAGAGACAGAGGAATAACTGACAATTACACGTTGATGAAGTCAGTGCCCTAAGAAAAGAGAAGGGGGAAGTCTCCTCCTGTTTTCAACAGAAAGGAGTAAGCCTCTTATTTTTCATTTGTATTTGCCTTTACAAGCACAGAAGGAAGCAGTTGGCAAAACTTTGGTTTAAAATGGTTCTTTTATGTCTCTATATGTGGAATCTTAAAAAAAAAAAAATGTACAAAGCAATTTATCCACAAAACAGAAACAGAATTATAGATGTAACAAATAAACATATGGTTAAGGAGGGGGCATTAAGGGAGGGAGGATAAACTGGAAGATTGGGATTGACATATACACAGTACTATATATAAAATAGATAACTAATAGAGACTTACTGTATAGCACAGGGAACTCTACTCATCACTCTCCAATGGGGCTTCCCTGGCAGAACAATAGCTAAAACTTTGCCTTCCAATGCAGGGGGTGTGGGTTAGATCCCTGGTCAGGGAGCTGAGATCCCACATGCCTCATAGCCCCCAAAAAAATCAAAAAATATAAAACAGAAGCAATGTTGTATTACATTCAAAAAAAGACTCTTAAAACATGCTTTTAAAAAAAAGAGGCAGACGCCGCCACCCCGGAGCCTTCCTTGCCGTCTAGCCATGGTCAACCCCACAGTCTTCGCTATCGACAGCGAGCCCTTGGGCCACGTCTCTTTTGAGCTGTTCGCAGACAAAATTCCAAAGACAGCAGAAAACTTTCATGCTCTGAGCACTGGGGAGAAAGGATTTGGTTATAAAGGTTCCTGCTTTCACAGAATAATTCCGGGATTTATGTGCCAGGGTGGTGACTTCACACGCCATAATGGTACTGGTGGCAAGTCCATCTATGGCGAGAAATTTGATGATGAGAATTTCATCCTGAAGCATACAGGTCCTGGGATCTTGTCCATGGCAAATGCTGGCCCCAGCACAAATGGTTCCCAGTTTTTCATCTGCCCTGCCAAGACTGAGTGGTTGGATGGCAAGTATGTGGTCTTTGGCAAGGTGAAAGAGGGCATGAATATTGTGGAAGCCATGGAGCGCTTTGGGTCCAGGAATGGCAAGACCAGCAAGAAGATCACCATTGCTGACTGTGGACAAATCTAATAAATTTGACTTGTGTTTTACTTAACCACCAGACCATTCCTTCTGTAGCCCAGGAGAGCACCCCTTCACCCCCATCTGCTCGAAATATCCCATAATCTTTGTGCTCTTGCTACAGTTCTTTGGGTTCCATATTTTCCTTATCCCCCTCCAAGTTTAGCTGGATTGCAAAGTTAAATTTATGATTATGAAATAAAAACTAAACAATTATCTGTCAAAAAAAAAAGAAAAAGAAAAAATATTCTGTACTGGCCTATACGGAAAAAGAAGCTAAGAGTGGATATATCTATGTGTATAACTGATTCACTTTGTTGAAAACCTGAAACTAACATAACATTATAAATCATTATACCCTGACAACATTTTTCAAATGATTCTTTTAAGACTAAATTATGAAATGCTTCTAAGGGGGGGAAATCTTAATTTCTTAAAGAAGAATCTCAAGGGGAAAGGAAAGCCACACTCTTGGTGGTGTTAAGTCACTTTATGCAGAACGGTTTGCGCATTTTTAAGCAACTTCGAAAGTCGGTGATGGCACAACAGCAGTTGCCATGGCAGCAAAAGTTGGTGTTATTCTCATCTACTTGATGATGAATCGTCTGGAGCTGCTTCTCAGTACAGGAAGCCATGTTCTGTGTGTGGAGTTGTTAGTTTTTGCACCATCTGATGGGCAGGAATAGGCTGAGCGGACAGTATGGAAGTCAGGGTGGAAACTGGAGCAGACATAGCATAAGATCTGAGCAGCCCTGAGTCAGAAATGAGAGAAGCCTTGGAAAGCAGAAGGCCTTGGTTTCCGTCTCTCCAACCAGCCCTTGCTAAGGACTGGACTTGGGTTGGGATGGGGAGAGTGGTGGCTACACAGAAATGTGGTAATTGTGTTAGGGGTACCACTGACTGAAACTGCCCGCCCCAGCCAGGTGCCATAGTAACCGCTTGCACCAGTTATCTTACAACAGGAGGTCCTGGTAACGAATGAGGAATTGACAAGCTACCACCAACCAGAAGACTTTGGGAAAGAACAAAAGGAGAAAGGAGATACCAGTCCAAATGTCCTCCTAGAATCCTCGCTGAGGAGGAGCCATTACGGCTGAGCGATGCATGTGCCACCAGGAAGGACCCTGAGTTGGCAAGACTGGCCAGAGACAACCCAGAAACTCACCCCATCACCATAAAACCCGAGACTTCGAGCCACATGGCAGAGCAGTCCTCCTGAGTTCCCGCACCTGCTGCTCTCCACCCGGGCGCCCCTTCCCAGTAAAGTCTCTTACTTTGTCAGCAAGTGTCAACAATTCCAAGTCCTTGGACAATTCATTTCTGAATGAAAGGCAAGAGCTCACTCTAGGACCCTGGAAGGGGTCTCCCTTTCTGCAACAATCATTCCAATCCCTCCAATGACTCAGTATTGTGCCCATTTCCCCTGAGGACATGAGGGTTTATGAAGGCGAAAGAGACAGGTCCAAGGTCACAGAATTGGTGGCTGAGTGAGGAACAGAATCCAGGCTCTTGCTCTCATAATGGAAGGAGCTGGCATACTGATGTGAGAGGAAATTCAGAGAAGAAACTTGTTTCCCTGGAGGAGGGAGTGGCTGATCTCAAAGTTAGGAGAAAGAATAGAATCAATATTGTTGGTGATTTTAGGTTCACACTACCTAGAGAGAGAAAGAGATGGATGAAAAACAGGGAGAAAGCCAATGGCATATGTGGGTGCTTCACAAGGATGGGGACTTTGTTGCTTTCATTTATTACTGGCCTTAGAGGAGGGCTGGGCACACAGAAGATCTTCAATAAAAAATGGCTGAATGAACACTAAAGGAATTCTTGCAACAACTGAAGGCTGAAGGAAGAACACGATAGGAGTTTAACCATGTGGATTTAGGGTCTCAGTAAAGACTAAAACATCACATAATAAGAGCTGTGAAGGACTGCCCAAGATTTATCCAAATAGATCATCTTCATGCAAGCTTTGGGAGGAATCCAAGCTAAGATACTTAAGGTCTGATGCATTTATGAAATTAAGCTTGCATTATAAGTCACTTCTATGTTCTTTCCTTTTATTCATAAGAATCTGACTGATGAATGGTTACAACACCAAAACTCAGTATCTTGGGACTTGCCACGTGCTCCAGTGGCTAAGACTCTGAGCTCCCAATGCAGAGGGCTTGGGTTTGATCCCTGGTCAGAGAACTAGATCCCATGTGCTGCAACTAAGAATTCGCATGCCGCAACTGAAAGATCTCATGTGCCACAACTAAGACCTGGCACAGCCAAATAAATAATTAATATTTAAAACCTCAATATCTTCCCAAACTCCTCCCCAGCCCTCGGGCAAGGTGCTGCCATCCACTTTGCGGCTCTATCATTGTTTACCCCGACTTGCCTCTGCAGAGGGACGTTCTCAGTATCATTACATAGAGTGATGATCCTGAAGCCAGGGAAATTAGTGCTAGTTTATTGTTGGCAGATAGTTTTCTGTGGGACTTTGACATTTCTGGCTGTCTTACAAGCTAAGACCTCTCTGCTTGTTCCAGACGATTGTTTTTCAATGATGTCTACAAAGTGAACAGCTTTAGAAGATAGAGATTGTGCTTCTGTCTGGAGCAAAGGGCAGGCATGTTTACTGACCATTAAAAGATGCTCAGGTTCCCTAAGTTCAGGGTTCCTGTCCATAAATGCAGGTGTTCCTTGCTGTTACCTTGAACTTTTTACATCATCCTGTGGAAGCAAAAAAAAAACCCAAAACCAAACAAACAAAAGCCCCCGCTATCTGTTAATACCATGAGTCCCCAAGTCCTTTCTCTGACCCAGGAGATTTGTGTCTTCTGCCACCATCTGTAGAACTCTGACAGGATATCGTAGTAGCTTGCAAGATTTTACTATGAATTTGTGCTTGCTTTAAATGAATACAACAGATTTGATTTATATATATATATATATACTTTTTTTTTTATTCACAGGATATTGCTGATTAGGAAATAATTTGTTTTTAAAGTGATTCTTTGTGGAAATTCCCTGGTGGTCCAGGGGTTAGGACTCAGCATTTTTCATTGCCTGGGTGAGGGATCAGTCCCTGGTCATGACACTAAGATCCCACAAGCTGTATGGCATGAGCAAAAAACTTTTTAAGTAAATAGATTCTTGGTGCTTTCAAAGTCACAATGTTAATGGCTTTTTGAACATTCCCATTATAAAATAAAGATTTTAAGAAATCTAAATTTAGCTTTATAGATGTCTGTGTTTACTGGATTCTTTTTGTACCTAAATTAAAGGCATGTGAACACATACTTCAGTTAGTGAATAAAATGCATGGACATTTGTTTTATCAAGTCTTTAGGGGACATGAACAAAGATGTTTAGTATGTCTGTGCATGCTCTTTGCTCAGTCATGTCTGACTCTTTTTGACTACCAAGGACTGTAGCCTGCCAGGCTCCTCTGTCCATGGAGTTTATCAGACAAGAATGCTGGAGTGTGTTGCCATTTCCCTCTTCACGGAATCTTCCTTACCCAGGGATCCAACCAGCATCTCCTGCATTAACAGGCAGATTCTTTACCTTCTGAGCCACCAAGGAAGCCCCAGTGTTTAATACAGTGTTGTTTCAAGTGACCAAGGATTGGAGGGCAGCAAGGTGTCCATCCCTGGCAGAATTAAAAGGTGGTAGGGGCAGATGAACATCACGGAATGTTCTATATCAGTTACAATCAAAAGATCAGTGGTTCATATAACTACATAAATAGATCTTAGAAACATAGTGCTGAGTGAAAATAAGCAAGAAACAATGGGATTTATAACATAACACCAATAACAACACTTAAAAATACATATCTACTGGGACTTCCTTGGTGGTCCAGTAGTTAAGAATCTGCCTTCCAATGCAGGGGACGCAGGTTCAATCCCTGGTTGGGGAACTAAGACTCCATATTCCATGCAGCAGCTAGAGAAGCCCTCAAGAGATCTCTCAAGTTGCAACTAAGACCCAAAACAGCCAAATACATAAATATTTTAAAAATTGTTCTGTATCTGGTTTAAAAAAGCATATCTACCAAACAGCACACATTTACAGGAACACATACATATAAACCAATACACATTAAATATATTAGAATGGTCTCCTGTGGGGAAGAAGGTAATGAGAGAGGAGAATGGGGATAAAAAGGGAGTAAAAGGAAAAAAAGACTATTTTATAATAATTTTCCCATTTCTTTTTCCTTTATGTGTACTTCGTATTTAAATTGTGCTTTTCCCCCTTCTAAATCAGGAAAAAAGCTTCCCACCCACACTATTCTAGGGAGAGAGATGAATATTCACCATCTAACTTTTGAAATTGACATTTATTTTGTGATTCAAGAAGAAAAGGTGGTGGGAATAAATAACCGGGGAATTTAATCCATAAAACTGGGAAAACAGGTTTTATTAATAAAATCTGAACTGGGTACATTCATCAGTTGGGGGGATTTATTTAGTTGATGATCTTAATTTGGATGGGGGGAGATTATCATTAGTAACTTTGCTCACTTTTATGGGAATTAAGTTTTTTTTTCGTGTACTGTGGGTATACCTTCACCACTGGATGCAAAACCTGTTGCTCAGACATGATACTTGTGTTTGGTGGTGACTTTTGCATGCCAGTAGCAAAGGAACCCGAGTTTCCCTGGTGGCTCAGACCATAAAGAATCCACCTGCAATGCAGGAGACCTGGGTTTGAGCCCCAGATCGGGAAGATCTCCTGGAGAAGGGAATGGCAACCCACTCCAGCATTCTTGCCTGGAGAATCCCGTGGACAGAGGAGCCTGGTGAGCTACAGTCCATAGGGTCACTAAGAGTTGGACATGACTGAGAGACTAACACTTTCACAGTGATGGAACCCATGGAGCAATCCTACAGAACGATGAGCTCCAATACTGTTTTCTGCTTCTCCTGGGATTGACCCTACGATTTCAGCAGCCTCTGTGGCTTTTCTGAGCTGGTTCTAAGACAAGATTGTGAGCAGCACCTGGGTTCAGCTGAGCCTCCTGAAGAGGTGAGGCCTCTAGCTCAGATGGGTTTGGGGAGAGATCTCGAGCTGGCCTATGACTCAGGGCTCCCTGTGGTCTCTTTCTGTCAGGCCCTCAGAATTGGGCATCCCATTCTCGCTCTCTGGTGAGAGGTCAGTAGTCCAGAGTGAGGCAGGGAATTCACCATGCGACAGCTGGAACCCGGGACCATTTGCTGCAATGCTTGTAAACACAAAGAAACTATATTGGACTAAAAATAACTGTGTGCATGAGCAATTGGGGCAGACTCTGGACCTAAAGATACAAAGAGACCAAAAGACCCAACTGCCACTTTTGAAGCATGTATAAAGTCACTTCAGCTGTGTCTGACTCTTTGTGACACCATGGACTGTAGCCCACCAGACTCCTCTGTCTATAGGATTCTCCAGGCAAGAATACTAGAGTGGATTGCCATGCCCACCTCCAGGGGATCTTTAAGACCCAGGGATTGAAGAGCCTGGAGAAAAAGCAGGGTGAGCAAAGCACCTAAGCCACCCCTTTGGCCCAACCTCTGGACCCACCCTTACCCTCACCCCGTAAAAGGAACATCCTTACCAGCCCCTCAGGGAGCAAGCAAAGGAACCTACTATTTGTTCTCACTCCCTTCTGCTGCAGCAGGGACCCCAGCAAAGTCTCCTCTCCTGAATGTTTTGTCTGACCTCTATCAATCTCTACTGATTGGGGAAGGCCAAGAACCCTGGTGGGCAATGACCACAGGGCTTGCTGAGACCTCCTGTGGCATCTCTGGACAGCGCTGCAAGGCCGCACCATCAGACCTGCTGCTAGAAGGCTCAGGGGGCCTTTCAGCAAGAGGATGCCCTTCCAGACGAGATGCACTTACTTCTCAGACTTGCAGTGGTGGTTGCCCTAATGCACCACTTCCTCCAACTAGCAGCTGAGTGTCTCTGGGTAAGCACTCCCTCGACTTACAGAGTCAGTACATTTCAGGAGCTGCAAAGATGCATACGGCAAGTGAGTGTGCAAGGTCTGAAGTGCTAGTTCAGTTACCTATTGAGGTGTAACTCCCCAAAACTTAGTGGCTTCAAACAACAACCATTTTTATTTGCTTGAGGTTCTGAGGATCAAGAATTCAGACAGAGCACAAGTCCTTCTGCTCAAGGACCATCCTGGCATGGGTGACTGGGCTGAACAGGAAGGTCCTAAAAGGCCTCACTCACCTGTCCAGGTGGTTTGTCTCTCTCTCCATGTGTTGGTTTCTTCATCTGATCTCTCTCCAGAGGATGGCTTGGACTTCCATATGGCACTGCAACTGGGTAAGAAAAAGCAGGAGACAAAAGCATTTACTTATTAAGCCTCTGTTTGCATCACGCTTGCTGGTGTCCCATTGGCTAAAGCAAGTCATGGAACCAAGCTCAGAATCAATGTGGGAAGAGACCACACCAGGATATGAGTGCAGTAAGTCCCGTACATAGGAACCTTCAAGTTGCAGGCTTTCAAGGATGCAAACGCACCCGGAGAAAGGACAAAGAGAGACAAGAGGAAGAAGAAGTAGCTGAAGAACTGAAGAGATTCACGACACAGGAAATGGCAAGGGGATTTTCTTTATTTGAGGAGGCACTATTAGCTTTTGAGACACAAGACCCAAATGTGGAATGGTATATGAAGGTTGCAGTAGCTGTTCAGAATGCAATTCAGCACTACCATGTCATCTATGATGAGAAAAAAAAAAGAGCTACGACCTAGACATCACTGAATCATTTTTTCAAGAGGGTAGACAGAATTGTCTCCAATAAGGAACCAGAACCTGTGCCATCAACATCAGTCATGAGTGACACCTCAACTTGTCCTCTGTCGCCTATTGCTGATGACCCTTCAGCTCTACCAACTCCTACCTCCATCAGTAACTCTTCTTGTCTGTTCACTCGATGCCATCCCATGTGCCAGCTGTTATACTATGCTACTTTACTTTTCAAGGATGTACTGTAAGATTAAAAATGTTTTCTTTATTTTCTGTGCTTGATTTTTATGTATTATTTATGTGAAAAATGCAAGGAAATCAAACCAGTCAACCCTAAAGAAAATAATCCCTGAATATTCATTGGAAGGACTGATGCTAAAGCTGAAACACCAATACTTTGACTATCTGGTATGAAAAGCCAACTCATTGGAGAAGACCTTGATGCTAGGAAAGATTGAAGGCAAAAGGAGACGGGAGTAAGAGAGGGTGAGATGGTTGGATGGCATCACTGACTCAACGGACCTGAGTTTGCACAAACTCCAAGAGATACTGGAGGACAGAGGAGCCTGGCATGCTGGAGTCCATGGGGTTGCAGTCAGACATGACTTAGTGACTGAACAATATGTGAAAGATATTATAAACCTATTATAATACAGTACTACATAGCCAAATGTGTTAGTTGGGCACCCAGATTAACTTTGTTGGACTTAGGAACTAATTGGACTTATGAACACGCTCTAGGGCTGGAAACTCTTTGATATTTAGGGGACTTACTATACTAGGAGGCATAGATCTTTGGCAGTCACCAAAGCACCAGTCTACCACAAGGTCTAATCACAGCTCTTACAGCCAGGCAGGACAGCCTACGGGTACAAGCAGAGGGAACTGTTTGTCATTTTAGAAAAGTCTAGAGTTCTATCAGCTGCTAAAGAGCTCAGCCAGGTTGTGGCATGTGGCTCCAGAGTAACCAGCAGTAAGCCCTCTCTAGCCAATAAGAAACCTCTAGAACTGTGAGTGAATGAAGTTGTCCTGAACAAGCCCCAAAAGGAACTCAATCACCAGTTCCATGAGTCTGGGATGGGATCTAGGCAGGAGAGTAGGAAATGGGAGGATGAATATACCAGCTTCCTGGCCCCTTCAGGAGAGCTCCATGTCACCTCCCAGAAGTCCCTGGCAAGACTGAGCTCTGGTTGCCACAATGTCATCTGTTCATTTAATAGTTCCCATCCCTTCCTTGTTTTGCTTCTCCACTTATCTATCAGGGTTTCCACCCAAATAAGCCACTGATGCTCAAACTGGGCCTCAGGATCTGCTTCTGGGGAATTTCAGGTTAAGACATTGAGGGTTGTGGACCACTGTGTGATCTCAAGTCATTTCCAACTGGAAAAGTCTATGATGTGATCAGTGATGTGGAGGTATGGACTTGGTATCAGACAGGCATGGGCATGAGCCCCCGCACCCCTGCTCACCAATTCTGTATAGAGAGCTTCCCTTCTCCAAGATGGCCACCAACAAGGCTTCTCATCCCTGTGTCCACATGCCATTCCTCTCATCAAGAGATGAAGTCTGTTTCTCCTCTCCTTGATTCTAGGCTGGCCCCATGCCTTGCTTTGACCTGGAGGGAGAAAAAAGTGATATTCCAGGACCTCTGAGCCCAGACCTTAAAAAGCCTGTAGCTTCTACTCTTTTGCCCTTTTGGAAGCTACCTGTCATGTAAAAAGCCCTGCCACCCCGCTCGAAAAACTGGCATGGAGAAAGAGGGGCCCAGCCAGTTCCCAGTTATTTCCAGGGGGTGGGTACTGGGAGCTTCTGAGATGTCCAGTTGAAAATGTCAAAAGGACAGTTAAGATATAATTAACACTTCTGTATTTCTCTGAAGAAGAACCAGGGCCATGCCTGGCACTTTGGCTTGGGCAAAAAGCTGCGTTGTGCCATCGGAAGAGCTCACAATTGTAAACGGGCAAGGCTGTACGTGTGTACGGGTACGCGCGCGTGTGTGGTGTGTGGGCTGAGTGTTTGAAACAGGCTGTGCATTTTCCCGTGCCCTCACAGGCTCCCTCCTACAGACCAGGCCTCAGCCACACCTGCCCCCGCGATGCCCAGACTGCGAAGCCATCAAGCCTCCAGCATCGCCAGGACCTCCCTCTGCCAGCAGCTAATGTAACACTTGAGCCCGGCGCGGGAAGCCTTTGGAACCATCCCAGGGTGCTAGCTTCTCCTCTAATGCGATCGTGGCTCTCCTGGAGGATGCCCTTCCCCGAGTCCCATGGAGGGGTCACTGCTCAACCTTGCACATATACCCCCTACCTCAAGGTCTGGAGCTTAGGTCACTATGCTCCGTGGCTTAGCATCCTCTGCTTCATCACACCACCGGGCCCAGGACAGATAACCCGAAGCGGTGAGCCTAAGCCAATCACAGAGTTTCTGGTCTCTTGCTAGTGATTGGTATAGGAGTGAGCATGTGACTCAATTCTGGCCAATGAGATATGAGGGCAGGTCTGCTCAGGAGGGTCTGGGAAAGGATTCTTTGCTCCTTCTGCAAAGGAGACCCTGAAAGCTTTGGCTTATCTTTACTAATAACGGCTGGTGGGCCTGGCTGATTTGTGGAGCTTCTTGCTGCCAGCATCTTGGAATTATGAGGGACAACAATGACTAGAGGAAGCTGAGGCAGAGAGCCAGGAGGAAGCTTGATAATATGATTATATTACTGAGTCCTATTAACCTGGAAGTGAAAGACCTTACCTGCCTCCTGAGAAACCTGTACTCGGGTCAAGAAGCAACACTTAAAACCAGACATGGAACAATGCTAAGTCACTTCAGTGTCCGACTCTTTGTAGCCCTATGGACTCAGAGCCCACCAGGCTCCTCTGTCCATGGGATTCTCCAGGTAAGGATACTGGAGTGGGTTGCCATGCCATTCTCCCAACCCAGGGATGGAACTGGTCTCTTATGTCTCCTGCATTGGCAGGCAAGTTTTTTACCACTGGCATCACCAATCAGTTCCGTTCAATTCTGTCACAAGTCGTGTCCGACTCTTTGCGACCCCATGGACTGCAGCACACCAGGCTTCACTGTCCATCACCAACTCCCAAAACTTGCTCAAATTCATGTCCATCGAGTCGGTGATGTCATACAACCATCTCATCCTCTGTTGTCACCTTCGCCCACCTTCAATGTTTCCCAGCATCGGGGTCTTTTCCAATGAGTCAGTTCTTCTCATCAGGTGACCAAAGTATTGTAGTTTCAGCTCCAGCATCAGTCCTTCCAATGAATATTTAGGACTGATTTCCTTTAGGATTTACTGTATGGATCTCCTTGCAGTCCAAGGGACTCTCAAGGGTCTTCTCCAACACAACAGTTCAAAAGCATCAATTCTTCTGTGCTCAGCTTTCTTTATAGTCCAACTCTCACATCCATATATGACCTACTAGAAAAAATATAGCTTTGACTAGATGGACTTTTGTTGGCAAAGTAATGTCTCCACTTTTTAATATGCTGTCTAGGTTGATCATAGCTTTTCTTCCAAATAGTAATTTCACGGCTGCAGTCACCATCTGCAGTGATTTTGGAGCCCAAAAAATATTCTCTCACTGTTTCCATTATTTCCCCATCTATTTGCCACAATGGACTGGTTCAAATTGGGAAAGAAGTACATCAAGGGTGTATATTGTTACCCTGCTTATTTAACTTTTGCCAGCACAAATATCAACAACTTCAGATATGCAGATAATACCACTCTAAGGGCAGAGAGCAAAGAGGAACTAAAGAGCCTTTGATGAGGGTGAAAGAGGAGAGTGAAAAGGCTGGCTTATAACTCAACATTCAAAAAACTAAGACCATGGCATCCAGTCCCATCACTTCATGGCAAATAGATGGGGAACTAGTGGAAGTGGTGACAGATTTTCCTTGTTAGGCTCTTGAATCACCGCAGATGGTGACTTCAACCATGAAATTAGAAAACACTTGCTCCTTGGAAGGAAAGCTATGACAAACCTAGGCAACATATTAAATAGCAAAGCTATCACTTTGTTGACAAAGGTGTGTACAGCAAAGCTATGGTTTTCCAGCAGTCATGTATGGATGTGACAGTTGTACCATAAAGGAAGGCTGAGCGTTGAAGAATTGACGCTTTTGAACTGGAGAACTGGAGAAGACTCTTGAGAGTCCCTTGAACTGCACGGAGATCCAACCAGTCAATCCTGAAGGAAATCAACCCTGAGTATTCATTGGAAGGACTAATGCTGAAGCTGAAACTCCAATACTTTGGCCACCTGATGCAAGGAGCCAACTCACTGCTAAAGACCCTGATACTGGGAAAGACTGAGGGCAGGAGGAGAAGGAGCAACAGAGAATGAGATGGTTGTATGGCATCAGTGGCTCAATGGACATGAGTTTGAGCAAACTCCGGGAGATGGTGAAGGACGAGGAAGCCTGGCATGCTGCAGTCCATAGGGCTGAAAAGAGTAAGACAAGACTTAGCAAGTGAACAATGAAAAACAACATTAACCTGAAAGCTCTTTTACTTCTGGATGTATAACACGAGGGTGTGCTGTTTGTTTGTTACCTCTAGTCACCCTAGTGAGGCAGCCCTGGGCTTCTTTCCCACCTCCAGGGGCTGCTTCCCTGGAGGCCTCCCCTGTGCACTCAGCCACCTGTGTCAATCCAGAGGCTCAGAGTCCCCCTGGGTGTGCTACTGCCAAAATCTGCTTGCCAGGTTGAATACACACGGCAGAACAGGTGTGGGTTCAGGTTTTGGCATCACCCCTTCCTCACTGTACTGCCCTGACTTGTCTATCATCATCCTCTCTGAGCTTCAGTTTGTCTGTCTATAGAATGGGGGCAACACCTCTCCCACAGGGTTGGTAGGAGAATCAGATGCGAGAGGCTTTATACACTGTCCAGGGTAGGAGACTATGCTCCGCTCCTTCCACCATGATAGCCACAGGTTCTCTGTCATCATTACAGTCCCTATCTTCCTGGAAGTCCCAGAGCCTGACTGTTCCATTGCCCCATGGACATACTGGGGGGCACCGGTGTTTAGAATGGGCACCTCACAGTGCTATGAGATTCCTGCCTAAGCTCGGCTCTCTTGTCCTCTCTGTCCAATTCCGACCTCACAGACCAGTGAGAGTTATCTGTTTGACTCTGTCAACAAGCAAAACAGAAACCCCAATCCAGCGACCCTGGATACAGCTTATCTTTAGAAGACACACATAGTGATGGGCTTGCTTCAAATTCTCTCTAGTAAAGGAAGGCATCTCGGAAGCGAGATGTTGAGTCCCTCCATCCAGGTGTGTGGTGGCAGAAGGAGGCATGATAATAAACTGGGGGGTGGGTGGAATGCCCCCTTTGCCAAGCATAACGCTGTTTGCTAGTCGTACCTCTGCTGCACTCCGGCACATTTTGCTCAGATTAGTAGGAGCCATCATTTAAGAAAAATCTGCTCGGGGACTTCCCTGTTGGTCCAGTGCTTGGGAGTCCCCCTTCCAGTGCAAGACACAGGGGTTCAGTCCCTGGTCAGGGAACTAAGGGCCCACAAAGGGCAGGGCAACTAGGCCCACTCACTGCAACTAGTGAGCCCATACGTTCTAGAAGCACCACAACAAAGACCCTTCGTGCTGCAACTAGGACCTGATGCAGCCAAGGAAATAAACATTTTTTTAAAAGTGCTAGGACGGCACATCCAACACTGCCAGTGCTCAAAGCCACTCTGCGAAGCCGAGATTGTCGTGTTCCTTTTATGGATGAGGAAACAGAAGCTTCAGAGAGGGTTAATAGTTTGTCCAAAGTCACTCAGCTGCAGAGGGCCCGCCCCAAGCTCTGCTCACAACACCGTCCTGTCTCCACCTCAGTCATGGACAGTTCCCATCCCTGCCTCCTGTCCCTGGCCTCCCTGGGTTCTGGCAGGCACAGCTGGTTAAAGTGAAAGTCACTCAGTCATGTCCAACTTTTTGTGACCCCATGGACTGTAGCCTGCCAGGCTCCTCTGTCTATGGAATTCTCCAGGCAAGAATACTGGAGTGTTCTTTCCACTGCCATTCCCTTTTCCAGGGGATCTTCCCAACCTAGAGATCAAACTGGCATCTTCTGCATTGCAGGCAGATTGTTTACTGTCTGAACCACCAGGAAAGCCCAAGAATACTGGAGTGGGTGGCCTATCCCTTCTCCAGGAGATCTTCCCGACCCAGGAATCAAATCAGGGGCTCCTGCAGTATAGGCAGATTCTTTACCAGCTGAGCTACCAAGGGAAGCCCTGACCCCTTTGAGACTCATCGTTGTTAAACAGACTCAGGGAACAATGCGCCAAGTGTTCCCAGGGGACCCTATGTCTGTGTTGACTGAGTCCCCACCTTGATGCCTACTTCTTAGTCTGACCTTTGCCCTGCTAAAAAAAAATCAGAAAGCGTCTGGGACACACAAGCGGAGTCTGCCCCAGGCCAACTGTTGATCTCCATCAGCCAGTCACCGTCCCTCAAGCCTTCTAACTGGCCTGTGCTTCCAATCACACTGCCACAAGGATGGCGTCCAGCACTGGGCCATGGACTGCTCCACTGTTTGGACCCTGGAGCTCAGGCAGCCCTTCTGTCTTGTTTAAAGTCCCAGAATTTTGTTACCAGAAGTCCTCTTGAGAGTATCCTGCCTTTACTGATGTCTCTCTGTTGATATCCAGCCTCCAAGTATAAAGGCAGGAACCATCGCTCTGCAAGAAACGATACTCACCTAGATTGCTGATGGAAGAATGGTTTTTACCCATCTTGCCCACTCCTACACTGCAGAGAGGAGACCTAGGCCCAGAAAGGGGAAGAAGCACAAGGTCTCCTTGACCCAGAGTAAAATCTAGAACCCAAATCAGGTGGCAGCTAATTGATTATCAGGACATCTATTTGTGATTAGCAACTGGAATGGTTTACAGAAATTAATGCTATAAAAATGTGGGGCTAGAGCACTATGGCCAGAATGGGACTATATAGGTTTTTCACTGCCCAAAAAAAGTACCCCTTCTTCAGGCAGACCTAGCTCCTCACAAGGCAAAGGCCCAGCAAGCAGACCAAGGACCAGATTTCAGGTCCTGCTTGCCCTTTCAGCTGAGCATATTTGTGCAGTGAAGCACCTGAACAACTGTACACGGCAGTCCTGCATATAGAACACTGAAGTTATTTGCTTAAGAGTCTGTTTCTTTTACCAGAATGAGGGCTTGAAAGGGGAATTCTGTTTCATTAATCTCTGTATTGGTCCCCCTCTTGGCAAAAAGTCTGGCACACAGGGGCTCATGGAAGCTTGCTGAATTGATGAATGCATGAAAAACAAAAACAAAAATGAGTGGATAAATGATTCACTCTCCCAACTTCACTACTTCCCTTTTTAAATATTCACTTAAGCAACTCGCATCTACTTCTTAGTTAACTTTCTATAAGTTTTAATAGCATTCTCTGTATCAGGTACCCATACAACAGGGAAGCACCAACTTCTACTTGCTGTCCTTCTGACAGGAGTGCTGAGAAGATGGTTGGAAGTAACAACAGTTTTCTTATCTCCTTGGAGAAGGATCCAAGCTATTACTGGATTATTATAGATGAGATCCCCACTGTTCTCCATAAACTCATGTTTTGGAGCTTCTGTCTCCCTGGTTCTGCATTGCTGACTGGCTGAGGTTATTCTGGGCATTTCTTCAAGTGTCACCAGTAACTTAGAACTCACCAGTGACAAGCTGGCAGATTCACTTACAGAATGCAGCTCTTGAAAACGACTAATGATGCTGCGAAGAGACAGGAGGCAGGAACCAGCAGTATTTGGTCTTCGGTTTAAGGCATAAATATCTGAAAATGAGAAATTCCTTGGAGCCAGCCTCCCAGACGGAACATTTAGTACTTGGGTTACATAAAGAGCCACAGAAGTCGAGAGGTCAGGGCACAGATGCAGTAAGGTGGGGATGGGGGTGATGGGCCCCGAGAGGAATGAGCATCGCAGGGGCAGGTGGAGGGGGTTGAGGGCATGACCCAGTTTACTGTGAGTGGTGAGTGCTGAAATTCCTTCCATGCACTATCCTGTAACCCTGCTGAGGTCAGAGCACAGAGCCAGGCACTGCAGGGAGGGGGTGGGGAGGGTGGAGGGGACCTTGAATGTGGCAGAATTTTAAAAATGAGCAAATCAGTGGTACTTTATGACACTGAAGGGTTTCCCTGGTGACTCAGAAGGTAAAGAATCCACCTACAATGCAGGTTCGACACCTGGGTTGGGAAGATTCCCTGGAGAAGGGAATGGCAATCCACCCTAGTATTCTTGCCTGGAGAAACCCATTGACGGAGGATCCTGGCTGACCACAGTCCAAAGGGTCACAGAGTCAGATATGACTGAAGTGACTGAGCACCATGATACTGCAGATTCATTTGAAAGAGAAAGCCTCATAAAGCAGTATGAGAGGAATCTCCTTTCTCCTCTCCTAAGAGCCAGCAGGGCTCTCTTTGAGGTCTGCCCTAGGGCAATAGGGAGAGGCTTTTAATTTTTCAGAGCCAGACTAAGCTCTGGGCATGTACAGATGTGAGAGTTGGAGCATAAAGGAGGCTGAGCACCAAAGAACTGATGCTTTCAAACTGTGATGCTAGAGAAGATTCTTGAGAGTCCCCTGGACAGCAGGGAGATCAAACCAGTCAATCCTAAAGGAAATCAACCCTTAATATTCATTGGAAAGACTGATGGCTGACGCTGAAGTTCCAATACTTTGGCCACCTTATGTCAAGAGCTGACTCATTGGAAAAGACCCTGATGCTGGGAAAGATTGAGGGTAGGAGGGGAAGGGATCAACAAAAGATAAGATGGTTGGATGGTATCACCGACTCAATGGATATGAGTTTCAGCAAATTCTGGGAGATAGTGAAGGACAGGGAAGCCTGCTGTGCTGTTGTCCGTGGGGTTGCAAAGAGTCGGACATGACTGAGTGACTGAACAACAACAACATATTTTGTTAGACTTAAACCTGAGTGTATGGGCTTCCCTGATGGCTCAGTGGGTACAGAATCCGTCAGCAAAGCCGGAGATGCAGGTTTGACCCCTGGGCTGGGAAGATTCCCCTGGAGCAGGAAATGGCAACCCAATCCAGGATTCTTGCCTGGAAAATCCCATGACAGAGGAGCTTGGCAGGCTACAGTCCAAAGTGTCGCAAAGAGTCGGGCACAACTGAGCACAGAGGTGTATATATACATATATATATATATATATATATATATATATATATTTATGTATATATACACCTAAGTGTGACCTGTCTACTCAGCTGGGCTAAGGGATCCTCAGATGGCCTGGATGTGTCTGTGATGGTGTTTCTGGAAGAGATCAGCATTTGAATCAGTAGAGGAAGCAAAGAGCATAGAGTGCCCTCAGAAATGCTGATGGGTATCATCCATCTGTAGAGGTCATGAATACAACGGAAAGGTAGAGGAAAGGTGAATTTGCCCTCTGCCTGAGCTTGGACATCTATCTTCTCTGCCCTTGGACATTGGTTCTTAGGCCTTCAGAATCAGACAGGGTCTTACACTGTTGGCTCCGTTGGTCCTCAGGGTTTGAATTCAGACTAAATTCTACCAGCAGCTTTCTTTGTTCTCCAGACTAATACACTAAGCCTTTCTCTCTCTCTCTCTCTCTCTCTCTCTCTTTTTGGCAATAGTAAATGACACTATTTTTAATCTTGTTTTTCATGTATTATTGCAATTTTATAGAAATGCAATTAATTTTTGCATATTGATCTTGTAACCTGTGACCTTGATGTACTCATTTATTAGTTCTAAGATTTTTTTTTCTCTTTGTAGATTCCATGGGATAGTCCATGAGACCATCAAGTCATCTGCAAATAGGTATAGTTTTATTTTTACCTTTCTGACCTATATCCATTTTATTTCCTTTTCTTGCCTTTGAGCTATGTAGGACTTACAGTACTATATTGTATTGTTCAAGTAAGAATTACTGCCAGTTCTACCACTTCCCTGGTGGTTCAGTGGTTAAGACTTCATCTTCCAATGCAGGGGGTGCAGGTCTGATCCCTGGTTGGGGAGCTAAGATCCCACATACCTCTTGGCAAAAAAAAAAAAAAAAAAAAAGTAGAACAGAAGGAATATTGTAACTAGTTCAATAAAGACTTTTAAAAAATTAATGCCAGTTCTACACAATCTCTTCCAGAAAAGAGAACACTAACTCATTTTCTAAGACCAAAATTACCCTTATACCAAAATCAGACAAATACAGTTAAAAGAATGAAAACTACATGTCTCCTTCATGAATAGGTGCAAAAATTCTTAAATATTAACAACTAATATTCAGCAATATATAAAAATAATAAAGGGTTTCTTCTAGTGATGCAAGGTAGGTTCAGTATTTGAAAGTCAATCAACCATATTAACAACCTATCATATGAATAATCCATCATATTAACATGCTAAGGAGAAAAATCATTAAAAATTCACATTTTAATATCAACCAATACCCCCAAAGCACTCATTTTAATGTATATTTTCCTTTATGACTCGCCCACCTATTGGAGAATGGTCAATAAAGAAACCCAGAGACTTTGATTTTGAGATGTCAGAATCCTTTGACCCACTTAGGTGACCTTGGGGAAGGGTAAACGCTCTGCTAAAGACAAGATGGGTGGTGGGAAGATCCTTACATTCTGGACATAAGAACTCAGTGCCATTTTGGACTTGAGTCCCAGTGTCCATAAAGCTTGGAGGAAATTGTTGGTTCCGAGAAAGAGCACAAAGCTCCCCTTTGCTGCTCAGTGCTCAGAATTGCTGTAATTCAGTCCCCTGCAAGAGAAAGTCCATGCTTTTATTTAGGAAGCCATGTACCAAAATTCACACCAGGAAACATCAATAGAATTGGAAGGGTTTGGACAGTCTGAAGCAAAAGTCTCTTATTTCCCACATGGACCTGCGACCAGTGAACTAGCTGGTTAAAAACTGAGAGGTCCCAAGTCATAGGCAAACATCAACCCACCATGGCTAAGAAAAAACCCCCAGCAGATTCAACCTTCTCTGAAAGATGGCAGATAGCAACCAGTGACCCAGAAAAAAATATGAATGGCCCCAAAGCTCAGACTTTGTTTTGATATGACTCTGGGTTCTGCCCTCAGGTTCATGCACAAAATGGCCTTTTGTGTACCTCTGTCATATCTGTCATCCAGGGCAGACAGAGAATCCCTCTGTGAGCCTCAGAAATCCCATCCCAGGGACCAAGAGTGTTTTGTTTTGTTTTGTTTTTTTTCACAATATGTCACACCCACTGGATGTGAGGGAGGGACACAGCAGGGCAGCAATCAGCACCTGATGCAGAAACTCTGTAGCAACTCTGAAGTTGCTGTGTTTGGATGTGACCTGCCACACACTGGCATGTAAGTCATTCCAGGTAGTCAGTTCCCCTTTCTGAGCCCTCATTTCTTTACCTGTTGAGTAAGGTTGGCAGGAAGAGGGATTCCCCAAGAAAGCCTGCCTCTTCAACAAGGGATGGTTCCAGCTTTTTTAATACTTATTTCTAATTTTTAAAATGTATCTACTTGGCTGTGCCATATCTTAGTCGAGGCATGCAGGATCTAGTTCCCTAACCAGGAATTGAACCTAGGCCCCCTGCATTGGGTGTTCGGAGTCTTAGCTGCTGGACCACTAGGGAAGTCCCCAGGGATGGCTCCAGTTTGAGCCACACAAGGCACATACAGAAGGCAAAGCCATTCCATTCACATCCCTGGTACTGAAACGACTCTGGAAACAGAAGACAAATGTCTACTGTGTTCTAGCCATAACCTTTTAGATTCATTTGTGATAAAGCTCAGTCTATACCAACTTAGACTCTGAAGCTGACCTGGGGATTCATTTTCAGTGCCTCTGGGTCATGAAAAAAAGGCTCCTCCTTCTTGCCCATGTATCCCAGTAATTGTACAAAGTGTAAGGTTTGATATATACACTACTATGTATAAAACAGATAACTTGGGATTCCGTGGTGGTCCAGTGGCTAAGACTCTGTGTTGCTAATGCAACACATTGGTTCAATCCCTGGGTTCAGTCCCTGGTCAAGGAACTAGATCCCACATGCCACAACTAAAAGATCCTGCATGCTGCAACTAAGCTTCAGTGCAGTCAAAATAAATAAAGTATGTTTTAAAAAACAGATGACTAATAAGAACCTACTGTAGAGCACAGGGAATGCTCAATGCTCTATTCAGTGCACTGGGGTGACCTAAATGGGAAGGAAGCCCAAAAAAGAGGGGATATATGTATACGGACAGCTGATTCACTTTGCTGTGCGGCAGAGACTAACGCAACATTGTGAAGCAATAAAAATTAATTTAAAAAATATTTTTTAAAAGTGCAAGATTTGGAAGGGTGGAGACATCCTAAAAACTTATCAGATGATTATCCAATTTGGTCGCCTCAGCTATAATGAGAAATTCCCTCCTTGGTTTTTCTTTCTTTATTTAAAATACAGAAGAGTCTGATGATACTAGATTGATTTTTAGATCCATCTGAATTCCATGTCTTAAAATCCTCTCTTATTTTGGACTCTGCACAAAAAGACCCCCAAAAATCTATATGGAACCTTGGGACAACAATTCTTCATCTAATAACTCAGTATAATCTCTCCTCCAGAACATTCTAGAACAGTGCCACGCAAATAAATAAACTCTCTAAATAGCTGAAGATTTGTCTCTTCTTTTAAACACCACATGGTTTTGACTGAAGCCATCTCTCAAACTTCTTTGCATGTCCCTGTCTTATTTCTTTAGTAGAGTAACTTTTTTATTACAAAAAGTAGAAAATTCAGATTTAAAAAAAAGAATACTGAAGGAAAGTGGAATCAAAATGAGAAGCAGAGCACATATGCCTCTTCCCCTCCCACTCCCCTAAAATGATTCAAAAGATCAGATTAGCTGGGCTTGATTCCAATGAAGGGGGTGGGAAATCTTTGACTTACTGTTCCTATTCCTCCACTGTCCATGGAATTCTCCAGCAAGAATGCTGAAGTGAGTCCACCATTCCCTTCTCCAGGGTATCTTCCTGACCGGGTGGCTCAGACAGTAAAGAAACTGCATGCAATGCAGGAGACTTGATTTCGATTCTTGGGCTGGGAATATCCCCTGTGGAATATTAGAAGGGAATGGCTACCCACTGCAGTATTCTTGCCTAGAGAATTTCATGGATAGAGACAGTTGGCAGGATACAGTCCATGGGGTCTCAAAGAGTGGGACATGGCTGAGCGGCCAGCACTTTCCCATGACTTTTTCACACTTTCCTATTCCTCTGTGGTCATGAGTAAATCCTAGCCCTCTGTATGTCACAAAATTTGTCAAGTTGCTAGATATTTGTCAAACTCCATACACTGTGAACAGAGCATGTATCTTCTTTCCCAGAAGCCTCAGAACAATCACTAAATCAACCACATGCAGGGTATGATGATGAGGGCCAGATTTCAAAATAGTTGGTAAAGCAGTAAGAAACAGAAGTCACTGGGGTAAGAACAGACCAGGGAGGGTGGGAGTAACTGAGAGAGTACCAGTGACGCACACACACTGCCCTGTGTAAACAGATGGTTAGGACAGCACAAGGAGCCCAGCCCTGTGCTCCGTGATGACCTGGGGGGTGGGATGGGAGGCCAGGAAAGGATGTCCAAGAAGGAGGGGGCATACATACATACAACGGATTCACTTTGCTGCACAGCAGAAACTAATACGATATTGTAAGGCAACTATATCACAATTAAAAAAAGATAAGAACAGACAGAACAATAGGACAAAAAGCAGCATCTTGAAATAATCCTAAATGTTGACAAGAATTTGATCCCGATAAAGATGCTACTCCTCATCAGTGGTAGAATTTGGGTTATTCAATCAAGGGTATTGGGACAACTTGCCAGCTCTTTGGGAAAAATTAACAATAAGCAAGACCCCAATCTCACTCTTAATGAATTAAAAGCATAAGTGAAAAAAATAAAATTGAAAAAATGAAGGAGAAAATATGGGCACATATGTTTCAATCTTGAAGGAACTGGCACAAGAGGGCAGGAGATCTAAAATAAGAAACCATAACCAAAAAGATATATTTATCTGCACCCAAATTTTAAAATTTCTTACAACCCAAATAAAGACATATAAAATATATAGTTGTGAATGCATGCTCAGTCACTTCAGTTGTGTCTGACTCTTTGTGACCCCATGGACTATAACCCCCAGTTTCCTCTGTCCATAGGATTCTCCAGGCAAGAATACTGGAGTGTGTTGCCATGCTCTCCTCCAGGGGATCTTCCAGACCCAGGGATCAAACCCACATCTCCTGCATTGCAGGCAGATTCTTACCACTGAGCTACTGGGGAAATCACTACAATATATAGATACATAGCATTAAAGATAGGCAACAAACTGTGGAGATTATTTGCAACACAGATTAAAACTGATGGTTAGTATCAATATCCAGGACTGACAAATAGATGGAGAAATGAATGCTCTCATCTCTGTGGACAGCCATGCCTAGAATAAAAGCTCTCTTTGGAAATCTATTAATAGGTATTAATGCTTCAAATGGATGTTTCATTAACCTAGAAATTTCAGTTTTTCACTTAAGGGAGGGAAATGTATATACAAATATACTAATTGCATCATTATTCCAAAAGCTTAGAGAAGGGCATGGCAATCCACTCCAGTATTCTTGCCTGGAGAATCTCATGGACCGAGGAGCCTGGAGGGTTATAGTCCATGGGGTCACAAAAGAGTCAGACAAGAATGACGTGACTTGGCACAGCACAGCACAGCACAGCATTCCAAAAGCTGTGACTTGAAGATAACCCAAATGCCAAATCATAAAGAATCTGTTGATTAAAATTTGTAGTAATATGTGATTAAAATTTGCAGTAATGTTGAGACAAACCTGGAACCCTTTGCTGCAGTTCTTGCACCTGGACACACCTCTCCTCCAGCAACAAAATACAAAGAAACCGTATGGAACTAAAAATAACTGCATGCATGTGTAGTTGGGGCAAATTCTGGACCAAAAGAGACCAAAAACCCCAACTGCCACTTTTGAGGAGCCTGGAGCAAAAGCAGGATACTGCACATGCCCCCTGTACACAGCACCACCTAAAGGTGGGCAAACCACCTAAGCCACCCCTCCAGCCCAACTCCTGGACACAGCCCTACCCTCACCCCATATAAGGAAACAGCTTGTCCCCCAACCCATGCCAGGGAGCAAGCAAGGGAACCTATTGTTTGTTCTCACTCCCCGCTCTCTCCCACTGCAGCAGGGACCTCGATAAAGCCTGGCCTGAATCACTTGTCTGGCCTCTGATCAATTTCTATTGATTAAGAAGGCCAAGAACCCTAGTCCATAATGATATGAAAATATGTCCTCACATACTGTTAAGTAAAGAGAGATGATAAAACAGCATGTGTTTCAGAATCTCATTTTGGTAAATATGTTAGCAACGAGGAAAGTCAAGGACATTAAATAGAAAAGAAGAAAATCAATGGAGGAGTAATCTCTTTATTTTCTACATTGCCTTAATACTTTACAAAACGCCTGCATTACATTTACAGTCCAACGGTATAATAAGGCTATTTTCACTGGTCAGAAAGTAAAGGTATAAACCCCTCACATCTACATGTGGATCCTGGAGCAAAGCTAACAACCAAGCCCAAAGTTGGAGGAATGATTCCCCATTGGCAAAGCCTCTGTTTCCATAACTTCTCTGACTCAACATATTAAATTCTTCACTTTTTTAGGTGATGTGAAAAGTACATTTTTCTTTCGGAGTATGGTGCCAAAAGACCAAAGTTTCTCTAAATGTTACACCTACACCACACATGCACCTCTCATGTGTACATCACACTACACTTACAACACACACACACACACACCAAAGACTCCCTCTTCCCAGGGCCCAAAGGCAGGTCAGACTCACACAACTCCCAGGTCAACAAATGCCCAAGCTGAGCAGTCTTCTGAAGCCCCACAGAAATCTCCCCATAAAGACTTATTAGGATTTTGCACTAAGCAATGTCCATGTCACTAGCTAGTCATTTCTAAATGCAGATATCAAACCCACCAAAATACTCCTTAATTCTCCTTATTGTTTCCTTATCTGCAGAGACCTCAGCCCAGAGAGCTGGAAGTTGGGAGACCCAGAGAGCAAGTCCTCTGTGATGGGCTGTAGTTGAGCAGTCAGGATCCCCATCACAGCGCCACCCTACGAGATTCTTTGCAAATGTTGCTTCCACTCTCCAGCCTCAGTTTCTCCATCTGTGAAATGGGGTTATTAACCATTGTTCAAAAGCCTTATGGAGAGGATGGAATGAAACAAGGCAAAGCCCAGATGCACTTGTGAGGTCTGGTGGGCATCTTTTCCACCTTCGGGGAAGAGTTGGTCTCTGGCCTGGTAGACAGCATACATCATAGCTAGACATGCCCATCTCTGCCTGCTATGGCAGGAGATGCCTACCTGCTCCCTGGCACCCTCACCCCAACCCAAACTGCAGCTGATGTCTCCTTAAGCAACTCCTCTGAGTGCCTTCCAGTGGTCCTGAACTCTGGCTGGAGACCAGGGGGATGACCAGAGGGCCCCTTCATAGGCTCTGCTCAGGTTTCTGCCAATGGAGATTAGAGAGAAAGCAGTGTGTGTGCAGCTCAGATGGACATAATTAAAATCTTAGGGCTGCTGTCACCTCCTCTCTCCCACATGAATACTTTCAGCCACATCCAACCTTTCAGTGTGGCCTGACCCACAAGGAATTCCTGCAGTTCCCAGCAGGAACTCCAAAACTAGCCACAGGGGGCCATGTGGCCTCCCCAGTGCCAGTTGTGGAGAGCCAGGAGGTTGGGAGGGGATTTTCTTCATCCAAGCTTCAGATTGATGTTTCTCAGCCTTGGCTGTGCATCTGAATCAACTGGGGAGCTTTCCAAGTACTGATGCCCAAGTCCCACACTCAGAGGCTCCAATTTAACCAGCCTGGGGTGCAGTCTGAGCACAGAGATTTAAACAATATCTCCGGAAGCTCTAAGCCCACCAGAGTTGAGGCCCACTGCAGTGCATTCAGCCCTTGTCTTGATTTTCACCTCTTCCCCAGAACCAGAAGATGGTTTTCCTCCTGCCTTCCTAGACAGAAGGAACTCCTGGGCTGGTCTAAGCTCCAGGAAGCAGGAGCTGTGTTTTGTTTATCACCATGTCCCCAGTGGCCCAGCCTCAGCCCTGACACAGACTAGGGGCTCAGTGAACACTGGTGGGATGAGGTGCATGTGACTGAATGAATGAAATGATGAACAAATCCCATCCCTTTCACCTTTTGGGTACCCGAAATTCTCGAAAGTGTGGTCTGCAGACCAGCACCGTCATATCAGCTGGGAGCTTGTTAAAAATGCAGATTCTCAGTCCAAGGCCCAGCCCGATCCCAGGTGGTTCATGGGCAACAACTATATTACTGGTTCTACCATTGATTAGTGGTTCTCCCACTTTGCTGCACATTAAAATCATCAGTGAAAGTATATATCTGCCTGTGGCCTTTTGGGTCCCCAGGTGATGGCTAACTGTCCCCAAGTGATTCCAGTGTGCTGTCCAGGTTTGGAACTCTGGTACCATAGATCTCTCTGGCCACAGCAGCCTCTAAGCAGACCCGATCTTTTTTTTTTTTTTCAATCAGAGTATAGTTGCTTTTGAATGTTGTGTTAGTTCAAAGTTTCAACGTTAGTTTCACTTTGTGGCTGTATCACAAAGTGAATCAGCCATAGGTATATGTATACATATATCCCCTCCTCCCTGAACCTCCTTTCTATCCCCTTCCCATCCCACCCTTCTTGACCATCACAGAGCACCGAGCTGAGCTCCCTGTGCTATGCAGCAGCTTACCTCTAGCTATCTGTTTTACACACGGTATTGTATATATGTCAATTCCAATCTCCCAGTTAATCCCCCCTCCCCTTCCCCCACTGTTTCCACACGTCAAGCAAACCCAATCTTGGCTCTGGCCCACATGAGAGAGGCCCCCTTTTAGGATAAAGGCCAAACCCTCTGCAACACAGCAACCAGTCATTCAACTCTACACAGCCAGTGGGGAGAGACCACCAAGTTCAAATCCTGCCCCTGCCACTTTCTAGCTGAGTGACTCTGAACAAGTCACTCAACCACCCCAGGCCTCCATTTCCCCCTTCTGTACCATGGAGCTGATGAGGGGAGAGGGGAAGGGATGGACACTACTCCTAGAGCTGGGTGACAATTAGATGGCTTAGTCAATCTGAAGCACTTAGAACTGAGGCTGAAGTTTCCTTGGCGTCTGTATCAGGCTTCCTAAGAGAAGAATTTAGAGGAAGAGAGACTGGATTAAGAAACTCACTTCTGGAAACTTTGCTTTCACAAAGAGGGCAGAAGAGAAGTAAAGGTGGTCACAGTGCAGGGACCCTCTTGGGAAAATCGAGACTAAATGAAGAGTTTTAGCCATCACCCTTCTTTGCTTTCATTATTCGTGAAGAAAAATCCTTAGAGAGAGTTCCCAAGCCCAAGCGTGGGAATTGAGAGGCAAGAGTAAGGGTAACTCGGTCAGTTCCTCCCTCAGAATGGTCCCCATCTTAAAAAGGCAGGCTTTCGCCATTGTGCCCAGGACCGGGGCTGTTTCAACTTAGGCACGGTCGAGTATTTCTCCGTGGATTTCCCGGGGCCTTCCCAGAGCTTATTCCCAGGCCCTTCCCTCGCTCCAGACCAGGGTGAGTGGGTGTGGGGGGTGTGTGTGTGTGGTATGTGGATGTGTCTGTGTGTTGCGCGTGCGAAGGAGGGAGGTGGGGTGCCAGCAGATTCTGTACTGAAAAATGGTGCCCTTCCTTCCTTCCTTCCTCCCGAAGGCTGCGCTCTCGCCTGTCCCCGCTGCAAACAGGCCAGGCCGGGCTGGGGGGCGCCGCTCCCGGCCTGAGAGGGGCAGCTGCCCTCTGCGGCAGACGACGGTGCGCGATTCCAGCTCCAGCGCCCCGGCTGCCCGGCGGCCAGCGCGCCCTCCTGGTGCAGCAGGCGGGCGCTGTGACGTTCCCGGATAAATGCCGTGTAACTGTGTAGGCGAATGAGAGCTAAAAATAAGAACGGAAAATCTATCATTAAGGTATCATTGCGCCAGCGCAGCTATTTGAAGGCTCCCATGGTCCCTGGCGCCTGCGTTTGAAGCCCGCCTTCAGGCTTTGGAGGGTATTTGCAGAAAACTGCCAGCAGCGGCTCGCTAGCCAGACCTCGGGGCGCAGGGGTGGCGCCCATAATTATGGCAACACTCAAAATAAATTAAAAATAAATGCTCACTTCCCCCCTCCACATCTCCGCCTGTATTGTCCTCAGGTCGCTGGGGAAGCCACCAGAAGTAGGGTTGGATGCTGAAATGATGTGACCTGGCCGGTTAGGCAAATATTAGAACTGAAAGCTCTTTCAGGTCCATTTCGCCATCCACCTTCCTCCATCCACCTCGGAAAAGAAAAATAAAGTACCAGGAAGGAGCCTTTGGAGGAGAAAATAACAAATGGGACTTAACCCCAGGTCTACAGTGCGCTGCGGCGGGGCGCAAAGACGCCAGCTCCCAGGATGGCGAGCCTCTGGTGTTCCTTGGGTTAAACGAAAATTGATCTGGTTTGTTAACACCCAAAGAGGAGAAGAGGAGATCGGGGGAGGGAGGACAGGATTTGTGTTTGTGCGTGTGCGCGTGTGTCCGGGGAGAAGGAGGAGGCGCCAAGGTGCAGCCTGCGCGCGGCTCTGCGCCTCGGCGGGCTGCGTGCGTGTGTCCCTGTCCGCGCTGCTGAAACGGGCTCTTCGAGGGATCAGCGTCACATGACTCCGCCTGCCCCTCGCCAGCGCGCAGCTCGCCAGTCCCTCCGTTTGCCTGGCGCCGGGGGAGGGTCGGGAGACATCTCCAGGGCCCCGGGGCTCTGCGGAGCTGAGAAGAGGTTCTGGAGGGGAATGGTACATCTGGATTCCAGCAGCCGCGGCTCGGCGCCAGATCCCAGACTGTAGAGATTTTGGCGGGGGAGGGGAGAGCGCGAAGGAGCGAGCGACAGAGAGAGCGCGCAGCGCGCACGGACCGGGGCTGCCGGGTTCCGCGCGGAGAAGATGTAAGCGCGTGGAGTCGAGCTGGTCTCCGAGCACCATGCAGAAGGGGATCCGGCTGAACGATGGCCACGTCGCGTCCCTGGGGCTGCTGGCGCGCAAGGACGGAACGCGCAAAGGCTACCTGAGCAAGCGGAGTTCGGACAACACAAAATGGCAAACCAAGTGGTTCGCGCTGCTGCAAAACCTGCTCTTCTACTTCGAGAGCGACTCGAGCTCGCGGCCCTCAGGGCTCTACCTGCTGGAGGGCTGCGTCTGCGACCGCGCGCCCTCCCCCAAACCTACGCTCTCGGCCAAGGAGCCGCTGGAGAAACAGGTGAGGCCAGCCCCGGGGCTCCGGGCCTTTTGCCGGCCGAAGGCGCCCGAACTTTATTCCCTCTACTTTCAGCGCCCTCGGAGAGATGGGAGGGTTGGCCTGAGCGGGCTGTAACCCGCGGTGGCCAGAGGGGGCCGGGACTGCAGGCAGGGAGCGGGTGTGGGCTGCGGCTGTCCTGCACCCGGCGAGCTCGGCAGGAGGCGGGCACAGAGCGGGCGAGACGCGGAGGTGCGGAGGGAGACGCGGTTTAGAGAGAGCTGGGGTTTCTCGGGACAGACAGAAACAATGAATAGAAGCACATCCAGCCAAAAATGGTGCTCCCACCCCGGAGAGCCCCGGACAAGGTAGCTGAATTTCCCCGCGCTTAGGCCCGGAAAGGGTGAGACCGAGGCGTCCGAGCGCCGCGGCCCCTACCTCACCACGGCGGGAGCGAAGACGAGCCAAGTTAGGGACTGCGCGCAGGGGTCGGTTCGGTGCCATCGACCGGTGGTGAATTCCCAGCCGTCTCCAAGCCCAAGCAACAAACCGAAGGGTTCCGGGGACTCTTCTGACGCGCTGGGGCCGGGTCTGGGGCTGGGGCCGCTGCGGAGGCCGCGGGACAAGTAGGCACATCTCTCACCCCCGCCCCCTGCGCCGCCGCCGCAGTCGCGCCTCTAGCGCTGCCCTGGGGTTTCCGGAGTTGCGAGAATGAAAGTCGAGGCCTGGATGGACCGGGGACCGGGGTGCCTTGGAGGTGAGCCTTTGGCGTGGGGGGATGGAGTAGGACCTGCGGCCGCCGAGCGAGAACCGCAGACAGCCGGAGAGCGATTTTTATGCTTGCTGCGCTCTCCAAGGGCATCCATCCCGATGCCTCGGGAAAGGTAAAGTCAAAGATAGCTGATGCTAAAATGTCACCGCTGCGAGGGACCTGCGATCCGACGGGAACTAACCAGCTGGTTACTGCGTGGTTGAAGAACAGAGGCCAAAAGAGAGAAATTTGCTTGCCCAGTGTCATCCCAGGAGTTAAGGCCACCTTAAGGTTCTGAGAAGAGAACTGAGGGCTTGAAAGCCATTACTGCAGGCAGACTGGCAGCGATTGAATTGAATTAAATAAAAGCATCCTTGAAGTCGCCCTCCTGATGGTCCAAGACAGAGCTCTGAGCTCAGACCCTGCAGCGTGTCTCTCCCTGCCCTGCCCACAGCCCATAGGTGTTGGGAGATGAATTGGGAGGCTGGGAAAGGTGGACAGGAGTATTTGAGGATGGATCTCTGAGAATGATGTGCCTCCTGGCAGATAGGGGCCCTCAGATGGCAAAGTGATGCAAAAAACAGGCAGCTCCTTAAACTCAAGGCAAAAATGGGGCCTGGAAGACTCCCCTAGGAGAGGCAAACCCAGCCTGGGCCAGAGATGCTCTCACAGCCTTGACAACCTGCTCTTTACTGGTCTTCCAGAACAGTACCAACACTTGCCGGCCAAAGTTCACCCATGGCCTAGAGCCCCCACTAGCGCCCATCCTCAACTTCTTATACCAGAGCAGAGCTGAGCTCCCAGGCAGGCAGGGAGAAAGGGCTGATGGAAACTGAGCTGCTATTGGGCTCACAGTGTCTGCTCTCAGCCCCTTGGACCAGGAACAGGCCTGAGATGATTCGCAGCTCTGCAACTTCCTGTCTGTGTGACCTCAGTTAACACACTAAACTTCTCTGAGCCTCTGTTTTGTAATCTACAAAGTGGAGGTAATAACACCTATCTTTTGGGGGTTTTGAGAACACATATAATGTGTATGCAAGGATGCTCACGGTCCATTTTATTTTGATGTTTTAGTTTGAATCTGAATGATACCCACCTGGCCAGGGAGTAGAGGCCTAACATAAAATGTTGAAGCTGAAAGGAACCTCAGAGAGATTGTAGGACGCACTCCTCCCGTTTTACAGACAGGGAACCCTGGAGAGCAGATTGGGAAGAGCATTATCTACCTTATTCAGATTGAGTGGCAGAATTAAGACCTAGAATTCATCCAGTGTCTTAAGAATTCCTAAAAATCCCCTCTTACATTGATTCTAAATCATTCACCTTTGGGTTCAGGTGTTGAATCATGCTAGCAGTGGATTATGGGAGGGATGAGCGCAAAGCCAATTGGCGGTGTCCTCACGTGATCCAAGCCATTTTCCCAGAAGAGCAATGGTCAAGAGATCCTCCAGTATGGTCGTGAGAGTAGCCTTCCTGGCATAGGAGAACAGAAGAGGGTTGAGAATAGTAGGTGGCCATCTGGTACTGCCCAGCTCAGGTGCAGATTTCTGTTAAAGACGTGTGCTTTGTCTTATACACGTCTGTAGATGGTCCATTTGACTCCAGGCCAAATTTGGCTGCTCCTTTGCACTGCATGTATCTATAAAAATTTATAGCTTTTTGTTTTTTAAATCTTTGAGTAAAATTGATGGTGCCAGCAGCAGATCGGTGTTTCTCCTTGAATTGGAGTCCCTGTGGCACCTACAGTGCACCAGCATGAGAGGCCCAGCTCCAAGCCATTCTGTGACTAGATTTGCCTTGCAAACCACAGGAAACCTAGATTCAAAACCAGCTGGGCATGTGGCAGAGAACCCACATGTGAGGGGCCACGAAAGGCTATCAGTTTGACTGGACTGGCAAGTATCTAATGAAGACTCGATTTTAGAAGAATGTCATTTTTATCCAGTGGAGAAGGACATGGCAACCCACTCCAGTACTCTTGCCTGGAAAATCCCATGGACGGAGGGGCCTGATAGGCTACAGTCCATGGGGTCTCGAAGAGTTGGACACGACTGAGCGACTTCACTTTCACATTTCATTTTCATGCATTGGAGCAGGAATTGGCAACCCACTCCAGTATTCTTGCCTGGAGAATCCCAGGGACAGAGGAGCCTGGTGGGCTGCCGTCTATGGGGTTGCACAGAGTCAGACACGACTGATGCGACCTAGCAGCGGCAGCAGCAAGTAGGCAGCATGTCCACCTGGGAGGATCAGGGTTAGTTTCTCTAGAAATAAAAACCAAGTCTTGGCTGGAAACTACCCCAGTGACAGGGATGCATGAGGAATGAAGCACACAGTAGGTGCTCAGGAGGTACTTATGGAGCTGAACTTATTGGTGTGTCCTTGTTAATTCCACACTCCATGTCCTCAATACTGACTGTACAGCAGTCCAGGCCCTGAGCTGTGCCATAGGCCCAGGAAGCTTGGGTGTCATAGTCCCCAGGAAGATGAACACAGATAAAGATGTGCTAGAGCTGTACAGGCTGTGAAGATGCTCAAGTAGGATATGCAGGGGCTCTGGGAGCCCAGGCCACCCTAACATGATGTACTGTCCTCTGGCTGCTTCTGCGCTGGTCTGACTGCCTCTGGTGCAGCCCTAACGTCTTGGAGCCCTGACTTGGGATCCCAAAGCCTCATAAAGTCACAGAGGCTCAGCCATGCTCCCCTGCCAAGCGGCAGTTGCAAGCACTCCCTACACACTGGCCTGAGCCCTGCTTGTTCAGTCCTGACCTCCTCGCCTCTGACCCTATGGCCCACACACTGACGACCAAGAGACTCTGAAAGGAAAATTTGGGTTCAGAAATTGATCCTGAATGTTCTTTTTTTAAGATTTTTTTTTAACGTGGACCATTTTTAAAGTCTTCATTGAATTTGTTCCAATACTGCTTCTGTTTTATGTTTTGGTCCTGTGGCCGCAAGGCACGTGGAAATCTTAGTTCCCCGACCAGGGATCGAATCCATACTCTTTGCATTGGAAGGTGAAGGCTTAACCACTGGACCTCCAGGGAAGTCCCAACCATGGGTGTTGTTGCTCTACTTCGGCATGGAGTCACCCCACACTGGCTTTTTCTACCGTCATTCCCAGCTCTCTGAAACAGAGCTGCCAGCCCCAACTTCTCAGGCATGGACTTGACCAAACCGACCCCAGGACTCCCTTATCACCCCACCAGGGAGGGTCAAAATGTAGACCCCAGGCTCTTCCTGATCCCTTCATCCAGAACCTCATCACTGATATGGGCAGAGGGTCCAGAAGCTGGGGGACCACAGTACCTGTTGTCCACCTGTGGGTGCCTTTCCCTGGAGACCAGATGAAGGCCCTCTCCTGGTCCTCTTTTCTGGGTGGCCTGCTGTCTCCATGTTAAAGACAGCCATAAGTCCATGAGCATTCCTGCTTTGCAGATGAGGAAACAATCTCATCCACACCACCGAGCAAGGTAGTGGCCGAAATGCTCTCTGGCTTTCTCTGCAGCGGCACTGTCTTCACCACAAAGCCTGCCCTCCAATTGCTATAGCTCATCCTGCCTCTTGGCCAATCAGAAAAGCACAAACCTGAATGCAGGGAAATAAGCTTACTCTAAAAGCAACGCCCCTCAGACACAAGGATGTTACACACACACACACACACACACACACACACACACACACACACGTGGGGCCAGCAGCTCAGCCTGCCATACTTGCACCTCTGGAAGGACCAGCAGGGCTGTCCCCTTTTCCGGTTTCAGACCAGGGCTGGGCCAGGAGTTGTGGGACCCCAGGGTTCACTGTGGAGGGGACTCATGTCGCCATCCCAGCCCCCAACTATTTCTAGCACTGACACAAGGTTGAAGAGCCTCAATAATTACACCTTGTGTGTGTGTGTGCACACGTGTATTCAGTTGTGTCCAACTCTTTGCGACCCCATGGATTACAGCCCACCAGGCTTCTCTGTCCATGAGATTTACCAGGCAAGAATCTGGAGTGGGTTGCCATTTCCTCCTCCAGGGAACCTTCCTGACCCAGGATCGAAGCTGAGTCTCCTGCACCTCCAGCACTGGCAGGCGGGTTCTTTACCAGCTCAGCCAGTGGGGAAGGGCTAGTGACACCGTAGTTGGGATGTTTATTTGTGCAGTACACAGTTTGGCTCTCTGTGTCAGGCCGATACCCAGTCCTGTGGATACAGAAAAAAATGAAATTGATTCCGTCTTTAAAGAGCTCACCATGGAGTAAAGCACACCGTAAATGCCAAGTGCCAGAATTCTCCATACTCAGGAGTCCAGACTCTCTTCCCACCCCTGCTTGGGTCAGGAGCTCAGTGTCAGGCTTGATATGTTGGACTCGCTCACATGGTCCCTCCTTGCCCCACACCAGTCCCTGGCCACATGGCAATCCTTGGGACTGAGCTTCTAGAGGATAAACCTGACTATGCTCTAGGTCCTGAGCATGTCACTGTCTTCCATTGCCTTTGGGAAAAAAAATGCAGGTTCTCCAGCATCACCCAGAGCACCCAGCAGGCTCCAGCCTCCGCCTGCCCTGCCAACCCTGCCCCACCCCACCCCCACCTCCTTCCTCACCTGACCCCGCCTCCTCTTCCCCACCTCAAGGCCTCTGCAGAAGCCGCTCCCTATGCCTGGAATGATCACCCCATCCCCAGGTTTAGTGACCAACTTCTCCTCCTTCAAAGACCTCCTTTTAGGTCTTAGCCTAAAAGTCATCTCCTGAGCCCCCCCACCCCCACCCGTGGGAGCTAGAGGAGCCCCAGATCCCCCATCGCAGGCTTGCACAGCCCTCTCTCCTTAATCCACAGGGCTTATCAGGCTAGGCTTATTTGATGTATTTAGCTGGTGGTTTGTGAAGGGTTTTCCTTCTCCCTATAGAATGTAAAGGCTGGAGGGCACGTCTTACATCCAGTCCCTTCCCCTCTTTGTCTTGACAGCCCCGTGAGGTTATCCCTGATAACCATTTTTGAGGTGAAAAAAACTGAGGCTCAGAGATGGTCAGTAACTTGTCCAAGATTACGGAGCGCATACTTGGCAAAGCTAGCCTGTGAACCCAAGTCCGTGCATGTGTGCAGCTGTGTCCAACTCTTTGTGACCCCATGCACTATAGCCCGCCAGGCTCCTCTGTCCATTGGATTTCTCAGGCAAGAATACTGTAGTGGGTTGCTATGCCCTCCTCCAGGGGATCTCGCTGATCAGGAGTTGAACCCAAGTCTCCTGCATTGCAGGTGGATTCTTTACAGCTGAGCCACCGGGGAAGCCCGAATGCAGGTCCGTGTGACTCTAAAACCTGCACTTTCCAACCACAAGCACAGCACAGACACTGGGGCTGAGGGACTGCTTGAGTTTAGCATCCTCTGCCAAGAGAAATGAAGAATGAGAGAGAGAATTAACAGCAAGCAAAAGGATGGTGCTGTCTCTCTGGTGACACCTGGGAAGCAGCTTTTGTTTCTGCTTGGGTGGGAGACTTGCAACCCGAGTCCCTGGAGTTGGGGATAAGCCCCCCAAGGCAGGCATCCATACCCCATGGGCTCTCTGGCATCTGTGGGAGCCTGGAGCCAGTGCCTGCATGCACGGAGCCAAGAACAGGACTCAGCCCCCTGGTGTTTATGCAGGAGAGTCGGTGACGCGTGCATTTAAGGGGGGCCCAGAACACTGCCAACGCCTAGACGCCTCCGGGAGGGCCCCTGTCGTGCTGGGAGCAGCTGTGAGCCTCGGACACCCCCGCTGCCCATCCCCTCCCCAGGTCGGAGAGGAAGGCGCAGCCCCCAAGCACATGGCTTCAACTCCCGGCTCATTCACTGAGGGGTTTGTCCACCCCCAGCAGTGACGTGGAATTGGGTAAAAGCCACATGGACTGACTTTGGATTCTGGCTCTGCCAGCTCCCAGCTTGGGAAGGTCTGCAAGCTCTCTGAGCCTCAGCGTCCCCATCTGTGAGATGGAGTCTGTAACTCAGCCTGCCCCGCCACTTGTTCTGTCTTACTGGGTGCTGTTTGTAAAGCCCTCGCATAGTACAGTTGCTGTTGTTTAGTTGCTCAGTCATGTCTGACTCTTTGTGGCCCCATGGACTTAGCCCACCAGCCTCCTCTGTCTATGGGATTTTTCAGACAAGAGTGCTGGAGTGGGTTGCCATTTCCTTCTGCAGGGTATCTTCCTTATCCAGGGATTGAACCCAGGTCTCCTGCATTGCAGATGGATTCCTTACCACTGTCACCGAGAAGCCCCCCATAGCACAGTAGGTCCAATCAATACGTTATAACTACTGTGGCTTCCCTGGTGGCTCAGACCGTAAAGAATCCGCCTGCAACACAGGAGACCCAGGTTCGATCCCTGGGTTGGGAAGATCGCCTTGCAGAAGGAAATGGCAACCCACTCCAGTATTCCTGCCTGGAGAATCCCATGGACAGAGGAGCCTGGCAGGCTACAGTCCATGGGGTCACAGAGAGTCAGTCACAACGGAGCAACTAACACTTTTGCTTTCATTGTGGCTTCACCTTTCATGGTTATGACAAGGCTCTTCCTCCACAAAGCAAAGACCCAGATCCCCTGTGTCTCTGGAAGGTTTGAAGTGAGCCAACACAGACCCCTGACCCTGGATATAAAGATAGGATGGGAAATCTTAACTGAAAGAACCTATGGGTTTCTGAGAAGGTATGAGTGAGCATGCCCCTGAAAGAGGGAAAGTGGCTGCAGGAGCTTCCTTCATCCATGGTGACCATGCCATCACCCAGCCCTGTGGATTTCACCTCCTAAATCTCTCCCAGACCATCCTCTCTGGTCCCTCTCTTCCTCCAGTGCTCCAGTCCAGGCCACCATCATCCCGTCTGGACTTAGGTGCAGGCCTCCTAACGAGTCTACTAGTCAGCATGGGTGACGTCATGCTGCAATAACAAGCAAGCCCCCAATCTCCAGGAACATAACAGAGGCTTATTTCCTGCTCAGGCTTTAGGTCCCATATGGTTGGCAGGACGGCACTGCTCACTGTGACTGCTCAGGGACACAGCCTGATATAGATTCATCCTGACGCCTGCCTCCACAGTCACCTCCACCGAGGGCAGATATGTGGCCAATCTCTCCCTGGTTCTTAAAGCTTCCCCCCACACCCAGAAGTGGACCACTCTGGCCACAGTTCAGGGTGACAAGGCAGGTCACATGGCTTCAGTTCAAAGGTGGTAGGGACATGCAGACCAACCATGAAAGCCGGGCTCTAGAGGTGTTGGGAGAACCGTCTCCATACATTCACCGCATCCTGCCACGTATGTGCCTCTCTGCAGCCAGAGCACTTTCCAAAACACAGATCTAGTCGTCACACACACACATACACATGAGTAGCTGAGAGAAAAGCAGAAGTGCCATCGTGACGGGTGTAATGACAGGAAGCAGAGATTGTGCCCAGCAATGTGTGCTCACACCTACAGGGCATCTCTTCCCAGCCTGGGGGCATCAGGGAGACTCCACCCAGAAAGGGGCAAGTAGGATGGTGAATGAGGCTTGCAGGGAAGGCAGAGCTGGCCCCTAAAGCCCATGTGCAGGTTACAGAGCACAGTGAGGAGGTGGCACAGGTCTCAATGCTAGAGTGGACTGCTGTCAGCTCCAGGCTGGAGAGATCGAGAAAGGGGAAGGAGAGAGAGAGGAGTAAAACCCATCGGGAGGCAGGAGGTCAGGTCGGAGAAGGCTGTCGAACAGAGCTGTCACAAAGGCCTGAATTTGGGGAGTGTGAGAGCACTGAAGATTCCACCCTCTCTATTATGCGTCACCCTGCACTGTGCCCCTGAAACCATCCCTGGCTCCCACATGCCCTGGGCTGCACAACATCTGGATCTTCCTACCTCCCGGGCTCGGTAGTGAGCCCGTGAAAGCTCCAGGTGGTCTCCATACCTTCTTCTCCAGCCACCACTCAGATAGAGCACCTTTGCAGCTGACGGCTTACAAAGTTCCTTCCATGCCTAGCGTTTCGTGCAACACCAAGGTAACCCTGCTGCTCCTGCAGTTGTACATGGGAAGAGCTCACCCTTGCTCGGAAGAAGCTCAGATAGATGGAGCTCATCTCTCCACAGACACCTGTGTCTATGTCATGCCAGACCCCGAGCCCTCGCTGCTAGTAAACGTCAGGTCTCCTGGTTCTGGTTGTTAAGATCAGAGGGCATCCAGGCCTCTGTTGTTAAATTCAGCAATTTATACTTAAAGACCATGTCTTACTAAACGAGCAAGGCTAATGCAGTTTCTTTCCCCTGAAAAAGAGAGAATTATTTTCAAGAAGATAATTCCCAGTTGAATTTTGATTTATTTTTCAAATTGGAAAATCTAACTAAGACCTTAAAATGAAATTAATTTTAGAAGTGTGAATGAATGAATTTTTAGCCGCTGTAGCTGGCATTCCAAAAACGCGTCTGGAAATTCAGACAGACTTGATTGACTTTTCCTCTGTCAGACTATATGAGTGAAATATAACCAGCTTTGTGGAATTGCCTCTTAGACTCTTACCCAAACTCAAGGAGTTAGTGAAATAGCTTGGAAGCACTAGTCAGACATGCAGCATTCTCTGTGTGCCCATTAACCTTACCCCTAGCCTGCTGCTGCCCGTCTACCCTTTCCCCGGCAGTGGGTCTTCCCTGCCCTCTAGCTACACTGGTTGTCGCCTGGACTCCCGTCACCTCTCTGTCAGATCCTCAGGCTTTGGGGAGCTTGGGGGAAGGACTGGTGTTCTGGATGGAGAGCCCATACAGTGTGGGCACAGGTGAGGAGAGGCAGGCGTGTAATTACATCTGAGAGCTTCCTGGTAGCCTGGGCACAAAGGGAAACCAACCAATTATGGAACACCCATTGCCTCCCAGAAAGTCACAGTGCAGTTCATCCAGTAGAAGCACTTGTATACCCCCAGGGGCTTACATATGGGAGACTGCTGGGGAGTGATGAGGACTTCAGGGGCGGAATCACTGCAGAAACAGAGGTTCACCCCCCATCAGTGGCTCCCACTGGCTCTCAGGGCAGGCTGAGCGTGCTCACTGAAGATCACATTCCTTGAGGCTACAATGCTGAGGTCCAAAAGATAGTGTCCTGATGACTGAACAGTGAAGGGGGCAGCTTGGAGAACCTGGGAAGTGGATGGTCAGTTAGGCACTCTCAAACAGCCACTGCCTTTTATTTTAAAATTTTAGAATTGGTAATATAGACCCATGGTTTGACATTCAGAAGTTACAAAGACGTATACAGTGACACTGCTGCTTCCCACTGCTAACCCTGGCAATCTAGTTCTCCACAGAGGATTTTAATGTTACCAGTTGCTTATGCATTCTTCCAGAGAGATTATACATGCAAATATATGCAAAGGTATATAGATGTATGGCCATATATATGCATGTCTGTATAATTATATAAATGGCAACATACTGCAAGCACTGTTCTACACATTTTCTCAGTATATTGTGGAGACAGTTCTCTATATTGATTGTCTTCATCCTTTTTTACAGCTGCATAGAAGGAATTTTTGCTTTGCTGAAAGAAGGAAAAAATTCCAGTCTGGATAGGTCTGTCTTTCACCTTCTGTCAAAAACTCAGTTAGAAATGACCTATGTACAAAGGTGTTTACTAATTTCAGGTCTGTTTATAAGAAAAAAGACTATAAATTACCCAAATGTCCCTCAAGAGGAGATTAGCTAAACAAACTGCAGCACATCCACACAGTGGAATGCTATGCAGCTATTAAAAAGGTGAGGGCAGCAAATATACTTATAGAGAACTATCTTCACAGTGTAGTCAGAAAAACACATGTAGAATAGTGTTTGCAGTTTGTTACCCTCTGTATAATTATACAGACATGCACATATATGGCCATGTATCTATATATCTTTGTATATATAATCTTTCTAGTGTGGTAACCAGGCCCTAGGAGGACCATGACTTGAGAACTCAGAGGCAGAGGTCAGTGAAATGAGGCCACTCAGAGCAGGGTAGGTGGGAGGGCAGGTAGGGAGAAAGTCATGAAGTGGCTTCCAGACTCCAAGTGGAGTCATGTCAAGTGAAGTGGAGGTTGTGAGTAGGCAGGGTCCTTTCTGGGTTGGTGTGAGAGTACCAGTGGGGCTGGTCAAGGCCAGTACTTCTGTTGAGTCGGACCATTTGGAACACACTGTACCCAGGGACACCCCTCTGTATGCCCCAGACACAAGGGTGGTACAGCCAGGGCAGGGAGGAAGCAGCCTGAAGAGCCATTCACTGTGCTACAGACACTGTGGGGGCAATGTGCAAGCGTCTGAGGGGGCCTGGCCTGAGTCAGCAGGACCTCTTCTGCGAAATCCAGAGAGCAGACGGGCTTCCCCTGGGATCTCAACGGTGAGAGGTGGAAAGGGACCTCAGCTGATGGGGAGCCTGAGTGGGTGGCCCCTTATGGAGGGAGAGGTGGACTTCAGGCAGAGCACTGCACACACACACACACACACACACGCCGATGAGGCCCCTTCAGGTCCACTCTAGCACAGTCGTGTTTGCACTGGGACCTTCGCAGCATCAGGCAGAGAGGGCTGACTGAGGCACAGGGCCAGCTGGGACCATGGCCCAAAGATGGGCCAGGAGGGAGGAGCCAGGGCCCGTGGGGGAGAAGCTGACCGTATCTAACCAGGCCACTGGATGGACCTACCAAGAGGCAGGGTGGGGCTGACCAAGAGTGATGGCCTCCATCCTGCCGCTGACTCCAGCCCACCTCCCTCTTGGAGGAGACAGCGAGCAGAGGCCCAGACAGGACAATGGGTCTGGTTTCTGGCCAAGGAGCATGAATCAGAGGGGATAAGACCAGGGGCAGGGAGACCAGAGGGAATGGTTTACCCAGTTGGGAGATGAGGAACCTTGGAAGCAGGCACAGCGGTGAGGATGGGAGAACGCACAGTGCCAGAGATATCCAAAGCGGAGAACTTGGTGACCCATTGAATATCAGAAATGAGGAAGAAACAGGAGCTGAAGGTGTTGGAAACAACACCCCAAATGGCTGATTCAGAGTAATCCTTTGATCTTAGTACAGCTCTGACGCTTCAGTTTCTAAGCCTCTCCCATGCCTCTTGTGTGTGTACCTGTGCATATGCATTGTTGATTTGAAGAGGGTTAGTTTACAACAACAGAAGTGTATTCCCTCATAGCTCCAGAGGCTAGAGATCTGAGACCAAGATGCCTGCGGGGCCATGGTCCCTTTGCAGTCTTTCCTTTCTTCTGCTGGCTCCTGATGGCTGCCAGCAATCCTTGGTGGTCCTTGATGTGTAGATTCGTCTCTCCAGTCTCTGCCTCCCTCTTCGCGCGACTTCCTTCCCTGTGTGTCTGTCCAGATTTCTCTCTTTTTATTAAAGCCTCTTCTTGTTAATCCAGTATGACTTCATCTTCCCTTGCTTACATCTGTAAAGATCCTATTTTCAAATAAGATCTTTTTTAAAAAAATTTTATTGGAGTAGAGTTGATTTACAATGTTATGTTAGTTTCAGGTGTGCAGCAAAGTGAATCAGCTGTACATATACATATATCCCCTTTTTTAGATTCTTTTCTCATATAGGCCATTACAGAGTATTGAATAGAGTTCTCATTAGTCATCTCTTTTACATAGAGTGGTTAGTATATATCAATCCCAAACTCCCAATTTATCCCTCCCTCACCTTTCCCTGTTGTAACCATAAGTTTGTTTTCTACATCTGTGACTCTATTTCTGTTTTGTCAGTCAGTTCCTTTGTACCATTTTTTTTTACATAACACATATTTGCAAATAAGTTCTTAGTCACAGATTCTGATGGACATGAATGTTAGGAGGGCACAATTTGTACCCAGCATGTATATGCACAAGTGTGTGGTTTTTCTAGTAATTGGTCAATGACTAGTTGTTTTGATGGGGCTTCCCAGGTGGCTCAGTGGTAAAAATTCCTCCTGCCAATGCAGGAAACTCTTCCATGGATCAAGAAGATCCCCTGGAGGAGAAAATGGCAACCCCCTCCAGTATTCCTGCCTGCAAAATCCCATGGACAGAGGAGCCTGGTGGGCTACTGCCCATGGGGTCACAAAGAGTCAGACATGACTGAGTGACTGAGCACACAGCTTGTTTAGACCCATCACTTGGACCTGGCAAATGATTCCAGTGGTTTAAAAACCATTATTGAGCACTTTTATGAACCAGGAGCTTTCACAGCATCATATGTTTTGCACAACCCTGTGAGATTTGTAATATCCTCCCCTTTTTGTGAAAGAGAAAACAGGTCCACAGAAATGAAGAAATATATTGAAGACACCAAGGCTAATCATATATAATAAATTTAAACCCAAGTGACTCCAAAGCCTAGCATGTGCCACAGCTCCAGGGTCCCAGAACACTGGTTTTATGGAATGCTGACAGATCTTCCAAAAAATGAAAAGTGTTCCATGGTGAGATAAGTTCTGGAAGAAGTTCCTTCAGGGACTTCCCTGGTGCTCCAGTGGCTAAGACACTGCACTTCCAATGCAGGGGCCTGGATTTCAATTCCTGGTCAGGGAACCCTATCCCACATGCCACAACTAAGACCTAATGCAGCCAAATAAATAAATATTTTTAAACAACATGCATCATTAAACATATTTAAGAAAAGAAGTCCCTTCATTGCACGACTGCTCAGGGCCTTTGTGAAGTGAGCGGGCCTCCTCTCCCTAAAGAGACATAAGCCTCGTTAATGGAAAGCCGTGGCCCACACCCTTCCAGACAACTCACCCACCTGAGAAGTAAATGCAATGCCACCTGCTTTGTGGTGTTTGCTGTGCATCAATTAATTAATGATCTGGGCTCCCGTGCCGTGGTGACACATGCATTTAGTCACTCATTCAGTAAACAAAGGCCATTCCAAACCCAGGTCAAGGCACAGTGCCAGGCTCTGGGGACATTCTTGGTCAGGAATCATTTGTTTGAAAGGAGCAGGAGCCCATTCAAAGCAGCTTAAGCAAAAAGAACTGCTCTTGGAATGGTTACTGTGGTAATTAATGGAACCCACGGAGCAAACCTGTGTCCGGGTCTCCAAGGCCTGGACCAGAACCATCTCTCTCTGCCCTGTCCTCCCCACCCCCACTCTAGTTCCATGCTCTCCCATCTCCACTTCTCTCTGAGACATTTCTGCCTCCTCCTTTGTTGTTGGTACTTCGAGTTCAACACACACTGCTCATTAATTTGGTCTCTCCCTGTCACTGTTCCAAATAACTGAAAATTCCTGAATGGATGGCGTGTGTCTATGGCTGCTCCAGGACAAGGGGCTCCAGGAGAACATGGGGGGATGAGTAGGGGAAAGAGGTGCTTCTTCTGCAGACACTGCTCCCTGTTAGGGGTTCACAGCACTGGGCGAACACCGGGACCAACAGGAGGGCTTTGAAAAACACCAGTGCCTGAAACCTATCCCCTCCCTGTTCCCTCCTCCCACGTTCTGGTTTAATGTGCCTAAAAACGGCTCGAGCATCCATGTCGGCTTAGGTTCTCAGGTATCTCTGTTGGGAGGCCCAGATCGAGACTCTCTGCTCTACAGCAAGTCCCCTACATACCAACCTTCAAGTTGTAAACTTTCAAAGATGTAAACGTGTGTTCGCATGTCCAGTCACGTGAGTTAGTTCACGTGTCTGGCGTACCTTGTCACATGCGTGCATCCTCTCCAAATGGTTGTGCTTCTGTGCACTTTACTGTCCAGTACTATGTAGAATACAATAGTGCAGTGTCTTTTTTGCAAGCCCAGGATGTCTGAAAGCAAGCGTAAAAGCAGCAGTGATGTGGCTGGTACTACTGTGCTTTTCAAGGTACTGCATTGTTAAGACTAAAACTGTTTAATTTTTGTGTTTGTTTTTTATGTATTGCTAGTAGGAAAAGTATTCTACACCTATTACAGTACAGTACTATGTAGCCAATCATGTCAGTTGGGTATTTAGACTTATTTTGTTGGACTCTGAAGAAATTGAACTTGCGATTGTGCTCTTGGAACAGGACTTGTTGTATATAGGGGACTTACTGTGATAGGAAAGACAGTAAAAAGTCATCACAAGAGGATAATGGCTTTGATGGAGAAGCATAGGGGCTGGCACACCGGACAGCCCAGAGGGAGCAGGAAAGAGATCCGTTAAGGCCTGAGGGTGAGAAGTGCCCGCACCTTGCAGAAAGCACTAGGCTTCGCAGGCTTCCACACTTGTCACTGATTACTACCGTGAGATGGACAGTGTCTCTGGGTTTACAGTGGAGACAAAGAACATAGGCTGAATTCACAAAGGAGAAGTTACTCAGGTAGAGAGTGAAAGGTGGAGAGACCTTGACTTTGCGTGACTGAGACCACGCATGCGTGGTTGACCAGGCGGGTGTCAGTGTCATGCCCACTTGCCAGGAAGCTTCCCAACTGGCTCAGATGGTAAAGAATCTGCCTGCATGCAGGAGACCCAGGTTCAATCCCTGGGTCAGGAAGATCCCCTGGAGAAGGGAATGGCAACCCACTCCAGTATTCTTGCCTGGAGAATCCCATGGGTAAAGGAACCTGGCGGGCCTACAGTCCATGGGGTCGCAGAGTTGGACACAACTGAGTGACTAACACTTTCACTTCCCACTTGCCAGGGGGAGAGGCAGAGGCTGCCCAGAGTCCCTGGTTCTGAGTCGCACAGCCAAGCGTGGACCCCACTGTTGGGACTTCCACCTGCTCCACCTTTTGTAGGGTGACCAGGGGTCCTGGTGTGCTCAGGACTATCTTGGTTTTAGCTCCAGAAGTCTGGTGCTCACAGAAGCGCCTCAGTTCAGTTCAGTTCAGTCACTCAGTCATGTCCAAGTCTTTGTGACCCCATGGACTGCAGCACACCAGACATCCCTGTCCATCACCAACTCCCAGAGCTTACTCAAATTCATGTCCATTGAGTGGGTGATGCCATCCAACCATCTCATCCTCTGTTGCTCTGTTGTCCCCTTCTCCTCCTGCCTTTGATCTTTCCCAGCATCAGAGTCTTTTCCAATGAGTCAGTTCTTTGCATCAGGTGGCCAAAATATTGGAGTTTCAGCTTCAGCATCAGTCCTTCCAATGAATACTCAGGACTGATTTCCTTTAGGATGGACTGGTTGAATCTCCTTATAGTCCAAGGGACTCTCAAGAGTTTTCTCCAACATCACAGTTCAAAAGCATCGATTCTTCAACACTCAACTTTCTTTATAGTCCAACGCTCACATCTATACATGACTACTGGAAAAGCCATAGCTTTGACTAAATGGACCTTTGTTGGCAAAGTAATATCTCTGCTTTTTAGTATGCTGTCTAGGTTGGTCAAAGCTTTTCTTTCAAGGAGCAAGCATCTTTTAATTTCATGGCTGCAGTCACCATCTGCAGTGATTTTGGAGCCCAAGAAAGTAAAGTCTGTCACTGTTTCCATTGTTTCCCCCTGTATTTGCCGTGAAGTGATGGGACTGGGTGCCATGATCTTAGTATTTTTCATGTTGAGTTTTAAGCCAGTTTTTTCACTCTCCTCTTTCACTTTCATCAAGAGGCTGTTTAGTTCCTCTTTACTTTCAGCCATAAGGGTGATGTCATCTGTGTAACTGAAGTTACTGATATTTCTCCCAGCTTGTGCTTTGTCCAGCCCGGCATTTCACATGATGTACTCAGCATATAAGTTAAATAAGCAGGGTGACAATATACAGCCTTGACATACTGCCTTCCCAGTTTGGAACCAGTCTGTTGTTCCATGTCTGGTTCTAACTGTTACTTCTTGACCTGCATACAGATTTCTCAGGAGCCTGGTAAGGTGGTCTGGTATTCCCATCTCTTGAAGAATTTTCCAGTTTGTTGTGACGTATAGTCCCAGGCCAACTGGGATGTTTGGTCACCGCATCTGTCAGTGGTTTCCCCATGTTCTGCACCCTGTGGAGGTGCGGAAGCCCCTCAGCCAGTTGGGATAGACAGGAGTCGAGGGGGAGGCTAAGCAGAACCAGGGTCGCTGGTTCATCCCTAGAAAAGATGGATATTGATAGCGTTTACCCAGAACACCCAGAGACACCCCATCTGCCTTTTGGACTACAAGCCTGTGAGATCCTCAGGCGGTCGCTGGTGATGGAGCACTCTCTGGTTCTCTATGGTAGTTACAGAGCTCCAGGGAGCTGGGTTGGCCAAAACGAGGCCTTGACCCCAGGATCTGGAACCAAAGCAGGCCAGTGGGTCCCCCATTCCTGCCTAAGCCCAGGCCCCTGCTGCAGGTCATAATTCTCTGGCATCTAGAAAGTCTGTCCCCAAACACCCAAACCAACCAGAAAGGAATTTAGGAAGGGGAGAGTGTGTGGGGACCCAAGGACGTGTGTCTGGGCTTCCTGGACAGGGTAGAGAAAGAAAGAGGAGCCCCTAACCCTGGAAGCAGCCAGTCACCAGCCTGAGCAAAAGGAGCCTGAGCAACTCAAGGAAGACAGCCCATATTTGGGCTGGTTCTGCAGCTGGTGATACAGCTGTGGCCAGATGATCTCACTTGCCATGGGGACAGAGGCTGGGAAAAGGGGCAGAGGGACTTAGAGGGGTAGAGAGGAGAGAGGCAGCGAGAGAGATACAGGGGGAAAGGGACAGAGAGGTGCAGAGGTTCGAAAGGAGACAAGAGACAGAGAACAATGGAAATAACAAGATTAGGTGACTTTCCTGGTGGTCCAGTGGTTAAGACTCTGCCCTCCAATGTAGAGGGCGCGGGTTCCATCCCTGGTTAGGAAATTAAGATCCTACATGCCTCATGATGGTTTAGTTGCTAAGTCATGTCTGACTCTTGTGACCCCATGGACTGTAGCCCCCCAGGCTCCTCTGTCCACAGGATTTCCCAGACAAGAATACTGGAGTGGCTTGCCATTTCCTCCTCCAGGGGATTTTCCCAACCCAGGGATTGAACCAGAGTCTCCTGCATCTCTGGCATTGGCAGGCAGGTTCTTTATCACTGAGCCATAGTGCAGCTGAAGAAAAAGAACAAAATCAAAGAACCAGAGAGAAGGGGAGATGGTATTTTTCCTGTTCCAAGAACCAAGAGGTAGGCTCCTTGGAGCAGCCAAGCCAAAGGCAGCCCCACTCCCCACTGAGGATGCAGTGATGGGAAACAGCCTCACCCTGGGTCCTGAGGGTCATCATCAGGGCAGAGCTTCAGGCTCAGGCATACCAGGCCAGCTGCTCAACCTGGCATCCTGTCTCTCGTGCACACACGTGGGCAGCCAAGCCCAAGGGTTGGCATCCAGGGATGGGGGTGGGGTGGGGTGATTGCAACCAGCAGAGGATGGGAGGTCAGTCTTGAACATCCTTTGGGGAGGGACCAGCCTGTTTCTTGCTATGCGGCAGTGCATCTATCCACAAGATGGGCAGTTGTTCTTTTGATGTTGCCCTGAGCTGCTGAAGTGGCTCAGGGCTGGACAGTCATCACATTTTTGCTCCCAAGTCCACGGCAACCCATACAGGCCAAGAAGTCACCTATTTTGGGAACTCCCTTGGTGGTCCAGTGGTTAAGACTCCACACTCCCAATGCAAGGGGCCTAAGTTCCATCCGTCATTCAGGGAACTAGATCCCACATGCCACAGCTAAAAAAAGAAAAAGATACTATGTGCCACAAGGAAGATTTGGCACAGTCAAATAAATAAATTGTTTAGTATCTGGCCTTCTCTGGTTGCTCAGATGGTAAAGAATTTGCCTACAATGCAGGAGACCTAGGTTCGATCACTGGATCGGGAAGAACCCCCTGGAGAAGGGAATGGCAACCCACTTCAGTATTCTTGCCTGGAGAATCCCATGAACAGAGGAGCCTGGTGGGCTACAGTAAACTATAGTCCATGGGCTTACAGAGAGTTGGACACAACTGAACAACTAACACAACAAAGCATCTAAAACATCCTTCTTTCTTAGCATCCTCCTGGAGCCTCTGGCTCACCCGTTCTCTCCGTAGGTGTGGCTTTCGTTCTTTCACGGTGAGCTGCACTTCCTCTCTCAGTCTCTGTGCCCCTGTGTGCTTCTCCTTCTGTCCCTCTGTGCCTCCCTGCAGCTCTCCCTCGTCCTTTGTCCCCATTTCCCTCATCCCCCAAGTCCCGCGTCCAGAAAAGTCTCATTTATTTGGCTGCCTAAAGTCGGGTGGGGTGATGACTCAGAATTGCCAGGTGGAAGTTTTACTTTCCCTCAGTGAACACTTTCTGCTAGTCAGTCAGGCAACGTGGTTGTACAGGCCAGCTCTCAGTGGGGAGGTTTACAAGCACAGAGGGAACACTCCAGTCATCTGAAGCGCTTACATTCCAGCCCGGGGCAGCCCTCAGTCCTGGCTCAGCTGGGCCGTTTCCTGGCTGGTGACCTTGGGCAAACCATGGTGCTTGCCTCTGCTTCCCCAGTTAAGTGGAGGTGATCCATTTCACACCTGGGGTTGAGGTGATAATATGTGCTGAGAACCTGGCCTGATGCCCAAGGCCTCCAATTTCCCCTTTATCTACGGCCAAGCACCACCACCACTCCCAGCTGCCAGCACTGCAGGCCCTTTGGTTTCTGCCCTGAAGATGCTCCGCAAGTTCTCCAGAGCTCACCGTGGCATCCGTAGCCAGCTTCCTAGGAGATGCAGTGGCTCTTGCCTGCTGTTACGGCCGTATGCACATCCCTCCAGCCAGTGGGCCACTTCACCTGCACTTCTAGCCAGTCAGTTATTCAGGGTCTAGGTGCTATCTCTAAGGATGAGAGATGCAGGATGCTTGTGGGAGAAAGGTCCCAGGACCTGAACTGGAACAGTGGCAATGGGGACAGATGCCAGGCCACACAGTAGTGGGATGGACAGAGGGGTAAACTGGCAGCTCACGGTGTAGGGGGTGTGAGGGGCTGGGGAAGGGGCCTCTGGGAGCCCTGTCTCTGGTCTGAGGGACAGAGAACTGAATATTAGCACCTGTCGAAAGCCAGAGGACTCTCCTAGAGACTCCTACGGAGTGAAGTAAGTCAGGAAGAGAAAAACAAATATCGTATCTTAACGCATATATGTGGAATCTAGAAAAATGGTACTAATGAAGCTATTTGCAGGGCAGAAATAGAGAGGTAGATGCAGAGAATGGGCTTATGGACACAGGAGGGGACGGACAGGTTGGGACGAATTGAAAGAGTAGCACTGACATATATACACTGCATGTGTAAGACAGATAGCTAGTGGGAGGCTGCTGCACAGAACAGGGAGCTCAGCCCTGTGCTCTGATGACCTCGAGGGTGGGCTGGGGTGGGGTGGGAGGGCGGCCCAAGAGGGAGGGGACATATGTATACATAAAGCCGATTCATTTTGTTGTACAACAAAAATTAACACAACATTGTAAAGCAACTATATTCTAATATTAAATAAAGTTTTAGATGTTAAAAAAAGAAAATACAAAGCCAGATGTTTCTGAAGGCCAGATTCAAGCTGGGACTGGGGAGGAGAAGGGAGGCGGCTTTCCTGGCTTCCCCTCACAGTCAGCCATCCAGCCGAGGTGAGGTGGCAGGGGGTTACAGTACACAGGGTGTCAGGTAGCCATCTGCTTATCTGTGAAGCAAGACTGCTTAGAAAGAAGATTCTTTTTAAAATTATTTATTATTATTTGGAGGATAAATGCTTTACAATATTGCGTTGGTTTCTGCCATACATCAACATGAATCAGCCATAGGTAAACACATGTCCCCTCCCTCTTGAACCTTTCTCCCACCTCCCACCCCATCCCACCCCTCTAGCTTGTCACAGAGCACCGGTTTCGAGCTTCCTGCGTCATACAGCAAATTCCCACCAACTATCTGTTCTCCATACGGTAATGCATATGTCTCAGTGCTGCTCTCTTCAATTTTTCCCACCCTCTCCTTTCCCTTCTCGTGTCCACAAGTCTGTTCTCTAAGTGTGCGTCTCCACTGCTGACCTGCAGAGAGATTCATTAGTACCATTTTTCTAGATTCCATATATATGTATTAACATACAATATTTGTTTTCCTCTTTCTGTCTTCACTCTGTATAACAGGCTCTAGGTTCATTCACCTCAGTAGAACTGACTTGTGTGTGTGCCTTTTTATGGCTGAGTGATATTCCCTTGTGTACATGTACCACAACTAGAGAGAAGGTTCTGCTGGGAGGGAGGGGCCTCAGCCAAGCCCACCACCTGCTGCAGTTCTGAGTAGCCAGATTCAGGGGCCTCCACCAAGCCCGACTGGCTCCTCCCCAGGGCGAGCAGCTCCGGGTCCCCCCACAGCTCTGGGTGGAAGGAAACTACGCTTGCCCTGGGAATTGGCCAGGGCCACGGATGAGTCCAGCCATCTCTGACTGTACTGAGTTCCCCTGGGAACTCTCTGGGGACCCGGCAGCCCTGCTGAGCCCGTGTGGAGCTGAGAGGGCCTTGTTTTGGAGTTAGGACCCTGAGCCTCCCCTGGCCAGAAGTGCCTTCAGGTAGGGACCTTGCCTCTTCCATCTTTCACCCCAGCATCAAGCCCAAGATCTGAGTGGATGGTAGGTACCCGGGGAAGGTGTTATTCTGGCTCCTTTCCTTTCCAGCTATGTGACCTTGGGCAAGTGGCCTGACTTTTCTGCACCTCACATTTATCTGTGGTCAACAGATCACAAGACCTGTTCCACTTGATGCATTTGGGAATACACAAGATCACAGGGCTCCCAGAGGCCCCTTTCCCAGCCCCTTCTACCCCCTCCACTGGCATTTCATCGTATAGCCAGATCTCTGAACCTGGAGCCTATTAGAGTGAAGTTAAGTCAGGCATGTGTGAGCTGTCGACCCCTGGGGATATGGGGAATGTGCTAGCTTGTCGCCCGCAGCTGCATGTGTCACCCGCTGCCTTCTCCAGGGAGGGGGGAGTGCCCACCGGAGCCTTCCCAATTCAGTTACGTGCGGCTGCAGCTGACATTTCATTCTACAGCCAGATCTGTTTCCTAGGAAACGAGTGAGAGACATTGACTGTGCAGCGCACACGCACATGCACACACACACACCCCCCGGGCTGCCACCAAGAATGACAATGAACAGAAAGACAGTAATGTCAGCGGAAGCAAAAAAATAAGTTTATGCCCTTGTGCTGTTGCTCCCTGCTGCCCGGGCTGCAGGGGAGGGAGGAACAGGGGACAGCACTCCCTGACGCAGGACCACACGGTGGCCTGCAGGGCATCTTCTGAACAGGCAGGTTTGGGGGGGCCCCCTCTGCACCTCGCAGCCTCTCTCCTCCAAGGCCAGACCCAGGTGGCCTCCGCAGGTGGGGTCCCGATTCGTTGCTTGTGCACATTCTCTCTGACTGAGTCTGCTGCCAACTTCCCTCTCCATCCTGAAACTGGCACCCTAGACTCCTGTCTGAAACCAGAAAGACACGGTCCTCCAGGCACACACAGTCTGCATGTCCACGCCTACCCTTGACTCCCTGACACCTGCCCTTTATCCTGCCAATGCCTCCTCCAGTCTCTTACATCCCAGCCTCCTAAGGTGCTCAAGCCGGAGACCTGGGAGTGGTCCTTCCGCTCAGTTCCACCATGTAGGCCTCTCCTCCCGCCCAGCCTCAGCTCTGGCATGCCTTATTCCCACCCCTGGTACATGCTGTGCACTCTAGATATCCATGCTCCCTCCATGTTCTTCCATCGACTGAAGTAAAACCTGGACAAACACCTCATCCTCTAGGAAGGCCTCCTGCTTTTCCTGGGCTGAATCAGTGGGTGACTTTCCCTGGGCCCTTTTTTCTTACCTCCATGAGGGTAATGATCATTGCACTGCATTAATGATAGCAAACATGTGGGCTTACTAGATTTCTGGCGTTCTAACAGCTTAACAGGTATTTGTTCATAGAATGATATTACACGTGTGTCTATTGTTGGCTCTTTGCTGGCCTGGCAGCTTGGAGAGCAGGCCCCCCATGTGACCCAGCTCTAAGTCGGCCACCAGCTCCCAACATAGAGCTGGCTTCTGGTGAGCTCTGCTAGGGTCTGTTTCTTGCTCTAAGGCCAGGACATGGTAGAATACACAGAATGCTTTTGTGGAGTGAATGAAATGAATGCTGCCCTGACTGGGTACCCAGTTCCCAGAGGGGATGCTCTCTTGGTGTGTTTCCTCTGCCTTTCTCCCAGCATACCTGATGGTTTAAAACCGGCTTTTGTGCAGTCTATTGGCAAAGAGGGCTCTGTGGGTTTTGCTTTCTTCTTACAATAACCTAAGCATAGGTTCTGTTACATTGTACAAAGCCTGCCTTAATCAGAGTTTGAAACTGCTAAATAGAATGGCATTCAGATGATCATAGATAATGAGTGCGTGCCTAGCAGATGTGGCAGCAGAGGGTTTTGCAAAGCAGCCAGATGGATGACAGGAGATGCTGCTGATGCCCTGCCCATCACCCTGGTAATCGGGGCTGTCTTCTTTTTCTTTGGGCAGCACTATTTCACGGTTAACTTCAGCCATGAGAACCAGAAAGCCTTGGAGCTGAGGACAGAGGACGCCAAGGACTGTGACGAGTGGGTGGCGGCCATCGCTCACGCCAGGTATGCCTCGGCCACCCCAAGGTCCAGTCGGGAGACTGGGCCCCGTCCTGGGCAAACTCAAACCCCGGGAGGGGAAGACATGGAGAGGGAGCACATGGAGGGGACATGAAGCTGTAAGAAGGACGTCTTGACGGGTCCACCCTTAGAGACCCGGGGCTCTGATGTGCCTCTCCGGGGTGCACAAGGAACCAAGCGCCCCCAGGGGACAGCAGGGTGGCCTCCTGCCTCCAACCAGATGAGCTTCTTTTATTATCCCAGGAGAACTGAGTCCAATTTGATTGAATTATAGGGTTTTATTACAGGACTTCCCAGGTGGCTCAGACGGTAAAGGAGCCACTCACAGTGCTGGAGATCTGGGTTCAATCCCTGGTTTGGGAAGATCCCCTGGAGAAAGGAATGGCTACCCACTCCAGTATTCTTGCCTGGAGAATTCCATGGACAGAGAAGCCCGGTGGGCTATAGACCATGGGGTCACAAAGAGTCAGACACAACTGAGCGACTAAGCACAAGGCTTTATGGTCACCAAAAGCTAAGACTACCTGAGTTCTAACCCGGATGCTGCAGGAATGTGCTGGTCCTGTCTTTTTTCTGGGCCTTGGTCTTCTCTATAGACTGAAATTCTCTGTGCTTGGATCTGCAGATTCTTAGCCAGCTCTTCCCCTCCCTCCCATCCATGTGTGCCCCTCTCTGGAGGGACTCACTGGGCCAGGTGGGGAGAAGAGCAGAAGGAGAGTGCATGCAACAGAGAAAACGGGGGCTTCAAACTGAACGGAGTCTTCCTAGGTTTGGGGGAAATGATGGGCTTGGGGGCTGGGGTGTGGCCCCAGAGCTAACAATCCCCAGCAGGGCTGAGTACTCTCAGGGAGGATGGACACCCAGACTCACCCCTTCAAACAGTAGACCTTTCTGGCTGAGTGGATAATGCTGTGTTTCTGTATCTCCTTTTCTACAAAATGTAAGCTCTTGGGAGCAGGGACCAAAGGCCTTATACAGACAGTTCAGTTCAGTTCAGTTCAGTTGCTCAGTCGTGTCCGACTCTTTGCGACCCCATGAATCACAGCACGCCAGGCCTCCCTGTCCATCACAAACTTCCGGAGTTTACTCAAACTCATGCCCATCGAGTCGATGATGCCATCCAGACATCTCATCCTCTGTCGCCCCCTTCTCCTCCTGCCCCCAATCCCTCCCAGCATCAGGGTCTTTTCCAATGAGTCAACTCTTCGCATGAGGTGGCCAAAGTACTGGAGTTTCAGCTTCAGCATCAGTCCTTCCAATGAACACCCAGGACTGACCTCCTTTAAGATGGACTGGTTGGATCTCCTTGCAGTCCTGGGGACTCTCAAGAGTCTTCTCCAACACCACAGTTCAAAAGCATCAATTTTTCAGCGCTCAACTTTCTTCACAGTCCAACTCTCATATCCATACATGACCACTGGAAAACCATAGCCTTGACCAGACGGACCTTTGTTGGCAAAGTAATGTCTCTGCTTTTTAATAGGCTATCTAGGTTGGTCATAACTTTCCTTACAAGGAGTAAGTGTCTTTTAATTTAAAATAGCTGTGAAAAGAAGAGAAGCGAAAAGCAAAGGAGAAAAGGAAAGATATTCCCATTTGAATGCAGAGTTCCAAAGAATAGCCAGGAGAGATAAGAAAGCCTTCCTCAGGGATCAATGCAAAGAAATAGAGGAAAACAATAGAATGGGAAAGACTAGAGATCTCTTCAAGAAAATTAGAGATACCAAGGGAACATTTCAGGAAAAGATGGGTTCGATAAAGGACAGAAATGGTATGGACCTAACAGAAGCAGAAGATATTAAGAAGAGGTGGCAAGAATACACAAAAGAACTGTACAAAAAAGATCTTCATGACTCAGATAATCACAGTGGTGTGATCACTCACTTAGAGCCAGACATAGTGGAATGTGAAGTCAAGTGGGCCTTAGAAAGCATCACTACGAACAAAGCTAGTGGATGTGATGGAATTCCAGTTGAGCTATTTCACATCCTGAAAGATGATGCTGTTAAAGCGCTGCACTCAATATGCCAGCAAATTTGGAAAACTCAGCAGTGGCCACAGGACTGGAAAAGGTCAGTTTTCATTCCAGTCCCTAAGAAAGGCAATCCCAAAGAATGCTTGAACTACTGCACAATTGCACTCATCTCACACGCTAGTAAAGTAATGCTCAAAAATCTCCAAGCCAGGCTTCAGCAATACGTGAACCGTGAACTTCCAGATGTTCAAGCTGGTTTTAGAAAAGGCAGAGGAACCAGAGATCAAATTGCCAATATCCGCTGGATCATCGAAAAAGCACGAGAGTTCCAGAAAACATCTTTATTGACTACACCAAAGCCTTCGACTGTGTGGATCACAATAAACTGTGGAAAATTCTGAAAGAGATGGGAATACCAGACCACCTGACCTGCCTCTTGAGAAACCTGTATGAAGGTCAAGAAGTAACAGTTAGAACTGGACATGAAACAACAGACTGGTTCCAAATAGGAAAAGGAGTACGTCAAGGCTGTATATTGTCACATTTAACTTATATGCAGAGTACATCATGAGAAACGCTGGGCTGGAAGAAGCACAAGCTGGAATCAAGATTGCCGGGCGAAATATCAATAACCTCAGATATGCAGATGACACCACCCTTATGGCAGAAAGTGAAGAGGAATTAAAAAGCCTCTTGATGAAAGTGAAAGAGGAGAGTGAAAAAGTTGGCTTAAAGCTTAACATTCAGAAAACTAAGATCATGGCATCTGGTCCCATCACCTCATGGGAAATAGATGGGGAGACAGTGGAAACAGTGTCAGACTTTATTTTGGGGGGCTCCAAAATCACTGCAGATGGTGACTGCAGCCATGAAATTAAAAGACACTTACTCCTTGGAAGGAAAGTTATATAGACAAGGGCTCAGCAAATGTTGAGTGCAGGAATGCAAGGATGGATGGACAGAAGTTGGATGTTGAGTGTATGTGTGGGTGGTAAATGATGGATAAGTGGATACATGAATAATAAATGAAAGATGGATAAGTGGTGAAAGTTAAAGTCGCTCACTTTCACTTTCAAAAAGTCATGTCCGACTCTTTGCGTCCCCATGGAATTCTCCAGGCCAGAATACTAGAGTGGGTAGCTGTTCCCTTCTCCAGGGGATTTTCCCAACCCAGGGAATGAACCCAGGTCTCCCACATTGCAGGTGGATTCTTTACCAGCTGAGCCACCAGGGAAGCCCAGATAAGTGTTAGAAGTATACACAAAGGGGACTTCCCTGGTGGTTCGGTGGTTAAGAATCCACCTTGAAATGCAGGGGACATGGGTTCGATCCCCAGTTGGGGATCTAAGATCTCACACACAGAGGGGCAACTAAGCCTACGAGCCAAACTAGAGAGTATGTGTGCCACAATGAAAGATCCTGAATGACCCAACAAAGATTCCTCCTGCCACAACTAAGACCTGATGCAGCCAAAGAAATTAAAAAAAAAAAAAAAAAAGACTGATAGTAGCAAATGTTGGAGAGGGGGTAGGGTAACTATAAATCATACGATGCTGGTGGGAGCATAAAGTGGTTCAACCACTTTGAAAAATTGTTAGGCAGTTCCTTTAAAAGTGAAACATATACCTACTCTGTGACCCGGCAGTTCCACTTCCTAGTATTTATCTCGAGAGAAATAAAAAACATCCACAGAAAGTCTTACATGCAAATTTCTCTTAGCAGCTTTATGCACAATAGCCCCCAAACTAGAAATAGCTGAGGTGTCTATCAACAGGCAGATGTAGGAAAGAACCTTGATGCATCCTTGCAATGGAATACCGCTCAACAATAAAAAGGAACCCACTGCAAATATGTGTAACAAAACAGATAGCCAGGATGTGGAGTAAAAGAGCCAGACACAAGACAGTACATGCTGTCTGATTCTTGTTATCTGAAAGTCTAATAACACAGGCAGAACTAAACTGTGGTGACAGAAATCCAAACAGTAGCTACCTCTGGGGTGTGGATTGATGAGGAGGGGCACAGGGGAATTCTGGGGTGTTGGGGATTTTCTTTATCTCAATCAGGGCATATGCATTTATCCACCTCAATCAAACTGTACATTTACAGTCTGTGCATCCCATTCCCAAATTCCCCTCAAATTTGTTAAACAAATTATGTCTATTAGCATGTTTTAGTTCTCTACTGCAGAGAACTAAATGTTCAGAACAAATGTTCACAAACTTAGTAGCTTAAAACCATACCCATTTCTCGCAGTTCTGTGGTCAGAAGTCTGGACTGAGACTTGGCTGTGGTCTCTGCACAGAGGTCATGGGCTGAAGTCAAGGAGTCAAACTTCTGACCTCGAAGTTCTGGAGATGTCTCTGCTTCCAAGCTCACTCCTATTGTTGGCAAGAGTCAGTTTTTTATAGGACCACATCCCTGCTGGCTGGTGGTCAGGGAAGGCGCTCAGCTCCATCCTGTAGCACAGCAGTCTGGCGTTCTGTGCCATGTGGTCCCCTCCATCCTTGAGCCAACAGTGATTCACCAAATCATTCTCCAGCCCCAAATCTCTGACCACTCCTTCTGTGACAGCCAGAGAAAGCTCTCCATTTTAAGAGGTTCATGTGGGGCCTTCTCTAGTGGTTCAGTGGTTAAGACACCCCCTTCCAGTGCAAGGGATGTGGGTTTGATTCCTGGTTGGGGAGCTAAGATCTGACATGCCTCAGGGCTGCAACTGGGACCCAGTGCAGCCAAATAAATATTGTACAAATTAGATGAATAAATAAAATAAAGGTTCATGTGATTAGGTAAGGCCCACCTAGAGAATCTCCCTATCTTAAGGTCAGCTATGCCAAAGAGTGGGCGTCCCAGGTGACTCACTGGTAAAAAAATCCACCTGCCAGTACAGGAGACATGGGTTCGATCCCTGGGTCGGGAAGATCCCCCGGAGAAGGAAATGGCAACCCACTCCAGTATTCTTGCCTGGAGAATCCCATGGACAGAGGAGCCTGGCAGGCTATAGTCCATGGGGTAGCAAAGGGTCGGACACAACTGAGTAAGCAACACATTCACAGAGGAGCATCGTCTGATCCTTTTCTGAGGGAAAGTTTTATTTTCAAAGCGAATGGGAAGAGAGGTTGGAAGAAGAAAAAGGAGAGACCAGAAGTCCCACACCAATTCTGACTCCTCAACTCTTGCCAAGGCCACGCTGGACTCAGACACAGGCTTTTTTGCTTTGGGCCAGCACACTTAAGAGGAAGATAAAAACTAGCTGCTGAGGCTACAGTTAGGTTGTCTAAGAGATGTGGTCATTTTGACCCATGAGATACTGCAGAGAGACAGTGAGCTGTCCCCGGCTGGTGTCAACCCAGAAGTCATGGCCACCCAGAAGCTCTTCAGGTCAGATGCTATGTGGATGGACAACCGTAGACAGACTGAAGGGCTGAGAGAAGCCAGCAGGGTCCAGTCTGGCACCGAGCGTGCAGGTCTAGATGTGTTTTCAGAGGCATCTTTAATTTGTGGAGCAGGTTGGCTGGCCCTAGGGCTTCCATGGTGGCCTGGCGGGCTACAGTCCGTGGGACCACAAAAAAGTCGGAGACGACTGAGCGACTAACACTTTCACTTTGACACAACATAGTTGAAGGTATGTACAACAAGGTATGTACAAAAATAAGCACATAGTATAGGAACAGGTATAGAGACACAACGTACTCTGCCACTGTATGCATAGTAGTCTAGTATTATGGGATGCCTTTGGGCTATGTGTCTGTACAGCAGTGTATAAAATGTAACGCCAAGTGTGGCTTATGGTCTGGAGCTCAGTAAGGAGAACTGGATGGAAACTGGACAGCCACGTGGAGAGCGCAGACCTGACTCTTCAGGAACTGTGGTGCGATTCCAGCTCCAGCTTCAACGCTCAGTGACTGAGTGTCATTCGGGGGGCAAGTCACTTCCCCTCTCTGGGCCTCAGTTTCTTTGTTTATAAAATGAGACAGTTGGCCTTTCATGATTCCTGAGTGTCCTTCCAGCTCTGAGAATCTGTGAGTCTATAAAGACAGTGCTGCACAGAGGTGCAGATGGGCATAGAGTGTGTCGTACAGAGTCAAGGAAGTCAGAAAGAGAAAAACAAATTTCATATGATATCACTTATATGTGGAATCTGGAAAAATGGTACAGATGAACTTATTTGCAACGCAGAAATAGAGTCACAGATATAGAGAACACACTTACGGACGCCAAAGGGGCAGGAGCGGGGGAGGAATTGGGAGATTGGGATGGACATATATACACTGCTGTGTATGAGACAGATGACTAACGAGAACCTGCCGTATGGCACAGGGAACTCTATTCAGTGCTCAGCGGTGACCTAGAAGGGAAGGAGCTCCAAAGAGGAGGGGATATATGTACACATATAGATGGATCCCTTTGCTTATAGCAGAAACTAACATAACATGGTAAAGCAGTTATACTCCAATAAATCGTGTTTTTAGAACAGGAAACTGGGGGAGGAGGAGGCAAGGGAGGCAGGCAGAGAAGACAGGGGAAGGGGAGAAAGGGAGGCAAAAACAGACCAAACTGTCCTGCCAATAAGACTCCAGATCCCAGTTTTGAATCACCACTAAGAACAAACTGATGAAGGCTCTGAATTTTCACACTGGTGGAGCAAGGAGGAGAGACCAGCAGTGTGAAAATGGACTCCTTCCTGCTCTCGACTGCATCTCCTTTGCAAGTCAAGATAATTAAGCCTCTTGGGAAGTTGGGAAAACATTAACACCTGATACTCTAGTTTAAATTCATTATAAGAGATGTACCAAAGCCTTATTTTAACCAAAGAGTTCTCTCTTGTAGCTTGTCATTTACCTCTAGAAGGGGATGCGGGAGCAAGCATGGAGCTTTGATTTGAGGATCAGGTGTTTTCCTCCAGGTACAGGCTCCAGGTCCTCTACCCACCCTCTGCCCCTGCCACCCCCCTGAGGAGAAGCTGCCAGCTCTTTCCGCCACCCCTCCCTGCCCCTTCAGAGCACTGCTGGGCAGAGCCTCCTTCTCTGACACCACCAAGGGACCAGTCTCCCCTGCCCACCGCCTCCGTCACATAGCCCCTCTCCTAGAGCAAAGCTGTTTCCCTGCCCTCAGCCTCCTGGGATCCTCATCTCCATCCTGGGGGCTTGTAGGGAAGCAATTATTGTCCCATTTTGCCATGAGGGTCTCCCCCATAAGTTCTCTGGGACTTAAAGAACTGTGTGAAGCGGCTTCTGAGTTTGTTACAAAAGCCACTGTCTCTAAGCTGGCTTGCCACTGACCAGCTGCATCCAGGGAACCTGGAAAGTCACATCAGTAGATTCCAGACTGAAGAGTGTCCCCCCAATTTAAGTGGGAGGTCATTGGTGACCCCAGAGAGGCAGCCGCTCCTGTGGGTGCAGTGTCCTACCTGCCCTTTCCCTCTGTCCACAGCTACCGGACCCTGGCCACGGAGCACGAGGCACTGATGCAAAAATACCTGCACCTGCTGCAGATCGTGGAGACTGAGAAGACGGTGGCCAAGCAGCTGCGGCAGCAGATCGAGGACGGGGAGGTGGAGATCGAGCGACTGAAGGCAGAGGTGACCACAACCCCGGGAGCAGAGGAGGCTGGCCAGGGATCCTGGCCTCCAGCCTCACAACCGGGCTCCCCAGGTTCAGGGAGACACAGGGTGGGCAGGAGGGACCCACTCCCAGCCACAGCTGTGCCAGCCCCAAACTTAAAAGGTCGGGTGGTCAGATCTGAGTTCAAAGCCCGCCTCTGCCTCATAACAGCTGCACCTGAAGCAAGTCCCCCAGTCTCTCTGTACCTCTGTCTATGTTGTTGTTTAGTCGCTAAGTCGTGTCCAACTCTTTGCGACCCCATGGACTGCAGTACACCCAGCTTCCTTGTCCTTCACTATCTCCTGGGGTTTGCTCAAACTCATGTCCTTTGAGTCGATGTTGCTATCCAACGATCTCATCCTCTGTCGTCCACTTCTCCTCCTGCCTTCAATCTTTCCCAGCATCAGGATCTTTTCCAATGAGTCAGCTCTTTACATCAGGTGGCCAAAGCATTGGAATTTCAGCTTCAGTATCAGTCCTTCCAATGAATATTCAGGGTTGATTTCCTTTAGGATTGACTGGTTTGATCTCCTTACTGCCCAAGAGACTCTCGAGAGTCTTCTCCAGCACCACAGTTCGAAAGCATCAATTCTTCGGTGCTCAACCTTCTTTCTGAAGAACGGGCTTTTTATCGTTAGCTGACAAGGTTGTGAAGATCAAGTGAGGTCACTGATTGGCAAGCTCCTGGTTACTCTGCTGACAACCACATGGACTAAGGGGGCGGGTGTGGCTCCAGAGTGTGGCTGGTAAGTCCTCAGAGTGTGGGTTGAGGCTCAGCTCCAAGACGGTCCCTTCCTTCTGCCTGCTATGGCCATCTGGAGGCTGGTTAAGTCTTCTAGAACTTCTAGAACTAGTCTTCTAGCGTTGCTAGGTTAAGTCTTCTAGACCTTCACTACTCAAAATGTGATATGGTCCATCAGAAATGCAGAACCTGGGGTCCCACTTAGATATGCCAAGTCAGAACCTGCACTTTAACAGCATCCCAGCAATTCTCCTTTTCCTGAGAGATACTGACTCTCAGCCCTTAGATGCCCCTCGCCAGCTGTTCTTCTCCTCTACACGATGATCTGATCGCCTCACACTGCCTCATCTCACCAGGAGGTCACAATGTGTGTGTTAATAGCTCAGTCATGTCTGACTCTTTGTGACCCTCATGGACTGTAGCCCACCGGGCTTCTCTGTCCATGGGATTCTCCAGGCAAGAATACTGGAGTGGGTTGCCATTCCCTTCTCCAGGGTATCCTCCTGACCCAGGGAACGAACCCCAGTCACCCACATTGTGGGCAGATTCATTACCATCTGAGCCACCAGGGAAGCCCCCCAAAATGCAGGGGCATCAATTCTTCAGAGATCAGCCTTTTTTATTGTCCAGCTCTCACATCCATACATGACTACTGGAAAAAAAAGTCATAGTTTTGACTATATGGACCTTTGTAGGCTACAGTCCATAGGGTCCCATAGAGTCGGACAAGACTGAGTGACTAAGCACACATGCACAGGGAACTAGATCCCACATGTCACTGCTGCTGCTGCTAGGTCACGTCAGTCGTGTCTGACTCTGTGCGGCCCCATAGACTAGACAAGATGAAAAAATTTAAGGAAGGATAAAAAAAGGGAGGAAGAACTGAGCTGTGTGGCAGCTATCTGAAAAGCAAGAACTACAAAGGTCTTTTGTAAAACCTTGGTGGGTAAAAAAGAGGAAAACACCTGGGTTAATTCCACCATAAATAACTGCTCTGACTAAATGCATTCTGGACTAAAGACACTGCCTCTTGAGGAGGGAGCAGGATGGGGCAGAAGCCGATGTACCATGTCTCAAAGTTGGGGTGGCAAGCGGGGTTTTTCTCTAATGGATCAAGGAAGCCAGACCAACGGTGGCGAGTGGGCAGGATCCAGCAGAGACACCTGGCTTTGAGCCTGGTCAGGCAGCCAAAGCTAGACTCTAGCCGGTGAGTTGGGCATGAGCCAAAGTCCCCACCCTGCATGGTCTTCATCAACAAGGGTCAACTGAGCAGACCCTGGATGTCTAGCAAGCAAACCAAGGTCCAAAGCGGAGCCATCTCTAGAAGAGACCTGCCAGGGTTGGAGAAAGGCTGCCTCCGTGGGCTCACCTGACCTTCGCTCCAGGCAGAGATGGGCCACAGCCCAGGACTTGTGTGGGGTCCCAGGCTTGCAACTCCCTCACTAGAGCTTTGCCCCCCAGCCTGGACCTGATGATCCTTGAACAGAGGCTCCAAGGCTTCCAGTGCTACTGTGCATGCAGCATAGCGCCTGACCTAATTGCATCTATTTTTTGCCCTGGTCCCTGCTGAGTGGATGTCCTGGAATGCCTCTTTCTGAGACAAGTGCCAGGTTTAAATACAGGACGGACACACATACACACACACACATATAGCACGCACACACACACATAAAACCCACCATGCTAAAGAAAAAAAAATGGTTCCACGTGCAAAGCTCAAAAGTGGCAAAGAAAGCAGAAGGTGATAATAATCAGGTCGAATGTGGGCATTGACTGGGCATTCCTGCATCTCTCAGCTCTCTAAGAGCCTGCCTGTGCGTCTGTGTGTTCGCATGTGTTCCTCAGCCCTTTAAAATACAGATCAAAGAACCAGCCTTTATTTCACTGTGCAGATGTTCCCAGAGAATCGAAAGAAAAGGTGGGGGGTGGGGGAGAAAGAAGAAAAGCCTGTGTCGGCGCTGAATATATCTCAGTTAGATATTTTCAGCCGCTCTTCAAGCATAGGCCAGGGTAATTTTAGCAACCCGCGAGTGGAGAGCGGGTAACTGTTCCATTTTGCTTTCAGAGTGCTCAATTCGCTCAATTGTGAGAGCCCATTCATTCTGCAGTTCAGCAAGTGGCCTTGAGGGGACAAAGCCACGTGCTCTGAAGAGGAGCAGAGGCTTTGTGGCAGTGTTTGTGGAGTCCCCTGGGCTGTGTGGGGCTCGGTGACTATGGTGTCTTCCTGTGGTTGAGGTTTTTGTCGCCGCTGTGGTTCTGACCCTTCTCTAATTGACTTATTTCTGTCGCCAGTGAATATCTTTCGGGTGCCAGCCCCATGCTAGGCACCCAGAACCCATGAATGAACGAAACGGTGTGGTCCTTCCCCCATAGATACCATAGTTTTGATGGAATACACAGGCAGTATCAGCATTTTCAGGCTTCCCAGGTGGCGCTAGTGGTAAAGAATCCGCCTGCCACTGCAGGAAATCGAGAGACATGGATTCAATCCCTGGGCCAGGAAGATTCCCTGGAGAAGGAAATGGCAACCCACTCCAGTATTCTTGCCTGGAGAATCCTACTGACAGAGGAGCTTGGCGGGCTACAGTCCATAGAGTTGCAAAGGGTCAGACACGACTGAAGCAACTTAGTATGCATGCATGCCAGCATTTTCACGGGAAAGTCCGCAGCCCTGGGAGCCCTGGTGAGGGATCCCCTGCAGAAACTTGCGGACTCTGGGGTGGCATGATGGAGTCCCACCAGGGAGGCTGCACCACTGGCCTGTCCACCTGAGGAGTGCCTGAGGGCCCCCGGCCACAATGTGGCTTAAGGCGCCTCTTCTCCTGGGCGCCACCCTGTTGGCTTTATTCTTGCAGCTGGGCAAACCTGTCTGATCCCAAATCTGGCAAATATAGATTCTTAGATCAGCTCCAACGCCCGTTTAAAGGGCTGTTCCATCTTTCTAGGCCAGCAGTCCCCAGGCTGTGTTCCAAAGAGAGCTCCAAGTCAGAGAAGCCTTTCAGGGTTGTCCCGGGAGGGGACAGCCAAGCCAGCAGCGCTTCCAACTGAAGTCCTGCTGGGGTTCCAGGACAGTTTTGTTTGAAAAGACAAAGGGACTACCCGTGTCCATTGATGGATGAATGGATCGCAAAATAGGGTTTGTACATACAATGGATGTCTTCCCTGCTGGCTCCGCGGTAAAGAATCCGCCTGCCAGTGCTTGAGAACAGTTTGATCCCTGGGTCAGGAAGATCCCCTGGAGAAGGAAATGGCAACCCACTCCAGTATTCTTGCCTAGAAAATCCCATGGACAGAGGAGCCTGGCAGACTACGGTCCATGGACTTGCAAAGAGCTGGACACTACTGAGCAACTAAACAACAATACAGTGGATATTACTCAACCTTACAAAGGAAGGGAAGTGTGACACCTGGTATGACATAGGTGAACCTTACGCTGGTGAAATAAGGCAGACACAGGTAGACAAATACTGTCTGATTCCACTTAGGCAAGGTACCTAGAGACATCAGATTCACAGAAAGTATAATGGTGGGTGCCAGGGGCTGGGGAGTTAGTGTTCAAATGGGGACAGAGTTGGGGAGGATGAGAAAGTTCTGGAGACAGATGGTGCAGATGGTTGCACAGCAGTGTAAATGAACTTGATGCTACTGAGCTGTGCACTTAAAACCGGTTAAAACAGTAAATTTTATGTTATGTCTATTTTACCACAATAGAAATTTGAAGATAAAGGGACTGAAGGTTTAGGAAGTAAGGAAGATGATCACAGATTTGGACCAAAGCTCCCAGATTACAAAGGGATTGCCTGCAGCCCTGAGGGTGCCCCGCCTAGGGTCACTCAGAGTCAGATCCCAGCTGCCCTGGACCCGGGTGGACGGGTACCAGGTCCAGTGCTCACTCACAGATGTCCGGCTTGTAACCTCGGGCAGACAGGAGCTGCAGTACCTCCGTCCTCATGGAGTGCGTGGGAAGGCACTTGCCCACCACGCTGCGCCTGGTGGTGCCTGGAGGGGTGGGACTTCCGCCGCTGCCGCAGCCCCCCCACCCCCAGCAGCTGACCCATGTTTCTATTGCAGATCGCATCTCTGCTCAAGGACAATGAGCGCATCCAGTCCACCCAGACCGTCACCCCCAACGACGAAGACAGTGACATCAAAAAAATCAAGAAGGTCTGTACCGTCCCTCAGGGCTGGCAAAGCTGCCTCGGTCCTCTTTAGAGAGCCCCACGCCCAGCACAGCCCCGTGTCCACAGTGTCCCCCTGCTGTCCCCCTGCCCCCACTGTGTCCTTCCACTTCCACTCCAAAGGCAGAACCAATAGCCCCTCACCTCTGACCGGCACCTCATCGAGCCATTTCTTCGGGCTGTCTCTGTGAGGTAGGGTGGTTCAGCCCATTTGATAGATAAGAAAACCCAGGCCCCAAAAGATGAAAGAGTGGATTGAGCCAGGGCAGGAACCCAGGCTATGAGACTCATAGCTGAGAGCTTTCCTCACGACTCTGGGCAGCCTCAGTGAGACCCCAGGCCGCTCTTCCATCCCCCCAACCTTGCATGCCTGCCCGCACCCCCCCTCACCCCAGCCACTGTCCTGCAAACACTGCCTCTCCCAACTGTACCCTTTGGTGCCCAGCAGAGGTCAGCATGGCAGCTGACCTCTGTGACACACCAGGGTTGGCCCAGCTGGTTTTACTCTGTTGGAGTCCAGGAGGGGTGGACATCTCAGGAGGTACCAGAAAGCTGCCCAGTGGCAGTGATACTGACCAGCACCGTGGGCCACCCTGTGGAGGGGAAGAACATGGTCTGTGTTTGCAGCTGGCCAGACTTGAAGCAAGGGAGCCTGACTCACCCTAAGAAAAACAAGCGAAACCAGAAAACCCTCCTTGTTAAGAGCATAAGAGGACCCCAGCACCATCCAGAACAGAAGCTGCAAACCGGCTTCCCACAGGCCAAGTTCAGCCTCCCAACGTGTTTGGGGTTTTTAGCCCATACGGTGTTTTTTTCCCCCCTTTATAATGTGTCGCCAGTGCTATAAACGCTAAACATTTCACATTAAAAAAAAAAGTCTTTATTTCTGGTTTCTCAGAAATAGAAAAAGCTAACATCCATTACGCACTTTCTATGTGCCAGACACTATTCTAGGAGATGTATGCAGATTAATCTCTTGCGAACTGAGAGCCCTCTGGAGTTTGATTATTATCTGCATTTCACAGATGAGGATAGAGAAGCCCATAAGGGCAAAACGACTTGCTCAGGGCACACAGCCAGGTATTGACAAAGTGACATTTAAACTCCAGTCGCTGAGCTCCAAAGCCCACATCCTCAGTCACTGGGACACACCGTCTCTTGGAAAAGCAGGAGGTCTCGCAGCCCCAGGCCCACCTCCTGCACACAATGTCTGCTGGCTCTAGGCCAGGTGCCTGCCCACCTATGATCCATAGGACCCCCTGGTACCCCATGGACATTGGGACTTGCCACCAGGGGTCTGAACCAAGCCCTACCCACATAGGGATGTGCAGACCTGCCTTCTCTTCCATGGCCCCACTGGACTTCCTGGCCCATTTTGAAAGCCATTCTGGTGGGAACACTTGGTTAAGTCCCAGCTGAAATGCACTGCCCTCCTTTTATTGTCACCCTCCTGGGGCCTCTGAGCAAGCCCCTCCCACTTTATCCAGAGAGGCTTCCTATCTTCAGAGAGAGCTACTGTGACAAGGTCAGACCGTTCCTCCCCAGGGCAGTCGGCCCTGGCCATAGGTCTGCACTCAGAAGGCCACACTTGCTGTTCATGATAAGTGCCCTTTTCAGCTGATAATGTTTTGATGAGCACCTCAACAGGCATCTGCTGGATCCCAGGATCCCCTCTCCAACCCAGCACCATGCAGCACCTTTGTTCCTGGGGCCCTGGTCCCTCCCTGTGCAGCCCCTAAGCTTGCCCACAACTCAGCAGCAGGAATGGTGAGGAGCCTTGATTGGAAGCATACAGATCTTCACACAGTCCTCTGAGTCTGGTAATCAAGGCCCTTCCCAAGTTATCACCAAAATGAGGCCAAGCCAAGCGGCCCAACTCAAGTGACCATGTTCATTTCTCCCCGCGGAGGCAGGGGAGAGCCTCTGGCGGCGGCCAGTGAGGTCCAAGCATGAGATGAATGCATCTGCCATGTTCAGTTCAATGTGATAATCGCCCTCTGACCAGACAAGCTTAAATGGAAACTTCTGGGCTCTCAGACCAGTCATTAGATGAGAAGTGTGAGCTCCACCCAGCACAGCCTGGCAGCTCTCTCTTCTCATGGCCCATCCCATGGTGGGGACTTGGAGCCGCATTTTCCCTCTGTCTGGAGATGCTACCAGAGCAACCTAGGGGACCTGGTTTGAACACAGAGGTCTGGGGTGGGGCCTGGGGTTGGCATTTCTAACAGAATCTCAGGAGATGCAGCATAGGCTGATGGGTGGCTCTCCCACCGGTCTCGGCGCCCAGGTGCAGAGCTTCCTGCGGGGCTGGCTGTGCCGGCGCAAGTGGAAGACCATCATCCAGGACTACATCCGGTCGCCGCACGCGGACAGCATGCGCAAAAGGAACCAGGTGGTGTTCAGCATGCTGGAGGCCGAGGCCGAGTACGTGCAGCAGCTGCACATCCTGGTGAACAACTTCCTGCGCCCGCTGCGGATGGCCGCCAGCTCCAAGAAGCCCCCCATCACGCACGACGACGTCAGCAGCATCTTCCTGAACAGGTGAGCACCTGAACCTCAGTCCCTACCTGCACCCACCCCCACCCCCACCACCACTGCTGCCTCGGAGCGCTTGGCCAAGGTGGGAGGAGGGAGCCTGGCCAGCAATGAACTTGACCACAAGCTCTCCTCTAGTTCCCGCCAAGTGTGGAGGAGGAAACCGAGCCCAGAGAGGAAGGCGGCCACCCAAGGTCTCAGGCCTAGAAGCCAGTGTTCTGACCCTGATGGGCAGGATACAGATAGAGGCCCACAGAGTAGATGTCTGAACTCGTGGGTTCAGCTGGGGCAATGTCGGGAGACGTTTTTGATTGTCAGAACTTGGTGAGGGGGTTAGGAGAAGAGTTTGCAAGTAGCATCTAGTGAGTAGAGGTCAGAGATGATGCTCAACATCCTACAGTGCACAGAGGTCCCCCCCCCCCCACCCCAGCAAAGAATTATTCCACCAGAAATAATCGTGCCAATATCCTGGTGGTCCAGTGGTTAAGACACCAAGCTCCTACTGCAGGGGTGCAGGTTTGATCCCCAGTCAGGGAGCTAAGATCCTATGCACCAGAAAAAAATCAATCAATAAAAATAATCAAGCCAAGGTTGAGAAACCCTGGATTAAATGTTTACTGTATTGAGGGGCGGGTTCATTACCACTGGCACCACGTGAGACGAGTTGAATTACATGTTTACAAATTATCAATCAAGCTACAAAAAACCAAGCGTGTTCCATCCCTCTACCTTAATATCATCATCATAATGATCAAGAAACAGGCCTAAATTTTTAGAATTCTCAGGCTCATTAGAGTTCAGCTCTGTACCATGTTACCCACACACCATATGAAAGTGGTTACTTGTCCCAAATGGTGACCCTGGGCATTTGTGTGGGTTTGACAGTGCCTCAAAGGCTGAGCTGACAGTTGCCCTTCTGCTGTCCACCTCTTTTGAAAAGGAAAGTCTTAAGAAGTGGTTTAAAAGAGCTTTGTGGTAGCCAATAAAATGGAGTAAACTAGGTAAAAGCAACAAACATAAAAACATCAACAGAGTGCTATTTACAAACGATTCTCATCTAGGAATTAAAGTAAATCATATGTGCTTCAGGTTATTCATTCAGCTGCACTTCCTTTAGCATAGTCAATGTTCAGTCACTAGTTCACTAGTTCCAACTGCCTCATCCAGGTATTATGCAGAGATGTTTGGGAGACCCGGGATCACCTCCCCTGGGCCCTGCTCTGCCCCTTTACCTGCCAGGGTGCTGTAGCAAGTTTAAGGACTTGTGTGTTACCCGGGAGGAGATGGGGGAGCCAGTGGACACGGGTCTGATTCTGAGGGGTTGAGCTGAGATGCTGAAGGTGGCTGGGAGAAGGACCAGGCTGACATCATGGATGTGGAGGAGATGTCAGAGTACAGGGACATGGTGGAGGTGGGAGCAGAGGAGAGGAACAGCTTCTAGTCTCAGAAAACCTTGTAGAAACTGAATCACTGGGCCTTACAAAGTTGCTTTATTTTAATGTATTTATTTGGCAGTGCCAGGTCTTAGTTGCAGTATGCGGGATCTTCCTTGTGACATTCAGGCTCCTAGTTGCAGCAAGTGGGCTCTAATTCCCCAACCAGGGATCCAACCCGGGCCCCTGAATTGGGAGTGCAAAGTCTTAGCCACTGGACCAGTTGGGAAGTCCTGAGCGTGACTGCCTTCTTATCATTCACACCTCACTACATGATCCACTGTGTGCATAGGACAGTATAAGGGTCACTGTCTTAAACACTTTGCTTTTTGTGAGCAGAGACCAGCTTAATTGATTTTTTCTTTAAAAAATAGCAGCACTGCACAGCTTCTGTGCATGACTGAATGTTCTGGACTGCCCTCACCTCATTAAGCTTTGCAGGGCCAGCTTCATGCCAGGCTTTCTGAGCACTTGGCCCGAGTGATTTCCAATCCTGGGAGATGCCCCATCAGGCTGGCACCAGAGCTCAGAGAGGTGATGGATGGGATGAGCTCGGGGTTCTGGTGGGCTGTGATTTTAATCCTGTTCCGTTTTACATCAAGGCCTCTGCTTACCCCTGCTGCCCTATTAAATGATGGGCTGGATCTTCGCTTACCCCCATCCTCCTTTTCCCCAATGCGTGCTCATCACACCCTGGGTCTTGGAACACACTGCCCCCACCCACTTCTGCGCTATTGAGAACTTTCTGTTGTGGGTGAGCCCAGACTCCCCTCTTGCTGGCGAAGTGCCTCCCCTCTTTCTGGGTAAGTGCTGTGAATCTCTGGGGTCTCCCTGCCTTGGACCACAGCACAGAGGTCTGTGTGTACCACAGGCCAAGGGCAGAGGCTGCCAGCCCACTCACTAGAAGGCATTTCTACATGTGACTTCCCCCTGGGTTTGCTTTTAGACCAAAATGAATTCAGTGATTCAGCCACACTAGAAACCTGATGCTACTTTGGTGATTTCATTTGCTGGAGCTCCTTAAAAGAAGTCCTTGAGAAGAAAGAGGCCTCTCTCCAGTCTGGCAGATTCCTGGAGGGTGCTACGGAGCTGGGGAGGGGGTTAATTGTGTTTCTACAATAGTGGAGGGTGGAGGGGAGGGGAGGAGCAATCTTGGAAGTAAACACCTGCAGCAGGTTTTGTTTACCCAAGACAATGAGCGCAGAGACTTGGACTGTTTCCCTTTAATAAAAACATTGCCCGGCAACATGTGCTGGGAACCACAGGCATGGCCCCGTGATGAGAGCATCCCGCCCGGGTGACAGATGGTTGGTACCTTGATGCCGCTCTGATTGATCAGCGGTGGCTGGGAGTCCCGGGCTGAGAAGGATGGTGAGGCTCCGTTGGGGAGTATGCTGCCATCCATTCATCATGTCTGCATGGGCTGGGGAGTGAGGAGGGACAGGTAGAGGGCAGGGCAAGTGTGAAGAGGCCTGGTTCTGCCGTCCTCCTCCGGCCCAGCCCTGTAGATCTGAGAACGGCTTGGGTAAGTCACACTCCTTTCTGGGCTCAAGAAGGGGACCAGAAAAAAATGAGTGCTTCTCAAGTAGACAGGTCGCTTCCTCTCCCGCGAATTCTCCCCACCCTACTGTCCTCCCTGTTTTCCTTATGACAACTCTCTCCTACTCTTCCTTTATGTTTTTCTTGGATGTCTCCGACCACCCCATGCCCCTTGTCGCCATTGGCGTCTCTTCCCTGGTTGTGTGCTTCCAGGGCCCCCTTTTGTAGCATTCATCACACTTAAACAATGGTTTCTTTTGTGTAGATTCCTTGCTGCACTCTAAGTGAGCTGTGGGGAGGGATACGGCCGGAGAATACAGTTGCCCTAGCTGTGCACTGCACAATTCAGGGACAGCATTCACATAAACTAGGTCTCAGCAGAGTTCTGTCAAGGACCAGATGGTAAATATTTTAGATCTTGAGGGCCAGAGGGCTCTGTCAGAGGCAGGTGGACTTAGGCAATCCTAATGATTGGTTGAATGAGTGCGGCTATGTTACAGTAAATCTTTACTGATGGATGCTAAAATGGTAATTCTATGTAATTTTTACTTACCATAAAATACATTTTTTATTTTTTTCAACCATTTAAAATTATAAAAGTCCTTCTAAACGTGCAGGCTGTACAAAAACAGAAAGTGGGCCGGCATTCTGAATGGCAAGATTCCATGTCATAAGTATGTCATTTCACCCAAAACATGCTATGAAGTTAATATAATTGCAATTGAAGTTCAGCCTAGCAGAGTGATTTTAAAGTCCATCTGAAGGAATAAATACATGTAAATTGATATTCATGTTCTGAAAAAAGAACAATGAAAGTAACATTTCCTACATTAAATAAAATATATTGTAGGCTTATAAATATATTAAAAGTATCAAAAACAGCCTGACACTATTGCCAGAACAGGCCAATAGACCATCAGAGTAAAATAGAAAGTTCAGAAACAGACATACCCATGTTTGAGAATTTAGTGACAATAAAGTCAGCTTTGAAAAGGAGGGGAAACAGCTGGAGTGTTGGATAAATAAAATGGGGCGCTTGGCTAACTAAACTGAGAGAAAGATTACATTTATATCTTTTATTCACAAGCTACACCAAAGTAAACTGGAGTTAAGTATTTTTTAAATTATTTATTTATTTGTTTGTTTTGGCTGCACTAGGTCTTCGTTGCTGCCTGGGCTTCCTCTAGTTACAGCGAGTGGGGGCTACTCTCTAGCTGTGGTGCTCAGGCTTTCTTGTGGTGGCTTCTGTTGAGGCTCCTGGTCTCTAGAGCACAGGCTCAGTAGTTGTGGCACATGGGTTTAGTTGCTCTGAAGCATGTGGAATCTTTCAGACCAAGGATCTAACCTGTGTCCCCTGCATAGCAGGTAGATTCTTAACCACTGGACCACAAAGGAAGTCCCCTAGTTAAGTAGTTATATGTAAAAAATAAAATTATAGATGAGTGTGTATGCAGTCTAGGAAAAGACATGCTCAAAGCAGAAAAAAAAAAGGAAAGAAAGAAAATGGTACACCTCACGACAAAGTAGAAAAACTTTAAAAGACACTAAACACAAAATCAATGGAAAATACCTGAAAAAAAAAGTCTGCAATGTAGATGTTCGATTGTACACTTAACATGAAGAGTTAGTTTAATAAAACTGAAAATAGTAAATGGACAGGACTTGGCAGTTCTCAAAAGAAGATGTTCAAATGGCCAATGCAAAGGAAAATGGAGGCTTCATCAACTGTATTTTTATAGTCCTGGCTTATGATGTTCCTACTGTGCTACTCTACCAGTCCCTGCCCTGTTGGAATCTAAGAGGGTGGGTTTCCTCCCTGGTGTTTCCGGCAGCCGTATAAGGGGACTCCCTGGGAGTGGGGCCCTGTGTCTTGCTGTCCGTGCTTGGGGTCATTCGTCACCCCCTGGCTCCTCAGGAACCCTTGATAGTCTTTCTACCTCCACCCTCCCCCACCTCAGGGCCCACGTTCACCCCTCTGTGCACTGCCATGCACCCCGGACTCGTCTCATTTGAATTTTCCAAAGACTCTTCCCATGTGGACGACTGAAGCTCTTCAGATTGGCACAGTGCCTATTTATCTGTTCAATAACTAGTTCAGGGGCCATGGACAGGCAGAACCAGCCTGATCACAGGTGCATCTGTTGCAGACTCGCTGCCTGAAAACTGAAGATGACTTCAGCCATCAAAGGGGAACCCTAGTCCAGAAATCATCGTGTCACCACCCCTAGAGGCCTGTTCTCTTGGGACTTTAGGGAAATGATAGTTAATTCATGGTAATGACTGAACCACACTCAGGAATGAGAACTCGGAATGTTTCCACGACTTTGTTGTTCAGTAGCTCAGTTGTGTCCGACTCTTTACGACCCCCATGTACTGCAGCACGCCAGGCTTCCCTACCCTCTACTGTCTCCAGGAACTTGCTCAAACTCATGTCCATGGAGTCAGTGATACCATCTAATCATCTCATCCTCTATCATCCACTTCTACTTTTGCCTTCAATCTTTCCCAGCATCAGGATCTTTTCCAATGATACCTGTTAAAGGCCCCCTGGCCCCAGCCCTTCCCTTCTGAACGTCCTGGGGGTGTGATCAGTACAGACTTTGCCCTGCAGTGCCCAGGCACTGTGTTCTGTTCTCTTACCACCACCACCACCCCACCTCTCAGCTCCCTTCTCCCTTTTCCTCTTGCAGTCTTTCCCTCTTTTCTTTCTCTCTTCACACAGTATGTTTTCTCTGCAGAGTGGGGGTGCTCAGGGCATTCCAAACCCATCTGGGGTCCAGGAGCCCCGTGCCTCTCAGGCCTTCCGTGCACGTGAGGTCCAGGCCCCTCACTGGCCTCCTGTGCCTCGCAGCCCAGGGGCGCCCACCCAGCGCCTTCCACCCTTTGCTCTTGTCCTGAGAATGAGACCTCACGGTGGTGGGGGTTTGCCTTCAGGGCACAGACTGCTGGGAGAACGGACAGCACCCCAAGCTGGAAAACACCAGGGCCTCAGCGACCACCCAGGGCGCTGGGAGAGCCTGGGCGATGGAGCCGAGAGTGTAGCCATGGAGGGGTGGTGATACGGCAGAGAAAGACAGAGAATGTTCCAGGAAGAGGGGAAGACAGGGCCCAGAGCCCCAACTCGTGGGAGCTCACTCTTCCTCTCTGGGCCTCAGTTTCCCTTTCCATGAGTGGAGCGCGCATTAAAAAAAGAATTTTTTGGCTGCACCACAGGTGGGATCTAGTTCCCTGACCAGGGATTGAACCCCGTGCCCCCTGCTTTGGAAGCACAGAGCCTTAACCACTGGACCACCAGGGACAAGTCCCCACACTTCGGCATATTTGATTCTTTTGGCTTCCCCTGTGACCCAAAGCAAGCCCAGACATGCTGGGGAGATCCCCAGGTCTTCAGGGTGTAGGAGCCAGGGTGATGAGCAGGAGCAAGGGAAGAACAGGAGGAGGGGGGCCCTGCAGGATGGAGCAGAAATTGGCCCATCTTGTGGGTTCTCTGCGTTCTCACAGATTGGCTGTTCTCTAGAGCCAGCCACTTGGGGAGCAGTGGGCAGACAAGAGGGTGTGGGAGGGGGGCCATGGCAAATGTGGCTGCCTGGGAAATGTTCTGAGGCCTAATGAGAGTATGTGCACCCCTAGCATTCCAGGTAATGACAAAGCAGGCTCTTTAGAGACTCTGGGTTTCTGTCCTTTCCTCAGTGTTGTTTTTTTTCTCCCTTTTCTAACCTTTACTCAAAAAGGGGCTGGTGGAGAGCTAGCATTTGCTGAGCATCACTCATCTCACTCAGAAGAACCACATTTCACCTCCGTGTTTTCCATGGAAGGACCTGTGGTTCAGAAATGTTAGGCACCTTGCTCAGGGTCACACAGCTGGGAACGGGCAAAAGGCAGCAGATCTGAACCTCCATCTGTGTGGGTCTCAAGCCCTAGCTCCTGTCATGTCCTCACGACATGAGGACTTTTCCTCTGAGTTCTTCAGAGCCCCAGGTTCCTCCAGGATCCCTCAGGAGCACCCTGAGCCAGCAGGGACTCGAGGGAGCTAGGGAGCCAGCAGCCAGAGCACTACCCTTCTCGGCCAGCTTGACTGGCATCTGACTGCATGCTGAGAAGAGCCCTTCTGCACTGTACGCTCTGCCGTCACCATCCTGAAATACACTTCATTTTTTTCTTAATTAATTAATTTCTTTTTCAGCTGTGGTGGGTCTTCTTGCTGTACACAGGCTTTCTCTAGTTGCCATCAGTGGGGGCTACTCTTCATTGAGGGTCACAGGCTTCTCATTGCAGTGGCTTCTCTTGTGCAGCACGGGCTCTGTGGCACGCAGGCTTCAGTAGCTGCGACTCACGGGCTCTAGAGCACAGACTCAGTAGTCGCGGTGCACGGGCTTAGTTGCTCCGTGGCATGTGGGATCTTCCCCGACCTGGGGTCCAGCCAGTGTCCCTTGTGTTGCAAGGTGAATTCTTAACCACCAGGGAAGCCCCATCCTGAAATTCTTAACCATTTTGTTAACAAGGGGCTCGCTTATTTGTTTTGCATTAGGCCCCACAAATTACATAGTCCACCCCACTGAACTGGTTTTCAGGTTAAGTATCACCTGAGAAGATTTCCTTAACTTGCGGGAGGGGACACTTGGAGGGACAGGACGTCCTGGCCTGAGCTTACCCTGTGGTTTTTCTTGCAGTGAGACCATCATGTTTTTGCACCAGATCTTTTACCAAGGCCTGAAGGCCCGCATCTCCAGCTGGCCCACGCTGGTCCTGGGTGAGTAGCAGCCTTGGCAAGGGTCCTCTGCCCCTTCGTCCCCACCCCAACCTGGGAAGTCCATCTACAGTGGCCACCCCCTCCCCCCCCCCCACCCCCAGCTGGTAACACTTTTGTCCTTGCAGAATGTACCAGAAGGGCCCTTTAAAAACTCCCAGGAACCCTCAGAGGGCTCAGAGGAGGAAAGACAAATTGGCAAAAGCTACATTTCTGGGAGGAAGTGATATATTTTTAGTTTATCTGTTTTTCCCTTTTAAAAATAAAATATATGTACCCATTTGAGAAAATTCGAGAATCCAGAAAAGTAGGAAATGGTTAAAAATATCAGCCATAGTTCTGCTTCCCAAAGATAACTACTGTAAACACTTGGGTTTGTTTCCTTCCAATTTTTTTTTCTATGCATAGATCTTGGTGTGTTTTTTTTTCCCATTTTACATAATTGCAAACACACTGAATATAGAATTTGAATCTTACTGTGGGTTTTTTTTTTTACTTAACATTATTGCATAAGCGTTTTCTCAAGCTAAAGCACACTTTTTGATGACTGTGTAGTGCTCCAGGGCCCTGTGAATCTGCCACCATCTATGTAGACGTCTCCCCCTTCTTAGCTCTTAAAGATGTATTGCCTTTTTGCTGTTACTAGAAACAATAATGTCTACACATGAGGTGGTCTCCATATTAGAGAGAAGTTCCCTGAGATAGGTGTCCAGAGGCTGAATGGCTGAAACAAGCGGGGTGGACTCCCCGCTCTGTACCGACCATCACATTTCTCTCCAAGTCCTCACTCCTGAGGGTGATGTATAGGGGTACCTCTCGCTTCTTGTCTCTCCCACCCTGGGTAGCATCTTCTTTCCACCTAATTCAACAGGAAAAGGTGAGTGTTGTGTCACTTCTGCTGTGAAGTCAAGGGAAAAGGCTCAGGAAGGTGAAGGAACTGCTAAGAGAGGAGAGGCTCCCCTGCCCACAGGCCAGGAGACTTCCACGGGGAGTGAGCGCTATTTCTGTTTTTCTCAGGTCAAAGAGACCTGTTTTATCCAAGATCAAAAGAAGAAGCCGGTGACTCAGTGGTAAAGAACAGGCCTGCCAATGCAGGAGACATAAGAGCCGTGATTTGATCCTTGGGTCAGGAAGATCCCCTGGAAGAGGAAATAGCAACCTGCTCCTATATTCTTGCCTAAAAAACTCCATGGACAGAGGAGCCTGGCAGGCTACAGCCCATAGGGTCACAAAGAGTTGGACACGACTTAACGACTAAGCAAACACACACACACATACACTAGAAAGAAGAAAAAGGCTGTACTTTCTGTCCTCATAGGATTGATAAGGTGATCCATTGGGTAGGTGGATGCCTTGCGTGAGAGCTCCCACTTAAGAGTTTGTTACAAGGAAATTTTTTCCTTTTATTGAAGTATAGTTAACTTACAATGTTGTGTTCATTTCAGCTGTACAGCAAAGTGATTCATTTATATCTATATATGTTCTTTTTGTAATATTCTTTTCCATTATGGTTATTACGAGTTATTGAATATAGTTCCTGGTGCTATACACTGGATGTGTGCGTGCTCAGTCATGTCCAACTCTTTGCAACCCCGTGGACTGTAGCCCTCCAGGCTCCTCTGTCTGTGGGATTTTCCCAAGAAGAATACTGGAGTGGGTAGCCATTTCCTCCTCCAGGGGATCTTCCCTACTCAGGGATCAAACCTGCGTCTCCTATGTCTCCTGCCATAGCAGGCAGCTTGTTTACCACTGAGCCACCAGGGAAGCCCTGTGCTATACAGTAGGACCTTCTCATTTATCCGTTCTATATGTAAAAACTTACAAATGCTAAACCCAAGCTCCCACTCCATCCATCCCCCATCCCCCTCCCTCTTGGCAACCACAAATCTGTTCCCTAAGTCTGTGAGTCTGTTTCTGTTTTGTAGAGTTTGTGTCATATTTAGATTCCACATATAAGTGATATCATATGGAGTTTGTCTTTCTCTGTTTGACTTACTTCACTTAGTATAATCATCACTAGCCGCATGGTCTTGCTCTTTAACGGGGTTAGTAAGCAGATGTTTTAGAACAATGGTCCCCAACCTTTTGGGTACCAGGGACTGATTTCATAGAAGACAGTTTTTCCACGGACCAGGGTTAGGGGGATGGTTTCAAGATGTTTCAAGCATAGTACATTTATTGTGCACTTTATTTCTAATCTAACGCTGCTGTTGATCTGACAGGAGGTACTGGCCTGGAGGTGGGGGGACTTCTGTTTTAAAGGCTCCATCCCATCCCATCAAGTGTTGAAGGGCAGGTCTGGGCTTTCAAGAGCTGGAAGGACAGGATGCTAGACACCCAGGAGGTTGAGACTGACGGGCCAGCAGGGGCTGCAGAGCTGGGAGGGGGACAGGGGACCCACATGTGAGGGAACAGAGACTCAGGAAAGCATGTCGTGGGGTGGAAAGCCCTGGAACCAAGGAGTCAGGAAACCTGGTTCCAAGCCAGCTGCTGACTCACCTTGTGGCCTCTGACAGGTCCCAGTCACAGATGGGACACTCTGGGAGGGAAGCCCCCTGGAGGGAGGAGGGCACTGGGGTGATGTAATTACGACAGAGGCCAGGGGCAACCCCACAGGCACTCTGAGACCCAGGTGGCCCCTCAGAGAGGGGCACTGACTGGCCCAAGGGGCTGGTCATCGAGGCAGGGGCCGGCCTTCACACCCCCCTCCTGGACTGTCATGGGCCCAGCTTGTGCAGGGCAGCTTCCTTCAGCAGAGAGCAGTTCCCACGCAGGGAGGACCCAGCTGACAGCCAGGGGAGAAGCACCTGTGTCCTAAAAGGGGCCCAGGGGCCACCCCACAGCACCCTCCACACCTGCTTTCCCTGGCCCTCTAGGTGTCAGACTAGATAGGGCTCCATCTCAAAACCGTCTGGTTCTGATGTGATTGATCCCGGTGCCTGGGGCCTCCCTGTCTCTCCTAGGAGAGGGCAGTGGGGCCAGGGTCAGCTCCGAAGGCAGGGTTTTCTCTGGGCAGGGCTGGGGAAGCCGAGGGCCTGGGGGAGGGCATCGGCCCCTCACCCCACACCTAGGGCGCCCCCGCTGCCCGCTGAGCCCCGCCTCCTTGCAGCCGACCTGTTCGACATCCTGCTGCCCATGCTCAACATCTACCAGGAGTTCGTGCGCAACCACCAGTACAGCCTGCAGATCCTGGCGCACTGCAAGCAGAACCGTGACTTCGACAAGCTACTCAAGCACTATGAGGCCAAGCCCGACTGCGAGGAGAGGACGCTGGAGACCTTCCTCACCTACCCCATGTTCCAGGTGTGCCGCCCCACCTGCCGCCCTGCCAGGGCGCATGCGCACATGGGTGGCTGGGTGGTGGGGCCAGGAGGGGTGCGACCAGCAGAGAGCCAGGCCTGTGGGGCAGGGCAGGGGTGGGGGTGGAGGGGCTCATCCCACCCAAGACCCTGGCTCCAATCTGAGATCGGGAGAGTCTGAGATTGGAAGTGCAATGGGGGTCCTTGGTGCTAAGAACCCTTGTCTCTGCGCCCCCAATCCCTTCCCGGGCTCTGTCTCTCCCCTGTATCATTTCATCGCCACCTCTCTCCTGCCTCACCTCCCCGCCCCCGCAGATCCCCAGATACATCCTGACGCTACACGAGCTCCTGGCACACACCCCTCATGAGCACGTGGAGCGCAACAGCCTGGACTATGCCAAGTCCAAACTGGAAGAGCTGTCCAGGTAAGCCCAGCAGCGGGTCCCCACACCAGGGAATCCAGGTCCCCACATCACGGGGCAGGCCCAGGCTTGAGGGTGCCCCCACTGGGAGTTCGCTGAGCCCAAATGGCCAAAACTCATGTTTCTGGTTAAGATTGCAAGGGATGGGGACCCATAGCCTGTCCCACCTGGAGGCAGAATCCCCACGAGCAGTCTGAGGGGTTTACAGCTCCAGTCCAGGTGGGCACCGGCAAGATGGGATGGGTGGCTTGCTGTCCCTGGCATAGGTGGGGCCCAGCAAGGGCCTGGGTGGTCACTGGGCCCATCTCCAGGACTCGCAGACACTCTCTGCCCATTTCCTCGGTTCTCCAGCATCAATGTGTCAATGCTTGTGGCTTTAGGAGCTCCATGGGGTCCCGAGTGTTGGGCCCTCATGTATCCCAGGCTCTGTTCAGCAGTAGGCAGTGTCCATGAGTGGACAGGCCATGGGTGGGCCATTGTCAGAGGCCGAAGCCCCATAGTCAGGGCCTCCCCTGCTCTCCCTCAGTCCCTGGAGCACAGTCTCTGCCCAGGCAGGAGCAGAGGGACCAGGGAGGAGGGCTGCCACACCCAGGTGGTGGGGAGGGGGGTTCCCCATCTGTGGGGGCGGGGGCGGCATGGAGGGGAGGAGCTTCAGACTCCAGTGTTTCCTGAAAATGGAACCCACCAGAGTTTCTGATGGATGAGGTAAGAGGACAGAGAAAACATAGGAGTCGAAAGGGAGTCTGAGCCTGAGCAGCCTCAAGGATGGCACCGCCACGATGCAAGGTGTAGAAACCGCTGGAGGGGCAGGTTTGAAGGGGTCTTCTTCGCTTCATGGGAGCTCTCTTTGGGGGTGTGTTGGGCCTGAGATGGACGACAGCAGTGGAGATGACAAGGAGGGAGAGTCGGTGTTTGACTCTGGAGTTTAGGGAGGAGAGAACAGGTCATCAGCTCAGACATGGTATTTAAAGTCACCAGCTGGGACTTCCCTGCCGGTCCAGAGATTAAGACTCTGCACTTCCACTGTAGGAGGTGTGGGTTTGATCCCTAGTCAGGGAACTAAGATCCCACATACCACATGGTGCAGCCAGAACTTTTTTTAAAAAGTCACAAGATTGATGAGATCACCAAGGGAGTGAGTTTAAGCAGGAATGAGGTATGAACCAAAGGTTGAGCCCTGGGGCGTCCACCAGCGGAGGCCAAGAGGTGAGGAGGGGCCTTATGGTCAGAGATGGATGGGTCTGCACGGTGTGGGGCTCAGCCACCAGCCCTACTGGAGCCCCGCCCACCACCCAGAGCCCTCAACAGCTTCCCGAGTTCAACGAGTGGAACTTGTTGGGCAGCTGGGCAGAGGGAGGACCAGTATGGCCTGGGGCAGGGCACAGACCTCACAGTGAAGAATTCGGGAGAAGGTGTAAACAGGGTGTGACTGCAGACTAACAGAACCATTGTGGGGTGTGGACCCCAGTTCTCTCAGGCCCCAGGGAGTCAGTACAGTGTACTCTTCCCGGGGAGAAGATGTGGACCCGCCCACCCCCCGTGAGTTCCTGGACCCTGCGGGATGCCCTGTCCCAGTGCAGGCAGGGGGTACAGGAGGCACGTGGGTGCCAGGGAACTTTGCCCAAGACCCCGGTCCCCTCTCCCCCCTGGTGCTGGGTGTACAGACTGCTCTTCCTTTGTCCCCCCGCCCATCACCTACACCTGGTCCTGAGCCCAGCCTGAGCAGCACAGAAGAGGGTTTTCCCATGTGACAGCAGCCCTTTCATCCTCTTCCAACCTTCCCTGGGGCCTGAGGAAAGCTGCAGCTGACTAGAAGCCAGAAGATAACCAGCCCCTCCCTGGCCAGCCTCAGAGCCCTGCACCCCTCACCTCTGGGGGCCTTTGTCCCACTTCCTCTCCTGAACCCCTCACTCCTAGGCTCCAGGATAACCCAGGTCATCACTTCCAGTTCCCCAGGAGCCTCAGGCCCTGGAAATTCCAGGCCGCCTTCCCAGAGTCCCCCAGCTTCCCTAACCTAGGCTCCCCCATCGCAGACTGCAGCCTGGGTCTGCCGTTTACCCTGAGCCACTGCAGTTTACACACGTCTAACAGCCATCCCCAGATGGCTCAGGGGTAAAGAGCCCACCTGCCAGGGCCAGAGACATAGGAGACCTGAGTTCAATCCCGGGGTCCGGAAGACCCCTTGGAGGAAAAAAATGACAACCCACTCCAGTATTCTTGCCTGGAGAATGTCATGGACACAGGATGCTGGCTGGCTATAGTTCACAGGGTCCTAAAGAGTCAGACACAACTTGGCAACTAAACAACAAAGATTTTTTTTTTTTTATGTGGACCATTTTTTTAAGTCTTTATTGAGTTTGTTACACCTTGCTTCTGTTTTATGTTTGGGTTTTTTATGCTGAGTCTTACAGCACCTGGGACCTTAGCTCCCTGACCAGGGATCAAACCTGCTACTCCTGCATTGGATTGTGAAATTTCAGCCATGGGACCGCCAGGGAGTCCACCCCCTCATTTTGAGCACCTCTAGCCTCTTCAACCAATCTCTCACTCTCTGCAAGAGAGTCTGATTGCCTTGGGCTGCTACCAAAAGTGAAGTACTTTTGGAGGCTGGAGGAAGGATGGCTACTTCCATCCACAGAACTACCTGAAAGGTCCCTCCCTGGCCCATGCCCATGTGTTTTCCTGAAGAAGGCTAAGGCCTGGAAAGAGAAGAGCATTGCTGGGAAGGTGGGGGTGGGGTGAATAGAAAACCAAAGCTTCTAAGGCAGAGACCTCATCTCAATGCCCCAGTCTGATAGCCTGCAAAAATGACAAGTTATCGTGTATCACCTTTTTTTAACAATAACATTTTCGCAGCCCTGGGCAGTGGTCACCACCTTTTATTTAAGCACCTGTCATTGCATGAGGTCAGCCCATGCAATGCATTATTTTCCATCCTCACCCCAACAGTTACAGATGGGAAGCTAAGTATTCGAGGGGTTGAGTAATGCGTTCAGCATCAATCACGCTGATTCCCCTGTTCACAGCTCCAGCTCCACCCATGTCATCTCTCATTGTTACAGGGTTTGAATTGGATCATGTCTACAAGAGAACTCTGTTAACCACTGAATATTCGTCAGCTCTCTGAGTGGTCTTACTTGTGGAATTTCAGGCATCAACAAAGAGGAGACTTTGTGCTTTCCTTAGAGTAGGTGGGGTACTTTTCCAGACCTCCTTCCAAAAATATATATATATTCACTACTTTCCTAAGACTTCTGGAAACACATGGACGGTCTTAGCAAAGTTGTTAAGTCACTCCTACCTTTTCCCACCAATGCTATTTTAAAAAGCAGTTATGTACTGCCACCTCATGGAGAGGAGCAGTGTTGCAGCAGTCAGAACCAGAACAGAAATTTGCAAGTGTTCTTAGATGAAGGGGCAAACTGTGTCTTGCTTAAACCTCCTAGTTGTGCTGGAGCCTATAGAAATAAACTGCAGTCAGTCTTTCCTTGAGCCAGCTGGATTTCCAGGTGCTCCAAAAATAAGTCATTCTGGAGCCCAAACATTAAGGAAACAACCATATAAAGAGTGTGCAAGGAGGGAGAAGGAGGTGTGACAAATTGAGATAGTAGCATTGACATATACACACTAGCACATGTAAAATAGCTAGTGGGAAGCTGCTGAATAGCACATGGAGCTTAGCTCAGTGCTCTGTGGTAATCTAGAGGGTGGGTTGGGGCAGTGGGAGGAAGGATCTAGAGGGAAGGGACATATATATGTGTGTATAGCTGATTCAACTGAATGTTACTACTGGAAAAACCATAGCTTTGACTATACAGACCTTTGTCAGCAAAGTGATGTCTTTGCTTTTTTATACACTGTTTAGGTTGGCCATAGCTTTCCTTACAAGGAGCAAGTGTCTTAATTTCATGGCTGCAGTCACTGTCTCCAGTGATTTTGGAGCCCAAGAAAATAGTCTGTCACTGTTTCCACATTTTCCCCTTATATTTGGCATGACTCATTGGAAAAGACCCTGATGCTGAAAAGATTGAGGGCAGGAGAAGGGGGGGGGCAACAGAGGATGAGACAGTTGGAAGGCATCATCAACTCGATGAACATGAGTTTGAGCAAACTCTGGGAGATAGAGGAGAACAGGGAAGCCTGGTGTTCTGCAGTCCATGGGGTCACAAAGAGTCACATACAACTGAGCGACTGAACAACAACAAATAGCTGATTCAGATTATTATATAGCTAAAGCGACTGTACTCCGATTTCAAATTCTAATTAGTCTTTTTAAAAGAACATGCAGAGGGGAGAAACAAACACATTTCCCCGAGGCAGAAGTGAGCTTGGTTTGTTTTCTGGATGGAAATGAGGCCGGTGGTGGGGTAAGAGGCAGGTAATGAACAAAGAATGTCTTCTACACGCCCATCTTCCTCCCAGCTCTGCTTTCTCGCCTCCATGTGGGTCAGACCATCTTCTCAGCCTCCCAGAGCTGTTGGAGACTTACAGGAGCCCGCGCCTGTAAAGTGCACGCACACAGTGGGCTCTCTGTGCGTGTAGGCTCTCTCACCTTTGGTGACCACAGGTTCTACCTGAGAATCCAGGCTCTCTCCCCAGGTCCAGCCAGAGACCCGGCATTGCATCCTCCCTGGGAGGTGGGGGCCGCTGGTCTTTGACTCTTCATCCTCACAGGATAATGCACGATGAAGTCAGTGAGACCGAGAACATCCGGAAAAACCTGGCCATTGAACGCATGATCATTGAAGGCTGCGAGATCCTTCTGGACACCAGCCAAACCTTTGTGAGACAAGGTATGGCCTCTCTACCCTGTGTCCCCCACCCAACCCCAGCCAGGTGGGCCCCCACAGCAGGAGGCAGGCCACACTCAGTGACACCACCAGTTGGCTCGGCTGCCGCGTGCCAAAGCCTGCCGGCATGACTGCGGCGTATTCTGGGCCTGCCGGGGGAAATGTGACAGCTATATGTAGACGGCGGTGTCTATACATATAGATGCTGATATTGTCAGTTTTCACAGTTTCCTTGTCTCTAGATGTAAACACAATTCTTCCCAGATGGCCTTGGTTTGTCTACTGTATACCATCATAAACATCGACATGTCCTTTGAGGGAGAGAATACGGGGTGGAGGATGAGGCCAGGTTCTGACTGACCCCCTGAGTCGTGGGCAGTTGCAGTGTCCAAGGTGGCATTGACAAGGGTCAGTCCCTCTGTCCTGTACTCAGCCTCCTTGGCCTCTTGGGGAGGCCGTGATCACAGTGGTTCTGGGTGCGGTTCCCTCACTCTTGGGCTTCAGCTGACCTTGGGGACACTGCTGAGAGGCTCAGCCCTAGTGAGAAGGGTGGGTGAAGCTCTCTGGAGCCCAAGGGACTGACTTCCAACTTGGGGATGTTAGAGCCACAGTGCCTTTAAGGTCAGCTCATTCAGATTCGACGGCCTGTGGGAAATTCAGTGTCTCCTCTCATGCCCAGAGGTGATGCCTCAGGATGGACCTCCACCTTCCTACCTTCCTTCCTTCCTTCCTTCCTTCCTTCTTTCCTTCCTTCCTTCCTTCCTTCCTTCCTTCCTTCCTTCCTTCCTTCCTTCCTTCCATCTAGTCCTGGAGGTCTCTGACTACATGAAAGGCTGGCCTGAGCAGCTGTCACTGGTCCCCACTGCCCTTGGCCTGAACCCCCTCTACTGGGAGTTTGTTCTGAGCCCCTGTGTCCTTCCCTGGGGTCCACCCTGGGACCTGCTGAGCCCAGAGCCAGCCTAGCCTGTGACCCGCTCCCCTGAGCTGTGCTGTGCCCAAACTGAGGGGCTGGGCTGGACCTGGAGATCAAACAGGGAGCCCAATAAGCCCTTTCTCATTTATTCTGTCTCACTACCTCCGTGAATGCCTGCCCTATTCATGCCAGTCCAGCTCAGATCTCCAGGGATGCCCAGAGAGTAGACCCTGCTCCTCCCTCCAGGGCTGAATGTTCAGGGGAGAGGGGCTCAGGATACAGGGAAGGGGGTCCATGCAGTGATGAATGTGGGCAGGACGCAGAGAGGTGGCCCAGAGCAGGACTAGGGAGAATCAGGGAGGGCTTCCCGAGGAGGTGGCATTGGACTGCAGCAGAACACACTGTTATCAGTTGGCCATGTCAACAGTGACTACATGTGGCAGCAGGGACTTAATGTGTCTTGCTAATCTCTCTGGGCCACAGCCAGCTCCCCACTTCTTCAGTCTCCTGCCACCTCCAGGCCCCAGCCTAGTCCTGCATTCTCACCCTAGGGGCCATGTCCTTCAGCGTTCTTTTGCTTTCTAAGGCCCTGGCCCTGGTTGGGTGGGTTAAAGTTCTGGCATGGAGCTTCTCTCATCATCCCCCGCCCCCCTAAACCCCACCATGCGGCCCCAGGGAAGGGCTGGAGGGGGTGTCTGAGTCACCTGTCTGCTACCAGGAGCCAGGGTCGCCTGGTCCCACTGCCATGGCCACCGGCATCGCCACCCACGTGCAGCTTCAAAGCTGGCTTAGAGGCCCAGGTCATCCTGGGAGATGGACTCAGGGTCTCTCCTCTGTCCACAGGTTCCCTCATCCAGGTGCCCATGTCCGAGAAGGGCAAGATCACCAGGGGGCGCCTGGGGTCCCTGTCCCTGAAGAAGGAGGGCGAGAGGCAGTGCTTCCTGTTTTCTAAGCACCTGATCATCTGCACCAGAGGCTCTGGCGGAAAGCTTCACCTGACTAAGGTAAGGCCGGGGCTGGGGAGCTGCTGGGGCTGGAGGTCGGACACCACAGTGACCTGGGGGTCCTGACCAACACTGACCAGGGCCCAGACAGTGGGCAGGGGTGTCAGAGACACCCCTCAAGTGTACACACACATACACACACACACACACACACTGACTACTCCAACTGGAAGCTTGAAATGAGCGAACCATTTATGGGTTTTCTACTGGAGAAGTCATGGGAAATGGGAAAGTGAGTACAAAGGGGCCCAAAGGTGCCCCCACAGCTGGGAGCCGGGACAGAGGAGCCAGGGGGTTCCGAGAAGCTCTTTCTTAAATTTTTATTTCTTTATTTTTAATTTATTTATTTTTGACTGTGCTGGGTCTTTGTTGTTGAGAACGGGCTTTTCTCTAGTTTTGGCAAGTGGGGGCTGCTCTCTGGTTGCAGTGCCTCGGCTTCTCATTGCAGTGGCTTCTCATTGCAGTGGCTTCTCTTGCTACAGAGCACAGACTCCAGGCCCACAGACTTCAGTAACTGCAGCATATGGGCTCTGCAGTTGCGACTCCTGGGGTCTAGAGCACAGGCTTAGTAGCTGGGGTGCACAGGCTTTGTTGCTCCAAAGCATGTACGATCTTCCTGGACTGGGGATTGAACCCATGTCTCCTGCATTGGTAGGCAGGATTCTTTACCACTGGACTACCAGGAAAGTCCCCAGATAAGCCCTTAAAAGTCCCGTGTGTATATGTGAGGGGCCAGTGGAGGATGGTCACATCTGGCTGAGGCAGAGCAGCACCCAGAGCCTTTTTCTCATTTTCAACCAAAAAGGAGATCAGACAGCACCCATTCCTGATGCCTTTGAGCACTCACCCCACCCCCAGCACCCCAGGCAGAAGCTACTGCTCCCCAACACAGCACATGGCTTATCCCACTGTTGAGAGCTCAGGATTTGATCCCACCTCTTTCTCACACACTGTGTGAGCCCGGACACTTCCCGCGCCGGTCCACACCTCACTTCCTCATCTGCTTTGAAACAAGGGTGGCTGTCCTCACCAGGGGCATGCACAGATGCAGGGAGGTGCCCATAGACCTGCTCTGGGAGGTGTGATGCCCTTGCGTCTGTAGCGACAGCCTCCCCAAACTGTGTTCATCCCCATGAAGGCTCGCTTCAGCAGATTTCAAGTCTGAACACGCTGTGGCCTTGAGAGGCCAGAAGGAGCCCTTAATTAAAGCAGAACATCAGGGAAACCATTCTTCCAGACCCTGGACGCCTGGCCCGTAGCCTCCTGCAGCGCTAATAGATCAAGCAGTGGCTTCGGGGAACCTACTGCTTATGTTAACATGTCGACAAATTAGCTGGTCGGCTGCACAGGGGGAAATTAATTTACAAACATGGAATACTCCAGTTTCAACCAAACTGTGTGTCGAGGAAAGCATTCATTATTTATTAGCTCTGGAGTTTCTTTTGGGAAGATCTCTGTCCAGGCTGGAGGAATGGTTCTTCCAGAAGGTGAGAGTCAGTAGGGGTGCTTTGGACCAGAGACTTGAAGGCAGCTTTTCAGTCTGAAAGCACATGCCTTTGTGTTTGTTCATTTTGTCTTATTTTGGTTTGGAGGGTTGTTTATTTATTTGTTGGAGTTTTAAAAGTCTCTTAGTATACTGGTAAAGATGGAATATGAGCACTACTCAAATTCTAGCCTTGCTACTTACCCGTGGGTGACCTTACTAAGCTCCAGTTTGCGTGCATACTCAGTCACTAAGTCATGTCTAATTCTTTGCAACACTAATGGACTGCAGCATACCAGGCTTCCCTGTCCTTCACTATCTCCTGGAGTCTGCCCAAACTCCTGTCTATTGAGTGGGTGATGCCATCTAACCATCTCATCCTCTGTTGCCCCCTTCTCCTCCTGCCCGCAGTCTTTCCCAACATCAGGGTCTTTTCCTATGAGTTGGCTCTTCGCATCAGGTGTCAAAATATTGGAACTTCAGCTTCAGCATCTGTCCTTCCAATGAATAGTCAGAGTTGATTTCCTTTAGGATTAACTGGTTTGATCTCCTTGCTGTCCAAGGGACTCTCAAGAGTCTTCTCCAGCACCACAGTTTGAAAGCATCAATTCTTTGGCGCTCAGCCTTCTTCATGTCCAACTCTCACATCCCTGCATGACTACTGGAAAAACCATAGTTTTGACTAGATGGACCTTTGTGAGCCTAGGCTGAGGGATTTCAGACTTGTGCAGACTTGGGGCCACCGGGTGATGCCTCGGAGCTGCTGTGAGACAAGAAGTGATGTGCAAGCTCTCCATCCCCAGCCCAACCTCACCCTCCTCCAGGGGAGGCATCTCTGAGCTAGTCCCAATTGAGCCACTTCATTGGGCTTCTTTTTAACATTTAATTTTCTTTTAAGATTTTTTTTTATGTGGACCATTTTTTAAATCTTTACTGAATTTGTGACAGTATTGCTTCTGTCATATGCTAAGTCACCAGTTATGTCCAACTGTTTATGACCCCATGGACTGTAGCCTGCCAGGTTCCTCTGTCCGTGGGGATTCTCCAGGCAAGAATAATAGAGTGGGTTGCCATTTCCTTCTCCAGGGGATCTTCCCAACCCAGGGTTTGAACCTGTGTCTCTTACGTCTCCTGCACTGGTAGGCGGGTTATTTACCACTAGCACCACCTGTGTTTTGGTTTTTTGGCCAAGAGACACATGGGATCTTAGTTCTCCAACCAGGGACTGAACCCATACCCCCTGCATTAGAAGGTGAAGTCTTAACCAATGGACCACCAGAGAAGTCCCTGGGCTCCTTATATGAAGATAAAATTCTTCAACTTAAAAACCAGAATACCCTCTTGGCTATGATGTGCACATATAAGTGCGTGTCTATCGCTTTTAGAGTCCCTCCTCGTACTGACATTGTGGAACTCCGAACCTAGAGCATCTCCCCCCCCCCCTGCCCCCACCCCCGATTCAAGGTGGCCCCGCTCTTTTTCAGAATGGAGTCATATCCCTCATTGACTGCACCTTGCTGGAGGAGCCGGAGAGCACGGAGGAAGAAGGTGAGTGCGAGGCCACCTGCAGGCCAGTGTGTCCTCACACAGATCACACACTCTCACCCCCAGAGGTGGAACCCAGGCTGTGGGAGGAGAGGAGGATGCTGAAGTTCGGGGGTCATTGTCCTGGATCTGGAGAGGCCAGTCTGAGTCTTTAGAGAAGGAGCTCCCTGGCCCAGTGGGTGACCACCTCCACCCCCTTCCTGGTTCCTTCCAAGCTCCTTGGGTCGCTGGGTTTGGGGGTCCTGCAGGTCAGAGAGCACCCCTCCTTAATGCATCCATGTGCTGCATGCACCGTTGCTCACCGGACAGCCAGGAAGATGCCAGGGAGGTGCCAGACCCAGCTCTGTCCTCCAGTGCAAACAGGTGGGGTGTGCAGGGACACACGTGCTCCCACCGGAGGGAGCGTAGGGGACCATCCCCCACAGTGAGGCTGGAGGGACCAGGACCCAGGACGGGAAACAAGACTCGGGGAGAAGGGAGCATGTGAGGGGGGACCTCAGCACACCAGAAGGGCCAGGTAGGGGGGTGGCCAAGTGCCTGGAAAGCCTTGGCATGGGGCTGTCTGTAGATTTGTGTCTCCCAGGGAATTAGAGTTGGGGGATGGGCCTGTTATGTGGGGTTAAGGGGTGGGGTCACTGCTCTCTCTCAATTGGACCCAAGTTGCTCCTCGTCTTTCTGCTTCGTGACTCCCCAGCAGGCTCCGGATCCCTGCCCTGGGGGTACACCGGCTGGATGGGCCATCTCCACCCTTCTCTAGATCAGGACTCCATGGGCGGGGCTGTGTTTTAGGACCTCAGATTCTAGTCCCAGCTTGGTCTCGGGCTCAGGTTTTGCTGGGAGCTGGGAGCCTCATCCACACACTCACATACACACACGCATGCCCTGGTCAGCCCCAGGGAGCTGAGCTCTGCACCCCTCATGACCCTCTACCCAGGGCAGAGCCAAGCAGCCCCCACAAGGCAAGAATAAACCTGTAGTAGTTCACCCGAGGCTCTTATCAGCATGATCGTCTTCAGTCTTGGCCACAGCCGGTCCAGACCCCGGTGGAACTATCAGTCCCCAAGCCCTTTTTCCTCCAAGTCCAGGAAAGGTAGAGACACAGCCCCAAGCACCCCCACTCGACATGCAGACACCCCACTTCCGAGCAGCCGAAACCATCGCATCCCCGGGTCACCACACGGAGCGGGAACCCCTCTCCCCAGCAAGGCACCTTCAGGTTCTCAAGTGTCAGCGCCGGAAGGGTCGGAGAACTCAGAGCCATCACGTCCCACTCTACTTGTGGAAGGACGTCTGAAGCCCAGAGCAGGAAGGACACCCCTGCCACCCCAGGGTCACACAGCCGGCAAGTAGAGCCCAGAGCTGTAGCAGGCCCTCCGCAACACTCAGGCCAGTGAATGTGGAGACACTGGAAGGAGTCCCTGAACTGTGATCTTAGTCTTTCCAAATAAAGAGAGTTCAAGGAGCCCTACAGGTTAAGAGCAGAAATAAAATTACCCAGGATTTACTTTGGCTTTGGGGACCTCTCAGCTGAGATAAATGTCCAGCCCAGCAGCTCAAGGTCTAAGGTTCTCCACCTGGCCCCTGGATCACCTTAGCAGAGCAGGAAGTGAAGTGAAGTGAAAGTCACTCAGTCGAGTCCGACTGTTTGCGACCCCATGGACTATACAGTCCATAGATTTCTCCAGGCCAGAATACTGGAGTGGGTAGCCCTTCCCTTCTCCAGGGGATCTTCCTAACCCAGGGATGGAACCCAGGTCTCTCTCTTTGCAGACAGATTATTTACCAGCTGAGCCACAAGGGAAGCCCAGGATGCAAAGCAGGAGGACCTGGCTTAACCCCTGCCCACCAGGAGGGTGGGGGTGTCTTATGGAAGTCCTGCCTGGGGACCTCAGACCCTCACTGGGGTTAGGAGAGCAGAGTCAACTGGGGAATCCTAAAAGCTATTCCGACATGGAATTAGAGCTGTCCCTGTGTGGCTGGAAGCTACTCTGTACTCCAGGTCTCAGTCTTACCATCTTTGAAATGGGGATTCCTCACCTTAAAAAAGAAAAAAGAGTTCTGACTTAGAATATGAACTTATGGTTTCTGGGAGGAACAGGATTGTTAGGGACTTTGGGAAGGTCATGTACACACTGTTATATTTTAAATGAATAACCAACAAGGACTTCCTATATAGCACAGGGAACTCTGCTCAATGTTATGTGGCAGCCTGGATGGAAGGGGAGTTTGGGGGAGAATGGATATATGTATATAGATGGCTGAGTCCCTTTGCCATTCACCTGAAACTACCACAATATTGTTCATCAGCTATACTCCAATACAAAATAAAAAGCTTGAAGCTTGGGAAAAAATAAAAATACACCAAGGCATGAATCCAGAAAAGACAAAAATATAGTTCTGAAGCTAGCAAGAGGCCTGATGCCCTAGCGATGGCGTGCCTTCACCACCAGGTGAGGCAGGCATGATGCAGTTGTTTTCTAACTCAAAAAAGGCCCACACTCATCCTACTAACTCCGTGTTTTGCAACTGGAAGCCAAAGGGTCTGGCCAAGATGTAGACCACTTGGATTTCAAGATCGGGGTGGAGCCAAAGGATTCACCACCCTTCACGGTCATCCTCGTGGCCTCGTCCAGACAGGAGAAGGCGGCATGGACTAGTGACATCAGCCAGGTGAGTGATATCACCTGTCCCTGAGGGCAGGTGGTCCCTTCCTTCATACCTGCACTGTTAGGAGGAAGGGGCAGCTGCAGGGTCCTAATGGGAAAGACGCAGGTATCAACAGGGACAGCCCCATCCAAGGCTGAGCCCCGCTAGCTGTTTACTCCACCAAGGCCCCTAGGTCTCTGTAGGTGTGGGGGCCCCTTGCATCCAGAACATCCATAGAGCAGGTTTGAGAACCCCAGGTTCCTGGGTTCCCTGTTGGTCCCCTGAGTTTACTACATTCACATCTCTGGTATGAGGCCTGGGAACCTACACATTAGCCCTGCAGTGGGCAGAGGACAGAGGAGGCTGGAGGCCCCACTGAGTTGGCCTTCAGTGAGAGAGACCCCAGATCACTGTGGATCTGATCCTGTCCTTGACGTTGGACCTCAGAAGTCACCCCGAGAATGGCCAGAGTGAGACACTTTCACAAACACCCCAGGGGAGGGGGTGTAGGAATCATTATCCCCATTTTGTAGATAGGGAGACTGAGGCCCAAGTAGGTCAAGTAAAGTCCCAAAAGGTCACTGAGCTGGGGACTTGACTTCTGGCTAGAATCCACAGGATGCTCTGTGTTGACCCTGCCCTTGCCTCGATGGTACTCTTTGACCCTGTGTCAGGCGGGGGCATGTGAACCCTCACTGAGCAGAGCCCCTGCCAGGCCTGTCTCAGCACAGAGACTGAGGCTCTGACCGGGAGCCCTCTCTCTGACTCCAGTGTGTGGATAACATCCGGTGCAACGGGCTGATGATGAACGCCTTTGAGGAAAACTCCAAGGTCACGGTGCCACAGATGATCAAGTAAGTGCCCAAGCCCCATGTGGTCTGGGCTGAGCTCCAGAGACCAAAGGTCACACCGTGACGTCAGGAGGCTCGGGAGATGCCGAGTGTCACCTCTGGGGTGCTCTAGGCATGTGTTTGTTCTGAGTTTATGTCTATTTGGTTGATGGCTTTGATCTAGTTTTTGTAGTTGTTTTTGTGTTGAAAATGTATATTTTTGTATTGTTGTTCAGTCGTCTGACACTTTGCAACTCCATGGACCGCAGCACACCAGGCTTCCCTGTCCTTCACCGTCTCCCCGAGTTTGTTCAAATTCATGTCAGCGATGCCATCCAACTATCTGATCCTCTGTCACCTTCTTCTCCTCCTGCCTTCAATCCTTCACAGCATCAGGGTCTTTTCTAAAGAGTTGGTTCTTCACATCACCTGGCCAAAGTATTGCAGCTTCAGCATCAGTCCTTCCAATGAATATTTAGGGTTGATTTCCTTTCTGATTGACTGGTTTGATCTCCTTGCAGTCCAAAGGACTCTCAAGAGTCTTCTCTAGTGCCACAGTTCAAAAACATCAATTCTTTGGTGCTCAGTCTTCTTTATAGTCCAACTCTCACATTCAATTAGGCTGTTTAAAATAGAATATCAGGAATGACACTTTATGCACTCTTTTTGTTTTTTTAGGAGATGGCTCTTTTAAAAAAAATATTTATTTGTTTATTTGGCTGCACCGGGTCTTAGTTGTGGCATGTAGAGTCTAGTTCCCTGACTAGGGATTGAACCCAGGCCCCCTGCATTGGAAATGAAGAGTCTTAGCCACAGGACCACCAAAGAAGTCCTTTTTTTTTTTTGTAATTTTTATTTTTTCCCCAAACTTCTTAATTTTTTAATTGAAGGAAAATTGCTTCACAATACTGTGTTGGCTTCTGCCTTACATCAAGTTCCCTATTTTTTAAATAGCTATTTTTCTTTGGTTTGAGCACCCCGGGGAGGAGGGACCAGGGGGTGTCCTCCTGCTGAACTCTGCTTCCTGAGCCCCACTGGGCAGTGCAGCCCTGACCTGCACCAGGCCTGCTTCTCCTCCAGCGTCCACTCACCTGACCCCCTCATGGCTCGCCCTACCACGGGTGGCCTGCTGGCCCTCTGACCTCCATCTGAACCTCTGAATCCCCAGCATGCTCTGTCCCCCTTACAGACACCAGGAGCCAGCTGACCCACCCTGGGGATGTTGTCCTGCCCAAAGCAAACATCAGGACCCACTGCCTCTTTGCCTCTTGAAGTACACACCCTGGGGAGCTGCAGACCATTGTGGAGCAAGTGTGTGAAAGGGTACCCCCACCTACCTGGTTTCCACGGCAGGCCTGATGGAGCGAGCGTGCCAGGAGCTAGGGCCTAGCCAAGGCAGTGTGATGTCCATCAGGTGTTCTAAGCATCTGGATGAGTTTATGAAGAGTTCTCCCGACCCCAGTGGGTTTCAGTGTATTCACAGGGTCATGCTACCATCACTGCTAATTCCAAAATATTCCCATCACCCCCAAAAGAAACCTCATGTGTATTAGTAGTCATTCTAGTTCCCCCCTGTTTCTACCCTCTGGCAACCACTAACCTACTTTCTGTGACTGTAGATTTGGCCGTTCTGGACAGTTCATGGAAATGAAATCTTGCAGCATGTGGACTTTTGTGACAGGGTTCTTTCACCTGGCATGTTTTCAGAAGTCATCCATGTTGCAGTGTATATCAGCATTTCATTCCTTTTTATGGCTGAATAATATTCCATTGTATGGACAACCACATTCTGTGTATCCTTTCATCAGTTGATGGACATTTGGGTCGTTTCCACTTTTCCACAATTATGAATAATGTTGCTCTGAATAGCCATGTCCAAATCTGCTTTGTGAACAGATTTTCTTCATAGCTTGTGAACTCGGCAGCACATTATTCATTAATTTATTTATATTTAGTTTTGGCTACACTGGGCCTTCTCTGCTACACTCTGGCTTTTTCTAGTTGCAGCGAGCTGGGGCTACTCTCTAGTTGCGGTGTGCAGGCATCTCATTGCGATGGCTTCTCTGGTTACAAAGCATAGACTCTAGGTATTCAAGGGGTCAGCAGTTGTGGTGCACAGGCTTGGTTGCCCCATGGCATGGGGGATATTCCTGGACTAGGGATCGAACTTGTGTCCCCTGCGTTGGCACACAGATCCTTAACCACTGGACTACCAGGGAAGTGCAAGCACTATATTATTTTTAAGTTTATTGTATTTTATCTAACACTTCTAGGAGTTTCATAATGTCAGGTCATCGGGCATGATTGGGAAAAAGAAGTTGTAGCCCATTCTTTCACAACTTCAGTCTTCCAAAGCTTTCCTTGTTCCCATCATACGCCACTGCATCCTTGATTATTGGTGTGTTGGGGAGACAGTGATGGTTGGGCCGTGGTCCAGCCCTCAGGGAGAGCGTGGCCTGGCTGGGAAGACAGCCATGGACTCAGGCACCTTCAGACCCAAGTCCTTCCTCCATCCCTCCCTCCTCCCTCCTCAGGTCCGACGCTTCCTTGTATTGCGACGACGTGGACATTCGCTTCAGCAAAACCATGAACTCCTGCAAAGTGCTGCAGATCCGGTACGCCAGCGTGGAGCGGCTACTGGAGCGACTGACCGACCTGCGCTTCCTGAGCATCGACTTCCTCAACACCTTCCTGCACTCTTACCGCGTCTTCACCACCGCCGTTGTGGTCCTGGACAAGCTCATCACCATCTACAGGAAGCCCATCAGTGCCATCCCCGCCAGGTGGGCAGGCTCCTCCACACCCCCCACCTGACCCCACCCCCCAACCCCACCTCGGGTTGATCCACAGACCTCCTGGGCCCCGGAGGGAAACTGAGTTCAGCCTCAGGCTAGAACCTAAAGGGCAGATGTGAGCACTGTCCCAGAAACAAGCCTGCCCTCTGCAAAGACATGGGAGAGGGCTGGCCTGCCTGACGCTCCTGCTCGGCCCCAGCTTTCTCCTCCTGCCTCCAAGTTCCAGGGGTGGGGTAGAGTTTGGGGGTCACCGTGTTGTATCCTCCCTAACCTCCTTGAACCCTAGGGCCTGCCCTTCTTCCCACCTTCCCCACTGAGAAAGGAAAAAAAACAGAAAGGGTGGACTCAAGGAAAGAATGGGGGAGGGTGGGAAGAAAGTCCGAGAGAGGGAGAATCTTATCCCTTTTCTGCTTAGACCGCATCTTGCTGTAAAGAGAGGAGATAGCCCCTTTTTGCACACTCAGGGTGGTTCCGCCTGTGGAGGGCAAGCACCCAAGTGGAGTGGAAAGGACACTGGGTTTAGAGTCAGGAGGCATCAGAGGAGTCATTTCCCGTCTCTGAGCCCCAGCTTCCTTGTTCATTAACTGTGTGGACCTGGGTGAGGTCAGAGCATGTAGGTGGCACCAGGCCTGTGCAGGGGACAAAGGGAGCTTTCTTAGAAGCCTACAGGTCAAGGGGACCCACAGAATGTCAGGTCAGCCGCTGCTGTTGACCAGAGGGAGGTGAAGAGGGAGCTTCAGGCAGACCCGCTGCCCCACCAAAGCCCATGCCCGCCCCCCAGAGCAGGACTCCTGGGCCCGTAGAAACCTGGCCACTGGCCATTGAACCACATGGCCCCTCCGGCGTGGCCTCCTCTCAGACCTGCCTGCTCAGAGGACCTGCCCCAGGTGCAGGGATCATGAAGATGAAGGAGCCACCACTGCCCTCTGGTGGGGACCAGAGACAGAGGACTCCCGTGGCCTGGGCAGGCAGTCAGGCTCCACTGGGCTGACCGTCTGTTTTCATCCCCCACCCCACCCACCCCTGCAGGTCACTGGAGCTCTTGTTCGCCAGCGGCCAGAACAACAAGCTCCTGTACGGGGACCCCCCCAAGTCCCCGCGTGCCACCCGCAAGTTCTCCTCACCACCGCCCCTGTCCATCACCAAGACATCATCGCCCAGCCGCCGGCGGAAGCTCTCCCTCAACATCCCCATCATCACAGGCGGCAAGGCCTTGGACCTGGCCGCGCTCAGCTGTAGCTCCAACGGCTACACCAGCATGTACTCGGCCATGTCACCCTTTGGTAAAGCTACTCTGGACCCCAGCAAGCTCTACGTGTCCAGCAGCTTCACCAACAAGATCCCAGATGAGGGTGACACTGCCATCGAGAAGTCCGAAGAGCCATCTGCCCTCAGCAAGCAGAGTGAGTGGATGCCCCCAGGCTCAACGGCCACGGAGGCTGGCCAGCTCCCTTGGGGCAGGAGGGGTAGGCTGAGGGGGCCCAGCCAGATTACGGTGGCCATGCAGAGGCTGGGTGGGAGAGAGGCAGGCAGAGACACTCAGGAAGGTGGCTGACTGTCCCCCCCCCATCATCATGTGTCCCATTGCCCTGATAACCGCTTCCTCCTGCATCCTTGTATCTGTCCATCTCTGCAGCATACATGCCCTAGGCCGGGCCTCGGTCAGGGCCTGCGAGAGAAGAGGGCAGCAGACCTGGCTCCTGCCCCCAGGATTCACAGTGTGGCTGAGAAGCAGGGCTAGACATGGAAATAGGACTCCTGATGCGTGTTCTGTTGGAGGGGTGATCAGGAGACCCTGGGGAGAGTCAGAGAAGGCTTCCTGGAGGGCCTGTCAGATCTAGATGTGTCACATATAGAGGAAGGGAGAACATTCTAGACCAGCGGAATGGAGTGGGAGAGACTAAGGGGCGCGGAAGAGTGTTGTGTGTTCAGGGAACAGCGTGAAGTGCAGCACACACCTGCGACGCTGGATGTGGAGATGACGGCTACAGGTGATGGCGGCCAGGCTGGGCCCTCACTGCTCTCAGAAACCCGACCATTCCAAGATGGTGTCCCTTTGGATGGTTGTCTGTCTCTGTCTGAGGTTAGGTCAGCCCACATCCTGGGTGACACCAGCCTTGCAGTGGTTAGCATACATATGCATGCACGCACACACATGCACACATACTCAACCCTGGGCTGGACAGAAGCCCCCAGCCTTCAAGGAGCAGGCCTTGGAAAAAAATTTGAGATGGTTGGAATTTCTCTCCTCTGAGTTGAGAAGGGGGGAGGCAGGGGAACCTCCAACAGAGGGCATAGCTGGGAAGGGGTGAAGCCCCCAGGACCTCCATACCAGGTGACATTTACTGTGGCGCGTGCAATAAACGGGATGCACATGGCTGAAAGTCAATTACCAAAGTGACAGCCTACCAAAGAGTCCCAGAGGCCATCCTGCAGGAGCAAGGGGCAGAATCCTAGCCAGGAAACACGGCAAGTAAATGTCATTTGGTTTCCGAGGTGGAATCCTAGGCTACAAAGGGGACACTGGGTAGAAACTAAGGAAATCTGAATAAAGCATGGACTTTAGCTGAAAAAAATGACTAGGGACTTCCCTAGAGGTCCAGGGGTTAAGACTCTGTGCTTCCAATGCAGAGGGCCTGGTTTAGATCCCTGGTTGGGAAACTTAGGACCTCGAGTGCCACATGGTGAGGCCAAAAATATTAAAATCTTTTTGAAAAAGTCAACGATTATTTGAGAAATGCCAAATTGTTTCCTTCTTTCCTTCCAGGCTCAGAAGTCTCCATGAGGGAAGAGTCAGACAATGATCAAAACCAGAGTGACGATGGTGACGCTGAGACATCCCCCACCAAATCTCCAACAACACCAAAATCGGTCAAAAGCAAAAACTCCTCAGGTACAGCTCACCAACCCAGAACTGCAAATAGATTCCAGATGTTGTGTGAGATGCGGGTTGGGGAGGGCAGCAGGTCAGGCTGAGGGAGACCAGTGGGTGTCACGCCTTGTGTTCTGTGAGTGACTCAGTGCAGGAACCCGGCTGCACTTCCCAGCCTGGGGGCGACTCTGGGGCTGCAGCGCTGGCTGGGAAATCCTGCTGTTCCTCTCGGCAGTCCCTCCACTGACCTCAGACAACGCTGTGTAACCCACCCCGTCCAGGTGGGCAGGAAGGCCCATCTTTTGGCTTCATTTATGGAAGATCCAGGTTTCCCTGGTGACTCGAGACGGTAAAGAATCCTCCTGCAATGCAAGAGACCTGGGTTCAATCCCTTGGTCAGGAAAGTCCCCTGGAGAAGGGAATGGCTGCCCACTCCAGTATTCCCGCCTGGAGAGAATTCCATGGACAGAGGAGCCTGACAGGTTGCAGTCCACGGGGTCATAAAGAGTCAGACATGACTGAGTGACTCTCACTGACTCCCTCATTGAATTTGTTGCAATATTTCTTCTATATTTGGGTTTTTTGGCCCTGAGGCATGTGGGATCTTAGCTCTCTGACCAAGGATCAAACCAGCACCCCCTGCACTGGACAGTGAAGTCCTAACCAACTGGACCACCAGGGAAGACCCAGAAGGAGCTTCTTGAGCTGCTGCTACACGTCAGGCTCTGTGTTGGCTCTCTAATCACACCTTGCAGAGGGGCCTTCCTGTTTTTCATCTGACGGAAGAGTCTCTGGGAGGTTGTGATGATGCCGGGTCCAAGTCTCAGACTCAAGATCCAGGGGGGCTCTCAGGGGGCCATTTGGGGCTCTGGTTCCCATAAAGCACCTCCCCACACATAACAGGTTGGCGGAGGGGGGGGGTGCTCTGAGGAGCCCAGAGTTGAGGCATGAGCTCATAGAAGCCCCTTGTGTCTCCAGCTGCCTCTTCAAGCCCCTGCTCCCACATACAAAGTGCAGCCTGAACCCCAAACTCCCCGATTTCCCAGGAGACCCAGTAAGTCACAGCGTCACCCACCAGCAGAGAGAGACTGCCAGGACATTGCATGGAAGCAGAACTCACAGACAGCCAAGTTCCAGAAATAAGCCTTGAGTTTTAAAATCAGTCATTTGTTCCTCAGTGCCTAAGGACTAGTACTTTGTCCTAAGAATGGCTACTCTCCAGAGATTTCTCCAAGATGAAGCTTAAGGTTTCTGGAGTGAGATTCTACTAATATCACTACTAAAAAAAAAAAAATGATGATTGTTATTGCATTGATATTCCATGGCATATATGTGTTGTTGTTCAGTCACTAAGTCTTGCCCGACTCTTTGCGACCCATGGACTGTAGCCCACTGGGCTCCTCTGTCCCTGGGATTTCCAAGGCAAGAATATTAGAGTGGGTTACCATTTCCTCCTCCAGGACATCTTCCTGACCCAGGGATCAAACTTGCATCTTCCCGCATTGGCAAGCAGATTCTTCACCACTGAGACACCAGGAAGTCCATGGGCATATATATATATATATATATATATTTTTCACATATATATATATATATATATCTTTTCATATATTTTTTTTTCACACAATACTAAATACTTCCATCTGTGTTAACTCCTTTAATCTTTACATTCACCTTTTGAAGCAGGTATTATCCCGAGATTACATAGACTCAAAGAGGTTAGGTAATTTATCCAAGGCCACACAGCTAGTAAGGGGGGTGAGGACTTGGACTGCAGTGCTCTTTCCACCCCCACAATGATGCCAGGGAGCCCGTCAGTGTGAGTTATCCATGTCAGACTTTGCACAGGTTATGTGTTCATTCCAAATAGGCATAAAGGGTGAGATAATACACGAGGCTGTCCCTGAGTAGGCCTGGGCCCAGCTGGGCCTACAAGGTAAAAGGTTTGGGGCTGCAAAGAGATGCAAGGGGTGGCTGGACTTTCTCCAGAAGCAGGAGAGCTGGTGGGACCTTATCTAAGCAGGAGAAGCAGAAGGAGGCCGACAGGGGCTTTCTCTGAGGCAGCCCTGGGGTGACACAGAGTGGCATGGGTGTGTCCCTCCCTGGGGACCGCAGCAGGAGACCAGTCCCCATGCCTGCCACCTGACCAGCCTGGTTGCAGTGAACACAGCCTGCCTGTCCAGAGGCCTTTCTAGCCTTGAGACCCATGGTTTCCTGAGCCAAGGGCTGGATCAGCAATGGCTAAGGCTTGATCCCCTGCTCCCCACAGAGTTCCCCCTCTTCTCCTACAATAATGGAGTGGTCATGACCTCCTGTCGTGAGCTGGACAGTAACCGCAGCGCCCTGTCAGCAGCCTCTGCCTTCGCAATAGCAACTGCGGGTGCCAACGAGGGCACCCCGAACAAGGAGAAGTACCGGAGGATGTCCTTGGCCAGTGCAGGTACAGGGTTGGCTCACCACCTTGATGACAGCACCACCCCAAGGGCTTGTCCCCCTTCTGATGGAGTGCCTGCTGCCCCAGGCCCTGGCAGTGCTGAGCCTCCTGCCTGGGGGCCCCTTCCTCCCCACCCATCCTCTCTGCGACTTGGCAAACCTTTGCTTGGAGTCAAGCCCACTGCCTGACGGATGCTCGGCCACCCGCTCTGCCTCCCACTTTCATGGTGGAGTAGAGGCCGCCAGAATCCTCCAGCGGCCCCTGAAAGCTGCAGAGGTCCGGGAGAAGCGGGCCTGTATGGACTGTGTCCACAGGAAGTTGAGCCATCTGGACTCCTTGGTCAGAACCTGGGCTGGTTGTCAGATATTGTCTCATACCCCACCTAGAGCACCCCCGTCCTTCCCCCGGCCCCCCCAGATCTGGGGTGTCTTATCCTCACTACCCTCTCCCCTCTCTGTCACCTGTGTGCCAGGCTTCCCCCCCGACCAGAGAAACGGAGACAAGGAATTTGTGATTCGCAGAGCAGCCACCAACCGCGTCCTGAACGTGCTCCGACACTGGGTGTCCAAGCATTCTCAGGTGGGTGGGACCCCCAGGGATGCCCCACAATCCAGGCGAGCTGCTGGGGACCCAAGATCATTGACCCGGGAACCAGCTGCCCTGATATTCTCGGAAGGTCCTGCTCAGATCCCCTACAAGGGGACCTAGGATATTCCAAGGGGACAAGGGGCCTCTGCTCTCCACCTCTGTCTACATCAAGGCTACCTCCCAGGGCCTGGCTTAGGGCTGTAGCAATCAAGGATGCTCCTTGACCTTACAGCGCCTTTTACCTCCAGATCAGTCGGCTCCACTGGTGCCTGGCAGGCAGCTGGGGAAGAGGGAGATGAGGCAGGAAGCCTAAGTGGGCATAGCCTGCATCCTTCTGCCCTGGCCAGGCAGGGACCACCTCAGGGCAGCTGGAACAGTAGCCAGAGCCGCCCTCCTGTCTTCCCTGCAGGACTTTGAGACCAACGACGAGCTCAAATGCAAGGTCATCAGCTTCCTGGAGGAGGTCATGCATGACCCAGAGCTCCTGACCCAGGAGCGGAAGGCTGCGGCCAACATCATCAGGTGGGGGCTGGGGACGGCCTGCTGAATGGGGGTCCTGCCCTCTGCCTGCGCACAGCCAGCCAGAGGCAGGGGGCAAGGGGGAGGAGGGCCCTCCCCAGACCAGAGGAATGTCTCAGGCGGTTGCCCTGGGAGGATCTCGGAGCCCTGGGCAGCCTGGGGGCTGGACAACACCCCTGCAACCAGGATCTGGAGTGGCTTGTCCATGTGTGTCCTCCCCTCCACCTACCCACCTCAGACCTGGAGATAAGACTTGTGCCTGCTTCCGCATCCACACCCACTGCTGATACCCATCTATTCCATGCTGACCTGTGTGATAGCCACTAGTGATGTATGAGTGTTAAATCTAAATTAATTAAATAGGGACTTTTGGAGGTCCAGTGGCTAAGACTGGGTGGCAGGGGGGCGGCCAATGCAGGGGGCCCAAGTTTGATCCCTGGTCGGGGAACTAGATCCCACATGCCAAAACTAAAGATCCCACATGCCTCAACTAAGACCTGGCACAGCCAAATAAATAAAAATAAATATTTAAGATTAAATACAATTTAAACTCTAGTTCCTGAGTCACATGAGCCACAGGGAGCTGGTGCCTCCACAGGGGGCATCTTAAAGAACATTCCCGATTCCACTAAATAGGAAGTAAATCCAAAAAGGGGGGATATGTGTATGCATATAGCAGATTCACAGCAGAAAGTAACACAACTATATCCCGATAAAAATTTTAAAATAAAAAAAAATTCTAAAATACAAAATTTTGTTAAAAGAATATACTGTCATGGAGGAGGGCTTTGTCCAATTGCACTGGCGAGCCTGTCTCCAGGTGCTCCAAGGAATATGGTCGAATTGAATTAAATTGTCCCCAGACCTATCCTTTTTCCTCCTGTGCCAGATTGGGCATCTCCTGGCAGAGGTCAGAGGTCAGGCGGCACATATCCAAGCCCTGCTGGCTGAGTGATGCGCTGTGTGACCTCAGGCAAGTCCTGTCTGTGAACCTCATTTTTCCTCCTCTGTAAAATGGGTTAACAACACCCACTTCCAGGGTTGTGGTGAGGCTGCGGTGAGATCACCTCTGCAGGTCTCAGGGGTGTCAGACGCAGGCCCTGGTCCACCCACCGCCCACCCCTGCTGACTCAGGCTGCCTTCTGGCCCTGCCCAGGTGCCTGGACTCAGGGTTAGGCCTCCTGACCTCACTTCCTGTCCGGCTACAGCTTTCTCTCCCTGCCCGGTGGTCATAGACTTGCATCCACTTTCTGGCCGACAATCCAGTCTCCAGGCTTCCTCCAGCCAGACCATCCAGTTTGCTTTCCTGAGGCCAGGGCTACAGGCCCATAATTCCTGCAGGTTCCACATCCTAGCATCACTTCCAGACCACCCTCTCTGCCATACCCACTGCCTAGACACACACACACACACGTGCACACACAGTCAGCCCCCAGGTCCTCCATGCCCTTCCTCCTCATCCTAGGAGACGTGCAGGACTGTGCTAGACCTTAGGTCTACGGGTCAAGTCAGGTCAGGTGACCCTCAGACGGGGAGCTTGTTTAGACTGCTGCTGAATGCAGGGAGTCAAGTGGGCCCTGGTGTGGATGGTGGACCCAGAGAGCCCCAGCTGTGAGTCTGCTTCCTTGGAGGGAGAGTGTGGGTGGTTCAGGCAGGCCCTATGGCCTCCGGACTGTCCCTCAGCCATGGCCTGGCTCTTTGGCCCCGTCCCCCAGACTCACGATTGCTGTCAGAATGAGGGCTCAGCATTTTGGCCTGACGCAGGAGCTCTGCCCTCATCCCCACCACTGCTCAGGACCCACTGCTCAGGACCACTGCTCAGTCGCTGTGAATGGCCTCCCACCTCTGGGCCTTTGACCACCACCTTGCTGCTTTCCCCTGTTCCCCCTGCCCCATCTGGAAGGCTCCCCAGCACCTCTGGCCTCTCTGATGCTCCAGCCTGCAGCTCCTTCCACTCATTCGTCCCATCACCCCACCGGCCGGTGCATCAGCCACATGCCAAGCCCAGCCCCAGGTACCTGAGCTACAGGAACAAAAGGGACACCAGCCTGCTTTCAGAGGCTCCTGGCAGATTTGGAGGAGTGGACCAGGCACAGGCATGGCCGTTCCCAGCTGGGGAGCCTGGGGCTGAGACCACAGGAAGCCTAGGAGCTGAAGCAGCCCCAGGAGGGGGCCTCACCCATCCAGGAGGGTCAAGGAGCTGAATCATTGAAGACATCAATGACAAGAGAGGGGCAAGGGGGCTCCTGGCCTTGGAAATGCAAAGCAGAGACAGAGGATGGTTGTGTGTGGGGGTGGGGAGGGGACTGCCTGAAGGCAAGGGGTGTCACCAGCTTCTCGGGGCTCATCATTCCCTTTCACCCCCCAGGACTCTGACCCAGGATGACCCGGGTGACAACCAGATCACACTGGAGGAGATCACACAGATGGTGAGCCAGGCCTGCCCTCTTGCTCGCTGGCCAAGTCTGTCCTTCCCTGGCCACCTGGCTCCCAGGATCCCACCCCCAAGACCCCCCAGTGAAGCTCAGTCATCCCCTGTATTGGTTCCTGGAGCTCCCCTAACAAAGAGCCCTGGAATGGGGCACTTAAAACAGCAGAATTTTCATCTCACATAGTTCTGGAGGCCAGAAGTCTGGAATTGAGGTGTTGCTGGGCCCATGCTCCATCTGGAGGTTCCAAGGGAGGGTCTTCCTGGGCCTCTTCCACGTCTGGTGGCCCTGGGCATTCCCTGGCTTGTAAGGATCTCCAGTCTCTGCCTCGGTTGTCACATGGCCATTTCCTCCCCAGCTGTCTCCACGTCCTCTTCCTTCTGTGTGTGTCGGCCCTATGTCCAAATTTCCCCTTCTTAGAAAGATACTGAGATGGTTAGATAGCATCACCGACTCAACGGACATGAACTTGAACAAACTCAGGGAGATAGTGGCGGACTGGGAAGCCTGGTGTGCTACAGTTCATGGGGTCTTAAAGAGTCAGACATGACTGAGCAACTGACCAACAGGAACAACATACTGGATGAGGGCCCCCTCTAGTGACCCCATCGTACCTGAGTACATCTCTGAAGGCCTTGTATCCAGTAAGTTCACGGTCACAGGTCCCACGGTTGAGGACTTCAACTACAGTATGTCCCCTACATACAAACGAGTTCTGTGAGCATGCTCCTAAGTCCAACTTGTTCATGAATCCAACAAAGTCAGCCTAGGTACCCAACTAACACAGTCAGCTATATAGTACTCTAGGTCATAGGTTTATAATACTTTTCACACAAATGATACGTAAGAAACAAATACAAAATTAAAGAAAACCATTTTAATCTTACAGTAGAGTACCCTGAAAAGTACAGTAGTACCAGCTTCCTCACCTCTGCTTTTTCGCTTGCTTCTGGACATCCTGGACTTGAAATAAAGACACTGCACTGCTATCCTCTATATAGGACTGTACAGTAAATACACACAGCACAACCACTTTAGAGGATGCATGCATGTGACAGTGTACACCAGACATGTGAACTAACTCACACGACTGGACCTGCGAACACATGTTCACCTCTTTGAAAGTTCACAGCTTGAAGGTTCATATGTAGAGGACTTACCTTATCTCTTGGGGAGGGAGATTTAACTGATAACAGCAACTCCTCTGTTTTCTTCATCTTCTGCTTTCATCTCTCCCCTGACCAGCCGCCTCTGTCTCTGCTCACCCTGTCCCTGGAAGGAGGAGGGTAAGAAGTCAGGCCTGGTGTGGACAGGCTCCCCAATATGTGCCAGAGTCTTAAGGACTCTTCTCAATAGTGCTGTGGATCTGTATCTTTATCCCCATCTTCCAGATGAGGCAACTGAGGCAGGGGGAGGTGGTAGGTGGCCGGGTCACGGGAGGTGGCCACCTGCCTGGCAGTGAGGGGACCCTGGGCAGAGCTCGAGGCAGGGTTCCATGCGGTGGAAGGGATGATGGTCTGTGTGCTTCCGGGGCCTGGCTGGGCCCCCTCTGGACCCCTGTTGCCCTTCACTGCGACCAAGGAAGCTCAGGGCCACCTTTGACCTCCCCGGAGGTGGAGGCCCACTCGTCAGACTGAGTGATATCCAGCCTGTTCAGAGTAGCCGATGGGAAGACTCAGGCCCCTGAGTCCTGCACCCACTGCTTCCCTCCCGCCCCCGCTCCTGACTCTTAGAGTGGGTTCTCCTGGCCCTGGGGGTGGGGGCAGCCATCTGTGGGGCAGCTGGCGCCCTGCCTGCACCCCAACCTCAAGAGCAGTGCTACAGGGCTGTGCCCCAGGCACCCGCCCAAGGACCCCGGCCAGGACACTCAGGCAGCAGCCACACTGCTCGTGTTTCCCAACAGGGGCCTGACCGGAACGTTCACCCATTAAGAGCCTGAGGGCCCTCATTTCAACTTCATGTGTAGCCAAGTCTCTTCAAGAACAAAGGGCCGGCCGCCCACCCAGCTGCACCCCCAGCTCCCCCCGCAACCCTGACGTGATTCCCAGAATCTGAGGGCCTGCGTGAGGCATGTCCAGTCTGGAGGAGGCCCCAGGGCCCTCCAGAGAGCAGTGGGGCTTCTTGTGACGACGCTCACAGGCCTCTGCTCCAGGCCCTGCCCCTCCTGGGGGCCGGCCAGCTCCTCCTGGGCAGCGCGCCTCCCAACCAGGCCCCTTCCTCAGGTGTCCATGCCCTGGGCACCCACCCCAGCTCACGGCCTCACCCCAGGACAGGCCGGCCTTCAGGGTGGGCTCTGCTGGTTGCCTGTCACCCCTGCTTCAGAGGCTGGGGGCTCCTCCTCATGAGGGTCCTGAGCATCCCAGGTGGCCCATGCCGCTTTCATCCCCACGTCGCCACTGCCTTCCTGAGAACTGTCATTCCTGATGGCATCGTGTCCCCACACCCAGGCTGCTGTATCTGGACTTCTGCCCAGACCGTGCCTGGCCCAGGGCGACTCTGTTGGGGGGAGTACATGGACGCCCACCACCCGCACACACACACACCCCACACATGTACACATACACACCACACACATGTACACAGTACACATGTACACAGTACACACGTACACACCGTGCACACATACACATCACACACGAGTACACACCACACCATGTACACTCCATGCACACACGTACACACCACGCACACACCATGCGCACCTCACACACGTACACACCACACACATGTACACAGTACACACGTACACACCGTGCACACATACACATCACACACGAGTACACATCACACCATGTACACTCCATACACACCATGCACACACACGTACACACCACGCACACACCATGCGCACCTCACACACATGTACACACCACACACATGTACACAGTACACACATAAACACCGTGCACACATACACATCACACACGAGTACACACCACACCATGTACACTCCATACACACACGCGTACACACCATACACACACCATGCGCACCTCACACACATGTACACACCACACACATACACACACAACGTCACACACACCACACACAGGCTGCAGTAGGAGCTCTTTCCTCCACTTGCCCACACTCTGTCCCTGCTCTGAGCCTGTGCCTGCAGCTCCTGAAGCCAGGACTGTGTTTTCTGGTCTTTTTGTCTCACAAGGATCTGCCTGGGCAGTTCTCAATGACAGTTTGCTGAGAAGTAAGTGGGAAGACTCCGTCCAGGATGGAGGCTTGTTCCCCTGACACGGGGTCACCCCCGCATTCCTTGTCATTAGTGCTACTGGCTGGGCCCTCTGGGCGGGGTAGCTAGCTGTCGCCTCCTATACAGCCCAGTCGGCACCCAGGAGCGGAGCAGGGACATCCGTGTTCCTGACTCTCCTCCCATGAGAGCCCAGTTACCCTTTCCGGATCCACCAGACTTTCCCAGAGGCCTCTAGGCTGCAGGCCTCCTCTTGTCTGATCCCAGCCATGGGGACATCACTTCCCTAGAGTGCTTCCTGAAGATTTCCCCAGTCGAGGGCTTGGGGAGTGGTCACCTTTAAACGTGGTGTCCATTGTGGCCCTGGGGCAGGGACTTGTACCCAGGACAAAGGCAAACAGCTGTGTTGTGGACACGGGTCAGAGGTACAGGAGGTTATTGCACCTGTGAGTCCTCCCCTAAGGAAATTTAAAAGGAAGTTCTGTGAAGCAGGTGTGGACAGACAGGACCAGAAGGAAGAAACAGGTTCCAGCCTGAATCAGACAGCCTGGGCTCTGTCCCCATCAACCTGGCTGAGCGCCTTGGGCTCATTAACCTCCAGACACCTTTGTGGTCTCACCTGTGTGTTGACGTAAGGATGATCTCATGAGTGACTAAAGCACAGCACAGGCCTACAGACACACACACACACACACACATGCACACACACAGACGGGGCACAGCAGATGATGGTTCCCAGCTCCCACCGTCCGCTGCTGGACAGTCTCCCAGGGAGGGGGGGCCTCCCCAGTCACGCCTCACCCTCCCACTTAGCAGAATCGAGATGGATGTTCCCTCTAGAAAGGGGCTCCAAAGCCAGAAGGGGCCCCTCGCGGGCCTGACTGGGACCTTGCTCCTCTCAGGCTGAAGGCGTGAAGGCCGAGCCCTTTGAAAACCACTCAGCCCTGGAGATTGCGGAGCAACTGACCCTGCTGGACCACCTCGTCTTCAAGAAGATCCCTTATGAGTGAGTGGGCATGGGTTCCAGCCCCCGCCTTCCTCCTCAGGCACCATCACAACTGAATCCCCCTCCTGAAGCATGTGCGCTAGATTTCCAGAGCTGCATGGTTGATGCTCCACAGAGAGAAGCATAAATGCATGTGCCGGCAGGGATGATGAAGGATTCCTGTCCCTTCCTGTCCCCAGGCTCCCTCCTTCCCTACCAACTGCACCTGTGCATGCACACACACCTGCACACATACACATGCACACATGCGCACACACACACATACACATGGATACGCACACACACAGTTTTCCAGAAGCATCTCTAACTCCGTGCTCCTTTTTTGGCGGTCTAGAAAGAGTATGTGTTCACATGTGTGCACGTATGTACGTGTGAGCAAATTTGTGCACACGCATGTGTATGTGTATGTGTGTATGCATGTGCAGGAATGGACTCTGGGGACAGCTCTGGCCTTTGAAGAAGCCCCAAGGCCTGATCCAAACCTCCTCTGGCCTGTAGTCAGTCACCCCCAGGTAGTCATAACTGTACCACCTACATGATTTATATCACATTTTCTTCATCTTCCCTGTGCCAGAATGGTATCTGTGAACACCGTCTTTACTAAGTACACTGTATCCCTGGCAGTGCACCAAGCCTTGAGGTTGTTTTCAGATTTCACTTTTATACTTAAAGGTGGAGGTCAAAAAGCCTCCTCATAACTAAATATATCTCTGGGTTTCTGACAAGTGTCCTAGAGTTGTTTCCTGAAATTGGAGTCACCGATTCTGAGGTCATAATTCATTGCAGGACTCCGGATCTCTGCCTTCTAGAAAGGTAGCCCCACCGGACACACACAGAGGCCCCCACTGACACGGGTGCTGCCCCCGCTGGTTGTGGAGTGTCAGCCTTTTATAAACCTGCCACATCTCCCAGGCGTAGAGGCAGTAGTTAATGCTCTCTCTTGCCCATGGAACTCTGTCACAGTCACTGTCAAATAAGGAGCTTGCCTGGAGGCCTGGACAGCCTGTGGTCCTGTAAGGTCGCCATTCCCAGAACATGCTGTGGCATGGCTTGTAGGCACCTTTATCCGTCTATCTGGCCCTTTCTGTGGCCTTCTGTCCTTCCTGTTCTGCAGACCAACGTCTGCAATGTGACTTTAAAATGGAGGGTTTTCCCTGTCAGAAGCAAGATCCAAAACCAGACCTGACGTGCTTTCAGCACCAAATCTCAGTTCGGCCTCTACATGACCCTGTAAGAGTATTGTCATTATTCCCATTTCACAGATGAGGAAACTGAGGCTCCAGGGGCTTAGCCAGAGCCACACAGCTGATATGGGGCACAACTAGACCTGACCCCAGGGTCCCCTCCTCTCAAAGGCTCTGCACAAAGTCACTTCCCAGTAATGACCACTTCAAAAAGCAGAGAACTCAGAAGAGAAATCAGTAAGAACAAACCTAACCCCACCCACTCTGGGTTTCTCCCTTACTTCCTACAGGGAGTTCTTCGGACAAGGGTGGATGAAATTGGAAAAGAATGAGAGGACCCCTTATATCATGAAAACCACTAAGCATTTCAATGATGTGAGTATAGGGGTGGGGGGTGCAGTGCCTTTTTCTTCAGGTTTCTCTTTGGTGGGACCCTCAGAACAGGCTATACACCTGCTAGATCCATAGCAGCTGGGTCCTCTCTGAGCCTGTGAATTATATGCAAAATAATTTCTTTCAAAGTTTACACCCATCCCAAAAGATGGGGCTGTCATCGCACTTTAGACATGAAGACACCAAGACTCTGAAAGGTAAATGCCTGAGTTCTCCTGACCTATGTCTGGTAGCTCATGGCCTTCCTCCCCTGCAAAGCCCCAGTCCTGGGGAAAATATCCCTTCCTGATTTCCCCACATCTGCGCTAGTTCCAGCACTTGCAACCACAGGGACCCGTCCACTCCTGGCCTCGTGACAACCTTAAGGGCGTCTGCACTTAGCATCTTCATTCCTTTGCATTTAATCATCAACACAAGAGCCTTTGATGGCTGGAAGTGGGAGCACATGATCCCACTTGTCCTGACTGCCTGGTCAAAGCCACATGACGCCAACCACAGCCAGGGGCGGACCCTCATCCCGGGAGGAAACACAGACAATCCAGGCTTCGGAGCTCGGAGAAGGAGCCCTGTCACGAACACGGCTGCAGAGTGGAAAGCAGCATGTGCGGCAGGAGAGAAGACGTGATGAAGTGGACGGGGCCCTCAGGAAACACACACGAGGCCTGAGTCTGACCACACCTGACTCACAACTCTAACCACAGCAGGAGGCAGCAAAAAAGTCCCTCTTCCCCCCCCCCCACCCTCCCCCACTGTGTGCCCAGGACTCAAGTAAGTAAAGGATGAGACGATGGAGCGAGCATTTATTACATGTTGACCATGTGCCAGGCACTGTGCTCAGGATTTCATCAGCCTCATCTTATTCTCTGTTATGGATGAAGAAACTAAGGTTTGAGGAGGTTAAATTTCATCCCCAGTCATCAGCAGGAGAGCCCACTTTGAACCCACACAATCCACCTCCTGCAGAGGACTGCCATCATCACTACCTGGCGTGTGGCCATCTCTGTTAAAAATTCACCTTTTTTTCAGGTGCACAGAATGGGCACCCCTTTGATGGTGATAATCATGGCCTGAAACTGGCTCTTAATCTCTCCCTAACACAGGGTTTGGTTTGGTTTTGTCTTTGCTGGGTTCCAGCCCTATTGGCCTTAATTCTTTGTCTTACCTTTTAAAACAAATCTTCTTTTAAATTTTTAAAATTTTATTTAATTTGTTTATTTTGGCCTCATTGGGTCTTGGTTGCTGCACCCTGGCTTTCTCTAGTTGGAGTGAGAATGAGGGCTATTCTTTGTAGTGGTGCATAGGCTTCTCTTGTTGCAAAGCACGGGCTCTAGAGCTTGGACTCAGTAGTTGTGGCACATGGCCTTCTTTGCCCAGTGGCATATGGGCTGTTTCCAGACCAGAGATCGAAACTGTGTCCCCTGCATTGGCAGGCAGATTCTCAACCACTGGACCACCAGGGAAGTCTTCTTGGTGTTATTGAATGGTACTGGCTGGGATCTCCAGGATCAGGGCTGAAACTGGTGTGAGTCAAATGAAGTGCTCAGGGACAAATTTAAGGAACTTCTCACCTTCAGGTGCATGCACTTGCACTCTGGGTGCCTCTAGACCTGGCCCCTGGACCACAGTCTTCAACAGAGATGGTGATAAGTGAATCCTGTTCTTGGTTTTCATCTCTATCAGTGTTAGTCACTCAGTTGTGTCCAACTCTTTGCCACCCCATGGACTGTAGCCCATAAGGCTCCTCTGTCCATGGAATTCTCCAGGCAAGAATACTGGAGTGGGTAACCATTCCCTTCTCCAGGTGATCTTCCTGACCCAGGGACTGAACCCAGGTCTGCCACATCGAAGACAGATTCTTTACTATCTGAACCACCTTAAAGAGTGCTTCTAATATTTCCCCATTTAGGATAAAATTTGTTTATCAAGTTAAGGAAATTCTTTTTCTTATTCCTTGTTTGCTAATAATGGTTTTTACCATAAATAAGTATTGCATTTTATCAACATTCTTCTGCATCTATTGAGATGGTCATATGGCTTTTCTCCTTTATTGATGTGATGAATGACAATTATACATTTTTCTCTAATAGTCAACATCCTTGCATTCCATGGACAAATCTAATATATTCATATTATATTAAACAAAAGGATGTGTACTTTTTCCTTCTTTTAAGGTTATCTTTATCTGGTGTTGGTATCAAGATTATACTACCTTCATAGAATAAACTAGCAAGTATTCCTTCATTCTCTCTTCTCTGGAAAATTTGACTAATCTATTCCTTTTTTAAAAAATTACATAACGTGTAAAACTGTTTTGAATTCAGTATTTTCTTTATGGAAAAGAAAATTTCCATTTAATTAAGGCTTATAATATGTGTGCTATTTTGTGCTATCATTCCTTCCTGATTCACTTCAGTAGTTTTCCATTCCTACATCATTTTATAACTCATTCTTATTTATGTACGTCCTTTAGAAATTTTTCTAAAGAAGAATATTTCTGGGTGGTAGAGCCCTATAATTTATATTCATCTATAAGTGTCCTCTTTATTTTTTAATAACAAGTCATGGTTTTTGTACTTTTTATTTTAAAACAATTGTAGACTCAAAGGAAATGCAAAGAAATGTACAGGCAAGGCCAGTATTTCCTGCTGCCCCAGTTCCTTGCAGTTCTAGTTCTCTGATGTTTGAGCTCCAGCTTCCACCACCTCCCCAACCCCTGGCTACTCCAAGTCCAGCCCTCATTTAGTTTGTTTGTGTATGTGTGATTATTTGCTTTGGAGGCAGGATAGAGGAGTCCTTGGATATGTGAACGAGACAAGGGTTGCCCCAAAGTGTGTGTCTTCTCCAAGCTTTAGTTGTATGGTGGGCGATTCCCTCAGACATTCACTCTTATTAACTGTTCTTCCAGATAAACTTTAGAATCACTTTGTCAGACTTTCAAGATAACTCCCATTGCATGTTTTATTGGATTGCATTAAACGTGCTTGTTAGTTTTGAAAAAAGATGTATTTACATTCCCATTTTGAACTCTAATCCTTTTCTTCCTTAATCAATCCTCTTATTACCTTTGACAACCTTATTTTTCATGGAGCATCCTACATAGTTCTCATTAAAGTTTCCAGGTAGGGACTTCCCTGGTGGTCAAGTGGTTAAGACTCCATGCTCCCAAAGCAGGGGGAGCAGGTTCCTGGTCGGGGAACTGAGATCCTACATGCCGTGTGACATGGCCAAAAAATAAATAAAAAACAATAAGAATAATAAAGTAATTAAAAAAAAAGTTTCCAGGTAATTTACAGGTTCCCACTGGTATTTTGAAGGTGATGTCTTTTTCATTGTATTTTCTAAGTGGTGCTGTTGTTCAGTCACTCAGTGGTGTCCAACTCTTTGCAACCCCAAGGACTGCTGCACATCAGGCTTCCCTGACCTCCACTCTCCCAGAGTTTGCTCAAACTCATGTCCATTGAGTCGGTGATACCATCCAAACATCTCATCCTCTACTGGCCCCTTCTCCTTCTGCTGTCAATCTTTTCCCCACATCAGGGTCTTTTCCAGTAAGTCAGTTCTTCACATAAGGTGGCGAAAGTATTGGAGTTTAAGCTTCAGCATCAGTCCTTCCAGTGTCAGTGTTGATTTTCTTTAGGATTGACTGGTTTGATCTCCTTGCTGTCCCAGGGACTCTCAAGAGTCTTCTCCAGCACAATTTGAAAGCATCAGTTCTTCAGCACTCAGCCTTCTTTATGGTCCAACTCTCCTATATGTACATGACTATTGGAAAAACCATAGCTGTGACTATACAGACCTTTGTCCGCAAAGTGATATCTCTGCTTTTTAATATGCTGTCTAGGTTTGTCATAGCTTTATTTACAAAGAGCAAGCCTCTATTAATCTCATGGCTGCAGTCACCATCTGCAGTGATTTTGGGGCCCAATTTGGTATTGCTACTATATTTTTAAAAGTTATTTTTGTATACTGAATCTTTAACCAGCTACCCTGATGAGCTCTGTTGGTTATTCTAGCAGTTTTCCAATTCATTCTTCTGGGAATTTTCAATCATTTCATCTGCAAATAATGGTGATTTATCATCTTTACAGTACTTATTCCCTTTACTTTTTTTCTCTTGTCCTATTGCATGGACTTAAAGATCAGTAACTTGATCGCTTCAGAAATCGTCCGCAACGAGGACATCAACGCGAGGGTGAGCACGATCGAGAAGTGGGTGGCCGTGGCCGACATATGCCGATGCTTACACAACTACAATGCTGTTTTGGAGATCACCTCATCCATGAACCGGAGCGCAATCTTCCGGCTGAAAAAGACTTGGCTTAAAGTCTCTAAGCAGGTACCAGCAGGAAGGTGGGATGGGCTGGGGCTGGGGCAGGGAGACCAGAGACCGCCACCATCCATAGGCGGATGAAGGACAGGGTGAGGGCCAACACTTCAGGTAAACTAGAGAACTCGTCTCCCGTTTCACCTGAGACCAGATATCAGGCCCACAGTGTGGCACTGGCACCTTGGGAGACTTTAATTCCCACTTGAATAGTCAGTACCTCAGAGTGGGACATATGACAGTAATTGTTGCTCCCAACACGCTGCTCCTTGAGTTGGGACAAAGGAGTGGTGACTTTTTGGGGATCTCAGTCCAAACCTGCAGGTTACCAAGATGGTGGTCAGATGATCCTGCAAGTCCTCTCCTCAGACTTTGATTTCACAGCCCTTCTGGCCCTGAGAGAGTTAACTTGTCCCTGTTACCCATTAGACAGTTGCTGATCTTATATATGAACTTAACAGTTATTCACTCAGAACCTGGTTCTGAAAAACCTTAAGGCAGTGTCTTCCTCAGGAGTAAAGCTCTATGCCCTGGGGTCATGAGGAGACAGCTCTTCTGAGAGGAGGCGTTTGGGCCACCTCCTAGGTGCACTGGATGTCTCTGAAAGCTGGACAGGGACCACCAGGGGTCAGGGGATGCCTCCAAAGGCATCAGTAATATAGTGTCTGGTCTTACAGCCAAGGTGAGCTGTGTGGGGCCCAGGGTCTCCAAGGAGCCTGCTTCATCTGGGCCATTCTGAACTGGCATGCTGTGTCCCCTCATGGTTCTGTTCATCACCCGCTCCTCACTACTCTTCTGATGCCAATGACAGCTCATGTTTCCGTGCCCCAGGGAGGCAGCAGGTCCATAAATCCCTCCTCTTTAGATAAACAGCCAGACTCAGGATATCCTGGGACATCTCTGCTGCCCTTCCACTGCCAACCAGTCACTCCAGCTCCAGATGACAGCAGGACTGCAGAGCACCCCTACCATCCACACCTCACCCAGTGAGGCTGGGCCACTTGCTTAGCACACAGGGATGCCGGGCTCAGGACAAAAGCTGGAAGATGCCTCCCTTGCCAGTGGAAGAACAGGGGCTGGCAGTGCAGGAGCTCAGGGAAGCAGGCCACATCTGTTCACCTCATGAACTCTTGGAGTCTGAGGTTGAGCGAGGCTGCCATAGAACCTCCAGGTCACCTAGGCTGTTCAGTCTGTCGAGATTCAAACATGGCTATGGGCAGAGTCCGAGTGACCCATTTCAGGTCAGCATCTTTCTTCTTCTACCCTGTTCCATCAGAATGATGTTATCTTTTCCAGAGGCCCTCTGACCAGGCTTTGTTTTCCCATCCCACTGGGGGTTTGGGAATTTTTTGGCTTCATTCTCTACATCATCTTTGTCATAGAGTTGGGAGGAAATTGCCTAGACCATCCTGAAGTCTTTCTCTTAGGAGAGTGCAACTTGAGGGCAGTTAGATGGCAAGGTGTGTGATCTGGCCTGCCTCCAGGATGTCATTCAAGACATAGTGCCAGCCAGTGTGTGCATGTGCTCAATCGTGTCCGACTCTTTGAGACCCATGGACTATAGCCCACCAGGCTCCTCTGTCCATGGAATTCTTCAGGCAAGAATTCTGGAGTGTGTTGCCATGCCCTCCTCCAAGGGATCTTCCCAACCCAGGGATCAAACCTGCATCTCTTATATCCCCTGCATTGGCAGGTGGGTTCTTTACCACTAGCACCAAAAAAAGGCTGAGCACCATAAAATTGATGTTTTCAAATTGTGGTGCTGGAGAAGACTCTTGAGAGTCCCTTGGACAGCAAGGAGATCAAACCAGTCAATCCTAAAGGAAATCAACCCTGGATATTCATTGGAAGGACTGATGCTGAAGCTGAAGTTCCAATACTTTGGCCACCTGATATGAAGAGCTCACTCATTGGAGAAGTCTCTGATGCTGGGAGAGATTGAGGGCAGGAGAAGGGGACAACAGAGGATGAGATGGCTAGGTAGCATCAACGACCCAATGGACATAAGAAACTCCAGGAGATAGTGTAGGACACAGGAGTCTGGCATGCTGCAGTCCATGGGGTTGCAAAGAGTCAGACACAACTTAGCAACTGAAAAACAATGACAACGAGCATGGTGATGCCTCACCTGGAGCTTTGTGAGTGTGTAACTGCTGTGTCACCCACAATTCTGGACTATCTGAATGAGTATTGCCCCTAAGGAACATCTGGACCCACCCTTCCATCTTCTGTATGTGTGTTGAGTGTGAACTTGCCTATGGATGCATTGAGTATGGAGGCAACAGAGCCCACCAAGTGCTCTGACCCTCAGTCCCCACATCTGGCCTCAGCAGCATCTCATTTCTCTGCAGGTGGAGGGGACAGAAGAGGAAGCGAGGGCACAGCTCTGGAAAGAGGCCAAGTGCAGGAGGGTGGATGGGAGCCTGGGGTGGAGGTTGGCCTGGGCATCTGAGAGCAGCCATCTTGAAAGCAGGATCATCCACCCTTGGCCTGATGGGGCTTCTTCCTTCCTAACATGTGTCTCTTTCATCAGACCCAGAATACATTTTTGCTTTGAGCAGGATTGCTCCAAACTAGGTGACCACATTTCTAATTGACATGGAGGGACCAGCCTGGAGGGACGGTGTGTTTTGCCATTCTCTCTCCTTGAAGAGCAACACTGATCTCTTCTTCCATCCAAATGAAGACTTGGCTTATTGTTTTCTGTGGGTAGGTTTCTCATATAAAAATTAATCCTATGGTGCACGGCAGGTCTCTGGCCTGATTTCTCAACCATGTTCTGGATCTTGAGGCTTGGTGCTAGAAAGGAAGTCACTACTCATCTCATCATTTTATAAATGAGGGCGCTGAGGAGCTCCGAGGTGAGGGACTTTCCCCAGGTCGTGCGGGGGAAGAAGCACAAAGCCAGGCTCAACCCAGGACACGCTCCGCAGCACCCACCTGGACCCTTAAGACAAACACCAACCACCTGAGTGGCTCCACCTACTATGTGGGCGGGGCCTGCCTTGGTTGTTTGGCAGAGAGGACCCTCTGCTGCAGACTTTACTCTGCTCCATCATGGTCTTTTCTTCTTTGATGATAAGTTTATTCACCATCTTTTTTTTTCTTGATTATTAAATTCATGTGCTAAGCTGTTTCACTCCTGTCTGACTCTTTGCAACCCTATAGACTGTAGCCCACCACGCTCCTCTGTCCATGGGACTCTCAGGCAAGAATACTGGAGTGGGTTGCCATGCCCTTCTCCAGAGAATCTTCCCTACCCGGGGATCAAACCTGAGTTTCTTATGTCTCCTGCATTGGCAGGCAGGTTCTTTACCACTAGTGCCACCTGGGAAGCCTGTTAAATTTGGGTGGTGCCCCTAATATATAAAAGTGAAGGTGTGAGGAGATGGTCACATCCTTTGGGTACAGTGATGAGAAAGGTCATGATGGTGAAACATCAGTGATGCCCTGTTCTGGGTCCGGCTGTCTGGAGTTACCCATCACATCCTTCCCAACAACCCAGATCTCAGGACCCCAGCACTTGGACCCTCCTGGCCCCACCCACAGTTTCTGAAAGATGTATGAACATGGGTACACAAAGCAAAGATCTTTGTCTACCTCCTCATGAGTTCAGGATCAAGTTGCTAGACCCAGGAAGTCCCTGAACCCACCTGCCCCATCTCAAGATGGAACAAGGCCCTGGCCCTGGGCCAGAGCCGCAGGCTTTGATCTGTGCTGTGTGCTAGTAAATGCTTCTCATTCCTTCCAGACTAAAGCTTTGATTGACAAGCTCCAAAAGCTTGTGTCATCAGAGGGCAGATTTAAGAATCTGAGAGAAGCTCTGAAAAAGTAAGTTGTGTGTCATTTTGTCACCATTATTTTTTAAATCATAGAACTGCATTGCAGTGGCGTTCGTGTGCCTCACCTGGCCGGAACAGGAGGCCTGTCTGTCTGTCTGTCCATCTGTCTGCCCACAAGACCAACCCCTACACATCCCCAGACCCCCAGGGCAGGTCAGCTTTGTCCTCCATCATCTCCCAAAGAAAACTCATGGTGTTGGGGCATTTCCAGAGAGGACACAGGAATAGTCTTGAGAAGTGTGGTAGGTGTGATGGCAATTATAGAGGTGCCGGATTCCTTGATTCCAAAATGCACATTTTATTTTATATTTTACCATTTCTGATGTCAGACTACATCTCATAGTCAATGCGTTTATTTCATATGATTACATTTCCTTTTTGTACTTGATAATTAGTCATCAAAACAAGAGTGCGTTTTACAGACAACGGCATCTTGGAATCAAACAAATACGATTTTACTAATAATTGACACTTTACAGTTTGCAAAGTTGGTGACTTCCCTGGCCCCGTTAACACTGCCCAGGAGGTGAACCTTCTCAACCTCGGTCCTCTTGTCCTTTTGTTGTTGTTAAGTCGCTCAGGCATGTCTGACTCTTTTTGACCCCGTGGACTCACAGTCTCCTCTCTTCATGAGATTGCCCAGGCAAGAATACTGGGTTTCCATTTCCTTCTCCAGGGCATGTTCCCAACCCAGGTACTAAACCCGCATCTCCTGCATTGGCAGGCAGGTTCTTTTACATTTTTTTCCCCAGTCTTGGGGCATGTGGAATATTAGTTCCCTGACCAGGGATCAAACCACACCACCTGCAGTGGAAGTGTGGAGTCTTAACCACTCAACCGCCAAGGAAGTCCCTAGACCAGGATAGTTTTTGTGGTAAGGGCTGTCCTGTGCATGAAAGAATGCAAACCTGACCTCTACGCATGGGACCAGTGCCCCTGTCCCTCCCACCCCCGCCGAGTTATGAGGACCAGGAAGGTCTCCAGACATGGCCAGATACCCTCAGGGAGGCACAATTGCCCCCACTGAGAACCACATTGTGAGACAAAAATCTCCTGTGATGTTTGTCCAGACAAGGACACTGAGGAGCTAGTGGCTGGCCAGAGGATTGGGGGAAATGGTGACAGAGCCAGGCCTTGACCTAAGCCGGTGCCCTGTGGTTTGCCTGAGAGGCCAGGCCAGCTGTCTTTGGGCAGCAGTGACTTGACCCCTTGTCACATGCCGAGGCTGCACACTCACCTGAAACATGGGTTTGCTGTCACTCTCGTTAGATGCTCACTTGGGGTTCCTCCACTAGTCTCTGCCTCTGTGTTCCTATTGGACACTCGAGCACATGGCCTGTTGGGCTGGCCCTCACCCTTGCTCTCGGTTCCTATGTGGCCACTTGCTGGACCTTCCAGTGCCTGGGAGATCCCAGGGCCTTGGCTCCAATGGAGCCCGGGAGCGCCTCTCCTCCTTTCCAAGAGGGACCCCATGACCACTGCCCACACCAGGCCCGCTAAAGCCCCCAGCACCTGGGGATAGAACCCATCACACCTCCAGCCCCTCTAGTGACTTCAGCACCCCACACCCCCACCCTGCCAGCCCCGTCCACCTTTCTCATTTCTCTCCTGTCATCCCTGGTGTGTCCCTCGTGCCAGCTCTGTGTCCCATCGCCTTGACCATCATCTCCACTTTGTTTGTGTCCTCAGACAGATGTTCCACCCATCTGTGTTGTCCGGCCGTGTCTCCTCCGCCCGGGCTCCGCGAGCCCCCGTGGACTGTGCTTGTGGGGAGCTGCCCCCCGCATTCACCAACCTGTCCGTCCGTCCGTCCGTCCGTCCGTCCGCCCCCAGGTGCTGCTCCATCCTCCTCCTTCACATGGCTTCCTCGCCCAGCGCCGCCACAGCCTCACCGCCTCCGTGGTCCCCATTCTGTCTGCGTCCCCATCCTGACTGTCTCCCCGCTTTCAGGTTCCCGTGGGCTTGTGTAAGTGCCTCTCCTAGACGCCTCTTCACCCAGCCATGCAGGGCACAGGTGGCCTTCAGGCGTTCTGGCCGCTGAGACCTTTATGCAAACCAGGTTCCTGCCTTACGGAGATGCAGGCCAGGCCAGGCAGGGGAAGGACAGGTTGGGACGTGTGTTTATCCCCCTTTAATCCGGAAGCACCGAGATTTATGCATAAAGCAGCAGTATGTGAAGACTTGGGGGTCATCTCACCGGGCGAGGGGCAGAGGTCAGAGGGCATGAGGTGGTGGGTGGGCATAGTTGGTGAGTCGCCCAGACAAGGAGCTCATGATGGGCCTCACCGTGTGGGTCCGTGGGTCCTCAGACCTGTTCTGATGTCCTGGGTGTCCTTTTGAGTCTGTCATCATAATATGCAGCCTTGTGCAGCACCCAGGCTAGCACATGGCCCTTTAGCTTTACCAGCCAAGACTGCACCCCCAAATCCTACCTCCTGTCCCCAGCTACTCTCTTAAATATCTCCTGGGCCACCTACAAGGCTTGCTGTGTGCACCCCATCAGTCCGCTGCCCCAGTGCCCCCACATGGACGTGATCTCCCCCTTCTCCTTCCTCAAACCACACCCTGGTGAAACCCACAAGACTGTCCCCTCCTATCATCCACCAAGTGACCAGAAGCTGCCCACAGCTCCACTCAAAACATTTTGCTGTAAAATTTGGTTACAATCTCTTGAGGGGCCAGTTCCAGCTTTGCCCATCTGTGTAATCTTAACCCAGCAGATGCTTGCTCATTGGCACATCTGTCTTTAGTTTGAATAGTGCCTGTGAAGGGCACGCAGGAGCCAGGCTCTCGCTGCTTCTGTCACAGCCCTTCCCCTCTATTCCCCTAAGTGGAGGATGGGAACAACTCTGGGGGAGCAAGTCTGCTGGCCGACCAGCAGGCCACCCCATGCGACCTCCTGATGGTGTGGACATCCATCTATGTATGTGAATGTGATGGATCCACAGTCCTGGAGTTTCAGGGGCTCCAACAAGAGCAAATATCTGTTTGCATCTTTATTTTCAGCCTGTGGCCACAGAGCGAAGCCCAGTCTCTTGCTCATGAAACTACAGAGCAGGTAGAATCCAGGTGGCAAAAACCAATGTTGGATTCTGAGCCCCACCCCACTCCTAATCCATTACCAAAAAAAATATTTCCCCAAACTCTGAGGACCTGATTTCCCTGCACCACATACCAGAACTGTTGGTCCTGACCCCAGGGATTCCAGCCCAGCCCCTGGTGTCCCTCATCCCCTCGAGAAAGAGAGGAGATTCCAGACTGGATGCTTGTAAGAGAGGGCAGTCCATCCCACAGCCAGGGGTGGGGTTTGGGGACAGAGCAGAGGGTGACCCCTGCTTGTCACCACCCCTTTCCTGGGGTTCAGTGGAGAAACCCATCAGGCAGCTGCATCTTGCTTTCAGTCGCTGGTGCCAGCTCATTTCTTTCATCCCCTTTGACATCATCAGGAATTTCTTGGCAGAAACATCAGGCTTGGGGGCCCCAAACAATCATAGATAAGATCCAGGTGCCAGGAGTCACCAGGTGTTGGCATACATGTCTAGGTGCTGCCTGGGAAACCAGAAGCAGCTTTTAGACTGGGGGGTGGGCACTTTCTTTCTGCTCCCTAGAACGTCAGGTGCAGGCATGTGAGGGCTCTGCCCCCACCCACAACAGCCTTGTTGGCCAGGCCCTGATGCAAGGCAAGTTGGACCCCACCCAACAGGCCAGATGCCCACGTGGAGAGTTCAGAACTAGCCACACGTTGGGTGTTTTGCCCACACAAAGCCCCCACTGTGCTTCCCGGTACACTCAGATGCTCAGCATGGTCTGTGTCCACACAGTACTGCCCTTTGGGGGCCCTCCTCCAGCCTTCTCTGCCCCCACCGCCCCCTACTCTGGCCACTCTGACAACACCATATATTTCCCTCATGGCTCTGGACTCGGGTGGGTGTGTGTGTGTGTGTGTGTGTGGTGTGTGTGTGTGTGTGTGTGTGTGTGTGTGTGTACATGACTGAATGAAGTGTGCTGTTCCCTAAAGCCCCTCACTATGCAGGTGATGAACAAGAACAGAGTCCGGGACTGGCGGTGCCACATGCAAGTGACTAAATTGCCTGCCCATCATCTTTCCACACTTGGATCATAACCCCCCGTAAATCATTCAGGGAAATCACCGAGTGGCCCGAGGACCCCAGATATTTTTTCACTGATCTGGGTGGTCAGGACCCCGTGAGGCATTCAGAAACATCCTGCTTCCTTCAGTCATTCACAGTCAGTGAGCAGTCACTTGGCCTTCCCTCTGCCTCTGTCCGAGATAAGAGGTCCTCCAAGCTCTCCAGGCTGCCTGGTGCCCACCAAGGGCAGGAGGAATAGAGCACCCCCAGAACCCACCAGTCAGCCCTACAGCCCCAGAATGGCTTCTCAGACCTTTGAACTCTTTCTCCATCAGATCCACCAGCCTGTGCTTCAGATTTGGAGTTTGATGGAAAACCAGGCATGTATTGGGTTGGCCAAAAAGATGATTCTGGTTTTTCCATAAGATGTTAAAAACCGGAACAAACTTTTTGGCCCACCCAATAATAATCATGGACTATTAATGGCCGGAAGGACTCAGAGAGGTCTGCCAGTGACAGCATGATTCTTGCTTTTTTTTTTTTTTCCCCTTTTTCACAACCTGCAGGAAAGAAAAAAATAAAATTATATTTGACAGTGTTACCCTGTATACAAATGCATATATACCTAACGGGGACAAAAATGTCTCAAAGCAATTTTAGACCGTGCAATGAACTCAGATATTCCCTGTTCTCTCTTTTTCAAAACTTTTTAAAAAATCTGATCAACACTCACCAAATTGATTTTAACACCCCATGAGTCAAGAGTGACAGTTCAAATAATATTTCTCTTCTCCACTGTTTCTCAAACTCCAAAAATCCACCTCCCTTAAGACTTTGCCATACTCGTGTCAGCTGTATTTGCTTGTACTTAATAGGCTCCTTTAAATTAACTATTTCCCAGAAATAAATATTTAAATTTATTTTCTTTATTTGAAGAAGAAAAACTATCATGACAGCAAATGGGAAACCAGCGTATTTGCCATAAATATATATGGTTACCATAAAAAATAAATACAGTGAAAACAAAACAAAACAATATTATTAAATTCTTACCAGACCCTGATGTATGCCAAGGTTCTGATCCTTAATGAGTCCTGTTAGTGTTTGTTCAAAAAAGAAAAGAAGAGTGAGGGAAATGGCAAGTGTTAGGAAGTGTCAAAACCATGATGCTGATACTCATGATGCTGGGTGGTGGGGGTGAAAATCACATGTTTATCATCATATGAATCGATTTATCTAAACAGTGTCTGAGCATCACCTAAAATCAACTCTCAAATCACCTAGAATTGTCTCAGCTAATATGAGCGCTGTTGTGCAGGGGAGCCTGAGAACCAGAGGGAAAGATTTGGTTCAGGGTCACACAGCTAGCAGACAGGGGGCTGAGACCAGGTTCTGTCCTTGCTCTACCATCCTCCCTGTCTTGACCCCCTCTGGAGAGGCAGAGTTCCCACCAGGAGACAGAGGTGAGATGGGCTAGAAAAGGAGGGTCGCTGCAGCTGTGTGCTGAGCTGAGAGGAGCCTGTAGAGCGTGTGGGGAGTCCCTCGAGGGAGTTGTAAGGAGCTCTGCCGGGGCAGAGTGACCACCGGAGGCATCACAGCATCACCCCCTGACCCAGCACCCCGTCAGAGGCGCCAGGCGGGGCGTGGAGGACCAGTGACTGGAACCCCTGCTTCAGAGCCACAGATCAGAGAGGCCTGGCCCGTCCCCCACAAAGGCTGTCAACCCCCGCCCAGACCACATCCAGGACGGAGGTCTCAGGCAGCAGCGCCTTCTGTGCTGGTAGCTCAGTGCCTGGGGGGGCAGAGGTCCCAGTGGGGCGAGAAACAAAGGCAGAGACATCTCCGGGAGAGAGTGTCTGGGGTAACTGGCGGGAATGGGGGTGGCGCTACAAGGCACCCCCCAGACATGATTCTGGGATGGGGTTGTGATGGAGCGTTTCAGGGGAGAGACAGAAAAGAGAGCCTGGCTGGGGCTGGTGGCCAAGCCCCAGGACTCCATCTGGGAGAGGGAGCAGACAGGTAGAGGGGGACCTTCAGGCTTGGGGTGGGAAGGGATCGTCCACGGAGAAGCCCTAGCTGGCACCATGTCACCCCCACCATCTGGAGGACTGACCCTCTCGCCCAGCTGGTAATTCAGGCCCAAGCGCTACTGTTAACTCTTGGCGAATAGAAACCCCTTTCCGTCCAGCAAAGCGAGCGACCCACAGGGGTGTGTCTGTTCTTGGGAGAGGCGCCAGCGTTTTAAGTGAAAAACCTCTGTCAATGCCGTTTGCTTCAAAGTTGTGACCCGCCCTGTGTCCCTTACCTGGGGATGTACCTCACTGACCTGGCCTTCATCGAAGAGGGTACGCCCAACTACACGGAGGACGGCCTGGTCAACTTCTCCAAGATGAGAATGGTGAGTTCCCCACAGCAGGGGGGGGGCAGGGGCAGGGGGACATCAAAACCCGAGCCCAGGCCCACCAGAGCTCTGCCTCCAGGAGCAGGCCTCCAGGCCTGGCCGACTGGCGGGGAGCCTGAGCCCAGCTCCTCCTGTAAGAAGAGACACCCCCTTAAGTGGCGGTTAGCATTGACCTGCCCTGAGCCAGCTGTACCTCCATCCCCTCCTCTAACGCCTGTAGGCTGAGGAGTGGGTGTTGTCTAACTCACAGGGGAGCAGGCTGAAGCTGGGAGTGATCCAGGACCAGCCCAAGATCACCCCTAAGTAAAGGGCAGAGCCGGATCTGGGGCTCTGTGTGACTCCAAAAGGTGTATCTTTATTCCAAGCCCATCCAGTGTCGTTCAGATAAGCACTTGCTTTTTTTTTTTTAACTTTATTTTATTTATTTTTGACTCTGTTGGGTCTTCATTGCTACACATGGGTTTTCTCTAGTTGCGGTGCACAGGCGTCCCATCGCAGTGGCTTCTCTTGCTGCAGAACACAGGTTCTCAGGCACACGGGCTTCAGTAGTTGCAGCTCATAGCTCTAAGCACAGGCTCAGTAGTTGTGGCACATGGGCATATTTGCCCCAAGGAATGTGGGATCTTTCCAGACCAGGGATCAAACCTGTGTCCCCTGAATTGACAGGCAGATTCTTAACCACTGGACCATAAGGGAAGTCCTAAATAAGCCCTTGCTTTATGTGGCCTCAGCAGAATCATTTCTGCAACACCTCCTAAGCAAGTAGGTTTCCAATTTCCCCAGGGAAATCTAGGACCTGGGAAGGGAGATGAAGACCCCTTTCCAGTAGGGAGCCTTGTTTGTACCCATCCTTCTCCCCTGTTGTCTCCAGCCAGAGAGCCTCTTTTTGTATTGGTTCTATGTCATGGGCTTCCTCCTAAGGTTTTGTTTAATTGGTAAGATTTCTCTATCAAGGGCAAGTTGGCAGCACTGTCCTAGTGGCAGGATGAGGAGACTTTGTGTGGTCTTGCACAGCATGGGCACATGGAAAGTGGCCTTTAGCTGTTGCTGGAGTTGAGGGGAGCTGTTTTAGGATGTTGGATAAGCTGGCACCACTGATCAAGTGATGTTTCTCTCTCAATCACATACTGTAATTTTTGTTGTTGTTCAGTCCTTAAGTCGTGTCTGACTCTTTGTGACCCCATGGACTGCAGCACACCAGGCTTCCCTGTCCTTCACCGTCTCCCAGAGTTCACTCGAACTCAAGCCCATTGAGTCAGTGGTGCTATCTAATCATCTCATCCTCTGCCACCCCCTTCTCTTCCTGCCTTCAATCTTTCCCAGCATCAAGGTCATCAGGATTTTTTTTTTAGCAATAAAATCACTCATTTATTTTCACTACTTAAAGAAAATGATTGGTAATTTTCTCTTAAAGAAAATGATTGGTAATTTTCTCTTACTATATTATCTGTGAGTCTTTAAAATAATTTTCATCATCTTTAGTGTGATCTGGCTGAATATATATTTTACATTTTAAATATACATCTTTTTATTGAAGTATAGTTGATTTACAATACTGTGATAGTTTCAGGTATATGACATAATGATTCAGTGTTTTTATAGATTATATGAATGGATAAAGAAGATGTGGTGGTGGTGGTTTAATCGCTAAGTCGTTTCTGCCTCTTGCGACCCCATGGACTCTAGCCCACCAGGCTCCTCTGTCCATCAAATTTCCAAGAATTCTGGAGTGGGTTGCCATTTCCTTCTCCAAAAGAAGATGTGGTGTGTATATGTATATGTATGTATGTGTACATACATATATATTTATATATATACACACATGCACACACATATGCTGAAATATTATTCAGCCCTAAAAAAGAATGAAGTTCTAAGAGGTACAAAATGTTATGTATAAAATAAGCTATAAGGATATATTGTACAACACAGGGAATGTAACCAGTATTTTATAATAGCAACAAATGGATTATAACTTTTAAAAATTGTAAATCACTGTACTGTGCACCTGTAACTTATATAATAATGTGCATCAGCTATACTTCAATAAATGAATAAATTGAATGAGGTTCTGCCATTTGCAGCAACGTGGATGGACCTCGAGGATATTGTGCTTGGTGAAATAGGTCAGAGAAGGACAGATAGTCCATGTTACCCCTTATAACCTATAGATTTATTGATTCTTACCAAGGATCAGCCTTTGAGGCAGTTGCTAGTATAAGGAAAATCATGATTCTTCAGTAGCATCTCCCAGGAGGTGAATTAAGAGGCTGAGTTGATGGCTATTGATGTCCCTTCTGTTCTGCAGGGGGAGGGGGTCCAGGGGTGGTACTAGGAGCAAATTGTTTCTAAAACTCGCCTTCCTGGGACTTCTCTGGTGGCCCAGTGGCTAAGACTCCATGCTCCCAATGCAAGAGACACAGGTTTGATCCCTGGTCAGGGAACTAGATCCCACATGTAGCAACTAAGACCTGGCTCAGTCAAATAAATAATAAATATTTAAAACTCTCCTTCCTTCCTGCAGATATCTCACATCATCCGAGAGATCCGCCAGTTTCAACAAACTGCCTACAAGATCGAGCACCAAGCAAAGGTGAGCCGGCAGCATTTGCAGTCACTTCTGATTTCTCTTGAGTGCTGTGGCGGCAACCCCCTTCTTCCTGCCTCTTCCCCTCCCCCTCCAAACCCAAGCATTTTCTACCTTGAATTCCCTGGGCCCCACTCTTCCAGGAAGCCCTCCTCCGTGTGTCCTGTCCCCTGACCCACCACGAGTTCCCCCTCCTTCAGACAGAGCTTGTGTTCATCCCATAGCTCCCGTCTAATCTTTACCTGCCACAGGATGGCTTAGAATCATGCCTGATCTCCCTGGAGGCAAGAGAGCCATGTTTACCACATCTTTTCGAAACGCTCACCAGTTTCAAAGTTCACTGCTAGAAAGGGCACCCAGCAGAAAATCCCCCAGCCTCCAAGAAAGTTCCCCTCCCAACGCCAACCGCATCACTCATTCTTTGTGTGTGTTTGCAAGCACAACAAAACTTCTGTTTTACTCTGTTAGCAGGCTATACACACGCACATATTTCTTTGGGGCTTCCCACGTGGCTCAGTGGTAAAGAATCTGCCTGCCAATGCAGGAGACCTAAGAGATTTGGGTTCAATCCCTGGATTGGTAAGATCCCCTGGAGGGGGAAACAGCAACCCAGTCCAGTTTTCTTGCCTGGGAAATCCCATGGACAGAGGAGCCTGGTGGGCTACAGTCCATGAGGTCATAAAGAATCGAACACTACTGAACATGCATCTACTCCTTTGTGATAGACTTGCACTGTCTCCTGCCAGGTTCCATGAACTCACTCTGTCTTATAGCTGATAGCCACAGGGAGAAGAGAAACCTTAATCAAGTGTGCCGCTTTTTCCTTGTCATTCACTCATTCTTTGATTTGGCAGGTGCTTATTGAACACATACCAGGTACCAGGCACTGTATTAGGCCTTTGCCCCCTTCTTAAACTTGCCCTTGAGCTCCAATGTGCAAAACAAATAAATGTTACTGCCCTTTAGACTTGGAGAAGGAAATGACAGCCCACTCCAGTATTCTTGCCTGGGAAATCCCTTGGACAGAAGAGCCTGACGGGCTACAATCCATGGGTTGCAAAGAAAGGGACACAGCTGAAGAGACTTAAGCATACTAAGCATGCCCTTCAGGCTCCTTCTGTTAACAGCTTTGCAGTGGTGGTGTTTGCTGCCAGTCTCAACAGAAGCAACACTCTTAGGGAAACAAATGCTCATGATGGAGAAAACTGACCAGTCTGCTGACTTCCAGTATATTTGGAGAGTTGAGATTTTGTGCTCTATAAAGAACTGTTCATATGAAGCTACTAACTAGATATAAAAGTCTGGTCCTGGGACTTCCATGGTGGTCCAGTGGTTAAGACTCTGCCCTTCTACTTCAGGAGGCATGGGTTCGATCCCTGGTTGGGGTACTAAGATCCCACATGCTACATGGCATGGCCAAGAAATAAAAATAAGTAATTTTTTAAAAGACAGAAAAAAATAAAAGTCTGGTCTATTTCCCATAGCTGTAATATTGCCACGTCTTTATCAGAGTTTGTCTAGACATGAAATCTGAGGTCATCTTCCTGGAGGTGCTGGTTGAGAGCCATTAATCAGACACATAACCTTTTCATTGGTGACTAATGGTTAGCATCCTAGACAGCCAGGTCAGTCCCTCACAGTAGCAGAAGGTCAACTAGCAAAGAAGCTCACAAGGACTTGATTTTTCTCCTGCAGCTATCAGATGGTTCCCAATTACATACTAAGAAATGAAATTGTTTTCTTCCTCCTGATCGAAGTGTCTGTGGAAAAACATGAACCTTCAGCTCCAAACAACTGACAAGTCACTGAACCTTGGAAACGTGAAAGTGTTTAATTGCTCAGTCCTGTCCCACTCTTTCTGACCCCATGGACTGTAGCCGGCCAGACTACTCTGTCCATGGAGTTCTCCAGGCAAGAATACTGGAGTGGGTTGCCATTCTCTTCTCCAGGGGATCTTTCTGACCCAGGGGTGGAACCCAGATCTCCCATGTTGCAGACAGATTCTTTAGCATCTGAGCCACCGCTGAGCCTTGGAGAGATTCTTCATGAAGGGTAGGAGTCTACCTGTGAGATGTGGGTTCTGATCTCTCATTGTACATTTAACACGCAGGAGTCCAGCAAAGCACTTAGGAGTTGCGTGAAGTGGAGCACATGGAGTAAGGAGAATAGTTTAATCCATGTGGTGACTCTTCCTGATTTTCCACTCTGAGATTTTGCCCTGGAGTGAGCCTCGTGAGGGGAAGAACAGGGAGCCTCCTTTCTTACACAGCCTCAGCTTCCGCAGTCGGCTCCTGGGGGATTCTCTCTTATGCTATGTAATCCTGATGTTTAAGAACATTTTTCCAACATATGGAAACACTAAAAGAACTGTCTCTGGAGTTGGAAATGGTAACCCACTCCAGTATTCTTGCCTACAGAATCCCATGGACAGAGGAGCCTGGCGGACTACAGTTCATAGGGTCACAAAGAGTCCGACACAGCTGAAGCAACTGAGCACACATGCACGAAAGAACTGTGAACACCCGTGCATCCACGGCGTAGACGCTACAATCGACATTTTAGATACATAGATATAGATGTGAATGTGAATGTGAAAGCTGCTCATTCACGTCCAGCTCTTTGCGACCCCATGGACTACACAGTCCATGGAATTCTCTAGGTCAGAATACTGGAATGGGTAGCTGTTCCCTACTTCAGGGGATCTTCCCAGGTCTCCCACATTGCAGGCAGATTCTTTACCAGTTAAGCCACCAGGGAAGCCCATAGAGAGAGATGATTATATTTTGAAATATCTATTTATTTGGCTGCACCGGGTCTTTGTTGCACCATGAAGGATCTTTAGCAGCAGCACTTGAATTCTTAGTTGCAGCATGTAGGGATCTAGTTTCCCAACCGGGATGGAACCCTGGCCCCTTGCATTGGGGGCGTGAAGTCTTAGCCACTGGACCACCAGGCAAGTCTCATAGCTATAGACAATTTTTTGATATGAGCCTAAAATATGTCTTCTAACACTCAACCACAGGAATGATGGTCAAGAGTAATTTTGACCATATGTGATTTTGTATTACTATGAAGACAAAAATTTAAGACAATACTAAAAAATAGTATTAAGACACAACAGGGACTTCAATGGTGGTCCAGTGGTTAACAGTCCGCCTTCCAGTGCAGGGGACACGGGTTCAATCCTGGTTGACGAATTAAGATCCCACATGCCTTGCAGTGTGGCCAAAAAATAATAATAATGAAGCAAAATCATAAACATTAAAACATTCATTGTTTTTAATGCATCTTTGCCTCATGTGCAAGCCTGATGCCCCTCTCCCCATGATGCTGCCTGATTCCTGGGAGACACTCAGTGACCACTTAGTATATTATGGAGATCGCATCACCTTGCATTCCTTCTTCTCTTTTCCTTTTCTCAGGTAACGCAGTATTTACTGGACCAATCTTTTGTAATGGATGAAGAAAGCCTCTACGAGTCTTCTCTCCGAATAGAACCAAAACTCCCCACCTGAAGCTGGTACACAGCCCAGATCCAGCCGCTCCCATGGACACGTGCTATATGATACTGTACATAGTCGTTTGGTTTCTCTGGGTTTTCTTCTTTAGTATGTGCTTCTCCAAGAAACAAATCCGTTCTTGTTCTTAGATTACCATAGAACCAGAATATGAATTTCTGCACCGTTTAAGACTTGGTCTGCCCGCCCCACCCCTCGTCTCCTGCAGTGCCTGGTTCTTTTCATCAACCATCCTTTCAGTCTGTCCTTCCCAGCCCGTTACTCTTCTCCAAAGGGAAAACAGACCCCGCGCATACACAACTCTTAGGCACCTGTCCTGCTTCTGTCTGCCCCCAGCCCAGGCCTCTGGGCTGAGTTGGCCAGGCAACATCCTCCGGCATGTTCCATGTAGTTGTGATAACTGGGTGGGGGGTGGGGGGAGGTGGGAGGGGGAACCATACCCCGGAGTCTGGTCATTGACAAATCTTCCTGCTGATGGTGACGCCGATTTCCAGAGCAGCTTTTCCAGCCCAAATCGCAGGTCTCCAAACTCCGCACCTCCCAGTGACCCGGAGGGAAGAGGGTCCTGTCCGCTGAGAACCACGCCCCACGACAGCCTCCGAGGCCACCGCCTCATTCAGGCACCGTGCCACTCCTGGTTCTGGAAATAGCACCAGGGGGCATGACCATCTGTCTCCGTAACCCTGGACAAGGCCCCAGAACTTCCCGAGGAAAACAGAATCACAACACCAAGTCGTGTCGACTTTGCCAAAGGCGGCCAGCATCCACTGCAAGTCAGGAACACGTGAAAAATGTCACTTTTCCTCTTTGAGCCGCCTAATGGTCACGACAAAGCTTACGTTGAGATGCTCCCAGTCTGTATGCCTTGTGAAAAATAGTACCACACTGTAGATTTAGAAACTCAATAACCAAGTGTTTTTATTGCATATACTGTAGTCCTGTCTAAATGCCTTCTAGCAGGAATATAGTACTGTAGTGCTTATTCTGTGAATACTACCATCTATTTTTTACATTGTACAGTATAGAAAACACAGGTCAACTCTGAAGTGGCAGGCATGCTCCACTCCGACAAACAGACAACTTTTGCTGTAAGCAATACCTAGTGGTATGAGAATTCTATTTCAAGTCCTATAATATTTCAACTTACAGCTTGTTTGGAAAACAATTTCCATTTTTGTAAAAATATATGTTTCCTGATTACCTCTTGCTAATAAATCTATTCTATCTCAGGGTGAACGGTGGAATTTTGATGGGTTTCATTTATTCACTCGAGGAATGTTTGATGAACACTTGGTCCTTCTCAGCCTCTGGACTCAGACCAGAGGTCTGGAGTGGTCAGGGCATCCATTCCTGCTTTTGGGGGGAACTCATAATCTGATGTCAAAGAGCATGAATTTGAGCAAACTCTGGGGGATAATGGAAGACAAGGGAAGCCTGTTGTGCTACAATCCATGGGGTTGCAAGGAGTCAAACAAAATTAAGCAACTGAACAACAACAATATAGTCTGATGAGGGAGACTGTTGCAGTTTTCTATTGTAGCAGGAACAAATAACTCCAAAACTTAATGGCTGAAAACAGTTTTGCACAATTCTGTGGGTTGTCTGGGTCCAGCTGGTGGTCCTTGCTTGGGGTCCCTTGTGAGGTGAGGATCTTAGTTCTTTGACCAGAACTGCACCCCCTGCATCGGCTGCTGGGGAAGGAGTGTCTGGAGAGGTGGGTTGTAGTTGTCTCAGGAGTATGGCCATACCAATGGTGGGTGGTGACGCACCCACCAGCCCCCCAAGAATTTATATCTCGCCTCTGGGCATGCGTACCTCAGTAACTATAAGTCTGCCCTGATCCTGACCTCCTAGAGCTCATGACCTGGCTGAAGAGAAGAAACACAAAGCAAATAACCCTCATGTTCCTAACTGCATCTCACATCTCCTCCAGGCTCCTCAAAACAAACTACCTAGAGGGCTTCCCAGGTGGCTCAGTGGTGAAGAATTTGCCTGCCAATGCAGGAGATGCAGGTTCGATCCCTGATCTGGGAAGACCCCATGTGCCATGGGGCAACTAAGCCCATGCACCACAACTACCTGTGCTGTAAAGACTGGTAGCTGCAACTCCCGAAGCCCACGCTCCCTAGAGCCTGTGCTCTGCAACAAGAGAAGCCACTGCAATGAGAAGCCCATGCATCACAGCTGGAGAAATGCCACCGCTCGCAGCAACATAGACTCAGTGCAGCCAAATAAATAAACAAACAAACTACATAGAAACTGCCACCGAGTGCCCTAAGGGCCCCTCACTCTACTGGCCCAACCTGACCTCATCAACTCCCCACTGCCCCGGGTCTCCTTAGCACCCATCCCTGTGGTAGGAGCTAGAAACCCAGAGGTCACCCTGACTCTCACTTTAAAGGGTCACCTGATCTGGGCACTGTTAACCCCTAACTACCTCTCCACACTGGCCACAGCTCTTCATTGCCTCTGCCACTACCTTGGATGAGCAGTTCCCGATTTTTTTATCTAAGGGACCCCTCTATACTCGCAAAAACTATCAAGGACCCCTCCCAGAAAAAGACTATATAAATGGGTTACATCCGTAGGTATAATTGTATTACTGGTTATTTTATTTGAAAAACTTCAGGAAATTTTTAAAATAATTTTTAATTAATTTAAAAATAGCAGTAACACCAGCAATTCCACTTGTGGGTATTTGCCCAAAAGAATTGAAAACAAGATCTCAAAGACATAATGTACACTCATTTTCATAGTAACTTATTCACAATAACTGAAAGGTATAATCAATCCAAGTGTCCATCAACAGATGAATAAACAACCAGTGGTAGACATACAACAGAATGGGACTCAACATTTCAAAAGAAAGAAATTCTAGGACTTCCCTGGTGGTCCAGTGGTTAAGACGCTGAGCTTGCAATGCAGGGGGCTCAGTAAGTTCAATCCCTGGTTGGGGAACTAAGATCCCACATGCCGCGCCATGTGCCCTCCCAAAAATAAAATTAAAAATGAATAAAAGGACACAAACTATTGTTGTAGAATCTGAAGTCACAAAACACACCTCAGAGGACACTCAAGACAATGGAGAACAGTTTATCACACCAGCGGTTGTGATAAGGGAAATCGGTTCCCAACAAGGCCCATGCTGATTTCGGAGGCTTCGGGTTTATACCCTCCACTACATGACTGGTTACACTTTAGTAATTAGTTTTACAACATGCAGGCATGGAAGAATTAACAATTACAACATGCAAGTGCAGACGCTATTATTAATCTGAGACAACCTGACCCTTACTTCCAATCGTTGCTTGCCACCTGTGAGAAGGGACTTTCCTGGTTTTTTTTAATGATGGGTAACAAGGTCCGTCTAGTCAAGGCTATGGTTTTTCCAGTGGTCATGTATGGATGTGAGAGTTGGACTATGAAGAAAGCTGAGCACCGAAAAATTGATGCTTTTGAACTGTGGTGTTGGAAAAGACTCTTGAGAGTCCCTTGGACTGCAAGGAGATCCAACCAGTCCATCCTAAAGATCAGTCCTGGGTGTTCATTGGAAGGACTCATGCTGAAGCTGAAGCTCCAATACTTTGGCCACCTCATGGGAGGAGTTAACTCATTGGAAAAGACCCAGAAGCTGGGAGGGATTGGGGGGCAGGAGGAGAAGGGGACAACAGAAGATGAGATGGCTGGATGGCATCACCGACTCGATGGACATGAGTTTGAGTAAACTCCAGGAGTTGGTGATGGACAGGGAGACCTGGTGTGCTGCAATTCATGGGGTCGCAAAGAGTCAGACACAACTGAGTGATTGAACTGAAGTGAACTGAACTGAACAGGGTTCAGGCCCAGTTCACATCCTGCCTTAAGTCTTCAAGATGGAATCCCTCTTGTCCTCCTCCCAGCAACCCCAACACTACCACTTGGATAAAGCTTGAAGATGTTATGCTAAGTGAAATAAACCAATCACAAAAAGGTAAACACTGTACAATTCCACTTATATGAGGTCCCTAGAGCAGTCAAATTCATAGAGATAGAAAATAGAATGGTGGTTACTAGCATTTGTTGTTGTTGAAATTTTTAAAATTTAAGAAAAGACATTCACTATCTGATAGCTCTCTTCCAGTATTTTTTAACCATTCAGACGTATTTCGTGGGAATATTTATTCACATAATTTTCCTTAATACATTTCTTTCTACACAAGAGTGAGTTTAAAAGTCTCTGTAACATTTTCAATTACAGCAATAACACTTTAATAAATTATAAATTAACAGAATCTTCATGTTTGCTTTAAAAAAATCATTTATCAAATGTTAAATTGCACAAAGGCAAAAACATGGCTCATTCATCCACTTCTGCTCAGCACCAAGCCTGGCATATTGTGACATTCTGCACAGAATGTTTGTTGAATGAATGAACCACATCACTCTTCAGATTATGAACCCTGAACCAGCAACACTAACATTGCCTGGGAATCTGGTAGAAAAGCAGGATTGCCCCACCTCAGACTTCTTGAACCTGAATCTGAGCAAGCTCTCCAAGTGACGTGTGAGCACATGACCATTTTAGAAGCACTGGATTTGACCAAGCACACATCATTCCAGTCCCTGAATATGTCAGCACACTACCTCTCCAATTGCACCACCCTCTATGCCAGTTAGACCAAACTACTGACTGCTCTCATAATCAATTTTTTATTTTTATGTCAGTCAATTCCACTGTTCTTTAAATCTCCTTCTCAGAAGACTTCACCAATTTTCTCCAATCAGGGGCTTCATCTGTACCCATCTCAGGTTGATCTCTGCCTCACGTCAAGGACCTGTGTCACTTCCCTCCTATGAGATTCCACATGGACTAGGTGGTCTGACTCAGCCTGTGTCTCCTGCGGCTCCCAGTACCACACCTAGCCCATGAGAGATGCTCTTGTCAGGTCTGATTCAGAGTGGGGCTGCAAGGAAAAAGAAGTGAAAGGAAAAATAAACTTCATCAAAATTAAAAACTGTTGCACATTGAAGAACATTCTCAAGAAAGTTAAAAGACCACCTACAGAATGAAAGAGAATCTTTCTGCAAATCATATATTGGATAAGAGTTTAGTATCCAGAATATATAAAGAACTCTAACAAACTCAAAAGCAAAAAGACAACAAACCAACTTAAAAAATGGTCAAACCCAGAGGGATCAGGTGGAGAGGGAGGTGGGAGAGGGGATCGGGATGGAGAATACATGTAAATCCATGGCTGATTCATGTCAATGTATGGCAAAAACCACTACAATATTGTAAAGTAATTAGCCTCCAACTAATAAAAATAAATGGAAAAAAATGGTCAAAAATGGGACTTCCCTGGGGTCCAGTGACTAAGACTCCTAATGCAGGCGACCCAGGTTTAATCCCTGGTCAGGACACTAGATCCCACATGCTGTAACTGAGACCTGGCCCAACCAAATAGATAAATAAATAGGTGGGGCGAGGGGTTGTTTTCTGCTTTGAATGGACAAAGAACTTGCATAGACATTTCTCCAAAGAAGATATGCAAATGGCCTATAGGCACATGAAAAGATATTAAACAACATTGGTTATTCAGTTCTGTCAGTCATGTTCAACTCTATGCGACCCCATGAACTGCAGTACACCAGGCTTCCCTGTCCGTCACCTACTCCCAGAGTTTACTCAAATTCATGTCCATCAAGTAGGTGATGCCATCCAACCATCTCATCCTCTGTCATCCCCTTCTCCTGCCTTCAATCTTTCCCAGCATAGAGTCTTTTCCATTGAGTCAGTTCGCATCAGGTGGCCAAAGTATTGGAGCTTCAGCTTCAGCATCAGTCCTTCCAATGAATACTCTACTCAGGACTGATTTCCTTTAGGATGGACTGGTTGGATCTAGTTGCAGTCCAAGGGACTCTCAAGAGTCTTCTCCAACAACACAGTTCAAAAGCATCAGTTCTTCAATGATCAGTTTCTTTATTGTCCAACTCTCACATCCATACATGACTACTGGAAAACCATAGCTTTGACTAGATGGACCTTTGTTGGCAAAGTAAAGTCTCTGCTTTTTAGTATGCTGTCTAGGTTGGTCATAGCTTTTCTTCCTGGGAGCAATAATCTTTTAATTTCATGGCTGCAGATCATGAACTCCTTATTGAAAAATTCAGACTTAAATTGAAAAAAGTATGAAAATCCACTAGACCATTCAGGTATGACCTAAATCAAATCCCTTATGATTATACAGTGGAAGTGACAAATAGATTCAAGGGATTAGATCTGATGCACAGAGTACCTGAAAAACTATGGATGGAGGTTCATGACATTGTACAGACGGCAGTTATTAAAAGCGTCCCCAAGAAAAAGAAATGCAAAAAGGCAAAACGGTTGTCTGAAGAGGCCTTACAAATAGCTGAGAAAAGAAACAATGCGAAAGGCAAAAGAGAAAAGGAAAGATATACGTTGGTCATTGAGTGAGTGAAGGAGTGAAAGTCACTCAGTTGTGTCTGACTCTGCAACCCCATGGACTACATAGTCCATGCAATTCAGCAGGCCAGAATGCTGAAGTGGGTAGCCTTTCCCTTCTCCAGGGGATATTCCCAACCCAGGGATCGAACCCAGGTCTCCAGCATTGCAGGTGGATTCTTTACCAGCTGAGCCACAAGGGAAGCCCACATTGGTCATTAAAGAGATGCCAATCCAAACCACAATGAGATATTATTTGACACCCACTAAGGGGACGACAGAGGATGAGATGGCTGGATGGCATCACCGACTCGATGGACATGAATTTGAATAAACTCCAGGAGTTGGTGATGGACAGAGAGGCATGGCGTGCTGCGATTCATGGGGTCGCAAAGAGTCAGACACGACTGAGCGACTGAACTGAACTCAACTGAAGATGGTGATGATAAAAGACAAAACAAAGACAAAACAGAAAGTAACAATTCTCTGAAAGAGAAATAGGAATCTTCATACATTGTTGGTGGGATGTAAAATGGTGCAGCCACTCAGTCACTGTGGAAAACTGTCTGGCATTTCCTCAAAAAGTTAAACACAGAATCACAATATAATCCACTAATTCCACTCCTAGTGTATACCCAAGAGAAATAAAAATATATGTTCACTCAGAAACTTGTATGTGAATGTTTACAGCAGTATTATTCAAAATAGCCAAAAGGTAAAAAAAAACCCAAATTCCCATCAACAAATAAATGGATAAACAAAACATGGTACACATACCATGGAATATTATTCAGCTTTTAAAAGAAGCAAGATGCTGATGCATTCCATAAGTTGGATGAACTTTGAAAACATTATGCTACATTATAGAATCCAGACACAAAAAATCACAAGGTGCATGATTTATTTCATATAAAATGTTCAGAACAGGCAAATTCATAGAGACAGGAAGTGATTAATGGTTGCCAAGGGGATGGAGGGAGGGAGTGCGGTTACTTAAAGGACAAGGCTGTTCTTTGGCAGAGGGTTTTTTAAAAGTTTTGAAACTAGAAAGAGGTAGTGCTTGCACAATGCTGTGAAGGCACTAAATGCCGCTGAATTCTATACTTTAAAATGGTTAATCCATGGGACTTCCCTGGCCATCCAGTGATTAACGCTCCATGCTTCCACTGCATGGAGCATGGGTTTGATCTGTGTTCATAAAACTACAATCCGCCCCCCCAAAAAAAACTACAATCTCACATGCTGCGCAGTGCAACCAAAAAAAATAAAAATAAATAAAACAGTCAATTCATGTGATGTGAAATTTACCTCAGAAAGAGAGAGGAAGAAGTGACTGTAGTTATTGTTCAGTTTCTCAGTCGTGTCCGACTCTACAAGTCCATGGACTACAGCACACCAGGCCTCCCTGTCCTTCACCATCTCCCAGAATTTGCCCAAGTTCAGTGCTCACTAAAAAGTACTCCTGATGTAAATTATATCAGTTATTGTATCAGAAATTATATCAGTTAATGGGAGAACTCTGAATTGTATGCTTTAAAATGGTGAATTATATATACTACATAGATCTCACTTCATTTGAAAAAAAACAGTAAGAAATAAAACAGGGAAAGGGGCTGGTCAGAGAGAGCTTCTCACTTCTCCCAAGTGTCCCAAACTGGGCCTTGAAAGCCTAGAAACCCCAAGTTTTCTGGCTGAGAGAGAGGGGGGCCTGAGTGTCTCTGATGAGGGGCAGCCTGAGTGATGGCTGAAGAGGTCTGCTGAGATGCCCAGAGAGAGGGCAGGGGCAGGTCAGGGCCTGCCGGGGTCCCTGAGCAGCTGGCCGGGGAGTCATGTAGGGCCTGATGGTGAAGGGGCCCAGCCTGATTCTATTTTCAGTCCATCAGCCCCTTATCAGCACTTATCACACATATGCCGTAACGTATGTTTACTGTGCAATTATTGCCCACACTCAGATCAAGTGACTCCCAGCCCAGGAACAGTCGGGGTCCACTTCTCGTCGCTCGGAGGGGAAGTCAATCCTGCTCGCACAGGACAGGGTCCAGGCAAACTGGCTGCTCCTCTTCCAGATCTAGAGCCTCTCAGCGGCCCCTCCAAGCTTCGTGCCCACCCATAAACTCCCTACACCCGTTCTTCTTACTCCCCAGGGGTCTCATGCAACAATCCTAAAGGAAATCAATCCTGAATATTCATTGGAAGGACTGATGATGAAGCGGAAGCTCCAGTGTTTTGGCCTCCTGATGCAAAGAGCCAATTTATTGGAAAAGACCCAATGCTGAGAAAGGTTAAAGGCAGGAAGAGAAGGGGGCGACAGAGGATGAAATGGTTGGATGGCATTACCGACTCAATGGACATGAGTTTGAGCAAACTCCGGGAGATAGTGAAGGACTGGGAAGCCTGGCGTGCTGCAGTCCATGGGGTCACAGGGAGTCGGACACAACTGAGAGACAACAACGTCTCTCACGGCCATTGGAAGCCTCATCAGGAGAGCAGCATAGAACCTCCAAGCCTCTCTCAGCCAGGACCCGAAGCCCCTCAAATACCACCATTAATGCCACCAGCGTTTTATCATCTGACTCAGAATAAATAACAATGACTACTGCTGCTACCACCTCTGTCCAGCCTGCAGCGTTTCCGGCTCTGCTTCTGAGCATGAACTCCCGGGTGTTTTTAACCTCCATTTCACAGAGGAGGACAAGACACAGGAAACCTGATTTTCAAAATATTTAACTGCCATGAGTTATGGCATGAGTACTGACCACCAAGACTAACGGCCAAGAGGGTGCAAACTGGCTGAAAATCAACCAGTTCTGCAAGGCACCCTCCAAAGTCATACAGGCTAAAGCATCACATTGCAGATACAGATGATGAATTCAGGAGTTGGGGAAGAGAAAGTTCATGCAGAGGCGGGAGGAAGGGGTTGGAGGTTGGGCTGAGTCAGGACAAGGAGCTCAGCTATGGACTGGTGTGAGGAGTGCAGTGGAGCTGGACACTGCAAACAGAATAGGGATATATCCAAGGTCTTAAGGGAAAACAAAGGAGTGCAGACCATGACAATTTGACGTGCTCTGGGCTCCAGTCCCCAAGTGCCAGGGGCAGGAGTGAAGCCAACTGAACAAGGATAAATGTCACCACACAGGAATGGCTTACAGAAAAGTCCAGAAACTGGTGCTCCCTCATAGGGCTAGGACAAGGGTGAAAGAAGTGAGACATACACCCCAGATGCAAAATTTAGGATGTGCGTGCTCAGTCGTTAAGTCTCGTCCGATTCTTACAACCCCACGGACTGTAGCCCATCAGGCTTCTCTGTCTATGGGATTCTCCCGGCAAGGATACTGGAGTGGGTAGCCATTTCCTCCTCCAAAGAATCTTTCTGACCCAAGGATTGAACTTGCATCTCCTGCATTGGCAGGCAGATTCTTTTCCACCGAACAAGCAGGGAAGCCCACAAATTTTAAGCGAATGTCAGAAAACTCAGTCATCAAGATACATAATATTTTAATACAATATTATAAAATAACAGAAATTAATGCAAAAATCTTTGATGAGTAATGTATCACATGTTAATAAAGAAAACAATGACAGGATCAAACCCTGTACTCATTCAGCAGAGCCTTACTGTATTCTCCCAAATCCTCACCATGATGACATATAGCTTCAGGACTTCTCTACCAGCCCTCACACTTTCTTGGATGTGAATGCAGCATCTTTAGGACTTCAACAAGCCAGTGGTGGTTCCTGTGTTCCCTGACTTCTTAGGGGACAAACAATGCCTTCTCAAGCAGCTGGAGGACATTTTTCAGGCCCACTTCTCTGACTCGGGGCAAGGGAAATAACCAAGATGGTCAAACAGGATGTCTCCTTGTCAACAATGGAACTTGGGATAGCTGTTTCTGTGAAAGTGAAAGTGCTCAGTCTTGTTCAGTCATATCTGACTCTTTGTGACCCCATGGACTGTAGCTGGCCAGGCTCCTCTGTCCATGGGCTTCTCCAGAAAAGAATACTGGAATGGGTTGCCATGCCCCATCTGAGCTACCAGGGAAGCCCAGGGATATACATATATATGTATATGTATATGTATATATATATATATATATATATATATATATATATATACCTAATTCTCTTTGCTATACAGTAGAAACTAACAACATTGTAAAGCAACTATACTCCAATAAAGATTAATTTAAACAAATAAATAAATAAAAATATAGAGGCAAACTATTATACATAGGATGGATAAATAACAAGGTCCTACTCTAGAGCACAGGGAATCATATTCAATACCCTGTGATAAGCCATAATGGAAAACAACATGAAAAAGAATGTATAAGTGTGTGTAAGTGAATCACTGGGGCTTCCCTGATAGCTCAGTTGGTAAAGAATCCGCCTGCAGTGCAGGAGACCCTGGTTCGATTCCTGAATTGAGAAGATCCTCTGGAGAAGGGATAGGTTACCCACTCCAGTATTCTTGGGCTTCCCTTGTGGCTCAGCTGGTAAAGAATCTGCCTGCAATGCGGGAGACCTGGGTTTGATCCCTGAGTTGGGAATATCCCCTAGAAAAGGGAAAGGCTACCCACTCTAGTATTCTGGTCTGGAGAATTCCATGGACTATACAAATTTTTATTTGTATATTATATTGCAAAGAGTCAGACACGACTGAGTGACTTTCACTTTCATTAAGTGAATCACTTTGATGTACAGCAGAAATTAACACCATATTGTAAATCAACTATCTACATTCAATAAAAATTTTTAAAAAAACCAATGGATCTAGCAAGAGGTGCAAGTTCATATTACAATCCAACTGAAGTTGCCCTTTGATGCAGAATTATACACTTCCTGCATTCATTACCTTTCTCACTCTACAAATTCTCTGGTCACTCATCTCTATATCCACTGATCCATCCTTCCACTCCTCCATCCATCTACCCACCCATCCATCTATCCATTCATCCACCCACCCATCCATTTATCCTTGTTTCTAACCAAGCATCCATTTAGTCATTCAACCATAAAGCCATTTACGTATATATCCATCCATCTATCCTTTCATCCATTTATGCATCCCTATAGACCATCATCCACCCAAACCACTTAATCAACCCTCTGCTTACCTACTATGCAAAATCAGCATATGGGTGTGAAAAGAGCCCCATCACTTACCAGCACAATTAACTCTTCAAATCTAATTTCTTCATCTAGAAAGTGGGTGTGTGTCTTCTCAAAGAACCTTCATAGTGTTGTTATGAACATGAAAGAACAAGATCCATGTACATGGTAGTTATTATATTATTATGGCAATTATTATTATTGTAAGATGCTAAAGACAGAAAGAAATAAATCTGGTGAGGGGCCCAGTTTTCCAGCCAAGATGTTCACTCTGACAAGTGATTTGGAAAACCAGTTAAAGCCATAAGTAACAGCTATGGAAGGTATAAAATTCTGAGGGGATGAGAGGTGTGACCAGCAGATCTGGTTTAAAGAAAAAGGACAAATGAAGGTGGGCTGAGCAGTGATCCCTAGAACAGTAAGCAGGAGGCAATCTTTTTTTTTTCTTTTGGCCCCACCATGAGACATGCAGGATCTTAATCCCCTGATTAGGGATTGAACCCATGTCCCCTGCCATGGCAGGCAGGTTCTTTGCCACTGAGCCACCTGGGAAGCCCCAGATGCCCACTTTGTGGCGAACTCTGGACTCAGTTGGCCAGGAGTTCAAACCCCAGCACTCTTAGGTATTAGCTGTGGGGCCATAGCTACTTAAGTGCCTCTCTCATCTCATCTCTATCTTAGGAGGGGAAACAGAGAGAATTAAGAAAGTTTATTCACGTAGAGTACGCACACTGAGTCTAACACATCCCTAGAGGAGGTTGTTGAAAAAAATTTACGCAACATGAGAGTTGAAAGTTAAGCTTTATTTGGGTCAAAATGAGGACTGCAGCCTGAGAGAGCACCTCAGAGCTCCTAGAAACTGCTCCAAGGAGGCGGGGAGGGAGCCAGGTTATACAGAAGTTTTGCAACAAAGGGCAGATAATCAGAAGTCAAAAGGAAAGAAAAAATAGATATCCCAAGTTAAGGAATTAAGCGGTTTTCCATGTACGGGGAGATGCAAGAGTCTGGGCTCACTGAAATCATCCTTGATGTGCACCTCAGCTGTCTAGGGCCGGTATCCTGTGTTTGAACATCCTGTTTCCCAGGGCTGCAGTCTGATGGCTTTGAGATGGCACATGTTCTTTCCTTCCTGAGTTTCCCAAGGCTCACCAGCTTACACCAGACTGTGATATCCTTTGTTTACTGATAAGGCAGGAAATATTTCATTTCTCAAGGTAGTGACTCCTGGGTGTGGAGGATGAGACCTGCTGTCCCCTCTCAGCCTGCCCAGCCTCCCAGAAATGCAGCAAGTAGGCACTGGAACCTGAGACCACACACGCCCAGCCCTCTGTCCCCAGAGGCACCAGTCAGCCTGGGCATGTCACCTGCTATACTAGTTTCTGGTTGCTGTGCACAAGATCACCACAAATGTAGGCACTTAAAACAACGCAAATTTATGACCTCACATGTAGAGAAGTCCACATTGTCAACTACAAATTGGCACTTGCCATCCACCTCTACAAGGATTAAATCATGTGTTTCTGCAGCTGCTGACCTTCCACACCCCCGGAAAGGCATTCAGGGTGGAGAGCAGAAATGAGGCACGCTGTACTTGGGGGTGGAGAGTGGAAACTGGCAGGACAGGTCTTTAGATAGTTAATTATTTTCAGGAGCCATTTTGATAAGCTCAATTCTTGTGTCTCCTCATATTTAGAAAAGCAGTAAATTCCTTCATGGTGATATCTGTTCCCCATGACTAGCAGAAAAATATATGCTTGATTGCACATACTCCCCCTTCCCCAAAATCATGTCTATATTGACCTTCCCCCCGCTGCCTCTTTGGAGCAGTTTCTCAGAGCTATCTGAGGTGCTGACTCCCAGACCCCAATTAAGCTTAACTCACAATTCTCATATTGTGCTTTTTTTTTTTTTTAAGTCAACCACGTGACTTTGGCCAGTTCCTCTCCAGGTCTCACACAGCTGAAAGCAACGGATCAGTGAGGCTGCCTTCTTTTCTAGTGGAAGTGGTGGAGATGAATCTGCTTCCAAGTTTATTCAGGTCATTGGCAGAATTCAGCTCCACATGATTGCTGGACCAAGGTCTCCATTTCCTTACTGGTTGTGCACTGGGGTCATTCTCAGCTCCTAGAGGCCAATCACCTTCATTGGCTCATGGCCCCCATCAAAGTCAGCAATGGCAGGGACGGTCTTTCTTTCTTTCTTTTTTCTATAATTTAATTTAAATTTATTTGTTTTTAATGGGAGGATAATTGTTTTACAATATTGTGTTGGCTTCTGCCATACATCAACATGAATCAGTCATAGGTATGTGCATGTCCCCTCCATCTTGAACCTCTCTCCCACCTCCCACCCCTTCCCACTGCTCTAGGTTGTCACTGCTGCTAAGTCGCTTCAGTCATGTCCGACTCTGTGCGACCCCACAGACGGCAGCCCACCAGGCTCCTCTGTCCCTGGGATTCTCCAGGCAAGAACACTGGAGTGGGTTGCCATTTCCTTCTCCACTAGGTTGTCACAGTAGAGTCTTTTTCATGGTTCGAAGTTCTCTGACCTCCCCCTGCCTCCTTCCTCTGACCCTTCTGCTTTCATCTGTTGCTTGAAAGGACCCCCATGATTACATCAGGGCTCTTCAGCTAATCCAGGATAATCTTTCAAAGTCAGCTGATTGGAAGCCTTCATTCCACCTGCAAAGTCCCTTCCCAGCTCTGTGTAGATCATGTTTGATCAAATAACCAAGGCACGGAAACTAGAATTCTGCCTGCCACCCCTGGCTCAGGGCTCTGTTGCCAGCACCAGTCCTCAACCTCCCTCTGTAGGAGCACAGCGAACCAGCACTGCAGAGAAGCCCGAGCAGAGGTGATGCCCAGCCGGAGCCAGAGGAGCCGATGAACTCACCATGCAAGCAGGTGCAGGCAGTGAGGGACAGAGACAGAACCCAAAACTGAGCCCACATCTGGGTGAATCACTATTACAGTGCCATGTCTGAGGCCAGTGTTTCACCTATAACTAAAGTGTACGGATGTGACAGTTGGTCCGTAAAAAGGCTGAGAGCTGAAGAATTGATGCTTTTAAACTGTGGTGCTAGAGAAGATTCTTGAGAATCCCTTGGACAGCAAGGAGATCAAACCAGTCCATCCTAAAGGAAATCAACCCTGATATTCACTGAAAGGACTGATGCTGAAGCTGAAACTCCAATACTTTGGCCACCTGATGCGAAGAGCCAACTCATTGGAAAAGATCCTAATGCTGGGAAGGATTGGGGACAGGAGGAGAAGGGGGCGACAGAGGTTGAGATGGTTGGATGGCATCACCCACTCAATGGACAGGAGTTTGAGCAAACTCCAGGAGGAGTGAAGGACAGGGAAGCCTGGTATGCTGCAGTCCTTGGGATTGCAAAGAATTAGACATGACTTAGTGACTGAACACACACACAAAGTGTAAATCTGTATTTAACCACTGTGGAAGGCAGCACACCTACCCCCATTTCACAGATGAGGAATCTGAAACCTCATGTGAGAGAACTACCAGTTTAGGTCATACAGTGAATGTGTGACAGGACTAGAACCAAACATGACCCTAAAACTGATCAGGCCAGTGCCGTTCGTGTTTCGGGCCTTCCTGAATGATCCACCAAGGAGGGTCACTGGGGACCCGGCACAGGGAACAAGTTTGGGGTCCGAAGTCTAATATTAAGGCCCTCAGCCCTGCCACTCTCTGGGTGGCTTGGATGGACAGAAAGAGGAGCGGTTCCTGCACAGCTGAAGGATAGAACCTTGCAGAGACTGGCCAGGTTTATCCCAAGGCCAGGGGCTTGAATTTCCAAGTGGCAGCAACCATGCAGGGTCATTCCTCAGACAGTTGCCTTAAAGCATACCCAAGGGGAGGCCCAAGGGGCATCCAGACAAGGGCTGATTTATAAACTGATAAAGATCTGCTTTATCTGAAAAGACAGTGTCCTATGGCACTGCTAATCTTCATGCAGATTCAGTGTCCACCCAGAGGCACTGAGCGACCACCATGAGGCCCTGTAAGTGCAAATTCGCGGGCTGTACCCATACAGGTCAAATCCAGGACAGAGGAATCTGCTCCCCCGGGGGGCCGCACAGGCAGAGTCAGGCAGAGATGGAGGTTTCCTCCTGTCTGAGGCGGGGAGAGGGCTCAGGTCTGATGGGCCAGTGCCAACAGGCTCTGCCGCACCAAATGCCTAGGCCTCCAGAAGAGCAGAGTGAGCAATCGTGGTACTGGGAAGCACACTTACTGGCAACATTAGCATCAATGCTTGGAGCCTCAGTTTCCCCATCTGTAAGATGGAAGGGCAACAACCTGCCCCTTGGCAAGGTGATGATGTAAGTGAACAACCTGGCCCCACTGGGTGCTTGACAGGTTGCTGCAGGCAGGTCTAACTGCCCTCTCCTCTCCCTTGAAGCAGTCAATCCCTGAGCACACTGCCTTAATTGGAAATGTTCCTGGACTCTTTTTTTTTTTTCATTTATTATTATTAGTTGGAGGCTAATTACTTCACAACATTGCAGTGGGTTTTGTCATACATTGACATGAATCAGCCATGGAGTTACATGTATTCCCCATCCCAATCCCCCCTCCCACCTCCCTCTCCACCCGATTCCTCTGGGTGTTCCCAGTGCACCAGGCCCGAGTACTTGTCTCATGCATCCCACCTGGGCTGGTGATCTGCTTCACTATAGATAATATACATGCTGTTCTCTCGAAACATCCAACCCTCACCTTCTCCCAGAGTCCAAAAGTCTGTTCTGTACATCTGTGTCTCTTTTTCTGTTTTGCATATAGGGTTATCATTACCATCTTTCTAAATTCCATATATATGTGTTAGTATGCTGTAATGTTCTTTATCTTTCTGGCTTACTTCACTCTGTATAATGGGCTCCAGTTTCATCCATCTCATTAGAACTGATTCAAATGAATTCTTTTTAATGGCTGAGTAATATTCCATTGTGTATATGTACCACAGCTTCCTTATCCATTCATTTGCTGATGGGCATCTAGGTTGCTTCCATGTCCTGGCTATTATAAACAGTGCTGCGATGAACATTGGGGTGCACGTGTCTCTTTCAGATCTGGTTTCCTCAGTGTGTATGCCCAGAAGTGGGATTGCTGGGTCATATGGCAGTTCTATTTCCAGTTTTTCAAGAAACCTCCACACTGTTCTCCATAGTGGCTATACTAGTTTGCATTCCCACCAACAGTGTAAGAGGGTTCCCTTTTCTCCACACCCTCTCCAGCATTTATTGCTTGTAGACTTTTGGATAGCAGCCATCCTGACTGGCATGTAATGGTACCTCATTGTAGTTTTGATTTGCATTTCTCTGACAATGAGTGATGTTGAGCATCTTTTCATGTGTTTGTTAGCCATCTGTATGTCTTCTTTGGAGAAAGGTCTGTTTAGTTCTTTGGCCCATTTTTTGATTGGGTCATTTATTTTTCTGGAATTGAGCTTCAGAAGTTGCTTGTATATTTTTGAGATTAATCCTTTGTCTGTTGCTTCATTTGCTATTATTTTCTCCCAATCTGAGGGCTGTCTTTTCACCTTGCTTATAGTTTTCTTTGTTGTCACACCTGGACTCTTACACATCCTATTCTTGTTTTTTTTTTTTTTTTTTTTCAGATTTGCAGAATAGAGAAAATGGCCCTACAGCTGCTAATATGACTTTCTCAACAGAAAGACTAAAACTCCCTGGGGGAGGGGCTTGCAGGTTTGGAACAAAGTCATAAAAACAGCGGTCAAACTGCTCTAGTTTGAGTTCATCCCAAGTGTGAAGGGCCCATCAGGGTAAGGTGAATAATGAGGGTGGGAGATGGGAGCCCTGGCGTGAGGAGAGGTCGGGATATGGGGAATCTGGGCTGAGGACAGGCACCACCCGGGCCCATCCGGCCAGTCCTGGCAGATAAGCAGATGGGCAGGACCTCTGCAGACTGAGTGGTCCAACTCGCTCTTCCTTGCAGAGGAGAAGAAAGGGGAGTGATGTCCCTGGAGGAGAGGTGGACGATGAGAAGAGGGTAAGAAGGAGGCGACTGAGACCGAGGGAAGTCGAAGGCCACCATCTCTCAGGAGCAAGGGTTCCCGGGTTGTTTGCACCCCCCACCCCTCCCCCGTCCTCCTCCCCCGCTTCCTCTCCTCCTCCCATCCCCTCCCTCCCCCTCCTCCCGCCCCGCCGGCCGCCCGGCCCCGCCCCTCCCGCCGTCCCGAGCACTTTTTGGCCGCCTGCCCCGCTGCCCTCCAAGCCAGTGCGCCGGCCGAGCCGTCACAGCCCGCCGCCATGTGGGCCGTCCTGCCGCTGCTCTGCGCGGGAGCCTGGCTCCTGGGCGCCCCCGCTTGCGGCGCCGCCGAGCTGGCCGTGAGCTCTTTAGGTACGGGGACTCCGGGGACGGGGACGGGGTGCCTGCGGAGAAGAGTCGGCAGGTCGGAAACTCTGGAGAACTTGGGCGGTAGGGACTCCGCGCTTGGGAGGAGCCGGGCAGCGCACGTCCCAGGCCCGAGGCCCTGGGGCTCTGTGGGTCGGGACCGGAGTCCAGGAACGGTGGCCTCTGTGTTGGGTGGGGAATGTAGGCTGGAGAAGGGGGAGGTTTGGAGGGTGAGCGTCTTGCGGGACCCGAGGAGCCGATGGATAGGTGCCCAGGGCCCCCCCCCTTGCTCAGGGGTGCTGAGAGGAAACGCCCCAGTGGCCCCTTCTGCTCTCCACCCCGTACCTGGAGACTCAGAGGACCCGGATCTGCCCCTGCCAGAAGCTAGCAGGGACTTTCCAGCCTTTTCTGGCAGCTCCCAGGGACTGGGCACAGGGGACGTCCCCAGGGGTGCCTTGAGAGCCTGTGGATAGGTTGGACCTGCCTTTTCAAGGAATGACTGTGCAGAGCCATAGCAGATTTAGCCCCTGAAAACTGAGGCTGTTTGTTCCAAGGACCCAAGGTCAAGCCCCAGGGCTCCCCTGTACAGCCTCAGGGCTTCCACTCAGGAAGCTGAGTAGTCCAGCTTCCCGCTGCTCTTAACCTCTTTCTGGTGCTGCAGATCCAGCCACCTCCCCAAGCTAAAGGCTCTCCCGAAGGCCCTCCTACCTTGCCCACTGCCCACCATCCTCAGCCTCAACCCACCACCCACAGTCTCTGACCTTCCAAGACCGCCTGCATCCTCACCCTGAGGACAAAGAATTGTAGCCAAAGAGCAGCCTGGGGATAGGACAAAGATCCCTGAGGCTGAATCTTTTCCACTAGAATCTTGCCTCATTTCTCCAGACCCACTGATACAAGGAAGCCCCCCAGTCTTGCAGACCCGGGAGGACGCCCAGCTCAGTTCTGTCCCAACTTAAAGAAACCCAGTTGCCTGCAAACCAGGGCCGTGTGGCCTGCGTGGAGGAGGAGGGCTGGTGCTGGAAGCCGTTCTTCCAGAGTAGGGTTTGGCATGCTTCTCCTGTGAATGGCCAGATAGTAAATATTTTAGGCTATTTGTGGACCACAGTCTTCTGTATCAGCTGCTTAATTCTGTGCTGAAAGCAACCAAAAGCGGTATGTAAATGAATGAGCCGGTTGTGCTCCCAGAAATTTTTACTTAGACACACTGAAGTTTGAATTCAGATGATTTTAAAGTGCTACACAATGTGGTTTTCAAAAAAATTTTTTTAACGTGAACATTCTTAGCTCATGGACCATACAAAAACAAGTGGCAGGTCAGAGTTTGCTAACCCCTGTTCTAGATAGTACCATGTGCTCCCCGAAACAGCACATAAAGAAAGGATGTGTGCTTTCTTCCAAAAGTCACAATGGACTGAAATGGGTCTGAGTTTAGTGTGCAAGGATCACCAGATGTCCTTCTGGCCCCACCCCAAGACCACCTCTGGCTTTTTCTCCCTCTGACCTCCAACGAAAGAGAAGTAGTGCTGGATTTTCACACCTGTTTGTAGCTTTTGAAACCTCTGCAGGCAAACATTGGTCAGTTGTCCTAAACTCCATCTGTCTCAAGCCCTGGTCCTAAGCTGAGACCTGTCTTCCTCTAAAGCCATCAGGCTTCCCTGGCGGCTCAGATGGTAAGGAGTCTGCTTGCTAATACAAGAGACCTGGACTTGATTCCTGGGTTGGGAAGATCCCCTGGAGAAGGGAATGGCAACCCACTCCAGTATTCTTGCCTGGGAAATCCACAGACACAGGAGCCTGGCAGGCTGCAGTACATGGGGTTGCAAAGAGTCAGACACAACTGAGCAACTTTCACTTCACTTTTTCACTTCTGAAGCCATCAGCTATAATGGCTAACCAAGATTTGCAGTCCTCTAAACCCCACGCAGGGCATATCCTGGAGAAATGTGCATTTCTTTCTCAGGAAAAATGGCTGTCACTTGGTTTCTGGAACAGATCTATGACCCACAGGGGAGAGCTAAATTCCACACAACTGTGATCTTCCAACTGCAGGGTGTGAATTGGTGGCACACATGTGTGTGCTCAGTTGTGTCTAATTCTTTGTGACCCCATGGATGATAGCCCGCCTGGCTACTCTGTCCATGTGATTCTCCAGGCAAAAATACTTGAGTGGGCTGCCAATTTCCTCCTCTAGTGGATCTTTCTGACCCAGAGATCAAGCCTGTGCCTCCTGCATTGGCAGACGGATTCTTTACCACTGCACCACCTGGGAAGCCCGTGGACCAGTAGAGGAACACAGAAAAGTACCAAGTGATACCAGTACAGACAGTAAATCCATTTCCACACCCTTTACTTCCAAGTGTCAGCTGCTGGGGTCCTAGAAATAATGTTTAGTAGTAGAGTGCCATGTGATGTGAGGGTGTAGAAAGGAGTAGGAGGAATTGCGTGACTTTGCTCTAAAACTTGCCTTCTGTTCCCAGAAGCAATAAGCAATCCTGCTTATCTAAGCAGAATTTCTCAACCCTTTGAAAGGGCTGAGACAAAGATCCGATTTAATGCTAACCCATTCAGAAAAACAGGTAATGATCACTCATGAATATATAAATCCATGGGGAGGGCATTGTTAATTAAGTTTAATTTACCTCATTAAGAGATGCCTCTCCAATGCAAGTTTGCTTTTTATGTTTAACAATTACTTTTCATTAGGTGTAATATATTTGACATGTTTTTAATCAGTTGGAGTCTTAATAATGATGATGACTTCATTCAGAATGAACTTTTATAATATCCAGAGATATATGGGTCACCAGGAGTAACAGTAATTTAAATTTATACTTTCTGTGCTTGTCACTGCATAAAAGGATACTAGAGCAATTAAGTATAAACAGATACTCCCTGGGACTTCCATTGTGGTCTAGTGGTTAAGACTCTGCACTTCCAATGCAGGGGGCATGGGTTTGATCCCTGGTCAAGAAACTAGATCCTACATGCCCTGCAATGTAGCCCCCCCAAAATAAATTAAACAGATGCTCCCTTAGGATAAAATTCTGTGAGACGTGGATGGAGATGGGGGTTCAAGGAGAAAAAGAAACTGTATGAAATATTCAGCTCTTATAGAAGGGCTTGTTCATGTTACTGATAGTGGGTATCACGTCATGATGGTATATGGAATTCTTTGGCTAGCATCCTTTGAATACGATGGAACAGTTGTATTTTTAAATGTCATGAATTGCAATAAACTGGAGTACCTCCTTTGCAGCTATTTAAATTTGAAATGCAATTTTACATTTAAAAATGTACAAGGGTGGATATAGGAAGAGTCTACAAACAACTAGGCAGACTGTTTTTGTAAAGTTTTCTTGAAACAGTCACACCCCTTCATTTTCACACGCGAGGATAGTGTTGAGTAGTTATAACAGACTGTAGAGATTGCAAAGTCTATGATGTTTACCATCTGTCCCTTTTAAAAAAATTGCTGACACAGGGTATATAAGGGTTTTTAAAGTATTTATTTGTGTTATCATGAATAACTAGCTCTCTGTTAAATTCAAACCTTTCGTTTTTATTTTATGTATTTATTTTTGGCCTCGCCATGCAGGATGTGGGATTAGTTCCCCAATCAGGGATCAAACCCCCTGCAATGGGACTACAGTCTTAACCACTGGATCAATAGGGACATCCCGGCATATAGGTTTTTAAATTAACTTCTTAAAATATGACACAGAAGAGAACACAAATCATTAAATATGCATTTCAGTGAATTTTCGTCATCTAAACATACTCGTGAAACTGGCATCCAGATGAAGCCACAGAACATTACCAGCACCCCACAAGCCCCCTTTGACTCCTCACTAAGTATTACCATTATCCTGATTTTAATACCATAGGTTAATGGCATGTACTTTTTCAAAATTAATTTGGAGCACAAAAGCAGTAAGAATTTAGTTCCTTTTCAAATTCTGCCATATATACCACCATTTTTGGTGCTTTAAATTTAACCCAGTTTATTAAAATGCGAATCAGTTCTCTTGTGCCCCACTTGGGTATAGACGTGACCACAAGGCACACAGACCTAATTTTTTTTTCTTCTTTTTGCAGAGAAGTTTCACTTTCAGTTATGGATGGTGCAGGTCAGTGTCCAACTTCTTCTTTCTGAAGTTTCTCGTTTCACTGTTTTCTGTTATTAGAACAATCTGTCCTAGATTTGAGACGATGAAGGAGGAATTACCAGCCCCCTTCCCCTGGGTCTTTCTCACATGGGGATGAGTCAAACACTGCAAAAAGATTTGGTTAAGTGAGTTCCTTCCCACAGTGGTTTGGTCCCCAGTGGTGAAGTTGGCTAGCAGCCTTGGAAACCTTCAGATTCATTTACATTTTTTGTATTCAAATCACATTGTGTAGCTGCCTGCAAAATCAATCGAAAAACACTGGTGTGCGTATTTTTGAAAAATGGTGATGTCTGCCATGAACTTGACCTAGTGCCAGTGGCGGCGTCCAGGGCTGACCTAAGCGTGACAGGTCGTTCGCCTGGCCTCCTTGGTCTCCTGACAGACTCTACGGCAGCTGCATAGGCTTCATTCTGACCACAGGCCCCTGGAGGCAGAGGGGTTCCTATATAAACTTCCCCATGCTGTGCAGAGACCCAGGGCAGTGTCCCACCTCTAATACAGTTTTGGCCTGAGAATCATGGCAGGAAGAAGACCTCCATTCCTCCTCTTAAAAGACAAAACCGTTACCCTCTGGTGAGCAGCGTCCTGTTTCCGTGACTTATTGCTGATGTGTTTGTTTCAGCATCAAAAGAAATACAGCTCAGAGGAATACCACCACAGGCTGCAGGTGTTTGCCAGCAACTTGAGGGAGATCAACGCCCACAACGCCAGGAACCACACATTTAAAAGTACGTGGGGACACCTTGCCTCCAAGCCACTTGTCCCTGGGAGGAGGGAGCCGCTCAGATCTGGAAAGAAATGAATGATTACAGGGTCCGCTGGGCTTGGGAGCAGGGCAAGAGGAGAGCAGCCACCCAGGCTCTGAAGCTGGGCTTGGCCAACCTCACATTCCAGCTCTGCTGTTGTTCTCTGAGATTCAAGGGGTTGTAACTTTAGGGTGTCCCTCCAAAGGGTTGTGGTGTTCCTGCCTTCTGAGGGTCCAGCCCAGACACTGAGCCCCTGGGCTGCCGAGGGGAGCAGTGCTTCTGGACTTACGAGCAGCTCCTTAGGACATCTGCCTTCAGTCTGGGTTCGTTTGACTAGAAACACACGCTACATACATTGAGGACTCAGAAGTGACGGCACTGTCGACTAAGTGAGTAACGTGGGCAAAAGCATGAAGTGGAAGGAAACCTCAGTTTGAACCTCTTTCCTGCCTAATATTGGCTGTGTCAACCCTGGGGGGCATTGACAGCTCTGAAGTTTCACTTGACTGTCAAGTGGAGATCATAAGGCACCCCCTGCCAGGTTATGAAGACTGAAGGAGGTAACAGGTGGTGGTTCTGTACCCAGATGTTCACCAGACCTACTAACCGGGCATCTAAAAAATGGGTGCCCAGGCCCCACCCCAGGCCCACTACGTCTGCATCTCTGGGGTGCAGCCCAGACACTGGTACTGTTGCAAAGCTCCCCAGGGAATGCCGAAGCACAGTCAGGCTGACCTTGGTGTAGTAAATTATAGTTGACCCTTGACAGTGTGGGGTTAGAGGCACCGACTGTCTGCACAGTTGAGAATCTGAGTATAACTGATTGTCTGCCCTCCATATATGCATTTCCTCCATATGTGCACTTTCTCTGTATCCACAGTTCTGCATCCCATGTTTACACCAACCCGGGATCATGTTGCACTGTAGTATTTACTATTGGAAAAAAATCCACGTATAAGTGTATCTGCCCAGTTCAAACCATGTTGTTCAAGGGTCAACTGTAAAATCAACTATACCTCAATAAAAAAATAAATTTAAAAAATTGTTTTAAAACAGTTCAACTGTGTCCGTTCCGTTTAAAAATTTAAAGGAGCCAAGTTGAAGGGCCTGTAAATAGGACATGAGGGAACATGCGTTTTCATTATTTTTTCTGTTTCTTTATTAGTGATCTACTGAACACCTCTGTTTTGTTTTGTTTTTTGTTTGATTATTTACTGTTCTGCCTTCTCTTTTTTCAGTGGGACTGAATCAATTTTCAGACATGAGCTTTGCTGAATTAAAACGCAAGTATCTTTGGTCAGAGCCTCAGGTGGGTATTATTCATTGAGACCAAATCTGAGTCTTTTCTGTTTGGCTTTTTTTTTTTTTTTTTTCCGCTGTGCTGAGTCTTTGTTTGCTGAGGGGACTTTCTTAGGTTGCAGCAAGTGGGTGCTACTCTCTGGTTGTGGTTCACAGCCTTCTCCTTGCAGTGACTTCTCTTGTTGCAGGCTCTAAGGTGCGTGGGTTTCAGTAGTTGTGGCACTTGGGCTTAGTTGCTCCGGAGCATGTGGGATCTTCCTGGAAGAGGGATCAAACCTGGGTCCTCTGCGTTGGCAGGCAGATTCTTGACCACTGGACCACGAGAGAAGTCCCAATGAATACTATTTATGCATAAGTCATATCCAAAGTATTGCATGGGATGTACATTACAACTTTTTCATCATTGATCTAAAATTCAACTTTTAACTGGGTGAACTGTATTTTTATTTGCTAAATCTGCCCTCCCTGTCCTAACTGCCCCAACCTGAGCCCCCCAAAGACCTGTCACTTAGCATTTGGAACTCATAGGGTGCAATAGGATGGCTCTGACAACCATAGTCTTTCTCATTCTCTTGTGACTATTTTAATCACATACTTTTCCATCAGAAATGGGTTTTTTCCCCCCTGAAAAAATTGTAATTTGTCATTTCAGAATTGCTCAGCCACCAAAAGTAACTACCTTCGAGGTACTGGTCCCTACCCAACCTCCATGGACTGGCGAAAAAAGGGAAATTTTGTCACACCAGTGAAAAATCAGGTATGCGTGATGGTCCCCAGTTTTTCCTCCAAAACAGCCACATTCTCAGACAGTATGCCAGGAAGAAAAACTCAAGAGAATCCCGAAACACAAAGAGTAATATCCCCCACTCCATTATTTTCATTATCTCTCTAGCTACCTTCCTCCAAAAGGCCAGGAGGTCATTGTTTTTATGGATGTAGTTCCTCTCTGGGCTGAAGTGTACCCCTTCCCTCCCGCTCCACTGCACTGTCTAAAGCTCCCCACTGACCCTAGGTGTTTCCTACAGTCACCCTAAATATCTGTGCCCTTCTGTAACTGGATACAAGACCCCATTCCTACACGTCTTTTCTTCCTGTCCTCCGTCCACTCCACAAGGCACCAGGTCCAGCCCCTCCCTGGCCCTCTGCCTCCCTCAAGGGAGCTGCAGGTGGTCAAGGAACAGCATGGAACCCAGCATTGCAGATGTGCTCTGAAGAGCGCCTCCTGCAGGACACAGCATGCCAGGCAAGGCAAGTGGTGGCACGGTCCTGCGCTGAGAGCTGAGCGCTGGGTGGCTGGCTGGAGGGTCCCACATGCTGCTGGGTCCTGGAGAGTCTGGGCTTGGTGTCCCTGGAAGCGACAGTGCAGTGGCCATCTTCAGAAGCTTTCCCACCTCTTGCTCCCAGGAAACACAGGGTGAAGGTTCCCCTCCTGGTAGCACTTGGCTTTCCACTGAAACTCACCATGAGAAACATTTTCTCTTTTTCCTGAAACCCATGTGATGCAGCCATGATGCCCCCAGGCTCCCTGGATTCCCAGAGTCTGCCTAGTGATCTAGACGGTTCAACCAGAACCAAGAAGCCAAAACGAGCTTCTGCTCCAGCAGAGGGATAGGATGAAGTCAGTCCCCTCCCCCAAGACCCCAAGGTGGCTTTTAAATCATCTAAGAATCCCAGGACAGTTCAAAGCCCAACAGGTATTCGATGTGGAAGCCTGAACCCCCTCACCCTCTGGGCAAGGAAGAAACAGAGGTCTGCCAAGAATGTTCTGGGTCCTCTAATTAGCTAGCTATCAGGCAGGAGAGAGACCGCTGAGCAGAGGGCCTGGAACAAGATAGTCACCCCTGTGGGTGTGTATGTTCTCTCACTGTAGCCACCATATGGTTACAGGTGTGGCGGCAGGATCTGACACTAGCTCAGCAGCCTCACGAGTTTCTTACTTTACAGAGGAGGAGACGCTGAAGGTGCAAAGCAAGTGGGTCTCCGCTCAAGGCCAGGGCTGGCGGCTCAGACCCGCTCTGTCTCTTTCTTCAGTGGCCAAGCCCACCTCCTTGACCAGCCAGAGATACTCTGATCAGGCCCTCCCCTCCCGCTGCCAAGGGAAGGATTTGAGAGGAAGAGACGGGATGGGGGGAGAGTGAAGGCTCTTTCCAGGAGACAGGCGAGGAGGAGTGGACAAGAACAGTGAGGAAAGGATCTTAGGAGACGTTTCAGAAGTAGTCTATGGACGGTTGAGCCAGTGAAGGGCGGAAAAGAGACAAAGATGGGGATGAGAGAAAGATGCTAACAGCAGCTGGTGTTACTGAACCCGTGGGGTAACTGCAGGACTGGGAGGATCTTATCTGCGCTTCTGACAGTTCCGTGGAGCAAGCATGGTAGTTCCTGTTTTACAAGTGATGAAACTGGAGGGTGGAGAGACGCCCCTTGCCCAGCTCACATGGTGGGTGGGGGCATGACTGTGGTCTGAAGTAGGCAGGCAGGCTCCAGCACCTGACTCCTGGCCCCAGTGAGGTGTCAGGAGAGTGCTCAGTGGCCGTGATCATGGTAGAGGATGGGGAGATGGATGGCTGGGGCAGGACACACAGGGTCTATGGTATCTGGGGTGTATACAGTTGGGGTCCTCTAGGAGACAGGTGGTCTGGGTCTGGGCAGAGGTCAGGGCTGAAGTGGGGTCTGGGAAGTTGTTAGTTTAACAGGACTGTGGGTGAGGTTGGAGGGGGAAAGGTGAGAGAGAAGTTTCTGGAAATAGGACTTTAGTGCGTCCTTCTGTTGGGAGCAGTGGGAAGAAGAGAAACCAGCAGGAGATTCAGAACCAGAGGGACTTCCCAGGCAGTCCAGTGGTTAAGACTCTGAACTTCCACTGCAGAGGGCGTGGGTCGATGCCTGGTTGGGGAATTAAGATCCCCTGTGCCTCGTGGTGCAAGGAAAGAAAAAAAGTAGTGGTACATATACACCATGGAATATTACCCAGCCATTAAAAAGAATTCATTTGAATCAGTTCTAATGAGATGGATGAAACTGGAGCCCATTATACAGAGCGAAGTAAGCCAGAAAGATAAAGACCATTACAGTATACTAACACATATATATGGGATTTAGAAAGATGGTAATGATAACCCTATATGCAAAACAGAAAAAGAGACTCAGATGTATAGAACAGACTTGTGGACTCTGGGAGAAGGCGAGGGTGGGATGTTTCAAGAGATCAGCATCGAAACATATATATTATCTAGGGTGAAACAGATCACCAGCCCAGGTTGGGTGCATGAGACAAGTGCTCGGGCCTGGTGCACTGGGAAGACCCAGAGGGATCGGGTGGAGAGGGAGGTGGGAGGGGGGACCGGGATGGGGAATACATGTAAATCCATGGCTAATTCATTTCAATGTATGACAAAAACCACTGCAATGATGTAATTAGCCTCCAACTAATAAAAATAAAAGGAAAAAAAAAAAAAAGTAGGACATGTAGAACAGCACAGAATGGAGTCGGGAGGAACTCCGGCCCTTGCAGGACAGCGGGGGTTGGTCAGCAAGGGGCCAGATGGGGAGTGCACAGCTGCTGTTGCCCCTTTTTTACAAGCCTCAGTCTTCTCATCTGTAACATGGGGAGAAGGATGCCAGCCACTTGGGGCTTGTGAGGATCAGCACGGACAGATGTGAGTTGGGGCTTGGTCCACTGAGGTTCTCAAGAGCCTGAGGGGACCAGGTCATGACTCCCCTTCTCCACTCTCGCCTCCAGGGCGGCTGCGGCAGTTGCTGGACCTTTTCCACCACCGGGGCCCTGGAGTCTGCTGTCGCCATAGCAACGGGGAAGTTGCCCTTCCTGGTGAGTGACCAGCCACGGGGCGGGGTGGAATGTGGGGCAGCCATGAGGTCAGGGTCTCCTCCTGCAGGGGTCATAGCTTGGCTCCGAACCCTGACTTGGTAGGGCAGGCCAGGCCTTCAGGCTTCTTCAGGGCTTTAGATGACAGTGGCCATGTCAGCTGGACTTTGTGTCCAGTCTCACGGACATTTGGTGTGCAAACCTCCCCTGATGGTTTGGAAGGACTGAGGCTCATTCCTGAGTGGGTCTGGGTGTTCCTTGGTCTGGGAACCCAGGGCCTTCAGGAAGAAGAGCCTGCCTGGGAGGCAGCCCTGTAGGAGCTGCACCCCCTCCCAGGCTGGTCATCTTCCGCAGGGGGGAGCAGGGACCTGTGTATTCACCCCCAGAGCCCCCAGAGCAAGGGGTGACTGTCAGACCACGGCGTCCTGCATAGGGAAGCGGGGGAAGAGAGGGCTAGACTGGCAAGGGCCACCAGGGCCCAGGAGTAGGGAAGGCCTGTCCCCTCCCTCCCACATGGCACCATGGGGGCCCACCTACATGCACCCTTCAGGCCCCTCCTCACCCTCTCACATGCTGGCTTGGCTGCCAGGTCATCACTAAGCTTTTCCCCAAAAGGCGCTGGCTCTGGGCTGGCCCCTCGGACACAGAGATGGACCTTGCCCTGGGGGAGTATAACCTGATCCTCCTGACCCAGAGCTGGTGGGGCCGCGCGTGTGGTCGGCTTAGGGGGCCCTGAGGTGGGGGCTCTCCCGGTGAACACATAGCTCACCGGGCATGTGTTCCTTCTCCAGGCTGAGCAGCAGCTGGTGGACTGTGCCCAGAACTTCAACAACCACGGCTGCAAAGGGTATGTCCCAGACCGGGGTGGGGAGGCCTAGAGCCCCTTCTCATTTCCCGGCGTTACTTCTTTTGGGTCTAGGAGGGGCTGAGACTCTGTCCTGGTTGGCCCCGCTTAGAGGATGGTCACCCCACGTACCCGAGGTCCCTCAGCTGGAGTGGGCAGAGCTGTACGCCAGGCCCCGGCCTGTCTGCTCCCAGAATCTGTCCTCTTCCCTGCTGTCACCTGGCTGTCGCCCCTCAGCACATTTGGCCTCATCCACCACCCGGGCCTCTGGGTGAGTGGCCAAAAGAATTCACAGAATGAGAAGCTCATCGTCCTGCAGGAGCAAGACCCACACACAGGTGTCTGGTCGGCTGTCTGCGAATTCTCTAGGGCAGCAGTCCCCAACCTTTGGCACCAGGGGCTGGTTTCATGGAAGACGATTTTCCCATGGACTGGGGGTGTGGGGAGGGAAATGAAGTGGGGATGGTTTCAGGATGATTCAAGTACAGTACATTTATTGTGCTTTTATTTCTAATCTAATGTTAATGATGACAGGAGGTACCGGTCCGTGGCCAGGAGACTGGGCTCCCCTACTCTAAAGCTCTGGCTGCCCCAGTTCGGCAGGCTATGTGAAGGAGCTTTTCTATAGATGAGGTGCCATGTTCAGGCAGAAACACTGTATTTTGCCAGGCCTGCTCTCCTGGCCCATTTATTTATTTATTGAGGTCTAGTTGAACTAGTGTTGTGTTAATTACTGCCATACAGCAAAATGACTCAGTTATACACATCATTGTTGTTCAGTCAGTAAGTCGTGTCCGACTCTTTGCAACCCCATAGTTATACACATATTAAAAGGCAGAGACATCAGTTTGCTGACAAAGGTCCGTATAGCCAAAGCTATGGTTTTTCCAGTAGTCATGTACCAATGTGAGAGTAGGACCATAAAGAAGGCTTAGCACCAAAGAATTGATGCCTTTGAACTGTGGTGCTGGGGAAGACTATTGAGAGTCCCTTGGACAGCAAGGAGATCAAAGCTGTCAATCCTAAAGGAAATCAACCCGAAATACTCATTGGAAGGACTGATGCTAAAGCTGAAACTCCAATACTCTGGCCACCTGATGCGAAGAGCTGATTCATTGGAAAAAACACTGATGCTGGAAAAGACTGAAGGCAGGAGGAGAAGAGGGCAGCGGAGGATGAGATGGTTGGATAGCATCATTGACTCGATGGACATAAGTTTGAACAAACTCCGAGAAATAGTGAAGGGCAGGGAAGCCTAGCATGCTGCAGTCCATGGGGTTACAAAGAGTCAAACATGACTTAGCAACTGAACAGCAACAGTTATATACACATACATACATTATTTTTCATATTCTTTTCCATTATGGTTTATCATAGGATATTGAATATAGTTCCCTGTGCTATACAGTAGGACTTTGTTGTTTATCCATCCTAGATATACCAGTTTGCATCTGCTAACCCAAAACTCCCAGTCTGTCTACCTACCTCCTGGCCTATTCTTCAAACGGGTTGTTAGGGATTGACTCATGGTTCCCAGTGTCTCCAGCCCTCATCTCCTCATGTGCAGTGCTCTAAGACCTTTCCTGTGCACACAGGTATAAAGCCAGGCCCCTCATGTACCCCCAGAGCAGGCTCCCAGCCTTGCCTCCCGCCCCCTCCCAGCAGCCCAGCCCTCTCCCAGGTGAGTCCTGCTTCAGCAGCAGCCAGCACAGAGATCTCCTGCAGGGAACCACGCTCAGGCTCATCCTGGGACTCAGGGCTGAAATCACTACCACAGCCCTCCAGCCCCGCCAGGGCAGACGTCTGGCATGCCCCAGCCCCTGCAGGCCCTACCTCTATCAGGGCCGGTCCCAGGTAGGCACAGCTGTGTGTGCTTCTTGCAGGGGTCTCCCCAGCCAGGCCTTCGAGTACATCCGGTACAACAAGGGCATCATGGGTGAAGACACCTACCCCTACAGGGGCCAGGTAACTCGGGCAGCCTGGGCTCTACTTCTTGGTCTGCAGGGCCCTCCATCTCTGTGCTCCCAGCCTGGGCTCCATCTTCTTGGTCTGCAGGGCGCTCCATCTCTGTTCTCCCAGCCTGGGCTCCATCTTCTTGGTCTGCAGGGCCCCCCTGGGTTCCCCCCATCTTTGTTCTCCTAGCCTGGGCTCCATCTTCTTAGTCTGCAGGGCCCCCATTTCTGTTCTTCTCCCAGCCTCAGGACACACCCCTCCCGTGCACCCTCTTGAAGACTCCTACTCCCTCCTGAATCCTCAGTGCTGTCTCTTCAAGTTCACTCCTTCGCCTCCTCTGATCATCTGAGCTCCAGTGCTCAGCTGTCCTGGGGCCTCTTCGCCCTGTCCATGGCAGCACCATCTCTGCTCATGGCCTGGCCCGCACCTTCTGCTGAGGGTGCACCGGAGTGCCATCTATGGGCTTCTACACTCTGTGTCCGTGCAGACAGTGCTCCTGGGCCCAGGGCCTCCCCTGCTCTCACCTCAGCCCCACCTGTGCACGGCTGGGCACCCTGACTTTCCCCCAAACCCAGGACTCTCCTCTGGTGTTTCCCCTCCCAACAATGGGAGGCACCACCTTTTCCGAAAACCTCTTGGCTACCTGTGTCCCTTTCTCAGGGCAATCCCCCTGCCCAGACCCTCCCCCCACAGAGACCTTCTTGCTTCTGCTCCTTGGTCTGTCCTGTGTCCCTTCCCCACCTCAGCCCTTGGTCCTCCTTCATCCTGGATCCCTGAGGGTGGTCTGTCCTGGGACCACCCTACCCCAGGGGCTGCCAGAGTGGCCTCTCAGACCAAGCTCTGAGTACAATCAGTTCAGAACTCTTCAAAGGCTTCCCAGGGCCTGCAAGATAAACTCCAGAGTCTCCAGCCTGCCTTCCAAGTCCCTCTGCCCAAATCTGTCTGCCCAGTCTTGTCTTCGACTTCACTCTCCCCTTGGAAACCTTCCGCTCCCACCCAACCGCTTGCTACTTCCTAAACTTCAGGTCCTGCATTGTCATCCTGACTGTCTCTCCGTCTCAGAGGGGCTTGCTCTTCCCTGCATGTGTCCTGCCTCTTGGTCATCTTCCCTGGACTGAGACTGGCCTTCCCTCCCCTGCCGTGCAGGCTCTTACTTGGTTCCTTCTCTCGGCAAGCCTCCTTGGACTGGGTCAGGCCCCTTCCTCGTGCTCCCACCAGGGGCCACTCGAGCCCACCTCTGCCAAAGCCAGTACAGTCTCCTCCCACTGGACTGTAATGTCCTCGGGGACAAGGATGCCTCTGATTCTCTCCTAAGTGATCCCCCTCACCCAAGTCCTGGTACCTGTAGCTTTTGCTTTGTCAATGTTATCAAATTGCACGGGGTGGCGAGGGCGGGATGAGCATCCCCAACCTGTATCCCATGACCTTTGCCCCCCGAACAGGACGGTGACTGCAAGTACCAGCCCAGTAAGGCCATTGCTTTTGTCAAGGATGTAGCCAACATCACACTGGTGAGTACAACCCTTCTCTGCGATGGGGAACACGTCCTGATCAGGTGGCAGCCTCCACTGCTGTCAGTTGCCAAGGGGCATGGCATGGCAGCCTTTCTGGGCAGCACATCCCTTTGATTGAAAAGTTCTTGATTATCAATGAATGTCAGTCACCGTGATGGCAACAGGGTGTAAGTTGGAAGGGACAGAGCAGGAGTCGGCGGTCAGGTGCTCTGGTCCTGGCCCAAGTCTGCACAAGTCTTCATTCTTTCTTATTTTAATTTTTGGCTGCACTGGGCCTTCATTGCTGCACACTGGCTTTCTCTCGTTGCAGTGGCTTCTCTTATTGCAGAGCATGGGCTTCAATAGTTGCAGTATGTGGGCTCAGCAGTTGTGGTGCTCGGACTTAGTTTTAGTTGCTCCGTGGCACGTGGGACCATGGACTGAACTTGTGTCCCCTGTGTTAGATGGCGGATTCTTAACTACTGGATGACCAAGGAAGTCCCAATATTAAACACTTTAAATTACAGTCACTCAGAGATTACTTGTACTTAACAGTGAAATGATATATATGAATCTGTGGCTATGAGTCTGGTTCACTTTTTTTTTCCCCAAATTCACATGTTTGGCTGCACTGCGTCTTCATTGCTGCACGCAGGCTTTCTCCAGTTTCAGTGAGTGGGGGCTATTCTTTGTTGTGGTGCACAGGCTTCTCACTGAAGTGGCTTCTCTTGTTATGAAGCACAGGCTCTAGGTACATGAGCTTCAGTACAGAAACTCTGCAGTTGTGTAGTTTGTGCAGCACACAAACTCTGTAGTTGTGGTGCATTGGGCTTAATTGCTCCATGGCATGAGTTATGTTCCTGAACCAGGGATTGAACCCATGTCCCCTGCATTGGCAGATGGATTCTTAACCACTGGGCCACTAGGGAAGTCCCAACAGTAGCTTCCGTCTAATTGAAGTACGTGCCAGGCAGTCGGCACTAGTAGTAAACAGGCAGTTTATGGAGTGTTCACTTCAGTTCAGTTGCTCAGATGTGTCCGACTCTGCCACCCCATAAACTACAGCACGCCAGGCTTCCTTGTCCATCACCAACTCCTGGAGCTTGCTTAAACTCATGTCCTTCGAATCAGTGATGCCATCCAGCCATGTCATCCTCTGTCATCCCCTTCTCCTCCTGCCCTCAATCTTTCCTAGCATCAGGGTCTTTGCCAATGAGTCAGTTCTTCACATCAGGTGGCCAAAGTTTTGGAGTTTCAGCCTCAGCACCCGTCCTTCCAATGGACATTCAGAGTTGATTTCCTTTAGGATTGACTGGTTTGATCTCCTTGCAGTCCAAGGGACTCTCAAGAGCCTTCTCCAACACCACAGTTCAAAAGCATCAATTCTTCAGTGTTCAGCTTTCTTTATAGTCCAACTCTCACATCCCTACATGACTACTGGAAAAACCATAGCTTTGACTAGATGGACCTTTGTTGACAAATTATGTCTCTGGTTTTGAATATGCGTCCAAATTGGTCATAGCTTTTTTCCCAAGGAGCAAGTGTCTTTTAATTTCATGGCTGTAGTCACCATCTGCAGTGACTTTAGAGTCCAAGAAAATAAAGCCTGTCACTATTTCCATTGTTTCCCCATCTATTTGCCATGAAGTGATGGGACCAGATGCCATGATCTTCATTTTTTGAATGTCGAGTTTTAAGCCAGCTTTTTCAGTCTCCTCTTTCACGTTCATCAAGATGCTCTTTAGTTCCTCTTTGCTTTCTGCCATAAGGAGTGTACTAACCACTTAACTTGTGTTATTTCCTGTAGACTCAAGACAACCTTAGGAGATAAGGGTCATTATTGCCTTCATTTTATAGATGAAGAAAGGTTCAGAGTGGTTAAGTAACTTGACCAGGGCTGCAGAACTAGAAGTGTAAGCTGGATTGAAACAGAGGTCATGGCATTCCAGAACCTTTAATTGGGATGTTTCTGACTATGATACATTTATCTTGAGATAACAGCCGGTTTCTCTTAGACACACTTCCCAGGGTCTGACCCACTCTGGCCCATTTGAAGCCCATTAAGAGGTGGATTGGTGGTCAATCCAATCCCTTTTGCCTGGTGCCCAAGAGAAACTTGTCTGTGACACGTGCAGACCCTGAGGAATAGGCCAGCATGGGCATTCAGCCCTCCTTGGCCATGGGAATGGCCAGCCCCATGACGCCCACTGCCTCTTGATGGGCAGGCCTTCCTGGTCTCACCAGCCCTGACAAGGCCTTTGCTGAGCACAGGGAAGGAAGCAGCTTGCTTTCCAGGCAGTCGTTTGCCCTTTGCAGCCAGGTCTCTGCCCCTTCTCCAGGGAGAGAGGACTGAGCAAGGCTGGTACCCCGACCTCTTCAGCCTGCCCCTCCTTCAGCAGAGCCCTGGCCTCAGCTCTTCCTTATTTCAACTCCCCAAGGTCTCTAGCCAGGGCAATGGCCTCCTCAGCTCATGGTAACCCAGTGGTTCCCAGAACAGATGCTTTAAGAAATCCTCCTGCCTTTGACCCACCCCAGAGATGCTAACATTATTGTCTGGGGGGCAGCTTGGGCACTGGGATTTTTTAAAGCCCCCCAGGTAATTCTCAGGGCTTCCCAGGTGGCGCAGTGGTGAAGAATTCGCCTGCCAGTGCGGGAGACTCGGTTTCGAGCCTTGGGTTGGGAAGATCCCCTGAAGGAGGAAATGGTCACCCGCACCAGTGTAGGTCACAGTCCAGGGGGTCGCAGAGAGTCCGACGCCACTGAGAGACTGAGCACAAGCACAGGCGGCTCCAACCATGGCTGTCTGCAGCAAAGCTGCGGCCCCAGGAGGCCCCGGACTTCCTCCCCCTGCCCCACCCGACCCCACGCTGACGGGGCTGAGTCCTTCTCGGGCACACGGTCCTTTGCCAGGTCTTGTTTCTACCACCATCTGAGCCTTATCTGCTCACGGACTTCTAACCCGTGTTCTACCAAAAACAACAATGAAAGCTCCTTAGACTAGATTTGTGGGCGCAGGGGTCCTGGGGATGGGAACAGGGGAGTCCCACTCACCTCTGCACCCCGGGAAGCCTCTGGCACACGGGAGGGCCGTGGCATGTGATCATGAGTGAGTGAGTGAATGAGTCCCCACTGCACCCTGGGCTCAAACCCAAAGGGCGCGGGATTCTCTTGGAGCGAAGCAGGGAGGCCCAGCAAGGTCCAGGGAGGTCATAGGGGAGCCAGGGTTTTGGGGGAGGAGCCGTAAGCAAATAGAAAACACAAAGGAAAAAAAAAAAGAAAAAACAAAGGATCCTGGCCGTTCACGCACAAGAGGGCTGTGCTGTGCTTAATCACTGCCGTGTCTCTTTGCAACCCTGTGGACTGTAGCCCACCAGGCTCCTCTGTCCATGGGATTTTCCAGATAAGAGTACTGGTGTGGGTTGCCAATTCCTCCTCCAGGGAATCTTCCCAACTCAGATCGAACCTGTGTCTCTTTCATCTCCTGCACTGGCAGGCAGGTTTTTTACCACTGCACCACCTGGCAGGGGACCCCACACCAGCCCCAAGTGTCCAGGGCAGGCTCTGCTTATAAGGAAGGGCAGTTCCCCTTTGATGGCAGCTTTTTGGTCTAAAACACCCTTCTCTTCCTTCCTCTGTGCCTCTGTTACCTACTTTGGGGCAAAGGGCCACATTTCTCACGTGGGGTGGAGAAGTGGCAGAGACCAGTGTGTCCACCTGTCTGCCCCTCTGTCCCCAGAACGACGAGGAGGCGATGGTAGAGGCGGTGGCCCTATACAACCCCGTGAGCTTCGCCTTCGAGGTGACTGCTGACTTTATGATGTACAGAAAGGGCATCTACTCCAGGTGAGCAGGACCCCAGCATCCTCAGGGAAGGAGGGGCAGGTGAGCTCCCCATGGCCGGGCCCGGGACTCACTCCGAGCCTAACCATTTCTCCACCCATGCCACGTTTGCTGGCCTATCACATCGCCCTGCAGCCCTGAGGGTCTGGATCCCCAGTCCCCCAGTTGGGGAGGAGAATCACACAGCAGGTCAGGGGCCCCCGTTTGAACCCAGAGCTCCGCCTCACTCAGCAGACAAGCTGCCTTTGGTGATGAACACCCGTGTTCAAAGCTGTGAAGATATGAAACAGGGAAGGGAAAGCAGCTGCTCCCAGATGCCAGAATCCCGTGCTGAAGGGTCATCAAGGAGTTCTGTAGCGTGGGCTTCCTCTCATCCATTCCTCTTGCCTGTTTTACAATGAGAGTGAGTGCAGCCACTTCCGGTCGCTGCCCGGCGTCTCCTCAGTGGCCTCAATTGCAGTCTGGCCAGTCCTAAATGCGAGTGTTCCAGGACTTTCTCCTCTGCTGTCTTCTCACACATGCCTTGAACTCCACGGCCAGCTGTTTGCTGAGTCTCCAAGCCCCCTTCCGCTAGCGGGTCTCTTGAGCATTAGACCCTGAGAGGCAAGGGCCTCCCCACCACATGAAGCTGGCCGGCCCAGAGGGACCTCAGATCCTGCCTGTCTCCTCCCCCTTATCAGAGGCTGCTGCATGATCACTGCTCAGAAACATGTCCTCTCTCCCTGCATCTCTCCTCACCATTGCCTCCTTACTGCTTTGTTCCTGTGCCCCGACTAATGGTCCACCCTTCACCCGGAGCCAGTCAGCTTCTGAACACCCTTCTCGCCACACCACTTCTGCACACACACACACACACACACACACACATACACACACACACCCATTGTCTCACGTCTTAGCTTGGCCCGGGGAGCCTCTAGCATCTGTCCTTTCTCCAAGTTCAAATCCCATCAGAGCCACCCACGTCCTCCCTGTTCCACCCTGCTCCTCTGCCCATGGAATTTCCCAGGCAAGAATACCAGAGCAGGGTGCCATTTTCTACTCCACTGAGCACCCACCTTCCCGGGGAAGCCTTCCTTGCCCCCACATCCTGCCCATTCTGTTCCCACTTGGTCGGGTCTGCTTCCCTTGGGCTCTTGTCAGCCCCCCAGTTGTCACTGTATAGAACCAGCCTCTTTGCCCACCTGCTCCTTGCCAAAGGGAGCTTCCTAAATCCAGGAGCACAGCTGCTGGTGTCCCATACCTTGCCTCAGGCCTGACACGTGTCAACAGCTCAGTTACATATCGGTTGAATGATTGCATGACCACTGCAGCTCATCTGCTTGAAATTCTCAGAATTTCCTCATGAGAACTAGTTCACTATCTTAAATGAGAAGCCTGTATAATTGCCCTAAATACAGAGTAATCGTAAAAATTAAATACAGTGGCAACAAAGCAGTGTCATGTGAAGCTCTAGCTGGACACTGCTGCCCTCAGAAGGTGCAGAGGGGGGCGGCTCACTCCTTATTGGAAAGCATCAGGTGTCAAGGCCCAGCCAGCTCCATGCTACATCTCGCTCCTTTGGGTCAACAGAACCCAAGGGGCTGAAGAGAACACTTCTCCTGCCCTGTGACTAAACCAACGTTAACTCAGCACCTTCAGTGCCTCCCAGTCCCCACTCTGGAAAACATTGCTCTAAATCACTTGTTGGGTGTGACTGAATCATCTTTTATCCTTTCATCCTTTTTTGTCCACGTGGCATGTGGGATCTTAGGTTCCCGATCAGGGATCAAACCCACACCCCTTGCATTGGAAGCACAGCGTCTCAACCACTGGACTACCAGAGAAATCCCACCCTTTCCGTATTTTCAAGCCTTTATTTATTTTCCTTTTCCAGTACTTCCTGTCATAAGACTCCAGATAAAGTAAACCACGCAGTGTTGGCTGTTGGGTACGGAGAAGAGAAAGGGATACCCTACTGGATCGTGAAGAACTCTTGGGGCCCCCAGTGGGGAATGAAGGGGTAAGCAGCTTCTAGGTCCCGTGTGCCGAGAGGGAGATGTTGACTGCCCAGGTCTGGGGGGCCCTCGGTGGGAGGGAGGGTGTGTGTCTCCTCCGTCTCAGTGTGGCTTCCGAGAAGGGGCTGCTCAACGGAGGCTTAGCCCAGGCCAGAAAGGGGGGAATTTGAGGATGTAACCCTCACACCCCCCAAGAACCCTCCAGCAGCCCCTCTCCCATCCCAGACCCCAGATTATGACTGTGTATCCAGGCACAGGAGTCCGTTTAGCTCAGTGGGTTCTGTGACCACCGCTAGGAGACAGTCCACAACACAGGGCCCAGCTGGGATTCAGCCATGTCTAGGAGGCCCTGAGGGAGAAAAACTAGAGGAACGAATTTACCAATGGTAGACAGCCCCTCCTTCTAGAAGGGGATGCAATCAGGTGGCCTGGGGATGTATCTCAATGTGACTTTGTGTCTCTCCAAGTCTCAGACTTGATGTCCTCATCTGAGGAGGGGTCCCCAACATGAGACCAGCTAGGCAAGGCTGAGAACGGGGCCCTCAGGAGATCCTGGAGAGAAGTGAAGCAGGGACAGAATAATGGGAGAGTGGCCAAGTGGTGGCCAAGTCAGAGGTTTCCTGGAGACCAGTAAACCAGCGCTACTCTTTTGTGAATAAATGGGAGGGCCTAGCCCCTGGAGTCAGATCTTGGCCAGGCCTCAGCCCCTCCCTCTGCCCAGGTACTTCCTCATTGAGCGCGGGAAGAACATGTGCGGCCTTGCGGCCTGTGCCTCCTTCCCCATCCCCCTGGTGTGAGCCCCGGCGGCAATGACGGGTCAGTGGAGGAAGCGAGGACCAGGCAGTCGGGGGCCCAAGATCCAGCCCTGGAGGACATGTTGGGAGACCACCCCCAACCCGTGGCCCTGCACTCTGCACCTCACCCCCACGCTAGACCTAGAAACCGAGAGAAAACTGGGAGGTGAATCCTACGGCGCAACAAGCCTGCCCACGTCTTCTGCCACAGAGGTCACCACCAGCCGTGTGCCTTACGTGTGGTTTCTCACTGATCAACCCCTTGTGGACAAGGAGTATTCTTTCTTCCCAGAAGGGCTGTGTTTCACATTGGGGAGAAGCTCCACTGTCTCTTCTGTGGTCTTTAATAAATCTACAGTGGGCACCTCCTGAGCCAGGTCTGTGCTGTGAGCTGGGGTCTGGGTCTGTCTCCAAGCCCAGTCTCCTAAGAGGGAGGCACCCAGGGGTGGCTGGCTCTCTGGCTGGAAGGATGGCATGCAAGGGTGCTGGTGCAGCTGTCTCCCAGGTGGGGGGCCCTGGATGAAAGAGCAGGTTTTGCTTGATGCTTTGAGTATCTGGGGAGGGAGGAGGAAATACGCCAGGCTCTGGCAGAGCGTGACTTCAACCCACAGCATCGGTTAGGAGGCCTTACTCTCCATATGGCTTCCCCATGCTCAGCTTCCTGCTCCCCATTCGCCTGCCCCGCCCCTTGGGATGCCCCTCATGTCCCTCACCAGCCCCTTCCTTCCCCTGACCCTCCTGCCACATCCACCATCCCTTTAGAGAAAGTGTGGTCTCAACCCAACATGTAGCTGTGGAGCCTCTGGCCCCTGGGGAGCAGGGTCTGCAGCATGAGTTGGTGCTGTTGTCCTTCAGGTCACACTTTCCTAACGAGAAAAGCTTTCCAGACTTCCCTGGCGGTTCAGTGGTTAAGACTGCACTCCCAGTGCAGGGTCGTGAGTTCAAGCCCTGGTGGGAGAGTGAAGATCCTGCATGCTGCATGGACAGCGAAAGAAAAAAAGAAAAAAAAAGCTTTCGTGTCATTTACAGCAACTGTATTCATAATTACCCAAATGGGGAAATAACCACATTCATCATCTGACAGAAATGAAGAAAATGTGGTCTGTGCGTATGACGGAATGTTGTTCAAACATAAAAGGGAAGAAGTTCTGATACAGGCTACCACAGGGATAAACTTCAGAAACGCTACACTATGTCAGTGGAAGACCACAGGTTGTGTGATTCTATCCACCTACAATGTCCAAAGCTGGTAAATCCACTTTTATACTTTTAGAGTCAATTTTACGGTATGTGAATTTCTTTTCGGCTGCACCAAATAGCATGTGGGATCTCAGTCCCCCAACCAGGGATTAAACCAGTGCCCCCTGCAGTGGAAGTGCAGAGTTCTAACCACTGAACCACCAACGAAGTCCCTGAATTGTTTCTTCTTAAAAAAAAGCCTGTCTAGGATTGTGTGTTGTCTGGGATTTCCAAGGGAGGCTACCCATGTAGCTAGGCACTGGCTCTGCACCCAAGAAACCAGGCCCTTCAGAGATGAGAGTTCTGCGCTGAGCTGAATGGGCTTATTTAATGAGGAACAGTGAAGGCATTCCACATAAAGGGCAGATGTCAAGAGCTCCGGAGAGGCAGAGAGCACGGCAGGGCAGCTCTGTGTGGAGGCCTCTATGCTGGCAGGGAGTCAAGTCTGGGAGGTGAGAGGAGGGAAACGCCACACCAGTGAATCTGGAAAACCAGGAGAGTGACAGGTTCCTGTATGACCTCCTGTACCCCTGAGAGTCCCTGAGGTTTTACTGGAAGGATATTTGTCTTCACCCACGCCCCCTCCCCAGAACCATATGGCCTAAGCCTGTGGATGACACACTTCACCCTCCCAGCCATGGTGACTGGTCCAGGGAGCAGCACAGGGCTCAAGATGGGTCAGTCAGAAGCAGTGAATGTGGGATTTTGTGGGAAGCATCAAAAAGGCTCTTCTGGTGATCACTTTGTAACATTTAAAAATATTTTATCAGCCTGCTGTATATCTGGAACTAACACAGTGTTAAGTCTAATACAGGTCGATTATGCTTCAAGTTAAAAAACAAGAGGGTTTGGAAACGCATTCTTCCCTAGAGGTGCCAGAATGAATGCAGCCTGCTGAAAACTTATTTCAGTGAGAGTGACCTCCCAAACTGTCAATAACAAATGTGTGTGTGGCGCTTTAAGCCAAAAAAGAAGGGCAGGGGGGAGTGGGGCCTCTTCCCTGGATGACCAAGTTACTAAGACATAACTTACAGCCTCCTGTTTGGCCACTCTGCTGAAATGTGAAAATGCCAAAAAGCCAAAAATAGAGGAAAACAGGATCAAGGGATGAAATATTCCAGAGAAAACAGTTTAAGCATCTGGATCAATGCCTGAAGCCTTTCCAGAGTTCTCAGTTACATAAGCCAATGAACTCTGAGCTAGTTCTGAGTTACAACTATCATTTGCAATTAAAACCACCCTGATGAATGCAGTAGGCTATGTTCAGACAAGTATGTGTGTACTCAAGACCTAGAAACGTCAAGACACATGAACTGTGGAACACCAGGGCCCAAGCTTGCCACCATTAAGTAAACAAGGCCTCTCCCCACAAGAACATGTCTGTTGGTGAGTGAGATAACTCAGGGGGCATTTGTAGGAGCCAGTGTCACATCTGGCCCTTAGTGCTCAGAAGAGGGTTATCTCCACTCATTTTCCCAAGCGTTCAAGTCAGGTCTGGGAACTACATTTACAAGCCCACAGGCTTCCAGCCAAGTCACCTTTTTCGCCTCTCTGAAGATAGCCAAGAACCACCCCGCCAGGTCTCACGTGCAACTGTTGTGAAGGTTTCACCTGTGCAGATCAGTACCTCATGATTAAGCACCTGCTGCAGGCCAGGCTCCGTGCTGGGGCTTCAGTCACCTAACTCCACTCAGTTTCTCCCTCCTTGGCAGACAAGCCTTTCGTAAACTCTCCTCCAACTACCCCACTGAGTGGCCCTTTTCTCGTGTAGGGATGCTGGCTGGTATTAATACAAGGGGGTATGTGAAGGGTAGTACCATCTACTTTCTATGATTCTTGGTATATATATATTTAACATATTAAAGTAACTATTCTAACATGAAGTGATAGAGAATTTGAGTCTAAGCTAGAGACAGAGAACAGATGTTCACTATTATGGGAGAATCCCTTGGCTATGACTGTGAGATTAAGAGCAGCAAGCTATTCCAGATGGGGAAAGGGGTTTGCTGTGTGAGGTTTAGCAGAGACTGAGGTTCAGCAAAGACTGTCTCTCTCTGGATTCCAGGGGGCAGGGTGGACCTGTCTGCACAGGAAACCGGAGGATGAAGTTGGGGGCAACCATGGGGGTAGTCTGGGATGGCCCTGAAGCAGGCACATGGCAGGAAAGACACTGAAGGGGACACCACCACCGCCCCGCGCCCTCCCCTACCCCGGAGAACGGCAGAGACACCCTGGTGGCTGGCCCAGATTAGAATCAACAGGTCCAAGGGAACAGCTGACAGAAGCCCCCAAGGACCCTGGCAGATGTCCTGCTCCAGGGAGGGAAGGTTGAACCAGTGACAGCCAAGGGGCGCAGCTCCAGGGCCCAGAGTGGGGTGACCCCGCAGCCCTACGCATGTGTCCCCAGGCGCAGGCAGGCCAGCGGACTCTCATCAGTGACACTTGTGGTCACCACAGTGAGTGTGCATGCCTCATTTTCTGGTGTCCCAGTCCAGCTTGGGAAGAACTGACCCTTGGAATTCTCTTGACATTCAGGCAATGGGTGATCTAAGAGGAAGGCATTGATGTGAGATTCATAAAGGCTTAAGCATCACTGGAAAAGTAAAGATGAAAGAGCATGTCCCAAGCTGGTAACACAGGTCCTACCAGGAACCTCTGGGGTCCCAGACCAACCTGCCCGTAGGGGCATCTTTGTGTCTCCAGCTCTGGCACCAGGAAAGGTAGGATGATCTGGTCCCTGAATAAAAGCAGAGGGAAGTCTCCTACCCGTGCACATGGTGGAAAGCATGTGGTCTTTCCTGTGTATCCTCACCAAAGGGGTGGGACGGGGTGGGGACAGTGGGGACATCAATACCACCATAATGCCACCACTGCCAGACCCACAGGACGACAAGCTCAGATCAGAGCTACGGCTCTGCCCATGGTTAACTTCATGCTAGAGAACATCAGATAAAGGACACACCAGCCCTCAGGTTTGTCCATCACTCCCAGACCCAACACCCTGAGGCCCACCTCCACCCCAACTCCTCCCGGGGGCAGGAGACATCCCCCCAGGCTCAGCTACCCTCCAGTCTCCAAGGCTGCGTGACGAAGCACAATCCATCTGTTCTTCTGAGGCCATTCACCCATCTTTCATTTCTTCTTCCTCATTTTCAATTCCTACTTTTCTATTTATTCTCAACATTTAAGTGTTGCAACATGAATAAAGCAATACTTAGACTATTTGTTTGGTTTTTTTTTGCACCTTTCCCAAACCAGATTCTCCTGAGAGTGCTGGGACCAGCCCAGCCTGGCAACCCCCCTGCATGGCCATCTGACAACTGACTTATCAAGACCACAGGATGGCAGGGTCCCCTCTGGGCTCATGTGTCCCCTAGGCCCTGGCTCCAGTGAAACTCAAGACATGTCCGTCTGTACGCAGGAAAAGATACAGGAGGACCTGCACCACATGGCTAACAGAAGTTAACTTGGAATGGTTGTGAAGAAGAATCAAAACCGTCAATCTGGGTCAACTTTCCTTCAATAAGGCACATACATCTTTGTAACTAAAGTCCTGGGGCTGTTAACTGCATCCCTCTCCAATTCCAGTGTTGAGCTAAGAAATAAGCAAAGGCATTGTAGGGACTAAGATACAGTATCTGTTTTATTGCTCGATTTCACAGCCAAGGGGGCACTTGACCCACCTGCTTTCCCCCCAGGCTGTGCTACAAACACAAGGGTGCGGGGGTCAGGGCACACAGTGGACCTCAGAGCGACCTGAGCATGATGGAGGGGTCAGTCAGCTGGAGTAATGACCTTCTTGTCACTTTGGACAAATCAAGACAAATATGAAAGCCATGATCATGGGTTATAGGGGAGTGAGGGGGAGGGAGGCACAGCTCTCCTTCCCAAAACTGCCCAAGTGGGTCACACTAGTTGGCAACACCTTTTACTATTCTATGGATAAAGAAGCTTCCCCTTAGAATTGTATTTAAGGAGTTGTGTTTTTTCCCCAAAACTGTTTGGGAAGTTTACATGACCTATATATCTGTCCCCCTCCTGTGAACCCCCTGAAGAGGTCCTGCTCCCTTCTACTTATTCTGAGGGTTTCCCAGAGAAAGACAGAAGGGAGGCTCCCCAGTACTCTTCACTGCATATGAGCATTTAAAACCCTCTTGAGTTCAACCAATTAGCTTAATATTTGGCTCCTAGATCAGTGTGAACTTCATCTGGCTTATCTTTTTCACAAGTAACAGTGCCCTATTTCTGGACAGAGAATATTGTTAACCCTCTCCATCTCCTCCCCCTCCAATTAGTGTATAAGGAAATCTCTAGTCCAGCTTTTCTCACACAGGATCTTGCACGGAGACTTATAAATGCAATTATTTTTACTTTCAAATGATTCAGAGAAATAAAAGTGATTTTCTGTGGAGTGCATGTGTGCACAAAAATGTGACAAAGACACAAGAGGTAAATCTGAGAGGCGAAGAGCACACAAGAAGTACTCACTACTACTATGGCAACTTTCTTGTGGGATTGAATGTTAAGAAAACAAGTTGCGAAAACTTTGAAAACAGATGTGTGAACCCCATGCTGAGCCTGCTGGCAGAGAATCTCCCTGCTCCCCTGGACAATGAAGTCTCCGATGGGTAAAAGAAAACGTGAGGTTACTGTGCAAGTGACAGTTCAAAGCTCAGATGCAGAGGCATTCTGGACACCCACACACACCTCTAACCTGCTTAGGTGACAGGAAAACCTCCAACTAGCAAAGGTGCCAACCTTCTAAGGTTTTCCGACTCACCAGGGGACGCTGAGGGTAAGCACCGAGGGATTCCATGTAGATGGGGCGGGGCTGGGAACCTCGAGGCATCTGTGTTGACAGTGGTGCTTCCAGGCCAATGAGGTGGCCTTGTCAGCAGTCCGGCCTCAGCCTGTTCTTCTTTTGAGCAAAGTCACATCTGCTGAGCCATCTTTTTGCCAAGCCACAAAAAGAGGGAAAAAGATTCCAGAGCGGATTCTGTCCCAGGACAACCAGGGTAAAATGAGAGCTATTCTTCATCGAGGAGGGCATGGCAGCCCTCTCCAGTGCTCTTTTCAGAGAATCCACTGACAGAAGAGTTTGGCAGGCTACAGTCCATGAGGTCAAAGTCAAACATGACTGAACAACTAAGTACAGCATTCTCCTTCATCACAATGACAACTCATCTGTCAACAGTACACAATCACCATCTGGTATGTCAACCTCATCTCTCAGACAAAAACAGACTGAGCCTCAGACAGTGAGTGACAGTCACACAGCTGGGAAAGAATAAAAACAGCTCTGAGCCCAGCTCTCTGCTTCAGAGTCCAGCTTCTGGCCAGTAGATTCTATGGTTTGTAACCATTCCCAAGAATACCTGGGCACTGGGGCAGGATGGAACAGATGTACAGGGGAACAGAAAGGAAATTATGGGATGCTCCTAGAAGCAGAGATGAGATTACTTTAACTTCAAGAACTTCCACAGAACAAAGGTGAGGGAGGTCAAGGAAACACATGTCAAACCCTCTCCAGGAGGTCTGTATTTAAGTTGGGGGAAGGAGCTCAAATTTTAGGCACTGTGAATAATGTTGGTAAACACCTCAAACAATTAGCAAAAGACTAGCTGTCACACAGCTAAAAACTCCCTCAATGCTCAAAATTTACATTCCATGAAAAGTAGAGAAATAGTCATTATAGTCTAACTTTTCAGCCACAACTTAAGAGAGCAGACAACCAAAGCTGCTCTGGCAGATGAAGGCAGATTAACTAAAGACAGATCAGGAAGCCGAACTTCTCATCCCACAGAAAACAAGACAATCACTCGCCTCAAAGAAAAATCACTGAACACGAGCAGACACACACAACATACAAAAGGTTCTGTAATGCATCCACGCAAGTACACTGCTCCTTGAAATTTAAAGAAAAAATTTATTGAAGATCTGAAAAACAATTTCTAAAAGATTAACTTTTCCAGAAAACTGTAGCTACACAATGCATTGCGTCTATCATGTTAAAACGTGCATTAGACACAAATACAAAAACCATGAAACAAGCCACCGTTCTTCAACAATCTGAGCAAAGATAAAATGCCTAAAGAACAACATGGATGGATGACTTGCAAAGGATGGGCTCTTTAAGCACCATAAAAAAAAGGGGGAGCACAAATGGATGAGTGTTCAGTTATATACACTGAATTGAACCTTTGGCACTAGGAATCAGAGCATTCTGTCATGTAGCATTAACACATATTATAAAAGTGCGTAGTGTCAAAGGAATAGAAACCACCAGCGTTCAAAAGCAGCTTTGTCAACGAAGCAATAAACACTCTACAGTTATGTCTCTCTGTTGTCCATCACTGAATACACTGGTAGCAACTTTGAAATGAAAAAAAAGGAAAGAAAAGGAGCTGTAACTCCTTTTATTCTCTCTGTTTAAAATCAAACAGAAAACAAACATCAATTTTGTTATACACGAACATTTCCAAAGTACATTGTTTGTACAAGAGAAGGACTAAGAAACAAAAAGGTGTTTACAGAGATCAAACATGGGTGGGTGCACGTGCCTCACACGGCTTTCCGATGGTACTCAGGGGGAGCCACTTCATAATCACTGGCACTAAACAAAGTTGCAGAGTTCTTTGCCAGGTATCTAAAAACGAAATGTTATCCATTACAAGTATGAAAAAGAATTGTATTTTGATCCTAATCTCTTATCAATTACATACAGAAGCCACACAAAGCACTTTAAAATACATATCACAACCATGTAATTACAGCTCAGATAAATAAGGTTACATACCAGACAATGCATAAAAAAAAAAAAAAAAAGGAAGTCTATAGAGTTACTCCCCTTATTTCAAAGAAGCAAAAACAGGAGTCACTAGAATACCAACCTGAGTGCTTGGCCCACCCTTAACAGGTATCATCACCCTGAAAGAGTTAAGAGCTAGGATGTCTTTAGCTCTTTTGAAATCCATCATACTACAGATTCAGAAGTTGACAAGTAAATCTCAACTTGAAAGTAACACCATAAAAATCAAAGGGCCCTAAAATGTTAAGTAGTAGAGCACTTTTATTTCATAAAGAAATTGGAGGGGAAAAAAAATTAAAAAAAAGAAAAAATATCCATCACTGGTAGATTCACTTTTTTTTGTAGAAAAAAAGAGGAATCATACCAAACTCAATTGCAATCTAATTTTTTTAAACTGACACACCACGGACATCTTTCTTGACCAGTATTTGTAAACGTACCTTATCCATGTAATAAACATGCTTGGAGATCTTTGTGCATATTAAGTATTTCTATAGGACAAGTTTCCAGAAGCCTAACTGCCAGTCATTTAAAACGCTTACATATATTAACATATGCCCTCCAGTAAACTGTAAAAACCAGGATTGCACTTTCCATTTTCCCAAAAATATAAGCCATCCCTAGTTCATCCCCAAAATAACAGGAGACATTTTTAACTATGCTAAACATACACTGTTTTACTTTAGTTCTATTACAGTATCTACAGTGCCAATCTATCAAGAATAATTTGCAGTACACTAAACAAATTCATGTTTTTAATTTCAAGCATTAATTTTTAGACTTACTTTAGGAAATCGTGAAGATAATTCAGTAATAAAGCAAGGCTCTTCTCATCCAGAGGTGTATAGGCCAACATTGCTCCAATTCGTACTATTTTTAAAAAAATGAAGTCAAAGTTACATCCAAGGTAGCATTATGAGCACATACTTTAATTATGTGAGCAAACACAACCATCACTAATTTCCTTAAAGCATATGATTCTAGAAACTGACTTTATATTTTTATATGAACAGAAGTTCAAATGGGAATTAAACAGTCTTTTAGAATGTTATTTTATGTTACCCCTTAATATAAATCAGGATACCAAAGTCCCCAGGAGAGAAAGTAAAACTATTTTCTAAAAGGGGTCATTACCAAACAGTCTCAGGAGATGTGGCGCCCCGTACACCTGGGACATGGGTGCATCAGGGTGGTCCGCAAGGATCTCAGCGTACTGCGGCCTCTCAAATTTGTAGAGCAGTTGAGTGCCCAACATCACATTGAAGTATTCCTTTATCCCAGCCACGACCTCATTGACTGCATACTCCCTGACAAGGGAACAAAAGTATCTACCTTCAGAGCAGGTCACTGAATGAACTGAGAGATGAAGATTCAGTCAATCAACATGAGGGTAAAATGCTAAACCAATGACAATGAACCTCTGCTAAACACAAGAGAGATTTAATAAGAGGTAAGAAATTAATTCGAAGAAACAAACCACTGGTGAGCACACTACAACACACAGGTTAGGGATGGATTTTAGTTTTCACATTTTCAAACAGTTGTATTTTAAATGGTTATATACGTAGTTACTTAGAATAGCTTTTTCAATGTCACCTGGAACATTTACTGACTTGGGCCTTTAATAAATGTTTACCAGCTAAACCTTATGTCTAAGCAATGAAATTCTACCTGGCTAGTTTCTGATGGTATTGTTTTAAAGTACATGTTTCAGATAATTTATTCAGAAATAATGTTTAAAATGTCTTTAGTGTACTTCAAAGATGTATGTATTTTCTTACTTATTATCTGTGTTTCCTCGTGATTTCTTGTAATTTGCATAATCCTCTAGGATGGAATCCACGTTCTTCTTGGCGGGAAGATAGAAGAGCTTTGAAAACAAAAATATACTTGAATACTAACATTCTTTTTCAAAGAGAAAGTACACTGGAAAAGTTTTAATGCACTAAAAGATCACCTAATAGTATTACAATAAAGAAAAGGGCACTGTTCAGCACTTGAAACATGAATCATGTGGCTGAGGAACTAAAAATTTAACAGCCAAATGCAGCTAGTGGCTGCCACACTGGACAGACACACTCACTACGCGTGGAGTACACCTGCACATAAACTCACCTCTGACGCGTTACCAAGTCACCACGTATCATTCTGCCTGAAACACTTAGCTTAATATTCACATAAAGGCTGGGACCCAGTGTTTCATTAAATGTAAAAACTAAAACACAAAAAGCTGCCAAACACAAAGTGGGAGAACGGAGCTAAACCTAGCCATTTAGTTTCAAGAGTCAGATTAAGAATCAAAGTCCACACATTGCACAGCCTATGACTGGTGCCTATCCCACACAGTACCCATTTCTCCCCTATCCCTGGGTGTGCTATTTTAAGAAATTGATTCTTCTGTCCTACAGAGTGCCTCACTCTGGACTTTGGTGGCTGTACCATTGTGACGTTCCATACATACATCACAACGTCTCTCTTTCCTGTACACTTGTAATGAAAACCTAGGAGCTTGATCAGATTCAGGTTCTTTTGGAAATCACTACCTGCCGGTAGTAGTTGTGTGCTTCCTATTTCTACATCCCATCAGCAGCACTGTATGTGACTATATCCCACTTTCAATGATATTAAGCAGGAAACAAAATGGTTCTTTTTTTAATCAATTTTCAGAATGATGTATTCGTGTCCTAGCCACTGCCAACAGTTATCTAAACCTTTATAAAAGTAACTGTAAACGCATGGTCTTTTGTACATGTATCTTGCTTATTCCTCTCCCAGTCCTTTCTGATAATCAAAGTGCTCAGTCTAGTCCCTGAATTAAAATTCCCATCAGTCATACCTTCGATGTCTACGAAAATCTACAGCCTTTTCCTTTAGAAAAAAAATTTTACACTAGCAAGACCATTATCATATAGATTACAATCTATGTAACACCAAGTTACCTGTTTTTGCCGGGTAATTAAGTCCCAGTCATCAACAAGCCACGGCTTCAGTTCTTCAGGAATCTTGACTTTAACTTCAACTCTACTCATAAATGTTTCTTCCTAAACAAAAAGGAGAGTACTAAATAAACACTGTTCTTTCTAGCTGAGGAACAGCTCTAAGAGTTTTCTAAAAGCTTTCCTGAATCTTTAGAGGCACTTGGGATAAATTCTTTACTCAAACGGACAGCTGGAACTGTCACTTGGAAACAGTAAAATGAGTTAAGATCATACAGGTTAACTCCTGGGAGAAAAGAATCTTGATAGTCTACTTGATGCCTTTTCATGTGAAGGCATTTTTTTTTTTAGAACAAATTTCCCTTCTTCTATAAATGGTCTCTCCAACTTGCTGCATTTTAACTTAGTATTTTCAAAATTTAATCAATTCGAATAGCCACATCTCCAATAATGAAGCCCAAACATGACTATCTTAAAGTTACATATTTAATATATAAGATTAAATGTATCTTCTAATTTGTCAGTAACTGCCTAAAAATATCTAATTTTCAGAACATACCAGTGCTTTAACCTCAGCTTCAGAAACGTAAATCGTCAGTTACACTTTTAAAACCTCTCTTCAAATTCATAACTCTGGAGATTACAAATATAATAAATTAGACATTTAATTCACTTATGTAAAAGTTCTAAACTATTATACCCACACACATACACATGAAACTGATAGGCTTTCTTGGCATTTTTTTGTGGGTTTATTAAATCAGTAAATCAATTTAATGTGACCTAGGAAGTCAATTCAATCTTAATACCAAAGAACTATTTAGCCTTATACAAGAGCATAGGGCTTAAAACGAACATTTGATGATGAGTTGGGGTAAAACCTGGAAGGAATACATCTAGTGCAACATATGAAATAAAGATGTATACAAATATATCCTTTATCTTAAAAGGGAGAATATTTTCACCTCACTAATTAAAGCATGCTATAGCAATGCTTCTGAGAGACTTAAAAGTTCTAGGACTATTTTATCCGTGCAATAATAGGACAGACTAAAAATTCTATCATGCTATTATTAACATAAATTTAAGGAAAAACTCACATTCTCAACAGTAGGATCTACTCGAGCCCTTTTCTTTCGAGGAGGCTGAGGTGTTTCACTAGTGCTGCCACCATCTCCATTTCCAGGTGCTGTAAAAATTGAGGGGTAAGGAAGGGAGATTGTTAGCTTAATGAGTAACTCTTTACTCCTTTGACCACATTGAAAAATCATATTCCTACCAAAAGTATACCTCTCATGAATAGCTCTACCAAACATCTAGTTCAGAGCAATATTTAATATTACCATGTATTTTTAAAATATAATTATCTCAGAGTCAGTCATTAAAGAACACAAATACAATAAATGCTTATGTTTCTCCACAGTAGAAAGAATGTCAGTTCTCTATGGCTATGTACCTAACTCTGTAACACTGCTGTGACTCATGAGACCATCAACATAAGATTACTCTAAAACTTCGTAACTTAAAATTTAACAATGAATTCAAAATGCAAGTGTTATAAAGGCAGAATAATTAATTCAAACAGTTAATAAATATACTTACTCTTTTGCTTGTTCTTTTTCGTTTTCCTGAAAGGAAAAAAGAAAAAAGCTAATTGTCGCTATTGTTTCTAGTTTAAATTCCCTTCTACCAGGTTGAGTCCATAGAGAAATACTGCCTTGATGGTAAGATCAGGCAGCGATCTTTGCCTGATCTTATTTCCTGCATATTCTTATTTACTACTCAAGACTTAAGGACTTCTTTACTGATAGCTGGTTCAATCCACATCTCCCTCTAGACAGCAGAAAAATCAAAACCATATCATGAGATCTTCTCCCAGGGTTTTATCATTTATGTCTATTAGTAAGTTTATAGCATGTAAATTATATTAAAGAGAACCTGCTTCGTAAGACTATTAGTTTGACAAACACAAAAAAGCTCCAAAGATTAAAATATTTTCCTCAATTACTTTGGAACCAGCAAAATTTGACATTTGACTTACTATGTTTCACACCAATGCATTATTCCACTCTCACTGGTCAAATTCTGTTTCACTTTAATTCTTTTCGAAGCTACATTACTTTCTTTACAACACTAAACACTCTGCTTACCCACTCAGAACAAAGCTTGTATCTAGACTATTATGTCTAACAGTAATTTATCTCATGGCTATTTATATATGCACCAACAGTAAATTACTAATCCTGACATAATATCTAATTATTTCTAGAGCACAAGGGAAAAAGTTTATAAAGCCCTGATTATAGGTTATGCCTGGAGGGACCATCACATTACACCTGAATGTGTTTGCTTTTCTACAGTTTTAGTATTAATAAATGTTAATTACCTGTGTTTACTTTAAGTTTCCCAAAGATCCAGATCATGGAAGTATGTTACTACTTATTAACAAATAAAGTTATGAATCAATCTCAAATAGTAGTCCTTGCCAAATCAATCAATCATCTTCTTACCAAATCAATTATCTTGCCAAATTCATTAATCCTTGCCTAATTATCTTCTTATCCCAAAAAATAAAACTGCAAACATTTCAAAATGCATAGTTATCTTCAATACTGTCATTTAATTTTTAGGTAGTAAAGTCAGACTAGTCATGGTCTAAAAGCAATAGAATCTAATCTCAAGGAAAAAGATACTGAAAAAAGCAAATCTACCCCTCAAATCTCAAAACTTGTGTCTTGAGAATCCAATGCTAATGCTTGTAAAAGAAAAACACATTATGTGCACACGTTTGTTCTAATCTGAATGATTGTAAGGGACTTCCCTGGTGGTTCAGCTGTTAAGACCCCACACTTCAGTTACACAGGGCAAGAGTGTGATAACCTGATCAGGGAACTAAGATCCCACATGCCACCCAGTAAGGCCAAAAAAGTAAAGATTAAACAAAGGAGGGATTGGTTATGTACTTAATGCCACCCAACTGTACACTTAAAAATGAGTTAAGTGGCAAAAAAAAAAAAAATTGCTAAGGAAAATTAAAGAATCAATATGTAATCAGTATGTAGTTTCAATAACCCAATACCAGTGGGATTCTCATTGGCATTTTTCAAATCACAACAATGTTCCAGTTTCCACTTTCAACAAATTCTAATAGATAGTGTGTATCAAGCATGAATTTCACAGTATGTAAAATTAAAGAGCTTCTTACACTTCAATATTTTTTTGTTGTAGCCCAGCAGTCTTCTTTCCAGGGGCAGCCCCTCGCATCTTCCCCTCTGCATACTGCTCCCTTCAAAAATAATTTCAATGATATATCATCATAAAATATTTATATAGAAAAATAAATTGATAGCTTGATTCCATTTTGAAATTTATATTCAAATTGAAGTTCCAAGGCTATACATATTCTGGTACAAAATTTTTATTAACAAGTTGGACAAAGAGATAACACATTTACAAAAATCAATTCAAGAAAGGAAGAGTAAAAAGGCTACAAAAGGCCTCTCTGATCACTTGAGGTCAAAATCCTAACAGCAGCTGACAGGTACCATGAATCATTTTAAAAGCAGGCAGCCAACATGATTTCTGCTGTGGATTCCATTTCCATAAACTAACTTACAGCCATTTCTCCTCCTATTCAGGTTGCAAACAAACTTACTGATTGGCTTTTTGAAGTTCTCTCTGTTTTTGTAAATTGGTATCCACATACTTGAGTACTCTGCTTTCCGGAACCCATTCATCCCAACTGAAAGAGAAAAGTTAAAATATCATTCAAAAATATTTCATTAGTATACAGACTCTGTTCTACAATTTTTTCTTTTAAATCCAAGAGGCAAGAGTTTGGACTTCTCTGAACTGAACTAAGTTGAAGAACTGGCATTACAAATCCATTCTCAACTAGACTGAAAGTCTAGAGAAAATCTGTTCTATAAAATAGTAATATAAACATTCTCAGAAGCAATACCCCAAATCAAAAGTGCCAGAGTCCAAAAGATTATCCAAATCGTTTGTTTAAAATGGCTTAAGAGTACAGCATATAACAGCACATAACCTAAGAGCCCCTAAGTAATTGTCCTTACAGAATAAAGGCACCTGAAAAACTTAAAAAAAAAAAAAAAAAAAGCACAGGAATCCATAAAATGACTTCTTAAAGCACTAAAACAAAACAAAACAAAAAGAACTAAAACCAGCTGGTTATCTCTGATACAAAATTTCAAAACTCACTGTGCCTTAGTTTCACCTGTATAATGGGGATAAACATCCATCTATCTCACAAGACTGTTACGAGAATTAAATAATAAATATAAAATACTTGAGAGTTTTGATGCATAAAAGATAAAAACACTCAAGCTCCATGAGAAACATACTAGAAGGTCTATAAAACAATACCACCTACATCAACTCACTTAAGACTAAAGTGTTACCATGGTTATCACTCACTCACAAATGAATTTACTCATTTCCAAGGCAAAATCTTCTTGGCTTTCTAAACATCAAAAGGTAGAACCATCCACTCTCTTAAAAATATCTAGTTGCTAAAGCATTCTGGCACTCAGAAAGCTTCAAAACGAGATTTTTTTTAAAAATTATTTTGATATGAAACTTATATTAATTACTATACAGCATATTGATTCTATAATACATTACACACACTCCTTTCATAATTTTTACCATTATGGTTTATCATGAGATATTAAATATAGTTCCCTGTGCTACACAGTAGGATCTTCTGATCTTCTGATGTGGCTTTTTTCCACAAAGAGAAAAAGACAGGACATTTCCTAGGCAGTGCTGAAATTTTTGTGCAAAGTAATTTTTTTCCTCCTGCTGATGGAGCTCCTTTAGTGACACAATTAGATTGTATCCTCTATGTGTATCCTCAATGTGTATTAAATACACATTGTATTTAATGATTTCCCACCTTTGACCTCTTATGCAAGGTAGCCAAAAGAATAATAAATAATAAAAAGCAACCCTCAACATGATTTCCTAGAGAAAACTTTAAAACATGCATTTACCTAGAGGTCAGGAAGGGGTGGTGTACTGAGGGAGCTCCTTCAGGAACAGGAAAAAGGGCTACAATATCCTCATGTGTCTTCAAAGCTTTTTCAGAGCGCCTGGGCCTCACAGCACTTCTGATACAGACAGCATAGTACAAAGTAATCTCAGTAACTAGGTGTAGAATTCTGCTTACGCTTTATTAAGATTTATTTACAAATGGAATATTTAAATGTCTGTGTCAACAAATCGAGTATCTACTGTGCTTTTGAAGAAGTATATATTTACTGAAGTTTAAGACAATTCCAATTTGCAGATTGGGCTTCCATCGTAGTCTTTTCTAAAAGCATGGTATCTTATAAACCATTTTCAAAATTGAGGATCTTATTCCTACTGCTAGTTATATCCGTTCCTATTCTCTCTAAAGGGAGTTAGCAAATTTTTATTTACTAGAAAGTTCCATTTGAGAACCGTGAAAATTCCTTTCCTCATAAAAAATGCATCTAAATAAGAACATTGATCTAAAAACAAAAGTCCATTTCAGAGTTTCTTTTACATGCCAGGCGCTGAAAACAGTTGCTGACCCACAGGAAAATGATGTCTTTTGCTCTGAGGAACATCACTATTGGGGGGGGGGGGGGGGTGGCCAAACATCCAGAAATTCTTCCATACAGCTCACACAAAAGAATTTCAGAACTTTCTAAAGGTAGCTTGTCATTAATTCCCAAAGTCACAATGATCCATGGCATTAACTTACACGGCACTAAATAAAAAACATTCTGTACAGATTTAAAGGCCCCTCTAAATAGTTATTAAAGATCAGCATTACAAATTATATATTTATCTACATACCAAGACAACTACAAAAAACACATCCTCTACAAAGACACAAAAAACCATGTAGTCTATCATTTATTTGTTACTAGGTAATATAACAAAAGAAAAAACATTTTCAGGCAATATTATCAAAAAATACAAGCTTTTTATGTATTTCCATAATTTTAAGTTGGAAATGTCATTTAAAACCCAGTCTTGAAGCTGCACACATCTACAAGGAATTTAATAGAAAATACTATACATGAAAAAGTTAAACACAAAAGTTGTGTCTACAGCTATTAAGATGTAATCCTAAATTATCTTAAAGTGTACCTGGGGATGGGGCACAGATCTAGTCCATGAATCTGCTATTTGTTTTTCTTTTATTTCCTTTAAAGTTCCCATTCATGATATGCATAAATATTTGCTTTCCTATACAGAATTAAGATTTTCATGATATCTAATACACTCTCAACTTTACCAGGATATTTTTACATAAAACCTAAGTGTAATGAAAGACACAGTTTCAACATTTTTTTTTTAAAGGGAAGGGAAAGCTGTAAAATAATGGAGATCTAGAAGACAAACGTTCCTGGATATTTGAATCAATTTAGTATTAATCCCGAAACCCCATTTAAAATCAGAGGCAAGTTTATTTCTGTTAAGACCGAAGGGATTAAAAGCTCACAGGGTCACTTTGAGTTACTATATTACCATCACTACTAGGAATATTTTAATTATTAACTGGAAGAAAAACCAACTTATTGAATGTGCTTCTATACACTTTAGATTTCCACTTTTCTACAGTTATACTAACGGAAAAAAGACAAAGATCTGATGCTATTTCTTAGCTAGAACTATCTTGTGAAAAAATCTTCTAACTAATAAAATTAACTGAGTTGGTCACTGGCTAAGGGACGGTGTGAAAGAACAGTCAGTAAACGTCAAAAAACCTTCCAAAACAAGAGTGTGCATCAAATCAGATGGCATGGCCGAGCTGGCGTAAAGCTTTAAAAAAAAAAACCTCGAGAACTACTCTTTTTGGCAGTGCTATCTTTGAAGGACAAATCACCATTAGTAAAATTAAAAACCTCTCAGACTAAATACTACAAGCTATTCAATTACAAGCACCAAAAATGAGTCAATTATCAGATGTGGTATTTGTGAGATCCAAGAAGAAATACCCATCACTGACAGAGCTCCACAGGCTGAATATTCTAGAATGTGTTCAGTCTGCAACCACTGTTCATCCCCAGCAACATCAATACATCACTGCTTTTATTTAAAAAAAAAAGCTCTTCAGAGTAGAAAACTGGGTTCTGTAATTACATTTCTGTACCTGTGTTAAACCATATGCTAAAAGTGAACTACATGAATTCACTGTTAGTATATAATTATGCTTTCAAAGTTCAAAACATGATTTGGTCAATACATCCAATCAAATAAAGCAATTTTTAAATCTTTTCTCCCTTCCATAGTAGAAAAATACTAGTTTTGAGTGTAACTGCTTGAAATACCATTTGTAGTCACTAAGTCTGTGTTATAAGAAAAAAAACTCAAGCTATCCTAAAACGTACCAAAGCTAGAAAATAGTCCGGCTAATGAATATTAGACGTTATACCAGAACACAAGAAATAGGCCACAGAATGTAAAACAAAATGGCAGTAAAGCCTAATTTCTATTATATTTCAACATATTACAAACAGTTCACCTTTGCCCCAATATGTACTTACAGTAAAACTGTACAAGAATTAAAAAGCACAGGCTTCTATCAGTTTATGACACAAAGCCAACTTGTTAATTATAAATAAAAATTGCTTTAAAAAAAATCTAATACTCACTTTTTATTCCAACCACTGTAATGGATGAAGTATTTGACCTGTTTATCCTTTATGGCAACTTTTACACACTGAAATAAAAAAGAAACAAGTGTATTTAGAAATAATGAAGAAAAAAAAAAAAAAGACTACCTGGGTAATTTTGAACTATCCAACACTGAAACTGTTTGGTGGCCAAAAAAAACCTGATGAGACTCTTGAACACTATTTAAGCCTTTAGACTAGTATTCAAAGTCACACTGCCAAACAGTTAAAAGTCATTTGTTGGGAGTTAGTCCAACAAATCTAAAGAACCATAAGCACTGAAGGTGACCCTAAACCTTAAATCGGTGGGCTAGATAGGCTATCCAAGAATAGCTAATGAAAGCTGTAGTTGTGCTTTCTCAAAGTTCGGCTAGTCAAAAGCTACATTTGGATAAACAAATTCAGCTCAAGAAAAACATTTACACCACATTATTTTAAAAGCTCATTAGTTTACACAAGGCAATAAACTATTCTGCTGCAGATTATCAGCAACTGAGTGACAGATGAAAAACATTTTTTTTTTTTTTTTTAAACATCTTGTCTTCTTGTGTACTAAGTCACTTCAGTTGTGTCCAACTCTTCGCAACCCTGTGGATCACAGCCCGCCAGGCTCCTGTCTGTGGGATTCTCCATGGAGGAGTACTGGAGTGGGTTGGCATGCCCTTCTCCAGGGGGGTCTTCTCAACCCAGGGATTGAACCTGTACCTCTTATGTCTCCTGCATTGGTAGGCAGCTTCTTTACTACTAGTGCCACCTGGGAAGCCCCGTGTTGTTCTTAAAAGCAGCCAAACAAATTAAAACTGATTAGTGGAAGTCATTAACCATGAAAAGGTGCTGACTATCTGGTTTTGGATTTTAAAAAATTTTATCAAAGGCAAACCAAGAGAACCACAATAGTTTAAGTTACTCCAACTGCCATTTGAAATTGTTCCCTGGTGTGTTTTTGCTGCCAGAGCAGAAAAAGCTGCCAGTTTAGGAGAGCCTGCTAGAAACTAGTTAACAACAGAAACAACATTCAGCAACAGAAATGATCACTAGGACTTAAAACACATTTATAAACTGTATTGGTATTATCCATTAAGATATATGTACACATATATGAAGTTCTTGACCATCTCAGAAATCCAATTTCAGTCATTTTAGAACTTTAAAAACATACACCTATTATGTATTCAAAATAAGTAAAATGGTTAGCAACACTGACACTTTACAACTGTTAAAGACTTTTTCACAGACAAAAAGTATTCACCAAGAACATACATAGAAAGTGCCTTTACCATTTATTTTTTTAAAAACAATTGTCAAAAATAGTTGACACAGCTTAAACATTTGTGCTAAGTTAACAGAAACAAGACACTAAAAACATTAATGCATCATCCAATTTATCTTTGTTTAAATGTAAAATTAGTTGTTTATAACCTCAGTGCAACACTGATACACAGAAAAGGAATGCCCCAAGATTCAAACTTTGCCAGACAAAACTAACAAAGTTAAATGTACTCATTTGAAATGTTAGCTTTACCCTCAACATAATTTTACTCAGTACTTAACTCAGCATATTATATTTGCCAATAAAATTGACTTTGGCAGTATTTTCTCATAAGTCATTAACTAACAATGCTATTTTGTTTCCATAGTCAAACCTCTACCTTTCTGTTCACTTTCCAACTACTTGCCTTTAGCAGATCGGTAACACGAATGGCAGGAATGCTTTATGTGAACCGCTGAAGAAGCAGTGAAACGATAAAAAAGATGAGGAACTATGAACCTGAAAATCTATGAAAAAAGTACCTCTCACTAAAGCTACCCATCACTGAAACCTAATTATCAAACCAGTAGTTTCAACTATCAAACCAGTAGTTTCAACTAACTTCTTAAAAGAAAACAGGTTTTGTACCTTTGCTTCATACAGAAGAGGCCCATGAAAGCACAGCACTCTCTCACCTGTAAAAGGAAAAAACAGGGAAAAAGCACTGCGTTAGTTATGATTTCTCTTCATATATAAGAATATTCACATCTGGGAGAGCCGTCACCCTTGTACTATGGTGTTTCTCAAAAAACTAACAAGCAAGTGGATAAGGGAATGCATACATCAACACTTCAGATGGAATTTCAAGACAAAAAAAAACACCTCGGCATTTGATGGAAACAAAAACAATTAGGATATCAATCTGTTTAAATCACCAAATCATCTATCACCTAAGCAAATAAAACCTACTATAGCTATCTACCGACAGGGTTGATATATTTTTCAATGTACATCTGAGATTTAAAGAAATTTTAAGTTTAGGACCTTCTGCTCTACCTATTCTATGCTTCCAACCCGTCAAAGGAAAGGGCCCAAGCTGAGGAAATATTAACACAAAAGCACAGATGAAACACATAAATTCTTGTGCAGTGGCCCACTGTGAGGAACCACTGCCTGATGCTAAGTCTATGCCGAACTTAAGTGGAGACCAGAAACAGGAGACCAGTGACTTCTGTCAAAGTCAGGAATAAGAACAGAAACAGGTATGATGAGAAGGACAGCTAAGCCAAAGTAGAAAGTTTAAACTTGACTTCCAGCATGGTGGAAGTATTATCCAGAAAAGGAAATGGAGAGGGGGTTTCAGATCAATTCTGGAGTAAGTTACAGTAGCTACAGGATACCCAAACTGGAGCCATCTAGTAAGCAGTTGAGTACATATGTCTGGAGCTCAAGAGAAAGCTGGGCTGGAGCCACTGCTGAATACTATGGACAAGAATGAGACCACAGGGACAGAGGAGGGTGGAGTCTACTCTGAAGCACCAAAGATGGGAGACCTGTGTGCCTAATTTTAGTCTTTCTTCAAAGGCACCTTGAAAATAGTCTTACCAGTGTCTCCCTCCTTTTGGTAGCTGCCACCAAAGACAACCACACTGAGGCTAAGGCCCTTTGACCTCCATTCTAGCTACCTGTCCCTAATAGCCCGCTGAAATATACAGTAAGTTGAGGAGCATGACCCAGCAAAACAAGTGCCTAATTTCTCCTGCAAGTGGAAAGACTGCTAATTGGGGAAGGAGCAAACCACTGTCTCACTTTTTTTGAACTTCCTCATCCTTAATCCTTAATAGTATTCAAAATGCAAAGCTAATTTTGCCCAATGCTCTCAAATTCAAAGGTGATGAGATTCCAATTCCTCATCCTCTCATTGGTTTTCTTACTAGGAACACTACTCAAATTCCAGCATGAGCCACTCTCCTGACAATCCAAAAGGTCTCCCCCTCCCCTCCCCTTCCCTCCCCCTACCACACAGGTTAGATGCCCAATAGTTTTACTTTTTGCTTTAACATTTCAAGTGGAAGATCAAGTGCAGTGCAGAACAATCACTGTGCTGAAAAAAAGGTTGTAACATATGTTGCACAATTATTTAACAGGAGAAATTTTCAAGTTTAAAAGAATCAGGGAAAAAACTTTACCATCATTCATATTTTTACCATCACAGAAGCTCAATTCTTCTGCAGTGTTTTAATATAATTCTGCTAGTTTCAACAGAATATTCCTTTTTCCTTACAAGATATTCTCTTCTAAATAACTCAGTCCTGTCCAACTCTTTGCAACCCCAGCCCACCAGGCTCCTCTGTCTATGGAGATTTTCCAGACAAGAACACTGGAGTGGAGCTTTTCCTTCTCCAGGGGAGCGTACCCACGCAGAGAACCCTTAGCTCTCCCCGTCTCCTGCACTGGCAGATGGATTCTCTATCACTAGGGTCACCTGGGAAGCCCCAAAATAATAATAATTTCTTAAAAGATGTTTATACAACTCAACTTTGACACAGGAATAGAAAACATGTCTGCAAAGTGTAAAGACTCTTAGGTAGCTTTCAAAACCATAGAAGTACATTGGCTCCTTTTGTTGTTCAGTCGCTCGGTCATGTCCGACTCTGCAACCACAAGGACTGCAGCACCGCCAGGCTTACCTGTTCACTACCTCCCAGAGTTTGCGCAAATTCATGTCCACTGAAGTCTGTGATGCTACCTAACCATCTCATCCTCTGCCGCCCTCTTCTCCAATTCACTGCTACAGCAGCATATGGACTCTCCTTCACTCTACCATCCCCTCCAGTTTAGAACTAAAGCACTTCCTCCAGAAAGCCATCCTTAAGTGTCCCAAGTCTGTGTCATTTTCCTTTGATGTCCTACAGTGAGGATTAATTTTTTTGTGCAATGGACCCTTCAGTCTGGTTAAGTCTTTGGGCCTTTTCTCAGAATTTTTCTACAAACATGTAAAACTACTACAAAAGAAACGAACTATACTGAGACAGATAAAGACATTTAAAACGTGTGTCTTGGTATTATATGAGCTCCTTAATTGATACAATAAACATTTAGCTGCTTATTCAGGGAACTACACCACAATTCTGAAACAACGGAAAGAATACATTACATCTGAATGTATCTTCTGTAACTTTAATTACAGCTACTACTACTGTGGGAGAGTCTTGTTTTGCTTTTCTGTGGGGGAGGAAATCTACTATCATAACTGAACTATTAATTTTAGTTAGAAAATAGAAAAAAAAATTTTTCCTGTCCAAGTACAAGGGGTGTTCTGAATTATAAACACCCTAGATCAAGAATCGTTGCTCTAAAACATCTGGTTTAAAAAAAGCAATCCAAGCAATCCACAGTCATCTTCAAAGAGCTTCTCGGGGTGAGAGAAAGCAGGTATTAAAAGCCAGTTACAGGGAAAACACCCGCGGCAATCTTTTAAATATTCCATACTGTTACAATAGGCTTGGGTTTTGTGTGTATGACTCAAACTAATTCTAACGCACATCAAAGTTTGAACATCCCTACAATTTTTTGCAGACGTCTCGACATCCATGGTATCTAACACGTACAACCACAATAATGTGAATGAGTATTTTAAAGTGTTCTTGCTTGCCTTACATAATTTTATGTCCACTTTAGTTTACTGTTAAGCCTCCACTATATAAATTAATAGATGTGGTAACTGGAAATTACAGAGCTGTCTTCCTCTGGAAATCAGGCTCTCTACAGCCAGCCTACACATTGATCAGAGACAATAAAAACTCAAGTTTCAAATCACTGTTAATCAATTATTACAATTAACCAAACCACTGCCGTACTTAAAAGGCTGACATCAAAGCAACGGGACTTCATAAATGAGGACGTAACACCGCATTAAGGCAGTTTTAATTACGGCTTTACAAGCCACCGCGCAGCCAAAGCACGTTCACGTTCCCATAGGACACCGACACCGCTTTTCCGAGAGCAAAGGGATGCCTTCGGGCGACACAAAGCCGACCCGGACGCTCGCACTTTTTTCTCATCCCCACCCATCTCCCCGGGGCCAGCGCCGAAAAACCGGTTCCAGATCGGCGGCGGGGGAAGAAGGGGGCGCTCCTCTGCCCTAAAGCGGCGTTTGCGGCCGCGAGCCGGGGACCCAGGCGCCGGCTGCCACGATGAGCCCGCCATCTTGCAGCAGCCATCTTACAACGCAGTTCTCCCGCCCCGAGACGCGAAGCCAACCCCCTCCTGCCGCTGCTCTGCGGCTCCACCGCGAGCTACTCGCTCGCGGCTCGATGGTCGCCACGGAGTGCCAACCCTCGGACGCCCACGCGGACGGGGAAGCCCCGCACGGCGCCTGAAACGGCGGCCGCCGCCGCCGCCTCCCCTCCCCCACGCCACATCACTTCCCCTAACGGCCGCCATGGCGCGCCCGCCGCCTCCCTACAATAGGCTACTTTCTCCGCGCCCTCTTCCTCTCAACAACAAACAGCACTAAAGCTGTGCCATGCGGCAACGGCTCCCTCTCGCACTCTAATGCCTGCCTAATGCTTTCGCCTCTCAAAGTGCTTTTATCCTCACGACGCACAGAAAAACCTCGCCGCAATGCGCTTTCTCCGCACAAAGCCCTGCCCGCCGCCTCCTCGGGGCACGGCCCTCACCATCCCCGGCCCCCAAATCTGAACCGCCCCGAGACCACCTCCCTCTCCGGGCCGTTAGACGCTTTGTCCCCAGGGGGTGAGACTCACCCTCCTGGAATTTAGGCTTCGGGTCCTGCTTCGGCGCCATTTATAAAAGATTCACCGCCGCCGCCTCCTCCTTCTCCCACCACCCCTGACTACCACCCCCTACTCTCTACCCCACCCAGCTCCGCGTCAGACGCGCCGTCAGGCACCGCCAACTCTACATCCTGGGCCCGATTTGCCAGCGTCCGCAGACCGCCCAGCACCGCGACCCGCGCAACTGCCTCTCCAGCCAACGGCTGCCCGGCGCGCACGCGCCCCTGCGCCCGCGCCGCCCCGGGGCACGGCGGGATTGGTAGTTCCGAGGCGCTGGAGGCTCCGAGGGGCGGGGGCGTGGCGTTGGCCTCCTCCCCTCCCCCACCCCTAACACCCTGCCCCACCCCCATCCCTGGGGGCGGCAGCGTTTTTACTTCCTAGATTTGATTTTACGTTTTTCTCGGAGCGAGGGAGTGCAGGGCTTTGCCTAGCCCACACAAAAGAAGGGGAAAGGCCTAGTTGCGGAGGTCCATGGGCAATATAGGGCCGCAACGATATAGGCTTGGGAATGGCCAGAGCGAAATGGCGGCCTCTGAAGCCCCTTTTCAGTAGCATCTTGTGCAGTTTCGGAGGAGGCAATGGCACCCCACTCCAGTACTCTTGCCTGGAGAATCCCAGGGACGGGGGAGCCTGGTGGGCTGCCGTCTATGGAGTCGCACAGAGTCGGACGCGACTGAAGCGACTTAGCAGCAGCAGCTTGAGCAGTTTCTGCACAGGGAAGCTTCAGGGCCAGCAATCTTGGCCAGAAAGGGTCATGGAGTCTGCGTCTGGATGTTTCCTCGTTCAGCAAGCTCACTAAGTTTGGTGGGACTGACGGCCATCTGTGGGGTCCTGGGCCTAAATGGGACGAAGCGGGCAACACCGGGCAGGCTGAGAGGTCGACCTCTGGCTTTTAGAGATGCTGGAGCTCGACTCGCCGCCGAAAGAGGCGACCGTGAATAACACTACACCGTAGCGAAGTCGGGGTTCTGCACCTGCCCTACTTGTTCCATTTTTTGTTACCTAGTTGTTATTAGGGCACAGTTAGTTGCTGTTACTGAATATACACAAGTCCGCCTGCAACGCAGGAGACGCGGAAGGCCCAGGTTCGATCCCTGAGTCGGGCAGATACCCTGGAGAAGGAAATGGCAACACACCCCAGTATTCTTGCCTGGAGAATTCCAAGGACAGAGGAGCCTGGTGGGCTCCAGGCCATGGGGTCCCAAAGACTGAAAGACTGAGCACTGACTATTGAATATACACATGATTTAAAGGAATTTTCTCCCGTCGTTCACCTGTTCAAAAAGTCTGTAGTTTGCTTAACTGCAGAGACCACCTTCCCATCAGTTTCCTGTGAGAATTGCACAGACAGGCTGAATGGTGAACTGGTGCTCTACACACGGTTAAGAAGGATACATCCCAAAGTCCTTACCTTGGCGTTTGAAGTCCTTGCACAAACAGCCCCCAACCGTCCCTCCAGGCTTTATACTTGTCCCCACACCTTGCTAAATTCTGCCCCACATCCCCGTGAATAGGCTGCGCACCCCATGGGTTCCAGACCCCTCTCCATTTATCTGACTCCAGTTTCTCCTTCAACCTTCCCTTAACACAGCCCCTTCCCTAACTGCAGAAACCCACAAAGAAACCTCACTCCATTTGTCTGTACAGCATCTTCTCTGCACTACTCCTGAAAATAACGAAGAAAGGGGCAGGGGCCTCCTGCCGACCCCACCACCACACCAAAACTCTGAAGTACACGTCTTGTTTTAACGTTTTGAATACAAAATATTTTTAAGTTATTCAATGATTCAAAACACTTTTAATATAAAAATGAGGACAGTGAGACTTGTCCTGGGTCTGTGCTTCCAGTGCAGGGGAGCCAGGCTGCATCTCTAGTCAAGGAAATAAGATCCTGCAAGCTGCCCTAGGTAACCAAAAAACAAACAAAAAGCAGAAAAACAAAACAAGGCTTTGGACTGGTCAGCTATTGCTCTAGGCTCCAGGCTCTTCTGTTCATGGAATTTTCCAGGTAGGAATACTGGAGTGGGTTGCCATTCCGTGCTCCAAGGGATCTGCCTCTTACAGGGCTTGAACTCAAGTCTCCTGTATTACAGGTAGATTCTTTACCATCTGACCAGGGAAGCCCTATGTTCTATACTTATCTGCAAAATATACCTCGTTGGCTTAAAAATCAGGTACTATGCTTGAAGCTTTAAAAAAAATGAAGTGAAGATAGAAAAAAGACCTTTCCCACCTCAGTCCCTCATCTGTTCCTACCTCCAACAAAAGTACAACTATTAAAAGTTGTTTAGTATCCTAGCACCCTCATTGCCTTCTTTCTCCATATCTTTTAAAGTTAATTTTTTTGCCTTTATGTTTGTGTTTTAATTATACAAATAATATTTACTATTTAAGTCTTCCAGATGCAACAATTCAGAGACATAAAATACAGGGCAAAATTTGAGGAACCTTTTATTTTTCCTCATTTTCCTCCCCATCATTTTGCAGGGACATTTTTCTAATTGTTTTTTTCTGTTTACCATAAATGGACTGTATATATTGTTCTGTGTCTTCCTCTTTTTTAATTTCATAATATGGCTAGGAAGTTACTGAAATTATATGTGCCCATCTCACATTTTTAATTGTGATGTAGTATAAGTAGACCATATTTATCCAACATTTGTTCTGTTGCTTTTAGTTTTTTCACTGTTAGAAACATATGCCTTTCAACCTAAATCTTTGTGCCCATTGTTTTTACACTTTTACAACCCTAGATGTAGGGTCCTAAACTTACATTTAATGAATAAATAATAAAAAATGAATTTAAACTTGTCGAAGTCTTCATCAACTTACATTTCAAACAACAATTTAAGAGAGGACCTGATTCCCCACATATTTGCCAAACATGATAGTATCTGTCTCTCAAAACTTGTTTTAGTATAAGAGGAAGTCATGTGCACAGGAAGCCAGACACCAAAGACAATATACTTCAACGAAGGTGTTAGAAGTTTGGATAGTGGTTAGCTGGGTTGGAAGGGGGAACGGACTAGAAAAGAGCATTAGGGAATTTCAGGGTGCTGGAAATGTTCTATGACCTTAATCTGGTGTGGTTCCATGGGTGTTTACATATGTAAAGTTTTTCAAGTTGTACACTCACTAGTAATGCGCTTTAACACCACACCTATCAGTTCAGTTCAGTCGCTGTCATGTCCGACTCTTTGCGACCCCATGAACCGCAGCATGCCAGGCCTCCCTGTCCATCACCAACTCCCGGAGTCCACCCAAACCCATGTCCATCGAGTCAGTGATGCCATCCAACCATCTCATCCTCTGATGTCCCCTTCTCCTCCTGCCCTCAATCTTTCCCAGCATCAGGGTCTTTTCAAATGAGTCAGCTCTTCACATCAGGTGGCCAAAGTATTGGAGTTTCAGCTTCAACATCAGTCCTTCCAGTGAACACCCAGGACTGATCTCCTTTAGGATGGACTGGTTGGATCTCCTTACAGTCCAAGGGATGCTCAAGAGTCTTCTCCAACACCACACTTCAAAAGCATCAATTCTTTGGTGCTCAGCTTTCTTTATAGTCCAACTTTCACATCCATACATGACTACTGGAAAAACCATAGCCTTGACTAGATGGACCTTTGTTGACAAAGTAATGTCTCTACTTTTTAATATGCTGTCTAGGTTGGTCATAACTTTCCTTCCAAGGAGTAAGTGTCTTTTAATTTCATGGCTGCAATCACCATCTGCAGTGATTTTGGAGCCCAGAAAAATAAAGTCAGCCACGGTTTCCACTGTTTCCCCATCTATTTCCCATGAAGTGATGGGACTGGATGCCATGATCTTAGTTTTCTAAATGTTGAGCTTTAAGCCAACTTTTTCACTCTCCTCTTTCACTTTCATCAAGAGGCTCTTTAGTTCTTCTTCACTTTCTGCCATAAGGGTGGTGGCATCTGCATATCTGTGGTTATTGATATTTCTCCCAGCAATCTTGATTCCAGCTGTGCTTCCTCCAGCCCAGCGTTTCTCATGATGTACTCTGCATAGAAGTTAAATAAGCAGGGTGACAATATATAGCCTTGACGTACTCCTTTTCCTATTTGGAACCAGTCTGTTTTTCCATGTCCAGTTCTAACTGTTGCTTCCTGACCTGCATACAGATTTCTCAAGCGGCAGGTCAGGTGGTCTGGTGTTCCCATCTCTTAAAGAATTTTCCACAATTTATTGTGATCCACACAGTCAAAGACTTTGGCATAGTTAATAAAGCAGAAATAGATGTGTTTCTGGAACTCTCTTGCTTTTTTGATGATCCAGCGGATGTTGGCAATTTGATCTCTGGTTCCTCTGCCTTTTCTAAAACCAGCTTGAACATCTGGAAGGTCACGGTTCACGTATTGCTGAAGCCTGGCTTGGAGAATTTTGAGCATTACTTTACTAGCGTGTGAGATGAGTGCAATTGTGCAGTAGTTTGAACATTCTTTGCATTGCCTTTCTTTGAGATTGGAATGAAAGACCTTTTCCAGTCCTGTGGCCACCGCTGAGTTTTCCAAATTTGCTGACATACTGAGTGCAGCACTTTCACAATATCATCTTTCAGGTTTTGAACTAGCTCAACTGCAATTCCATCACCTCCACTAGCTTTGTTCGTAGTGATGCTTCCTAAGGCCCACTTGACTTCACATTCCAGGATGTCTGGCTCTAGGGCAGTGTGAGTGATCACACCATCGTGATTATCTGGGTCATGAAGATCTTTTTTGTACAGTTCTTCTGTGTATTCTTGCTACCTCTTCCTAATATCTTCTGCTTCTGTTAGGTCCATACCATTTCTGTCCTTTATTGAACTCATCTTTGCATGAAATATTCCCTTGGTATGTGACAGAATGTTGTCCACTGGAGAAGGGAACGGCAAGCCACTTCAGTATTCTTGCCTTGAGAACCCCATGAACCATATTAAAAGGCAAAAAGATAGGATATTGAAAGAACTGCCCAGGTCGGTAGGTGCCCAGTATGCTACTGGAGATCACTGGAGAAATACTTCCAGAAAGAATGAAGGGATGGAGACAAAGCAAAAACAACACCCAGTTGTGGATGGGACTGGTGATAGAAGCAAGGTTCAATGTTGTAAAGAGCAATATTGTATAGGAACCTGGAATGTTAGGTCCACGAATCAAGGCGAATTGGAAGTGGTCAAACAGGGGATGGCAAGAGTGAATGTCAACATTCCAGGAATCAGCGAACTAAGATGAACAAGATATTACATATCATTTTAATTCAACAACTGTGCATATTTCCCATATTTGCTTTATATATGTGTGTGTGTGTGTGTGTGTGTGTGTGTGTGTGTTTTGTGGTGTGTGTGTGTGTGTGCGTATAAAGACATCAGGACCTATTACGCCTGATTTCTTCGGTGTGTACTTCTGAAATAGAAAGGCATTGTCTGTATACCACAATACCATTATCACACCCAACCCAATTAACCATAATTCCCTAAAATTAGGTAATTCTTGTTTCGTATTTCCTCACCTGTTCCTAAAAATTTTTGTTTCTTGTTACTTGTTTTTTTTTTTTCCCAGAACAGGATCTATTAAATGACAATGTGTTGCATTTGGCTGTTAAATTTCTTAAATCTTTTAATCGAGACAGAAAGTTCTTAATGTAGGTGTCCATGGATACCATCAAAAGGTCCATGAACTTGGATGGGAAAAAAAATTACATTTTACTGTCATCAAATTCAAGGTGAAATTTAGCATTTCCTTTCATTATAAATAAAGGTAACAAACCATGATAAAATCAGCACCTGTGGTTTTCTCACAATAAAAATGTTTTTTTCATTATCACTTTAGCTCTTGCCTATATCTCAGAGATATTATTTACAGTCACCATTGCTTTGAAATCACTAAAGTTATTAGATCTTGCCTGTGCATGCTGAGTCCTGTTCAACTCTTTTCAACCCCTACAGCCCTTCAGGCTCCTCTATCCATGCAATTTCTCAGGCAAGAATACTGGAGTTGGTTGCCATTTCCTCTTCCAGGGAATCTTCCCAACCCAGGGATGGAACCAGAGTCTCCTGCTTGGCAGGCGAATTCTTTATCACTGAGCTACCTGGGAAGCTGAAGTTGATGACAACTACTTAATGTAAGGTATCCTAAAATAAATTTAAAATAAAAATCACCTCCCCAGTAGAACACTGACTGCATTTGCTTCCTGGGGCTACCATAACAATACTACATGCTGGATGGCTTAAACAACACACGTATTGTCTCACAGTTCTGGAGGATAGAAGTTCAAGAGCCAGGTGTTGGTAGGGTTGCTTCTTTCAGGAGGCCCTGAGGGAGAATCTGTTCCAGCATTTTCCCTCAGCTTTTTTATTTTTAAAAAAATATTTATTTAGTTATTTTTGTTGTGCTGGATCTTAATTGTGGCATGAAGAATCCTTAGTTGCAGCATTTGGCATTTAGTTCCCCAGCCAGGAATGGAACCCCGGGCCCCCTGCATTGGGAACTCAGAGTCTTAGCTACTGGGCCACCAGGGAAGTTCCAGTTTTTGTGTTTTTTTGCTAACAATCTTTATCATGTCTTGGTTTATAAACTCATCACCCTGATCTCTGCCTTCATTGCATATAGTACTCTCCTTTGTGTCCAAACATGCATTTCTAGGGGCATGCCTGTGTCCTTATTTCCCTCTTTTATAAAGACACCAGTCATATTGGATTAAGTGTACATTCTGCTCTGATATGCCTTCATCTTACTACATCTGCAACAACTCTATTGCCAAATGAGGTCACATTCTGAACTATTAGGGGTTAGGACTTCAATGAATGAATATCAGGAGAACACAAATTCAATCCGTATCACTGATCTTCAATTTAAAATGGATGTCTATTTAAAAGTAATATATTATCTTAATTGACTTCTCATCACTTTACCAATTTGTTTTTTCTCTGACAGAGTTTGCCTTTTGAAAAATTGTACCTTACTTCCCATCACCTAGAGATGAAGGATTCTTTTGTAATAATAGGAGTATTTAGGGATCTTCATTTTCAATTGCAAAATTTTCCATGTGTTTCTTTCGAAGTCTGAAATTGTATCTTGAACAGCTGATAATAGCATATGATAATTGTGGAGAATGTTTGATAATTACTGGGAATGACAGAAAATATTTCAGATAAGAAAAGAATTTATAGTTCTGAACATAAAAACATAGTTTTGCCCTAAGAAATTGAGTTATTTCAGGAAAACATATGGAGGAAAAGATAATTACTTGCTTTGCAAGCGTGCTCAGTTGTGTTTGACTCTGCGACACCATGGACAGTAACGCACCAGGTTCCTCAGTCCATGGAATTTTCCAGGCAAGAATACTGGAGTGGTTTCCCATTTCCTACTCCATGGGATCTTCCTGACCCAGGAATAATACCCAAGTCTCTTGGGTCTCCTGCATTGGCAGACAGATTCTTTACCACTGAGAGACCTGGGAAGCATGCTTTGAGATTTTTTTTTTTTTAAATTGAAGTCTCAGTTCAGTTCAGTTCAGTCACTCAGTCATGTCCAACTCTTTGTGACCCCATGAACCACAGCACGCCAGGCCTCCCTGTCCAACACCAACTCCTGGAGTTCATCCAAACTCATGTCCATTGAGTCGGTGATGCCATTCAACCATCTCATCCTCTGTCATCCCCTTCTCCTTCTGCCCTCAATCTTTCCCAGCATCAGGGTCTTTTCAAATAAGTCATCTCTTCACATCAGATGGCCAAATTATTAGAGTTTCAGCTTCAACATCAGTCCCTCCAATGAACACCCAGGACTGATCTCCTTTAGGATGGACTGGTTGGATCTCCTTGCAGTCCAAGGGACGCTCAAGAGTCTTCTCCAACACCACAGTTCAAAAGCATCAATTCTTTGGTGCTCAGCTTTCTTTATAGTCCAATTCTCACATCCACACATGACCACTGGAAAAACCATAGCCTTGACTAGACGGACCTTTGTTAACAAAGTAATGTCTCTGCTTTTTAACATGCTGTCTAGGTTGGTCATAACTTTCCTTCCAAGGAGTACGCGTCTTTTAATTTCATGGCTGTAATCATCATCTGCAGTGATTTTGGAGCCCCCCAAAATAGTCTCTCACTGTTTCCACTGTTTCCCCATCTATTTGCCTAGTTGATTTATAATGTATTAGTTTCTGCTCTACAGCAATTCAGTTATACATATATATATATATATATATTCTTTCTTATGTTCTTTTCCATATGGTTCATCACAGGATATTAAATAAGATATGCTTTGAGATTCTAGTATTGCTGCTGGAAATATGTTCGGTTTGGGTTAAAAACTTAGGGGAAAAAAAAGAATTAAGGAAGCCCTGTGTCTGTTCTTAATAGCTCCCTGATTAATCACTGAAACAATGAAATAATCTCACAGTGATTTAAACAGCCTATAATAGTCACTATCCCTTCCCAAAGGCATAAAGTAAATTGATTTACTTAGAGGAATTCAAGGATATGAAATAAATATGCATAGTATAAACCCTGTGAGTTAGAGTTGGTCTCTGAACTAATTTTCAGTATTGAGAACATAATAGTTAAAATTGTGCGTTTCAAACATTTTGACAAAGATCACTTCAGAAATATTTATGAACCCTTTCAATTTCATTAATCTTTCATGTCTTCCGTCTCCTAATCTTCGGCATTCCGCTGCCCTTGGAATAGACTACTCCATAACAAATATTTTCCTACACAGATAATCTTTAACTGTGTATTTATCATATGAAATTGTTTACTAGCTTCATTGTTTCCTGTTTTAACTTGTTCAGTTGTAATAGTTTTTAATGCACTGAATTGTGTGAAAATAAAAAACTCTGGACTGAGGTCAGTTATATGTTGAGTTGTTTGAAAATAAGATCCTCTGGATTGAGATCAATTATTATGAAGGATGAGAACTGATAGTGAATTTGAAAAGTTTGGGAGAACAACCACCCAACATGGGACTCAAACCCTCAACCCTGGGATTAAGAGTTCAGCACTCTACCAACTGAGCTAGCCAAGAAGCTAAAAATGGTCCTTTTTCTATGTCTTTTCTAAGTAATAAGATCAGTTTAACTTGTTCCAAGACTTATATTTTGCATTTAACTTTTTACTCATAATTTTTTTGGTCAAGTTTTTACTACTCTCAGAATTGTGTTTCATTTCTGATTCTGTGCACATAAATGTTCATTGTTTAATAATGTATTTTTTAAAAAGTAATGTATGTAAGCAGTCCTCTAGTGGTCAGTGGTGAAGCGGACTGATACACGCAATTCTGAACTACTGCCAGGAGAACTGATCTTTTCTACTTTCTAGAAAAGATCAGAATACAAAACACAGCTGTAGAGCTGGCTGGCCTCTCTAGGCCCTGAGTGGCTTTGTGGTTTCCAGCATTTTTCTGTGGCAGGAGGATGGTTCCATGAAGCCATGCCTCATTGTTCACATACAAGAAGATTATTAAAAATGATAAACTGGGAGACTGTGATTGACATGTATACACTACTATATATAAAATACACGACTAATGAGGACCTTTTGCACAGCACAGAGAGCTCTATTCAATGCTCTGTGGTGACTTAAATGGGAGAGGAGAACTCTAAAAAAGAGAAGATACACATATGCATATGGGGGCTTGCTTGGTGGCTCAGTGGTAAGGAACCTGCCTGCCAATGCAGAAGATGTGAGTTCCTGGGTTGGAAGATCTCCTGGAAGAGGAAATGGCAACCCATTCCAGTATTCTTGCCTGGGAAATCCCATGGACAGAGGAGCCTGACAGATACAGTCCAAGGAGTCACAAAGAGTTGGACAGGACTTAGTGACTAAAACCACCTCGTATATACGTATAGCTGCTTCACTTTGCTGACAGTGGAAACTAACATAACATTGTATAGCAACTGTACTCCAATAAAAAATAACTTTTAAAAAAGGCATTGCTATAATCCAGTATTTAGGGGAAAACAAATAGAAGTATCAAACATTAAAAAAAAAAAGCTAATGCAATCTCAGAAATAAATTGAATTAATTTTGATGGTTGCTCACACATAGAGCTATTAATAAAAGGTAAAGCCATTTATCCTATAGTATGTGAGCACCTCTGTGTGGGAAGAGACCATTATTCCAAACCTCTCTCCACTAAAATAAAAAAAATTAGACAAATTTATTCTGCTTTTTCAGTAGGAACTATAGTTTCCAGTAATCAAACAGACCCAGTTGATGAGGGAATGTTCTAAACTTTATAGGGTGGAGGGGTGGGAGGAAATGTAGTACTAGAAAAAGCATAAATTGGCAAATCCCAGGATTATCCATTGAGGTTAAACTCTTTGGCAACTTTCAATAAGGATTACACAGGGTCAAAGCAACACTACACAGGTCACTTCCTAGACCAGGATCCCCAACCTCTGGGATCTTATGCCAGATGATCTGAGTTGAGCCGATGCGATGAGGATAGAAATAAAGTGCATAGTAAATGGTAATGCACTTGAATCATCCCAAAACCATCCCCCTGACCCCTGACTGTGGAAAAATTTTCTTCCACAAAACCAGTTCCTGATGCCAAAAAGGTTGGGGGTCACTATCCTAGATGCAAGGGGTCACTCTAACTGTACAGTGAAGAGATCAGGCTGTCACCACCATACTGAGGAATTAGAGTTTTGCCAATGGTTTACTAATCTTCAACAAGATTGTGTCTTTAGTGGTGATATAACAAAGTACACAAGCTCAACGGTAATTATTTATGCTAGCCAAAAAATGTTTTACGTGGATCCATCAACGATTAGATATTAATTCCAGCTTACAGGAAATAAAGAGAGATGAGAAACCAAATGAACAACAGCACAAAGAAGCAACAGGACAAAAATCAGAAAGTGGGAAATTCCGCAGGACAACAAACCAGGTGTCTTCAACAAGTAAGTACTTTATTTTCTAAAACTATCTTCTAAGTTAAGAGAGAGAGAGCGGCTATAGTAATCAGATGCAATAGGTGATCTTGGATTGGATACTGTTCTGTATTGTCTATGTGTTTCCTTTGTTTAAATTATGATAAAATAAAACAAAATTTACCATTTTAACCATTTTTAAGTGCATAGTTCAGGGGCATTAGTATATTCACATTGTTGTGCAACTATCACCACCTTCCAACTCAACTCCAGAACTATTTCATCTTCCCAAATTGTTAAACATTAAATGGCTTCCCTGGTGGCTCAGACGGTAAAGCATCTGCCTGCAATGCGGGAGACCCGGGTTTGATCCCCGGGTCGGGAAGATCCCCTGGAAAAGGAAATGGCAACTCACTCCAGGATTCTTGCCTGGAGAATTCCATGGACAGAGTAGTCTGGGAGGCTACAGTCCATGGGGTCAAAAAGAGTTTGACAGGACAGGACTGAGAGACTAAAACCACCACCACCATCACCCGTTAAACAACTCCTTGTTCCCCCTCTGCCCATGACCACCACCATTCTACTTTTTTAATATTTATTCATTTATTTGTCTGCACCAGGGGCTTCCCTGGTGGCTCAGCAATAAAGAATCCACCTGCAATGCAAGAAACCCGGACTTGATCCCTGGATCTGGAAGATCTGCTGGAGAAGGAAATGGCAACCCACTCCAGTATTCTTGCCTGGAGAATCCCATGGACAGAGAAGTCTGGTGGGCTACATTCCATGGGATCCCAATGAGTCGGGCATGACTGAGCAAGTAAAACCACCACCACCTATCTGGCTGTTCCAGGTCTTAGTCAAGGAATGAAGATCTTCCATCTTTGTTTCCAGCATGTTTCTGACCAGGGGTCAGACCCTGGCCCCCTGTGTTGGCAGTATGTACTCTTAGCCGCTGGACCACCAGGGAAGTTCCCTGCTTCCACCTTTGACTCCTGTGAATCCTGCTGCTCTGAATGTGGTGTACAGATATCCGGTCAATTCCCTGCTTTCAGTTCCTTTGGGTGTCTGTCCAGAAACAGAATTGCTGGATCACATGGTAATTCTCTGTGTAATCTTTGGAGGAAGTTCCTTTGGAACTTTCCCCTCTATGGTAAGTCACCTCCACAGTGCTGGGCTCTGTCTCTTCTTCTACAAAATATGAGATGGAGGGAAAGACAAGATGAGAGTGAAGAAGGGGAGGCTGAGGCTGAGATGGGATGGGTGGGAAAATGGATAAGCAGAATGGGGTCAATGCTCACAGTGGAATATGACACAGCCACAGAAAGGAGTGAGACTCTGACACGGGCTACAACGTGGATGCTCTTTGAACACACAGTGCTTAGTGAGAGAAGCGGACACAGAAGGATGCACTGTCTTAGTCTGATTGGGCAGCCATAGCAAAATAGAAGGCTGAGGGCTTCAGCGACAGAAATGCATTTCCTACCGCTCTGGAGGCCAGACGTCTGAGAGGAGACTGTCTGGATGGTCAGGTTCTGGTGAAGTTCTGTTCTTGGTGGGGTGAAGAAGGAATTCACAGGACCTGGACGCCGTCTCAGGCCTGTCCGTGCAGGTCATGTGCAGCCACGTCTCCAGTGGACTCTGAGCTCTGTGCTTAGTGCCTATGGGAATGACAATGGAAGGATAAGACCCCCTCTGGGCAGGGGAATCTTGAAGATCACATCCAGGCTACTCATTGCCTAAGAGGAAACATACCGTAATCACCCCTGCCTCCAGACAGGTCATAAATTTTTTTCCGTATCTATCGGGATGTAATCACAGGTTAACCAATTATTAACTGGTTGGAACGTGACCACGGGCTTATTGATTATTAACTGTTTGAACACATAACACGTGAATGATGGGATTATTGTAGTTGTATTTACCCTTCCTTTGTTTATGTAAGTTTCAAGGAATTTGGGGTGATGGGTTTGGACACGTACACATGGGGTATAAAAGATTTTCACAAATGTTGGTCGGGGCCCTTGGCTAAGAGGAGACTGCCTTGGGCCCGCTGGTGTAATAAACTGCACTCCGCTATCTGCATCGTCCTTCTGAGTGAGTTTGTTTCCCGGAACGCGTGGCTATAACAGGGGCTGGGGTCTTCACTACATGTTCACATGGAGGAAGGGCTGAGGGGGCTCCTTGGGAGTCTCTTTTATAAGAGCATTAATCACATCCATGGGGTCTCTACTCTTATGACCTCATCACCTCCTCAAGTCTCCCCCTCCTCCCACCATCACCTTGGGTTAGGTTTCACCAAGTGAATTTTGGAGGGACACCAACATTCAGCCCAGAATAACCACAAACTATATGATTCCATTTACAAGAAACATCCAGAACAGGCAAACCCAGAGAAGTGGGTGAGTGGTTCTAGGCAGTAGGGAAGGGGAAGGGCAATGGGAGGGTCTCAATAAACCCTGCATTTTAGGATATTCAGAAATAAGCCAGTTCTGACTCCATGTTGGAACTGTTTCTTTGACTTGCTCTCTGTTAATTTTGTTACTGTAATCACACATAATGGCCCGCCTCAGAGAATCCTGTCCCTCTGCTTGACTGTTAAAACAAAGTGCCTTTGTTCAGAAGACAGTAACACATCCCATGCCTGAGGCTTCCTGTTGTTCTATAAGATATGATTAATGGCCATTTTAGTTTGTCTCCTTACCTCCTCCATCTTTAATTCAGGAAAGAACCTGGCATCCAGACCCTGACAAAACGGTTATTTGGAGACATTAATTGGCTATCTTCTTTGTCAGCCAGCCCTCAGAATGCAGTCCTTGCCTCCACACCTGGTGTCATGCAGGGAGCAAAGCAAGCTTGGACTTCTGTGTGTCCACACTGGAGGGACCCCTGACCTTGCTCTTGATCTCTGCCCTCAGCTGATTTTAATCTGCATCCTAAGCAGCTCTATGCCAAAAGGTAAAAAGTAAGGTAAAAAGTTTATTGAAAAGAAAACTACCAACCGGTGAGCTCAGTGAAAGAGGCAGGCCTTTGAACATTTAAATCCTTTATAAGGGGGTAGTTCTCATGGTCTTTGCCTTGAGAACTCAGGCCAATCATCTTGCTTTGTTCCCCCCACCCATTTGTCTGTACAGCACCTGACTCTATGCTAAATACATCCCCTATCTCGTGTTTACTCTTATAACACCCTTCCCCTTGTAGTTACACCTCAGAAAGCAGACCACCGAACTGCCAGACTCAATTAGTGTGTTACTGACGCGAGTTTATGACTGTCTTTGAAACAATGCAAGAGGGAGAAATCAAGATCCTGTCACCTTTGTTCCTCATCACTGACTCCTGAATGCGAGCCCTCAGCTTATATAAGCCTCTAAACTCCTCATGGGGGACGCGGGGCACAGTTCTTGAAGCTCGAGCCTACTGTGTTCCCATCTCCGCCAACTGAGAATTACAGCCACTTTCTATTTCCTCCAAACTCTGTCCATAAATTTTATTTGGCTTCACCAGACAGAGAAAACCAGGATTTTGGCCAGCAGCAATTCTGGTTCTTAGCCATTGTCAATCATGCTGCCCTGAAAAGAAGGGTGCGCGGGTCATTGTGAATTCTGATTTTCTTTGGGTCTAAGTCCAGACGTGGGATTGTCGGATCACATGGTTTCTGGATGTTTAGTTTATAAGGAACCTCCTTGCTGCTTTTTATCATTCCTGCACCCGTTTACATCCGTACCAAGAGTGTAGGAGTGTTCCCTTTTGCCTCCATGCCTTGCTAGTCGGATTCTCTGTAGATGTTTTAGATGGTGGCCATTCTGACCTGTGTGAGGGATTTCTCATGGTGGTTTTGATTTGCCTGGGCTTAGTGAGCAGAGTACTTTTCCTGGTGTTTTTTGATCTTGTCCAGCACGAGTACAGTTTGCCTCTTGAAATTCTCTTCTTGAAAGTTGGCCCTGTTTGAGTTCCTTTCCGATGATTTACCCCAAGACATGACTGAAGGGCAGGTGTCATTTACAGACCTCCAGGCCTTGGGAATATTAAGAGCCTAACAGCACCCATTTTACCATCTGAGCTACCAGGGAAGTCCCAACAGCACCCATTTTAAAGTTGTTCTGGAAAGCAGTCCTGAGGAAACAGCATTACTTCCTGCACAACTCTGGTCCTCAGGCAATGAGTCTTATGGAAAACTCTGCTCCTGGATCGTCAACTAAGGAGAATGTGCCAGAAGAAATACCCAAGGCTCTCAAGCCTCCTTTCTCCTCCCCCTTACCCTTTATTCCCAGAACACATTCCAGTTTTTGGAATACCACTCTGCAAAGGGTGCTATCATCTGTCAGTGGGGCAGCCCTGAGGACAGAGGCTGGAGTTGGGAAATCCAGCCTAGGGGACGCATGGTGCCCAGGGGACCTTGCAGCGTTTCCGGCCCAGAGGCTCCACCATTTTTGGGGTGAAATAGGTGTGGTTTCTCTGCAGGTAGGCCCACCTGGATCTGGAGATTGGGTGCTTATGCAGATAGCAACAGGCCCTCCAGGTCCATCGTAGGGAGCACATGTCCTGCCACATGCCCCCACCTCTCTGCCCCGAGACCCTCCGGTCTTGAGACCGAAGCCTGCTCAGGCTCCAGGGATGTGACACCAGGCCAGGTCATATGGTGTGCGGGCAAGAGTCAGCATTCTTTATTTCTTTTCTTTTTTATGTTTTTATTCCCTAATTTGAATTGGAATATATAGCTGAATGACAAGGTTGTGGGTTCTTTTTTTCTTCCATTTTGGATCTATAGCAACTAGATTCACTTACACATAGTTGTACATATGTTCTTTTCCATGTTCTTGTCCAGCGTGGGATATTACAGAGTGTTGAATAGGATTCCTAAGTTCCACAGTAGTTCCTGGTGGCTTCTTTTTATAACATTAGCCTCCCTATGTTAGACTGAAACAGCTCTTTTCTCCCTGATCCACACCTTTATTTCCTGGGGACCACAGTTTCTTTTCTGCCTGTGAGACTGACTCTCTTTGGTAAAGAAGTTCATTTGTACCCATTTTTAGATTTCAGCTAGAAGTAATATATGCTAATATGTCTCCGTGTGTCCCTCACTTCAGTTAGTGTGGTCATCTCTACTTTCTTCTCTAAGGCTGGACATAGCATTGTGCTCTGCTTCTTTATGGCTGAGTGACGTTGCTTCCTGTCTATATACCCTATCTTCCTTATCTGTTCATCGGTCCTTCTGCACCTAGGTTGCTCCGTGTCTTTGCCCAGGCATATGATTGCTAGCTCTGAAGGTACTTCTACTATTTTGTTTTTTAAGAACCTCCATACTATTCTCCCTAGCGGATCTCCACTATACATTTCCAACCACAGTGCGGGAGAATTCGCTTCTCTCCTCACTGCCTCTAGCATTTATTTTTGTACAAACTTTGAGATGGCCATTCTGACCTGTGTGAGGTTGGACTTTGCTTTGTGTTTGTGTAAGAATTAGTGATGCTGAGCGTGTTCTCATGTGCCTAATCACAGTCTGTATGTCTTCCTCTAAGAAATACCCATTTCTATGTTTGGCCCATTTGTGTCTTGGGTTGTTTGTGTTTTTGATATTGAGTTGTATGAGCTGTCTGTATGTTTTAGAGATGAATTCCTTGTGGGTATCTTCATTTGCAAACGTTTCTTCCCATTCTGGGTTGTGATTGTCTTTCATTTAGGGTTTCCTTTGCTGTACAAATGTTTTATGGTTAATTAGGTCCCATTTTCTTACTTTTAGTTTATTTTTCATTAATCTAAGAAGTGTATCCATAAAGACCTTGCTGTTTTTTATGTCTATATGTGTCCTGCCTATGTTTTCCTTAAGCTTTCACAGTATCCATCCTCACATTTAGATCTTTATATTCTTTGGAGTTTATTTTGTGTACGGTGTTAGGGAGTAGTCTAACCTCATTTTCTTTGCCTCAATAACCATCACACCATCCTTCACAGTGTCTGTGACCGATTTATATTCCCAGCTTTAGGGGAGGAACTCTCCCTTTTCTCCACACCTTCACCGGCAGTTATTGTTTGTAGAGTTTCTTGAGAATGGCCCCTCTAACTGGTGTGAGGTGATAACTTGCTGTGGTTTCAATTTGCATTTCTAATATTTAACAATGTTGACATCTTTTCATGACATTCTTTTTAAAGGGTCAAAAATTTGATATTGTGTGAAAAATGACAGAATGATCTCATTTCATTTTCAAGGCAAACCATTCAACATCACAGTAATCCAAGTCTATGTCCCAACCACTGATGCCAAAGAAGCTAAGTGGAACGGTTCTGTGAAGACCTACAAGACTTTCTAGAACTAACAGCAGAAAAAAGAGGTCCTTTTCATCATAGGGGATTGGAATGAAAAAGTCAGAAGTCAAGAAATACCTGGAGTAACAGGCAAGTTTGACCTTGAAGTACAAAATGAGGCAGGGCAAAGGCTAACAGAGTTTTGTTAAGTGAACACACTGGTCATAGCAAACATCCTCTTCCAACAACACAAGAGACGGTTCTACACATGGACATCACCAGATGGTCAATATCGAATCAGATTAATTATATTCTTTGCAGTTGAAGATGGAGAAACTCTACACAGTCAACAAAAACAAGACCATGAGCTCCTTATTGCCAAATTCAGATTTAAATTGGAGAAAGTAGGGAAAACCACTAGACAATTTAGGTATGACCTAAATCAAATCCCTTATGATTATACAGTGGAAGTGACAAATAGATGCAAGGGATTAGAGCTGATAGAGTGCCTGAAGAACTATGCATGGAGGTTCGTAACATTGTATAGGAGGCCGTGATCAAAACCATCCCCAAGGAAAAAGAAATGCAACAAACATGGTTGTCTGAGGAGGCCTTACAAATGGCTGAGAAAAGAAGAGAAGCGAAAGGCAAAGGAGAAAGGGTAAGATACACTTAACTGAATGCAGAGTTCCAGGGAATAGCAAGGAGAGATAAAAAGGTCTTCATTAGTGAACAATGCAAAGAAATAGAGGAAAACAAAAGAATGGGAAAGCCTAAAGATCTCTTTCAGAAACTTGGAGATGCCAAGGGAACATTTTATGCAAAGATGGGCACAATAAAGGAAAGAAATGTCAAGGACCTAACAGAAGCATAAGATATTAAGAAGAGGTGGCAAGAATACACAGAACTATACAAAAAAGTTCTGAACGACGTAGATAACTGTGATGGCATTGCCACTCACCTAGTCCCAGACATCCTGGAGTGTGAAGTCAAGTGGGCCTTAGGAAGGATTATTATGAACAAAACTAGTGGAGATGATGGAATTGCAGCTAAGCCATTTCGAATTCTAAAAGATGATGCTGTTAAAACGCTGCACTCAATATACCAGTAAATTTGGAAATCTCAGCAGTGGCCACAGGAGTGAAACATGTCTGCTTCATTCCAATCCCAAAAACAGGCATTGCCAAAGAAAGTTCAAACTACTGCACAATTGCACTCATCTCACACACTAGCAAAGAAATGCTCAAAATCCTTCAAGCTAGGCTTCAACAGTATGTGAACCGAGAACTTCCAGATGTACAAGCTGGATTTAGAAAAGGCAAAGGAACTAGAGATTGCCAACATTCATTGGATCATAGAGAAAATAAGGGAATTCCAGAAGAGCATCTACTTCTGCTTCATTGATAGCACTAAAGCCTTTGACTGTGTGGATCAAAACAAATTGTGAAAAATTCTTAAATAGATCGGAATACCAGATTTATGCCTCCTGAGAAGCCTGTATGCAGGTCAAAAGCAACAGTTAGAACTGGACATGGAATAATGGACTGGTTCCAAATTGGGAAATGAGTACTTCAAGGCTGTATATTGTCACTCTGCTTTATTTAATTTATGTGCAGAGTACATCATGTGAAGGGCTGGGCTGGATGAATCACAAGCTGGAATCAAGATTGCCAGGAGAAATGTCAACAACCTCACATATGTAGATGATACCACTCTAAAGGCAGATAGTAAAGAGGAACTAAAGAGCTTCCTGATGAGGGTAAATGAGGAGAGTGAAAAAGTTGGCTTAAAACTCAACATTCAAAAAACTAAAATCGTGGCATCTAGTCCCATAACTTCCTGGCAAATAAATGGGGAAAAAATGAAAACAGTGATGGACTTTATTTTCTTGGGCTCCAAAATCACTGCAGATGATGACTGCAGCCATAAAATTAAGACACTTGCTCCTTGGAAGACAAGCTATGACAAATGTTTCTTCAGCCATTCAGTCATTTCTGACTCTTTGTGAACTCATGGACTGCAGTATGCCAGGCTTTCCTTTCCTTCACTATCTCCCAGTTTGCTCAAACTCATGTCCATTGAGTCAGTGATGCCATCCAACCATCTAATCCTCTGTCGTCCCCTTCTCTTCCTGCCCTCATTCTTTCCCAGCATCAGGGTCTTTTCCATTGAGTCGGCTCTTGGATCAGGTGGCCAAAATATTGGAGCTTTGTTTTCAGCATCAGACCTTCCAATGAATATACAGGGTTGATTTCCTTTAATATTGACTGGTTTGATCTCTTTGCAGTCTAAAGAACTCTCAAGAGTCTTTTCTAGCACCACAATTAGAAAGCATCAATTCTTCACTGCTCAACCTTCTTTTTGGTCCAACTCTCACATCCATACATGACTCCTGGAAAAACAAGAAGCTTTTACTCTCACATATGGGATATCAAATTTGTCATCACACATTTTCTGCTATTTTTAGACTCTTGGTTCATACTCCATGTAACCATGTAGTGTGGTAATTAAATACAATTAGAAACTAAGCTTTATTTTAAGGATGTGGTTTGCCTACCAGCAGCATAGGAATGTTCCATTTTCTGCAGCCCCTGTTACTTTGGTATGACATCTCAAAACTCAGAAACTCTTACTTGTTGTTATGATTATCAATTTCATTTTAGTTCAGTTTGAACAGAGAAGCAAAAAAATGAGGGGGCCAAGTTTTTAAGGTCTCTTTAGGGAGAGAAAGGAATCTGTTAGAAGACAAAGTACATGTAGCTTGTGGGCTCTTTGAGTCACTCATTGCTTGAGGGAATTTCTTTGTCTTTTTTTCAAGTGTGATCTTTCAATCATATAATAACAAATAACAGAATTAGAAGAAACTAATTTGAAATGATGGCTTGCTTCTACCCAGAAAATCTGAACACAAAGGAACCAATGTGAACCACAAAGATCAGGGTGCCAAGATTTTATGAATATTTTAGGTTTGCAAATAATAACTAGTATGCTTGTTTTTTCAAGAGTGTATTTTTACTCTGATAAATAATAAACCTTTCCAGAAGGCTGTCAGTGTGGCTCCTGCTGGAAGCCTGGGATGCTGGAATCAGGCCACTTCCTGTTGGTCATTACAGGACACTGGGCTGCACTCTAAGAATATCTTGGCTCTCCCCAGGATCTGGACCATCACGGGGCCACAGAAATTGGTACCAGTTTTGTTTTGCCTGTTGAAATGTTTAATGACAAAGGTTCTTTCAATTCCTGATGTGGGTGAAGTGTGGAGCCCAGTGATGAGTTCTTTAAGAAATGTACATCCGAGTTCCCACACGAGGGTGAGCCCCATGTCCAACAATGAGAGACCCTGCATGTGTGTGGCCTATGCCTCGTTGGAGAGCATTTTTCAGCTAGTTTAAACCTGACCAAGTTCTGTCTACATGGCAGATATAGACCTCTCTGAGTCCTGTCTAGGGGTTCCCTTGTTGCTCAGATGGTAAAAAATCTGCTTGCAATGCATGAGACCCGGGTTCGATCGCTGGGTTGGGAGGTTCCCCTGGAGAAGTGAATGGCTACCTACTACCAATATTCTTGCCTGGGAAATTCCATGCACAGAGGAGCCTGGCAGGCTACAGTCCATGGGGTCACAAGTGTCAGACATGATAACACTTTCATTTCACTTTTCAAGTCCTGTCTACACTGATTATGTTTAACAAGACTGTGTGCTTTGTGCAATGAGAACATTTAGACCTGACCGTGTTCTGTGTTCACCAGGACATAGAGACCTGGGTAAGAGACCTGGCCTGGTCTCTGTCCTGGAAAACTCTGTGCCTGCATCTGATGTCCGTGCTCAGATGTCTGGGGTCTGGGGCTGAGGTGGGCTTCTCTGGGTAATCATGCTCTCCTCTGAGTGGGGTTCCATGGCCCTCCCAGGGGTCAGCGCTGCGGTAGGGTTCGTAGTCTTTCCCCTGCCAGGTTCACCTCCCTGGGGCTCCTGGAGGCTCCTCAGGTGGGCTACCTGGTAATTACTCCAATTTTCCAGCACATTCAGGTTGAGTAGGGAGGCAGGTTCACCTGGTGAATTGCTTCCAGGGCACAGGGATCCTGCAAAAAGTCATTGGGCAGCAGGTGAGGTTGCTGCTCTGGTCTCTTTCAAGTTGACTCTCTCCTCCGAAGAGAACAGAGCTGCCCCTCGTCTCTCAGCCCAGCTCTCCTGTTTTCTCAGCACCTCAGCGGGACAGAAAGACAGAGCCTGCCAGAACCAAGGTAGTGTGCTCACCTCTAGCGTGAGCTTTCAAACCAGCAAAAATCACACAGAACCACAGTGAAAACAGTAGGGGCCTGACTTCTCAGGGACAATTGAGGGGAGAGGAGATGGACCCTATACTTCTTTCTAGGGTCCCAGGGGTCCCAGAGACCTGGCTTGTTTATACACTGGGGGCCCATTGACCACAGCCATGGTGTCCTAACCGAGGGGATGTGTGACCGAGGGGATATCATGAGTCTTACCCCATCTGCATGGGTCAGGATTGTGGGTACAAGGAGACCACACACACAAAAATAAGAAAAAAGGAAGAATACATGAGAGCGTCATTTGTGTTTAGGAATTCATACTTTATGGTATTCACTTTATCCAGGCATATGCCTGTTTGCCTCTTTACCGCCGGGAGGTTCACCCTTCCTGGGGACTTCTCAGGTGGCTGCTGCTAAGTCGCTTCAGTCGTGTCCGACTCTGTGCGACCCCATAGACGGCAGCCCACCAGGCTCCCCCATCCCTGGGATTCTCCAGGCAAGAACACTGGAATGGGTTGCCATTTCCTTCTCCAGCGCATGAAAGTGAGAAGTGAAAGTGAAGTCGCTCAGTCATGTCTGACTCTTAGGGATCCCATGGACTGCAGCCCACCAGGCTCCTCTGTCCATGGGATTTTCCAGGCAAGAGTACTGGAGTGGGGTGCCATTGCCTTCTCCTCTCATGTGGCTACCTGGTAATTATTCCAGTTTACCAGGACGAGCATGGCGGGAAGGGAGGCAGGTTCACCTGGTTAGTTGATTGCAGGGCACATGGATCAGGCAAAAGCCAGTGGGCAACAGGTGAGGTTGCTGCTGTGATTTCCTTCCAGTCGACCATCCCTACTCAGCAGGAAGCAGACCCGGCCCTCATCTTCCAGCCCTGTGTCTGGTGTGTTTTCTCAACAGTGGAACAAAAAAGAACCAAGCCTGCCAGAACCAAGGTAGTGTGTTCAACATTATCATGACAGCTGTAAAAAGAGTTAATATCACACAGAACCAAAGGGAAAAGAGAAGGACTTCTCTGGGACAAGTGTGGGGAGAGGAGACCGACCCTGCCTCTTTCTACCATCCCAGGGGGTTACAGGAACCCACTCGCTTCCACCTTAGGGGCCCAAGCAGCAGAGACCTGGTGTCCTAACCAAGGGTCGTGTGACCCCAGGTCTGGGGATTGTGTGGGTCTCACCCCATCCACATGGGTCAGGTTCCTGTACCCGGAGACCCCATATCTGCTCTTTACCTGCAGTGTGTCCTGTCCCCTTGGAGCTTCCCAACATCTGAATTGAGGGTGTTGCCCTGATTAACCTGTGTTCCTTTTTCTTCCCTTCACCTTGTCGCATTCATATGGGGTCAGGCACCTTTGGGTGGGTTGCTTCTCTGTGTTCTTCTGAGTGAAAACCTTTCATGGTGTCATTAGTATCATAGCATATCCCATATGTAATCATAGGGGTCACCACCTGGTGTCCCCTAAACCAAACTCGGGTAATTTAATTTGTAATTTGTTATTTTATATTGGAGCAGAGTTGATTTCTGGTGTTTTGTTTTAGGTATATATATTTAGGTATATCTATTTAGGTATATAGACTTGCAGGAGACATGGATTCGATCCCTGGGTCGGGAAGGTTCCCTGGAGAAGGAAATGGCAACCCACTCCAGTATTCTTGCCTGGGAAATCCCATGTTCAGAGGAGCGTGGCAGGTAAGCACAAGTGGTCAAGTTGTAGTTACAGAAAATGTCCACACGGTGGCAGCAGTTTTCATTCCCAGCTCTGGGACAACTAGAATTTTTTTTTTTTTTTTTTCATGTTTTAAAATAATTTTTATTTATGTCTTTACTTGCTGTCCTGGGTCTTCGTTGGTGCCTGGGCCTTTCTCTAGTTGCATTGAGCGGGGGGCTCCTCTCTAGTTGCGGTGCACAGGATTCTCACTGTGGAGGCTTCTCTTGCTGCTGAGCACAGGCCCTAGGACTTCAGTCGTCGTGGCTTCCAGGCTCTGGAGCGGAGGCTCAGTGCTGCTCAGTCACTCAGTCGTGTCTGACCCTTTGCGAATCCAAGGACTGTAGCCTGCCAGGCTCCTCTGTCCATGGGATTTCCCAGGCAGAAATACTGGAGTTGGGTGCCGTTTCCTTTTCCATCAGGCTCAATAGTGGCACATTTTTAACGAGTAGTGGTACAAACACTTCTAACCACAACATCATTCTTCTGTGTTCCTACAGTATCTTATGCATACTAATTACCATGCTATACTAAAATCCTATTTAAATGTCTGTCCTCTCCCCTTCTGGACTGGAAGATCTCAGTGGACAAGGCCTACGCCCAACTTAATCTTACACCCCCAGCACCTGGCTTATGTTTAGACGTTCAAGTGAACTGAACACATCCCAGTTAACTGTTTTGTAAATTTGAGGGGAAGGTATGAGATTCTGGGAAACTTGCTATTTTGGCCTCCATTCTGAACTTGGGTACAGAAAGACAGTAAACAGTCTGAGGCAGATAGGGACACTAAGGTAAAAATGTGTCCCTGGAAGCAAGGTCATCCTAATACCACAGTCCTATTAACTTTACTATACTGTTGGAGTTTGATGAGTAGGCTCTAAGAGTCTCCTTCAATCATTTTACAATGACCTTTGCTGAAACAACAATAACACAAATAAGATAGTGAAATTACTGGTGGAGATATAGTGCAATATTATGCTCATGTGGTTCCTTTTGAAGCATTCACAACTCCACAATAACTCTTTAAAAGAAGCAGACACAACAGAATTTTCACAGAGTAAAGGGGTTAAATTTAAGGAATCTACTGATAGAGTAACTAAAGAGTCAGAAGATGAGAATTCTGGTCTCCATTCTCTCACTAACTTCTTATTTGACCTTAGGCAAACCATTCCATTTCTCTGGGCTTAGAAGAAAGACTTAGAAGTTCTAGATCCTAGTTCTCGGTAAACTTGAACAAGCCACTTTGCCTCTTCAGATCCACATTTCCCTCATTTATAAAATAATCTGATGATATAACAGCTCTAACAACCTAGGATTCTAAGCTATAGGCTACTGTTGCTATGAACAATGAAATTCTATGGAATCGGTATGTTTGTATTAGAAACAGGATGTATTGATAAAACATTTGGCAGAGAGAAGCCTCAGACCTCACTTGAGCTTCCCACCCCAAGTTTCAATTCAAATATTTCTCTCGAACTACACATAAGCACTGGTCCAGGCTACTGTACTTTGAATTCCCCTATTCTTAATGAAATGCCCAAAGACTGACCAGAGAGGAATGGAAACACGTGCTTCCCAGACCATACATCAAGCTGGTCTCATGATGGTCTCCATCTTTTCTACTGGAGCACTTTGCTTATGCCATCCACTGTCTGGACTGAGCCAACTTGTCTCTTTTGATTTAAATTCTTTACAGCTCAGTTCAAATCTCACTATTTCTCTTCTAGCCCACATCCATCTCTCCCTCTTTCAAACATCCACAATACAACACACTGTTGTGGTAGAGATTAAATGATATTTGTAAAGAACATGGCACCACACATGACATATAGCAGTGGCTCAAAAAAGGATAGTAGTTGGTGCTTTACCACACTTTAGCACTAATCACATAACCTTTAATTCGGTGCATCCTAAATTTAATGTGCTTGTGAATCACCTGGAGATCTTATTCAAATGCAAATTATGATTCTGTAGGCGTCAAGTGGGACCTGATAATCTGTAGTTCAAAAAGCTCCTGCTTAAGAAGGGTTCTGTGCCCATCAGTCTTCAGACAAGTTCATTGCCTAACCATTGTCTATTTGTGCCTTTTAATTAATATTGCTGTGTATTAAAGAATAAGCAAGTCCTAATGCCCAAAGTATATTAAAAGTAGAGGTTGTGTGTGTGTGTGTGTGTGTGTATGTATATGTATATATAATGCATGTGTGTGAGTGTGTGTGTTAGTCGCTCAGTCGTGCACAACTCTGCAACTCCAGAGACTGTAGACTGCAAGGCTTCTCTGTCCATGGGATTCTCTAGGCAAGAATACTGGAGTGGGTTGCCATTTCCTTCTCCAGACAACTAGAATCTAAGAAAGACTTGGCTTCCTAGGCTGTGAACTGGAGTGGAATGTGCCTGAGCAAACCCCCAAGGGCTTGTGTCTCACTACTTTTCCCTCTAAAGCTTCACCCTTTTCCTCCAGACTCATCCCAACCGGGGCCACAGCACCCTGCTGAGGTGCTAGGAGGCTGCACTCTCAAGAAGGAGGCTTAAACTGGGAACCCCAACCCCAGGAGAACTGAAAGCTAGGTGGCATTTCCAAGGTCCTTGAGGCCAGACCGTTGTCACAACATCCTTTGGGTGCGCTAGGGACTATGGGCCCTGTCAGAGCAAACCAGAGGTACAAGCTTAAGCGGGGCTCAATTAAGAGCACCCTGTCTGATGGTTTCAACTCCACCCCAGTCCAGCCTCTGGACTGAAGCCTGCTCACGCTGCAGTGATGGGATAGCAGCCTGGGTCAGGAAAGTCAGCAGGAATAAATTAGGCAAGGCTTTTCTTTTTATTCTTTAATTTCATGCCTGTGGTATGCTTGAGTATAGTGGTTGTGCAGTATTGCGCCTGTTGTCAGTATCCCGCGACCTGATTGAGCGATGACATGTATGTAAAGCATATGTCTCTTTTTCAGATTCATCTGCTGTAGAAGTTATTGCAGAAAGTGGAGCAAAGTTCCCTGGGCTGAGCATCATGTCCTTGCAGAGTATCTGTTACATATACAGATTTCTATGGATATGGTAGAGATACAGATCTCTGTGGAAGGAACAAAGAAAGGAAGAGGATAATCATTGTGGATTATCTACTAACATACACGTTTTTGTGTCTTCCTAATTCATCCCTGTCCCTTTGGCTTTATTTATTTATTTTTTGGAGTTCTTTGTGTTTGAATTCCCTGAGGCTCTTTTTATGTTGTAATTGAATTCCTTTACGTCTCTTTTTTTCTTTTACTTGAAGGGACATCACGTGCTAGTCTTCCTCTGTCTGGCTGACTTCACTTAGTGTTTGATTCTCCAAGATCTATCTCTGTGACTACCAGCAGCATAATTTCATGATTTCAGTAGTAGCTTTCATTCCTGAGTAATAGTTCATTTTCTGTATGTACTACATTGTTTTTAAGCTTTAATCTGAAGGTGGGCATTTTGCTGGGTCTGTGTTCAGGCTGTTTTAACTAGTGCTCAAGTGAACATTGGGGTGCATGCAACTTCTTGTAATATGGTTTTCCTGGGATATAGCCCCAGGTGTGGGAATGTCAGATGGTAGGTTTAGCTTGCATTTACTGTTTGTAGACTTGTGAGCTTGCATTTACTGTTTGTAGACTTGTGAGGATGGTCAGTCTGGTAAGATTTGATTTCTCCTTGTCATTTTGGCATTCCCCCTGTAATATTAGAGATGCTCAGCATCTTGTCCTGTGACAGTAAGTTTTTGTTTTTCTCTCCTTCATGGTTGTGAGGAAAATTTACCAGTTTAGTTGATTTTTTTGTTTATATTTTTTTCTGCAATATTCTCCCCAGGACCTTTCCTGAAGGCAGCTGTCATTAACAGCCCCTGAATTCTGTTGATGGTCAAGTTGTAGTTATAGAAAATGTCCACAAGGAGGCAGCACTTTTTCCACACCCAAATCATTCTTCAGGCAACCACAGCCTAAGGAAGAGCTGGCTTCCTAGGCTGTGAATTAGTGTGAAGTGTGCCTGAGCAAACATCCAAGGGCTTAGTCTCAATACTTCTTCCCCCTAAAGCTTCACCCCTTTCCTGCAGACTAATCTCAGCCTGGACCATAGCACCCTGATGAGGTGCCTAGGAGGCTGCACTCTCAGGAAGGAGGCTTGAGCTGGGGACCCCAGCACCAGAAGATGTGGAAGCTGGGTGACTTTTTCAAGGTCATCTAGGCCAAAGCGTCAGGACACCATCGATTGTGTGTCCTGGGGACTGTGGTCCCTGCCAGATCAAACCAGAAAGTACAAATTTAAGAGGGGCCGTAGTGAAGAGCAAGAGCTTCCCTGGTGGCTCAGGTGGTAAAGAGTCTACCTGCAATGCGGGAGGCCCAGGTCCAATCCCTGGGTCCGGAAGAGCCCCTGGAGAAGGAAATGGCTACCCACTCCAGTATTCTTGCCTGGAGAATCCCATGGACAGAAGAGCCTGATATGCTACAGTCCCACCACAGTCCAGCCATGAAAACAGCCTGCTGAGGCTCCAGGAATGGGATGGAAGCCCAAATCAGGTGAATGGTTCATATCTGAGGACAAGATTGCTGGATGCATCTAATATTCATATAGAGGTCAATGGACATGAGTTTGAGCAAGCTCTTGGAGATGGTGAAGGACAGGGAAGCCTAGCATGCTGCAGTCCATGGGATTGCAGAGTCAGGCATGACTGAGCAACTGAACAACAATATATCCTATATGAACACATGAGTGCAAACTTAATGAATGAAAATACAATTTTCTATATTTCATGTATGAAAATTTGTGCATATTTCATGTCTAAAAATATAATGTTCTTTATTGTATGAAAGTATGCATGAATTTTCATATATAAAAAGATGGGTACATATTTCATGGATGAAAAATAGAATTTTCAATATTTCATATATGAAGAAATAGGTGCATATTTTATGAATGAAAATATAGTTTTCTATAATTTAAATATGAAATCATGGGTGCATATTTCATGGCTCAAAATGAAATTTTCAAAGTTTTATATATGAAAACATGGGTGTATATTTCTTGTATGAAATAGGATTTTCTGTATTTCATATATAAATCATGGCTGCATATTTCATATATGAAAATAGAATTTTCTGTATTTCACATATAAATCGTGGGTGCATATTTCAAGGATGAAAATAGAACTTTTGAATGTCATATATGAAAACATGAGTGTATTTCATGGATGAAAATGGAATTTTTAATATTTTATATATGAAAACATGGATGTATATTTTATGAATGAATATAGAATTTTCTATATTACATATATGAAAACATGGGTGCATATTTCATATATGAAAATAGAATTTTTGATATTTCATATATGACATGGGTGCATATTCATATATGAACATAGAATTTTCCATATTTCTCATATGAAAATATGGGAACATGTCATACATAGAAATAGAATTTTCTATATTTCATAGATGAAAATATATATGCATATTTCATAAGTGAAAACATTTTTCACATTTCAGAGAAAAATATGTGTGTATTTCATATATGAAAAGAGAATTTTCTGTATTTTACAGATGAAAATATATGTACATATTTCATATATGAATAGAGCATTTTCTATATCTCATAAGTGAAAATATAGGTGCATATTTCATATGTGAGAGAGAATTTTCTATATTTCATAAATGAAAAGTTAGGTGCAAATTTTATATATGAAACTAGAATTTTCTATATATCATAGTTGAAAATGCAGTTGAATATTTCATATATGAAAATAGAATTTTCTACATTTCATTTGGATAATATAAGCCCAGCTGTGATAATGTCAGATCCTAGGCTTAGTGTCTTTTATTCAGCAGACATTGTCCTTTATTGTGGTTGTTGCCAGTGTACGTTCCTACCAACCGTGTAGGAGGTTTCCCTTTACTCCAAACTCACTCCTGCATTTATTGTTTGTAGACTCTAGTGTGGCCATTCTGACTGGTGGGATTTGATTTCTCCTTGTCATTTTGATTGGCATTCCTCCTGTAACGATTAGGGATGCTGAGCATCCTGTCCTAGGTGGAGGTATGGGGTTTGTTGGGTATTTTTACCCTCTAAGTGTGTGAGGAAAATACACCTGTGGCAGCTGACTTCCTGAAAGTCATTTGTGTTTGGAATTTATCTTGTAATACCTGCTGCAGGATATTTCCTGAGGGCAGCTGTCATGAGCAGCCACCCAGCCCTTGTGAATTAGAGGAGCCGGTAAGCACTCGTGGTCAGTTGTAGTTACAGGAAATGTCCACAAGGCGGCAGCACTTTTTGATGCCCACCTCTGGTTCTTGGGGCAAGCAGAGGCTTCGGGAAAGTCGGCTTCCGGGCTGTGAAACAGAGTGGAATGTGCCTGAGCAACCACTGAAGGGCCTGTGTCTCACTGCTTTTTCCTCACACACACACCCTTCTTGATAGCATCACTTTTTCCACCTTAGCCCTTCTTGAAAGCTTTTTTTGAACATTCGGAGTGTGACCATATACTGACTGTTGCCAATGTATCTTTCAGCCAACAGCTTAGGGGATTCCTTTTCTTCCATTCTGGCGCCTGTATTTACAGTTTGCCGAATTTTAGCAACAGCCATTGTGATTGGTGGGATTTGATTTCCCATTATCATTTTGATTGGCATTCCTGCTGTCATTAAGGACGCTGAGCATCTTGTCTTGTGGCGGACATTTGATTTTGTTTTTTAGTTTTTTTTTTTCTTTAAAGGATGTGAGGACAGTTTACCTTTGGCAGTTGATTCCCTGAGAGTTGGCTGGTTTTGAAATATATTTCTCCAATACCTGCCCCACGGCATTTCCTGAGGGCAGCTGACAATTAACTGAATCACGAGTCCCTGTGAATTGAGGTGTCTGTGTGCACTGGTGATCAAGTTGTAGTTACAGAAAATGTCCACAAGGTGGCAGCACTTTTGCCTGCCCAACATTGGTTCCTGGGGCAGCCAGATCCTTAGGGCCAGTTGGCTTCCTGGGGTGTGAAATAGAGGGGAGTGTGCCTGAGCAAGAAGGAAAGGGCTTGAGACTCACTACTTTCCCCCTAAAGCCTCACACAAGCATCCTGTCCAGACTAATGTCTTCCGGGTCCAGAGCACACTGCTGAGGGCATTTAGGTGCCTAGGAGGCTGCCCTCTCAGGAAAGAAGCTTATGCTGGGAACCCCAGTGCCAGGAGAGGTAGAAGCTAGCTGAATTTTGCCTTCAAATTCCTTGAGGCCTTCATGCCATGTGGGACTCTGATCCCCTCCAGAACGTAACAGATACACTAGGTCACTTTAGTTGTGTCCAACTCCTTGCAACCTCATGGACTGTAGCCTGCCAGGCTTCTGTCCGTGGGATTCTCCAGGCAAGAATACTGGAGTGAGTTGCCATTTCCTTCTCCAGAACGTAGCAGATAGTAGTCCTTTAAAAAACGTTCAATGAAGGGCACTGTGCCAGGTTGTGTCAACCCCTCCCCAGTCTAGCAGTTGGACCCCAGCCTGCTCAACCTTCAAGGATGGGATTGCATCCCAAGTGAGGGAGGTAGATAAGAGAGCAGGCACTCCTTTTCTTTAACCTCTTGCTGATGCTTCTTTGCAGAATAGTTGATTTTCAGTGTTGTGATTGTTGCCAGTGTTCAGGTGCCTGATTCAGTATTACATATCTATGGGGTATCTCTGTTTTTTGGTTTTTTTTTTTTTTTTTTTTTTTTGACCTTTGCCATAGCAGTTCAAGCGAAGTGCTGAGCATCAGGTCCTTGGGGAATGTCTATCTCAGATACACTTCTGTGATACCAAGAAGAAAGGGAGTAGGTCATTTCTGTGAATTATCTCTTAGAGAAAATGATTTCTTTGTATAAATTAGAGATACGTATTTCTGTGTATATGTAATAGGAAGGAAGAGAATAATCCTTGTGGATTATCTATTACAAATATAGATTTCTTGTCTATGTAGGTTTCTACCTCCTAATTTATTCCAGGCCCTTCAATTTTTTTTTGTTTTTGGAACCCTTTATTTGACTTGGAATACTCAGAGTCCTTCTTTGGCTTGCCTGATGAACTATGGATGAAGGTTTGTGACATTGTACCTGAGACAGGGATCAAGACCATACCCATGGAAAGAAATGCAAAAAGGCAAAATGGTTGTTTGAGGAGGCCTTACAAATAGCTGTGAAGAGAAGCAAAAAGCAAAGGAGAAAAGGAAAGATATTCCCATTTGAATGCAGAGTTCCAAAGAATAGCAAGGAGAGATAAGAAAGCCTTCCTTAGCAATCAATGCAAAGAAATAGAGGAAAACAACAGAATAGAAAAGATGAGAGATCTCTTCAAGAAAATGAGAGATACCAAGGGAACATTTCAGGCAAAGATGGGTTCAATAAAGGACAGAAATGGTATGGACCTAACAGAAACAGAAGATATTAAGAAGAGGTGGCAAGAATACACAGAACTGTACAAAAAAGATCTTCACGACCAGATAATCATGATGGTGTGAGATCACTCACCTAGAGCCAGAAATCCTGGAATGTGAAGTCAGGTGGGTCTTAGAAAGCATCACTATGAACAAAGCTAATGGAGGTGATGGAATTCCAGTTGAGCTATTTCAAATACTGAAAGATGATGCTGTGAAAGTGCTACACTCAATGTGTCAGCAACTTTGGAAAACTCAACAGTGGCCACAGGACTGGAAAAGGTCAGTTTTCATTCCAATCCCAAAGAAATGCTCGAACTACTGCACAATTGCACTCATCTCCCACACTAGTAAAGTAATGCTCAAAATTCTCCAAGCCAGGCTTCAGCAATCTGTGAACTGAGAACTTCCAGATGTTCAAGCTGGTTTTAGAAAAGGCAGAGGAACCAGAGATCAAATTGCCAACATCCGCTGGATCATTGAAAAAGCGAGAGAGTTCCAGAAAAACATCTATTTCTGCTTTATTGACTATGCCAAAGTCTTTGACTGTGTGGATCACAATAAATTGTGGAAAATTCTGAAAGAGATGGGAATACCAGACCACCTGACCTGCCTCTTGAGAAACCTATATGCAGGTCAGGAAGCAACAGTTAGAACTGGACATGGAACAACAGACTGGTTCCAAATAGGAAAAGGAGTATGCCAAGGCTGTATATTGTGACCATGCTTATAACTTACATGCAGAGTACATCATGAGAAATGCTGGGCTGGAATAAGCACAAGCTGGAATCAAGATTGCCCAGAGAAATATGAATAACCTCAGATATGCAGATGACACTACCCTTATGGCAGAAAGTGAAGAGGAACTAAAAAGCCTCTTGATGAAAGTGAAAGAGGAGAGTGAAAAAGTTGGCTTAAAGCTCAACATTCAGAAAACTAAGATCATGGCATCCAGTCCCATCACCTCATGGGAAATAGGTGGGTAAACAGTGGAAACAGTGTCAGACTTTATTTTTCTTGGCTCCAAAATCACTGCAGATGGTGACTGCAGCCATGAAATTAAAAGATGCTTACTCCTTGGAAGGAAAGTTATGACCAACCTAGACAGCATATTAAAAACCAGAGGCATTACTTTGCCAACAAAGGTCCATCTAGTCAAGGCTATGGTTTTTCCAGTGGTCATGTATGGATGTGAGAGTTGGACTGTGAAGAACGCTGAGCACTGAAAAATTGATGCTTTTGAACTGTGGTGTTGAAGAAGACTCTTGAGAGTCTCTTGGACTGCAAGGAGATAAGTCCTGGGTGTTAATTGGAACGACTGATCCTGAAGCTGAAACTCCAATACTTTGGCCACTTCATGCGAAGAGTTGACTCATTGGAAAAGACCCTGATGCTGGGAGGGATTGGGGGCAGGAGGAGAAGGGGACGACAGAGGATGAGATGGCTGGATGGCATCACCGACTCGATGTGCCTGAGTTTGAGTAAACTCCGGGAGTTGGTGATGGACAGGGAGGCCTGGCGTGCTGCAATTCATGGGGTCACAAATAGTCGAACACGACTGAGCAACTGAACTGAACTGATGTCTATTTTTATTTTTCCTGGCAAGTATATCACATACCATAGATTTCCTCTGTCTGCCTGACTTCCCTTAGGGCATTATCCTTTAAGGTCCGTCCCTGTGGCTCCCAGTGTCATCATTCCCTAATTTCAGTGGTGATTTTTTTTTCCAGTGGTGATTTTTAATGAGTGAGAAATAATCTGCCATATATATGTACACTTCTTGTTTAAGCTTTAACTTCTTGGAGATTTTGGTGACTGTGTGTCTCAGCTACTGGTAGTCGTGCTAGAGGTTTGTTGGGGTGCTTGTGCCTTTTGATCGATGGCCTTCTCAGGATACAGGCTAAAGTGGGGGAATGTCTGATCCTCGGCTTAGGACTTGATCGATTTTTTCAGGCATTCGGAGATTGACCATGATACTGGCTACTGCCAATGTATATTCCCACCTAGAGCTAAGGGCAATTCTTTGTTCTCCAGACTCCATCCCATATTTATTGTTGCAAATTTGTGACATTGGCCATTGTGAGTGTGGGATTTGATTTCCCATCATCTTTTCGATTGGCATTTCTACAGCAATTAGGAATGCTAAGCATCTTGTTTGGTGGGGGAGGTTTGTGTTTGTGTTCTTTTTTTTTTCCTTAAAGAGTGTGAGGACAATTTAGCTTTGGGAATTGGCTTCCTGAAAGTCGGCTGTGTTTGGAATGTATTTCTCCGGCGCCAGCCGTAGGACGTTTCCTGATGGCAGCTGTCATTCAGAGAATCCCAGGCGTGGGGAATTGAGGTGCCTGTGAGCAATGATCAAGTTGTAGTTCCAAGAAATGTCCACAAGGCGGCAGCACTTTCCAGGCTCAGCTTGGTGTCTGAGGGCAACCAGAGCCTTAGGGCAAGTTTGCTTCCTGGGCTGTGAAATGGAGAGGAATGTGCCTGAGCAAACCGGAAGGAGCTTGAGTCTCACTACTGTCAGGGAATGTTTAGCGGAAGGATTCCTACGCGCTGTTTCTCATAAATCCTCTGTTCCTTATCAGCTTCTGCTAGAAGCCAGTAGACCTGCAAGCAGCTCTGGGGACTGAGGTCATTGTGTGAGACGGGCTTGGGTCTCCTTTAGTAAACATTCTCTTTACGACAAAACTGCTTAGTCTCGCCCCCTTTTTCTTGAGATATGGATTGTCTCCTGACCTTGTGAACATTATTATCCTTTGTTCCCTTGGTAACGGTTACTGTACATTTGGTTTTCTAATCTTTATCATTATCGAAAGAAATTTCTTGTACTACAGCCTATATATACTCACAGAAAAATCATTAAAGCACCTTTGCTCCATCAGAGCTTCCGTCCCCGCGTCTGTCTTTTCTTTCTTTCTTCTGCCCCTCCCTGCCTCCCCCTCTCTCTTTCACTTTCTTATCATCGACTCCGGACCGCCAGGTCCCGGTCCATTAAAGGACCCCGACACACTGCTTTTCCCCTAAAGCATCACACAAACGCGGGGTCCAGACTAATCCCTTCAGGGTCCACAGTTCACTGCTGAGGGTGCTAGGAGGCTGCACTCTCAGGAAGGAGGCTTGGACTCGGATCCCCAGCACCAGGGGAGGTTGAGGCTAGCTGAATTTTGCCTTGAAATTCCTCGGGCCCTTGATGCCAGGCGGGACTCTTGTCCTAGCCAGACAGAGCACACAGTAGACCTTTCAGAATTGTTCAGTGAAGGTTCCCTGCCAGGCTGTGTCCACCCCCCTGAGTTCAGCAGTGGGACCCAGCCTGCTCAGCCTCTAGGGATGGGACAGCATCCCACGTCAGGGAGGTTGGACATGATATAGTAGGCACTGCTTTCTTTCCCTTTTCTTTAACATTTTGCCAATACTACCTTGCAGCAAAGACTATTTGCTTTTTGCCTTTAGGGTGGTGTCATCTGCATATCTGAGGTTGTAGATATTTCTCCCAGCATCTTGATTCCAGCTTGTATTTCATTCACCTGGCATTTCACTTGATGTATTCTGCATGTAAGTTAAATAAGTGGAATCACAATATAACGTCTTGACGTACTCCTTTCCCAATTTTGAACTAGTCCGTTGTGCCTGTCTGGTTCTAACTATTGTTTCTTGACCTACATACAGGCTCCTCTGGAGGCAGATAAGGTGGTTTGGTATTCCTCTCTAAGAATTTTCCACAGTTTGTTGTGACCCACACTATTAAGGCTTTAATTCTTTGAAAATTTTTAATTTTATGATGTAAAAACAGATACCTTTATGTGTGACATATATACCTTTATTTTTATATATGAGATATATATCTATATTGGCATATAAGGGATATATACTAATATTTTCACATAATACACATGTACCTATATTGCCATATATGAAATAAATACATCTATCTTCATATATGAAATATATATTGAATACTAAATGAAATAGCAAAATGAAAATGGGAAATTTTAAAAAAAAGATTCCATCAAGATACTGATTTTAATGAGATTTTTTAAAATCCCATTAAGTAGTTTCACTCTTTTAAGTTATGCTGTACAAAGAATTTATCAGTGAAGTCAAGGCAATTAATCTAATTTTTTTTTTTTACTTAAGATGCTTCTGTCAATGTTCTCTGACAAAACATTTTATTTTCATTAGTTTTGATACCTACATAGTGATTTCAGTTCGCAGTGCTCTATAAGTAGGAATCATTTGGCAATCTTCTTGGAGAAGGAAATGGCAACCCATTCTGGTGTTCTTGACTGGAGAATCCCATGGACAGAGGAGGAGTCTGGTGGACTGCTGTCCATGGGAGTCTCACAGAGTTGGACACAACTGAAGCGCCTTAGCATGCATGCATGCATTGGAGAAGGAAATGGCAACCCACTCCGGTGTTCTTGCCTGGAGAATCCCAGGGACGGGGGAGCCTGGTGGGCTGCCGTCTATGGGGTCACACAGAGTCGGACACGACTGAAGTGACTTAGCAGCAGCAGCAGCAGCAATCTTCTAGTTTCAAGTTAGTCTTTTGTACGTATTAAGATGTAAGAGAGTGTACTTGAGTTAGAAGGATTATCTGAAGTCTCGAAAAGCATTACTCAAAAGGCACAGTAATGATTTTCATTATGGTTCCTGGTCTGGTATTTGCAAAACTTCTAAATCAGAAGTTCTGGAACGGCCACCTGACAATTTTAGTTAATAAACCCTCCAGGTGAATCTGAGGCACTGAAGCAAACTGAAGTTTGAGAACTATTGCCCTGGAAGGGTTGGCAAAACTCATATTTTACTAAGCCCAAGTTGTACGAATTATAAGTTATAGTTAAATTTTCATATCATTATGAGTTATAGTAAAATTTTCATTCTTTTGGTTACAGAACAATTGCAAATGAGTGTACTCTGCAAACATATATGTATATTTTCATATATGAAATATATACCTGTGTTTTCATATATAAAATATATACCTAGGATTTCATATTTAAAATACATACCTAGGTTTTCATATATGAAATATATATCTAATTAGCTATAAAGGCAATTAACATAATGGCATTTGCAGCAATATAATCCTAGAGATTACCATAGTAAGTGATGCAAGTCAGAAAGACAAAGAGCAATACCATATAATATCACTTATATGTGAAATCTAAAGTATGACACCAATGAACTTATCTATGAAATGGAAACAGACTCACAGACATAGAGTACTAGTGTTTACCAGTGGGGATAGGATGGTAGAAGGGGCAAGATAGGTGCAGGGGATTAAGAGATAGAAATGACTATGTATAAAATCAATAAGCCGTAAGGATATATTGTATAGCACAAAGAAATATAGCCTTTATTTGTAATACTTTTAAATGGAGTATAATCTATAAAAATATTGAATCATTATTTTGTATATCCCAAAATAGTATTGTAAGTAAACTACACCTTAAAAATTGTTGATGGCTATCTACAAAAACAAGGAATAAAAATAAGTGAAATAAAAATGGGAAATTTTAAAAAATAGAAGATTCTATCAAATAATGGATTTAGATGAGAATTTTGAGAATCACATAAAACAGCTTAACTCTTATACTTTTTGCTTTCCAAGAACCTATTAGTCAAGACTAGCCAATTAATCCACCTCACACTAAACCTTACCCAGCTAAGGGCACTAAGCCCATTTTGTCACCAAGATTTTCCAAGATGACTCTGGTTGGCAAAAGTTTCTTTAATTTGACGTCTCTTGTCACTGAAATTTGCTCAATTGTGTCCAACTCTTTGCAACCCCATGGATTATATACAGTTCACGGAATTCTCCAGGCCAGAATACTGGAGTAGGTAGCCTTTCCTTTCTCCAGAGGATCTTCCCAACCCAGGGATCGAACCCACGTCTCCTGCATTGCAGGCGGATTCTTTACCAGCTGAGCCACAAGGGAAGCCCCTTCTTGTAACTGACTGTGGCTATTTCAGGAACAACATTGTTCTGGTAGCAATATCATGTGGTCCCACGGGTCCTAAGACCACATTACAGAGGGTTTTCTTTTTTTCTTTTAGTTTTCATTAAAAAGCTTTATCAAAATCTCCCTCTGCCCTTCAAAACAAGGGTTTTCTTTTTGAATGAGCAACTTAAAAAAGAGTTGTGCTGCACTTCATCTTGTCGATGTTAAATTCTCATGGAGAATAAGTCATTTGTGAAGCTGTTAGCCCCCCCAAAGCCTTCTATTCTCCCCTTAAAGTGCACCTGTCTTGCATTATTAGGAATTTGGGAACTGCAATGAAGAGATTACTGTGTTGAAGGAGCTGGAAAGTGGCCCATTTGGAGCAGTCCATCTGTGCAGGTGGAAGGGGCAGTGTGATGTTCTGTTAAAGTGACCAGGGAGCGCCCCATGTCAGATGAATTCTTCGGGGAGGCCCAGACCGTCACGTAAGTTTCTTCTGGGGAATCGTGGTTTAGCCCTCACCATGAGAGGATGTTGATGGTAACAGGTCTGTCTGTAACATCCGTAAGGCCTGAATCAAAAGTCCACATATCACAGAATATATAATGGAATGTTACTCCGTTGTAAAAATGAAATAATGCCATTTCAGCAACATGGATGGATGTAGAGATTAGCTCATTAAGTGAAGACACAACACACACAAACAAGGCCCTCCTGTATAGCAGAGGGAACTATATTCAATATTTGTAATAGCCTAATAATCTGAGAGCATGTATGTAGGTGCGTTTTATATATATGTGTTATATATGTTTATATATAATAAATATAATATATATTATATACAATACACATGTAATTTATCTAACTGAATCCCGTTGGTATACACCTGGAACTAATACAACATGTAACAACTATTCTTCATTAAAATGCACCAGTTTTCGACAGAAAAAAAAGAGTCCACATATCATTGATACAAATATTTGAAGTTTAAATCAATTTAAAACATCATTACACAAATGCACATCTTTATAACTGCTTAAAGATGCATAACCGAGCTCATTACCTTGAGTAACATGATAATGCATGTCCCTATAGTTAGACTAGGAAGAAAATAAATATGTAATAAATCGTTATCTGTGAAAAAATTGAGATGTCAAACCTAATTTATTTTACACATCTGAAAATTAAAGATTCATCCTGAATGCTCCTCATTGTTAATTATTTAAGAAATACAAATCAAAACTTCAATGAGGTACCGCCTCAAACTGGTCATAATGGCCATCGTTTAAAACTCTCCAAATAACAAGTGCCGCAGAGGGTGTGGGGAAAAGGGAGCCCTCCCACACTGTTGCTGGGAATGCAAATTGGTGCAATCACTGTAGTGAAGAGTATGGCAATTCCTCAAAAAAACTAAGAGTTACCATGTTATCCAGCAATCACACTTCAAGCCATACATCCAGACAAGGCTATAATTCAAAAAGATACATGCTGTAGTCTAAAAGAATTTGTGCACACCAGCTGTGGATCTGACTGGAAACCTTTACTCTTACAACTGAGATATCAAATTTGCTTTTACATGTTGTCTTGCTATATTTAGACTCTTGGTTCATACTCCATGTAAGGACATATTGTCATAATTAAATCCAAATTGAATGTTAGCTTTATTTTTCAGATGTGCTTTCCCTCCAGCAGCCTAGGAGCATTCCCTTTTCTCCAGGTCCTGTTTCCCTGGTGTGACATTTCAAACCTCAAAAACTGTTACTTGTTGATACGAATATCAATTTCAATCTAGCTCAGTTTGACTAGAGAAGCAAAAAATCAGGGGGTCTATGTTTTCTGTTTTCTTCATGGAGAAAAACTGTGAGAAGAAAAAGTACCTGCAGCTTGTGTGCTCGTTGAGTCACTGTTGGCAGGAATTTTCTTTTATTTCTTTTTAAGTGTGACCTTTTATTCATGTAATAACAAATAACAGAATTAGAAGAAAGTAGTTTGAAGTGATCCTTGCTCCTACCTAGAAAATCAAAGGAAACAATGGAAATCTCAAAGATCAAAGTGCCAAGTTTTAAAAATATTTTAAGTTTGCAAATAATGACTAGTATGCTTGCAATTTCAACAATATATTTTTATTCTGATAAAAAATATCCTTTTCCAGAAGGCTTCCAGTGTGGTCACCTCCTGCTGGAAGCCTGGGATGCTGGAATCAGGCCACTTCCTGTCTGTCTTCACAGGACACTGGGCTGCACTCAGAAATTCCTGGATCTCCCCTGGATCCTGATCATCACGTGGCCACAGAAACTGGTAATGTTATTGTTTTGTCTGTTGAAAGTTTAATGAAACAGATCCTTTCAGTTTCCTGATGTGGGTGAAGTGTGGAGCCCAGTGATGATTTCTTCTTCAAGAAATGTACATCCTAGTTCCCACACGAGGGTGAGCCCCCTGTCCAACGATGAGAGACCCTGCATGTGAGTGACCTGTGCCTCCTGGGAGACTGGCTCTAAACTTGTCTGAACCTGACCAAGTTCTGTCTACGTGGTAGACTTAGACCTAAGTCCTGTCCACATTGATGCTGTTTAGACGAGACCGTGTGTTTTCTGCAATGAGAACATTTAGACCTGACCTTGTACTCTGTGCACTAGGACATGGAGACCGGGGTAGAGACCTGGCCTGGCCTCTGTCCGTGCCTGCGTCTGAATGCCCGTGCTCAGATGTCTGGGGTCTGGGGCTGAGGTGGGCTTCTCTGGGTAACCGTGCTCTCCTCTGAGTGGGGTTCCATGGCCCTCCCGGGGGTCAGCGCTGCGGTAGGGCTCCTAGTCTGTCCCCTGCCAGGTTCACCTTCCTGAGGCTCCTGGAGACTCCTCAGGTGGGCTACCTGGTAATTATCCAATTTTCCAGCACATTCGGGTTGAGTAGGGAGGCAGGTTCACCTGGTGAATTGATTCCAGGGCACAGGGATCCGGCAAAAAGTCAATGGGCAGCAGGTGAGGTTGCTGCTCTGGTCTCCTTCCAGTCGATTCTCTCCTCTGAAGAGAACAGAGCTGCCCCGCGTCTCTCAGCCCAGCTCTCCTGTTTTCTCAGCACCTCAGCAGGACAAGAAAGGCAGAGCCTGCCAGAACCAAGGTATTGTGCTCACCTCTAGCATGAGCTTTCAAACCAGCAAAAATCACACAACCAAAGTGAAAACAGGAGGGGCCTGACTTCTCAGGGACTATTGTGGGGAGAGGAGATCGATTCTACATTTCATTCTAGGGTCCCCAGAGGTCCCAGGGTCCTGGCTTGTTCACACATTAGGGGCCGGTTGACCACAACCATGGTGTCCTGACCGAGAGGATGTGTGACCCCAGTTGGGGGGTCTGGGGACTGTGTGAGTCTCACCCCGTCTACATGGGTCAGGATCATGTGTGCAGGGAGACCACAAACAAAGATAAGAAAAAGGGACGAATAATGAGAGCTTCACTTGTGTTTAGGAATTCATATTTCACGGTATTCGCTTTATACAGGCCTGGGCCTGTTTGCCTCTTTACCCCTGTGAGGTTCACCCTCCCTGGGGCTCCTGGAGGTTCCTCAGGTGTCTACCTGCTAATTATTCCATTTTCCAGCATGAGCATGGTGGGAAGGGAGGCAGGTTCACCTGGTGAATTGATTGCAGGGCACACGGATCAGGCAAAAAGCCAATGGGCAGCAGGTGAGGTTGTTGCCGTGATCTCCTTCCAGTCGACCATCCCTCCTCAGCAGAGACCAGACCTGCCCCTCGTCTCCCAGCCTTGCGTCTGGAGTGTTTTCTCAACACCTCAGTGGAACAAGAAAGGACCGAGCCTGCCAGAACCAAGGTAGTGTGTTCAACATTATTATGACAGCTGTAAAAACTGTTAATATCACACAGACCCAAAGGGAGGAGACGAGGACTTCTCAGCACAAGTGTGGGGAGAGGAGACCAACCCTACACCTCTTTGTACCATGCCAGGGGATACAGGAACCCACTCATTTCCACCTCAGGAGCCCAACCAGCAAAGACTGGGGTCCTAACCAAGGGTCGTGGGACCCCCAGGTCCTGGGGAGATGGTGTCACCTTGGAGAGTGTGGAAGTATGTCCCCAGGTGCAGGGTCTGGGGATTGTGCGGGTCTCACCCCATCCACGTGGGTCACATATCTGCCCTTTACCTGCAGTGTGTCCCTCTGGGATTCCCAACATCTGAATTGAGGGTTGCCCTGATTATCCTGTGGTCCTTGTTCTTCTTTCACCTTGTCGCGTTCACATGAGCTCAGGCACCTTTGAGTGGGTTGCTACCCTTTGTTCTGAGTGAAAACCTTTGGAGGTGTCATATTAATATCATAGCATATCCCTTATCTAATTCATAGAGATACCTCTGTCTGGTTTTCCCTTCACCTAGCTCAGGTAGTTTAATTTGTGATTTAATTTTTATTTTATATTGGAGTAGAGTTGATTTCCATTGTTTTGTTTTTATATGTACAGGAACTTGATTCGATTTTACATATGTGTATGAAGGAAGCGGCAACCCACTCCAGTATTCTTGCCTGGAAAATTCCATGAACAGAGGAGCCTGGTGGGTTACAGTCCATGGGGTCACAAAGAGTCGGACACTACTGAGCGACTTACTTTCTTTCTAGGGAAAGGGAGAGAGCAAACTAGCCAAGATGGTGTGCTCAGGCGCTCTCACCCCACAGCCTCTTGCTCTGGGCTCCACGTTTTGTAAATAGTGATTATGTAACAGCTGAGATCACTTATAACACTGGCCATATGCCTCACGAGGTACTCGCCTGGCCATGAGATACTTTTGTTCTGTGAGCATGTGTAACTCCATCTGGAAAGCCCTTGCGGTTATACTAGGTTATGCTATGGCTGTTGCGTCCACCAGGAGAGAATAAATGTGTCTGCAGTTTCTACAGCCCCTCGTGTCTTCTTGCAGCCCCCCTCTCGTGCCTTGCCTACCATGGGCTCAATGAACGGTGTTCAACGAACAGAGATACAGTGAGACTGTTGGCACTGTGAGCAGGATCAGCAGGACACTAGAGGTATATCTACTCTTTTTCCATTTTTTTCTCATATAGGTTATTACAGTTTTTTTTTCAGTAGAGTTCCTGATTGTATTCAGTAAGTCCTATTTGATTATCAACTTGATAAATATTAGTGTGTATATGTTAATCTGAAACTCTTGATTTACCCCTCACTTCTAGCTCTCTTTTGATCATAATTTGGTTTTCTCAGTCTGTGAGTCTGTTTCTGTTTTGTCCATTAGCTCATCTGTATGAACTTACAGATTCCACTTGTATATGATATGCTGTTTGTCTCCTTGGCTCTGACTTACCTCACTTAGCATGAAAATTCTTCAGACCATCCACGCTGCAAATGTCATCATTTCTTCTCTTTTATGGCCGAGTAGTATTCAACTGTATGGTTGTATCACGTAGTCTTCATTTTTCTTCAGTGGACATTTTGGTGGGTTCTATGTCTCGGCTACTGTAAATAGTGCTACTCTGAAAATCAAGGGGCACGTGTCATTTCGAATGATGAATTTCTGCAGATCTAAGCCTGGGAGTGGGATTGCAGGGTCATATGATAGCTCTCTGTTTAGTGTTTTAAGGAACCTCCGTGCTGTTTTCTACAGTGGTTTCACCATTTACTCTCCCACCGAGACTGTAGGAGGATTCCCTTTTCTGTACATCCTCTGCAGTATTTATTCTTTGTAGATCTTTTCAATGATGGCCACGTGACCAGTGTGTGGTGATACCTCATTGCAGTTTTGATTGGCATTGATTTGATAATTATTGATGTGGAGTATCGTTCCATGTGCTTGCATTATTTTACACCTTGTGAGTACAGTTTACTTCTTGAAACTGGCTTTTTGAAAGGTGGCTCTGTTTGGAATTCCTCCCCAATGATTTACTGCATGACATTTCTTGAGTCAGGTGTCATCTACAGCCTTGTTGGACTTCTGACTATTAAGAGACCTTCAGCATCTGTTTCATGGTGTGTCTATTAATCTGATCCAGCTAATTGCTCCCTGCCTCCTCTCAACTTTCTTTTTTGGTACCCATGAGATTCTTTTCTAAGTATATGAGGCTGTTTGTCTTGTAAAAAGTTCATTTTTATCCATTTTGATTCCACCAAAATGATATCCTATGATAACTGTCTTTCCTGTTTCACTTACTTCACTTAGTATGATCACCTTGAGTTTTCTTCCCTAAAATGGCATTATTTCATCCTGTTAATTTCTGAGTAATATTACATTGTATATATGCACCCCATCTTCTGTATCCATCCATCTGTCCTTCCACATTAAGTTGCTTTCTTATCTTGGTTAATGTACCTAGTGCTGCCATGATCGTTTGGTTGCAGTTATTTTTCAAAATTTTGATTTTCTCCAGATCTGCATCTAGGCATGAGATTGCTGGGTCACTTCATACTTCTATGTTTTGTTTTTTAAAGAACCTCCATAAGGTTCTCCCTAGTGGATGTACCCATTTACATTTCCCTGACACTTTGGCAGGGTTTTCTTCTTTCCACACCTTCTGCAAATTTTATTGTAGATTTTTTGAGATGGCTATTCTGATTTATGTGAGGTGATACCTCATTGGAAAATTGATTTGCCTTTCTCTAAGAACTAGTGAGGCTGAGCATTTTTCTTGTGCTTTATGGCCATTTCTATGCCTTCTTTGGAGAAATGTGCATTTAGATCTTTGGCAATTTTTTATTGGATTGTTTGTTTTTTTGATACTGTGATGCACAAATTCTTTGTATGTGTAGGAGATAAATTCCCTGTGGGTATCTTCGTTTGCAGAAAAACATCTACCTTTTGCTTTATTGACTACATTCCAGTTTCCTGAGACTAGTTCCAGAAAAACATTTACTTCTGCTTCATTGACTATGCCAAAACCTTTGACTGTGTGGATCACAAAAAACTGTGGAAAATTCTTCAAGCGATGGGAATCCCAGACCAACTGACCTGCCTCCTGAGAAATCTGTATGCAGGTCAAGAAGCAACAGTTAGAACTGGACATAGAACTACAGACTAGTTCCAAATCGGAAAAGGAGTACATCAAGGCTTTATATTATCACCCTGCTTATTTAACTTACATGCAGAGTACATCATGTGAAATGCTGGGCTGGAGGAAGCACAAGCTGTAATCAAGATTGCTGGGAGAAATATCAGATATGCAGATGACACCACCCTTATGGCAGAAAGCGAAGAAGAACTAAAGAGCCTCTTGATGAAAGTGAAAGAGGAGAGTGAAAAAGTTGGCTTAAAACTCAACATTCAGAAAACTAAGATTGTGGCATTCAATTCCATCACTTCATAGCAAATAGATGGGGAAACAATGGAAACAGTGACAGACTTTATTTTAGGGGGCTCCAAAATCACTGCAGATGGTGACTGCAGCCATGAAATTAAAAGACGCTTACTCCTTGGAAGAAAAGCTATGACCTACCTAGACAGAGTATTAAAAAATAGAGACATTAATTTGCTAGCAAAAGTCTGTCTAGTCAAAGCTATGGTTTTTCCAGTAGTCATGTATGGTTGCAAGAGTTGGACTATAAAGAAAGCTGAGCACCAAAGAATTTATGTTTTTGAAGTGTGGTGTTGGAGAAGACTCTTGAGAGTCCTTTGGACTGCAAGGAGATCCAACCAGTCAATCCTAAAGAAAACCAGTCCGAATATTCATTGGAAGAACTGATGCTGAAGCTAAAACTCTAATACTTTGGCCACCTGTTGCAAAGAACTGACTCTTTGGAAAAGACCCTGATACTGGCAAAGATTGAAGGCAGGAGGAGAAGGGGACGACAGAGGATGAGGTGATTGGATTGCATCACTGACTCAATGGACATGAGTCTGAGCAAGCTCCAGGAGTTGGTGAAGGACAGGGAAGCCTGGCGAACTGCAGTCCATGAGGTCGCAAAGAGTTGGACACGACTGAGCTACTGAACTGATTGATCTTTGTTTGCTAGAATTTTTTCCATTCTGAGGATTGTCTTTTTCTATCACTGGTGGTATCATTTGCTGTGCAAATGCTTTTAACATTTATTAGGTCCCACTTGTTTATTTTTTTTTTCCATTTATTTTTATTAGTTGGAGGTTAATTACTTTACAACATTGTAGTGGTTTTTGCCGTACATTGACATGAATCAGCCATGGATTTACATGTATTCTCCCCATTTGTTTGTTTTTGTTTATTTGTCCTGATTCTAAGCGGTAGATGAAAAAAGAACTTGTTCCATTTTATGTCAAAGTGTATTCTGCTTTTTTCCTTAAGAGTTTCATAGTATCTGTCCTTTTATTTAGACCTTTAATCTATTTGCAGTTTATTTTTGTGTATGGTGTTAGGGAGTCATCTAATTGCATTCTCGTTTTCATTGCAGAGGAATCTGCCCAGTGTCTTCCACAGCGGCTGCTTCCAATTTCAATTCCCTTCATCAGTGTAGGAGGGATCCCTTTGCTCTACACCCTCGCCAGCAGTTTTTGTTTGTAGAGTTTCTGCCTGTGGCCATTCTGACCTGTGCGAGGTGATACCTCATTGAAGTTTTGATTTGCATTTCTCTCACATTTGGTGATGTTGACATCTATTCATGTGTTTCTTTTTTAAACAGTGTCAGTTCAACTTACTTGATGAAACTGGCTTCTTGAATGCCTGCCGTATTTTGGATATTTTCCTATGACCTTGCCTAGGACATTTCTTGAGGGGGGGTTGTAAGGTATAGTTCGGGCTGAGGCAGAAAAGGAAAGACGACCTCAACAGAAGTAGGTTGCCTTTATTCAGGCAAGGAGGGGCGATAGTCGGCCTAACGACCAGGCTGAGCGCCAAGAGGGATCAGGGAGGCTCCATATTTATAGGGAGGTTTGTGGAAGTGATAAGGGAAACGTTAATCAGGTGGGATGTTTTGGGTATTTTTTAGTTGAGATGGCATTTGAAGTTGGGCAAGGGGTAATAAGTCTTCTGGGCAGGTATAGGGGGTGGAAGGTTTCTGGAGAGGGGGTGATAAGTCCCAGACAGATGTAACTGGCCTGGAGCATCAGCACAGGACCTAAAGTTCTGTTTTGTTTTCTCCAAAGTTAGATGATTCAGCAAGGGCCTTTTCTTTCCCAGGCCCAAAAGACTCCTTCAGGGGTGTCTTACACTTACAGTCCTGCAGACACTTTGAATATTAAGTGCCCATGAGCAATGGTTTCAAAGTTGGTATGAGAAATGGCCACAAGGTGGTAGCATGCCTTTATGCCCAACTCCGTTTACTGGGGGAACCAGAGCCTTGGGGAAATTCCTGTTCCTGGATTATCAGTCAGGGAGGAAAGTGCCAAAAGAAACACCCAAGGCTTCTGTTCCATTCCTTCTTCCTTCCTCACCCCTGTCCCCTGGACACATCCCAGTTGCTGTAATGCCACTCTAGAGAGGGTGCTTTTGTCCATAGGTGGGGTGACCCTAAGGAAGGAGGCTGGAGGTGGGCACCCCAACACCAGGAGACATGGAGCCCATGTCTTTTCAAAACTCTTCCATCCCAGAGGCTCCACATCCTTTGGGTTCAATAGGTATAGTTTCACTGCATCTGGAGCTTGTGGGCTGATGCAGAGGGGGGGCAGGCTCACCAGGTCCACGCGGCAGGGCTCACTGGCTGGCACACCCTCCCCAGCTCCGTCAGCCCCATGACAGTCCATCCTTGGGAACCAAGTCTGCCCAGGCTTCAGGGATGTGACTGCAGCCCAGGTCACCAAGGCCTGAGGGGAATAGAGCTGACATTCACTCTTTGTAATTCGTATTTTGTATTGGTACGTAGGTGACTTACAGTGTTGTAGGGTCTGTCTGTCTGTTTTTGTCTTACGTGGACAGCAACATGGTTCACTTATGCATAGACGGGTACATGTCCTTTCTCGGGCTCTCTTCCCATATTGTTTATTATGCAGTGTTGAGTAGGGGTCCTCGTTGCTTACTTATAGAGTAGTGTGTGAATGTGTGAATGTTGGTCTCCATCAGCTCACTTCTCTCTGCCCACCACCTTTCCCTTTTGGTAACTATAAGGTGCTTTGCTATATTGTGAGGCGTTTCTGTTTGTTAAAGAAGTTCATTTGTATCCATTGTTAGAATTCAGCACTAAGTGATATCATATGATATTTGTCTTTGCCTCATGCCTGGAGAATCCCAGGGATGGAGGAGCCTGGTGGGCTGCCGTCTATGGGGTCGCACAGAGTTGGGCACGACTGAAGTGACTTAGCAGCAGCAGCATGTCACTTAGTATGATCGTCTCTACTTCCTTCCTTGTTGCTGGACATGGCATGATGTCCCCCGTAGTGTGATGAGTAACATGGTACTGTGTGCGTACCCCCTCTTGTTTATCCATTCATCCGTCCTCATCCTTGTAGGTTGCTTCTATGTCTTGGCAGCAAGCAGCTGTCTTTAAAATAATGGTTTTCTCCGAGTTTATACCAGAGAATGGGATTGCCAGGTCCCGCGGTACTTCTTAGTTTTTAATGAACCTTTCTTCTTTTCTCCTTCATGCATTTACTGACTTTCGTTCCCACCAACAGGGAGAAGGGTTCTTTTTCTTCCATACCCTCTCCAGCATTTATTGTTGTCGATTTTTTGATGCTGACCATTCTGACCATAGTGAGGCGATACCACATTGTACCTCTGACTCACAGTTCTCTAATACTTATGGGTGCTTACCGGGGTCTAGCCCCAGCAGGATCCAGGGGAACCCTCAGGATGAATGGCATCGGTGAGAGAGAGACACGTAGGACCGGCCTTGATAAGGCCAAGTCTGCTAGGGAGAGAGAGAGAGAGAAAGAGACCAGACCAGGAATATGCAGCAGAGTCTGGCAGTTGCTTTATTTTCACCGTAGCCTTTATACCCTGAGTTGGTACATTTCTAAGGGGCAGATAAGCACACAGGCTTAGTTTAACATTACATCAGCTTGTCCTTCACGAAACCAGGTGTGCTCTGTATATTTTGTTTATGAGAGTCTTTTCCCATAGATGTTTTGTACATTATCTTCTGGCCTTGAGCTCAGCAGAAAACAGAAAAGTGGCAGTCTCATGGTACAGCAGGTTGTAACATAATAGAAATACAATCCTGTTGACATAAAAGACAGTCTTTTTGCAGAAATTCTCAGCTAAATTTATCTAAAAATTTGACACACAAAGACTCTGCGGCTCTGGAGAGGCAGCCCCTGTTTAGCACTCCTGGATAAAATTAACAATTATCTTATTGTTTTTACACTAGGGCTAACTCTTATTTTACTAGATCTCCAACTATATTAACAATAGTTTTCACTGCACAACCTCAGCACATTAACATCAATCAAACGTTGATGTAATAACCACTTTTAAAACAATATTTTTTTGTATTCTCTAATAGGGCTTCCTCACTCCCCAAAGGGCTCTGTGCCTATTAGGGCCTTTTTTAAGGTTAATCTCTATGTATAATATCTTTTGGCTATCAGGCCTGTTGACAATTTATGGCTTGTACCTGGTGCAACTTTAAGCAACTTCAGTAGCCAACCCTGTCTTTTTTGTGGTTAATCTATTTTCTTTCTATTAGGTGTCATCTCCAAGGGAACTAGATAGGATTACATTTTTTATAGAACAGAAATGCAAAGGATTGCAAAAACAGCAGATATGGCACAAAGCAGGCTCTTAGTCTAAAAGTTAATTACCTGCAAGAAGTCACCAGCTAATCTCTGTCTAAACTATTTTTTATTAGGCACATTTGTGGCTATAATATTTGTGGAGCTTTTCTCGCCCTGCGGAGGGACCTATGCTTAATAGTTTCTTTTGTTAGCGTACTGTGCTTAGGATGTTTAGAATAATCATGAGCATTTTGTGCAATGAGATCACACATTTATCAAACAAGCCAGAATGCCAGCAAAATGTTTGAATGGAAGCATTTCCTTCATCTCTGGCCCCTTCGTAGGGTACCAGCGTCCAGGAGATTTATTAATTAGGGTTTTAAGTTGGTCCTCATTCAGTGAAAGAGGAGCAGGAGCGCTCTCGGCAGGCAACACAAGAATCCGCAGCAGGGCGAACAAGAACAGCAGCAGAAAAAGGGGGGAGGATACAGGGTGGGGTAGAGGCTGAGGCCAACCTGGAGGGTCCCTTATCCTAGACGGCCTTGCCTGTCAGGTTCTTTCCTCGTGACCTCGTCATGGATGGGGTCCCGGATGGCCTTGCCTGCCCGGTATTTTCTTCATGACCTCGTCACGGGACCTCCCATAATGGCTCCTGACAGATGCTCAGCATCTTTTCATGTGCTTCATGGCCACCTCTATGTCTTCTTTGGGAAAATGTCCAGTTAAATCTTGTGCCCCTATTTCATTGGGTTTTTTCATTGATGTTGAGGTGCATAAACTGGTTGTACATCTTGTAGGTAAATTCCTTGTGAGTGTCTTTGTTTGCAAATATTATTTCCATTATGAGGTTTGTCTGTTGTATTTCTGGTGTCCTCTGTTGTGCCAAAACTTTTAAGGAGAATTAGGTTCCATTTATTTATTTTGGTTTTACTTTTCATGATTCTAAGAGGTGGGTCAAAAAAGGACTTGCTGCATTTTTTTGTCAAAATGTGTTCTGCTCTTTTCCTCGAGAGTTTCGCTGTGTCCGCCCTTTTCTTTAGGTCTTTAATTTGGAGTGTACTTTTGTGTATGCATCAGGGAGTATTGTAGTTGCATTCTCATTATCACTTCTTATAAAACCTGCACACCATTCTCCAGTCACTTTTACTAATTTACCTTTTCATGAAAAGTGTAGGACGGTTCCCTTTCCCCCACACTTTCTCTAGCATTTATTGTTCGTCGACTTTTGGACAATGATGCTTGTGAACCATGTGAAGAAATACCTCATTATAATTTTGATTTGCATTTTTCTAATATTTAGTGATCTGACATCTTTTCGTGTGATTTTTTTAAAAACGGTGTGAGTTTAAAAAATAAAATAAAATAAAAAAATAAAAACGGCGTGAGTTAAACCACCACCTGAAATTGACCACTTAAATGCCTGCCTTGTTTTGAATTCTTTTTCGATGATAACTCCTAGGACATTCCTTGAGGACATGTGTTTCTTTACTTACAGCCCCCTTGATCCTTGTAAATATTAAATAACCAGCACCACTGCTTCCCATGGTTTGTTACAGAAAAAGGCCACAAAGGAGCAGCACTTCTTTATGCCTCATTCTTCTTTTTTTCCCCTTAATTTCTTATTATTTTGTGTTGGAAGATAGTTGCAGAATTCCCCATCTTCTGTATCCTTTCATCTGCCCTACTACAATTAGCTTACTTCTTTGTCTTGGCTAGTGGGACCAAGATCTAGGGCTACCCTTGTCTTTTTTTTTTTTTTTTTACCCTTGTCTTTTAAATTTTAGATTTCTCCTGAACTTTTCCCCCGGGTTTGCTGGGTCCTAAGTTACTTCTTTGTTATTTTTCAAGTGAACCTCCTCCTGTTCCTCCTATTGTATGTACCTATGACATTGGGAAGGACAGTGCAGGAGGGTTCTCAGGTCTCCACACCCTCTCCAGCACTTATTGTTTGTAGAGTGTGATGTGATACCTAGCTGTAGTTTAGATTTGCATTTCTCTAATATTTACTGATGTTGACATCTTTCCTTGTGATTTTTTAAAGGGTGTGAACTAAACTTACCTCTAGAAATTGGCTTCATAAATGCCTGCCTCGTTTTGAATTCTTTTTCTATGACGACTTCTAAGACATCTTCGAGGGCATGTGTTTTTTGCTTCCAGCCCCTGGATCCTTGTGAATATTAAATATCCCGCAGCACAGTTCTTCATGGTGTTGTTACAGATAATGGCCACAAGGTGGCAGCACTTCATACCACACACTTCGTTCTATTTTTTTTCCTGTAATTTCCTTGTTACTTTACATTGGAATAGAGTGGGTTTCTGATCTTGTGTGTTTCCGGTGTACAGGATCCCGATTCAGTTCTATATAGATGTTTATCTACTCTCTTTTGGGTTCTTTTTCGCATTTAGGTGATTAGAGTGTATTCAGTTAACCTCCCTCTGCATTTTAGTAGTTACCGTGGATCATCTTTTTTATATGTATCCACGTGTACATGTTAATTCCAAACTCTTAATTTATCCGGCCTATATCTGGAGGTTGGGGTCTCTGCAGGGGGCAAGAGGCACTCCAGGTCCATTTTGTAGGCACACTGCCTGCTACATGCTCCCAGCTCCCTCAGTCCCAGGACACTCCATGCCAGGAACCCAAGGCAATGAGGCTCCAGGGATGTGACACCAGCCCATGTCATTGTGGCCTGAGGGGAGTAGACATTTTCTTTAAATGTTTTTATCCTATAATTTGACTTGCATTATATTGGTGAATTATTTTCTTGTGGGACCTTTGTTTTTTCTTTTTCAATCTAATGCAACTTGATCCACTTTTCCATAGATGCATATATGTTGTTTGGAGGGGTATTTTCCCATGTGGGTTATTACAGAGTTGCATAAGTTTCCTTGTGTTGCACAGTGGGTCATGGTGACTTATTTTACAAATAGCAGTGTGCATATGTTGATCTGCAGCAGCTCATTTCTCCCTGACCCACATCGTTCTTTCTTGCTTACTAGAAATTTCTTCCCAAAGTCTGAGAGGTTGTGTTTCTTTGGGAAAGAAGTTCATTTGTATGCATTTTTAGATTACACCTAGAAGTGATATCTTACGATACTGCCTCTCCCTGTCTCCTTTACTTCATTTGGAATGATCATCTCTACTTTCTTTTCTATGGCTGGACTTGGCATTATTTTCTACTTCTTTATGGTTGAGAAATATTACATTTTGTAAATGCACCCCAACTGTATCCATTCATCTGTATTTTCCACAATTAGCTTGCTTCTCAGACTTGGCTATTGTACCTTGTGGGGCCAAGATTGCAGGGGTACCCCTGTCTTTCAGAGTTTGGAATTACTCCAGATGTATGCCCAGGCATGGGATTGCTGGGTCCTAAAGTACTTCTATGTTATTTTTTAAATGAACCTTCATATGTTCTCCCTACTGTATGTACCTAGGTACATTGTGATCAACACTGTAGGGGGGTTCTCTTGTTTCCACATCTTTTCTAGCATTTATTCCTTTTTAAAAAATAGTTTTACTTATTTATCTTTGGTTGCACTGGGTCTTGGTTGCTGAGTGCAGGCTTTCTCTGTCTGCAGCAAGCGGGGGCTGCTGTCTATAGTTTCACTGGGCAGGCTTCTCATTGCAGAACGTGAGCTCTAGAGCTCCAGGCTTCAGTAGTTGCATCGTGAGGGATCAGTAGTTGTGGATCAAGGGCTCTAGGGCACAGGCTCAACAGTTGTGGCACATGGGCTTATTTTGCCCCATGTACGTGGCATCTTCCCAGACCAGGGATCGAATTCATGTCCCCAGCATTGGCAGGCTCATTCACCGGACCGCCAATGAAGTCCCAGAATTTATTCCTTAAGATGGTTTGGGATGGCCATTCTGACCAATGTGAGTGCTTAGCTCATAGGACTTTGATTTGCATTTTTCTAATAATTAGTGATGCTGAGCACATTTTCACGTGCCCAAGTGCAATCTGTAGGCCTTCCTTGGATAAATATCCATTTTGATCTTTGGTTCATTTCTTTCCTGGATTGTACTTATTTTTGATATTGAGTTGCTCGAGCTGTTTCTGTGTTTTAGAGAGGAATCCCTGGTGGGTATCTTTCTTTGCAAATATTTTTTCCTATTTTGAGGGTTTTCCTCTCTCGTTTGGGGTTTCCTTTGGCACACAAATGCTTTTATGGCCTTTGGCACACAAATGCTTTTATGGTTAATTTGGTCCCATTTTCTGATTTGTGATTTATTTTCCACTATTTTAAGAGGTGGATCCACAAAGAGTTTGCTGTATGTATGTCAAATCATATTCTGTTTATATTTTTTCCTCAATAATTTCATAGTATCCATCTTTGCATTTAGGTATTTATATTATTGGGGGTTTATTTTCTGTAGAGTGTTAAGGAGTTTTCTAATTTCATTCTCCTCATGGTTGAAGCAACACTCACAGAGCCTTCATAATGGCTGTTACCAATCTGCATCTCAAGCATGGGTGGAAGAGTGTTTCCTTTGTCTCCACACCCTCTCCAGCAGTTATTATTTGTGCAGATTTTGGCAATAGTTATTCTGACCAGTGTAATGTGATATCTGGGTGTAGCGTATATTTGCTTTTCTTTAATGTTTAGCAATGTTGACATTGTTTCATAAGATTTTTTTTAAAGGGTGTGACTTAAACTTACATCTTAAAATAGGCTTTTTTAATGCCTGCCTTGTTTTGGATTCTTTTTCAGTGATAACCCCTAGGACATTTCCTGTGGGCAACTGTTTTTTACTACCCACTTGGATCCTTGCGAATATTAAATGCCCAGCAGCACAACTCTTCTGGAGAAGGCAATGGCACCCCACTCCAGTCCTCTTGCCTGGAAAATCCCATGGATGGAGGAGCCTGGTAGGCTGCAGTCCATGGGGTCACTAGGAGTCGGACACGACTGAGCGACTTCACTTTCACTTTTCACTTTCATGCATTGGAGAAGGAAATGGCAACCCACTCCAGTGTTCTTGCCTGGAGAATCCCAGGGATGCGGGAGCCTGGTGGGCTGCCATCTATGGGGTCGCACAGAGTCGGACACGACTGACGCGACTTAGCAGCAGCAGCACAAGTCTTCATGGGCTTCCCTCATAGCTCAGTTGGTTAAGAATCCACCTGCTATGCAGGAGGCCCCGGTTCGATTCCTGGGTCGGGAAGATGCTCTGGAAGGGATAGGCCACCCTCTCCGGTATTCTTGGGCTTCCCTTGTGGCTCAACTGGTAAAGAATTCGCCTGCAGTGCGGGACACCTGGGTTCGATGCCTGGGTTGGGAAAATCCCTTGGAGAAGGGGAAGGCAACCCACTCCAGTATTCTGGCCTGGAGAATTCCATGGACTGTATAGTCTGTGGGGTCGCAAGGACGGACTGAGAGACTTTTGCTTTCACAACTCTTCATACCTCTTCATAGTGTTGTTACCGAAAATGGCCACACGGTGGCAGCACTTCATGGCGCACTCTTCTCTGGCACCCTCTAATTTCCTTGTTATTTCCTATTGGAATAGAATGGATTTCTGATATTGTGTATGTTTCAGGTGTATAGGAACTCGATTTAGTTATACATAGACATTTATCTATTTAGCGTTCTTTTCTGCATATAGGTGATTACAGTGTGTTCAATAAACTTCTCTGTGCTATTTATTAGGTACTTTTTATTAACTGATGTATATTAATGTGTATATGTTAATTCCAGTCTTTTAATTTATGCCGAATGTACCTGGAGGTTGCGGGCTCTCCAGATGGTTCCCAACCAGGTCCTTTTATAAGGTCCTTTTTGGAGGCACACTGCCAGCTACATGTTCCCAGCTCCCTCAGCCCCAGAACACTCCAGCCTTGGGAACCAAACCAGTCAGGGTCCAGGGATGTCACACCAGCCCGGGTCAGTATGTCCTGAGGAGAACAGAGTCAGAATGTATTTTTTGTTCTTTTGGTTTTCATCCCATCATTTGAACTGGAGTATACAGTGAAGTACAATCTTGTGGGTGGTTTGTTTTTTCCGTTTCTTTCTACTACAACTTGTTTCACTTCCACATAGATGTATATATGATTTGTTGGGATGTTTTCTTTATAGGTTATTGCAGAGCATGAAGTAAGTTTCCTTGTGTTACACGGTGGGTCCTTCCTGGTCATTATTTTATCAATAGTAGTGTGCATATATTAGTCTGAAGCAGCTCATTCCTCCATGTGCCACATCTTTATATCTTGCTGACCAGTAGTTTCTTTTCTAAGTCTGCGAGGCTGTGTCTCAGGCAATAAGCTCATTTGTATCCATCTTCAGTTTATACCTGGAAGTGATATCATAGGATACTTGTCTGTCCTTATCTCCCTTACTGCACTTGGGATGATTCTCCCTATTTTCTTCCTGAAGCTGGACTTGGCATTATCTCTTACTTATTCATGGTTGGAAATACTGCATTATGTACATGGGCCCCTTCCTCTGTTTCCATCCATAATGAGCTTGCTTCCCTGTCTTGGCTGTTGTACCTGCTGCTGCTAAGTCGCTTCAGTCGTGTCCGACTTAGTGCGACCCCATAGGCGGCAGCCCACGAGGCTCCCCCTAGTGGGGCAAAAATCATAGGGTTACCCGTCTCTATTAACATTTTCATTGTCGTAACCTGGGTGCCTGGACCCCAACCCAGTTCAGACATCAGACCCACGCCTGCTCAGGCTCCAGGAATGGGAGAGCAGCCCAAGTCAGGGAGGTCGGAGGGAGTCAAGTAGCCATTGCTTTTCTGTCCCTTTCGTTTCTTTACTCTCACGCCGATGCTCTTTTGACGTATAGCCGACTTGCACTTTTGTGCTTCTCCGTGTCCAGCCAACTGATTAAATTAGGAAACATACCTAAGGCATACTTGTATTCTTTTTTCTTCTTCTTTTTTTATTCTTTTGACATAGTATATTGAACAAGGTTGAGTAAAGTTCTCTGTGCTGAACATCAGGTCCTTGTGGAATATCTATTACAGAGACAGATTTCTATGTATATTGGGAAAAATATTTCTGAGACTCTGTGCGTGGAAGGAAGTCAGGAGATAATCTTTGCGGATTATCTAAATCAGATATACATTTGTGTTTGAATCTCAGAGTCTCTCTTTGTGCTGTAAAAATTACTTCCCCTGTATCTTTCTTTTATTTTGCCTAGAAAGGATATCATCTGCTATTTTCTTCACTGTTGCTGACTTCACTTAGCATATGATCCTTGAAGGTCCATCCTTGTGGGAAAAATTAGCATAATTTTATAATTTTAGTGGTTTTTTATGTCTGAGTAATAGCCCATTGTATATATGTACCACATTTCTTTAAGATTCTATCTGTATATGGACTACTTCTTGGGTCTGTCTCTTGACTATTGGAAGTAGCACTGCAGTGAATGTTGGGGTTCATGTGTGTGTCATTTTGAATGATGTGTTTTCACAATATAGGCCAGCTGTTGGTGTTAAAATCTTAGGTTTAACTCTCTTGAAATTTTTTGTTCTGGCCTGTGGAGGCTGTCCCTTCAAGGGGCTGTTTCCAGTGTCTATTCCCACGGAAGCCTGTAGGGATAATCCATCATATCCCAGCTCTCTCCCCCATGAACTGTTTGCAGACCAGATAGCATTTCTATCAGATGGGATATGATTTCTTCTTGTCATTTTGATTGGCATTTCTCCTGTAATAATTAGGGATGCTGAGCAACTTGTCCTGTGGACATTTGCGGGTTTTTTTTTTTTTTTTTCCCCTTTAAAGGGTGTGAGGAAAATTTACCTGTTGTCGTTGGCTTCATGAAAGTTGGCTGTTTCTGGAATTTATTTCTGCAAAACTTGCTGCAGGACCTTTCCTGAGGGCAGTTGTCGGTAACAGCCCTCCAGGTCTTGTGAATTGGAGTGGAGATGCCGGTCAGCGCCAGTGGTCAAGTTGCGGTTACAGGAAATGACCACAAGGCGGCAGCAAGTCTTCATACACAACTCAGGTAGAAGCAACCAGAGTTTTAGGAGTAGTTGGCTTCCTGGGCTGTGAATTAGAGTGGAATGTGCTTGAGCAAACACCCAAGGGCTTAAATATCACTACTTCTTCTCCCAAAGCTTTACCCCTCCCCTCCAGACTCAGGCCTACCTGGGGCACCGCTCCCTGCTGAGGCGCCTAAGAGGCTGCGCTCTCAGGAAGGAGCCCTCAGCTGGGGTCCCAGCGCCAGGGCCCTGGATACCTGGTGACTTTACCCTGGTCCTCGAGGTCAGAGGGTTGGGCCACCATCGTTGGGATGCACTAGGGATTCTGGTCCCAGCCAGATAAAACCAGACAGTATAGGTTTAAGAGGAGTCTCAATGCAGGACACCCTGCGAGGCTGTGTTGGCCCCACCCTAGTCCAGCTCTGGGACTCAAGCCTATTCAGGTTCCAGGGGTCAGCGAGCATCCCAAGTCAGGGAGGTTGGTGGGAATAAACTAGGCATTACTTTTCTTTCCTTTAATCTCAAGCCAATGGTACGTTGAAGTCTAGCTGATTTGCAGTTTTGTGCTTGTCTGCTGTGTATAATGGACTAGTTATGATGTATACATGTAGCATGTTTGTACTTAACTTTTTTTTTTTGCCATAGAGGTTATTGAACAAGGTGGAGTAAATTTCTCAGTGATCAAATCTTTGTGGAATATTTATTAGAGATACAGATTTATTTTTTATATATGCAAGAAATGAGATAGTCCTTTTTTTTTAAGGTTTCAAGTATACTTTATTTCTTCAAACATGCCATATTTTAATGGGTACATAGTACTTGGCATAAATTATGAGTTGATTTTGAAACAATTCATATTAAACCAGCTGGGATGATTACTATCCTCTCCATTCCTTTGGGGTGACTCTGCCAACAGGCAATGGGTTCCACTCTATTCCAGTTTGTGTTGCCGTATATACCCATACAGCAACACAGAAAGTGGCTCCACTAGCTAATACGGCATTACCATATTTGTCATGGAAATCAGGTGCCTGCTTCTGGTGGATCTGCCTTGCCACTGCTTGCTGAATGGTTTGAACTCTCAGACCACTTAGTGCATTTTTGACCAAGGGAAACATCCTGAGGTTGAACACAAAACGGCTGCAACTACAGCTGCTGGCCTCTAGCAATTCGTCGTCTACTACCCTGGCAGACTCCTGAAAAACAAAAATGGAGATAGTCCTTTTGGATTATCTATTACAGCTACAGATTTCTATGTAAGAGACACATATTTCTTTGTATATGTGCTTGGAGGGAAAGAAGAAAGAAAAGTAAGAAGAAGACAGGAGATAATCCTTATGAATTACCTAGTAAATATTTCTGTGGGTATGGTAGAGATACAGATTTCAGTGCATACGTGGAAGGAAGGAAGGAAAGAGAACTCTTGTGGATTATGTATTACAGATACTGATTTCTGTGTACACATTAGTACTGACCTCCTAATTCATACCTGGCCCTTCCCCCCCTTTTTTTTTCCCAAAAGCTTTGTGTTTGAATCTTAGGGTCTCCTGTTGTGTGGTAAATTGCTTCCCCTGTATGTCTTATTTCTGTGGAGAAGGGACATATTTTGCTATGTTTTTTCTATGTTGCTAACTACACTAAATATATGATCCTCTAACATCCAACCTTGTTTGGATCAATGGCATAATTTCATAATTTCATGGCAGTTTTTCATGTTTGAGTAAGAGCCTAAGGTATATATGTACCACATTTCTTTAAGATTTAATCTTTCAATTGAACGTTTCTTTGGTCTGTCTCGGCTGTTGGGAGTAGCACTGCAGTAAACGTTGGGATGCATGTGTCATTTGAATGATGGTTTTTTTTGTAATATAGGCTCAAGTGTGGGTATTGAAATCCTAGACTTAGTGCTTTTGAAATTTTTCATTGTTGCCTGTGGAGGCTGTCTTTTCTAGGGGCTGTTGCCAGCGTCCATTCCCACAGAACATGTCGGGGTGTTCCATCATCTCCTGGCTCTCTCCCCCATTTACTGTTTGCATACAGTCAGAGTGGCCATTCTGTCAGATGGTAATTGATCACTTCTTGTCATTTATGATTGGGATTCCTATGGTAATCATAGGTTGAGTGTCTTGTCCTGGGCGATTTGGGTCTTTTATATTTTTTTCCTTAAAGGATGTGAGGCACATTTTCTCTGTTCCAGTTGGCTTCATGACAGTCGGTTGTGTTTGGAATTTATTTCTACAATACTGGCCGCAGGGCTTTTCCTGAGGGCATCTGTCATTGAGAGCGCCACGGGTCTTATGAATTGGAGGTGCTGGGAAGCAATCATGGCCAACATGTAGTTACAGAAACTGTCCACAAGGGGGCAGCACTTATTCATGCTCAACTGTGATTCCACGTGCAACCAGAGCCTTGGGGAAAGTGGGCTTCCTGGGCTCCGAATTAGAGTGGACTGTGCCTGAGCAAACTCCCAAGGGCCTAAGTCTCACCATTTCTTCCCCAAAAGCTCCAACGCCCCCCCCGCCAGACTCATCCCAGCCTGGGGCACGGCTCCCTGCTGCGGGGCCAAGGAGGCTGCTCTCTCAGGAGGAAGGCTTCAGCTGGGGACGCCAGCACAAAGGGCCCTGAATACTTGGTGACTTCACCTTGGTCCCCTAGGCTTGAGGGTCAGACCACCATCCTTTGGATGCACTCCGGATTCTGGTCACAGCCAGGGAAAATCAGGCAAAACAAGTTTAAGAGATGCCTCATGAAGGGCACTCTGCTGGTCCCAGTCCAGCCATGGGACTCAGCACCACCCAGGTTCCAGGGATCGAATACTATCCCAAATTATGGAGGTCAGTGGGAGTAAACTAGGCTTTACTTTTCATTCCCGTTATTTTCTTTACTCTCATGGCGATGCTATTTTGAAGTATAGTTGGTTTGCCTTTGGGGCTTGTCAATAGTGTACAACAGATTGATTCAGTTATGACATACACATACAGCATACTTATACTTTTTTGTATTCTTTTGCTATAGAGGTTATTGAACAAGGTCGAGTAAAGTTCTCAGTACTGAACATCAGATCCCTGTGGGACATTTATTAGAGGTATAGATCTTGTGGATTATCTATTACAGATACAGATTTCTATGTATATGTTAGAGATAAATGTTTCTGCCTATATGTGTATGGTAGGAAGGAAAGAAGGCAGGATATAAACCTTGTAGATTACCTAGAACAGATACATATTTCTGTGGGTATGTTAGAAATACAGAATTTAGTGCCTATGTAGAAGGAAAGAAGGAAGGATTATCTATTACAACTACAGGTTTCTGTCTGTTAGTACTGACCTCCTGATTCATCCCTGGCCCATTCCTTTTTTTTAAATTCTTTGTATCTGAATCTCAGAGTCTCTTTTTATATCGTAAAATACTTCCTGTGGATCTCTCTCTCTCTTTTTTTTTTTTTTTTTTTTTTTTGCCTATAAGGGACAGGATCTGCTATTTTCTTCCTCTGTTGCTGACTTTCTTAGTTCATGATCCTCCAAGGTTCCTCCTTGTGGGAACCATTGGGATAATTTCATGGGGTTTTTTCAAGTCTGAGTAATAGCCCATTGTATATATGTACCATATTTCTTCAAGATTTGATCTGTCAGTGGAACATTTCTTTGGTCTGTATCTTGGCTATTGGAAGTAGCACTGCAGTGAATGTTGGGGTGCATGTGTCATTTGAATGACGGTTTTTTGTAACATAGGCCCAGGTGTGGATATTAAAAGCCTAGGCTTAGCTTTCTTGAAATTTTTCATTGTTGCCTGTGGAGGCTGTCCTTTCTAGAGCCTGTTACCAATATCCACTCCCGTGGAGGGTGAAGGGGGACTCCATCATCTCTCAGCTCTCTCCCCCATTTACAGTTTGCATACAGTTAGGATAACCATTCTCTCAGATGGAATTTGATTGCTTGTTGTCATTTTGATTGGTATTCCTCCTGTAATAAATAGGGATGTTGAGTATCTTGTCCCTTGACCATTTGGTGTTCTTTCCTTTTGTTTCTTTAAAGGGTGTGAGGAAAACTTACCTGTCACAGTTGGCTTCTTGAAAGTCAGTTGTGTTTGGAATTTATGTCTGCAATACCTACGTAGGGCCTTTTCTGGCGGCAGCTAGCATTAACAGCCCCTTGCGCCTTGTGAATTAGAGATGCCACTGGTCAAGTTGTAGTTATAGAAAATGTCCACAAGGCGGCAGTACTTCTTCATGTCCAACTCTGGTTCCGTGTGCAACCAGAGTCAGGGAAAGACGCTTCCTGGACGGTGAATTAGAGTGGAAGATGCCTCAGAAAACACCCAAGGGCCTGTGTCTCACTACTTCTTCCCCCTGAAGCTTCACCCCTCCCCTCCAGACTCATACTTATCTGGGGCACCGCTCCCTGCTGAGGTGCCTAGGAGACTGCACGCTCCGGAAGGAGGCTTGAACTGGGGATCCCAGCACCAATAGACCTGAAGTCTAGGTTACTTTTCCAGGGTTTGAGGCCAGATGGTCGACCATACTTTGGGTGTACTAGGAACTATGGTCCCAATCAGAGCAAACCAGACAGTATTCAGTTAAGGACACCCTGCCCAGCTGTCTGACACCGCTCCAGGGCCGTCAGGGTTCCAAGGCTGCTCAGACTTCAGGGAGGTGGGGGGAAATTAACTAGGCATTGCTTTTCTTTCCTCTTCTTTAATCTGATGATAATACTATATGGGAATAGAGTTGATTTGCCATTTTTGCTTGTCATCAGTATACAACCACCTGATTCTGTTATGACATGTGATTATATACAACATATCTGTTCTTTTTTGGGTTGTTTTGCCCTAGAGGTTATTGCAGAATTTCAAGCAAAGTTCCCTGTGCTGACCATCAGGCTTTTGTGGAGTTATCTGTTAGATATACAAATTTCTGTGTAAATGTGCCAAGAATGAAGGAAGGGGATAATCCTTGTAAATTGTCTATTACAGATATAGATTTCTGTGTATATGTTAGAGATGCAGATTTTGTGTTTATGTGGGAGGGAGGAGATACTCCTTGTGGATTATCTATTGAAGATACTGGTTTATGTGTATATGAGGAAGGAAGAAAATAATCTTTGTGGATTTTTCTATTACAGATACAGATTTCTGTGTATATGTTAGAGATATTGATTTCTTTGTATATGTGGAAGGAAGGAGGGTAGGTAGGAGATAGTCCTTGTGGATTATCTATTAAAGGTACATATTCCTGTGTATATGTTAGTCGCGAATTTCTAATTCATCCCTGGCCTTCACTTTTTTTTGCAGAGGGGGACTTTGTGTTTGAATTCCCAGAGTCTCTTTTTGTGTTGTAAGTTAGTTGCTTTGCAACTCTTTTTTTCATCTTGCATAGAAGGGAGACAGGATACTATTGTCTTTCCTTGACTGGCTGACTTGGTTGGTGTAAGATTCTTCAGGGTCCATCCCTGTGGCACCCGGGGGCGCAGTTCCATAATTTCAGTGACAGTGTTTCATGGTCCATTGTGTGCATGTGCTGCGTCTTTAGCTTCAGTCTGTCAGTGCACATTTTCCTGGGTCTGTGTTTTGCTGTTGTAAGTAGGGCTGCAGTGAATGTTGGGGTGCATGTGTCTTTTTGAATGGTGGTTTTTTAGATATAAGCCCACTTAGGGGTATGTCAGATTCTAGGCTTAGTTTTTCTGAAGATCTTTTCCTAGCATGCGGAGGCTGTACTTTCTAGGGCTGTTGGCAGTCTCCATTCCCACTGACTGTGTTGGGTAGGTTCCATCACTACCCAGCTCTCTCCTGCATGTATTGTGGCAGACTTGTGGGGATGGTGATTCTGATAGGTTGGATTTGATTTCTCGTTGTCATTTTGACTGGCATTTCTCCTGTAATAATTAGGGATGCTGAGCATATTGTCCTATGGTAGTTTGGATTTTTTCTCCTTAAGGGTGTGAGGGAAATTTACCTTTTGCCATTGGCTTCTTTAAAGTTGGTTGTGCTTGCAATTTATTTCTGCAATATCTGCTGCAGGACCTTTCCTGAGGGTGTGCATGTCTGTGTGCTAAGTCGCTTCAGTCATGTCCGACTCTCTGACGCTATGAACCATAGCCCAGCAGGCGACTCTGTCCATGGGATTCTCCAGGCAAGAATGCTGGAGTGGGTTGCCATGCCCTCCTCCAGGGATCTTCCTGACCCAGGGATTGAACCAGTGTCTTTATGTCTCCTGCACCGGCAGGCAGTTCTTTACCACTAGCGACGCCACCTGGGAAGCCCCAGTAGAATTTTTAAAAGTCATTAACAATTCACCTAGTCATACAGAAAGAGGTTAAGCTGTATCACCAGGGCAAACTGTTAAACCTCAGATGGAATGGTCACACTGAGGCCTGAGATGTGGAAGGGTCAGCAGACATGGTGGTCTCACCACGTGCCCCCTTGGCTGTGACTGTATTTGCTCAAGGAACAGCTTTTACTGGATGGTGGACCTTGGTCCCACCACAAGCTTCCCTTTGAAGGGAGCAGTGCACATCTTTAAAACTGCTCAAAGATGCAAAACTGAGCTCATCGCCTTGAGTAACATGATAATGCATGTTGCTATAGTTAGACTAAGAAGAAAGGAAATAGCTAAATATTTCATAAATTCTTATCTGTGAAAAAATTGCCAAGTTGAGATGTCAAACCTAATTTATTTTACACATCTGAAAATTAAAGATTCATCCTGAATGCTCTTCATTGTTAATTGTCAGAGCAATGCAAATCAAAACTTCAGTGAGGTACCACCTCAAACTGGTCATAATGGCCATCGTTTAAAACTCTCCAAATAACAAGTGTTGCAGAGGGTATGGAGAAAAGGGAGCCCTCCCACACTGTTGCTGGGAATGTAAATTGGTGCAGTCACTGTAGAGAACAGTATGGTGGCTTCACAAAAAAATAAAAATAGCATATGATCCAGCAGTCCCACCCCTAGCCACACATCCATTCAAAGCTATAATTTGAAAAGACACATGAAGTGTGTGCATGCCAGCTGCAGATCTGACAAGAAGCCTCAGTCTCACGTCTGAGATGTCAGATTTGTTCTCACATGTTGTCTGCTATATTTAGACTCCATGTAACCACATGCTGTCATAATTAAATCCAGTTTGAATTTTAGCCTTATTTTTCGGATGCGGTTTCTCTCCAGCAGCTTAGGAACATTCCCTTTTCTCCAGGTCCTGGTGGGACATTTCAAACCTCAAAAACTGTTACTTGTTGATACAAATGTCAATTTCATTCTAGCTCAGTTTGAACAGAGAAGCAAAAAAAAAAAAAAAAAAAAAAAAAATCAGTTGGCCTATGTTGTCTGTTTTCTTCATGGAGAAAAATGCAACTGTTGGAAGAAAAAATATCTGCATCTTATGTGCTCCAGGGTCACTAATCTTTTGCAGGAATTTTATTTTCAAGTGTGATCCTTTACTCATATAATAACAAATAACAGAATTAGAAGAAAATAATTTGAAACAATGGCTTGCTTCTACCTAGAAAATCCGAGCCAAAGGAACCAATGGAAACTGTAAAATCATGGTTCAAAGCTTTTAAGAATATTTTAGATTTGCAAATAACTAGGATGCTTGGAATTATAACAGTACATTTTAATTTTGATAAAGAATGTACTTTTTCAAAAGGTTTCCAGTGTGGCCGTCTCCTGCTAGAAGCCCGGGATGGTGGAATCAGGCTACTTCCTGTCTGTCTTCACAGGACACTGGGCTGCACTCTAAGAAGTTCTTGGATCTCCCCTGGATTCTGACCATTATGTGACCAGAGAAATTGGTAACATTGCTGTTTCATCTGTTGAAAGTTTAATGACACAGATTCTTTCAGTTTCTTGATGTGGGTTAAGTGTGGAGCCCAGTGATGCTTTCTTCTTCAAGAAATGTGCATCCTAGTTCCCACCCGAGGGTGAGCCCCGGTCCAATGCTGAGAGACCCTGCATGTGTGTGACCTGTGCCTCCTGGGAGACCAGACTAGACTAGACTAGACTAGTTTGAACCTGACCAAGTTCCATCTGCATGGTAGATTTAGACTCCAAATCCTATCTGCACTGATTATGTTTAGATGAGACCGTGTGCTTTCTGCAGTGAGAACATTTAGACCTGACCGTGTTCTGTGTGCGCTAGGACATGGAGACCGGGGTAGAGACCTGGCCTGGCCTTTGTCCTAGAAAACTCCATGTCTGCATCTGAACGTCAGTGCTCAGATGTCTGGGGTCTGGGGCTGAGGTGGGCTTCTCTGGGTAACCGTGCTCTTCTCTGGGGTTCCATGGCCCTCCCGGGGTCAGTGCTGCGGTAGGGCTCCTAGTCTGTCCCCTGCCAGGGTCACCTTCCCTGGGGCTCCTGGAGGCTCCTCAGGTGGGCTACCTGGTGATTACTCCAATTTTCCAGCACATTCAGGCTGAGTAGGGAGGCAGGTTCCCCTGGTGAATTGGTTCCAGGGCACAGGGATCGGGCATAAAGTCAATGGGCAGCAGGTGAGGTTGCTGCTCTGGTCTCCTTCCAGTCGACTCTCTCCTCCGAAGAGGACAGAGCTGCCCCGCGTCTCTCAGCCCAGCTCTCCTGTTTTCTCAGCACCTCAGCGGGACAAGAAAGACGGAGCCTGCCAGAACCAAGGTAGTGTGTTCACCTCTAGCGTGAGCTTCCAAACCAGGAAAAACCACACAGAACCAAAGTGAAAACAGGAGGGGCCTGACTTCTCAGGGACAATTGAGGGGAGAGGAGATAGACCCTACACTTCTTTCCAGGGCCCCTGGAAGACTCAGGGACCTGGCTTGTTTACACATTGGGGGTCCACTGACCACAGCCATGGTTTCCTTGTCCTGACTGAGGGGATGTGTGACCCCAGGTGAGGGTCTGGGTGAGCCTCACCCCATCTACCTGGGTCAGGATCATGTGTATGGGGAGACCACACACACACAAAGCTAAGAAAAAGGGAAGAATACATGAGAGGTTCTCTCGTGTTTAGGAATTCATGCTTCACAGTATGCACTTTATACAGGCCTGTGCCCGTTTGCCTCTTTACCCCTCGAGGTTCACCCTCCCTGAGGCTCCTGGAGACTCCTCAGGTGTCTCTACCTGGTAGTTAATCCAATTCACCAGCAGGAGCATTGCTGGAAGGGAGGCAGTTTCACCTGGTGAATCGATTGCAGGGCACACAGATCAGGCAAAAAGCCAAAGGGCAGCAGGTGACATTGCTGCTGTGATTTCCTTCCAGTCGACCATCCCTACTCAGTAGAAACCAGACCTGCCCCTTGTCTCCCAGCCCTGTGCCTGGTGTGTTTTCTCAACACCTCAGTGGAACAAGAAAGGACCAAGCCTGCCAGAACCAAGGTAGTGTGTTCAACATTATCATGACAGCTGTAGAAACAGTTATTATCACACAGAACCAAAAGGTAAAGAGGACGACTTCTCTGGGACAAGTGTGGGGAGCGGAGACTGACCCTACACTTCTTTCTACCGTGCCAAGAGGTTACAGGAACCCACTTGTTTTCACTTTAGGGGCCCAAGCAGCAGAGACAGCGTGTCCTAACCAAGGGTCATGGGGGCCCTGTTGCTGGGTCTGGGGATGGTGTGGGTCTCACCCCCTCCACAAGGGTCAGGCATCTGTACCTGGAATCCCCATATCTGCTCTTTGCCTGCAGTGTGTCTTGTTCTCTCTGAGATATCTGACGTCTGAATTGAGGGTGTTGCCCTGATTAACCTGTGGTCCTTTTTCTTCTCTTCACCTTGTTGCATTCACATGAGGTCAGGCACCTTTGAGTGGGTTGCTGCTCTGCATTCTGGAGAATGAAAAGCTTTGGAGGTGTTGCATTAATATCATAGCATATCACGTCTAATTCATAGGGTCACGGCTGTCTGGTTTCCCCTTCACCAAGCTCAGGTAATTTAATTTTTATTTTATAATGGGGTAGGGTTGATTTCCATTGTTTTGTTGGTTTTAGGTGTACAGGAATTTGATTCAATTTTACAAAGACATATATCTATTTTTTCACTTTTTTTCTCATATAGGTTGTTACAAATTGTTCAGTAGAGTTCACTGTTCTATTCAGTAGATTCTATTTATCAGTTTGATAGCTGCCATGTGTATATTTTAATCTGAAACTCTTAATATATCCCCACTTTTAACTTTCTTTTGATAATCATAATTTGGCTTTCTCAATCTGTGAGTCCATTTCTGTTTTGTAAATGAGTTCACTGGTATATGAATTTATAGATTCTAATTGTCTGTGGTGTCTTACAATATTTGTTTTTTTCTCTCTGGCTTACCTCATTTAGAATGACAGTTTCTCAGTCCATCCATGCTGCTGCCAATATGATTATTTTTCCTATTTTATGGCTAAGTAGTATTGCACCGTGTTGATGCATCATGAGGTCTTCATTTTTCTGTCAATGGACGTTTTGGTGGGTTCCATGGCTACTGTAAATAGTGCTACCCTGAAAATCAAGGGGCACATGTAATTTCAAATGATGAATTTCTTCACATCTAAGCTTGGGAGTGGGATTGCAGGATCATATGGTACCTCTATGTTTAGTGTTTCAAGGAACCTCCATGCTTTTTCCATAGTGGCTTCACAATTTACATTCCCACAGAGACTGTAGGATGATTCCCTTTTCTGTACATCCTCTGCAGTATTTATTCTTTGCACAGCTTTTTGATGATGGCCACTGTGACCAGTGTGGGGTGATACTTCATTGTAATTTTGATTTGCATTGTGTCGGGAGCCGCCGGGATGCACCCAGTCCGTGACAAGGTCATGGGACGAGAGAAGAACCTGCAAGGCAGCTCTTCCCCTCGAGGTTGTCCCAGGGGCCCGGTATGTCCCTTTCTTCCATCTCTCTTACTGTTGTTGGGCTTTCTATTAATGTTTGGAAATGATAATATATAGTAATAAGGCCTCGCTGGAAAAGTCCAAGGCTTTTTGGAAATGCTCAAGATTGCTCTGGCTCAGGACACGACCATAAACATCAAGTCATAAAAGGCCACAGATATAGTTTGGCTGCTTGTTTAAAAGATTATAATGTTCTAGAATAGAAAAGTAGAGGTGTTTAGATTTAGAAGTAGATATACTGCTTTAGTTTACTTGCTCCTTGGTTGAAAGGGTTTTCACTATTGCTATTTCCTTGCTGCTATTTGTTCATTGTTTCCCTTTCTTTAAACACATGGATATTACGGGTATTTTTGTAAAATTAGAAAATGGGGTATATAGGATTTTAATAGAAGATTTATATTAACCAGCTTTACTGCCATTATCTTACTATTAATAGAGGTGTTTTGCTGCTTTAGAGGTGTTTTTGCTGTTTAATAGGTAATCGTTATAAATTGAGATTTTGTGGTTTCAGGTAAATAAAAATATCAGGTTTTTCACATGGTACTATTTTCAGAAATGTCAAACATGTTACTGTGACCCTTCCCATGTATTGTTTTATTGTCCAAAGAATTTACACTATACCTGAGATTTGTGGAACATTGTTTTTGTTAGAGTGAGAATGTTAGGCCATTGAGGCAAGAAGACTATGTACAGGACATTTAAGTATAAACCCTGTAATCGGAAATGTTCTAGATGAATGGGGAAAAAATATTGACGGAAGCACAAACCAATATCTGATGTAATATGTGGTGACTTAAGGGGGAGGTAACATTCTATAAAAACTGAGCTATCCTAAAAAAAAAAAAAAAAGCTACCTCTTCTACGCAACCATCTGTGTCTGTCTGTCTTCTTCCTCGCCGATGCCACTCATCCCTTGGGTATTCCTGGTCCTGACGGGGCTGGACCACGGCAGCATTGATTTAATAATTTTTAATGTGGAATATCTTTCCATGTGCTTTTATTATTTTACACCTTGTAAGTACAATTTACCTCTTGAATCTGGCTTGCTGAAACTGGGACCTGTTTGAAATTCTTTTCTGATGATTTACCCCAGGACATTTCTTGAGGGCAGGTGTCATTTACAGCCCTGTTGGACTTTTGACTATTAACAGCATATCAGCACCTGTTTTATGGTGTATCTATTAATCTGAACCAGCTAATGGCTCTCTGCCCCCCCCCAACTTTCTTTTCTGGTAACCATAATTTTCTTTTTTAAGTCTCCAAGACTGATTACCCATTTTTAGATTCCACCACAAATGACATCCTGTGACAGCTGTCTTTCTCTGTCTCACTTCATTTAGTACGATCATCTCAGGTTTCTTCCCTACAACTGGAAATGGCATTATTTCATCCTTCTTTGTTTATGAGTATTATTGCATTGTGTATATGTACCCCATCTTCTGTATCTATTTGTCAGGCGAGTGTGTGCTCCTCGGTTCGGCCTCGTCACAACAAAGATTTGGAGGGACGGACATTAAAGCCCTCGGCGTGTCACAGCTCTTGGGTCTTGAACGGACCATGTTACAGCTCTTAGACAAATCAGTGTTACAGCTCCATGTTACAGCTCTATTTTATTTAGATATTAGCAGGAACATCCATCCTCAAGGTGTGAGGGAGTGTCGACCCAAAGACGCAAAGATAACGCCCCAGCGCGCGGGAGAGAGAGAGAGACCCTTTGGCTCCTCTTTTTATATGTTTTCCCACCTCACCCCCACCCCCCGGGCCTGCCCTAGGTAAATTGGGTTAGCCAGGAGTGTTGTTTGTTCTACCTGAGGTCCTCACTCCGGTCCTTGGACATTCCTTTGTTCTATTTTCACGGGCTTTTCCCTTCCTTATCTTTTAGCCACCGCTATTCTGGACTCCTTTTCCCTATTCTAATTGCCTAACACATTCATCTGTCCTTGTACATTTAAGTTGCTTCGTTGTGTTTGCTATTGTACCTAGTGCTGCCATGATCGTTAGGGTGCAGGTATGTTTTAGAATTTTTGTTTTCTTCTGGATCTATCCCTAGGTCTGGGATTTCTGGGTAACTTGGTACTTTTAGTTTTTTAGAGAACCTCAATAATGTTCTCCCTAGTGAATGTACCCATTTATGTTCCCACCCACATTTATAGAGGGCTTTCTTCTCTCCACACCTTCTGCAGAATTTATTGCTGTGGATTATTTGAGTTGGTCTTTCTGATCGTTGTGAGCTGATACCTCATTGGACCATTGATTTGCCTTTCTCTAAGAACTAATAAACCACGGCACAATTGCACTCATCTCACATGCTAGCAAAGTAATGCTCAAAATTCTCCAAGTCAGGTTTCAACGATAAGTGAACCGTGAACTTCCAGATGTTCAGGTTGGATTTAGAAAAGGCAGTGGAACCAGAGATCAAATTGCCAACATGGGTTGGATCATTGAAAAAGCAAGAGAGTTCCAGAAAAACATCTACTTCTGCTTTACTGACTATGCCAAAGCCTTTGACTGTGTGGATCACAACAAACTGTGGAGAATTCTTCAAGAGATGGGAATCCCAGACCACCTGACCTGCCTCCTGAGAAATCTGTATGCAGGTCAAGAAGCAACAGTTAGAACTGAACATGGAGCAACAGACTGGTTCCAAATCAGGAAACGAGTACGTCAAGGCTGTATATCATCACCCTGCTTATTTCACTTATATGCAGAGTACATCATGCGAAATGCCAGGCTGGATGAAGCACAAGCTGGAATCAAGATTGCTGGGAGAAATATCAATAACCTCAGATATGCAGGTGACACCACCCTTATGCAGAAAGCGAAGAGGAATTAAAGAGCCTCTTGATAAAAGTGAAAGAGAAAAGTAAAAAAGTTGGCTTAAAACTCAACACTCAGAAAACTAAGAGCATGGCATCCAGCTCCATCACTTCATGGCAAATAGATGGGTAAAAAATGGAAACAGTGACTAACTTTATTTTGGGGGGGGCTTCAAAATCACTACAGATGGTGATTACAGCCATGAAATTAAAAGAAGCTTGCTCCTTGGAAGAAAAGCTATGACCAACCTAGACAGCATATTAAAAAGCAGAGACATTACTTTGCCAACAAAGGTGCATCTAGTCAAGGCTATCGTTTCTCCATTAGTCATGTATGGATGTGAGAGTTGGACTATAAAGTAAGCTGAGCACCAAAGAATTGATGCGTTTGAACTGTGGTGTTGGAAAAGACTCTTGAGAGTCTCTTGGACTGCAAGGAAATCCAACCAGTCCATCCTAAAAGAAATCAGTGCTGAATATTCATTGGAAGGACTGATGCTGAAGCTGAAACTCCAATACTTTGACCACCTGATGAGAAGAACTGACTCATTTGAAAAGACCCTGATACTGGGAAAGGTTGAAGGCAGGAGAAGAAGGGGACGACAAAGGACGAGATGGTTGGATGGCATCACCGACTCAATGGGCATGAGTTTGAGTAAGCTCTGGGAGTTGGTAATGGACAGGGAAGCCTCGTGTGCTTCTGTTGTACCCGGATCGCGGAATCCCACCAAACACCACAGGAGCCGCGGATCGATGCAAAAACAGTGAGGAACTTTATTACAAGCTCGAGCAGGGACTCTCATCACACAACGGCGAAGGAGCGCCCCGTGAAAGCGGCGAATCATTTTTATACTGTATAGCAGGGGAAGCAGAAAGGGAAGGTTAAGGGGATTGGTTAATTCTTCAACTAAGGGTGTCTTGTTAGCTACTGATTAGTGGGTTAGAGTAAGGGAGGAGGGACTTTCCTGTCCTCCCCTGATTGGCTCGTTGAGTTTCTTTGTCTTAAAATTGTTTTCTCTCCTCGGGAGGGTGTTTTACTCAAAATGGCGGTGCTATCCTAAAATGGAGTCGTTTGGGTTTCACATTTCACATTTCTCCCTCTTCTAGTTCCTATGGAAGGCCCAGTCATGGGTCTTCTACAGAGTCAACTATATCATCTGTGGAGACGGTCGAATATTGAGATCTGAGTAACATTAGGTGGACAGTATTAAATCTATCTTTTACAAAGGACATAATTTAATATACAGGGACCTACAGTTAAGATTAATAACAGTAGAATGAGGAGTCCTAATAGAGAAGAAATCAGGGTGGTCAACCAAGGGGAGGTGTTAAACCAAGACTTGAACCATGATTGTTGATTTTCTTTTTTGTGTTTTCGCCTATTTAGGCCTTCTCTGACTTTCTGTAGAGATTTCTGTACTACTCCTGAATGGTCAATATAAAAACAGCATTCTTCTCCTAGGGCTGCACATAGTCCTCCTTGTTGTAAGAATAGCAAATCTAAACCTCTTCTATTTTGTAACACTACCTCAGCCAGAGAACTTAAGGATTCTTGGAGGTGGGAAATGGATTTTTTCAAGCTGTTCAATATCTTCATCTATGGCAGCCCTCAGTTGGTTATACTGCTTATCTTGGAGTGTTAAGGCTGCAATTCCACTTCCAGTTCCTATAGCCCCCAATCCCAACAGGACAGTTAAAGTGAGGGCAGTGACTGGTTCTCTTTTTACCCTATACTGATCTGGTGTCTCTAACCTTGGTTGCAGTTCTTCTTCTGAATAATAGTTTAGCCGGGGGATTAGATGGACTAGGACACAGAAATCTTGAGACGTTTTTAGTGCCGCCTGATGGGCACACGGGGTTAGTCCTGCAGAGCAAGCCCACCATCCATTTTTTGGTGGGATGATCCACTGGTGGGTGGAATTAATGAGGTTGGTCATAGGGACTGTGTGATTACATAGGTGTTGATAAGTCTCAGGAATGGCCCCTATGCAGGTGCCTATACCCTCAATGGAGCCTACTGTCAGGCGACCCTTACTAGGTTGTTGCTGCCATCTACAGGCTGAGATATCGGCAGCCACATTGAATCCTGAAGAAAAAGCAACTGCCTCATAGTAAGGAGGCCTTATATTATAGCAGAGCCAGCAACCATTTGCTAAGTCCGGGCGAGAGGCATTAAGGGTAAGATATGCTGAAGAGATCATCTTTATAAGGAGGTCTGTAGGTGGAGACATGTCGGCTATGGGAGGAGTGTGTGGAGTAGGCCCAGTATCCTGACTTTGCTTCTGGGAGGGAGGTTTTGGGGTTACCACCTGGGAGGAAGGTTTTGGGGCTATCACCTGGTTTGGTCCCAAAGCTACCTTGGGGGTCAAGTAGAGTGGTCCCATCTTTAAGTTCAAATCGGACTCCATTGTCAAACCCAGTCTTATAAAGACGTAGGCCCCAGGCTCAGCCTACATCCCACCTGGTAAACTTTTTCCCTTTATCTGTGAACTTAATCTGTAATGGAAAACATTGTCCAGGTTTAGACGATATTCCCTGAGACCTGCATTTTGGGGTATTCTGGGGTAATTTTATCTGAATGAGGTCATTGCCAGGATTGATGGCCCAAAGACTGTTCCCAAGGTTTCGCATCCCCAAGCGGCGCAATAAAAAGAGTCAACTCCCCCACATTTTTCAATTTGGTTCCGATCCCTTCCTCCCCCTGGGCAGACATAGACAGGCACTTGTTCTAAATACTGTGGGCCCTTACCCTCACAGTTATGGGTGAATAAGCTGTAGGAGCCATGAGCAAAAGAGTTGGTCAGTTGGCTGGGACCATGGAAGCCGTTATTGTCGGCCAGGACGCACAAATCAAAGGTCAATACGGGCCACCATGTCCCTTTGGGGGCTACATTTGAACTCGAATTAAGTATTTCTCCAGTCTCAGGGTTGTAGACTATCCAGGTCATGTTGACCGGATGATGAGGATTGGCTGAGGTAATCCCCTGGAAGGCTGCCCAGAGTACAAAGTACCTTAAGAGGGAGATGCTTCTTTGGGGCGTTTCCAGAGTTTTAGCTTGAGTGGATTGTCCGGATGTTTGGAGACTCTCCATTGTGGCAGAACCTCGTGGAGGTCGGTGAAAGGATCAGCAGGCCTCGCATGCGAGAAGTGGACCCATGTTGAGATACCATCTACCTTGAGGGCCGTTAGTGTGACCAGGATGACAGAGTAGGGTCCTTTCCAGCGTGGTTCAAGGGTGCCTGAGTGGTGTCTCCGCACATAGACCCAATCTCCTGGCCGAAAACGATGCAGTTCAGGCAGTAGCTTGGTGTGAGGTATAGGGCTTCTAGCCGTTTCCAAATGTCTTTGTGCACCCATTGCAGGAGTTGGAGGGAGGAAAATAGAGCATCAACAGGTAAGTCAGCTATTAAGTCAGTCTTTAAACTAGGTACAATAGGGGGAGGTCTCCCGAACATAATTTCAAAGGGGGTTAACCCCAACATGTAAGGTGAGTTCCGCACCCGGAACAAGGCAAAGGGGAGGAGCGCCACCCAGTCCCCGCCAGTCTCTAGGGTTAATTTGGTCAAGGTCTCTTTTAAAGTTCTGTTCATTCTTTCTACTTGCCCTGAACTCTGGGGTCGATAGGCACAATGTAATTTCCAATTTGTCCCCAGAACCGCCGCCAGTCCCTGACTTACCTTGTAGACAAAGGTGGGACCGTTATCGTAACCTACCTGTGCAGGGACTCTGAACCGTGGCAGGATCTCCTCTAAGAGTTTTTTTGTTACTACCTGGGCTGTCTCCTTTTTTGTTGGGTAGGCCTCTACCCATCCAGAAAAAGTATCTATGAAGACTAGCAGGTATCTATATCCGTATCGTCCTGGTTTTACCTCAGTAAAGTCTACTTCCCAGTAGGCTCCAGGGCGTGTTCCCCTTTCTCTGGCTCCTTTAGTTGCTCCTGAAGTCTTGGTTGGGTTTGTTAGCAGGCAAGCCTTACAGTCTGAGGCAATTTTTTCTATTTTCACCCGGTAGTCTTTGATGACAATCTTTGCAGTTCTGACGAGATCCTGCATTTTTTTCGCCCCTAAATGGGTTGCATTATGAATTTTCCTGAGCAGTTCTGTCCCCAGTTGTTCAGGTAGGATAGGCGCTGACTTAGTGTCTTTCCACCAACCATTTTTAAATTGTGTCATAGGTAAGGAGTTAATCCATTTTATATCTGTTTCACTGTATTCGGGGTTATCGGGTAGAGTCATGGTCCCTGGATCAGGGAGTCGAACTGCCAAAACCGGGGTAACAGATGCTAGAGCAGCTTCCTTGGCCGAAAGATCAGCCAGTCGATTGCCCCTTGCCACGGAGGAGTCGCCTCTTTGGTGGCCTGGGCAGTGGACTATGGCCAGTTTCTTGGGCAGCCAAAGGGCTTGTAGAAGCTCAAGAATTGTCTCTTTATTTTTTATAGTCTTTCCTTCAGCCGTCAGGAGTCCTCTCTCTATATAGATGGCCCCGTGTATGTGCGCTGTGGCAAAGGCGTATCTGCTGTCAGTATAAACGGTCAGTTTTTTTTTCTCTACCTCTTTTGAGTGCTTCAGTCAATGCTATAAGTTCGGCTTTTTGGGCCGAAGTCCCATGGGCCAAAGGGGCAGCCCATATGACTTCTGTCTCAGTGGTCACAGCCGCACCCGCATACCTTTGTCCATTTTGTATGAAGCTGCTCCCATCCGTGTACCAAGTCAGTTCAGCATCCGGAAGGGGGACGTCTTTCAGATCAGCTCAGATCCCACATACCTGAGCCAGGATGTCAGCACAGTCATGTAGTGGAGCGTCCAGGTCTGGATCCAGCAGGAGTGAGGCTGGGTTCAAAGTAGTTGGCAGCTGAAAAATGATCTTGGTAGGGTTTAGTAGTAGTCCCTGGTAATGGGTCAGTCTAGCATAACTGATCCATCGATCTGGAGGGTGTCTCATTATACCCTCTATGGCATGTGCGGTTGTTATTTGCAGTTCTTGTCCCAGGGTTAATTTGCCAGCGTCTTTTACTAACAAGGCCACAGCAGCCACCATACGCAAGCAGGGGGGCCATCCACTAGCCACTGGGTCCAGTTTTTTTGAAAGATATGCCACTGGTCTTTTCCAAGGTCCCACTTTCTGGAGTAACACCCCTTTGGCTACCCCTCTGCTCTCATCTACATAGAGAAGGAAGGGCTTAGTGACGTCAGGCAGACCTAGGGCAGGGGCTGACAGGAGGGCTGCCTTAATGTCCTGGAAGGCTTTATCCATTTCCTCTGTCCAGGCAAATGGTATAGTCTCTTTTGTTGCCTGGTATAGTGGTTTTGCCATTTCAGCAAAACCTGGGATCCATAATCTACAGAATCCAGCGGACCCCAGAAATTCTCTAATTCCGCGTTGACTCTGGGGCTTAGGGATCTTTAACACAGTCTCTTTTCTAGCTTTGGACAGCCACCGCTGTCCTTCTTTTAATATGTATCCCAGGTAATGAACCTCTTGTCTGCCAATTTGTGCTTTCTTTTCGGAGGCCCGATATCCCAGCTCACCTAAAGTATACAGCAAGTCTCTGGTTGCCTCCAGACAGGTTTGTTGGGATTCTGTGGCCAACAAAAGGTCGTCCACATACTGTAGCAAGGTAACCCCTGGGTGTTGGATACGGTAGTCACCCAGGTCCTCATGTAATGCTTCGTCGAAGATCGTGGGTGAGTTCTTGAATCCTTGTGGTAGTCTCGTCCAAGTTAGTTGCCCATGAATGCCTTCCTCTGGATCTGACCATTCGAAGGCGAAAATTTTCTGGCTTTTGGGTGCCAGGGGGAGGCTAAAAAAAAAGCATCTTTTAAGTCCAGTACCGTATACCACTGGTGATTGGGGTTCAAAGAGCTCAAAAGAGTATAGGGGTTTGGTACTGTGGGATGGATGTCCATCACCCGTTGGTTAACTTGTCTCAAATCTTGCACTGGCCTGTAGTCATTGGACCCCGGCTTTCTGACTGGGAGAAGGGGGGTATTCCAGTTGGATTGGCATGGGCGTAAGATGCCCTGAGCCAACAGCCTGCGTATGTGAGGGTGAATACCCCTTTGTGCCTCTTGTGGCATCTGATATTGCTTGACTCTGACGGCCTCTGCTCCTGGTTTTAATTCAATATAGATTGGGGGCCGATGTTTGGCTAAGCCTGGACCTCCGGTTTCTGCCCAGGCTTGTGGGTATTCATTAAGCCACTGTTGCATATCAGCCTCAGGGGCTACTTCGGAGGGGCCTTGGTGTAATCTGTACTCATCTTCTATTTGCATGGTTAGAACTTGTACCGGCCTACCGGCCGGGTCCGTAACATTCACACCCTCAGGTGAGAAATGGATCTGGGCTCCTATTTTGGTTAGCAAGTCTCGGCCAAGCAGTGGGTAGGGGCAGTCTGGTATGACCATGAAAGAGTGGGATACCCAGCCCGTGCTCAGATCTAGGTTTCTTCGGGTAGTCCATGAATATTTTTTCATACCAGTGGCCCCCTGCACCCATGAAGTCTTTGAAGAGAGTTTTCCCCGTGGGTCAAGCAGGACAGAATGTTCGGCCCCAGTGTCCACTAAAAACTCAATTGGGGTCCCCTCCACTTTTAAGGTTACCCTGGGCTCGGGGAGGGGTTCCGGGCCCCGACTCCCCTAGTCGCTCAGGGACCCCAGAGCCAAAACGTTGGTTCCTTGTTTGAACTTTTTAGGGCAATCCTTAACCCAATGTCCTTCTTTTTTACAATATGCACACTGGTTCCGTCCTAACTTTGGTCTTCCCTGGGGGTTAGGTTTCGGCTTACCTTCTGCCAGTTGTTTCAATCTCTTCTCTCGTTCGTTCGGCTGGGCGCTGGTGGCCGCCAGGAGAATGCGAGCCATATTTTGGGTCTGCCGGTCGGCGGCTCTAGTCTGCTTCTCTTCAGGTGTCTCTCGGTTATTATAAACTTTCTCTGCTACTGCCATCAGATCTTGAATAGATTTTTCACCTAATCTATCTATCTTCTGTAACTTCTTCCTTATATCTGGGGCTGACTGATTAATAAAATACATCATTAAGGCTGACCTAGTATCCTCCGCCTCAGGGTCCATGGGAGTGTACTGACGGAATGCGTCCATCAGTCTCTCCAGGAACGCTGCAGGACTCTCTTCTCTCCCTTGCTGTACATTACCTACCTTAGCCAAATTAGTGGGCCTGCGAGCGGCCGCTTTGAGACCCCCCAACAGAGTCTGGCGGTAGACCCGGAGCCGCTCCTTACCTTCCACCGTGTTATAGTCCCACTCTGGCCTAGATAAAGGGAAGGTGGAGTTAATCGTCACAGGGTTAGCCGTGGGTTGCCCATTATCTCCTGGCACCAGTTTCCGCGCCTCTAGCTGGATCCTTTCTCTTTCTTCTGTGGTGAATAATATCTGGAGTAGCTGCTGACAATCGTCCCATGTAGGTTGATGAGTAAACAGAACAGTTTCTAACAAATTAATAAGCTCTTTAGGTCTCTCTGAAAATGGGGCGTTCTGGGTCCTCCAATTGTATAAATCACTAGTAGAAAAGGGCCAATATTGAAGGGGCTGATCTCCATCAGCATCAGGGGGACCCAGAGCCCTGAGAGGAAGAATAGCTGGTGAAGTAGAGTCGGCAGTGGTGGAGGTGGTCTTACGATTTCGGGTGTTCGTTGCAGGTCCTCCCTCGGCCGCGTCTGGAGAAGGTTGGGGAAGTGGGGGTTCGGGCTGAATAGGAGGGGGGAGAGAATATGGTGGAGGTGTGAAAAGGAGATCAAGAAGAGTCGAATCTTCCTGCAAAACAGGGGCACAGGGGACAGCCGGAGGCTTTTTCTTTTCTTCAGCCACTAGGATCTCTGTGGCTGCTGCTGCCTGTGGAGGTAAAAAGGGTTGGATCCAAGGGGTTGGGCTGACTATTAGATCTTCCCAAACCAGGATATATGGGACCTGGTCTGGATGTCCGCTTCGAGGTCTGAGGATGATTTCTCGGACTCTCCGGACAGTCCTTAAGTCGAAAGTCCCTTCAGGAGGCCAGCCTACGTTAAAGCTGGGCCATTCAGCACTGCAAAAGATAACCATGCGAGATTTTTTAATTTCTACATTCAGATTACGAGCTCGAGCTCTAACTTCTGTGAAATGGTCAGTTATTAAGGTAAGCGGAGAGCATTCAGATTGGGTCTGTCCCATCGTCGGTCAGTCACACAATGAACAAACAAGACGACACACCAGACAAATAACAGAGCGTGCAATTCCGAGAACAAAAGGTACAGAGTATATCAGACGTATATCAGATGTGTGTATATATATATATATATATATATATATATATATAGGACTACTGAGTGGGAGCTGGAAGACGTCTCTTCCTGCTCCCTGCTGGAGACCGTATCGGCGCGTCCGCCTAGGTTTAAGTCCAGCTACAGAGAGGGGCCCCCTTACAGATACAGATGCAGCTGCTGCTACTGCTTACCGGCCGTTTGTCCTCCGAAGCACAGGTCCTGGAGAGTCTGGGGGATCCCGGACGAGACCCCAAAATGTTGTACCCGGATCGCGGAATCCCACCAAACACCACAGGAGCCGCGGATCGATGCAAAAGCAGTGAGGAACTTTATTACAAGCTCGAGCAGGGACTCTCTTCACACAACGGCGAAGGAGTGCCCCGTGAAAGCGGTGAATCACTTTTATACTGTATAGCAGGGGAAGCGGGAAGGGAAGCTTAAGGGAATTGGTTAATTTACACTGTGCAGCAAGGGAAGCGGGAAGGGAAGCTTAAGGGGATTGGTTAATTCTTCAACTAAGGGTGTCTTGTTAGCTACTGATTAGTGGCTTAGAGTAAGGGGGGAGGGACTTTCCTGTCCTCCCCTGATTGGCTTGTTGAGTTTGTCTTAAAATTTCGTTTTCTCTCCTCGGGAGGGGGTTTTACTCAAAATGGCGGTGCTATCCTAAAATGGAGTCGTTTGGGTTTCACATTTCACACTGCAGTCCATGGGGTCACAAAGAGTTGGACATGACTGAGTGACTGAACTGAAGAACTTAATGATGCCGACTATCTTTTCTTGAACTTTATGGCCATCCCTATGCCTTCTCTGGAGAAATGTGTATTTAGATGTTTAGAAATTTTTTATTGGATTGGTTTTTTATATTAAGTTTTATGAGTTGTTTGTATGTATGGAGATAAATTCCCTGGTTTCCTTTGCTATGCAAAATGTTTTTAGCATCTGTTAGGTCCCATTTGTTTATTTGTCCTGATTCTAAGTGGTGAATCAAAACAGAACTTGCTGCACTTCATGTCAAAATACATTCTGCTTTTTTCCTTAGGAGTTCCTTTCTATTTGTCCTTTTATTTAGATCTTTTAAATCTATTTGCAGTTTATTTTTGTGTATGGTATTAGGGAGTCATTTAATTTCATTCTCCTTTTCATGCTAAGGAACCTGCCCCGAGTCCTCCACAGTGGCTGCTCCCAATTTCCATTCCCAGCATCAATGTGGGAGGGTTCCCTTTGCACTACACCCTCTCCAGCATTTATTGTTTGTAGAGTTTCTGCCTATGGCCACTGTCACCTGTGTGATGTGATACCTCATTGAAGTTTTGATTTGCATTTTTCTCATATTAAAGATGCTGCTATCTTTTCATGTGATTTTTTTAAACAATGTGAGTTAAACTTACTTATTGAAATTGACTTCTTGAACCCTGTCCTATATTAATAGTTTTCCAACGACTTGCCTAGAATATTTCTTTAGGGCAGGTGATTTTTTACTTACAGCCCCTCAGGCCTTGTGAGTATTAAGTGCTCATGAGTTTTGGTTTTAAAGTTGTTGTTATACAAAATAGCCACAGGATGGGAGCATGACTTTATCCCCAACTTTGGTTCCTGGGGGAACCAGAGCCTTGGGGAAAGTCCTGTTCCTGGATTGGTAGTTAGAGAGGAATGTTCCAGAGGAAACACCCAAGGCTTGTGTCCCATTCCTTCTTCCTTCCTTACCCCATCCCCTGGGCACATCCCAGTTCTTGCACCAGCCGTCTGGGGAAGGTGCTTTCATCCATAGGTGGGGCGACCCTAAGGAAGGAGGCTGGAGGTGGGAACCCCACTATCAGGAGACAATGGGGCCCACGGGGCTTTTCAGAGCTCTTCCAGCCCAGAGTCTCCACATCCTTTGGGAGCAGTAGGTGCACTTTCACTGCAGGAGGAGTCCCCTCCTGGATCTGGAGGTTGTGGGCCCGTGCAGAAAACAGGCTCACCAGGTCCATGGGGCAGGGCTCATTGGCTGGCACATCCTCCTTGGATCTGTCAGCCCCATGACAGTTCACCCTTGGGATAAAAAGCCTGCCCAGGCTTCAGGGATGTGACATCAGCCTAGGTCACCAAGGCCTGAGGTGAATAGAGTCCGAATTCTCCTTTTATGATTTGTATTTTGTATTGGTGTATGGGCGACTTACAATGTTGTAGGGTTAAAGGAGGAAACAGAACAGGCTCTGTCTTGAAAGCAGGACTCCATCTTGGGCCGGACTGTGGACTTTGAGCTCTATGCCCAGTATCTATGGAAATGACATACCAACTGGAAAACCAGGCCCCCGGAAGGAAGAGCCCCAGGGCTCTCCATCACCTAAAGGAATACCCTAATTATCTGTGTAACCAAATAGAATCATACATTCTATTATGCTTATTGGGGTATGACCACAAGCCTATTGATAATTGTCCACTGTTAACTACCTAGGCTTAAGGCATATGAATCACGGGTTAACTTTGATTGTATCTTTCTTTTTCCTTTGTTCAGACTAGTTTTGGGGAATTTGGGGAGGTGGGTTTGGGCACATGCGCTTAGAGTATGTAAGGTTTTCACAAAAACTGGTCTGGGTCCTTGGCTAAGAGGAGACTCTGCCTTGGGCCTGCCAGTGTAATAAACTGCACTCCACTATCTACATTATCCTTCTGAGTTTGTTTCCCGGAATGCGTGGCTACAATATTTGGTGCATTGGCCAGGAAACTCCTCACTTTGAGGAGACAAGTCCCATTTGGGACTACTCCAAGGCCTTGTGGCTTGAATCTTCTAGAAGGGGGAAGGTACCTCGCCCTTCTGGAAGGATTCTGCTTCTCAAGGCCCTGACCTTTCACGTTAGCAGGTAGTGGACGACAGCAGGAGAACTGAGCACTCAGGTGAGGAGGAACCCACCCAGCAGGGTGGAAGAGGGGGCCTGATCACCTCCCTGGGAGGGACTAAAAAGGGCACAGGACCCACATGAGCCTGGAATAGGCAGGTGGCGACTGGTTGGTACATAGGTTGACGAGCGTGCTAGGGCTTAGGAAAGGAATTTGTGAAGGTCATTTAGGAGGTGTGTCCAAGCCATCTGGGGGAAAATTATTACCAAGTGATTGCCAGGGGATTTTTAGGAAAAGAAACTGGTCCTTGTATGCTCGTATTCTGCCCTCCTCCAGGATGTGTCCCGTCTGCTGTGAAATTCTTGACCCCCTCGGAATTGTCAGACTAGGAGGAGGGGGATACATAAGTGAGTATGAATTGGCTTTTCCAGAGACAGCCTGGGATGTGGGCCTATTTAACCTATCTGTGTTTTCATCCGCACCTGATCAAGCCCACCAAGGCAGAACAGACTTTAAGGGAGAAAGTCTTGGACCACGTAGTGTTCTGGTTCAGCCATGCTGACTGGCAGGTGAAGACATGCCGATCCCCCTTCTCCCTCTGGGATCTGGCAGGATTTGGATGAGGATGACCTGTTCCCCCACCCCCATACTGGATGACAATGCGCCCGCTGCCCAGTGCTGCACCAGGACCAAAGGCCGCCTTAATGCCCGATCCAGGGCCAGGTGAAGCTCCTGCAGCAGCCGCTTCTCCTCTGCCAGTTCTCCGGAGGTTGTGGAGCCACGACCTCCGCAGGCTCCAATCCCAGTGGCAGAAGCCTCTGGCCAACATTTCCAAGATCCGGCTCAGCCAAACCTCCCAAGCCATACCTGCCTCTCAGGGTGAGTACTGACTGGACGGGGAAAGGAGACACCGGAATCAAACAGAGGCTATTGGGTCTCAGATGGTGATTAAATGCAGCCTTTGTGTCTCAAGCCTACCCCAAAAATGTCAGATGGGGGCGGGCACCAAGTGATTCGTGAATTTTTGTACATCACTGAATGCCCAGTACCTTTGTTGGGAAGAGATTTGCTGTCTAAATTTGGGGGTAGAAGTTGTCTTTTCCCCCATGAAAGACCCACTCTTTGAGTGGGCTCAACCACCTATTTACTTTCTCTTGGTAACCCCTCAAGATGAATGGAGGTTGCACAATCTCCCGGAAGGGAAACCGGACGGGCTAAACAGTGAAGAGAGAGAGCTAACTCAACATATCCCCTGAGGTCTGTGCAGAAGACAATCCAACCCCCACCCCCACCCCCCACTCCAGGCTTGCAAAACAAGTCCCAGTGGTAATAGAACTCAAACCCGGTGCAATTACGTCAGCACCCTTCTTGGGCCTGCCAGACCTTGCTAAGCCGTTTACTCTTTCTGTGACTGAAGAGGACAAGGTGGCTATGGGAGTGTCGTTCCAGACTATGGGGACGCGGGACAGACCCGTGGCTTATCTCCCGAAATGGCTGGACAATGTTGCCACTGGGTGGCCGGGATGCTTAACTGGCCTGGGAGGCAACCAAGCTGAATTTGGGCCAAGATTTGATCATAAAAGTCCTGCATTAGGTCAACACTCTCCTGTGAGGGGACCCCCACAAATGGCTGTCGACATCAGTCATATACTGCTGAGGACATAAAAAAGAGGATCCCCCCCCCAGGCTTGGGGAAAGAGACTGGCAGATAAGACAGCTAAACAAGCAGCTGAGGGAGTGGGGGTGACAAGTAAGGCCCCTATTAAAGTTCTTATATTGGCGGAGCTGCCTGAAAGCTAACGCTGGAGTCTCCAAAATACAGCGAAGCCTAAAACCAACTAGTCAAAGCGGAAGGGGCCATCAAGACTGAAAAGGGATGGTGGGAATTGCCAAGTGGCAAATTATTGGTACCAGAGGAGCTGGCACCCACTCTGGTAAGCCAAACACACCAAGCGACCCACCCAGGCCATGATAAACTGGAAGAGCTAATTTGAAAATATTTCTTGGTTCCCCGTCTCTCTTCCCTATGCAGGACAGAATCTCAGAACTGCACTGCCTGCTCATAGGTCAGTGCTGCCTCTCGCACAGACAAACATCTCTGGGGATTCAGCTGAAAGGCATGCTGCCCTTTGAACACCTGGAAGTGGACTTCGCTGAAATGAAACCTCACCGACACTACCGTTACCTGCTGGTCATGGTATGTACATTCTCGGGATGGGTAGAAGCTTTTCCTACCCGGACTGAAAGAGCATCAGAAGTAGCCCGGTGCCTGCTTAGGGAAATAGTTCCCAGATTTGGATTTCCTACCAGCATTGGATCAGACAATGGCTCGAATTTCGTAGCTAATTTAGTATAACAAGTAAGCAAAACTTTAAACATCAAATGGAAACTGCACACTGCATATAGACCCCAGAGTTCTGGGATGGTGGAACTGACCAACTGGACATTTACGGAGACACTCTCCAAATGGACAATAGACACTGACTGCTCCTGGGTGACTTGCTTCCGATGGCTCTTCTCAGACTCAGGATGACCCCATGGTCCCAAGACTATTCTCCATTTGAGATTGTGTATGGGAGGCTCCCTCCCATAATAGAACAGGTGTCAACAAATTTACCTCGGGTAAAGGGGAATAGGATTTCGCAGCAGATAGAAATGGGTAAGGTAATAATAAATCAGGTAACTAAATTTTTACAAGAAAGGGTGCCGTTCCCGCTTGGGGAACAGATTCATGAGTTTACGCTTGGTGACCAAGTATGGGTCAAAGATTGGAAACATGATTCACTAGCCCTTCGGTGGAAGGGCCCTTATACTGTTATTCTAACTACCCCTGCTGCAGTTAAAGTTGAAGGTATTGCCCCTTGGATCCATCATACGAGAGTGAAGAGAGCATACCACACAGACCCAGAAAACGCTGAGTGGACTGTGCAGAGAGACCCCACTAACCGTCTAGAGACCAAGATCATCCTTAAGAAGAAGGAAAAGAAGATCCTGGACAAGCCCCTTGAGGATGAAGTCACACAATCAACTCCTGCTGCTTGGTCTCATCAACACACACATTCCTACATGGACTTCCACAATACCTCCAACTGTTGGGTATGTGGGGTTATGACTTCTCTGATGGGTGTCACCATTCTGCCAAGGAGATTTTAAACCACTTTGCTCTTTTCTGGGACAACAAAAAGAGACTTTCCTTTCTCTTGTCAATCATAATCTCCCTGCTCTCTTGGTATAAGCCAGTCAATAGACTGGCTACAGTCTACAGTCAATAGACTCGGGTCATGGGGTTACATATTATGTAAACACCAGTTTCATAAAAGTAACAGAAGTGGTAATTCAAATTTAAATGGTTTTGGACATGCTCACAGCTGCTCAAGGAGGGACCTGTGCTATAGTTAAGGTTGAATGTTGGGTATGTAATCCTGATTTATCTGGCAATGTATCAGCTGCTTTTGGTGTCATGAAAAACCAGGTAAAAGCAATGTCAAATGAAAACATTCCTTTCTGGACTTTGGTACTATCTTGGGTGAAGGGTGATTGGTGAAAAACTGTATTTACCATTGTTATAGTTGCCTTGATAGTTCTGCTCTGTGGACCCTGCATTTTACAATGTATTATGAACTTTGTAACCCAAAGGTTGGTGTCGTTCTCCCAAATTGGCAGTCGGAGAGCCAGGTGCAATATATACTTATGAATGATGCTCATACTATGAGTTAAGAGCATCAAGAGGGGGGAAGGAAGGAAGAAACAGAACAGGCTGTCTTGAAAGCAGGACTCCATCTTGGGCCGGACTGTGGACTTTGAGCTCTATGCTCAGTATCTATGGAAACGACATACAAACTGGAAAACAAGGCCCCCAGAAGGAAGAGCCCCAGGGCTCTCCATCACCTAAAAGAATACCCTAATAATCTGTGTAACCAAATAAAATCATACATTCTGTTATGCTTATTGGTATAACCACAGCCTCTTGATAATTGTCCACTGTTAACTACCTAGGCTTAAGGCATATGAATCATGGGTTAACTTTGACTGTATCTTTTTCCTTTGTTCAGACTAGTTTTGGGGAATTTGGGGAGGTGGGTTTGGATACATATGCTTAGGGTTGTTGTGCCCGATGTCTGAATCCCCGAGCGGGAAGAGAGGAGGCTTCCAAGACAATGCAACTCGCAAAAAAAGGGAAGTTTATTACTGACCCGAGTCAGGGCTGCTGCCACATCCAAGGCAGTGGTGCGGGGTCAGAGAGCCCCGAGCCCCAGCTGTTACACCAATTTATAGGGTGAACATAGGCAGTTGGTAGCTGGCTTAAGCGGATTGGTTACATGTTTGCAAAGCAATTTGATTGGTCCAAACTTTCGCAGGCTTTTGTTCAAACTTAGCCGTTCGAGGGCTTTTCAGCTTTCCCTTGATATGTTCCCTTTGTTCCCTTTCGGGCGCCTGTTGATTGGCTGGCTCCAGGCGGCCTGATGGGGGTGGGGAATCTTACCATTTCAGGGGAAACCGAAACTTAGGTCCGGACCGCCTGTCATAGTGTCAGCCCTGGCAGCCTCACAAGGGTATGTAAGGTTTTCAGAAAAACTGGTCTGGGTCCTTGGCTAAGAGGAGACTCTGCCTTGGGCCCTCTGGTGTAATAAGCTGCACTCCACTATCTGCATTATCCTTCTGAATGAGTTTGTTTCCCGGAACACGTGGCTACAGGAGTGTGTTGTTTTTTTTAGTTTTAGGTGGACAGTAATATGATTCACTTATGCATAGGTGTGTACATGTCCTTTTTTGGGTTCTCTTCCCGTGTAGTTTATTATGCAAAGTGACTAGATGTTCTCGTTCATTCATCTCCACCAGCTCATTTCTCACTGTCCATTCCCTTTTGGTAACTATAAGGTGCTCTGCCATGTTGTAAAGCTGTTTCTATTTTTGTAAAGAAGTTCATTTGGATCCATTTCTAGAATTCACCTCTGCTTCCCTGAAGTGGCACTGGCTACCCCCAGCACTTGGCAGTTGGGACAAGGAACGGACAAACTTCTAGAGTCGAGGGACTCAACTTTGTTTGTAGGGTAAGTATATGCAATTTGATAGCTGGTTCAGCCAGTACGATATTTTGTGTGTCCTTTTTGTGTTAAGAGCTGATGGGCTCAATTTTGGACACACGAGCTGAGTGCACGGCCTGGGGCCTCATAGACACAAGCTGAGCATCGGCCTAGAGGGCTCATAGAGACACAGGAGCTAAGCATCTGCTGAGAACCCTCAGAAACATACATGAGTTGACAAAGACAAAACTGCAAACCAACTAGACTTCAACATAGCATCGGCATGAAATTAAAGGAAAGAAAAGTAATTCCTAGTTTGTTCCGTGAAACCTGCTTGAATTGGGATGCTATCCGAATCGTGGAACCCAAGTTGGCTTGAGTTCCAGGGCTGGATTGGGGTGGGGTCGAGACAGCTGAGCAGGGTGTCCTTCATAGGAACCCTCTTAAACCTGTACTCTCTGGTTTGCCCTGGCTAGGGCCAGAATCCTAGTGAACCCAAATCCTTATGGCCTGACCCTCTGACTTGGAGGAACATGGAAAATCACCCAGACCCCAGACTCCTTCCTGAGAGAGCAGCCTCCTACGCACCTCAGCAGGGAGCGGTGCCCCAGGTAGGCATGAGGCTAGAGGGGAGGGGTGAAGCTTCACGGGGAAGGAGTCCTGAGATACAAGCCCTTGAGTGTTTATTCAATCACTATCCACCCTAATTCACAGCCCAGGAAGTAGACTTTCCCTAAGGTTCTTGTTGCAGGTGGAGCCAGAGTTGGGCATGAAGAGGTGCTGCCGTCTTGTGGACATTTCCTGAAACTACAACTTGTGCATCAGTGCTGACAGGCACCTGCAATTCAAAAGGCCTGTGGGGCAGTGAATGACAGCTGCTATCGGAAAAGATTCTGCCAGGTATCGCAGAAATGAATTCCAAACACAACCAACTTTCAAGAAGCCAATTTCAGAGGTCAGTTTTCCTCACACCCTTTAAGAAAAAGAAAATAGGTAAAAAGAATCCAACGAGCCATAGGACAAGATATAGATAAGAGCTGAGAGTCTTTCTAGAATGCCCATGGTCACACAAGCTGAGTGTCAGCCTTGTGGCCTCTAGAGAGACACGAGCTGAGCATTTACCTCATAGACACACACAAGAGGAGCCTCAGTCTTGAGCCCTCTAGATAGACATGAACTGAGAGTCTTCGTACAAGCCTTATAGTCAAACACGAGCTGAGCATCTGCTTAGAGGCCTCTAGAGGGACATAAAACTGGGTGTCTGCCTGGAGGTGTCATAGACACAAGGAGCTGAGTGTCTGCCTAGAGGCCTGTTCTTGCCTGGAGAATTCATGAAAAGAGGGTCCCAGCGGGCTTCAGCCCTTGGGGTCCCATAGAGTCAGAATAGATTCTTCAGAAGGACATAATGTTCAGCACAGGGAGCTTATTGGACCTTGTTTAATATCCTCTCTGGCAAATAATTGAAAAAAAACATGCGGTATATATATGGCATAACAATAAGGAGCCTGTTACTGACAATAAGAACAAAACTGCAAATCAAATACAGGGCTACATTGTATCAGCATGAGATTAAAGAATGGAAAAGAATGATGCCTATTTTATTCCCTCTGATCTCCTAGACATGTGCTGTTTGACATACCTGGACCCTGAGCAGGCTTGGGTCGCATGACTGGATTGGAGAGGGGCTGACACAGTAGAGCCAGGTATCCTTAATTGAGCCCCCTCTTAAACCTGTACTATCTGGTTTTCCCTGGCTTGGACAAAACTCTAGTGCATTGAAAGAATGGTAGCCTGAGCCTCTGACCATGAGATCTTTTGAAAAGTCACCTGGCCTCCAGGTGCTGGGGTCCCCAGCTGAAGCCTCTTTTCTGAGAGTGCAGGCGTTTCAGCAGGCAGCAGTGCCCCAGGCTGGGATGAGTCTGAAAGGGAGTGGTGAAGCCTTACAGGGAAGTAGACGCAAGGCACTGAGTGTTGGCTCAGGCGAGTTCCACTCTAATTCTCAGCCCAGGAAGCCAGCTTTCCCAAAGGCTCAGTTTGCCTGAAGAACCAGTTGGACATGAAACAGTGCTGCTGCCTTTGCCTGTAACTACAACTTAAACATCTTGCTTACTGACAACTCCAGTTGACAAGTTCTATGAGGTTGCTAATGACAGCTGCCCTCAGGAAAGGTTCTGGGGGGGGGGGGGGTATTGTAGAAAAAAATTCCAAACATAATTGACTTTTAAGAAGCCAATTGCAACAAGTACATTTTCTTCACACAACTTAAGGAAAAAAAAAAAAAATTCCCAAAAGGCAGCAGGACAAGATGCTCAGCGTCTCTAATTATTACAGGAGGAAAGTCAATCAAAATAGCAAGAAATCAAATCACTAGTCAGAATGGCCGTTCTAAGCAGTCCACAGACAATAAATGCAGTAGACAGCTGGAGAGATGTAACACCTGCCTCCCCTACCCGACACAGTCAGTGAGATGGACGTTGGCAACAGCTACTGAAAGGAGAGTCTCTGCATGCCAGGAAAAAAAACTTTGAAAGGAGCTAATCCTGGGATCTGACATACCCACACCTGCACGTATATCTTAAAAAGACACATGCACTCCCACATTCACTTCAGCTCTACTTACAGGAGCCAAGAAACAGATCCAAGCAAATGTCCGCTGACAGATTAAAGGAAAAGTGGTACATGTATACAATGGACTATTACTCAGCCTTGAAAAGCCACCACTAAAATTATGCTATTGGTCACTACAGGGATGAACCTTGGAGGATCATACACTAAGTGAAGTTAGACCGAGAAAGACAAAGAATATGATATCCCTACAGGCAAAAATTTTAAATATATGAAGGAAAATCATTTAAAACTAAAAAAAAAAAAAAAAAAAAAAAAAAAACCCTGAGAATTCAAACACAAACTAACAATCCCCAAAAAGTACCAGTAAAGGGGCAGGGATGAATTCAAAGGGTCACAACTAACACACAGGAATCTGTATCTGTGATAGGTGACCACAAGGTTATATTTTTCCTTTTTTTCATCCTTTCAAATTACACAGAAATCTTCATATCATAATATACACAGAAAATGATACCTGTAATAGATAATTCACAAGGATTATCTCCTCCCTCCCTTTCACAAATACAAAACATCTTCATCTCTAAATGGTAATCCTAATGGACATGATTTTCAGCAGATGATACTTGCCCTTCTGAGTCCCCCAGACAAGATATATGCTGTAATATGTATGTCATAATTGAATCAGGCAGCTGCCCACTGACAAGAAGCACAAAACTGGAAAGTAAGAAAAGGGATGTTCATTTTGTTACCTCCAACCTCCCTGACTTGGGCTGCTATCCCACCTCTGGAACCTGAGCAGTCCTGGGTCCCACTGCTGGACTGGATGGGGTGGAGACAGCTGGACAGGGTGCCCTTAACTGAGGCCCCACTTAAACCTGTATGGTCTGGTTTTCTTACGAAAAAGTCCCCAGTGCACCCAAAAGATGGTGGCCCAACCATCTGACCACCAGGACCTTGGAAAAGTAACCTAGCCTCTAGGTCTCTGGTTGCTGGGGTCCTCAATTCAAGCTTCCTTCCTGAGAGTGCAGCCTTCTAGGCACCTCAGCAAGGTGCTGTGGCCCAGTTTGGGAGGAGTATAGAGGGGAGGGGTGAAGCTTGAGGGGGAAGGAGTAGTAAGACACAAGTCCTTGGGTGTTTGCTCAGGCACTTTCCGCCCTAATTCGCAGCACAGGAAGCTGGTTTTCTCTAAGGATCTCATTGCCCAATGAAGCAGGGTTGGGCATGAAGAACTGCTATTGCCCTGTGGATAGTTCCTGTAACTACACTTTGACCAGAAGTGCTTAATTGCAGGTGTAATTCACAGGTCCGGGGGTCTGTTGATGACAGCTGCCTTCAGAAAAGGTCCTGGAGTGAGTATTGCAGATATAAATTCCAAACATAGCCGACTTTCAAGAAGTCAACTGCAACAGGTAAATTTTCCTCACACCCTTAAAGGAAAAAAACCCCAAATACCCAAAGGATAAGATGTACAGCATTCCTAATTATTACAGGAAGAATGACAAAATGGCAACAAATATCACCACAAAGACCACACCAGTCAGAATGGCCATCCACACAAGTCTACAAGCAATAAATGTAGGAGAGAGCCAGCAGGTGAGGGAACCCCCGTACACGGTTGGTGGGAATGCACATTTGGCCACAGTCACTAGAAAAGACAGTCTCTGCATGTCAGAAGTTAAAGTTCCGAGAGAGTTAAACTAAGGTCTGACATTCCCACACCTGAGCTATATCCTGAGAAAACCATCATTCAAAAAGACACATGCAGCCTAATGATCACTGCAGCATTACTTACAATAGACAAGACACAGAAATACAAAATTTCCACCCGCAGCTTAAAGCTTAAACAAGATGTGGTAAGTATTTACCATGGACTATTACTCAGCCATAAAAAAGCACCACTGAAATTGTGACATTAGGCCAGTGGTCTCCACAAGGGTGGACCTTGGAGGATCATACACTAAGTGAAATTTGCAGGACAAAGGAAGAAAATAGCAGATGAAGACCTTCTAGGCAACATAAAAAGAGATAAAGAAACTAATTACAACACAAAAGGATCCTCTGAGAATTCAAACACAAAAAAAAGAATTTTAAAAAAATTTAAGTGGCCAGGATGAATTCGGAGGAGGTTGTGACTAACATATACACAGAAATCTGTTAGTCCAACATATAAACTGAAATCTGTATCTGTAATAGATACTGCACAAGGATCTGATGTTCAGCAAATGGAACTTTCCTCTACCTTCTGCAATGACCATTAGGGAGAAAGAATCCAAGAAAGCACAGATGCGCTGTATGTATACATCATAACTGGAAAAAGCTGTATACTGACAAGCACAAAACCGCAAATCAACTATATTCTAAGAAGACAAAGGCATGAGATTACAGAAAAGAAAAGGAAATAAAAGCAATATGAAATATCTCATTGCCTCTTGCCTTCCTGACATGGACTCCAATCCCATCCCTGGAGCCTGAGGAGGCTTGGTTCCTATGGCTGGACTGAGGTGGGGTCATGACACCAGGAAGTGTGCCCTTAATTTAGACCCCTATGACACCTGTACTGCCTGGTATCCTCTGGCTGGGACCACACGCCCAAGGGCACCCAGAGAATGGTGGCATGACCCTCTGAGCTTGAAGGCCTGGCAAAACTCTCCTGGTGCTGGGGTCTCCAATTCAAGGCCCCTTCTTGGGAGTGCAGCCTCCTGGGCCCCTCACCTGAGGTTGTGGCCAAGGCTGGGATGAGTCTCCAGGGGAGAAGCTTAGAAGTAGTGAGACACAAGCCCTTGAGTGTTCGCTCAGGCACGTTCCACTCTAATTCACGGCCCAAGAGGCCGGCGCTTCTTAAGGTTCTGGTTGCAGGAGGACCCGAGTTGGGCATGAAGAAGTGCTGCCGCCTTGTGGACATTTCCTGTAACTACAACTTGTACACCTGTGCTTACTGGTACCTCCATTCACACGGCCTATGGGGCTGCTAATGACAGCTGCCCTCAGGAAAGGGTATTGCAGAACTGGATTCCAAGCACAACCGACTCAAGGAGCCAGTTGTGACGGGTGAGTTCCCTCAAATCCTTTATGGAAAATTTTAAAAATGTCACTGGACAAGACACTTAGCATCCCTAATTATTACAGGATGAAAGACAATCAAAATGATAACAAAACCAAATCCCACCAGTCAGAATGGACATCCACAAAAGTTACAAACAGTAAATGTGGGAGAGGGCCAGGAGCTGATTGAACCCCAATACAAGGTTGGTGGGAATGGACGTTGCCAACAACCCCTAGAAAAGACAGCCTCTGCATGCCAGAATGTAAACATTTCAAGAGAGCTAACTGTAGTGTCTGACACCCACACCTGGGCCTATATCCCCAGAAATCCATCATTCAAAAAGACACATGCCCCCCAATATTCACTGTTGTACTGCTTATAATAGTCAAGATACAGAACAACACAATATCCTCTGACAGATTAAAGCTTAAAGACTTTAAGGAAGAAAATAGCATATGATGTTCCTTCCAGTCAAATAAAAAAGAGATACAAAGAAACTAATTTACAGCACAGAGAGAAAATCTGAAAATTCAAACACAAGGAATTCCAAAGAAAAGAAACAATAAATGGCCAAGGATTAATTAGGAATTTGGGACTACATATACATAAAAACCTGTGTCTCAAACATATACACAGAAATCTGTATCTGTAATCGATAATCCACAAGGATTATCTTCTTCCTTCCTTGCTTCCACATGTACACAGAAAACTGTATGTCTAACATATACACACAAATCCATATGTCTAACATATACATAGAAATATGTATCCATAAAAGATAATACAAAGGATTATCTGATTTCTCCTTCCCTCCACATATATAAAAAATCTCTAATAGATACTTAGAGCTTCCCTGGTGGCCAAAGAGTTAATAATGTGGGAGCCGGCAACCAACACCTGGGTCCAAAAGGTCCCCAGGATAAGGGAATGGCTATCCACTCCAGTATTCGTGTCTGGAGAATCCATGGAAAGGGAAACCCAGAGGGTTACAGTCCTTGGTGTCACATCCAGTCAGAACAGATATTTCGGAAGGACATAATGTTCAACACAGTGAACATACTCAACCTTGTTCAATAATCTTTATGGCAAAAAAGTTGAAAAAAAAAGATATGCTGTATGTATATGTCATAACTGAATCAGGAGCCTGTACATTGACAACAAGCACAAAACTGCAAAACAAATATAGGTTAACACTGTATTGGCATGAGATTAAAGAGAAGAGAAGACTATTGCCTATTTTATCCCCTCTGATCTCTCTGTCTTAGGCAGCTTTCCAATCCCTGGAACCTGACCCGGCTTGGGTCCCATGACTGGACTGGAGATGGGGTTAGACAGTTGGGGCAGGTGCCCTTAATTGAGCCCCCTCTTAAACCTGACTACTTGGTGGTGAAAGGTAGTTGTTGACCCATGAAAAGAAGCCGGGATTCTTGGCCTCCAGAGGAGAAGAATTCAACCCAGGGCCAGAGATGAGGCTTGGTCGCTCAGAGCTTTTGTGTAATAAAGTTATATTAAAGATAGAGAAAGCTTCTGACACAGGCATCAGAAGGGGGCAGAAAGAGCACCCCCTTGCTAGTCTTCAGCTGGATGCTATATAGTCACTAGCAGTCTGTTAATGAAAGAAAGGAATGTCTTAAAACTCAGAATGGCACCAGGCACCTCATCCATAAGATGTATTTTGGAATAATCTTGGCACCAGACGATTCATCCCGGGCCATAAAATGATTGACTTGAATCTTATAGAAGGGCAGATTACCATACAAATAGTTTCATTTACATAGATTAGGGGAACAATATCTGAGTATAACATAATGGTTTGTCAAGTAGGTTCTGAGCTGAAGAACTTGAAGACAGAGTCTGGGGTAAATGCATAGTACATTAACATAGCTTAAGACAAACATTTCCATAAGAAAAATGCATTGGTTAACTCAAGCTTTGAGAATAGTTAACTTCAGGTGAAACCAGGTGTCTTTATGGCAACACAGTATTTTAAGAGAAACCTTGTAAATTTGCATAGAGAAGGAAAAAAATATGGATAGTTTTTTTCCTCCTGCTGCTTGAGAGAGATAAAAATGTCTGACACTTGCAGCCTATTTCCTCTGTTTGGAGACCCCTGGCCTTCCTGCCTGTTACGCTCTCAGTGGTTTGCCCTGGCTGGCCCCACAGATCCTAGTGCACCCAAAGGATGGTGGCCTGATGCTCTGGCCACGAGGACCTTGGAACTCACCTAACCTCCAGGTCTCTTGTTGCTGAGGTCCCCAGCTGAAACCTCTTTCTGAAAGTGCAGCCTCCTTGGTGTCTCAGCAGAGAGCGCTGTCCCAGGTTGGGATTAAGGGCACCCACCCTGACTGTCTCACCCCCTCTCCAGTCCAGTCGTGGGACCCAAGCCTGGTCAGGGATTGGAAAGCAGCCTAAGTCAGGGAGATCGGAGAGGATAAAATAGGTAATAGTCTTCTCTTCTCTTTAATCTCATGTTGATACGATGTTGACCTATATTTATTTTGCAGTTTTGTGCTTGTTGTCAGTGTACAGGCTCCTGATTTAGTTATGACATACATACAGCATATCTGTTCTTTTTCCAGTTTTTTGCCATAAAGATTATTGAACAAAGTTGAGTAAGCTCCCTGTGTTGAAAGGGAGGGGTGAAGACTTAAGGAGAAGAAGTAGTGAGACACGAGGTCCTGGGTGTTTGCTCAGGCACGCTGCACTCTAATTCACAACCCTGGAAGCCAACTTTCCCAAAGGCTCAGTTTGCCTGAAGAACCAGATTTGGATATGGAACAGTGCTGCTTCCTTGTGGCCATTTTCTGTAATAACATCATGAAGAGCTGTGCTGCTGGACATTTAATATTCATGAGGATCTAGGGGCTGTAAAAAAATAAAACACATGCTCTCAAGAAGTGTCCTGGGGTAGTTATGGACAAAGAATTTAAAACAAGGCAGGTATTGAAGAAGCCAATTTCAAAATGTAAGCTTACCTCACCCTTAAAAAAAATCACATGAAATAATGTGAACATCACTAAACATTAGAGAAGTGCAAATCTAAACTACAGCAAGGCATCACATTGCACTGGTCAGAATGGTCATTGACAAACAATAAGTGCTGGAGAGGGTGTGCAGACAAGGGAACCCTCCTCTACTGATGTTTGGGATATAAATTGTAACAGCCACAATGGAGGTCACAGTGAGGGTTCCTTCAGGCATGAAAATGAGAATGAAATCAGAAAACTTCCTAACACCATACACAAACTCCAAATTGTATGAATATCTAAAGGTAATGATGGATACTATTAAATTCTTGAGAAAAAATATAAACAGGACATGATTTGACATAAAATGCAGCAAGTTTGTTGTGTATCTACCTTAGAATAATGAAAAATAAACCACAAATAAGAAAATGGGACCTCATTAAACTTAAAACCATTTGCCTACCAAAGGAAACCCTAACTGTGAGACAATCTCAACCCTCAGAATAGGGAGAAAGATTTGCAATGAAGATACCCACAGGGAATTCATCTCCAAAATGTACAAGCAGCTTGTACAACACAATATCAAAAATAAATATAATCCAAGAACAAAATGGACCAAGACTGAAATGGGTATTTCTCCAAGGAAGGCCTACAGATTGCAGTTAGGCACAAGAAAAGATGCTCAGCATCGCTAATTATCAGAAAGACGCAAATCAAAAGTCCGGTGAGCTAAGCACTCACATTGGTCAGAATGGCCATTTCCAAACATCTTAAAGAATAAATGCTAGGACTTCCCTGGTAGTGTAGTGGTTAAGAATCAGGCTGCAAATGCAGCAGACATGGGTTTGATCCCTGTTCTGGGAAGATTCCACATACATGAAACAACTAAGCCCATGGGCCAAAATTGTTGAGCCTGCGCTTTTGAACTACAACTATTGAGCCCTAGCAATGCAACGCCTGAAGCCTGGCACTCTAGAGCCCACATTCTTTTTTTTTTTTTTTTCATTTATTTTTATTAGTTGGAGGCTAATTACTTTACATCATTGCAGTGGTTTTTGTCATACATTGAAATGAATTAGCCATGGATTTACATGTATTCCCCATCCCGGTCCCCCCTCCCACCTCCCTCTCCACCCGATCCCTCTGGGTCTTCCCAGTGCACCAGGCCCGAGCACTTGTCTCATGTACCCAACCTGGGCTGGTGATCTGTTTCACCCTAGATAATATACATGTTTCAATGCTGTTCTCTTGAAACATCCCACCCTCGCCTTCTCCCAGAGTCCACAAGTCTGTTCTATACGTCTGAGTCTCTTTTTCTGTTTTGCATATAGGGTTATCGTTACCATCTTTCTAAATTCCATATATATGTGTTAGTATACTGTAATGGTCTTTATCTTTCTGGCTTACTTCGCTCTGTATAATGGGTAGAGCCCACATTCTGCAACCAGAAGGTCCCGCGATGAGAAGCTGCACCGTGAAACTAGAGAGTAGCCCCCGCTTGCTGTAGATAGAGAAAACCTACGCTCAGCAACCAAGACTCAGTGCAACCAAAGATAAATGAATAAATAAAATTATTTTAAAAAGAATAAATGCTAGAGAGTGTGTGGAGACAAGGGAACCCTCCTGCACTGTTGATTGCAATGTACATAGGTTCATCCAGTAGGGAGAACACATGGAGTTTTATTTAAAAAATAACATAGAAGTACTTCAGGACTCAGCAATCCCATGTCTGGGCATAAGTCTGGAGAAAATAAAAAATTTTAAAGATACAGGAACTCCAGGAATCTCAGCTCCACAAAGGATAATAGCCAAGTCTGGGAAGCAAGCTAATTGATGAAATTACACAGAAATGAATACACGTTTGGGTACATATACACAATGCAATATTTCTCAACCACAAAGAAATAGGAAATAATTCCAAGTCCAGCCACAGAAAAGAAAGTCAAGGTGATCATTCCAAGTGAAGGAAGCGAGACAGGGACGGACAAGTACCATATGATATCACTCTAGATGTAATCTAAAAATGGATGCAAATGAACTTCTTTACAAAAGAGAAACAGGTGCATAGACTTAGAAAAGAAACTTATGGTTACCAAAAAAGGTATGTGGAGGGGGGGTGGGTCAGGGAATAATTAGCTGGTTCAGATCAACATATACACATTAAAACAGGTGCTAATGTTGTTTAGTCAATCATATCTGACTCTCTGTGACCCCATGGACTGTAGCCCACCAGGCTCCTCTGTCCATGGGATTTCCCAGGCAAGAATACTGGAGTGGGCTGCCATTTCCTCCACCAGGGGATCTTCCTGACCCAGGGATTGAACCCAGGTCTCCTGCAACTCTCTTGCACTGCAGGTGGATTCTTTTACCAGTTAACCAGCAGGAAAATCATAAAACAGGTGATGAAGGGCTCTAAATAGTCTCAAGTCTAACAGGGCTTTAAATGACACCTGACCTCAAGAAATGTCCTGGGAAAAATCATTGCAAAAGAATTACAAAGAGGGCCAAGTTTCAAGAAGCCAGTTTTAAGACATAAATTGTATTCACAAGGTATAAAATAATAAAAGCACATGGGAAGATACTCCACATCAATAATTATTAAATTAATGTCAATCAAAACTTCAATAAGCTATCATCTTACTCTAGTCACAATGGCCATCATTGAAAAGATCTACAAAGATTAAATACTGTAGAGAACATACAAAAAATGGAATCTTCCTACAGTCTTGGTGGGAATGTAACTGGTGAAGCCACGATGGAAAGCAGCATGGGTGTTCCTTGAAACATTAAACATAGAGGTATCATATGATCCTGCAATCCCAATCCTGGGCTTAGATCCAAAGAAAATCATCATTCAAAATGACACATGTACCTCGATTTTCAGGGCAGCACTATTTACAATAGCCAAGACATAAAAATCCACCAAAATGTCCATTGACACAAATATGAAGGCTACATCATCGATCTATACACTAAAATACTACTCAGCCACAAAACAGAATGAAATAATCATATTGGCAGCAGCATGGATAAACCAAGAAATTATAATTCTATGTGAGGTAAGTCAGAGACAGACAGACAAACATCCTAAGATATCAAGTACAGGTGGGATTGATAAAGTCACACCAATGAACTAATGTACATAACAGAAACAGCCTGAGAAAAACAAATTCTGATTATCAAAAAAAAAAAAAGTTAAAAGGGATAAATTAAGGGTTTGGGATGAAAATATACACATGAATAAATATCAAGTTGATAATGAAAAAGGACCTACTGAATAGAACATGGAAGTCTCCTGAGCAAACTATAATAACCTATATGAGAAAAAAACAAAAACAATATATATACATTCATGTATAATTGAATCAGGTTCATGTACACCTACAACTAAACATCAGAAATCAACTCTACCCCAATGTAAAATAACAATTCAATTACAAACTAGACCTGAGCTCGGGCTAGGGGAAAGCACACAGTCATGACCCTGTGAATTGGATATGTGATAGGCTATGATACTAATATGACACCACCAAGGTTTTCACTCAGTAGAACACAGAGCAGCAATACACCCAAAGGTGCCTGACCTCATGTGAACACGACAAGGTGAAAAGAAGGAAAAGGACCACAGGTTAATCAGGGCAACGCCCTCAATTCAGACGCTGGGAATCTCCAAGGAGACAGGACACACTGCAGGTGAAGAGCAGATATGTGGTCTCTGTGTACACAGGGTCCTGACCCACGTGGATGGGGTGAGACCCACACAATCCCCAGACCCTGCACCTGGGGTCCCATGACCCTTGGTTAGGATACCATGTCTCTGCTGGTTGGGTCCCTAAGATGGAAACAAGTGGGTTCTTGTAAACTCCTGGCATGGTAGAAAGAAGTGTAGGGTCGGTCTCCTCTCCCAACACTTGTCCTGAGAAGTCCTCGTCTCCCTCTGGGGTCTGTGTGATAATAACTGTTTTTACAGCTGTCATGATAATGTTGAACACACTACCTTGGTTCTAGCAGGCTTGGTCCTTTCTTGTTCCACTGAGGTGTTGAGAAAACACACAAGACGCAGGACTGGGAGACGAGGGGTAGGTCTGCTCTCTGCTGAGCAGGGATGGTCGACTGGAAGGAGATCACGGCAGCAACGTCACCTGCTGCCCTTTGGCTTTTTGCCTGATCCGTGTGCCCTGCAATCAATTCACCAGGTGAACCTGCCTCCCTTCCCTCCATGCTCATGCTGGTAAATGGAATAATTACCAGGTAGACACCTGAGGAACCTCCAGGAGCCCCAGGGAGGGTGAACCTTGAGGGGGCAAGAAGAAAACAGGCACAGGCCTGTATAAAGTGAGTACCGTAAAGCATTAATTCCTAAACACAAGTGAAGCGCTCATGTATTCTTCCTTTTCTCTTAGCTTTGTATGTGTGGTCTCCCCACACACATGATCCTGACCCATGGAGACAGGGTGAGACTCACAGTCCCCTGACCCCCTACCTGGGGTCACATGTTCCCTTGGTCAGGATATCATGCTGTGGTCGGTGGACCCCCAATGTGTAAACAAGCCTGATCCCTGGGACCTCTAGGACCCTAGAAAGAAGTGTAGAGTCCATCTCCTCTCCCCACAATTGTCCCTGAGAAGTCAGGCCCCTCCTGTTTTCACTTTGGTTCTGTGTGATTTTTTTGCTGGTTTGAAAGCTTATGCTAGAGGTGAACATACTACCTTGGTTCTGGCAGGCTCTGTGTTTCTCGTCCTGCTGAGGTGCTGAGAAAACAGGAGAGCTGGGCTGGAAGACGAGGGGCAGCTCTGTCCTCTTCGGAGGAGAGAGTCGACGGGAAGGAGACCAGAGCAGCAACCTCACCTGCTGCCCATTGACTTTATGCCCGATCCCTGTGCCCTGGAACCAATTCACCAGGTGAACCTGCCTCCCTACTCAACCTGAATGTGCTGGAAAATTGGAATAACTATTAGTTAGCGCACCTGAGGAGTCTCAAGGACCCAGGGAAGGTGAACCTGGCAGGGAGAAAGACTACAAACCCTACCACAACACTGACCCTGGGAGGAACATGAAACCCCACTCAGAGAACAGCACGATTACCCAGAGAAGCCCACCTCAGCTCCAGACCCCTGCGCCCTGACATTCAGATGCAGGCATGGAGTTTTCCAGGACAGAGGCCAGGCCAGGTCTCTACCCCGGTCTCCATGTCCTAGTGCGCAGAGTACAAGGTCAGGTCTAAATGGTCTCATTGCAGAAAGCACGTGGTCTCGTCTAAACAGCATCAGTGCGGACAGGACTTAGGTCTAAATCTACCATGTAGACAGAACGTGGTCAGGTTCAAACTAGTTTAAGGCTGGTTTCTCAGGAGGCACAGGTCACACACATGCAGAGGGTCTCACTGTTGGACAGGGGGCTCACCCTCCTGTGGGAACTAGGATGTTCATTTCTTGAATAAATCATTGCTGGGCCCCATACTTCACCCACATCAGGAAACAAAGGATCTGTGTCATTAAGCATTTCAACAGGCAAAACAACAATGTTACCAATTTCTCTGGTCACATGACAGTCAGCATCCAGGGGAGATTCAGGAACTTCTCAGAGTGCAGCCCAGTGTCCTATGAAGACAGACAGGAAGTGGCCTGATTCCAGCATCCCAGGCTTCCAGCAGGAGGTGACCACAGTGGAAATCTTCTGGAAAAATACATTCTTTATTAGTATAAAAATACACTGTTGAAATTGTACACATACTAGTTATTATCTGCAAATCTAAAATATTCTTAAAAGCTTGGCACCCTGATATTTGTGATTTCCATTGTTTCCTTTGGTTCAGATTTTCTAGGTAGAAGCAATCCATCATTTCAAAATACTTTCATCTAATTCTGTTATTTTCTATTATATGAATGAAGAGTCACACTTAAAAGTAAAATAAAATTCCTGCCAACAATTAGTGACTCAAAGAACACATGAGCTGCAGGTACTTTTTCTTCCAACAGTTGCATTTTTCTCCATGAAGAAAACAGAAAAGATAGGCCCCCTGGTTTTTTGCTTCTCTGTTCAAACTGAGCTAGATTGATATTCATATCAACAGGTAACATTTTTGAGGTTTTAAATGTCATACCAGAGAAACAGGACCTGGAGAAAAGGAATACTCCTAAGCTGCTGGAGGAAAAAAACATCCTAAAAATAAAGCTAAAATTCAAATTGGACTTAATTATGACAGTATGTGGTTACATAGTGTGTGAAGCAAGGGTCTACACATAGCAGGCAATATGTGAAGACAAGTTTGATATCTCAGACATGAGGGTAAAGGTTTCCTGTCAGATATGCAACTGGTATGGACAAATTCTTTTAGAGTATTGCATGTATCTTTTCAAATTAAAGCTTTGTCTGGATGTATGCCTTGAAGTAGGATTGCTGGATCATATGGTGACTACAGCCATAAAATTAAAAGACGCTTGCTCCTTGGAAGAAAAGCTATGACAAACCTAAACAGCATATTAAAAAGCAGAGACATTACTTTGCTGGCAATGGTCCATCTGTCTAGTCAAATCTATGGTTTTTGCAGTAGTTTGTATGGATGTGAGAGTTGGACCATGAAGAAAGCTGAGTGCTGAAGAATTGATGCTTTTGAACTGTGGTGTTGGAGAAGACTCTTGAGAGTCCCTTGGACTGCAAGGAGATCCAACCAGTCAATCCTAAAGAAGATCAGTCCTGAATATATATTGGAAGGACTGATGCTGAAACTCCAATACTTTTATCCACCTGATATGAAGAACTGACTCATTGGAAAAGGTCCTGATGCTGGGAAAGATTGAGGGCAGGAGAAGGGGATAACAGAGGATGAGATGGTTGGATGGCATCACCAACTCAATGGACGTGAGTTTGAGCAAGTTCCAGGAGTTGGTGATGAACAGGGAAGCCTGGCATGCTGCAGTCCACAGGGTCACAGAGTTGGACACGACTGAGAGACTAACACACGTGCATCTTGGAGGAGTTTTAGAGACCTGCATGCTGCCTATAAAGGGAAGGCTTGTGTTGGGACCAAGCTCTGCTTCCCAATAAAAGCTGTTCCTTGAGCACATTCAGTCACTGCCCAGGGGGCACATGGTGAGACCACCGTGTCAGCTGCTATTTCCCACATCTCAGGCCTCAGACTGACCATTCCATTTGCAGTGTAACAGTTTTCCCTGGTGATACAGCTTGACCTCTTTCTGTATGACTAGGTGAGTTGTTAATGACATTTTAGGATTTTGTAGGATTAACAGTCCTCTAATAGCAAAATATATGTTTTAAAGTTACACCAGGAAACGAGGTTATACCATGAGCCTATGGGAGTTTCTCACCAAAATTAGTTTCTTGATGGAATCTCTATTTTTAAAAATTTCCCATCTTTATTTTGCCAATTTTTTGGATTATTTTGTGCAGATAGCCATCAACAATTTGAGTTGAAGTACAGTTTATTTACAACACTATATTAGTTTTGGGTGTACAACAGAGTGAATCACTATTTTTATGGATTATACTCCATTTAAAGTTATTACAAATAGAGTATATTTCCTTGTGCTGTAGAATATATCCCTGTGGCTTATTGACTTTATACCTAGCGGTTTCTGTCTCTGTCCCCTACACCTGTCTTGCCCCTCCCACCTCCCTCTCCCCACTGGCAACCACTAGTTCTCCTTACCTGTGAATCTGTTTCTGTTTCATGGATAAGTTCATTGGTGTCATGTTTTAGATTTCACATAGAAGTGATAACATATGGTATTTCTCTTTGTCTTTCTGACATACATCACTTACTATGATAATGCCTAGGGTTATATTGCTGAAAACCCATTATTTTAATCTTTTTTATAGCTGAGTAGTATTCAGTATGTATCTCACATATGAAAATATAGGTGTATATATTTCATATATGAAAACCTAGGAAAACTAGGTATATATTTCCTATATGAAAATATAAGTATATATATTTGAAGAGTGGCATCCTTTGCTATTGTTCTTTAACCAAAAGACTTAAAATTTTACTATAACTTATGATGATACTAATTCTTACAACTTAGACTTGGTAAAATGTGTTTCACTGGGACTTCTATGACAATAGTTCTCAAACTTTGGTGTGCTTCAGAACCACCTGGAGGGTTTATGAACCCAAATTGTCAGATTGCAGTTCCAGAGCTTCTGATTTAGTAGATTTGCAAATACCAGTCCGGGGACCATAATGAAAGTCACTGTGTTTTTTGAGTAATGCTTTTAGAGACTGAAGATAACCCTTCTAATTCAAGTATACTGCCTTACATCTTAATACATACAAAAGTCTTAATTTGAAACTAGAAGATTGCTAAATGATTTCCATTTATAGGGCACTACAAACTGAAATCAATATGTAGGCACCAAAAATAATGAAAATAAAATGTATTGTCAAAGAACATTGAAAGAGGAACTTAAGTTTAAAAAAAATTATCCTGTAATTAGATTCATTTGACTGAATAATTCTTTGTAAAAAAAATTAAGAGGAAAACTACTTTATGTGATCTTTTAAAATTCTCATCAAAATTAGATTCCTAATGGAATCTTCTATTTTTAAAAATCTCCCACCTTTATTTTGCTGAGTAATATTCTATATATATTTCATATATGAAAATAGAGGTATATATCTCTTATATGACAATATAGGTACATATTTCATATATGAAAATAGAGGTATATATTTTTATACCATAAAATTTAAAACTTTAATAAAATTTAAAACTCATAAATTAAACATTTTCAAACAATTAAAGCTTTTCATTTCATGGCTCAAAACAAACTGGAAAATTCTTAAAGAGATGGTAATACTAGACCACCTTAACCTGCTTCCTGAGAACCCTGTATGCAAGTCAAATAGCAACAGTTAGAACCGAACATGGAACAATGGATTGGTTCCAAATGGGAAAGGAGTATGTCAAGGCTGCATATTGTCAACCTGCTTATTTAACTTACATGCAGTGTTGTTGTTGTCCAGTCACCCAGTCTTGTCTGTTTGCGACCCCATGGACTGCAGCACACCAGGCCTCCCTGTCCCTCACCATCTCCCAGAGTTGGCCCAAGTTCATGTGCATTGCATCAGTGATACCATCCAGCCGTCTCATCCTCTGATGCCCTCTTCTCCTTCTACCCTCGATCTTTCCCAGCATCAGGGACTTTTCCAATGAGCCATCTGTTTGCATCAAATAACCAAAATGCGGGAGCTTCAGCTTCAGCATCAGTCCTTCCAGTGAATATTCAGGGTTGCTCTCCTTTAAAATTGACTGGTTTGATCTCCTTGCTGTCTGAGGGGCTTTCAAGAGTCTTCTTTAACACCACAGTTCAAAGGCATCAATTCTTTGGCATTCTGCCTTCTTTACAGTCCAGCTCTCACAACCGTATGTGACCACTGGGAAGACCTAGCCTTGACTATGAACCTTTGTCAACAGAGTTAATGTCTCTACTTTTCAACACACACTGTCTAGGTTAGTCATCATTTTCCTGCCAAAGCAATCATCTTCTGATTTCATGGCGGCAGTCACTGTCCACAGTGATTTTGGAGCCCAAGAAGTGGAAATCTGTCACTACTTCCACATTTTCGCTTCTATTTGCCATGCAGTAATGAGGCCGGAAGCCATGATCTTAGTTTTTATAATATTTAGTCTTAAGCCGACTCTTTCACTCTCCTCCTTCTCTCTGATCAAGAAACTCTAGGTCTTCTTCACATTCTGTCATTAGAGTGGTATCATCCACATATCTGTGGTTGTTGATGTTTCTCCCGCCTATCTCGATGCCAGCTTATAACTCACTCAGCCCAGCTTTTCTCATGATGTGCTCAGAGTATAAGTTAAGCAAACATGGTGACAGCAGACAGCGCTGTCATGCTCAACATCCCTAATTATTACAGGTAAGATGGTCTGGTATTCCCATCTCTTTAAGAGTTTTCCACAGTTTGTCATGATCCACACAAAGACTTTAGCGTAGTTGATGAAACAGAGATAGATGTTTTCCTGAAATTCCCTTGCTTTCTCTACAATCCAGCAAATGTTGGCAATTTGATCTTTAGTTTCTCTTCCATTTCTAAACCCAACTTGTACATCTAGAAAGTTCTTGGATCAAATAATGCTGAAGCCTAGCAAGCAAGATTTTTTTTTTCGTTTACTTTTATTAGTTGGAGGCTAATTACTTTACAATATTGTAGTGGGTTTTGCTATACATTGACATGAATCAGCCATAGATTTACATGTGTTCCCCATCCTGTAACCCCCCCCCCAACCCCCTCCCCATCCCATCCCTCTGGGTCATCCCAGTGCACCAGCCCTGAGCACTTGTCTCATGCATCCAACCTGAACTGGCGATCTGTTTCACACTTGATAATGTACATGTTTCAATGCTATTCTCTCAGATCATCCCACCCTCGCCTTCTCCCACAGAGTCCAAAAGTCTGTTCTGTACATCTGTGTCTCTTTTTCTGTCCTACATAAAGGGTTATCATTACCATCTTTCTAAATTCCATATATATGCGTTAGTATACTGTATTGGTCTTTATCTTTCTGGCTTACTTCACTCTGTATAATGGGCTCCAGTTTCATCCATCTCATTAGAACTGGTTCAAATGAATTCTTTTTAATGGCTGAGTAATATTCCATGGTGTATATGTACCATAGCTTTCTTACCCATTCATCTGCTGATGAGCATCTAGGTTGCTTCCACGTCCTGGCTATTATAAACAGTGCTGCGATGAACATTGGGGTACATGTGTCTCTTTCAGTTCTGGTTTCCTCGGTGTGCATGCCCAGCAGTGGGATTGCTGGGTCACATGGCAGTTCTATTTAGCATACATGATCTTACCAGCATGGGAGATGAGTGCAATTGTCCAATGGTTAGCACATTTTTTGGTACTACCCTTGGGAAATTGGATGTGGATTGACTTTTTCAGTCCTGTGGCCACCGCTAGATCTTCCAGACTTGCCGACATAATGAATGCAAAACCTTGATGGCATCATCCTTTAGGGATTTGGATAATTCAGCAGGAATTTCACTGCATCCACTAGCTTTATCAACAGCAGTGCTACTTAAGGCCTACTTGACTTCCCGCTCCAGAATGTCTGGCTCTGGGTGACTAACCACATCATTGTAGTAATCCAGTTCATTAAGATCTTTTTTATACAGTTCTGTGTATTCTTTCCATTTCTCCTTGATCTCTTCAGTGTTTACTAGGTCTACTACTACCATTTTTATCCTTTATTGTGCCCATCTTTGGGCGGAATACTCCCTTGATGTTTCCAATTTTCCTGAAGAGATCTCTAGTCTTTTCCTGTTTGTTTTTTTCTTCATTTAAGCACTGTTCATTGAAGAAGGCCTTCTTGTCTCTCCTAGCTGTTCTTTGGAACTTTGCATTTAATTGGATGTACCTTTCCCCCTTTCCCTTGCTTTTCACTTCTCTTTGTTCTTCACTATTTGTAAAGCCTTCTCGGATAACCACTTTGCCTTCTTGCTTTTCTTTTCTTTGGGATGGTTTTATCTGTCACCTCCTATACAATATTACAGACTTTTTTCCGTAGTTTTTCAGGCACACTCATAACTAGATCTAGTCCCTTGAATCTATTCATTACCTCTACTGTGAATCCATACGGGATTTAATTTCAGTCATACCTGGCTGGCCTAGTGTTTTCCCCAGGTTTTCTTTAGTTTAAGCCTGAATGTTGCTGTGAGAATCTGATGATCTGAGCCACAGTCACCCCCAGGTCTTATTTTTGCTGACTGTATACAGCTTCTTCATCTTCAGCTACAAAGAATGTAATCAATTTGATTTCAGTAATGACCATTTGGTGAGGTCCATGTGTAAAGTCATCTCTTGTGTTATTGAAAAAGGGTCAACAACATGAAAGACACCCTTCATGGATCACCGCCTTGTCATGGCAAAGGGGCTTGCATAACTCAGTGAAGCTATGAGCCATGCCATGCAGGGCCACCCAAGATGGATGGGTCATAGCAGAGAGTTCTGACAAAACATGATCCACCAGAGGAGGGAATGGCAAACCACACCAGTATACTTGCCTTGAGAACCTCATGAACTATATAAAAGGCCATATGCAGAGTATATAGTGCTAAATGAATCACAAGCTGGAATCAAGATTGCTGGGAGAAATATTAACAACCTCAGATATGCAGATGATACCACCCTAATGGCAGAAAGCAAAGAAGAACTGGAGAGCCTCTTGATGAGTGTGGGGAGAGAAGAGTGAAAAACTGGCTTAAAACAACTTAAAATTATGGCATCCAGTCCTATCACATTATGACAAATAGATGGGGGAAAAATGCAAACAGTGGCAGATTTTCTTTTTGTGGGCTCCAAAATCTCTGGGCTTCAAATTATTCCACGGTGACTGAAACATGAAATTAAAAGACATTTGCTCCTTTGAAGAAAAGCTATGACAAACCTAGACAGCATATTAAAAAGCAGAGACAGCACTTTGCTGACAAAGGTCTGTGTAGTCAAAGCTATAATTTTTGCCGTAGTCATGTATGGGTGTGAGAGTTGGTCCACAAAGAAGGGTGAGCACCAAAGAACTGCTTTTGAACCATGGTGCTAGAGAAAACTTGAGAGTTCCTTGGAGAGCAAGGAAATTAAACCAGTCAATCCTAAAGGAAATCAACCCTGAATATTCATTGGAAGGACTGATGCTGAACCTGAAGCTCCAGTGCTTTACCCACCTCATGAGAAGAGCCAGCTCATTTGAAAAGACCCTGATGCTAGGAAAGATTGAGGGCAGGAGGAGAAGTGGGCAACAGAGGATGAGATGGTTGGATGGCATCACTGACTCAATGGACATAAGTTTGATCAAACTCCTGGAAAGAGTGAAGGACAGAGAAGACTTGTGTGCTGCAGTCCATGGGTCACAAAGAGTTGGACACAACTTAGAATCTGAACAACAACATTATAAGAATTATTATTATTATTTTTTTTTTAAGAATTATTATTATTTTTTAACAACAAAGAATTAAAAACATTCACAAAATGAAAACATTTCACAAAATGAAGAAATTTCTGAAAATTTAAAACTTCATGAAATTAAAAACTACTTACCAAATTAAAAACTTCCTCATAGTATTAAAATTATAAAATCATTTATAAAATTAAAAATTTCTACTCCATGAAATTTACCTTATTCAGAAAACCAAAAGATGAATCACAGACTGGAAGAAGTCATTTCTAAAACACATGTCAAATAAAGGATCTAAACTCAAATTAGACCAAACATCCCCATTTACATTTGGTAAAGACTGAAAAACACACCTCGCCAAGAATATAGAGAGATATGTACACAGATATTTTTTGAAGTGAAAGAAAGAGAAGCCACTCAGTCGTGTCTGACTCTTTGTGACCACATGGACTGTAACCTACCAGGCTCCTCCATCCATGGGATTTTCCAGGCAAGAGTACTGGAGTGGGCTGCCATTTTCCCAACCCAGGGACTGAACCCAGGTCTCCCTCATTGCAGGCAGACACTTTACCATCTGAACCACCAGGGAAGCCTTAGATATTTTTTATCAGGATATAATTTTTTATATCTCTGTGTAGATGTTAACATCTCTAGGTAGATATTTATATCTCTCAGTAGATGTAAATAGATATTCTATAAAATTAAAACTTCCATAAAAATAATAACTTAAACTGAATAATTGGCATAAATTGAATAACTTCCATAAAATTAATAACATTCATATAGTTAATAACATTCATTTTACTCACTTCCATACAATTATTCACTTTCATATGACTAAAAACTTCCTCAGAAAAATAACAATTATAAAATTATTTATAAAATTGAAGTCTTTTTTTTTTCCACTTATTTTTATTAGTTGGAGGCTAATTACTTTACAATACTGTAGTGGTTTTTGCCGTACATTGACATGAATCAGTCATGGATTTACATGTGTTCCCCATCCCGATCCCCCCTCCCACCTCCCTCTCCATCCCATCTCTCTGGGTCTTCCCAGTGCGCCAGCCCTGAGCACTTGTCTCATGCATCCAACCTGGGCTGGTGATCTGTTTCACCCTTGATAGTATACTTGTTTCAGTGTTATCCTCTCAGATCATCCCACCCTCGCCTTCTCCCACAGAGTCCAAAAGTCTGTTCTGTACATCTGTGTCTCTTTTTCTGTCCTACATAAAGGGTTATCGTTACCATCTTTCTAAATTCCATATATATGCATTAGTATACTGTATTGGTCTTTATCTTTCTGGCTTACTTCACTCTGTATAATGGGCTCCAGTTTCATCCATCTCATTAGAACTGATTCAAATGAATTCTTTTTAATGGCTGAGTACTATTCCATTGTGTATATGTACCATAGCTTCCTTATCCATTCATCTGCTGATGGGCATCTAGGTTGCTTCCATGTCCTGGCAATTATAAACAGTGCTGCAATGAACAGTGGGGTACACGTGTCTCTTTCAGATCTAGTTTCCTTGGTGTGTATGCCCAGCAGTGGGATTGCTGGGTCATATGGCAGTTCTATTTCCAGTTTTTTAAGGAATCTCCACACTGTTCTCCATAGGGGCTGTACTAGTTTGCATTCCCACCAACAGTGTAAGAGGGTTCCCTTTTCTCCATGCCCTCTCCAGCAATAAAATTGAATTCTTTTACTCTATGAAATACCTTATTCAGAAAATCAAATAATGAATGACAAACTGAAACAGACCATTTCCAAAGCACAAATCAGATAAAGAGTCTGTACTCAAATTATATGAAACAGCTCCACTAAAATTTGGCAAGGATTGAAACACAAGCCTGGAGAAAAAAGATAAACAGTAAATAAGGAAGGAAGGAAGAACTAGGGTGGGGTAGAGACAGCCCCTTGAGACAGCTAACCCTACGATCTGACCTTCCCACACCTGGGTCAATGTCCTGAGAAAACCATCATTCAAAAATGCACACGCACCCCTCTTCCATTGCACCACTACTTAAATAGATTAAAGAAATACGGTATGTATATACAATGGGCCATTACTCAGACATGAAAACCACCACAAAAATTATGAAATTATGCCACTGGTAACCACAAGGTTAAACCCTGGAGGATCAAACACTAAGTGGAGTCAGCAATAGAGGAAGAAAATAGATGATGTCCCTTCTAGGAGAAGTTAAAAAAAGAGATACACTGGAAATAATTCACAACACCAAAGGAGACTCAGAGATTCAAACACAAAAAAATAATCCAGAAAAAAAAAAAAAAAACAACGAAAGGGGTAGGGATGAATTGGGATGTCGGTACTAATGTATGCACAGAAATCTGTATTTGTGATAGATAATCCACTAGGATTGTCTCCTTCCTTCCTTCTGCCTATGTGCTGAAATCTGGATCTCTAACATACCCACAGAAATCTGTATCTGTATTAGCTAATCCACAAGGATTATCTCCTGCCTTCCTTCCTTCCTTTTTGCCTTTCTTCCATTTACATATACACATATACACTTATCTCTAACATATAAATAAATACCTGTCGCTATAATGGATAATCCATAAGGAATGTCTCCTTCCTTCGTTTCTCGCACATATTAAAAAATTTTGTATCTCTAATAGTTACTCCACAGGGACCCAATATTCACCACAGAGAATTTTACTCCACCTTGTTCTATAACCTCTATGGCAGAAGAATCAATAAAAAGTGCAAATATGCTGTATGATTATGTCATAACTGAATCAGTCTGTTGTACACTTGTTGTAGTGAAAGAAAAAAAGGAGGAATGAGTTTTTCTTTCCCTTTCCTGAGGACAAAGAGAATAAAGAGAAAGAACAGTGAGCAGGCCTGAACATTCCTAGTTTTTTCACTCGGGCTGCTCCTAACTCCACATGTCTGTAACTAAGTTTGCTTTTCTGCCCCTTAACTCTGCAGGAACTACAATTCACATTTTTCGTTAGACTCTATGCTAAATACATCCCTTATCTGCTTACAACACCCTTCCCCTTGTAGTCACACATCAGAAAGAAGGCCACAGAGCCACTGAATGGCCAGATTCAATTACTGAGGTACTGATGCCAGCCTGTGACTGTCTTTGAAACTGTTAAATGAAAATCAGTCAGTCAGTTCAGTTGCTCAGTCATGTCTGACTCTTTGCTACCCCATGGACTGCAGCATGCCAGGCTTCCCTGTCCATCATCAACTCCCGGAGATTACTCAAATTCATGTCTATTGCGTCGGTGATGCTATCCAACCATCTCATCCTTTGTCATCCCCTTCTCCTCCCGCCTTCAATCTTTCCCAGCATCAGGGTCTTTTCCAATGAGTCCATTCTTTGCATCAGGTGGCCAAAGTATTGGAGTTTCAGCTTCAACATCAGTCCTTCCAATGGATATTCAGGGATAATCTTCTTTAGGATTGACTGGTTTGATCTCCTTGCAGTCCAAGGGACTTGCAAGAGTCTTCTCCAACACCACAGTTCAAAAGCATCCTGCCATATTAATAAACAAGAAATATTACCACAATCAGTGATTTCTGGCCTCCAAATGTGAATGAAGGCTCCCCAAATTGTGATCCAGAGGATGCTGCTGCCAGCCCCTAACCCTGGTGATTGCTGAAGAGCTGGGGGAATGCAAGAAGCAAGGTGAACAAGGAAACAGGATTGACCCCAGATAGCTGAGGTGCATGTGAAACGAATAAATTCAGTGAGCCCTGCGGCTTGTATCTTCCCACATACAGAATGCTAAACTCCTTAACTTGATACCTGATCTTTGATGTGCAGACTGCCTGCTCCCTGTGTTGCAAACTTGTATATAGCCTGACTTACCCTCTGCCTCCTTGGAGCAGTTTTCCCAGAGCTACTGAGATGCTGCCTCCTGGGTTTGGAATCCTAAACATTCCCACCAAACAAAATAACTCTGTGTTTTCAGGTTGTGACTATAATTTTTAGTTGACAAAACAATGCATGAGGAAGAAATCAAGATCCTAATACCTTTGTCCCTCATCTTATTTAAGCCCCTAGACTCCTCATGCAGCGGGGGCACAGTTGTTGAGGCATGAGACTACTGTGTTCCGCTCTCTGCCAGATGAGGATTAAAGCCACCTTTCTGTTTCCTCCAGCTCTGTCTCCATATTTTTCATTTGGCTTCGGTGGGCAGAGAGGCCAAGGTTTTGGCCAGCAACCCACTGAGGATAAGTACAAAACAGCAAATTAACTAGACTTCCACAGAGTTGGCATTAGATTAAAGAAAAGGAAAGAAAAGTAAGGTCTACTTTATTCCCTCTGACCTGCTGGACTCAGGATACTATTTGATCCTGGGAACGTGACTAGGTTTGAGTCCCAGGGCTGGACTGGGGTGGGGTCAACACGGCACGACAGGGTGCCCTTCATTGAGATCTGTCTCAATCCTGTACTGTCTGATTTGCCCTGACTAGGGCCAGAATTCCTAGTGCACCCAAACGATGGTGGCCCAACCCTCTGGCCTCGAGGACAAGAGGTGAAATCACCAAGTATCCAGGTCCCCTGATGCTGGGGTCCAGCTCAAGACTCCTTCCTGAGAGTGCAGCCTCATGGGTCCTCAGCAGGAAGTGGTGTCCCAGGTACTGAATAGCCGAGCGTGGAGGGGAGAAACTACAGAGGAAAGAAGTAGTGAGACACAAGCCCTTGGAAGTTAGCTCAGACACATTTCATTCCAATTTGCAGACCGGGAAGCCCACTTTCCCTAAGGCTTGGTTGCAGGTGGAACCAGAGTTGGGCATGAGGAAGTGCTGCCGCCTTGTGGACATTTTCTGTAACTACAAACTGCCCCCCAGGGCTGACTGGCACCTCCAATTCACAAGGCTTGTGGGGTTCTTCATGGCAGCTGCCCTTAGGAAAGGTCCTGCCACAGGTATTGCAGAAATAAATTCTCAACACCACCAATTTACAAGAAATCAGTTGAAACAGGCAAATTTTCCTTTATATCCTTCAAGTGAAAAAAAGCAAAAAACGGCCACAAGACAAGATACTCAACATCCCTAATTATTACAAGAAGAATGTCAATCAACACAAAAACAAGAAATCAAATCCCATCTGACAGAATGGTCATCCTGACTGTCTGCAAACAGTAAATGGTGAAGAGAGCAGGGAGATGACGGAACCCCCTACAAATTCTCTAGGAATGGACTTGGCAACAGCCCCTAGAAAAGACAGCCTCCAAAGGCCAGAAAGAGAATTTCAAGAGAGCTAAGCCTAGGATTTTAATACTGACACCTGGGCCTATATTACAAAAACCCATCATTCAAAATGACACATGCACCCAACATTCACTGCAGTGCTAATTCCAATAGCCAAGACACAGATCCAAGAAAATGTTCCTCAACAGATTAAATCTTAAAGAAATGTGGTACATATATACAATGGAATTTACTCAGACATGAAAAACCACCACTGAGGTGAAATTAGGCCAATGGTCCCCAAAGGACAGATCTTGGAGGAAAACACACTACGTGAAGTTGAAAACAGAGGAAGAAAATAGCAGATGGTATCCCTTGAGAGTGAAATTGAAAAGAGATACAGAGGAAGTAATTTACAACATAAAAAGAGACTTTGAGATTCAAACACAAAGAATCCCTCCCACCAAAAAAAAAAGGAAAGTGCCAGGAATGAATTAGGAGGTTGCTACTACCCTAAACACAGAAATCTGTATCTGTAATAGATAATCCACATGGATTATCTCCTTCCTTCCACATATGTACTGAAATGTGTATGTCTAACGTTGTTGCTGTATGTTCGCTAGGTTGTGTACAACACTTTGCAAACCCCATGGACTGTAGCCCCCCCCCCAGGCTCCCCTGCCCATGGCATCGCCCAGGCAAGTATACTGGAGTGGGTTGCCATTTCCTTCTCCAGGATCTCTAACATAAGCACAGAACTATGTATCCGCATTAGCTAATCCACAAGGATTATCTTCCACCTTCTGTCCTTCCTTCGTTTCTTCCTTCCAAGCATGTATCCAGAGAAATATTTCTTTAACATATACAAAGATATCTGTAGCTGTAATAGATAATCCATAAGAACTATCTAGTTCCTTGCACATGTACAAAAAAAACTGTACCTCTAATAAATGTCCCACAGGGATTTGATATTCAGCACAGAGAACTTTACTCAACCTTACTCAATAACCTCTATGGCAAAAGAATAAATAAAAATACTAAAGCCTGTATGTATATGTCATAGCTGAATCAGTCCGTTGTACACTGTAGACAAGGACAAAACTGCAAATCAACTAGACTTCAACATAGCATCAGCATGAAATTAAAGGAAAGAAAAGTAATGCCTAGTTTATTCCCTGCGACCTGCTTGACTTAGGATGCTATCCGAATCCTGGCACCTGAGTAGTCTTGGGTTCCAGGGCTGGACTGGGGTGGGGTTGAGACAGCTGATCAGGGTGTCCTTCATAGGAGCCCTCTTAAACCTGTACTGTCTGGTTTGCCCTGGCTGGGGCCAGAATCCCCAGTGAACGCAAATCCTAATGGACCGATGCTCTGACTTGGAGGAACATGGAAAATCACCCAGACCCCAAGTCTCCTGGTGCTGGGGTCCCCAGCTCAAGAATCCTATCTGAGAGAGAAGCCTCCTGGGCACCTCAGCAGAGAGCAGTGCCTCAGGCTGGCATGAGGCTAGAGGGGAGGGGTGATGCTTCAGAGAGAAGAAATAGTGAGATACGAGCTGTTGGGTGTTTGCTCAGGCACATTCCACTTTAATTCACAACCCAGGAAGCCAACTTTCCCTAAGGCTCTAGTTGCAGGTGGAACCAGAGTGGGACATGAAAAAGTGCTGCTTCCTTGTGGACATTTCCTGTAACTACAACTTAAACACTGGCGCTTGCTAGTCCAGTTCACAAGATATGTGGGCTGTTAATGACAGCTGCCCTCAGGAAAGGTCCTGGGATGGTTACTGCAGAAATAAATTCCAAACACAACCAACTTTCAAGAAGTCAATTGCAACAGGTAAACGTTCCTCACATCCTTTACAGAAAAGAAAAATCCCCAAACAGCCACAGGACAAAATGCTCAACATCCCCAATTACTGCAAGAGGAATGCCAATCTAAAGACAAGGAATCAATTCCCACCTATCAGAATGGTCATCCTCACAAGTCTACAAACAATAAACAGGGGAGAGAGCCGGGTGGAGAGGAAACCCCCCCCAACAGGGTCAGTGTGAATGGACACTGGAAACAGCCCCTAGAAAGGACAGCCTCCTCAGGCCAGAAACTGAAGCTTCAAAAGAGCTCAGCCCATGGTCCGACATACCCACACCTGGGCCTGTATCCTGAGAAAACCATCAACGAAAAAGACAAAGGCACATTCACTACAGCACTGCTTCCCAGAGCCAAGACACAGAACCTATAAGATGTCACCCGATGGATTAAAGGTTGAAGAAGATGTGTACATACATACAATGGACTATTACTCAGTCATGAAAAATGGCCACTGAAATTGTGCCAATAATTGTCACAAGGATCGACCTTGGAGGATCATAGACTACGCAAAATCAGTCAGATGGAGAAAGACAATAACATATGATGTCCCTTGTAGGCAAAATACAAAAAGAGATACAAAGGAACAAGTTTACAACACAAAAAGTGATTCTGAGAATTCAACACAATCAGAAGTTTCCAAGAAAAAGTGATGTCAGGATGTCAGGGCTAACATATATACGGTAATCTGTATCTGTAATATATAATCCAGAAGGATTATCTCTTTCTTTCCTTCCTGCCAAATATACACAGAAATCTGTATCTCTAATAGATACTCAGAAGGACCTCATGGTCAGCACAGGGTACTTTGCTCAACCTTCTGCAATAACCTCTATGGCAATAGAATCCAAAAAAGAACAGATAAGCTGTATGTATATGTCATAACTGAATCAGCTGAAGACAAGCACAAAACTGCAAATTGACTACACTCCAACATAGCATAGGCATGAGACTAAAGAAAAGGAATAGAAAAGCAGTGCCTAGTTCATTCCCCACGACCTCCCTGAGTTGGGCTGCTCTCCCATTCCTGGAGCCTGAGCAGGCTGAGTCTCATATCTGGACTGGGCTGGAGTCGAGACAGCCGGGTTGAGACAACCAAAATTTTAATAGACATGTAACTTTCGATTTCGGTCCCACTAGGCACAACAGCCAAGACAGGAAAGCAAGTTAATTGTAGAAGCACAGATGAATGGATACAGACAATGGGGTACATGTACACAGTGGAATATTTCTCAACCATAAAGAAGTAGAAAATAATGCCAAGTCCAGCCTCAGGCAAGAAAGTAGAGATGATCATTCCAAGTGAAATGAGGGAGACAAGGAAAGACAAGGATCATATGATATAACTTCTAGCTATAAACTAAAGATGGATACAGATGAATTTATTGCCTGGAGACACAGGTTTACAAACTTAGAAAAGAAACATCTGGTCACCAAGATATAAAGATGTGGGGCATGGAGAAATGAGCTGCTTCAGACTAAGATATGCACACTACTATTGATAAAATAAGTGACCAGGACCCACCGTGTAACACAAGGGAAACTTATTTCATACTCTGTATTAACCTGTAAAGAAAAAACCCAACAAATCATATATACACCTATGTGAAAGTGAAACAATTTGGGGTAGAAAGAAAAGGAAAAACAAAACACCCACAAGACTGTAATTCACTGTATACTCCAGTTCAAATGATGGGATGAAAACAGAAAAACTAAAAAAGCAATCCTGACTCTCTCCCCCTCAGGACCCACTGAGCCGGGCTGGTGTCACATCCCGGGAGCCTGCCTGGTTTGGGCCCCGAGCCTGGAGTGTCCTGGGGCCGAGGGAGCTGGGAGCATGTGGCAGGCCGTGTGCCTCCAAAGTGGACAAGGAGTGCCTGTTGCCCTCTGCAGAGCCCCCAACCTTAAGAATCAGGCAGGATAAATTAAGAAATTGGGATTAACATATGCATATTAATATATATCAAATAGATGATAAAAAGTGCATACTGAATAGTTTAGGAAAGTTTATTGAAACTGTAATCATCTATGTGCGAAAAAGAACCCTAAAGAGAATAGATAAACATCTATGTATAACTGAATCTAGTTCTTCACACCTAAAACAAACACATCAGAAATGCACTCTAAGCCAATAGGAGAATAACAAGGAATTTACAGAAGAGAAAAGAGTGGCATGAGGTAGTGCTGCCGCCTTGTGGCCATTCTATGTAATAACACCACTAAGAGCTGTGCCCGGGGAATTTAATATTCACAAGGACCCAGGGGCTGTAAGCAAAACACACTCGTACCTCAAGAATGTCCTTGGAGTTGTTATCAAAAAAGAATCCAAAACAAGGCAGGCATTTAAGAAGCCAATTTCAAGATGTAAGTTTAAGTCACACTCTAAAAAAGTCACACGAAAAATGTCAACATTACTGAATATTAGAGAAATGCAATTCTAAACCCCAAAGAGGTATCACATCACACTGGGAGGGATGGCCATTGTCAAACACTCTGCAAACAGTCAGTGCTGAGAAGATGTGCAGACAAGGGATCCCTCCTCCACGGATGCTTGGGATGGAATGGGGAACAGCCACTCTGGAGGACACCGTGAGGACTCCCTCAACCATGAAACAGAATGAAATTAGAAAGCATCCTAACACCAAACACAAAATAAATCCCAGAGAGCATAAATATCTAAATGTAATGATGAATACTATGAAATTCTTGCAAAAAATATAATCAGGACACGATCTGACATAAAATGCAGCAAGTTCTTTACGGGTCCACCTCTTAGAATAATGAAAAATAAACCACAAATCAGAGAGTGGGACTGAATTAACCTTAAAAACATTTGCATGCCTAAAGGAATCCCTAAAGGAAAGATAAAGACAATCCTCAGAATAGGAAAAAATATTTGGCAGAGGAGATACCCACAAGGATTCATCTCCAAAACATACAAACAGCTTGTACAGCTTCGTATCAACAATATATATAACCAGGAACAAAATGGGCCAAAGATTCAAATGGTTAATTCTCTCAGGAAGGTCTGTCGATTGCAGTTAGGCCCATGAAAATATGCTCAGCATCATTCATTATTAGGAAAACACAAATCAAAATCCAATGAGCTAAGCACTCACATTGGTCAGAATGGTCATTTTAAAACATCTTAAAGAATAAATGCTAAGACTTCCCTTGTGGTGCAGTGTGAAGAATGTGCCTGCCAATGCAGGAGACATGGGTTGGAACCATGGCCTCAGGAGATTCCGCATCAGTGGGGCCACTAAGCCCGTATGTGCCACAAGCGCTGAGCCCGGGCTCTGGAGCCCCTGACCCGCAGCTCCCGAGGCCTCCCACGGCAGCTCCTGAAGCCTGGTGCTCTAGAGCCCGCGCTCTGCAACCAGAAGCCACCACGGTGAGAAGCCTCATTCTGACAGTGAAACCAGAGAGTAGCCCCTGCTCACTGCAGATAGAGAGAGAGCTGGATTTCTGCAACCAAGGCCCAGGGCAACCAAAGACAAATGAATAAATTAAACTATTTAGACAAGAACAAATGCTGGAGAGGGTGTAGAGAAAGGAAGCCCTCCTGCACTGTTGATCGTAATGTACATAGGTCCATCCAGTAGGGAGACGGGTATGGAGGGTCATTTGAAAAATAACACAGGACTTTAGGACCCAGGAATCCCACACCTGGGTATAAGTCCAGAGAAAATAAAAACTGTAAAAGACACCCCGGCAGTCTTGGCCAACAAGTTGCAACAGCCAAGTCTGGGAAGCAAGCTAACTGCAGAAATTTCAGATGAATGGATACATGATGGGGTACATATACACAATGCAATATTTCTCAACCATAAAGAAGTAGGAATATTTCCAAGTCCAAGTCCAGTCACAGAAAAGAAAGTTGAGATGATTATTTGAAGTGAAGTAAGGGAGACAGAGGCAGACAAGCATCATATGATATCCCTTCTGCTACTGCTGCTACTAAGTCACTTCAGTCGTGTCCGACTGTGTGTGACCCCATAGATGTCAGCCCACCAGGCTCCCCCGTCCCTGGGATTCTCCAGACAAGAACACTGGAGTGGGTTGCCATTTCCTTCTCCAATGCATGAAAGTGAAGTCGCTCAGTCGTGTCTGACTCTTAGCGACCCCATGGACCACAGCCTACCAAGCTCCTCCATCCATCGGATTTTCCAGGTAAGAGTACTGGAGTGGGGTGCCATTACCTTCTCTGGATATCCCTTCTAGGTGTAATCTAAAACGGATGAAAATGAACTCCTTTCTTAAAGAGACACAGCCTCACAGACTCAGAAAAGAAAGAACTGCTCTCCAACATAGAAGGTTATGGATGAGGGAGAAATGAGCTGCTTCAGACTAATATATGCACACTACTATTTATAAAGTTATCAGGACCTACTGTGTAACTCAGGTAAACATATAGAACACTGTGTGATTACCTACACGACCCCCTCCCCAAATAATGTATATACATCTATGTAGAAGTGAATCAAGTTACCTAGATTGAAAAGGAAGAAGAAAAAAAAAACGACCCACATGATTGTAATTCACCTATTTACTCCAGTTCAAATTTAAGGATAAAAACATTAAAAAGAAAAATAAAAAGAAATGCGGACTCTATTCCCCTCAGGCCATAGTGACCTAGGCTGTGGTCACATCCCCTGGAGCCTGCCTGGATTGGGTCCCAAGACTGGAGCGGCCTGGGGCAGAGTGAACTGGGAGCATGTGGCAGGCAGTGTGCCTCCACAAAGAACCTAGAGCGCCTTTGCCCTCTGCAGAGCCTCCAGGTACAGGCGTGAGAAGTTAGGAGTTTGGAGTTAATATATACATATTAATATATAATCAAAAAGATGATCAAAAAATAACTGCTGAAAAGCAGAGGGAAGTTTATTGAACACACGGTAGTCACCTATACGCAAAAAAAAAACCTAAAAGAGAATGAATAAATATCCACATATGACTAAACTGAATTCCTGTACACCGGAAACAAATACCATATCAGAAATGGACTCTATTCCAAAATAAAATAGCAACGAAACTACAGGTTTAAAAAAAAAAAAAAAAGTGTGGCATGAAGAAGTGCTGCCACCTTGTGGTCATTTTATGTGATTACATGATGAAAAGTTATGCCGTTGGGAATTTAATATTCACAAGGATTCAAGGTCTGTAAGGAAAAAACACATATACTTGAGGTCCTAGGAGTGAACATCCAAAAAGAATTCAAAACAAATCTGGTGTTCAAGTGGTCAATTTCAGCTGGTAAGTTTAACTCACACCCTTTAAAAAAATCACATTAAAATATGTCACCATTGCTAAATATTAGAGAAATGCAATTCAAAACTCCAATGAGGTATTTCCTCATATGATTCACAGTTGCCATTGTCCAAAAGTCAACAAACAGTAAATGCTAGAAAAAATGGAAAAAAGGAAACCCTCCTACACTGTTAGTGAAAGTGTAATTAAATTAGTAATAGACTATGGAGGATGATGTGCAGGTTTTTAAAGAAATAATAATGAGAATGAATTTGAATACCCCTGATGCATACATAAAAATAAACTCCAAATAGATTAAAGACCTAAATAAAAGGATGGATATAATGAAACTCTTGAGGAAAGGAGCAGAACACACTTTGACATAAAATGCAGCAAGTCCTTTTCTGACCCACGTCTTAGAATCATAAAGAATAAAACAAAAATAAATTAATGGGACCTAATTACCCTTAAAAGTGTTGTAACAGCAAAGGAAACAGAAACATAACGAAAAGACGATCCTCATAATTAAACTAATATATGCAAAGACACCCACAAGGAATTTACCTTCCAAATGTACAAACAGCTTATGCACCTCAATATCAAAGAAACAACCCAATCAAATAGGGGCACAAGATTTAAATGGGCATTTCTCCAAAGAAGAGCTGGCCATGAAGCACATGAAAAGATGCTCACCATCTGTAAGTGTTAAAGAACTGTGACCCAGAAATACAATGTGGTATCTCCTCACATGGGTCAGAATGGTCAGCATAAGAAAATCTACAAAAATAAATGCTGGAGAGGGCATGGAGGAAAAAGAACTCTACTCCCTGTTGGTGGGAATGAAAATCAGTAAATCTACGAAGGAGAACAGAACAAAGGCTCATTAAAAACTAAACAAAAAACAAAACAACTAAACAAAGGAGTACATAGGACCTGGCAATCCCATTCTTGGGCATAAATTCAGAGAACATCATAATTTTAAAGACAGGAGCATGTTAGGTTCATGGCAGCACCATGTACAATAGCTGAGACCTGGAAGCAACCTTAGTGGATAAGGACAGATGAATGGGCAAACAAGATGGGGTACACGCACACAGTGCCATATTACTCAGCCATAAAAGGATGACATCATGCCATGTCCAGCAATAAGGGGATCATAGTAAGTGAAATGAGAGAAAGACAAGTATCATATGATATCACTTAGTGCTGAATTCTAAAAATGGATACAAATGAACTTTACCAAACGGCCGTGCAACATAGCAAAGCAGCTTATGTTTACCAAAAGGGAAAGGTTGTGGGTGGTAAGAAATGAGCAGGTGTTGATGATTATATACACATTACTCTTTATAAAAAACCAAGGAGGACCAGAAATCAACACTGCATAAGAAATCAGATGTGAAGAGAACCCAAAAAAGGACATGTACACATCTATGCATAAGTGAATCATGTTGCTGTCCACCTAAAACAAAAACAAACAAACAGACCCTACAGTAAGTCACCTACATACCAATAAGAAAATACAAATTACAAAAACAGAATGCCGACTGTATTCCCCTCAGACCTTGGTGACCTGGGCTGCTGTTACATCCCTGAAGCCTGGGCAGGCTTGTTTCCCAAGGATGGACTGTCATGGGGCTGACGGAGCTGGGGAGGGTGTGCCAGCCAATGAGCCCTGCCGCGTATACCTGGTGAGCCTGTTTTCTGCACGGGCCCACAACCTCCACACCCAGGAGGACCCTCCTGCAGTGAAACTATGCCTACTGAACCCAGAGGATGTGGAGCCTCTGGACTGAAAGAGCTTTGAAAAGCCCCGTGGGCTCCTGTCTCCTGGTGGTGGAGTTCCAGCTCCAGCCTCCTTCCTAAGGGTTCCCAATCTATGGGTGAAAGCACGCTCCACAAAGTGATGTTGCAGGAACTGGGATGTGTCCAGGAGACACGGGTAAGGAAGGAAGAAGGAATGGGACACAAGCCTTGGGTGTTTGTTCTGGCACATTCCACTCTAACTAACAATCCAGGAACAGGATTTTCCCCAAGGCTCTGGTTCCCCAGTAACCAGAGTTGGGCATAAAGACATGCTGCCACCTTGTGGTCATTTCCCATAACAACAACCATTAAACCAATGCTCCTGGGCTCTTCATATTCCCAAGACTTGAGGGGCTTAGGTTAAAAAAAAAAAACACCTGCCCTCAAGAAATATCCTAGGGGAGGTCATCAGAAAAGCATTCAAAACAGGGAAGTCATTCAACAAGCCAATTTGAATAAGTAAGTTTAACACACTGTTTTAAAAAATCACATGAAAAGATGTCAAGATCACTAAATAGGAGAGAACTGCAAATCAAAACTTCAACAAGAAAAAAAAAAAAAAAAACTTCAACAAGGTATCACCTCACACAGGTCACAATGGCCAGAGGCAGAAACTGTAAACAATAAATGCTGGAGAGGGTGTAGTGCAAAGGGAACCCTCCTACACTGATGCTGGGAATGGAAATTGGGAGCAGCCACTGTGGAGGACACCAGGCAGGTTCCTTAGCATGAAAATGAGAATGAAATTAGACTACTCCCTAACACCATACACAAAAATAAACTGCAAACAATTTGAAGGTATAAATAAATGGACAGATTCTATGGAACTCTTGGGGAAAAAAAGCAGGACAAACTCTGACATAAAATGCAGTAAGATCTTTTTTGATCCACATCTAAGAATCAGGATATATAAAACAAAAATAAACAAATGGGACCTAACAGAGGTTAAAAGCATTTGCACAACAAAGGAAACCATCAGTGAAAGAAAAAATAAGACAACCAAGAATGGAAACAATTCGTGTAAATGAAGATAGACACAGGGACTTTATCTCTACACGTACAAACAATTCATACAGCTCAGTATCAAAAGCAAACAATCCAATAAAAAATTGGCCAAAGATCTAAATGTACATTTCTCCACAGAAGGCATGGAGATGGCCATAAAGTATAAGAAAAGATTCTTACATCACTAGTACTTACAGAAAGGCAAGTCAGTTGTCCCATTAGATATTACCTCACATCAATCAGAATCACCATCTCAAAAAATCTACAACAATAAATTCTGCAGAAGGTGTGGATAGGAATGTAAATGGGTACATCCACTAGGGAGAACATTACAGAGGTTCTTTAAAAAAATAAACACAGAGGTACCAAGTGAGCCAGCAATTCTATACCTAGGCATAGATCCAGTGAAACCCAATCTTTTAAAAGACACCTGCACCCCAGTGATCATGGCAGCACTAGGTACAATAGCAAAGACAGGGACGCAACTTCAGTGTACAAGGACAGATGAATGGATACAGAAGATGTGGTACATATACATAATTCAGTATTACTCAGAAATAAAGAGGGATGAAATAATGTCATTTCCAGTTACAGGGAAGAAACTAGAGATGATCATGCTAAGTGAGACAGGGAAAGACAGGTGTCATAGGATACCATTTCTGGTGGAACCTAAAAATGGACACAAATGAACTTTTTACACAAGAGAATCAGCTTCAGAGACTTACAAAAGAAACTTATGGTTACCAAAGAAGAAAGTTTCAGGGGGCAGAGGGCCATTAGCTGGTTCAGATTAATATAAATACCATAAAAAAGGTGCTGAAGGGTTCTTAATAGTCACAAGTCTGACAGGGCTGTAAATGACACCCGCCCTCAAGAAATGTACTGGGGTAAATCATTGGAAAAGAATTCCATACAGGGCCAACTTTCAGGAAAGCAGATTTAAGGGGTAAATTGTACACACAAGGTGTAAAATAACAAAAGCACATGGAAAGATACTCCACATCAGTAATTATTAACTCAATGCCAATCAAAACTACAATGAAGTATCATATCACACTGGTCACAAACGCCATCAGCAAAAAGCTCCACAAAGAATAAATACTGCAGAGGATGTACAGAAAAGGGAATCATCCTACAATCTTTGTGGGAATGTAACTCGTGAAGCCACTATTGAAAACAGCATGGAGCTTCCTTGAACACTAAACATACAGGTATCACATGATGCAACAATCCCACTCCTAGGTTTAAATCTGGAGAAAGTCATCATTGAAATTCATTCATTGAAATGACATGTGCACCCCTATTTTCAGGCTAGCACTATTTACAATACCAAAGATGTAGAATCCACCAAAATGTCCACTGAGAAAAATGAAGACTATGTGGTATATCTATACACTGGAATACTACTCAGCCATTAAAGAGAATGAAATAAGACATTGGCAGCCATATGGATGGACTGAGAAATTTTCATCCCAAGTGAAGTAAGTCAAAGAAAAAAAGACAAATATCCTAAGATATCACATACAGGTGGAATCTATAAATTCATCCCAATGAACTAATGTACAAAACAGAAATGGACTCACTCACAGATTGAGAAAACCAAATTCTGATTATCAAAAGGTAGTTAAAAGGGAGGGATAAATTAAGAGTTTGATTAATATATAAACACTAATATTTATCAAATTGATAATCAAATAGGCCCTACTGAATAGAACAGAGAACTCTACTGAAAAAAATGTAATAACGTATATGAGGAAAAAACTGGAAAAAGAATAGATATACTTCTTTGTGGACTCAAATCAAGCTCCTGTACCAACAAGACAGTGGAAATCAGCTCTACTCCACTGTAAAATAAAAATTAAGTTACCTGAGCTTGGTGACGGGGAAACCAGGCAGTGGTGACCTATGAATTAGCATGTGATCTGCTATGCTATTAATGCGACACCTCCAAACGTTTTCACTCAGCAGAACATAGAACAGCAACCCACTCAAAGGTGCCTGACCTCATGTGAATGCGACAAGGTGAAGAGAAGAAAAAGGACCACAGGTTAATCAGGGCAACACCCTCAATTCAGACATTGGGAAGCTCCGAGGAGACAGGACACACTGCAGGTAAAAGGCAGATATGGGGCCTCCGGGTACAGCAACCTGACCCATGTGGATGGGGTGAGCCCACACAATCCGAAGACCTGGGGTCCCTGACCCTTGGTTAGGTCACCAGGTCTCTGCCAGTTGGGCCCCTAAAGTGGAAGCGAGTGTGTTCCTCTAACCCCCTGGGATGGTAGAAAGAAGTGTAGGGTCGGTCTCCTCTCTTCACACTTGTCCCAGAGAAGTCTTCCTCTTTCCCTTTGGTTCTGTGTGATGTTAAGTGTTTCTACAGCTGTCATGATCATGTTGAACACACTACCTTGGTTCTGGCAGGCTCGGTCCTTTCTCGTTCCACTGAGGTGTTGAGAAAGCACATACCAGATGCAGGGCTGGGAGACGAGGGCCAGGTCTGGTCTCTCCTGAGGAGGGATGGTCAACCAGGAGACCACAGCAGCAACCTCACCTGCTGCCCATTGGCCTTTTGTCTGATCCGTGTGCCCTGCAATCAGTTCACCAGGTGAACCTGCCTCCCTTCCCACCATGCTTGTGCTGTTGAATTAATAATGACCAGGTAGACACCTTAGGAGTCTCCAGGAGCCCCAGGGAGGGTAAACCTCTAGGGGGTAAAGAGGCAAACAGGCACGGGCCTGTATAAAGTGAATACCGTAAAGCATTAATTTCTAAACACAAGTGAAGCGCACATGCACTCTCCCCTTTTTCCTAGCTGTCTGTCTGTGGTCTCCCCGCACATGACCCTGACCAGGCGGATGGTGTGACTCACACAGTCCCCAGACCACCCACCTGGGGCCACACAACCCCTCTGTCGGGACAAGGACACCATGGCTGTGGTTGGTGCGTTCCCAACGTGTAAACAAGCCAGGTCCCTGGGACCTCCGGGGACCCTAGAAAGAAGTTTAGGGTCAGTCTCCTCTCCCCTCAATTGTCCCTGAGAAGTCAGGCCCCTCCTGTTTTCACTGTGGTTCTGTGTGATTTTTACTGCTTTGAAAGCTCATGCTAGAGGTGAACACACTACCTTGGTTCTGGCAGACTGTCTTTCTTGTCCCGCTGAGGTGCTGAGAAAACAGGAGAGCTGGGCTGAGAGACGCGGGGCAGCTCTGTTTACTTCAGAGGAGAGACTCGACTGGAAGGAGACCAGAGCAGCAACCTCACCTGCTGCCCATTAACTTTTTGGCCAATCCCTGTGCTCTTGAATCAATTCACCAGGTGAACCTGCCTCCCTACTCAACCTGAATGTGCTGGAAAATTGGAACAATTACCAGGTAGCCCACCTGAGGGGTCACCAGGAGCCCCTGGAAGGTGAACCTGGCAGGGGACAGACTAGGAGCCCTACCGCAGCACTGACCCCGGGAGGGCCGTGGAACCCCACTCAGAGAAGAGCACGGTTACCCAGAAAAGCCCACCTCAGCTCCAGGCCCCAGACATCTGAGCACGGGCATTCAGACGCAGGCATGGACAGAGGCCAGGACAGGTCTCTACCCCGGTCTCCATGTCCTAGTGCACAGAATACAAGGTCAGGTCTAAATGTTCTCATCGCAGAAAGCACATGGTCTCATCTGAACAGCATCAGTGTGGACAGGACTTAGGTCTAAATCTACCACGTAGACAGAACTTGGTCAGGTTCAGACTAGTTCAGGGCTGGTCTCTCAGGAGGCACAGGTCACTCACATGCAGGGTCTCTCATCGTTGGACAGGGGGCTCACCCTTGTGTGGGAACTAGGATGTACATTTCTTGAAGAAGAAATCTTCACTGGGCTCCACACTTCACCCACATCAGGAAACTGAAAGTATCTGTGTCGTTACACATTTCAGCAGGCAAAACAACAGTGTTATCAGTTTCTCTGGCCGCATGATCATCATGATGGAGGGGAGACCCAGGAATTTCTTAGAGTGCAGCCCAGTGTCCTATAAAGATACACAGAAGTAACCTCATTCCAGCATCCCAGACCTCCAGCAGGAGGCAGCCACACTGGAAGCCTTCTGGAAAAGTACATTCTTTATCAGAATAAAAATATGTTGCTGAAATTGCAAGTATTCTAGTTATTATTTGCAAACTTAAAATATTCTTAAAATCTTGGCACTCTGATCATTGTGTTTCCCATTGGTTCCTTTGTATTCAGACTTTCTGGGTAGAAATAAGCCATCATTTAAAATTGGTTTCTTCTAATTCTGTGTTTTGTTGTTATACGAATGAAAGGTCACATTTGAAAAAATTTTTAAAAATTTTACTGCAAACAATAGTGACTCAAAGAGCCCATAAGGGGCATGCGTTTTGTGTTCTAAGAGTTTCTTTTTTCTCCTTGAAGAAACCGAACAAATAGGCCTCCTGGGTTTTTTGCTTCTCTGTTCCAACTGAGCTAAAAAAATTTAATATATCAAGATGTAACAGCTTTTGAGTTTTGAAATATCATACCAGGGTAACAGGGGCTTGAGGAAGTGGAATGCTCCTATGCTATTGGCAGGCAAACCACATCCTTAAAATAAAGCTTTTGAATGTTGGTTCAAGTACGTGCCAGAATATTGTGTGAAGTGTTAGTTGCTCAGTCATGAGCAACTTTGCAACCCCATGGACTATAGCCTGCCAGCGTCCTCTGTCCATGGGATTCTCCAGGCAAGAATACTGGAGTGGGTAGCCATTCCCATCTCCAGGAGATCGTCCCAACCCAGGGATTGAGCCCAGGTCTCCTATATTGCGGGCAGATTCTTTACCATCTGAGCCACCAAGGAAGCCCAGAATATTGTACAGACCCAAATTAAAACTATCTAAAGCTTTCATTGGCAGGGTCACCACCTTTGGGCATGAGGATGCTTTGTGGCAATTCCCCACAATAGCAGCCTTAAAGGTTTTGCTTCTGAGTACTTAATATTCACAAAAATTGCTAAGCTCTAAATGACAATCTCAAGAAATCTCCAGAGTTAAAGAATAAAAAATTCAGGGAAGATCCCACATGCCACGGAACAACTAAGCCCGTGTGCCACAACTACTGAGCTTGTACTCTAGAGCCTGCGAGACACAAGTACCCAGCCCACGCACTGCAACTCCTGACGCTCATGCGCCCCAGAGCCTGTGCTCCACAGCAGCAGAAGCCACTGCATGAGAAGCCTGCCCGCTGCAATGAAGACCCTGCACGGCCCAAAATAAACAAATAAAAACTTTCTTGTGAATTATTCATCAGGCTTGTTCCAGTTCTACAAGGACTTCACCACAGTCACTAGGAGGAGAAATATCACTGGTTTTCCATGTGCTCCTATTTTGGCCTCTTCACTCAGAGTATGAATCTTTTCTTTCAAATACATCACAGCTGCATTTATATTCTCCACCTTGAGAAAAGGAAATAAGCAAGAACACATCTAAGACCATAAAAATACCAAATTATAGTATCATAAGACTTTGAAGAAACTTTGCGAACTCATGTGTCTTAACTCCTCTGCCTTTGTGCAGAACCATTCTTTAACCATCACAAAAATCGGCTTAATACTTCTAGAGACCAAAAAAGAGGTTGCTAAATTTTCCTAGGTGAGGAACCACATGTTTAAGAAGTTTCTCCATTAGTACACATTTCTCCTTAGGACCTAAATGATGTCTGCTCCACTTCCTAGCATGTTCTTGTGGCAGCACTATTGATGATTCTTCACAAATTATTCTTCCTAAGAGCCTTGGGTTCCTCCTTTATAAGAGGGAGATGGGCTCTGCCATATAAATGGCCAAGAGATCAAAACGAGATAACAGATAAGAAGCTCTTAGCACAGTTTATAGAAGGTACTCAACAAATGCCAGTGCTTCCCTGATCTCCAAACCTCCCTTCTGCTAAACTCTCTGGTTATTACTTTTATTTTGGCCAGTCAGTGCAGCATGTGGGATCTTAGTTCTCCGACCAGGGAACTGCGAGCATTTCTAGGGAGTTTCTGAGCATGTTGAGGGTGGGTTTGGGCTCTGCTGTGCTTAGTCGCTGAGTCGTGTCTGACTCTTTGTGACCCTATGGGCTGCAGCATGCCGCTTCCCTGTCCTTCACTTTTTCCCAGAGTTTGCTCAAACTCATGTCCATTGAGTCAATGATTTCATCCAAACATTTCATCCTGTTGCCCTCTTTTCCTCCTGCCTTCAATCTTTCCCAGTATCAGGGTCTTTTTCCAATGTGCTGGCTCTTCACATCAGGTGGTCAAAGTATTGGAGCTTCACCTTCAGCATCAGTCCTTCCAGTGAATATTCAGAGTTGATTTCCTTTAAGATTGACTGGTTTGATCTCGTTTCAGCCCAACAGAATCTCAAGAGTCTTCTCCAGCACCACAATTTGAAAGCATCAATTCTTCAGTGATGACTGGCTCTAAACTTTGCAGTCTGACTGATAGGTATATCAATTAAAGTTTATATATAAATACATGCATGCATGTTAAGACACTTCAGTTGTGTCTGACTCTTTGTGACTCTAGGGACTATAGCCTGCCAGGCTCCTCAGTCCATGGGATTCTCCAGGCAAGAGTGCTGCAGTGGGTTTTCATGCCCTCCTCCACATATGTATACACATACACATATATTGTGGGTGTGCATAGGTGCACATGATGTCTGTTGTATGCATTACTTGTATTTGCTTTTTTATTTAGGATGTCTTAGCAATTTTTCCATATCAGTAAATAGAAGTCAACAACTTTTAACCTAGTATGTAGTACCCTAAATAATTTCATAGAAATAAAAAAGGTAACCTAATCATTCCTGTAGTAATAAACATTTGGATTATAAGAAGGGAAGTGTGCTCTTCTCAATGTTCAGTGATAAACTATGCTTCCCTGGTGTTGCCTGTTGAACAAAAGAGTTTGGTTTGATTTTGTAGGAAACACTCCACTGGCATCTGAGGCCACATGCACACAGCAGGGATTGGCGGAGACAGATATAAATATACTAGAGTAAAATTAAGAGATATGGAAGACAGCTTCAGATATGTTAACAAACATGAGCTAAGGAAAAAGAGGCCAGTGGGAGTCAGAGTAGAAATATTTGAAGAGATATCTGATAATCTTACATAATTGAAGAGAAATATGAGTTCTCAAACTAAAAGTACACTTGAGAATTAAGATAAAGATTGAGATTAAGATAAACCATTACTGATCTGTGTACTAGAAAAACGGAGTAACATCAACGATACAAAGACTATCTTAAGAGCTTTGCAAGGCAGGAACAGAGGCCCAGATGTACAGAGTGGGCTTGTGGACACAGTTGGGGGAGGGGAGGGTGGGACGAACTGAGAGAGTAGCACTGACATATATACACTACCATGTGTAAAATAGATAGCTCGTGTGAAGCTGCTGTGTAACACAAGGAACTCAGCTCAGCGTTCTGTGATGATCTAGAGGGGTGGGATGGGTGTGGAGGGTGAGTTCGAGAGGGAGGGGACATATGTATGCATACAGCTGATTCACATTGTTGTATAGCAGAGATTAATACAGCATTGTAAAACAATTATATTCCAATAAAACAAGAAAAAAACTATAAAGCAAACATTTTCCCAGTTGCTGATGATAAAATATAGTGTGAACTTGTTCTGTCGCTCAGTCGTGTCTGATTCTTTGCGACTCCACAGGCTGCAGCATGCCAGACTTCCCTGTTCTTCACTATCTCTTGGAATTTGCTCAAACTCAAGTCCATTGAATCGGTGACGCCATCCAACCATCTCATCCTCTGTCGCCCCCTTCTCCTCCTGCCCTCAATCTTTCCTGGCATCAGAGTCTTTGCCAATGAGTTGGCTCTTTGCATCAGGTGGCCAAAGTACTGGAGCTCCAGCTTTAGCATCAGTCCTTCCATTGAATATTTAGGATTCATGTCCTTTAGGATTGACTACTTTGATCTCTTTGTAGTACAATTTGAAAGCATCAGTTCTTTGGTGCTCAGCCTTCTTTACGGTCCAACGTCCATACATGACTACTGGATAGCTTGAACTGGCCCAACCAAATCTTTGTGTATCACTTCATGTTGTTCATACGTGTACCTGATCTCAAGGTCACCTTCAATATGCTTAATCATATGCTCTGTATAATAGTAAAATGCCTTTAAAACTTTATTTTTAAAAATATTTAAATAATGTCATTGTTCTTATGGGGATATAATAAATGATTACTAATTGGATTGGTGTCTAATTATTCTCATTATAAAGATGTAGAGTCTGATGCACAGAGTGATTAATTTTCTTGAGGTCATATGGAATCCATGAGTATAATTGGTGAGATATTTTGAGTTTCCCAGATAAATAATATCATGGAAAAAAAGATCCCTGCTTATACCCCTCCCCCCCACATATAACTAAATGACAACAAAATACTCAAAGGAAATAAATCAACCAATGGCAATATGTGCCTATTATTGGGATTTTAATTCAAACAAAGACACTATAAAAACTATAGAAGAACAACTTTTAGTATCTATTAGATATCTCATGATATTAGAGGATTACCATTAATTTTGTCTTGGGAGCCATTATGATTTTGTATAAATATTTAAAAAATGCAATAAAACACACACAGCTAAACTATAGATCAAATTACATAAGGTCTAGAAATGGCTTCACAGTAACATAAGAAGGAAATGAGATGCGATGGAGGGAGTGTGTATCAAAAGCAATAACCCTAATCTAATCATGAGAAAAATTACAGACAAATCTCAGCTGAGGGACATTCTACAAAAACCCCGACTAGTAATCCTCAAACATACCAAAGCCATTCCAAACAAGCAATGCCAAGAAACCATCACAGTGAAGAACAGCCTCAGGAGACAAGGCAACCAAACCTAATGTGGTAGCTGGATGGGATCCACGGCAGAAACTAAGAAAACCTGAATAAAGTATGTTTTAGTTAATAATAGAGTATCAATTTGGCTCATTTACTGTGACATACTGGTACCTATTATTAATAGTAAAATGTTAATATTAATTTTTTTAAAAGAACCTAAAGAGATTAACAACCATTTGTAATAAGCAAACCTTGTTTGGGTCTTGATTAGAACACATCAACTATAAGGACATTCGTGAATCAATCTAGTAAATTTGATAAATTTGTGTATGATGCTGAAGCTGAAGCTCCAATACTTTGGCCACCTGATGTGAAGAGCTGACTCACTGGAAAAGACCCTGATTCAGGGAAATACTGAAGGCAAAAGCAGAAAGGGGCAGTGGAGGATGAGATGGTTAGATAGCATTTCTGACTAAGTAGACATGAATCTGAGCAGACTCTGGGAGATAGCGGAGGACGGGGCAGCCTGGTGTGCTGCAATACATGGGGTTGCAAAGAGTTTGACACAATTTTTTGACTGAAGAACAGTGGGCTCCAGCAAGCTTCTGTTGAATGCACTTCCACTTTCCTATGAACAAGAGTTTTAAAGAGGTCATCAGAGCATTCCTTCATCTTCTTCCATTTTACCTTATCTTCTAGAAACTTCTTGAAGCATTTAGTGTGTGGAAGGCTCTCTTGTAGATTTCCCGTAATTAAAAAAAAAAAAGAAAGAAACATATATCTGCTTCTACTGAGTGGAATTTCTGCTTTCTTCCTTCAAATCTTTTTTCAAAAGTTAGAAGCTTATGAGAGAAATCTCAACATTAATAGTCACTGATTATCCTTGAGCCTTTCTTTTCTTATCTGCAAAGTGGAAATCACCTTGTAAAGTTGTCAAGGTGAAAGGGGGTGTGGCATGGATTGGGATATTACAATTGACATGTATACATAAGTATGTATACAACAGACAACTAATGAGAACCTACTGTATGGCACAGGGAACTCTATTCAAGGCTCTCTGGTGAATGGGAAGGAATTCCAAAAAAGAGGGGATAGATGTATACAGGTAGCTGATTCATGTTGTTGTACAGCAGAAACTAACGCAACTCTGTAAAAGCAACTATACTTCAATAAAAAGTAAAATAAAAAGATTTAGTGATATCATGTATGTTGAGTTTAGCACAGAGCCTGGAGCACGTTAGTCGCTCAGTCGTGTCCAACTCTTTGTGACCCTATGGACTGTAGCATGCCAGGCTTCTGTGTCCATGGAATTCTCCAGGCAAGAATACTGGAGTGGGTTGCCATTTCCTTCTCCAGGGTGTCTTCCTGATCCAGGGATAACACCCTAGGCTCCCTCATTGCCTGCAGTCCTCACCATCTGAGCCACCAGGGAAGCCCACCTGGAGCATAGTGGAAACCTAAAAACTGACAACTATGTTTTATTGTTGTGTCTCTAATGGCATTATTTAAACCTCACCATGGAAGCATGGCTAGAAAGGTAGGAGTTTAGCAATTATTTGTAAAGAAAGTATATTGCAAATCTGCTTACTAATTATATAACAATTATATAACAGATACGCAATGTGTGCTCTTTAATCTGGCTACAAATACAAATAAAATTGTGAAAATGCTTCCTCTTTCTAAAAAGCACACGAATCTAATTAACATGCCACAGTAGCCAATCAACAGTGTAGAATTTAACTCTGGGTGTTTGCATTTATTGCAGTCAGCCATGGATGAGGGAAGCAGCCTGCAAGGTCCAGAAACATAGGGAAGCAATATACTTTCTTTACAGATTCTCTATATGAATCAGGTCAGGTCTTGAAAAATAAGTAATTTCAAAACCATTCTAATCAAGCTTTCAGGCTGAAGTTGAAATAATGTTAGTAATGGTGATGATGGTCATAATAGTTCATATATAGCTGCTAAACTCCCAACCTTTCTAGCCATGCATCTATGATGAGGTTTTAATAATAATACCATTATAGACACAATAAGAGAGAGTTGCTGCTTTTCAGGTTTCCACAATGCTCCAAGCACTGTGTTAAACTCAACATACACACTGTCACTAATTCTTCTGTTTTATTTTTATTGGAGCTCCCTGGGAAGTAGGCTGACTGCTGAGGGAGACTGCACTGTGTGATTGAATGCATGGTCCCAGCCTGATCACAGGAAGGATTAAATGTTAGAGGTATTTCTCTTAGATTTAACAAGGAAGACAAACGAGTTAATTAGGATCAGTTTTATTAAATTTCTACCCTGCAAATTTGAAAACTGTGATAATGCAGACTTGGTGTATGTAAAAGACAATTAAGATATATGATTCAGTGCTGTCAAGTGGAAAGTTTCTATTAATGGTGCACCGTTGGGTGATACAGACCAATCTTTTGTGTGTTTGTTGTTTAGTTGTTAATTGTACCTGATTCTTTTGCAACCCCATGGACTATAATCCACCAGGCTCCTCTGTCCATAGGATTTCCCAGGCAAGAATTCTTTACCACTAAGCTACCAGGAAAGTCCCTTATGTGAGTTGATTCATCTCTCAATTTTGTGCACTTATTTTTTACAGACTTTCTTTTTTTGGTATGACTCATTGGTAAAGAATCCACCTGCCAATGCAGGAGACTTGGGTTCAATCCCTGGGTTGGGAAGAAACCCTGGAGAAGAGAACGGCAACCCACTCCAGTATTCTTGGCTGGGAAATTCCATTGACAGAGGAGTATGGTGGGCTAGAGATCAAGGGGTCACAAAAGTCAGGACACCACTTATCAACTAAAACGATAACCACCGTTTTAAAAGTCTTCATTAGATTTGTTCCAACACTGCTTCTGCTTTGTGTTTTGACTTTTTGGCCACGAGGCACGTGGGATCTTAGTTCCCTGAACAGGAATCGAGCCTGAACCTCCTGAAGTGGAAGCTGAAGTCTTAACCACTGGACCACCAGGGAAGTCCCAGTGCACTTATTTTTGACTCCTAGGTGCTGTCTGCTTCAGTGTTACTGAGGTTAACCTCAGGCTGCAAGAATAATACTCATGTGCCACAAAGCATCTGAATGGTTTTACAACGGAGAGAGGTTCACGAGGGCACAGGCAAGGATGCAGCAGGGGTGTCTTACAGAAGGGGTGTCAGTCTGTGCTGCACACATCATTCTTGGGAAGATGACCAAAATCCCAGAGCAGAGACCTGAGCTGGTGAGACTCTGGACTGCCCCTGTGGGGATGATGTGGGAGCAACTCTCAAAAGTACGGCTCTAGGGTGCATCTGGATGGCCACGATTTAAGTACATACACACTACTGATACTATGTATAAAATAGAGGGTGGTTCGGCTGGTAAACAATCTGCCTGCAATGCAGGAGACCCAGGTTTCATCTCTGGGTCAGGAAAATCCCCTGGAGAAGGAAATGGCAATCCACTCCATACTCTTGCCTGGGAAATCCCATGAACAGAGGAGCCTGATGGGCTATAATTCATTGGGTTGCAAGAGTTGGACACAACTAAAGCGACTGAGCACCATATATAATAGATAACAAATGAGATAACCTGCTGTGCAGCTCAGGGAACTCTACTCAATGCTCTGTAGTGAAGTTAATGTTAAGGAAATCCAAAATAAGGGCATATATATTTATCAGTTCAGTTCAGTTCAGTCACTCAGTCATGTCCGACTCTTTGCAACCCCATGAATCGCAGCACACCATGCCTCCCTGTCCATCACCAACTCCTGGAGTTTACTCAAACTCATGTCCATCGAGTCGGTGATGCCATCCAGCCATCTCATCCTCTGTCATCCCCTTCTCCTTTCCCCAATCCCTCCCAGCATCAGGGTCTTTTCCAATGAGTCAACTCTTTGCATGAGGTGGCCAAAGTATTGGAGTTTCAGCTTCAGCATCAGTCCTTCCAATATATATTCAGGACTGATCTCCTTTAGGCTGGACTGGTTGGATCTCCTTGCAGTCCAAGGGACTCTCAAGAGTTTTCTCCAACACCATAGTTCAAAAGCATCAATTTTTCGGTGCTCAGCTTTCTTCACAGTCCAACTCTCACATCCATACATGACCACTGGAAAAACCATAGTCTTGACCAGACGGACCTTTATTGGCAAAGTAATGTCTTTTTTTAATATGCTATATAGTTTGGTCATAACTTTCCTTCCAAGGAGTAAGCGTCTTTTAATTTCATGGCTGCAATCACCATCTGCAGTGATTTTGAAGCCCCCCAAAAATAAAGTCTGACACTGTTTCCACTGTCTCCCCATCTATTTCCCATGAAGTGATGGGACCAGTTGCCATGATCTTAGTTTTCTGAATGTTAAGCTTTAAGCCAACTTTTCACGCTCCTCTTTCACTTCCAAGAGGCTTTTTTTAGTTCATCTTCACTCTCTGCCATAAGGGTGGTGTCATCTGCATATCTGAGGTTATTGATATTTCTTCCGGCAATCTTGACTCCAGCTTGTGCTTCCTCCGGCCCAGCGTTTCTCATGATGTACTCTGCATATGAGTGAAATAAGCAGGGTGACAATATGCAGCCTTGACGTACTCCTTTTGGGCTTCCCTTGTGGCTCAGATAGTAGAGTGTGCCTGCAATTCGGGAGACTGGGGTTCGATCCCTGGATTGGGAAGATTCCCTGGAGAAGGGAATGGCAACCCACTTGAGTATTCTTGCCTGGAGAATCACATGAATGAAGGAGCCGGACGTCCATGGGGTCACGGAGTCGGACACGAATGAGCCACTAATACTTTCACATATGTATAAGTATAGGTGATTCGTTTTGTTGTACAACAGAAACTAGCCCAACCCTGTAAAGCAACTGTGCTCCAATAAAAATTAATTTTAAAAACGGTGAAGAAAACAAAAATAAAAACAAAAAACAGAGCACCTGTTGAGCTCACTGGGGCCGTGAGTATCGCCTGCCTGTGACCTCACTGCCTGTGACCAGTGGTTTCAGCGCAGCATAGAGAAAGCCTCTGTTCCTCCTTGTTGGTTTAACCGTATGATACACAATCCTGTAAACAAATTAATTTCCCTGGGGACTTTTGAAAGCATCTTTATTATCATTTTTCTGCATAAAGGAAGCTTAGCAAGAAAACAATTATGGAATGGACTTGAAATGATCTCCAAATGGTCATCAAATAGAGACGGCAGTCCACAGACATGCTGGGGAAAAAAAAAAGTTTCTCTTGTTAAATCCAGATTTGTTTATTCTGAAAGCCTGGTTGACTCTCTCCTGTTCTTTTTCCCTTTGGGCAGAAATTCTTTGCCACCAGTGTTTAAAAAAATTTAAACGTCCACAGCGTTTGTGCTCTGTCCCCTCACTCCAACCTATTATCAAGGACAAGGGAAAAGTCTCAAATTTGGCCTGTTCTGTGATAAGCTGATCAGGCTGGGGTGGGGAGGAGGAGCAGACAACCCACTCCGGTATTCTTGCCTGGACAATCCTGTGGACACAGGAGCCTGGTGGGCTACAGTCTATGGGTGTGCAAGGAGTCAGATACTACTGAGCAACTGAAAACACACACACACACACACAAACAAAAATAACATTAAACCTCAATTAACTAAAATTTTTATTCAAAATAGTGTCTTTGGCAACCCATTCCAGTATTCTTGCCTGGAGAACCTCCTGGACAGAGGAGCTTGGTGGGCCACAGTCCATGGGGTCACAAAGAGTCAGACACAACAGTGCAGCAAACACTTTTAGAAAAAAAAGACAAGTAACAAAAAATAAAAGGATAATAGATATTTATTTTTTTTAATTCCAGGGGATGTCCCATATCAGTAAACTGTTCCATTTCTTGTCCCTTCTGTGACTACTTTCAGTTATTATCATTCAGTGTAACACACTTGAAGCAACTGAAATACCTCAAGCATCAAAAAACATTAACTTACCTCTGGCATACTGTACTTTTTAAGGCAGAAGTATTTTCTGCAGTTGTATTTTCCAGCAAAACTGAAGTGCTTTCTGGTTTACCAGACCAGTTCACCAGTGTGGTCTTCAGTTTAGCAGACTTATTTCAGAGTTATTCCAGTTCACGGAGGTTTACAGCCTTAAGGTCATATCACCAGACAGGGAAAATTCTCCCTTTTCCTCAAGCCATTTTAAGAGACCTCTGCTGCCAACACACCTCCCTATCTTCATGAAAATATCAAGTGAAATACTGCTTTGGATGGAAATTTTTTTATCCTAATTACCATTTAGAAAAAACTCTTTTTAAGTTGATACTAAAAAGAATTGTGATTTCTGCACATCTTCCACAACTATTTGTTAGAGCTTAATTATACATACATTTTTAATGAGATAATCATTTTCAAGGGAAAGAAAAAGAAAGTTATTTATAGAAAAATTTTGCTTTATAAAAGTGTATAAATATCATCCTGCCAATATACTTCCCGTCCCCTCCTAAGGCAGCTGCACTTGTGACAATGAGGTCATAAATATTAAATCTTATTTCTTGGACAGAACTGTGTAGGTGTTCAGAAAGTATATTTTCCAGCAGGTGTGATTCTGTTGGATATTAAAGCAGTTGTTAGAGATATTAGTATTTCATTTCATTTCTTCGTGTGTAAGATTCCATAACTTCCTGTGTAAATTCACCAAATGTTGAACTGATGATGTCTGTTTAGCCAGGAACCACCACCATCACCATCATCATTTCAATTTTGGGAATTCTCAACAGCATGCCTCATTCAGAGAGATGGGTATAGTTTATACATACTTTAAGTGATAAAGATTAAGTGATAAAGAATCCAGTCTTAAAGTACACCTTTAGATCCTCTGTTCATAACAGATTACTGTGAATTTGTACAAATTCAATTTATCATTTAAAACTGTACTATATATTACTAGACTATTATGAAATATTTTTTCTATAAATGCACTCAAAATTTTCTGAGGCATTTGTTAAGCCTATTTCTAGCAATATGCCAAATGCTAACAACCAGATATTTCAAAACGCCAAGGATGAAGTCAGCTTTCTTCATTTTCTGAAAATTGAGTTAGTAGGAATTCTGTGGAAATACTGACCTACCTCTTCTTATGTAACCTTCAAAACAGTTCAAACAGAAACAAACAAAAAACACAAACAAGCTACATAAAACAAGAATCTTTCAATTATAAAACTGCTGAAATAACATGAGTCAGCTGATCTAAGAAATCATACAAGATAAAGCTGAAATAGCTGTTTTTTTTTTTAAACAATTAAACCTATTCTTTTTTCCCTTAAGGTTACAAGAAAATGGAAATCACCCATTAAATCATGCAGAGATTTAAGTCAACATTTATTTACCTAAGAAATCAAAATGTCTCTCAACTTACAGTTATAAATATTCATAACACTCAAACTCTTTTTTGTGACCAGTTCTTTCTGCTGTTGAGACTAGACTGCATGGTACTGTTTAGCCGAGGTGTATTATAACGCTGAATTAGGTACTGTTCAGCTGGATGTTATAAAGCTGAATTATGTGTAAAATATTATTTCTGGTATTTGCCCATCTTCTATTGAAGTGCCATTATTATTGCCAGGAGAACTAAAAAAGAAAAAGACAGTCTTGCTAGCAGTAGGTGTTTCATGCACCACTTTCTTCAGTCCTTTTGTGCCATAGTGGGAATCTGGACCCTAAATGAGAGCAAATGGTTCATTAGTAATTTTCATTTAATAAGCTCAACTGGATGTGGCATTTCAATTAGATTAACGATCTACTTTATTTCTTTATAGCTCTTGTATAAAAATTTATGCCAAGTCATTTACTGAAAACTGTAGTTTCTGCTACAAGCTAATTAATGAGTAAAAATACTGGACGCAGAGCTCGGGTATTAAGAGAACAGTGAAATGGTTTAAAAAAGAAAACTGTTTTATCTTCTATCAAACTTGCAATCTCCCGCTCAAACAAATGGCTGCTAGATACTTGTAAAGAACTAACCATTTCTTCCCAAGCAGAGCTGTGCTGAGAGGCACTGCTTTTCTCAAAGCCATGGTGCAATTTAGCTCCCAGCTTCCTGCCTTCCCTGCTTCCACCAATGATGTATTGTGAGTGATTCTCAGCTGCTACTGAAACACATGCTCTGTAACATGCAGGAGGAAACCCCGGGCCCCACAGCTCACCAGGTGGAACATTTGGGAAGACTCTTACTTTGAGTGTTGCGCATGCCATGTAGCACAAGTTGGGCAGGATTTCTATGGGTTCTTTGAACATGACCCTGAATGTGTTAGCAGTTCCGTCACAACTGAATCCAGTATCGTTTTGTCCCAGTGTTTGTTTTTTTTCACATTCAATGATCTGTAATTTTTAAAAGAAAAGTTAAATTTAAGTTACATCAACTGAAACAAAGTTTCCTAGAAAAGAATATGAAGCCCTTAGGTACAGCACAGCAGGCTTCTACTTTCTGTTGTCACTTTTCTCTGCCATCTCTAACCACCAAAGATGGCTTGAAACACGCTGTCAGAAAACCCATTCACCACAAAGAGGATGGGAGGATGTCAGATGACTGGGCCTTGGCTGTAGAAGAGAAGTGCTAAAAAGGACACATGGCTTGGGAACTGGTGTTAAAGAATGTGTGGATTTTAGAAACCTGAAGGAAGTAAGCCTTTACTCCTTGCTAGCCTTTGTCTTGTTGCTGGGAAATTCCTGTAACATCCTATGTGGATATTTAAAATATGATAATTCTGTCTGTCCCATAATCTGTGCCAGGCACTGAGACACCCTCAAGGAGCTTCTAGTCACGAGAAAACAAGTAAACAGGGACAATTCAGAATAGCAGCTGCAGTAGGAGAGTTGTGCTTGAGATGAAGTGGAGGACAGGAAACATTGATTTTGTCAGGAAGTGGAGAGGCTCCACAGAAGAGTTTAAAAAGCTCAAGTCAGAGGTCCAGGTTGTAAGAGAAAAGTCTTCATGCAAAGGCAGTTTATGCAGAAGCCAAGGCTCACAAAGCCATCTTTTTACATACTTCAGATAAAAAGAGTAATAGGAACACAGGCTGAACCAGTACATGCAGTGGAAGATTGGGACAGTGGCCATCTCGGGGGGGAGAGAGACCAGAAAAGATCATGTGGGATGTCTGGGGTGCTGTAATGCACTGTTCCTTCATCAGGCTCCTGGTTACACAAGTGAGTCTACAGTGTATGAAAATGGAGTCATACACTTACAACTAAGTGTACTTTTCTGTATATACAATTGGCCCCTGTGGACATGGAGGGCTGACTGTATGACACCATTTTATATAAGGAGCTTGAGTACCTATGGATTCTGGTAACCACATGGGGTCCTAGAACTAACCCCTCGAGGATATGGAGGGACCACACTGTATCACAGTTCAGTAAAAAATTAAAAAGAAACAAAAGACATGCCGGCACCCGGGAAGAAAGCAGTGGAGACACAAGATTTGGTTGTGGCAATGTAACCTAGAGCAAGCCACTTCATTTCTCTGAATCTCAGTTTTATCTTTTAAATTGGGAAAAAATTTGTTTGCCTTCTTCCTAAGGCTATTGTGAGAATCAAATTACAAAACTAGAGCAACAATGACAGCAACAGACTGTTTCAAACACTTTACAGGCACTGTCTCAACTGGTCCTCAGAACATTATAATGGAGGTACTATGCCTATCAAAGTAAACAAGGAAATTGAGGCTTACAGGGGTCAACATTATCTGCCCACAGTTACACCGTGGAGATAGCAGAGTTGAAATTCAAACCCAGAGAGATCTATCTGGTAATGTATCTAGAGGGTGCATAAGACCAGTCACTCAGTGGAAGAACATAAAGAGAAGTTCTATTTCTATTCATTTTCTATTTTATCAGCTAAGTACACCTATAACCTTGATGCCCTCCCTCAGTTTGTAAACAGGGCTCTGGAGTCTCACGTAACACATGAGGGATACTGAAGGATGAGAGGGCTCTTCAACCATAGAGAATGATCGTGGGGCCCTCGCTCTCCCAGGCCTGCAGATTACAGAGCCTGCCTAAGTGGGTTTACGGATCCTATTAGATAGGATCTCAACACAGTAAAACCAGGAGTGATCATGAAAATCTTTATACTGCTCAGAGGTCCTCTGTGATTTTTCATTTTCTAACCTTTAAAATCTTTCAGATAAACAAATTTCAGTGGCTTTTGAACCTGTTAAAAATATTAAAACTGTAACTTTCTGATTTATAAGAACGAATTGATATGAATGATATAAATTTATAGCTGAATTTTACTAGATTTTAGTGGACAGGATTTAAAAATGAGCATGATTTCATTAGCCCAGCCAATAAAGCAATTCTTCCATTTGGAATGAGGTGTCTTTGTGAGGGGGCTTCCCTGGTAGCTTAGTTGGTGAAGAATCTGCCTGCAATGCAGGAGACCCCAGATCGATTCCTGGGTTGGGAAGATCCACTGGAGAAGGGATAGGCATCCACTCCAGTATTCTTGGGCTTCCCCTGTGGCCCAGCTGGTAAAGAAACCATCTGCAATGTGGGCGACCTGGGTTTGATCCCTGGGTTGGGAAGATCCCCTGGAGAAGAGAAAGGCTACCCATTCCAGTATTCTGGCCTGGAGAATTCCATGGACTGTATAGTCCATAGGTTCACAAAGAGTTGGACACGACTGAGCTACTTTGTGAGTCTTTGGGAGGAAGTGAAGTATCTCTTCTGGGTGTCATCAGACAAGGTCTTTGAATTGTTGTGTGGTCCTGAAGACTAATGATGCATTTTGATCACAAAGTTCACTCATGTTTTCACTATTAAAAATAGAATATTAATAACATTTTGGAGAGGGCAGTTTTTTCTGTTGATGGAAGTCTGAAATATTGTTTACTTCCTTTTTCCCTTTGTTTTGTGTTTTTATTTATGTATAAAATTAGTATAGTACTGCATGGGTATATGTGTATAGTAGATAAAAGTACAATGTGGATGTGTTTCAAAAATAATTTTATTAACTAGGGTATGCAATGGAAAGTGTGGAGAACATTGGTAGACTGAGAGGGAAGGAGAGAGGAGCTTCACTTTCTTCCAAGGGTGAGTGATCATGCCTTATCTGAAAAAACTAAGGTGGAACAGACCTAAGAATGGGGCAGGGCACAGTCAGACCATCAGAGATCAGAGACGTCACCCGAGTTATAGGGAATTAGGCAGTTTCATGCCCTAGAGTTCAAGTATCACGAAGAAAGCAGGTGGGTGTTTGCAGATAGGAAGGGCTAACAGAAGGAGTTCCTGGACAAAGGAGAGCTCCTTATAGTGAATGCTTCTTTTAAGAGCCCCAGGACCCCAATTTTCTGAAACCACACATTTTAGATCAATTGTAAAAAGGAACCCTCTAGGCTTAAAATGCTACTAGTAGGCTTTCTGATGCCTTTGATAATTATCCTGAAACTTGGATTTCATCAAACAATACCTTACTGCAAAATTACACTTGTTATATATTTCAGATGGCATAGAGTAGGTGAAAAAAGTATACCTGTATATTCACTTGATAATCCGTGGGACCATGAATAGAGCCATATAAACCAAATCCAACTATAGAGATTCTTCTGTTAACTGTGAACCTGAGGGAATGAGGCCAAATATCAAGTAACATACAAAATTCAATAAGCATTCATGTTCTAAAGACTTATATATTTTTAAAGTATTACTCAGCACATCTAACTTTACTCATAATAAAGAAAACTATTAAAAATTAAACATCCTTAGAAATGTCTTCTGCTTACGAAAAACCTCTAGCTAGAGTAACTTAATGGGAACTTAACTAGAATCTGTTGCCTGTACTATACACCTTTGAGTCAAGCATTTCAGCCTACATGCCCACTTCTGTTTTGGTAATTTTAGTCCACATCTGCCTGCACATCTCCTTCATGAACACAGATGTGTCAACCAGCAGCATCCCAAACTTTGACAATTCCTCGGCTGGATGACTGCTTACTGAGGGCCTATTAGACGGAGGCACTGCACCTGGCCCTGAGGAAATAATGGTCAACAAGACGGTCTCTGGCCCTACTGCACTTATGTGGAGGACACTGATTATAGATAAGTAAACAAAGAGTTAAATCACTAATTACAAATTGTGCTAAAATTGTGAAGGAAGCAGGCTGCTGTAACAGCATAGGTGGTGGAGGATTTGCGCAGAGGACCCGAGTTACACAGGTGGATCAGAATGGGATTCCACGCTAGAACAACAAGCAGGTCCAGTCTGGTCACTACAGTTAAGAAACAGACCCACCTCACTCTATTTACAAAAGTATGAAAACTAGCATCAAGCACAAATGGCACAAATGATTGTACAATAAGAAACAATCTCTAACATAAAGGCGTTATCCTCAACATTTCATGCTCCAAGAACTGAAGTCACAAGTTTAAGTTTACTATTACTACTCCCACACCGTTACCACTTCAGGAGACCTTCCTGTGTTAGGCACTGAGCCCAGTTCTTTACATGAATTATTTCCTTTAGTCACAGTAGTTCTATAAACTAAGTAACAGTATTATTTCTATCATCCTCAGTTTTTATAGTTGAAGAAACTGAGGTTTACAGAAATCAACTTGCCTGGATCAAAATTGCATACCTGAGCTGGGACACAACCCCAGGGCTGCATGAATCAAAAGGTCACGCTCTTAAACATCACGCTAAAACTCCCAGTATGAGACTCTCCTTAAAATTTTTAAAATTTATAATACAGTTTTTATTATAAAAAAGCAATATACTATTTTAAAAAGTTAGAAAATGCAGCTAAACAAATAAGAGGAAAAATTGAAAGCATCTCTAAACATACTATCTAGAGATAACTTCATTTTTAATTTGGTGCATTTCCCTTTCAGACTTTTGCTTCTATTTTTTTTTAATTTTTTTAATTTCTATTTTTAAAGAGCAGAAAAATAAGACTTTTTTATGTGGATATACATGTGCTATTTTAAAAACCATGTCAGTATATATTTTTATAACTTCATATAAAAAGGTAAAATATTATTACTGATTCATTATATTTAACTAATTCCTGTATTTTAGATAATCTAGGTTGTTTGCAATTTTTGTTGTTAGATAACAATGCCATGATGAACAGTCTTATAGCTAAATCATTTCACAGTGCCTTGACTATTTCCTAGAATAAACTGCTGTAAGGAGATTTTCTGGGGAAAATAAAAGGTATATTCTTTAGGCATCAGATGAACTTTATCAAATTGCTTTCTGGGCAGATTATAAAACTTTACACCCAACAAGGAATGAAAATCACTGCTATCTCACTCTCAACAAGTATCATCTTTTTACTGTTGAGAAACTAACTGACAAATTCTATTTATATTTGATTATTAATGAGCTTGGACTTCCCTCTTAGCTCAGTCAGTAGACAATCTGTCTGCAATGCAGGAGACCTGGGTTCGATACCTGGATCGGGAAGATCCCCTGGAGAAGGAAATGGCTACCCACTCTAGTACTCATGCCTAGAGAATTCCATGGACAAAGGAACCTGGTAGGCTACAGTCCATGGTGTTGCAACAGTTGGATACGACTTAGTGACTAAACCACCACCACCACCACTATTAACGAGTTAGCACATTTGCTTATATGCATACTATCTACTGGATTTTCTCTTTTAATGAAAATCTCACTTATGTTCTTTCCCCATTTTTCTCGGCTGAGGAGTGTCTTTTTCATGTGGATTTGAAAGCTCATGCTTTGTCAATAATATCCATTTCAGAAAGTTTCATTTGTCATTTATCTTTCAATTTTATGGTGGTTTTGGACTTAAACATTTTGACTTATTTGTAGTCCAATTACAATCTATGCAAAGTTTAGAAAGGCTCATCTCATCCTTATAATATTATAACACTCTGTTCCAACACTTTCTCAGTTTCATTTTTTTAATGTTAAAATTCTAATTTATGCAAATGCTGGAAGATGGCATCAGAAAAGACTGAACTTTATTTTCCTAGTGGTTAATTCTTGCCTCACATTCTGAATGTTCATTTACATTAGATTGGTTTCTGAACTCTGTATATATACTATCATAATAGCTTTAAAATATTTTTCATATTTTATTAATACCACTCTCTTAAAAGAAATATTTATTTTTGCAGACTGATTTTGGAATAGTTTTGCCAACCCACCCCTCCCTACCAAAAACATGTGACCTTTATAAGGAACTGTATAACACAGAGGTTAGTTTGGAAAGACACTGTCTTATTTCAGTCAAAGTTCTTCAGTTCTTTAGGTGGTATACCACACTGCACATTTCCTATAGGATTTAATTCTGCTACTTTGTTATTTGTTACTATTGCAGGTGGGTCTATTTTTACTATTATAAATGAAAATTCAAACATTAAATTTTTTTTTTTTTCTGGCTGTGCTGTGTGGCTGGCAGGATCTTAGTTTCCCCGACCAGGGACCGAACCTGGGCCTCTGCAGTGAAAGTGCTAAGTTCTAACCACTGGACTGCCAGGGAACTCCCTAAAAATTTTTATCGTGGCAAAATATATAACAAAATGTACAATCTTAAGTATTTTAAAGTCCCTAGTTCAGTGGTATTAAGCACATTCACACTGCTGCTAACCACCAGCACCATCCATCTCCGTAATGGAATTTTAATGACATGAGAACATCACTGGCTTTTGCATATACATTTTGTAACTGATCAGTATTCTTTTTTATTGGTTCTAACAGATTTTTACTGATCCTGAAGCTGTCTGGGTTGACTACTTGTTCTCAAAAGGCTTTCTACCCCAAGGAGATATGCTCTATTTTCATGAGGATTATGAAGCACTACTAGCAAGCAGCCAGGGCCACCAGGTTTACTGCAATGCTTGGGACAGGCTCCAAAAACAAAGAACCCCAATCAGTTCAAGTGTCTGGTCAGAATTCATGCAGATAAAAAACCTATTTTTAACTATGAGCCTTGAATTTAATTAAAACTTATTTATAGACCAAAGATTTTTACGGCAGTTTTAATATTCACTGACTTTTATAATTACAATTCAAATCAAGGAAGCAGAATTCTGGTCAATTCTGTTTGTGGTAGTTATATTTTATAGTTTTTACAAACACAGAATCAGCAAACACTAAACCACCGCTCTTGGGGGAATATGTATACACACCCCGGGCTTCCCTGGAGGCTCCTGCCAATGCAGGAAATGAGGGTTCAATCCCTGGTTGAGAAAACCCTCTGGAGAAGGAAATGGTAACCCACTCCAGTATTCTTGTCTGGGAAATCCCATGGACAAAGAAGCATGGAGGGCCACAGTCCATGGGGTCGCAAAAGAGTCAGACATGACTTCACGACGAAACAACAACACACATACCCGACTTACGTGGAGTATAATCTTAAAGTCTAAGAATGATTCAAATCTTTCCTGGGAATGACTGAGAACACACTACTGTTGTTGATTTGGGGGTTACAAATAAATCCTAGTGAGTAGATGAGTTCTCAAATATGGAAAAATAGGATGAACTGTAATGTGTTTTGCTTGAAAACCTTTAAAGAAAATGACATAATTGGCAGCAGCACTCCACATCCTGTTCTCTGCACCTGCAGCTGTCTGTGTGCTGGTGTGCACAGGTACTATGTCTGATTGCTTCTTGTCTTTTGTTGCTGCCTAAGCACCTACATGTATTTTATTTTACTAGCAGTTATATTTATTTTCCTTTACATTACAACTAAGCCATTATACCACTTAAAAAAAAAAAGGAACACAGGCTTCCCTGGTGGCTCAGTGATAAAGAATCTGCAGGGGAAACGCGTTCAATCCCTGATCCAGGAGGATTTCACATGTGCAGAGCAACTAACAACTACCGAGCACCACAACTACTGAGCCTGTGCTCTGCAACAAGAGAAGCCACTGCAGTAAGCCCAGGCACTGCAACCAGAGAGTAGCTCCAGCTCGATGCAACTAGAGAAAAAGCTAAAACTAAATATACAAGAAAAAGTTACTCTTAGAAGAAAAAAAGAAAAAGAAACACATTATAAATTTCATTTCAGGTTACTAAAGGGGGAATACAAAATATTTATTATAAAAGAGGGAGAACTAGATCTGATGGAGTACAGAACTACTAACAGATGTTATCTGCAAAAAATGAAAAAGACTCTTCCTTTCCAATATTTATTTATTTATATTGAAGTATACTTGATTTACAATGCTGTGCTAATTACTGTATTTCTTTATCCTTTATGCCTACATCAATCAGTGTTAAAAGAATACTGCTGAAAACAGCAAGGTTACCAGGCACCCCTATTTTGAGGGTTCAATAGTCTATTGTGTTAAAATAAGTATTCCTCTAGACCTAGCCTATTAATGGTTATACCTGGATTGAGGGTGAAATTTTTTCAAAAGTTTTTGACATCTATCCAAATACACTGTTTATTTTTCTTTGATCTGCTACCATGGTGAGTTAAAGTAACACATTTCCTAGTATTGAGCCATTCTTTCAATCTCCAAACAAACTTTCCCTTTTATGGTTTCTTTGCACTCCTTTTCCGTTGATGAACTTTATTAGGAACAGTCCTACAGAACTCACTGTTGGATGGATGTTACTTTAAAAGATGTTCAATGCATGGCTCAGTGTCCTCTTTCTAAGAAACCACAGGATGAACTTCTCTTAAGTCTCTCTATCTGGAATGGCCACCCTTCTCCTGAGCAATATGTGTGCCTTTCATGTTATAAACACTTCAATTTCTCTAACTTTACAGCTGCAGAACCAAACTTAAGATGTCAGAACTTGGATCTTGCATATTTATCTCCACTGGAGGTATTTTTCCAACTCTGATTTATCTTTTTTTTAAAACTGGAGTATAGTTGATGCACACCTATTTCTGATTTACATCTACTTGCTTCTATAGTATTATCCTTGTGAGGTACTGCTAGATTCAATAAGCTATTTTAGGTAGGATGTCTTTTCTATATCACTGAGCTTGTTAGATTCCTGTATAAGGGTTAGGCTTCCTTCAATAATTAACCAAGAAGTATTTTCTTCTGTCAATGTTCAAGGAAACAATTTGTTCCCTGAAGGTCTGATCAAACTCACCTGTCAAAACCACCTTGTGAAGGGACAGTTCTTTGGTAACTTTTAATTTCTTCCATGGTAACTGGTCTAGTCAGGCTTTCTTCTTCAGGCAATTTTGATTATTTATATTTGCCTATAAAATGATCCATTCCATGAAGATGTTCAATTTATTAGCACAGAGTAAACCCAGAATTAAAATAAAAACGTCCTCAGTATATGATTATATTCCATTATTTGTAGATGTAGTTTCTTTATTACCTTTGCTAGAGGTTTACTTTATTGGTCTTTTCAGGAACCAGCTTATGGATTTAGCAATTCTACTATTTTTAATTCATTAATTTCTATGTTTATCTATTTCTCTTTTCATATGGTTTTTTGCTATTCATTTTCTAGCTTCATGGATGAAATGGTTAAATCATTTATTTCTACTCTATTTAGTAAAAGTAGTTAATTATTACTAATTATCTCTGTGATGCTTTGGCCTCATCCCCTAAGTTTTCATATATAGTATTCTCATTGTGTGAATTACTACTAAATAGGCCACAAATGCATTTTTATTTCTATTTTAACCCAATATTATAGGAGTCCTCTGCCCCTCGGAGTTCTAGTTTTAAACAAACTTGCTGTTAGTTTCTAGTTTTACACCAAAGTGCTATTAACATTTAATAAGTGAAAATCCAAAAGGTATGTTTTATGAAAACAGATACATATCCTATTTTCACATTTAGCCTAAGAAACACAGTAGGGCAAATATAAATTCCAAAAGGATTATATGCATACATCTTTTAAGATTAAAAATTTTTTTCCCATTTGAAATTGTTATAAATGTATACTGAGATATATTCCATGTAACATCTATGCAGAAAAAACTTAAACTAAACCGAGTTAATGCTCAATGTATTAAACTGTAGCCCCAAGACTGTTAAAACAGTGTCTGATCAATTAAGGTCTAGACTTCAGCTCCCCACCATGACAATCCTTACAAAACTCACAGCCCCATTCAATCCTTCCTTACTTTGTTTTCCTAAAAGATTCCCTCACTCATAATTCAGTATGGAGACCAGTAAGCCTCCCTTATTGCTGTATCAAGTTAGACATGTATTAAACAAAGTATAAAATAAAATTGGTTAATCACCTCCCAGGATATGAACAAGAGAGTCAAAGGCTAACCACTGCCCTGCCCACTCCTGAGACTCCAATATGGCAAATACCTGATCCGGTCACTCGTGCCACTGTAGCCCCACCGGCTCTCTACTTGCTGGAATCTATTGATACAACACTCCTTTCCTCTGAGGCAGCATCTCGGTCGATCAATGTATTCAACACGGGGTTTAGGATTGACAGTGAAATGAAGAAAGAGATTGACTACCTCCCGATCTGACAGAATTCCAGACTGAGCAGGACCTGTAGAAATAAAAGCATAAACCTCAATAAAACTAACTTCACTACAATTCCTAACTGTGTAATATTCCACACAATAAGGTACATTCAAATGGGAAAGATGTAAAGTAACAAGGAGGTAAAAAAAATCTTAGCATATGTTCAGTTGCTCAGTCGTGCCTGACTCTCTGCGGCCCCATGGACTGCAGCATGCCAAGGTTCCCTGTCCATCACCAACTCCCGGAACTTGCTCAATATATCACTTTGTAATTACATATTATAATATGTAATTTTAGCATATATTTAAAACTTTTACTAAATTTATCTGCGGTTAACCTAATATATAAGTGTGCAAATCAATGATAAATCAAAGCTTAGGTGAAACCGTGAGATCAGAGAAAGATCTCTGGACGTTGCTATCCATTCACCCTCTCTCAAGATTCTGTTTATCAGAAAGGAAAAGTTAAGAAATGCTTACAGTGGTAGACAAGAGTTATCTTGACCTTTCCATTCCTCACCTGTCTAAGGCTATAATCAAATAACGGAATATGAACAGGTGGAAATAAATGGCACAGTGCTCTTTCACTGTGGGATTTTGAAATTAGCAGAGGGCAGAAGTTAAGACTTGGAAGAGTTGTGAAAGCAGCATATCACATGCTATACTTCTCTCACTTACTGCTTCTGAGAAAACTCCAAACTGCTTAAATTTACCCAGGAATAAATGCTATTCCTCATAAAAGATGCCAGGAGATCTCTTCCAAGTCTGGAAAAACAATTTAAATAAGAAATTGCAATACACTAAAAATTTGGTTTAGGAAGCTATAAATCAGATTTTAACACAAAATACACTAATTTTTAATAAAAAATTTTAAAATATCACACACAAAATAATCAACCTGCTGGACCTGGCCTTATGGTTCATTTGGACTCTCTGGATAGAGAATAGTCTGGATAGACTATAAAGGAGAAAAAATACAATTACAAACTTAAAACATGCATGTTAGAGGGGAAAAAAAGAATAGAACTGGAACTGCGTAAGATCAGAAGAGAGATGGAGGTGAAAACTCATGTAACTCTGAGAATAACAAGAGGTAAGACAAAAGAATTAAAATGTTAAAGGTCATTAAAATGGATGACAAAAAGCAGAGATCAACATATAGGAACTAGCATTCCTAAGAACTAACAAAAATAGGATGATGCAATAATTCAAGGTACTGGCACATCTCGCTTTATTATGTTTCGCAGGTACATTTTTATTTTTTTTCCACAAAATAAAGGTTTGTGGCACCAAACAAGTCTATTGCCGTCATTTTTCCAACAGCATTTGTTCACTTTGTGCCTCTGTGACACATTTTGGTAATTCTTACAACAGTTCAAACTTTTTCATTATATTTGTTATGATGATCTGTGATCAGTTACCTTTGATGTTCCTACTATAATAGCTTTGAACCACACCCATAAGACTGTGAACTTGATGGATAAATGTGTGTGTTCTGACTGCTCCATTGATCAGCCATTCCCATCTCCTCCTGAGATACAACAATAATGAAATAAGGCCAATTAACAATAACAATTAACAATAACAGTGTCCTCCTAAGTGTTTCAAGAAAAAGCAACAGTCACACATGTTTCCTTTAAATCAAAAACTAGAAATGATTAAGCAAATGAGGAAGGCATGTCAAAAGCTAGATCTCCAGCACCAAACATTAGCCAAGCTGTGGATGCAAAGGAAAAATTCTTGAAGAAAATTAAGTGCTTCTCCAATGAACACATAAATAAGAAGGCGATACAGCCTTAAAGCTGATGTGGAGGAAGTCTGAGTGGTTTGGAAAGAAGATCAAACCAGTCACAACAGTCCCTTAAGCCAGAGTCTAATCCAGAGCAAGGCCTAACTCTCTTCAATTCTGAAAGGCTGAGAGGAGTAAGGAGGCTGCAGAAGAAACATCTGAAGCCAGCAGAGGTTAGTTCAGGAGGTGTAAGGAAAGAAGTCGCCTCCTGACATAAAAGGGCATGGTGAAGTAGCTGATACAGAAGATGAAATGAGTTATTTAAAAGATCTAATTAAGATAATTAATGAAGGTGACTACACAAAACAACATATTTTCAATGTAGACAAACAGCCTTCCACTGGAAGATGTCATCTAGGACTCTGACAGCTAAGAGAGGAGAAGTCAATGCCTGGCTTCAAAGGACAGGTTGACTCTCTTGCTAGGGATTAATACAGCTGGTGACATTCAGCTGAAGTCAAGGCTCATTCACCATTCTGAAAATCCTAGGGTCCTTAAGAATTATGCTAAATTTGGATCAAAGAGTGTGAGAGTTTCAACCCTTATTATTTAAAAAGTACATTTTGTAAAGCTACAGACAGTGATTCCTCTGATGCATCTGGGCAAAGTAAACTGAAAATCTGGAAAGGAGTTACCATTTTAAATGCCACTAAGAACATTTATGACTCATGGGAAGACGTCAAAATATCAAAACCAAACGAAGTTTGGAGGAAGTAAATTGCAACCCTCATGCATAACATTGAGAGGTTCAAAGACTTCAGTGGAGAAAGTAACTGCAGATGTGGTAGAAACAGGAAGAAAACTAGAATTAGAAGTGGAACCTGAAAATGTGACTAAACTGCTGCACTTTCATGGTAAAACTTGACAGATAAGGAGTTGCTTCTACAGATGAGAAAAGAGGTTTCTTGAGACGGAATCTCCTCCTGGTGAAGATGCTGTGAACACTGCTGACGTGACAACAAAGGATTTACAGTATTACATAAATGTGGTTGATAAAGCAATGGCAGAGTGTGTGAGGGTTGTCTCCAATTTTGAAAGAAGTTCTACTGTGGGTAAAATGCTATCCAACAGCATTGCCTAGTACAGAGAAATCGTTTGTGAAAGGAAACAATTTGTGAAAGGAATCAATGTGGCAGATTTCACTGTTGTCTTATTTTAAGAAACTGCCAAGGCCACCTTAATCTTCAGCAACCACCACCCTGATTAGTAAACATCCATTAAGATCAAGGCAAGACGCTCCACCAGCAAAAAAATTATGACTTGCTAAAGGCTCAGATGATAGCTAGTGTTCTTTAGCAACAGTCTTTTTAAATGTAGCTATGCACTTTGTTCTTTAAGAGATAATACTACTGCACACTTAATAGACAACAATACAGTGTAAATATAACTTTTATAGGCACTGGGAAACCAAACAATTTGTGTGACTCACTCTATTGTGATATTCAATTTATTGCGGTGGTCTGAAATCTAACCCACATTATCTCCAAGGTATAATAAAATTTCCTTAGTTGAAAATAGAAGTCTTCAGATCATGAAAAACACTCTCAGATACATACCATATACCTATCTAAAGAAAGTAATCAGGAATACACTCGGGATGAGCACTAAAACCAATACAACCTATAGTTAAGTCTAAGAGAGTTGTATTTTTGTAGCATGTTGTGTGGGTGTACAATCTACCTAAAGTAGTCTGGAAAGGGTGAAAGGATGAAACACCACACTAACATTCATATCTGAAATAGGGAAGGCCAATAAATACTGTTTTATTATCAAATGGAGAATTAAGAAAATTGAAGGGGAAAAATTAAATGCACAATTTATTATTTCCTAATCTCTAGAAGGAAAAAAAAAGTGTTAAACACACAATAGCAAGATAGAGAATATACAGGGAATTCTCCCCAAAACATTTTTGAAAAATATAATACAGAATAATACGCACAACAGAAAACAGCATGCACAACAGCAAAAGAAGAAATGTTATCTGACTATATAAAAATATTAAGAAGTCTGCGGGATGGAATAGCCTACGTCTGAGAACAACTATGGGCTTCCCTGGTGGCTCAGATGGTAAAGAATCTGACTGCAATGCAGGAGACCCAGGTTTAATCCCTGGGTTGGGAAGATCCCCTGGAGAAGGGAATGGCTACCCACTCCAGTGTTCTTGCCTGGAGAACTATAGATGAAACAGTACGTAAAACAGTTATTTCACATTAACAATGAACAACTGAGACAGTGTTTCAGAAGGGAGATTAAGCCCTATATTTGTCATCACATTCTCCTTGGAATATTTGCTGATCTGCTTCATAGAGTTTTAATGTCACACAGAAATGGGCAATCTAGAAACTGTGGTAGTCCTCACTCAACTGAAGAGACAAAAAACCACCAAGGCAGCCAGACAATGATCTGAAAGAGAATACTTAATAGACAAACAAGATCAACATCTTGTGCATCATTTCTCCTTGAAGTATTAGTCAATTCCTAAGCTACGCACAAGCAAGAAAAAAAGAGACACCAAGAAACCAAGGAGAAAGGAGCTGCTAAGAGATAAAACAGTTAAACGGAAATTTCTGTCTTAATGTTGGGAAGAAAAATGCCCAAATATTTGAAAATTATGCTATGTATTTATAGCCCTTGGAGCAAGAAAAAAATTACCAAGAAAATTAGAAAATAATTTGTATTGAATGGCAATGAAAATATAACATATCAAAATTTCTGGGGGGGAAATGGATGTTTAGACAGAAAACTAGACATGAAAAGAATAAAGCTGAAAGTCACTGTTTTGAGTATATCTCAAAACGTCATAATGACTAAGTAAATAATCCCCAGCAAATTAAAATTAAAGGAAATAATAAAGAAAAAAGCAGAAATCAGTGAAATGGAGAACATATATACAATAAAGAAAATTAATAAAGCCAGAAATCAGTTCTTAGAAAAAATTAACAAAGTGGATAAACTCCTAGGCAAGGCTCATTAAAGGCACAATAAATCAGTATCAGAAACGAAATAGGGGATATAATTTAGATTTCACAGATAATAAAAGGATATTATTAAATTCACATTAATAAATTAAAGGTCTATGGAGAAGGAAATGGCAACCCACTCCAGTATTCTTGCCTGGAAAAGTCCATGGACAGAGGAGCCTGGAGGGCTACAGTCCATGGGGTTACATGACTGAGCATGTGTGCACGAGGGTGGAGGGAGATGGATTGGTAGCAATAAACTGGTAGAACTAAAAATAATAATAATAATAAATTAAAGGTCTAGATGAAACTGTTAAAAAAAGAGGAAACCTGAAAAGTCCTACTCTATTCAAGAGATTGAATCTCTAATTAAAATACTTCCACAAAGAAAACACTAGATCCAGATAACTTCACTGATGAGTTCCTCTAAACATTTAAGGAAAAACAGCACCAATTTTATATAAACTTTTGAATACTGAAAAAAGAAAGAAATATTCCTAAGTTTTGTTTATCCTAAGTTATTCTAAGTCCAGGATAAACTTGATAATCAAAAATCTGATAATTTCATTACAATAAAGGAAAATTATAGACTAATTTCTCTCATGAAGCAGTCCTAAAAATATTTTTTAAATTTGGTAAAGAGGATCTAGTAATATATAAAAAGAATAATGCATGACAACCAAGTCTGGTTTATGTAAGGAATCCAAAGGTTTAACTTGGAAAATCAAACAATGCATATTAAGGAAATTAAAGGTGAAAACTGCATCACTATCTCAACAGAGGAGAAACATTTGATAAAATTCACGATAAAACTCTTCAGTTCAGTTCTGCGACCCCATGAATCGCAGCACACCAGGCCTCCCTGTCCATCACAAACTCCCGGAGTTTACTCAAACTCATGCCCATCAAGTCGGTGATGCCATCCATCTCATCCTCTGTCGTCCCCTTCTCCTCCTGCCCCCAATCCCTCCCGGCATCAGGGTCTTTTCCAATGAGTCAACTCTTCGCATGAGGTGGCCAAAGTATTGGAGTTTCAGCTTCAGCATCAGTCCTTCCAATGAACACCCAGGACTGATCTCCTTTAGGATGGACTGGTTAGATATCCTTGCAGTCCAAGGGACTCTCAAGAGTCTTTCCAACACCACAGTTCAAAAGCATCAATTTTTTGGCTTTCCTCACAGTCAAACTCTCATATCCATACATGACCAATGGAAAAACCATAGTCTTGACCAGACAGATCTTTATTGGCAAAGTAATGTCTCTGTTTTTTAATATGCTATCTAGGTTGGTCATAACTTCCCTTCCAAGGAGTAAGCATCTTTTAATTTCAAGGCTGCAGTCACCATCTGCAGTGATTTTGAAGCCCCAAAAAATAAAATCTGACACTGTTTCCACTGTCTCCCCATTATTTCCCATTTAAGTGATGGGACCAGATGCCATGATCTTAGTTTTCTGAATGTTGAGTTTTAGGCCAACTTTTTCACTCTTCTCTTTCACTTTCATCAAGAGGCTCTTTAGTTCTTCACTTTTTGCCATAAGGGTGGTGTCATCTGCATATCTGAGGTTATTGATATTTATCCCGGCAATCTTGATTCCAGCTTGTGCTTCTTTCAGCCCAGTGTTTTTCATGATGTACTCTGCATATAAGTTAAATAAACAGGGTGACAATATACAGCCTTGATGTACTCCTTTTCCTATTTGGAACCAGTCTGTTGTTCCATGTCCACTTCTAACTGTTGCTTCCTGACCTGCATACAGGTTTCTCAAGAGGCAGGTCAGGTGGTCTGGTATTCCCATCTCTTTCAGAATTTTCCACAGTTTATTGTGATCCACACAGTCGAACTCTTAGCAGAGCAGTAATAGAAGGAAACTTTCTTAATCCAATAAAGGCTATCTAAAAAAACTTTTACAGCAAGCATAAATTCCTCTGTTGGGAAATACTGAAAACTTTCTGCCTAAGATGAAATAATACAAGATATTCACTTATTCATACCTCTTAGCATGCTCAAACTTATAAGTCATACACGAAGGCAAGAAAAAGAAATGTTTAAGGATTAGAAGGAAAGAGACAGAATTATCTTTGTTTGCAGATCACATAAGTGTACATGTAGAGTATGTACAATGAACCACAAATGAATTATTAGAATTTGTGGATTTAGCAAGGTCCCTAGATACAAAGTCAATACAGGAAAACCAACTGCATTTCTATTGGCAAACAATTAATTATGACATGAAAATTAAAAAACCAATCACTGTAATAACATTTAGCAAGTCAAATATGTACAGAATAAGCCTACCAAAATATATGCAAGACTGCTACCAGAAAACTCAAAATATTAATACTACCAAGAGAAATTTTTAAAGACTTAAAGTTTATGGATTAGAAAACAAGAGTATCATAAAAATATCAATTATCCCCACACCAATCAATGGATTCTATGTAATTCCAATCAGAAACCCATGACTTTTTTTGGGTGGAAACTAACAAGCTGCTTAAAACATTTATATGAAAATACTTAAGACCAAGAATAGCGAAGACAATCCAGAAGAACAAAGCTAGAGGATTTTCACTATCAGATTTCAAGATTCACTTTAAAACTACAGAAATGAAAACTCCACAGATTTGGTTCAAGTATAAACAATACAACAGCAGAGTGGAATAAACATTATAGAAACAGACTCATTCATATACAGTGAGTTGATTTACAAAGGTTAGCACTGCTGTAGCTTGGGTGGTGAGAATCCGCCTGCAATGCAGGAGATCCCAGATTGATTCCTGGGTCGGGAATATCCACTGGAGAAGGGATAGGTTACCCACTCCAGTATTCTTGGGCTTCCCTTGTGGCTCAGCTGGTAAAGAATCCACCTGCAATGCAGGAGACCTGGGTTCGATCTCTGGGTTGGAAAGATCCCCTGGAGAAGGGAAAGTCCAGTACTCTGGCCTGGAGAATTATTCCACGGGGTCATAAAGAGTCATACACTGAGCAAGTTTCACTTTCACTATCATCGTTGTTGGCTCAGATGACAAAGAATCAGCCTGCAATGTGGGAGACGTAGGTTTGATCCCTGGGTCAGGAAGATCCCCTGGAGGAGGAAATGGCAACCCACTCCAGTATTCTTGCCTGGAAAATTCCATGGACAGAGGAACCTGGAGGGCTACAGTCCATGGGGTTGCAAAGAGCCAGACTTGACTGAGCGACTACTACTTTCACTTTAGCGCTGCTGGGCATGGGGGCAAGGGTAGTTTTTAATACACAGTCACACGGGGAAAAATGTATCTTGACCCCTAACCTTACACCATACACGTGTGGAAAAAAAACCACAAAACACAAAAACCCAACTGGATTACAGACTGAAAAGTTAAATGTAAAACAATAAACTTTCTAGAAGAAAATCTAAGAGAATATCTTTTATCACCTTGAGGCAGGTAAAATTTCTTAAGGAAGACATAAAAAGTCTTCACCTTAAACAAATAGATTGATAAATTAATTCATTAAAATTAAGATCTTCTATTTATAAAAAGACAGCATTAAGATAATGAAAAGACAATTCACAGACTGGGGGATATTAGCTGTTTATACACACATTATATATGTGTCTAACATATTCTGGATACAAGTCTTCTGTCAGATTATATACATATAATGGAGAGGATATGAGGCAACTGGAATGAACTCTTGACTAAGTTTGGTATTTGACTGTGAACTCTTACAACTACTTTGAGCCACTGTTTGGTAGGACCTACCAATGCTAACATATGTACACTCTGCAACTTTGCAACTGTACTGCTCATACTCAATAGAAATGTTCACATATAGACACCAAGCCACAGGTATAAGAATGTTCTCAATGGTCCCATATAGAAACAACACAAATGTCCAACAGTAAAGTGGATAAATAAATCATGGTTCATCCATACAGATTATGCAGCAATGAAAAAGTGTGTGGTTGTGCCATACACAGCCACGTAGATGAATCTAACAGACATAGTGTCAAGAGAAAGAAGCCACACACAAAAGAATACATGCTGAATGCATGGCTTCCTTTATAGTAAGTTTAAAAACAGACAAAACTCATTTATAGAAGCCACAAAGTAGTCACCTTTGGGAGGGAGACAAAAGGCTAGGAGAGACATGCATGATGGAGACTGGAGGGAAATGATAATGTACTATAAAGTGGTATGTGTGGTTACATAGGTGTGTTCACAGTATTTATCCACTTTACTATGTAGATGTTAAAAACAATTTACAGAAAGAAAAAAACAAGTGATTCCAACCAGCAAAAACAACGGGAGAATACTGGAACATAATAAGAAAAACGTGAATACCTCAATAGAATAAAAGTCATGAATGTTAAGAAAAAAATACAAATGTCCAATAAACATAAAGAAGTGTAACGGTAAACAATTACGAGATTTTTTTCTTTTAAACCAATCTTGCCATGACTAAGAAGCAGAATATACTCAGTGTTGATAGGGGAAATAAGAACTGGTAATAGAACTAAGCAGCATCAACTCTAAGAGTCAGAAAGATCTATCATTGTAACTCTGGGTAAGGTGTTTAACCCCTCCCAGGTTCCATTCTTTTTTTTTTTCCCCCAGGTTCCATTCTTAAACCTGTAAGATACCATATAACTTCTATGTATCTATAGTATTTTTAAAAGATACAAAATATATAATTTTAAAAATGTAAGTATGTATATAACCTACAATATTATCTTCAAGGGCTATCAGGAGAACTGGAGGAAATTACACACACAAATGTACATACATAAATAGCTTGTTTTTCTCCCTTGCACAGGGAGACTGACTGCCCACTGCAACAGTTTCAAGTAGATTTTGGACAGGTTATAGTCTTACCTGCCGCAAACTCCTCAATGGTCATCAGTGGGAAGCGGATCAAGGACAGTGCTTTCCCCAGGACTTTCTGCTTGTTTCCAAAGGTCATAGGCAATTGTTGTCTTTGACATTCTGCTTCTGCCCATCGTACAACAGCTCCAAAAAGTCGACATTCTCTAATACTAAGAGTGTCTCTTTCTAGGACTGCACAGAGTGTGTCTACAGGTAATTTACAAAAATAAGTCAAATTAAGAATATTTTTCTATTTAACAAAATACTGACAAATATGCTTATATTAAAATTTCAACTCTCAATAAAAAATAGGTTACTTAAAGCTATAGATTCTACATTTAAAAATATTAAATTATTAAAGGAACTGCAAAGAATTCTTTAAAAAATTATAAGGTTTATATTGAACTTATTATCATACATGAAAGCCTACATACAGTATCTTCTTATATATTTCATGCCATTTACAAGCAAACTCAAATATCCAGGATAAGAATAATAAGTTAAGAGAAAAAGGCTCCCAATCAGTAATGAACAAATTCATCGAGTCTACAGATTACAGTTAATTCATTCATTCAGCAAATATTTCTGATTAACCCCTCACAATGTGTCAGGTACTATTTTAGACACCAAGGATACATCATTAAACAAAAAGGTTTAAAAATTCTTTCCTTCATGGAGCTTACATTCTAATGGGGGAAACATTAAATAAACATAAGTAAGTTATAATGTGTCACATAATAAATGTAGGAAAAAATAGCAGGGTAAGTGGAATAATCAGAAATGCAGCTTAAAACAGGATGGTTTGGATTGGCCTCATTTGAACTAAGATCTGAAGGAGGCTTTGGGTCAGGGTTGGTAGGCCAGACAGACATCTCGAGAAGCAGCACTCCAGGACCAGCCAGTGTGAAGGGTCTCTTAACAAGGGTGTGCCTGGCCTGTCTGAGGAAGAACCAGGAGGCCAGTGTGGCGGGAAGGGAGTGAGCAAGAGGGGAAAGTAGGAGGTGAGGAAGCTAGAATAAGGGGGAAGCAGGATGCATTCATAAGGCACCCTGCAGATCATGCAGGAGGCATTCATAAGGCACCCTGCAGATCATTTGGCTTTTGAGTGAAAAAGAGAACCCCTGGAGGGTATTGGGCTGTGATATTTTATGCTCTCTAAGGACCACACTGGAAGCTGTGATGAGAAGAGATGGTAACAGAGGCAAGAGTGGAAACACTATCAGCAGGGAGGTTCTTGTGGGTTCCAGGTGAGGGGTGATGGTGGCTTGGACCAGGCAGAAGTGGTGAAAAATGACAAGATTCAGGATATATTCTGAAAGGAGACAGGAGACTTCCTAACAGATTGGATAAAGGGGTGACAGGAAGCCTAAGTCCAGGGTAACTCTCAGGTTAATGGTAAGCAATGGTGGGCTGACAGTGGCACCAACTGAGATGACAGCAACTATGCAGAAGTGGGGTGGGGAGAGGAAGTGGTGAGAGGCTGAAGTTTAATTTTGGACATACTAAGTTTGAAGCCCTATTTGACATCTGAGTATAAATGTCATGACCGTAACTCAGGCCCTCACTCAGAATCCTTTTCCTCTTATCATGGGCAAAATTAAAATAGGCTGAGTTATTTTTAAGCTACAGTAGACTTACAGAAGCAGTAAGTTCAGAGAAAAGGGTTTTAGAGGCTAACATGTTAACACGAGATGACATGCTGCAATCTAACAGGGACAAGAAGAGAGGAAAACTGAAAAGTAGACAGAAGTACTTGAAAAGGATGGTGTGGAGTCTTTTACACAAAGAGAAAGAGATGTTAAAAAAACTTCAGACTTAACGCCTTCAGTTTACAATAACTGATATTGATAATACTGAGTACTAATAACCAGAAGAATCCTAAATTATAGTATGTACTGTTTAATAAGGACAAGCAAAACAAAACATTTTTTAGGTATCTTTCTCAAATGGCCAAAATGACAGCCTTGTTTCTTTAAAAAAAAAAAAAGACTGTTCAAGATGTACAGAAAAATTAGAGAACCTTATTTTCTAAAGAACCTCAATATAGTAGGCACTATTATAAAATATCTAACAATTGTATTTTAAGTTAAATTTCAATAAAAATGAGAATGCTATATTGTAGAAATCAATGAAAACATTAAAATACAATTAAATTGGCCAGAAACACACACCTCAGAAAAATTTGTTAAAAACAAAATTTTATTCTGCAGTGGCCTACTCATTCATACCAGAACCAAATATTGGTTTAATAACAAACACAAGTATCATTCCAGCAGAGACGTCACAGTCCCTAGAACACAGAAGGGGCTCAATAGTATGTTAAAAATGAAAAGGTTAAGCATAACCTTTTGATTTTTAAAAACTCAAGCTTTTTTCTTCTCTAACAGCTGAGTCGATGTGTATAAACTAAGGCCCCAGGAATACCCAGAAAATGAATGTAAATCAATATACCTCAATAGTTATAGAATTAGGAAGACATCATTACCATAGAAAAACAGACAACTTCCAACATATATGTCTCTATCTTGTATGCTAGTAACTGCAGTAAAGATAAACAGAGAAACTTAAAGACTTAAAAAAAAAAAAAGGCACATTATACTGCCCATGGCATAATGTAAATTGATTCTATTCTATCAAAGGATATATTATCTTTTTCCTTTGACAGAATGCTGTGAGAGAAACAGTATCTCACTACTTGTAAAAAGGTAAGCATATCCCTCAAGAGCACGTATTCAAACGCCAGAGGAGAAAAAGCACCCCCAGAATGTAAAACAGCTATTTTGAAAAAAAGCTCCTGAAGCCAGGGCTTGCTTCCTCTCAGCTCCTAGATTGTTCTTTCATTCCCAAGTCTTAACAAGTACACTTGAGGCAAACTAGACTATGAGGTGAGAACACATAGGTCTTCTATTGACAGATGTGTTCTAATAAGAAATGACAGCTGAGAGCCTAATAAAGATCATGAAAGCACATAAGATTATATTTATATACATAATACAATACTGGGTTTAATTTAAACCACTGTGAGTCAAATTTAATCAACAAATATTTATGGGGTTTTCATCCTGTGCAAGGAGCCTACTTCAAGACTTCCAGGACCCAATGGCATGACTAATGTACAAGCTATTTACAAAACAGCTTCTTGGAGTGAGTCACCCTGATGTCGGCAGCATTATTTCACATGAGAGTGGACTGAAGTGGAGCACCTGACACCCCTTCAAAGCAAAGAAACTGGGATTGAGCCATGCTTCCTTGCCAATGGGTGGAGTGCTCAGGGCTCTCAAACATCCAGTAACTCAACAAAAACTCAGGAGCACACAATGTGCAGGTGCTGGGGAGGAACCTAATGTAGTGCCTGCCCTTCAGGATAACGTAGGAAGAGTATAAATCCTTCCCATGATAATAAGCAACAGACAGGCAAACCAAGACAGAGATGTTACTGTAAACAGGAATATATTAAATTTCATGGAAGGGGGAGGGTAGCAGCTTTTAAGAAAGGAGTCTCTGCAGAGATACAATCTGAGCCAAGACATGAAGACTGAGTAAGAACCAGCCAAGATGGGAAGGAAAGGCAACATTCTAGACACAGGCAGTTAATCTAACAAATATTAACTGAACACGTATTGTGTTCTACTGCTTTCAGTGTTGGAGGTACAGTGGTAAACAAGACAAAGGAGTTTAGAGTTTAAGAAGTTTACAATCTAGAAGGGGAAGGTCGACAATCAACATATACAGAAACAAAGACCCAGACAAGATATTCAGAGAGTGATACACATTAAGAGAAAAAGAAATCCGAGTAATGGAACAGGGATTGTTTAGGGGAATGTGGTATCTACTTTAAGTAGGTGTGAGATGGCACATCTCAGGTAACCTTTACCCTAAGATCTGAATGATTAAAAAGAGGTAGCCATACAAAGAAGCTCCAATACTTTGGTCATCTGATGCAAAGAGCCAAGGGTCATTAGAAAAGACCCTAATGCTGGGAAAGATTGAGGGTATGAGGAGTAGGGGGCAAGAGGAGATGAGATGGTTGGATGGCATCACTTACTCAATGAACACGAGTCTGAGCAAACTTTGGGAGATAGTGAAGGACAGGGAAGCCCGGCATGCTGCAGTCCGTGGGGTTACAGAGTAAGACATAACTGAGTGATTGAACAATAATACAAAGATTTAGAGTGGGGAAAAGGATTCTAATCAAAAGGAATAGCAAATACAAAGGCTCAAAAAATCAAAGTAACTGTGGCCAGTGTATATGGAACACAGCGAATGAGGAACAGAATGGCAGGGGACAGGTGAGAGAGAGAGGTAAGTAATGACTGCCAACTCTTTAGAAAACTTCTGTTTTCTCTTCTTCCTGGGATGTGAATCATCTGCATCTCCTTGCCTCCCCTGAAGTTAGGAGGGGTCTGGTGACTGAATTCTGTCCAGTGAAGTAACAGCCAAAACGAGGGTGCCATTTCAAGGCCAAAGCTCATAAAATGTGGGTGTTTTCACATCTGTCATCAAGGTACAGATAATAACTCAGCCATAGGAAGTAGCAGAAAGCTAATCACACGCCAGGGATACTGCTTTGGACTGCTGTGTGTGTGTGAAATCAATTTCTTTGTGTTGGAGTCAGTATGCATTTGGGGGTTTATCTGTGCAAATGTGTTGAGCTTGCATTTTGGGGTATATCTGTTATCAACATCATGCCAAGCGTAGCCTACCCTAATAAGAGGCCTAATCATGTAGGATCTTGTAAGTTTTGTAAGTGATTTGAATCTTACTCTAATTGCAGTGGGAAGACACTGGAAGCCAAGGAAGTGATACAATTTGCTGCTGTGGAGAGAACGGACAGGATGAAAGCAAGAGTGAGTGGACAAGATGAGAAGACAACCCCCAGGATGGGAGAAAATAACTGCAAATGAAGCAACAGACAGAGGATTAATCCCCCAACTTTAAGCAGCTCTTGCAGCTCAATATCAGAAACACAAACAACCCAATCAAAAAATGGGCAGAAAACATCAACAGACATTTCTCCAAAGACATACAGATGGCCAACAAACACACAAAACGATGTTCAACATTGCTCATTATTAGACAAATGCAAATCAAAACCACAATGAGGTATCACCTCACACTGGTCAGAATGACCATCATCAAAAAATCTACAAACAATAAATGCTGGAGAGGGTGTGGAGAAGGGAACACTCTTGCATTACTGGTGGGAATGTAAATTGATACAGCCACTATGGAGAACAGTATGGAGATTCCTTTAAAAACTAGGAATAAAACTACCATATGACCCAGCTGGAGAAGATTCTTCAAAGTCCCTTGAATAGCAAGGAGATCAAACCAGTCAATCCTAAAGAAAATCAACCCTGAATATTCAACCCTGGAAAAACTGATGCTGAAGCTCCAATACTTTGGCCACTTGATGTGAAGAGCCAACTCACTGGAAAAGACCCTGATACTGGGAGAGACGGAGGGGCAGGAGGAAAAAGGGGTGACAGAGGATGAGGTGGTTGGATGGCATCACTGACTCAATGGACATGAGTCTGAGCAAACTCCAAGAGACAGTAAAGGACAGGAAGCCTAGTGTGCTGCAATTCACTGGGTCACAGTTGGACACAACTAAGCGACTGAACAACATGACCCAGCAATCCTACTACTGGGCATATACCATAAGAAAACCATAATTCAGAAATACACCTGTACCCCAATGTTCACTGCAGCACTATTTATAAGAGTCAGGACACGGAATGCAACCTAGATGTCCACTGACAGATGAATGGTAAAGAAGCTGCAGTACACACATACAATGGAATATTGCTCAGCCATAAAAAGGAAGAAACTTGAGTCAGTTGATCTAAGATGGATGAACCTAGAGCCTGTTATACAGAGCGAAATAAGTCAGAAAGAGAAAAAGAAATATTCATACATTAATGTATATATATATGGAATCTAGAAAAATGGTATTGATGAACCTATCTGCAGGGCGGGAATAGGACAGATGTGAAGAACGGAATCGTGGACACAACAGGGGAAGGAGAGGGTGGGATGAATTGAAAGAGTAGCACTGAAACATACACCTTATCATATGCAAAACAGACAGCCAGTGGGAAGATGCTGTATTGCCCAGGGAGCACAGCTAGGTGCTCTGTGATGACCTAAAGGGGTGGGACAGGCGGGGTAGGCACAAGAGGGAGGGTACACACACACACACACACACAGATATCTGATTCACAATGTCATATGGTTGAAACCAATACAACATTGTAAAGCAATTATAGTCCAATAAAAAATAAAAATAAAGTAAAAAAAAAAAAAAAAAAAAAAGAGTGAGTGGCAGCAGGGAGACAACAGGAGCACACAAAGCTTATCCAGGTGAATGAGAACAGTGACCCAGACCAGGTGGGAGCAACAGGCAAAGTAAGACATAGTCATAACTCAGGATACTATTTTTTAGGGGGTGGGGCGTGGGCTGCACCATACAGCTTGTCATATTTTAGTTCTCCGACCAGGGACTGAACCTGGGCCCAGCAACGAAAGCACCAACTCCTAGCCATTGGATCACCAGTAATTCCCCCAGCATGCATTTTGACTGGAGAGCAGAGAACACATGCTGATAAACTGCATGTGGGGTATGAAAGAGGATAGTTAAAAATAACTTCTAGGTTTTTAGTTATGCATGGTGGCGCCATTAAGGAAGAGTTAAAAAAAAAAAAAACAACTGAAAAGGAACAGAAAAGATAACAGGGGGTATGGGACAATCAATGGCTTTCTTTTAGCTGTGCTACTGGAAATGCCTATAAGAGCTCCAAACGAAGATGTCAAGTAAATAGTTGGCTACACAAATTTGGAGCCAGAATAAGATAAAAGATATTTTGGGCTTACTAGATGATGATGATATTTAGAGTTACAGGCTGGATCCGCTCTTTCTGCTCCCCTACATGACAAAATTCAAGCTCCTGAGCCTGTGACTGCATGGCCCCCACACCCTGGATTTCACTTGCCCTGCACTGCCCAACCTCTACACATGCTTTCTTCATGTGGTTCTACCTGCCTAATGCCTTCCCCTCTTCATTACTCAAATACTATCCATTCCCTAAGGCCTATGTCAGAACTTCCTGTGCCAAGATTCTCCTAACATCCCATTATGAGGAGCTCTCTCCACATTTTGGATTTGCATAGTAATTATTTCCTATGTATCTAATTCTGAAAAGGCGAAAAGACATTTTGCCATATGTCATCTTTTCTATGTAATGTCTTAATCTTAATTTTCACATATTTCTTCCCTGGTTCTCCAAACAGATGACAGTTTCCTAAAGAAAAAAAATAAATAAAATCTTACCCTTCTTTGTATTTCTTTTAGAGCCCTAATATAATGCTATGCATATGGTAAGCATGAAAATTTGTTTGATTTGATATCTTTTAAAAGGCAATGAGGTAGTTAAGACTTTTAGGACTATTTCAGCAAAATAAAGAAAGCAAAACTCTTAAAGAGGCAGACTTAAAATCACCTGGAAAAACCACTGATTTAAAAACCGCTCCTCTGCCAACAAGGCTCACTAGGTCAACGCATTACTGTACTTAAAAGGTAACATTTTAATTCACAGTAAACTTACCTATGTCAATATCAGTAAACCCTTCTGCACTTATTGCATCCATTGTGTTTTTGTCTATTGTGTCTAGACAAAGACTAGCAAGTTGAGGTTCATCAAATAAACGAGCCTAAATATATAAAAAGATAGTTATATTATTTTTACAGTTATTCTAACTTCAGGCTGTCCATATTCAAAGGTAACACTGTAAACAGTTATAACTGCCAATTTTATAAAAACTCATACTTAAAATAAATTATAATATGCTTAAAACTTTTCATTCCACAATCAGAAATAAAAGCAAAAAGCACAAATGTCCAAAAGATAACAATTAATTCAATTACCACTAACAACTGTTATTTTTATTTTTATATGCATATATATGCACTTATATATTACATATTTTGATCCTTAATGAAACACTCTAGGGTAGATAGGCAGACATCTTCCCATTATACAGATGAGAAAAGAGAGGCTCAGGGAGGTGCACTGACTCTAGCCAGCTATGTTCCAAAGTGAAAGTGAAAATCGCTCAGTTGTGCCTGACTCTTTGCGACCCCATGGACTATACAGTCCATGGAATTCCCCAGGCCAGAATACTGGAGTGGGTAGCCTTTCCCTTCTCCAGGGGATCTTCCCAACCCAGGGACTGAATCCAGGTCACCGGCATTGCAGGCAGATTCTTAACCAGCTGAGCCACAGGAGAAGCCAGCCCTTAAATCCCAGTCTTAGGATCTTTTCACTAAATGATAGCATCAATTGTTAAGCATACCGGAACAAACAGATTTTCCCCCCCATTTCCTGTTTGATTGGGGGGAAGAGAATAAAGTACAAAGTTTTACAGCATTAAAGTTCTGGGAACCTAAGCAAAAACCAGGCCCAACAAGAGAAAAGCAAATAAGTAAATTCACATGACAGAATATTATACAATGAGAGTGAATGATCTACAACTACACACAGCAATAGGAATGAATCCCACAAACTTAATGGTAGGCATATATGTTGAGCAAAAGAGTATACAGCTGACCCTTGAACAACTTGCAGGTTGGGGGCACTAACCTCTGTGCAGTTGAAAATCCACACAGAACTTACAGTTGGACCTTTGCATCTGAGGTTCTTCCATATCCACGGATTCAATCAACCACAAATCATGTACTATTTAGTACCGAAAAAATTACATGTATAAGTGGACCCACTAAGTTCAGGGCCATGTTGGTCAAGAGTCAACTGCTATATGATTTCACCAAAGCTGAGCTTTAAGAAGTCAGAAGTCAAACTTATAACATGTGCTTTATCAGGATGTACATTATAATTCAAAAAAACAAGCTTAAAAGTAAGTAAAATTCTAATGTTGGCAGATATTTTAGCTGGCCAACTCAGTGTTTATAGCTGAGTCAGTATTTATGCAGAAAAATGGATTATTTTACTTATAGGAAAAATAATTTTTGGTAAAAGTTATCTTATTCAGAGTAGCAGCATTTTCAGTCATTCAATACGATATCATACTTGCCTGGGAATCTACTGCTGCTACTTAGGAGTAAAATTAATTTTCTCTAAATTTGAGTGTGACACTATTTTTAATGACTGTATTGCCCCAGAGTGTTTTCCTTGTGTAATCCATGCTGGGACAGCACACTGGTTCTTTGTTTTAGAGGGACGCTGGCATAGGTCCTCTCAAGTAAATGAACATGCTCAGTTCAAATGACTCACTTGGCAGGAACAAGACATTCACATGACAATTCATGGGCTAATTCACATGACCCCACTAAAGAAAAATCTGGATTGATGTTGAGTTTTTAGACCAACAAAGCACTGAAAAGTTCCTTTTTTCCTCAGTGACATATGTTAAGCCTTGCTACTCAAAATGTGGTTCAGAAGCACCAGCATCATCTGAAAGTCTGTTAGAAATGCAGACTTTCAGGCCCATATTGCTGTGTGTAGATCTACAACAAAAGGAATGAATCCCAGAGACTTAATGGTAAGCAAAAGAAAGTATGTTGAGCAAGAGTATACAGCTGACTTTGGCTTACTGAACTATAAAGTGGATTTTCACTGTCAAAGTTTAATTTATTGGCTTCTAATTTTTCTTTTTTTGGCCACATAGTGTAGCACATGGGATCCTAGTTTCCCAACCAGGGATCCGTCTGACCCAAGCCCCCTGCAGTGGAAGCTCGGCGTCTTAACCACTGGACAGCTAGGAAAGTCCTACTGGTTTCTAAATTTTATGACTGAATTTTAAAAAATGAAAGTAGTTAAGTGACCCTTTTCACACACAATAAAATTCTTCACACAACAAAGAATCATGATTATCAACTTCTTTATTAGATCTTCCTCACAAGTTCAGAAAAGGGGAAAAAAAAAATCCAAGTGGTAAAGAATCCACCTGCCAATGCAGGAGATGCAGGTTTGATTCCCAGGTCAGGAAGATCCCCTGGAGAAGGAAATGGCAACCCACTCCAGTATTCTTGCCTGGGAAATCCCATGGACAGAGAAGCCTGGTGGGCTTCACTCCATGGGGTCACAAAAGAGTCGGACATGACTTAGCAACTGAACAACAGATATCACTTGTTAGTTATATAATCTTTATTGAGTTATTTCACCTCTCTGTGCTTCTATATAAAAAGGGGATGATAAGAAAATCTTCATTGAGGATAGCTACAACTCCTGAAGTTATTGTAAAGATTAAATGAATTAATGCATACGAAGTATTTAGAATGGGACCTGGCACACACTAGGTCATTCAATACATTTTGCAGTTATTATCAATATCACTATACTCTACTGGTTTAAGGTTGAGACCTTTTACCACTTGCTATCTTACGTTACATAAGATATTTACCTCATTAAGCTTCCATTTCATCTTTGAAAGGAGGATAATAATAAATAACATCACAGCTTAAAGAAGGAGTAAATGTGATAATATATACAAATGGAATAGCCTGTGTCTAGCATACAATACACACAGACATGGAGTTCTGTGATTATGTCCAAGAAGAGGTGACATCAGCATGTTCTTTCTTCTGTAACTATAAATACTCAATGACCAGAGAAAAAGTAGCATCAATCATTTGTGATGTGACAGAATGGATGCACAACGGGAAACAAGTGTGACTCCACCCAGCCTGTTGTGAGACTTTGGGCAGGTTGTTAACTTGCCAGGTTTTAGTTTTTTCATTTGAAAAATGAGAGGGTTAAGCTAAGGAATATCCATGATTATTTCCACTACTAATATTCAGCAGGATTACATATTATCAGCTTAGACATTTCCCCCCCTCTCATTTTAACTCTCTCACCTCTGTAAAGACCCTATCTCCAAGTAAGGTCACATTCTGAGGGTCCTGGGGATTAAAATTTCAATACGTGAATTCTGGGGACACAATTCACCCCCCGGCAATGAGTTACAGACTAGCTCAGGATTTTTTTAAACAATTCGTAAAAGGGTATCATTACATTGTCTAAGAAGAAAAACATCGATTTACTTATATCTTGAGTATGAAGCTCAGACTACAGGCATTTAACAAGTGCTAAATAGTGTATGTTGAGGACTGGTTAATGGTTCCATAAATGTGTTCAGTATGCAAACATTCAGACTATACATGTATGACGTGTGCACTTTTCTGTATTTATATACTCGTTGAAAACTTTCATAAGGGTCAAAGAAAGAATATTCTTAAATTTGAACTTCTCCAAAATATCATAGGACATCCCTTACATGTAGAATCAAAAAAGAAATGATACAAATGAACTTACTTTCAAACCAGAGAGACTCACAGAAAGATTTAGAAAATGAACTCATGGTTGCTGGGGGGGAAGGTACAGTTAAGGACTTTGGAAAAGGCATGTACACACTGCTATATTAAAAATGGATAACCAACAAAAACCTATTATATAGCACACGGAACTCTGCTCAATGTTACGTGCCAATGTGGATGGGAGGGGAGTTTGGGGAGAATGTATACATGTATATCCTACAGCCGAGTCCCTTCACCGTTCACCTGAAAGTATCACAACATTGTTAACTGGCTATACCACAATACAAAATGTTTTTGGTGTTCAAAAATAAAAATAAATTCTAAACCCTCCAGAAGCAGGTCACCAAGCTGACAGAATACAATAAATCTTACAACTGCTCTGGACTTGAAATACTCAATGTTAATTTCAGATCCAACAAAAATAGAGCACTAAGGTTCAGAAGGCTTCATACTCTCATACTCTCAATCACAGCAGAAACAACACTGGACACTAATCTCAACTCCAATCCTATAGAGCTATATAACTTTACAGAGATGAAACACCCTATTTACATAAGGCTTGGCTCAGACGGTAAAGAACCTGCCTGCGATGCCTGCAATGCAGGAGACCTGGGTTTAATCGTTGGGGCAGGAAGATCCCCTGCAGAAGGGAATGGCAGCCCACTCCAGGATACTTGCCTGGAGAATTCCACGGACAGAGGAGCCTGACGGACTACAGTCCGTGGGGTCTCAAAGAGTCGGACACGACTGAGTGACTAACACTTTCTTCAGTTTCTTCACCTATATGATACATTAACTCTATAATTTGTTTTTCTATTCTAAAATCATATGAACCTGATATATCTCCCTCAATGAAATCAGATTTCATATGCTTTAAAATAATGATCTTGGACTAATTCTCCAGGAAATATTAAATATTCATCTACAGTTAAACCCAATTTTTAAAGTTAAAAGATATATATCTTAGCTACATCAACTTACCTGAGTAAGTAACATAAAGGCATTATCTGCCCTGAGATGTTTGGTGAGAAATTCCACACAATGCGCTTCCAAGGCCGGGACTGCGTACTTCTTAGCCGTATAAAGGGTGGTCATAACTGTTTCTGGGCCGATCTGAACTTCATCTGAATACAGAAATCTGGGAAGCAAGTGGAAGTTGCAGAAACAGTCAGGAGGGTTTTAGACAAGCAATCCATTGGAGTTAAGTCTCTGAGGAATATTTGAAAAGATAATGAACAAAGTGAAACATAACTTGAAAAGCACATCAGACTTGCCAGGGTTATCTGCACATACATCACCTGATTTTATTCTGAATCAATCCTGAGAGGTAGGCAGTCTCCATTTATAGAGAAGACTAAAATTAGGTCTTCAAGTCTTCAAGCAAATTTTTAAAGGCTTTTTAGCACTCCGTAGCAGCTTTCTCTCTTCTTCATCAAAAAATGTTCACTTAAGCAAACTTAGAGAGCTTAAGTTCACATCTCTAAATGTCAAAACATCCATATATTTCCTGATGATGGTATCTTCTTATTCTGGGCATCTTTTAACCTTTCCTTATTATCCCAGAATTAGCATTATGACCAAAGACTAGAGTACGGGGGGGTTCAGAAGAATAAAACAGTTTAATGATATCTTAAATGACCCCATATTGCTATGTGCTTTTGGGTATAAAGGTCCAATTTTCTCTCGAAATACTATCAAACCAATACCACCTTACCCACCACCTCAGGAGCTGATTCCACCTGTTACTAGATAAATCAGATTCCTAGAAGCGCACATAGAGGGTAAGAATCTCAGAGAAGGCCTGGGCAGTTCCTGCTGAATTATACTGACGCTACTGCATATTCATTTTAGTTCCTCTGCGCTTCCTCAGAGACTCTTGCGCTTACTGCCCAATTCTCAGTTACATTCAGAGCAGCTGAGGGTGCTGGAGAAATAAGGCATTGAGAACAAGTATTTTATTTTAGCAATACAAATTAAGAGTTAGAACACTTGAAAGCCCATGAATATCTTTCAGAACACTACAGAGTGAATGAGGAAAGGAGGTTCTAGTTCACGTCCCTTCCCTCTGCTTTTCAATTTCTCTATTCTGGTGGCCAGAATCACTGCCCAAGATCAAATTCTAGCTGGTTACATCCCTCAACTTCCCACTTTAACCAAATGCTGGCATCCATCCAATAAGATCATTATTCTTAGAACTACTTCCAGTGGAAGCTGTTCACTCCCATCCTTCCCTGGTGGCTCAGATGGTAAAGAATCTGCCTGTGATGCAGGAGACCTGGGTTTGATCCCTAGGTCGGGAAGATCCCCTGGAGAAGGGAATGGTTACCCACTCCAGTATTCTGGCCTGGAGAATCCCATGGACAGAGAAGCCTGGTGGGCTACATTCCATTGGCTCACAAAGAGTCAGACACGATTGAGCAATTCCCTTACAATTCAGGTGCAAAAGTGAAGGTTGCTCTTTTTCAAGATTACACTGTTTTCAAACATTTTTCCAAAACCTTTCAAGCCAGCCATCTATATCACCCTCATAATACTCACTTAATGATACGTGCCATTTAGTGATGAGTGCACGGAATTAAAAAAAAACCTTATGTCTCTTATAGTGAGGGGTAGAGGGATGAATAAAAAAAGAGGGAAAATTAGCATTTGTTGAGTCTCTATCATGTGACAGATGCCGATTCATTTAATCCTCTCACAAGGAAGGGAGGTGCTGCTATCTGCATTTTAAAGATGGGGAAACAGGCTGAGGAAACACAAGAGCTGTCTACCATAACACACCATTTCTGGGCTTCTGACTGCTTTCAGTGTTAGACTCTCAGACAAGTCAGGTGGGAGCTCTCTTAATCTGCCTGGACTCAGGAAGAGATTGCTTGAGTTTGAATCTGTTCCATCACTTGCTAGCTACACGACTTTAAACAAGTTATCAATTGTGCTCCTCTCTGTTAAGAAATGTGAACAACAGTATCTTCTTCATAATGCTCTGGTGAGGATTCAGTCAGTCAGTCAGTTCAGTCACTCAGTCGTGTCCGACTCTTTGCAACCCCATGAATCGCAGTATGCCAGGCCTCCCTTTCCATCACCAACTCCTGGAGTTTACTCAAACTCATGTCCATCGAGTCGGTGATACCATCCAACCATCTCATCCTCTGTCATCCCCTTCTCTTCCTGCCCCCAATCCCTCCCAGCATCAGGGTCTTTTCCAATGAGTCAACTCTTCGCATGAGGTGGCCAAAGTATTGGAGTTTCAGCTTCAGCATCAGTCCTTCCAATGAACACCCAGGACTGATCTCCTCTAGGATGGACCGGTTGGATCTCCTTGCAGTCCAAGGGACTCTCAGGAGCCTTCTCCAACACCACAGTTCAAAAGCATCAACTTTTCGGTGTTAAGCTTTCTTCACAGTCCAACTCTCACATCCATACATGACCACTGGAAAAACCAGAGCCTTGACTAGACGGACATTTGTTGGCAAAGTAATGTCTCTGCTTTTTAATATGCTATCTAGGTTTGTCATAACTTCCCTTCCAAGGAGTAAGCATCTTTTAATTTCATGGCTGCAATCACCATCTGCAGTGATTTTGGGGCCCCAAAAAATAAAGTCTGACAATGCTTCCACTGTTACCCCATCTATTAGTATCAGTTAAAATACACACAAATACTTAGTAAATGTTAGCTATTTTTTATACTGCTTCATTTTTTAATCTCTGCTATTTCCCTCTGTATTTCACAAGATTTCAAGTGTTCCAGCCCTTCTATTTCCCCCCCAGCAATCACACAGTTAAATTTCTAAGAATTCTTGCTTCTTCTTATTTTTTTTAAACTCCACAGTACCATGTCTCATTTTCATGGATGCAAAAAACGTTCTCAGTCTCCAAGTTTTAAAAGTTCCTTTCTGTTCCCTGAATTACCTACTTTCTCGAGGACCAGCTTGTTCTTGGTCTTTATTTATTCTGATTTTCCTTATACGTCAAAAGTTTAATGATTATCTCCAGTGACCATTCCAGTAGCTGGCGTGTTTTCTTTGCTGGAGAGGTGGATGGGGAGCTGTGTATGTGGGAGGCTTGTTGATTGACACATTACCTGAGAGTGGGAAAGCAGCCTTTAGGTTAGATACCACACCTCCTCCACCCCTTTCAATGCCATTATTCTGAATTCCCTAAGAAAAGCCAGCATCCTAGTTCTCCCCAGGTGGTTTGTCTAGTTTATGTAAAGAGGAGTCTGCCAGCTATTGTGGAGGGGGGTGCCGGGGCGGGGGGTGGGTGGTGGTGTGTGATGGTTAGCATACAAGAGTTGGTTGAGGGGATGACTTTCTCATTTCACAGTGCTCACCACCAGCTCTCAACCTAGAGCCATGCTGGGGCTCAGCCAGGAAAGACAGCCCCCACCTCCACCACAGCTCCTTCTTCTCTGGATTCTGGGCTCCAGCCACTCCACTTCATTATCAACACACTTCCACCTGCTTTGTCCCTTTTCTACACTGACTTCCAACCTTTCTCCCTTTTTTGTCTTCACTGTAATGGATTGATTGCTTTTGTATTTCTCTATAGTCATTTTAACTGGAACAGACAGAAGGCTAACAACATGCTCAATTCCCTACTTAAATGAGAAACTGATTAAGTTTTTAAGGGAGAGAAAGGAGGAAGTCTTCATATCTGTCTTAGTTTGTTTTCAGGCAAAAATTACTAGAGTTATAAACTATAGAGCTGAGATGCGGGACCTTTATTACCATTGTTTGAATAGATTCTAGCTTAAGGAAACCAGTTCCACAAGATTGAACTACATGGTTCTGTAACAATCTATAATTGGGGTCCCTGACAAAAAGAGCTGGAAAAGGTTCCCATAAGAACTTCTACTCGAGATCCAAAACATGAAAAGAGGGTAGGAAGAACATTCCAGGAACCAAAGAATTGTGTTTTTAGACTATATTATATGGCCCACAGGGCTTCCCTGGTGGCTCAGTGGTAAAGAACCTGCCTGCAATGCAGGAGACCTGGGTTTGATCCTGAGGTCGGGAAGATTCCCTGGAGAAGGGAATGGCAAGGCACTTCAGTATTCTTGCCTGGAAAATCCCATAGACAGAGGAGCCTGGTGGGCTGCAGTCCATGGGATTGCACAGAATCGGACACGATTGAGTCACTAACATGTGGCCCACAACTCCATTCAAATTGCCTTCATGACCCAGATAACCACAATGGTGTGATCACTCACCTAAAGCCAGACATCCTGGAATGCAAAGTCAAGTGGGCCTTAGGAAGCATCACTACGAACAAAGCTAGTGAAGGTGATGGAATTCCAGTTGAGCTATTTCAAATCCTAAAAGATGATGCTGTGAAAGTGCTGCACTCAATATGCCAAATTTGGAAAACTCAGCAGTGGCCACAGGACTACAAAAGGTCTGTTTTCATTCCAATTCCAAAGAATGCTCACAATACCGCACAATGGCACTCATCTCACATGCTAGCAAAGTAATGTTCATAATTCTCCAAGCCAGGCTTCAGCAGTACGTGAACCGTGAACTGAACTTCCAGATGTTCAAGCTGGATTTAGAAAAGGCAGAGGAACCAGAGATAAAATTGCCAACATCCACTGGATCATTGAAAAAGCAAGAGAGTTCCAGAAAAACATCTACTTCTGCTTTATTGACTCTGCCAAAACCTCTGTGTGGATCACAACAAAGTGCAGAAAATTCTTCAAGAGATGCGAGCACCAGACCACCTTACTTGCCTCCTGAGAAATTTGTATGCAGGTCAAGAAGCAACGGTTAGACACAGACATGGAACAATAGACTGGCTCCAAATCAGGAAATGAGAATATCAAGGCTGTATATTGTCATCCTGCTTATTTTACTTATATGCAGAGTACATCATGCAAAATGCCGGGCTGGATGAAGCACAAGCTGGAATCAAGATTGCTCAGAGAAATATCAATAACCTCAGATATGCAGGTGACACCACCCTTATGGCAGAAAGCGAAGAACTAAAGAGCTTGATGAAAGTGAAAGAGCAGAGTGGAAAAGTTGGCTTAAAATTCAAAATTCAGAAAACTGAGATCATGGCATCTGGTCCCATCACTTCATGGGAAATAGACAGGGAAACAGTGAGAGACTTTTATTTTGGGGGGCTTCAAAGTCACTGCAGATGGTGACTGTAGCCATGAAATTAAAAGATGCTTGCTCCTTGGAAGAAAAACTATGACCAACCTAGACAGCATATTAAAAAGCAGAGACATTACTATGTCAACAAAGGTCTGTCTAGTCAAAGCTATGGTTTTTCCAGCAGTCATGTATGGATGTTAAAATTGGACTATTAAAAAAAAATTGGACTATAAAGAAAGCTGAGCGCTGAAGAATTGATGCTTTTGAACTGTGGTGGTGAAAACTCTTGAGAGTCCCTTGAACTGCAAGGAGATCCAACCAGTCCATCCTAAACGAGATCAGTCCTGAATATTCATTGGAAGGACTGATGCTGAAGCTCCAATACTTTGGCCACCTGATGCAAAGAACTCACTCACTGGAAAAGACCCTGATGCTGGGAAAGATTGAAGGCGGGAGGAGAAGGGGACGACAGGATGAGATGGTTGGATGGTATTACCGACTCAATGGACATGAGTTTAGGTTAACTCCGGGAGCTGGTGATGGACAGGGAAGCCTGGAGTGCTGCAGTCCATGGGGTTGCAAAGAGTCAGACGTGACTGAGTGACTGGACTGAACTGAAACTATACCTTGGTAATATACCTTTGGCTTGAATATATTTAAGAAACATGTATATTTATATCTAAAGACGTAGATTAAGGACATTATTCATCTTAGTAATGTCGTCTTTATGATAGGACAGCATCAGGATTTTTTTTAACTGATCTTATTATCAGATAAGAGTTGTGAATCTCTTAAGCAGTTGGCCAGTTTTTAATCTGACAAACACTGAATTGTAACTCTCTGGCTGCTTTCCCATTTTGTAATAGTTGCTAAAATGATCAAAATTAAGTCTGTATGGTACGTATAGCATGCATTTTTATATTAGCTTCATCTTGACTGCTTTATTTCTTATCTCTGTGTTTCTTATTAGACATTTTAAATTGTTTTTGGAGCAATGCAAGTTATAAATAAATACCAGACTATAAACTGTAAGAAAGGGAACTCTGTGTTTCTTATATTTTTTCCCATATCTTTCCTACAGCACCAAGCTCAGTTTGGGCACCTGGCAAAGATTTAATAAATACATGTTAGCCAACTACACAGCTCAGTACAAGTTTCTAGCTATTGATAGGGAAACCATTTTCCTTTCTAGTAAGAAAAAAGGCTACTTAAAAATCCAAGAATCACCTTGATTCATATTTTACATACATGTTTTCCCCACATTTTATTTAATTACTAACACTGATGCAATTAAAAAACACTCTGTAAGCCAATATTTACAAATTATAACTTAAAAGTAAACATAATATTACCACAGTACTTTGCATTTTAAAATTAACGTTCCTAATATACTACATCTAAGAACAAGAGCACAGAGAAATAATTACAGGTCATCAAACTATTTCTGAGTTTTTCCTGAAGATGAATGGCTTTCCAAAATATAAAACTTAGGTTACATTTAATCCAACTTAAAAATTAAACGACTAAGGTAAAAACTTCATTGTAAATTAAAAAAATCATAAGATTATGTACAAGAAACTGTGTCACTACTGATTCATTCATTTTACTCAAAAACAATTACTGAGGGCGCCATATAATAATAGACAGGTCCTAGAAATACAAACAGACAACACTGCCCATAAAAAGCTCATGGTTTGGTAATAAAATGATTAAAAAGTAATGTCATAATTATAACAGCATTATACATTAGGCATGATTTGATAACTAATCTCTAAAGATGGCCCCAACAAATCAGGCTTTCTATGATCCAGACCTTTACACCTTTATTCATTCCCATAATGAATCTGGGCTCGCCCGGTTTGATTCCCTTTAATCAACAGAACATGGCAGAAGTAACACTATGCCAACCTGGGGCCTAATCTCTGAGGATGCAGAAGCTCCTACTTTTGTGCTTTCAGGAGCCATGGCCTGCTGCTCGCCAGGAACTCAAGCTAACCTTGCAAAGATCAGCTGGAGGAGCCTTGGAGAGAGAAACGCTCAGCCAAACCATAACCTGAATCAAACCTCCAGATGACCCTTGCCCCAACTGCTATCAGACTCTGACTGCATGGAAGACCTGAAGAATATGCTAGAAGAACCTCTCACACAGCTGTGAAAGATAATAAGACTATGTTTAAGCCACTAAGTGTTGGAGTGGCTTGTTCTACAGCAACAGATAAAAAACTTGATACAAGACATTACAAGAGGAAGAGCGCAAATCTGCCGGCAGTGATGTTTCACAAAGAGATAAAGCCTCAAGTATACCTGAAGGGTAATAATTAAGCGTGTAAACCTTCTAGGCAGACAAAGAAGTACAAAGGCAAGGAGGCATTAGAAGGCAAGTATTAAAATAAGAAAAAGACCATCAGCAGAACTGGGGTACTCAGTAGATGGAGAGGAAGAGGAAGAGATATCAAATCATAAAGGTCTTGTATATCGGCTAAAATGTTTAAATGCATCCCATACGCAAAAAGAAGTCAATAAGAGATTCAGGGGAGTCCTGTGATAATGTCTAGGTATCAGAGAGAGAACTTTGTTAACAGCGTGAAGAATGAAGAGAGCGGAGTCTAAAGGCAGTGTGATCTGTTTAAAGCAATGTCAAAAAAAAATTAAGATAATTGAGTAGAACCTTCAAGATTGGTCCAAACAGGAGAAACAAATGGAGCATAATGGAACCAAACTATAGCCTGGAGCCAAGCCCACCTGAGTCACGCCCAACTGACCCACAAAACAAGAATATTCAGAGGAAAAATACACGATTGTTTTTCTAAGCCCCTGATTTTTGGGGTGCTTTATAGCATTATTATGACAAAAGCTGCCTGAGACAGGACATATGAAGAGTGCCTGCCTGAAAGACTGTTCTGAAATTTGGGTTCACACACAGTGCTCAGGAACAACAGTAAGCAGAACATGGCAAGCACTCATTCAGTGTTTATTTTTATTGTTGACAGTCCATTGTGTACTAAATAGACGCTCATTTGTGGTTGTCCAGTTTGAAACTGGGTTTGGGTTGAGTAGAAGTTTCACAGTACCACTAGGGTAGTATGTAGTACCATAGGTTAATGGGAGAAAGGAAGACAACAGCTAAAGACAGAACCTGTGTAACAGCTGTCACCTGCTCCTTTTACTCCTTCCACAGTCTAATCTCCAAACAACTGCCAGAAGGAGTTTTTAAACCAGGTCATAGCAACCCGATTCCATGGGCAGACAAGCCTGGCAGGCTATGCAGTCCTGGTGGGGCCACAAAGAATGGGACGCTACTGGGTGACTAATACTTTCACTTTTCCTATCAACCCCCTGTTCAAAACCCTTCAAAGGATTCCCACCATATACGGGGAATCCAAGTCCTTCCATGGGCTCTACAGCTCTGCACAATCCTGGCCAGCCTATCTTGTTGACCTCATCTTCCGCCTCTTTCCCCCTTATTCTATCTATTCAGATCACACTGGTTTACTCTTGCGGTTTGTCTAACAGGAGAAATTTTGGGCCTTAAACATGTTTTTCCTTGCTATGAATAGTCCTTCTCCCACAGGTTGATCATCTTTCCTAAAAACACTTATTTGTACTTGACATTTTGTCTTTGTTTCTCCCTACTAGATGATTAACTCTGTGAGGGCAGGGACTTCCTCTTGTTCACTGCTGTATCCAATATCTACAACAGTGCAAGGAAGGCAGTGTTTCTCAAATGAACAACTAAGAACATCACTTAAAGGTCTGGCAGGTCAAAATGAGCAGTTTCTTAAAGTGCTTCAAACTCAAGTTCAAAAGCCTCTAAGTAATGTTTAATTCAAGTTGTAAACATAAAAGTATGCTCAAGCTAACATGCTTTTCAAGCTCAGCAAGTACCATGAGGCATCTTTTTGTCACACAATAATAGGTAAGTACAGCATCTTTGCTTTACAACCAGCCAATAACCTAAGTTTAAAAATCAGTCCAGAGAACACTTTCAGAATAAAACAATGACTAGAGCCTGAAGAAGTATAAATACCATGACCACACTGAAACCAGAAAAATTTCAAGAACTCAGATGAATTCACTTATTTTCTATTCGTGGGAAACAACGGACTGATTAACAGTTGCAGTGAAAATATGAAACCAGCATTTTCTCTCTACATTCTTATCCTAGTAATCTCTGTATTTTTTAAGAGAAAAAGCTACCCAACAATATTTAGATCAGTGGCTCTCAAACATAGCCAATATCAGATTCAGGGAGAGTATTAAATATGCTCTCAAGGTCCCACTGGCAAACACTACAATATTGTAAGGAGGGAGGAAGAGAATTATGAATTTAACAGGTGACTACAATGAAGGTGAACCAACAATTCATTAAAAAAATACTTCCAATTTAGAAAATCTAAAGAAGTAGAACCAATGCTCCCAGTCGACTTCAAACCAAATCCTAAAATGATCTAGATATTAGCTTTTGAGTTGGTTTTTTTTTTCCCTTTTATAAATGTAATTGAACTAAATTACAAAACATATGAGAAACAAATGAAAAACAAGTCAACACCATCTTGCCACTCCAACACAACTTTGGTTAGCATTTCAGTATATTTCCTCTCTACCTTTCTCTAAGTGTATCTTTGCTGTTTCTTTTCTCAGTTTTTAATTACTGTGAGCACTGTTTCAAATGCTAATTATACACATTTTTTTTCCCACAATAATGTTATTATCTAGTCTTCATGACTATCATACTTAGTAGCTGCACTCCCGCTAAGTCACTTCAGTCAACTCTGCAACCCTATGGACCACAGCCCGCCAAACTCCTCTGTCCATGGGGTTCTCCAGGCAAGAATACTGGGGTGGGTTTCAGTGCCCTCCTTAGCAGCTGCACCACATGCCATCAGATGGACCTATCACTGTTAAAACCATTCCCTCTGCTTCACTACTTCCTCACTACTATAAATAGTCCTGCTTAAATATTGTTGTGTGGAACATTTTCAGTACTTGAATACTTCTTACCTGTGGGGAAAACAATCTACAATGCCAAACTGTTTTCCTACCACCTTTGCCAGAAAGGGCTTGCCAGATGTTATCTTCACAAAAAAAACCAAAAAACAAAAACTGGAGGGTTTGTAAGGAGAGGAAAAGTACTGTATTTTTAATTTGCACTTCTTTAATTGCTAATGAGGTTAAACACTGGCGCCAATTGTATTTTTTCTTCCCTAAGTTATCTATCCTGTCCTTTATTTTGTAATGGGATTTTGGTATCACTTTTCTACCTGTGTTAACTTTGTATTCCATTTCCTACTGATCTTCCTGAGTGAGCTGTGAGCCTTTGTGGAGAACTTATCTGTTCCCTGACCTACCTGTTATGCCTCAGTACCATCCAAGACCGTTGTTTTAACAATACATTTTATTCCGGCAGCTAAAACCATCTCATAATGAAACACACATGGTCTCTGGTATGGGCTGGCTCTGTTACCACCGTCAAGTTACTTGACTTCTCTGGGCCTCAGTCTCAGTAAAACTGTATAAAACAATACTTACACCTTTCTAAATGGACTTTTGTGAATAACAGCTAATAATGCCAGACTATTAGCTCCCTCCATTAGATAATATTAATCAGAAGTCAACCTTCTATCCTCACATAATCAAAAAGCCAATTCTAACACAGATAGGGGGATTGGTTTTTTTTAGCAAACATAATCTTGTCTGCAGGAATGCAAGCTAGCTAGAACAAAACTTACTTCTTTAGATGTTCACTTTCCTGGATCATGACAACTAATATTAATGAAAAAGGAGTAAGAATTAAAAAATAAAATGAAATTAAAAGGTCATCGGTCTTCCAAGACTCCGCAACTACCCTCTCGCCCAACAAAACCCTAACACGTCGCAAATACGCCATCAGGTCGACCTGACCCAAACTCTTTTCTCATCACGTCCCTAATTCCCTACCCTGGGCGAAACCCCGCTACTGGAAACGGGAAAACGCAGGCTGTTGGGCCCCAGACACTAGTATTTACCCTGACGACAGGCGGCCAGCCGTCCGGGCTGACCAATGTGTTTCGACCTCCCCGCGCATCACCGACGCGGGAGAAAACTGAGGCCGGGGGGTAAGCAGAGCCTCGCCCAAAGTCACGGCCCGGCAGCCGCCCTCACCTCAGCAGCGCCAGGAAGGCGGCGGGCTCCACGTCGGGCAGCTCGATCTCGGCCGACGTGGTGGCCATGCCGCCGTTGAACATGGCGTCGAAGACGGCGCTGCCGGCCGCCAGTACGAAACGGTGGGCCGGGATGCGCTGCGGGCCCCCGGCAGCGCCGCCGCCGCCGCCGCAGCGGCCCTTGCCCAGCACGAAGCGCACATCGCTCAGGAGCTCCGAGTTGAAGAGGAAGGCGAAACGCTCCTTCAGCGACGCCTTGGTCGCCTGCCAGTTGTACAGCGGCTCCCGCTTCAGGGGGAGCAGGGGCCCTAGAGAGGAAGTCGACGGCGGCGGCGGCCCCGCGGCGCCCAGCTCCGCTTCAGCCCCCGGGACCTGCTCGCCCGTAACTGCTGGTCCAAGCGAGGCCATCCTCCAGCGGCGCGGCTCCGCGGGCTAGAGAAAGCGATGCCGCCGCCCAACCGCCATCGCCGAGGCCGGCGCCGCCTCCCTACCTTCCGGGAAAGGCGCTTCCGGAGGCCGCGCGCCTCCGCCGCCCCTCCCCGAGCTGTCAGGCGCGCGTCCCCGCCGCGAGGCTGGGAGGCGGAGGCGCGTCCCCTCCGCGGGGCCGCCCCCCTAGCTCCGGCTGGGGCGGTACCCTTTGCGAGGTGCCCAGCGCTCCCGGAGGTGGGAGTTCTACCGGGGCTGAAACGCTGGGCCCTTCCTTCCCTTAGGCCCCTCCTCACCAACTGGAGCGCCTCCCACTTGTATCCAGGACGAGTTCCTAGGCTCTCCTGGGAGTTTCACGTCTGGAAGAGGAGGGGGCGGAGGGCATGGCCAAGAAAGGTTGTAAGAAGGGAGAAGGTGATTTCACGTGGCCCCCTCCTCTAGGAATCATCTTAGTCACCCCTCCAGAGGGGCAGCGTTCCTATGGTAATACTGGGAGCAAGCGTGGAGCCCTTCTACGTCTAACAGCCTCGCCCTTTCCTCCTCCCTCTTCTGCCTCTATTTTTGGTATCTATATAGATCAGGGATTCTTTTTTCTTTCCTTTTCTTCTTTTTAAAATGTGTTTGAATTACCAAATTTGACCGTATTCTAAATCAAAAAACAAACAAAACCCCTCAAAGGTACCAAAGTAAATTAGGGAACCCTTAGTGGTTCGTGGTAAAGAATCTGTCTGCAATGCAGGAGACCCAGGTTCAATCCCTGGGTCGGGAAGATCCCTTGCAGAAGGGAATGCAAGTATTCTTGCCTGGGAAATGCCATGGACAGAGGAGTCTGTCAGGGCTACAGCCCACGGGGTCGCCAAGCATCAGACAGAACTGGGCAACTAACACTTGTATCTGGTAAGGGACAATAAAATCATAATAGCAAAATAAAGACACTGCATTATCAAAGCTTGTGGAATGTGATAAAAATTGAGTGCAAAGAATAGCCAAAAGCACTTCTTGGCCAAACTGAAAATAAAAATAAGTGAATTCGAGGATTCTGGGAAGATAGCAGAGTTCAGATCACCAGGAGTCTGTCTTCCCACGTAAACAATTTCACTAGCAGAATCTGTTTGCTGTACTTATTTTAGAACGATGGACTCTGTTGAAGGCTGGTAACTTCTAGCGGAAGACTTGGACAGCAAATTGCTGTTGATTTCGATCAACTTCAGCTCTTTGCACAGCAGCAGCTACGCATCCTCCACCACCGGCCACATGGTAGTACACAGCTCTGTCAGCTACAAATGGCACTTGCCATCTGCCTCCGCAAGGATCAAATAATGAGCCACTGCAGCTACTGATGTTCAACACCCCATGAAAGGAGTTCAGGGTGGAGATCAGGAATGAAGCCCTCTGTGCTCTGGGAGAAACTGGCCAAACAGGTCTTCAGATAGATATTTTCAGGAGATGATTTTATGAGCCCAATCCTTGCCTCTCCTTGTATCTAGAAAAGCACTAAAATCCTTCATGGTGATGTCTGCTCCTCGTGAATAACAGTAACCTTCTGCAAAATATATGTCCTTGATTGCATGTATTCCTCCCTTCACCAAAATCACATCTATATTGACTGCCCCTCCACCACCCCCCACCCCCTACCATGCCTCTTTGGAGCAGTTTCTCAAAGCTCTCTGAGATGCTGTCTCCCGGGCTGTAGCCCTCATTTTGCCCCAAATAAAACAACTTACAACTCTCACAATGTGAGTTTTTTTCAGTCCACAGCTTGTAGGAGCCAGGGAGGGCAAAAAGGCACTTATCCTCCAAATATTGGGGATCTGTACTCAAGAGGATTTCTGTTTCTGAACACAAAGGCACAAAGAGGGGGAGCTATTGTTGTTGGGGGTACCTCTCTCCACTGCTGCAGGATGCTTTAGCTGAAGTGACTTCCAGGGGTTTTAAAGGAACAGCACCCTTCCCCACCCCTCCTTCATTTTCACTTTTTCCCTTTTGTGGAACCAAGTATTATAAAGACTAGTGTATTAAAAAGCAACAGTACACATGGGAAAAGTTAGAAAGTGACCATACATGCCCAGGGAACGGCAGAGAAAATGCCTGAGAAGACCTTAAGTTTACACCAAGAGACAGATTTTAAAACAATCAATGCAGGAGACATGGGTTTGATCTCTGCTCCGGGAAGATTCCACATGCCGCAGGGAAGTTAGGTTCAGGTGCCGCAACTGCTGAAGCCCAAGTATTTAGAGCCCAGGCTCCACAACAAGAGAAGCCATGGCAATGAGAAGCCTGTGCACCGCAACTAGAGAGTAGCCCCCACTTGTCTCAGCTAGAGAAAGACTGCTTGCAGCAACAAAGACCCAGTGCAGCCAAAAATAAAGTCAATCAATAAAATTAATAAAAAATTACTTTAAAAAATAGAAAACCCAGGGGGAAAGGAGAATCTGATTTCCAAAGTTATCATATTACTAGACTCAAATGTCCAGTATCCAACAACAACAAAATCACAAGTCATACAAAGAAATAAATGTTTATTTGACCCATGCAAACAAACAAACAAATAAATCAGTAGAAAGAAACCACTTCTACAAAAGACCTAATGGCAAATATACTAGACAGACTTTAAAACAACTATTTTAAAGATGGTCAAAGAACTTAAGAAAATGTGGATAAAATCAAGAAAATGATGTGTGAACAAAATGGAAGTCTCAATAAAGAGATAGGAAACCTGAAAAGAAACCAAAAAGAAATTCCAGAGCAGAAAAGTACAACTCAAATAAAAAATTCACTAAAAGAATTTAAAGGCACATTTGAGTAAGCAGAAAAAAAAAAAGAATCAGTAAATTTCAAGATAAGACAACAGAAATTATCAAGCAGAGACAAGAAAGCAAAAAACTTGAAGAAAATCAGACAAAAGAAAAGCAAAGAGCCTAAGAGAACTAGGGACTTGCCTGGCGGCTCAGATGGTAAAGAATCTTCTTGCAATGCAGGACACTTGGTTTGATCCCTGGGTTGGGAAGATCCCCTGGAGAAGGAAATGGCAACCCCACTCCAGTATTCTTGCCTAGAGAATCCCATGGACAGAGGAGCCTGGAGGGCTATAGTCCATGGGGTCGCAAAAAGTCAGACACCACTGAGCGACTAACACTTTCACTTTAAGAGAATTACGGCCCCTCATTAAACAGTGTTGTGGGAATCCTAGAGGGAGAAAAGAGAGCAAAAGGGGCAGAGAGAACACTTGAAGAAATAATGGCTGAAAACTTATGAAGCAAAAACTGACAGAATTGAAGGGAGAAATAGATGGTTCTACAGTAATAGTTGGAGGCATCAATATCCCACTCACAGTAATGGACAGAGCAACCAGAGAGAAGATGAGTAAGGAATAGAGGACTTAACATAATAAACTGACTAGATCTGACAGACATATACAGAACACTTCATTCAACAATAGCAGCATGCACATTCTTCCCAGGTGCACGTGGACTATGTCTTCTCTGACCACAGAGAGATGAAGTTACAAGTTAATAGCAAAGGGGAAACTGGGAAATTCATAAAATTGTGGAAATTAAGCAACATACTTTTAAAATATTTATTTTTATTTTTTAAATTTACTTGGCTGCACAGGGTCTTAGTTGCAGCATTCGGGATCTAGTTCCCTGACCAGGAATCAAACCCAGGCCCTTTGCATTGGGAGTTCAGAGTCTTTGCCACTGGACCACCACGGAAGTCCCAGACATTCTTACTAAGTTATTTATAACTTAGAGAATTCTTGCTAAGACTGAGTTAGGCAGGCCAAAGACAGGCCTGGGACCACAGCTGAGGCACAGTTGAAAAGTAGGCTCAGAGGAACCTGACTGAAGTTTGGTCAAGGAGACTTTGTCAGCAGTAAATAATAAATATTGCAGATAAGACTTGAGGGACTAGGGTCCTAAAGAGAAGGAAAGCACATGAGATTTACTCCTGCTTTTCCCCTGAGGGTATTTTCTAATTTATTGCTTGTTTCTTAAGCAGAAACATCTTTCCCAGTGACTCAGATGGTAAAGGATCTGCCTGCAATGTTGGAGACCCAGGTTCAATCCCTGGATCCAGAAGATCTCCTGGAGAAGGAAATGGCAACCCACTCCAGTATTCTTGCCTGGAGAATTCCATGGACAGAGGAGCCTGGAGGGCTATAGTTCATGGTGTTGCAAAGAATTAGACACAACTGAGCAATTAACACTTTCACTTTCTTAAGCAGAAAGAATTCAAGAGACAGACTATGAAACTGCCAATGTTGGAGCAGAGTCCTAGAAAAGAGGGAACTTTGAAGATTTTCCCTTCCTAAAAGGGAACCCCAAAAATCATCATATAAATTCTTCATGCTATTGGATAATTTCTGAGTTGTGCATGTACAAGGAGAAACAATAGCAGCTGAGAGAATAGAGATAAGTAGAGACTTCACATGTGCTACAGTGTTAGGGAGACAGAAGTTTTAGTTCAAGCTCCACTAAAATGAAAGAGTCTTAGTAATTAGATTGAGATCTCATAAGGACATGCCTTAGAAGAAAGGGTTACACGCTAGTCATATGAAAAAAATTAGCTAGCATAAAACCAGTCTTTTGACAGGGTCACGGTGACGTGTAGGAGCTGCTGCAAGGAAATTCAATCCTATCTGAAGAAAGATATACCATCCAGAGACTCAACATTTTTTGTTCTACAATGTTGTCAGGAAAAAAATGAAAATTATGAGCCATGTTAAAAGAGAGAGAAAGAGAGAAGGAGAAAGAAGAGAAAATAGAAATCAGTTACGGATGATTAAGTTCTATGGACAACAGACTCAGTTCTATGGATAAATCCAATCAGTTCTATTGGATTTATTAGACAAGGACTGTGAAATAGCTATGATTAATATGATGAAGAAAACAGAAGATGGAGAATTTCACCAGAAAGTTAGAATCCATGAAAAAAGAGTCAAAGATTCTTGACTGGAAAAGCACTATAACAAATTGTGTTTAACAGCAAACTAGACACAGCAAAACAGATGACTAGTATAACTAGAAGGCAAGTCAGTAGAAGATGTGCAAATTGAAACAGAGAGAAAAAAGGAGAGAAAATACAGAAAAGAGTATGTGTCTATTAATCATCTGAGACAAAATGAAAAAATGGACTACTACAAGGAGAATGAGAATGAGGCAGAAGAGTATTTAGAGAAATTCTGGCTGGAAATTTCCCAGAGGTACTGTCCCGAGGAAACCAGGTGGAGATGCATAATGTTTTTAGACCTAGCCTCAAAAGTCATGCAAGTGCAGGGCCATATCCATTATATTCAACTGATTACAAATAAGTCGCTAAGACCAGTCCAAATTCAAGGAGGGGGCACACATACCCTTCCTTTATGGAGTAGTATCAAAGAATTCATGGCCATATTTTAAAACCACCACCCTACTGACGGACCTATTTGTAGGGCAGGAATAGTGATGCAAACGTAGAGAACGGACATGTGAAAACAGCGGGGGAAGGAGAGGGTGGGACAAGCTGAGTAGTATTGACATATATCCCCAACTGTGTGTACTGGGGCTTCCCAGGTGGCTCAATGGTTAACGAGCTGTCTGCCAATGCAGGAGACGCAAGAGATTCGCGTTCGAGCCTCTGGAGTAGGAAGTGGCATTCCACTGCACTATTCTTGCCTGGAAAATTCCATGGACAGAGGAGCCTGCCGGGCTGCAGTCCACGCTGGGAAGCTGCCCTGTAGCACAGGGAGCTCAGCTTGGTGCTCTCTGATGACCGAGAGGGCTGGGATAGGGGAGCGGGGAAGGGGACTCAAGCAGGAGGGGATATATGTATACTTAGAGCTGATTCACACTGCTGTGCAGCCGAAACTATCACCACGTTGTAAAGCAATTACACTTCAATTAAAAAAAACAAAACCACCACCCTACTAAAACTAAACATACCTATATCCTAGGACTGAACCATTCCACTCCTAGGTATATATCCAACAGAAACCAGTACTTATGTCTACCAAAAGAAGTACATGAATGTGCATAGCTGCTTTATTCATAATAAATGAACAAATGATGATCAGTACTAGAATGGATAAATGGTGGTATATTTCTACCATGGATGAAAAAGAACAAACCCAAATACTGAAATAATATGAACTAATTTCATGTTGAGCAGAAGAAGCCAGACACAAAGAATATATCATGATTCTATTTATATCAAACTTCACCATAGCAAAACTAACGTGGTGTTAGTGGTCAGAATAGCACTTAGCTTTTGGAGAGTTGTTGAATGGAAGGGTGCATGAGGGAATCTTCTAAGGTAACAGAAATGTTTTGTATATAGTGGTAGTTACATGGGTGTTGTTCTGGCTCTTATTACTGTGTAACAAGTGTCTAAAACCTCCTGGCTTAAAACAACAATTATTGGGGTCTTCCCTGGTGACTCAGTGATAAAGAATCTGCCTGCCAATGCAGGAGACACGGGTTTGATCCCTTGTCTGGGAAGACCCCACCTGCCGTGGAGCAACTAAGCCCATGTGTCACAACTATGGAGCCTGTGCTCTAGAGCCTGGAAGCCACAACTACCGAGCCCATGTGCTGCAACTACTGAAGCCTGTGTGCCCTAAAGCCCATGCTCTGCAACAAGAGAAGCCACCGCAATTAGGAGCCTGTGTACCTCACCTAGAGAAAAGTCCGAGCAGCAATGAAGACCCAGCACAGCCCCCAAAATTTAAAAACAAATAACATTTTTAAAAAAATGAGTTATGAAGCTGAAATAATACAAAATCTAGCAGGCATTATCGCATATAGCACTAAGACAGTGTGACAGTGTACTGTCCAACTGTTGGCCTTGACCTCTCTACTTTAGTCTCCTTAACTGTCAGTTCATTAGTAGATCAATAAAAGTCATACCACAGAGTCAAAAGTAGACCTGGTTTTACAAGTCTGAACTGTATATAATGGTGTGTGTGTGTAGGGGGGGGGGCTACTTTTTGAGAAAAAGAATGCAAAATCAGAAAATTGGGATATATGGGTTCTTAATTGCACAAGTCTTTCAAACTTTACTCTATGTTTGAAATTATTAGAAAAATCAGTTAGAAAAGTATTTGTTTATAATGAGAAAAAATAATAAGAAATCACACTTTGGGGAGATGTCTAAAGTGTTGCAGTTTTATTTATTTTAAAAAATGTTTTCCAGTTCTTCCAAACCTGCTTTATGTTAATATTTTGAGAGCCACAAACAGGGAAGTAAAACATGAATTAACACAAGACTCCAGTGAGGTGAACTGAGAGAGCAGCACTGACATATGTGCATTACCTGTGTGTGCAATAGCCAGTGGGAAGGTGCTGTCCAGCGCAGGGAGCTCAGCTTGGTGCTGTCAGTGTTCTAGAGGGATGAGGGGACGGGAGGAGGCTCAGGAAGGAGGGCATATGTGTACACATATAGCCAATTCACCCCCCTGTACAGCAGAAACACATACAACATTGTAAAGCAACTTCAATTAAAAAATAAATTAAAAAAAATCATGACTCCAAGTTCTCCCACACCCTTCTTTTATGCCTTATTATGGAAGAAGTTACACATTTTAAAAAGCTGACAAATATCACAAACAGCACAATTCCAGGAAATAACATAATCTTTTTAATCAAGTAACTGACTGAAAGAAACTTATAATTTTTTCTTATAGTTTGTCTCCTGGTGTGAAAATAATTTTGAGACATCATTTTCTAGAGAGAAAACATAAAATTTATGCTTTTTCTCTAATAGGATCAGAAAATTTATTGTTGACTGTTTAGACAAGATTTTGCATTTTCAGAACTTGTTGCTAATAACATGCATATTTTAAGCATTATTGGGAAACCTTGGAACCTATCTCTAATGTTTCCCTTCTGTCTGAGGTGTAATAGACATTTACAGAGGTCTGTGCCCAACAAACGGGAATTCTGATAAACTCTATTTTGTGTGATTCGTGTCACAAAAGGCTATGATTAGCTATCATTGTAATCAATGAACTATCAAGAATATTCCCCCAACCAAAGAGAGGACTTCTTTTTTGACCAGATGTTGATAAAAATCAAACCCTCCTCCACTTGCAATTTTACATTTGATAGGTTGGAACAATTTCCCAAAGAAATCTGTTGTTATTTATTTTTAACCTTGTTTTTTTCCACTGCCCGCATACCACTGGGGCTGGGTCCCAGAGGATCCATTTATACTGTAATAAGAGTGCTGGCTTGTACCTTTGTGTCATGATGCCAGGTAAGTTGCCACAAAGGCAGTAGATGTATTCCTGGAAGCTGTTCCTACAGGGGGCATCCAGCAAAAGTGACTGATGACCACATAAGGCTATCCTACTAAACCTAACCAAATGTATCCCTGACTCAGCTTTTCCTTAAGGCCAGAGGCCATTCCAGTGCTTCCCAGTGACATAGGAAATTGTGATGGAAGATTTATCAGAACCTCTAGTCTTAAACAACCATCATTGAAATACTTTGTTTTGCAAATTTTACAAAAACATAACATAATGTGAATAACTCAGGCCCCTCCCAGACTCTTGGATGAAGTCTGTACAAGTGAGGGGCCCTGAAGCTTAAACTTATTAGTTTCATGATAAGTTTGCTGCTGCACAGAGTTGATGTAAGGCTTAACTGAATTAATATATGGAAGCACTTAGAATAGCCCCATTAAGTGCTCAATAAATATATTTATTATACATTACTATATGGAAATAGATAAATACAGCAGACTAGCCAATCTAGAAAGAGACTCAATTATATATATATATACATTTATTTATTGGAGGTAGATTATATTGCACTCTCCAAAATACATACCTGAAAGAATAAATCTATGTAGTAAAGAAGACAATGATAACAAAGAAGAAAAGAACAATAAGAAGACAAAAGAACCAAAATAAAGTGCAAGTGAAATGATCTGGTTTTGAGGTGGGGAATTTCTTTCTAAACATAACACTAAGATTAAATCCATAAAATAAAAATACTAGCAGATTTGACTACAAAAAATGTTAACTTCTGTCCATCTACAAATAAAGCATATTAATATTAAAAGTAAAGAGACAGGGACTTCTCTGTGGTCCAGGGGCTAAAACTCTGTGCTCCCACTGCCAGGGCCCTGGGCTTAATTCCTGGTCAGGGAACTAGATCCTACATGTTGCAACTAAAGATCCCACATGCCACAATGAAGACTGAAGTTCCCATGTGTTGCAACTAAGACCTGGCGCAGGCAAATGATAAGTAAATAAAAATAAATATTTCTAAAAAAGTAAAGAGACAAACTAGAAAAAAAATGTTTGTGTAACTTTTATTACAAAAGAACAACATCCTTAACATGCCAAGAGTTCTTATAAATTAGTAAGATAAATACCCACTTACACCCTTTTTAAATGGACACAGGGCATGAACAGGGAATGCACAGAAGTATAACCTTTCTGAAGAGTGACTCAGAAATGTGTGTTCCACAGTTAAAAATGTATGTATCTTTTGTCCCAGCAATTCAATCTATGGTAATTTATCCTGAGGAAAGAAGATCAAAGTATAGAATAAAATCGGAGAAGGAAATGCAATCCACTCCAGTATTCTTGCTTGGGAAATCCCATGGACAGAGGAGCCTGCTGGCTAAGGCCACAGGGTTGCAAAGAGTTGGACACGACTGAAGTGATTTAGCATGCATAGAATAAAACCACCACCACCATGAATATCAAAGCATGATAATAAGTTTAAAAAATGAAAACAGCCTAGACAGATGATTGGTTAGGTAAATTATGGTACAACCAATCATATGCCAGAACAATAAATACCTACTGAGGAATGTTTATTGGTATAAGAACGTGTTCTCAACTCATAAAGCTGAGTGAAAGAGGAGGCTACAGAACAAAATGTAGAGCATACCATTTTTTCCTATGGGCTCAAGAGGACACCGTTTTGTTTTAAATGTCTATATTATATGTATAAAAAAGAAAGTTTATAACAACTGTTGTTAATTTGCTATATTGCAGGATGATGGGATTGTGAGTGACTCCACTCACTTTATATTACTCATTTCATCTGAGGTTAAGAAAGAGGTAGGGGACTGGTGGTCCAATGGTTAAGACTTACCTTCCAATGCAGGGAGTGCAGGTTCGATCCCTGGTTGGGCAGCAAAGATCCCACATGCATCACAGCCATAATACCAAAACGTAAAAAAAAAGAAGATGAAGAAATATTGTAACAAATTCAATAAAGACTTTAAAAATGGTCCACATCAAAACAACCTTTTAAAAAATTATATAAAAAAAGAAAAAGGTAAAAATATTGTGAGATTTGACTACAATTGACTACAATACAATAATTGAATTGGCTAACTGGTAAGTTACAGCAAGGACACCTGCATGTCTGTCATAAGATGTGGTTTATTTCTTTGTCTTCCCCTGAAATGCTGTGAGGTATCACCTCTCATTTGACAAAATACAATTTAATTCCATTCAACACTCATTTCCTACTCCTAGTGCAAGGCACTGGAGATGACATTACAAAGATGACTAGAACATACTACTTTCCTCAAAGAAGCTAATAATTTAGAAGTGGGGGAAACCCGCTGGGACCTGCTTCAGCTAGAAATAAAATTTCTTCTTGGATTAAAAAAAAAAAAAGCAGCAAAGGCAATTTGCCATCCCCTAAATTCAGCTTACTTATGGAGCTCTTCTTTCTCTGCTTGTCATCGCTTTCTGGAATTCAGCCTAGGAAAGTAATATATGTCACCATGTGCTAGTTTATAATTAGAACAAATGTGAGGATTTATAAGAAAAAGACCTATTGGCAGAAAAAACATCTAGTAAAACTCTAGAAAAGGCAGTGAGGAGAATGAGGAAAACATCTATTTTGGAAATTAATGCTAAAGAAAGAAAAGACATTTGAAAAATATAAAACGCACTTACTATGTCCTTATGATTTTTTTCTCTTTTTTTTTAACTTCATGCAAGTTTGTACTCAGATTTTTTTAAAAAAACAATAAACCTATAATTCATTTACAGCAAAATTAAACTTTTACAGAAAGATAATATAACAATACAATTAAGTTGGGGCAATAGCATCATGAATTTATTCATAATTTCACTACATTAATAAATTTTATGTTTTCCATTATGATGTTTTCCTGTGTATTTTAACAAGGTTATATTTATATTTTGTAATGTATATGCAATTTTTATATCCTGCTTTTAAAATTTAACATCATATACTAAAATTTTTCCAAGGTCACTACACAGTTTTGTAATTGTCATTCTCATGACTGCATTCTCATGCTGCATCACAAAACCTTAATGTATTTCTTTGTTGCTGGAAATTTCCACTGCTTCCAGTTTTGGTGATTACAATACTGCTGCAGTTGAAGAGCTGACTGCTTCTGTCTTTAGGATTTTTATGTTTCAGGAGCATGTGAAAAAGTAGCTGCTATTGGATTACCCTCTATTTGAAAGGATGAGTACTGTGGGTATAAATAGAAGCTAAGGTCAAGAAGCTAAAGGCAGAAAAAGACTCACGTGTCCAGCAGAAACTGATAAGCATGTGAAATAATATCCTTGACTCATAAGGCTGCAATTATGCCTGTGACCTGAGTTTAAGCTCCAGGGAAGAGGGGAGGGGTAAAAGTCAGAATGGCTCAAGATTGCCCTTATAAATCTTTTAAACCACTCCAAGTCTTCACCAGACTTCACTACGATAACGTTAACACACAGCAGAGGCTTATTCCTAAGACCTCTGAGCCTATAGAGTAATTTTCTCCCCACACTTCACCTGTTTACAAGTGAGCCTTAACACTTTTTGGAAATATGCGGCAGACTTTAGCCCTAAACACCACCATCTCCTCCCTCTTTAGGGTCAAAAGTTTCTGAGAAGGCTTTCCTAGAGGCATGGCCCCAGGAATTAAAAAGCAAGCAGGTGAAGGGTCACCCTAGTCTGAAGCAGCTTGATTTCCCACCATCTCTTCATCTCCCTACTGACCTCCTTGATCTCAGAATTCCACCTTCTGCTTTCCTGCTCCAGACAGAACAGCTCAGCTTTCATCCTTCTCTAGTGTGCTGTCAGCTTTCATGTCTGCTCGGGCTCTTGTAGGGCATGTTTCCCTGAACACTTCCCTGCCTCCTCCTGCCTTGACTGTCCCCTCCCTTTTCTTGGGCTCTTGTCCCAGCTGCCCAAGCTGTCCTAAATGTCCAAGCTGGACTCATTCACCAAGGGCTCCACCACTGTGCTCCACTGTGAATGGTTGCCAGGGTCTCTTCTGAGTGGTGGTGGATGACCTGGATGCTCAGTGAATCAGCTGCCTCTTCTTGGTCCTTCTCTGAGAGGTCTCTTCTCTTCACTTGACTCCCACCCCTAGAGACTTTTCAAGAGCAGGGGAGACAATCTCTAGTTTCATCCATTATGCTGCAAGCATCATTACTTCATACTTTTTAATGGCTGAGAAATATTCCACTGTATATATGTACCACATCTTCTTTATCCATTCCTCTGTCAATGGACATTTAGATTGCTTCCATGTCCTGGCTATTGTCAATAGTGCTGCAATGAACACTGGATTACATGTATCCTTTTGGACAATGTCTTACTGAGTGAAGTAAGTCAGACAGAGAAAAAGAAATATCCTATGACATCCTTAATTTGCAGAATCTAAAAATAAATGATATAAGGAAGCGTATTTATGAAACAGATACAGACTCACAGACTTAGAGAAGGAAATTATGGTTGCCAGGGGGAAGGACGGGGGAATGGGATAGTTAAGGAGTTTAGGATGGACAGGTACACACTTCTATTTTTAAAATGGATAACCAACAAGGACCTACTGTCTAGCATAGGCAACTCTGCTCAATATTATGTGGCAGCCTGGATAGGAGGGGAGTTTAGGGGAGAATGGATACATGTTTATGTATGGCTGGGTGCTTTGCTGCCCACCTGAAACTACCACAATATTGTTAATTGGCTATACCTCAATACAAAATAAAAAGTTAAAAAAGAACAAGGGAGAGGATGGCTTTTTATTTCACCAAGTCAGCTCAAGCTCTCTAAGTCCCCAGCTCTGAGAGATGGACATGCCTCATCTCTATGAGGAATATTTATCTTCTGGTTTCACCTGGGAGCCATTCTTACTGACTTTAATGAGAATATAATGGCTGAAACACAATTTTAGTCTGTGACCCACCTGAGAGATAGGGGGGACATGTCTACCCATCCCAGAGAGATTCGTGGCATCTTTTTGCTGAGGTGTGTGGGACTGTGTGCATGGGAAGAGGAAGTATTTATTGTCTGTGTCCTTTATCTTTTGAGCTCTATTTCTTAAGCTCCCTCAGGCAATAACATTCCTTCTGATCTAGCTTTCTGGGAGATGAATAAGGGAAAATCGAGGTTTGTAATTTCAAATAGCCCTGGTTTCTTAACCCAAACATCTGTCCACTGGCAGGCCCTGGGGCCCTATGTGTGGTTTATTGCCTTCTCACTATTTTTCTTCCAAATACCAGATACCATAAAATTCTCATGGATTCCCAGAATTTGTCATCTTCAGTCAAAATTTCACCTCCTGGGATCTCCCTGTTGGTCCAGTGGCTAAGACTCCACACTCTCAATACAGGGAACCCAGATTCTATTCCTAGTCAGTGAACTAGATCCCACATGCTGCAACTAAGACCTAGCTCAGCCAAATAAATAATTTTAAAAATTCATCTCCTTTCTCTGATCCCATAAGAGCACACATTATCATGGGCCAGGACAACTGACACAAATGTTGGGTTTTTAGATAATTAAATTTACATAAAGAGGAGTGTGTAGAGAAACTAGACTTGTCAATCAAGTAGAAGTCAGGGCACTCTGAGGATAGTTTACTCAGATGCCACAACAATACCAATAAGCACATATACATAAGTGCTGAGGTTATTGCTTTTGGTAATCACTTTTCTCCTTCCTCCCTCCCTCTCCTTCTTCTGACACTGAGATATAGGTCTGGGACATGGGATCTTCTGCTGCAACGCTTGCACCTGGACACACCCCTCCATGAGCAACAAAATATGAAGAAACTGTATGGGACTAAAAATAAGTGCATACATGCAGTAGTTGGGGCAAACTCTGGACCCAAAAGATAAAAAGAGACTCAAAAATCCAACTGCAACTTCTGAAGAGCCTGGAGCAAAAACAGGGATTTGACAGACAATTGTGCATGCCCCTGCATACAGCACCACCTAGGGGTGGGCAAACCACCTAAGCCATCCCTCCAGCTTGACCTCTGGACACACCTGTTCAGTTCAGTTCGAGCGCTCAGTCGTGTCTGACTCTGCGACCCTATGGACTGCAGCTCGCCAAGCTTCCCTGTCCATCACCAACTCCCAGAGCTTACTGAAACTCATGTCCATTGAGTTGGTGATGCCATCCAACCATCTCATCCTCTGTCAGTCCCTTCTCCTCCCGCCTTCAATCTTTCCCAGTATCAGGGTCTTTTTTAGTGAGACAGTTCTTTACACTGGGTGGCCAAAGTATTGGAGTTTCAGCTTCAGCATCAGTCCTTCCAATGAATAGTCAGGACTGATCTCCTTTAGGATGGACTGGTTGGATCTCCTTGCAGTCCAAGGGACTCTCAAGAGTCTTCTCCAACACCACAGTTCAAAGGCATCAATTTTTGGCGCTCAGCTGTCTTTATAGTCCAACTCTCACATCCATACATGACTACTGGAAAAACCATAGCTTTGAGTAGAGATAACTTTGTTGGCAAAGTAATGTCTCTGCACACCCGTAACCCCACCGCAAATAAGGAGCAAGCTTGCCCCCGCTCCCTGAGGAGCAAGCAAAGGAACCTGTTGCTTGTTCTTGCTCCCTGATGCTGCAGCAGGGACCCCAGTAAAGCCTTGCCTGAATCTCTTGTCTGGCCTCTGATCAACTTCTATTGACTGGGGAAGGCCAAGAACCCTGGTCAGTACACAACACTATCTCATCACTTGCTTTCAACAACTTTCTTGTTCAAAAATTCCATTTCTAATTCACCCTGATTGCACCCAATAATTTGAAGTTGAATAGCACAAAGTGTCATATGCTAAAGAATCTGCCTGCAACGTGGGAGACCCAGGTTTGATCCCTGGGTCAGGAAGATCCCCTGGAGAAGGGAATGGCAATCCACTCCAATATTCTTGCCTGGAGAACCCCATGGACAGAGGAGCCTGGCGGGCTACAGTCCATAGTCTCACAAAGAGTCAGACATAACTGAGTGACTAACACTACACTAGCGCAAAGTGTAGAGCACACAGTCTAGCGCCACACTGCCTGGGTTTGAACTCTGGTTCTGCCCCTCAGTGCTTGTTCAACCTGTGGTAAGTTGCTTACCCTCTATATGCCTCAGTCTCCTTGTCTATAAACTGGGGATCATAACATTTACAGAGTTGCCATGAAGATAATGTAATAAAGCCTTACATGATAGAATATTGCCTGACATGTGGTAAGAGCTATACTTACGTGTTTTAAAATAAATATATGTCTTTGAGCAAATTAGGCAGTATAAGCATTTGATTACTAAGATTTTTAAAAGCAGAGATAATACTTTGCTGACGAAGGTCTGTATAGTCAAAGCTATAGTTTTTCCAGTAGTCATGCATGGATGCAAGAGTTGGACCATAAAGAAGGCTGAGTGCCAAAGAACTGATGCTTTTGAACTGTGGTGTTGGAGAATACTCTTGAGAGCCCCTTGGACTGCAAGGAGACCAAAGCAGTCACTCCTATAGGAAATCAACCCTGAATATTCATTGGAAGGACTGATGCTGAAGCTCCAACAATTTGGCCACATGATGTGAAGAGCCAACTCACTGGAAAAGACCCTGATGCTTGGAAAGATTGAGGGCAGGAGGAGAAGAGGGAGGCAGAGGATAAGATGGTTGGATGGCATCATCAACTCAATGGACATGAGTTTGAGCAAACTCCAGGGGATGGTGAAAGACAGGGAAGCCTGGCGTGCTGCAGTCCATGGGGTCACAAAGAGTTGGACGCGACTTAGCGACTGAACAATAACAATAACAACAGAAAGTACCCAAATGTTGATCTTCAACAGATAGAGATGTAAATTGTCTCATATTATCACAATGGAAATCTACACAAAATGAACTGATATAATAGCATAGATGAATCATTCTCCAACCTAGTATTGAATAAAAGGAGTCTGACCCGAAAGAGTATGTGATCCTGCTTATGTAAAGTTCAAAAACAAGGAACCGATCTGCAGTGTTATGTCAAGATGTGGAAATGACAGGAGGCATGCATCTGGGTGCCGTTAATGTTCTGTTTCTAGATCTGGGTGCTGTAGAAGTGTAGACTGACTTCTGAAAATTCACTGAATTATACTCTTAGGATTTGTGCACCTTTTGGGGTGTATGTTAGACTTATATTAGAATTGTCAGAAAAATGTTGAAGACTTTTTCTCCAAATTCTTACATTTCTTCTGGATGATTTAGTCAAGAGGTTTTCCTTAAGCTATTACTGCATTTTTACTATCATCACCCTTATATTACTTTTTGCTTGCTTTATGTATTGGTGACAATATTTTTGCACACAATAAACGGATGTATTTTATTTCCTTCTTAAGTAATGTTCCCGTGCAGCATTCTCTAAGACAGGAGGTTTATCTTCCCAGAAGAGGAAAGACTGAATTTTTGGCCTTCTTCTCAAGAGGATTGGCCTAAAATTAGGGCGGCCAAGGAAAAGATGCAGTGTTCATTCCTGAGCCTTTTTTTGCCCCTACACACACACACACACACACACACACACAGAGTTAGTTGCTCAGTTGTGTTTGACTCTTTTTCGACCCCATAGACTGTAGCCCGCCAGGCTCCCCTATCCATGGAATTCTCCAGTCAAGAATACTGGAGTGGGTAGCAGTTCCCTTCTCCAGGCGATCTTCCCAACCTAGGGATCAAACCCAGGTGTCCGGCCCTGGAGGCAGATTCTTTACTGCCTGAGCCACCAGGGAAGCCCCTTTTAGCCCCGAGGAAAGTAGAATCGAGAGCCATGATCTGCTGGGTGGGAGTGAGGCAAACCCACTGCCTGGACCTCCTGTTCAGGGGCCAGACTGACAATGTGGTAGCAATTCAGTGGAGCCCAAGGATCATGGCAAGCTACAGTGAGGACATGCCAGCTGGAGCACAGTCCTTGAGCTCTGACCAAGACAAATGAAACTGGGTTGCAGGTTAGAGCAGCTGCAGGGTCAGCTGTGGACACTAGAAGCCAGGCCAAGACAAGCTGAGTCTCAGTGGTCACCAGCTCCCACAGAGCAGAGGACCAGTATGAGACCAGGGTATCTTGAGGTCTCCAGGGTCCGTTTCCTATACTCAGATGCTTACCTTGGAGATAAGCTGGAAGAAGAAAGTGGAATTGGACAGACTGAGTCATTTTGCCCCTGAAGCAACCTTACTAAAAGGGACTGGTCTCATTCCTTACTTGGATCAACTGTAATCAAATGGACTAAAATACATGTTTCCATGTCACCTAATCAGTGGGACCCAGTAAGGTCAGATTGTGGTGTAGCCCGCCAGGCTCCTCTGTCCATGGGATTCTCCAGGTAAGAATACTGGAGTGGGTTAGCATTTCCTTCTCTAGGGATCTTCCCGACCCAGGGATCGAACCCATGTCTCCTGCACTGGCAGGGGGATTTTTTACCAACTGAACTATCAGGGGTTTAGTGCACCTAAATTTGCAGCCATCTTTCTTTGGTTTATTTTTCCTTGATTTTACCAACTTGTAAACTTTTGTTGCTGAAAACCGTTCATTTTAGGAATTTTTCTGAATAGAAAGCTCCTGGCGTTGCTACCCTCCACAACCACCCCTTTATGAGTAAATCAATTTCATAGTTTTATAGTTTCTCTAACTTTTCCATTCTGTTCATCATCCAACCATCTATCTACTCACCCAAACAGTAACCATCTCTTTGGAGTCATGTACCAGGAATTGAGCTAGAAGGTTTGATGACAGTCCTTGACACTGAGACTTCCCTGGAAGTCCAACAGTTAAGACTCTGCTTCCAATGCAGGGGGTGAGAGTTCAAACCCTGGTTGGGGATAAAGGATCCCTCATGCCATGGGGCATGGCCAAGGAAACTAATGAAAAGTTTTGAATACAGAGGGTGATCAGAAAACCAACACTGTTCTAGCTTCACCTTTCCAAACATCCACAGAGGCTTGCTTTCACTTTTCGTGTCTAGGCATATTAATCGCCAAGTTTTGCTAAGAGCACTGGGTTTCTGAGCCTTACGACCTGACGGCAATAATCTTTAAGAGTCCCCTTGCCTTGTCGTGTGTCAAGCTGCATGTCTGCTGTCCTAGACCTGGAATTAGCCATTTCTCTAAGGAGCCTCAATTCTCTTTAATAGGAAATACATTTAGAAACCAAAATGTGGCCTCTAATGAAGCTCATTTCTTCTGGCTTGGTCATGATTTCTAGTTCTTTTCAATGGACAGAGATGAGATGAAGGATATTAGGGGACAAATGGATTTTAGAGGATGAAGGAAGACATTTTTCTCATTTTTCTATTATAAGTTATAGATTACTTTTGACTGTAAATACATAAATCCAAGTACTTCTATTTTTAGGTTTTTTTCCCCCTCTTTTAGGGTTTTTTTTTTCCCCCTTTGTGAACCCATTCATTTAGGATAAATTACCCTGTTGGTTTATTATATTAGGACCAAGGGCAGGAACACTCAAGTGTCTTTTTTTTTTTTTTAAGGATGTATATAGATATAAAATGTTAATTTTGGCTGCACTGGGTCCTCGTTGCTACGCAGGCTTTTCTCCAGTTGCGGTGAGCGAGCGCTGCTCCCTAGCTGTGCTCAGCTTCTCACCGCGGTGGCTTCTGCTATTGCAGAGCACGGACTCGAGAGCACGAGGGCTTCACCATTTGCGGTGCGCGGGCTTAGTGGCTCCGCGCTAAGTGGGATCTTCCTGGACCAGGGATCAAACAGATGTCCCCTGAGTTGCAAGGCAGATTTCTTAACCAATGGACCACGAGGGAAATCCCACTCAAGTGTCTTGATTATTCCCTGAGTCTGAATACAGTCTTAATTATTTCGTGACCAGCAACTTAAAATGAACATGGGGGCCCTGGTTCAAACGGCAGTAAACAAATTCCACTAAGATACTAAAATTAAAAGTTTTTTTCTTTGTCCACATTCTCTCCCTCTCTACTGCTCCCCCTCCACCTGTCCTGGTGTTTCTTATTTGCTATTATTAAATAGCAATGTCAAATTCCCCTGGGTGCAGGGATGCTGGCAGGCTGAATGCAGACTCACAGGCCCCCTAGGAGTCAGTCCCCTGGTGCCAGGCATGCACTGGGCTCAACAGCTGCTGGGTTCCCTTCTCTGGCCAGACCAGAGCTGTCTTCCTCCCATAGGCCCGTTGCTCCAACTCACGGGAATGGGTAAACCTCAAAGGTATTGCAACCTCTGTGCCAGGACGTGGTAAATATCTAGATTTGGGGACAGGCAAGAGGTTTACCCTGAGGTCAGGGTATTTCTACTCTGGAGTGAAGTCAGCTGCCTGCGTCACCAGTGAACAAATGGTGCTCAACTCTGATGCTTCCCCAGCCCCGGCCAAGGCGCCCACCAGGAGCGAGGGTGCCAGTGTGTGCTGGGCAGGAAGGCAGGCCAGGTGGAGACTCAGGGTACCCTGGGTGGGGTGGGTGCCTTGAGCTGGTCCCTGGGAGGCAGGGAAGCAGCAGAAGTGGGGACAGTGCATGAGCCAAGGCTCCAGGCCCTGGGTGCCTGCTCCATTGTCCCATTGGACTTCACTGACAAAGTGAAAGTGTGAAAGTGTTAGTCCCTCAGTCATGTCTGACTCTGTGCAACCCTATGGACTGTAGCCTTCCAGGCTCCTCTGTCCATGGGACTCTCTAGGCAAGAATACTGGAGTGGGTTGCCATTCCTTTCTCCAGGGGAATCTTCCCAACCCAGGGGTCGAACCCTTGTCTCCTGCATCGCAGGCAGATTCTTTACTGTCTAAGCCACTTTACAAAACACACGTTCAAAGATTAGATTCTTAAGAATTTTAAGATTGCGACTACAGAGTGTTAAACCCCAAATGTGAGGCTTGTCAGAGCACAGGGCTCTGTGTGCCTACACTGGTCCTGTGTCCACAAAGCTGTCCCTCTCTGTTTTCAGCCACAGTTTTATAAATATGCCTGGGGCCCCTGGGGTTCTTGGAGACCCTTTCAGGGGGTCTGTGAGGTCAAAACTATTTTTATAATAACAATGACCACAATATTTGCCTCTTTCATTCTCTTAGGCATGTACAGTGACGTTTTTCCCAAGGCTACCTGACAGTGTGATATTGTAACACGTTTAATTCAGAAGCATGAAATTCAGCTGTCTTCTAATAAGCCAGATATTAAAGAGATTTTTTAAAAATGTAAAACAATACTATTTTTCTAACTATTTTCTGTTGTGGAAAATAGGTTATTTTTTAATAAAAATATGTTGTTTGTCATCATTTTAAATTTTTAATATTTATTTCTATATATTTCTTTTCATCTTTATTTTTAGGTGAATAAAGATAAATTTTTAACACAAGAAATATTGATAAATAAACCCACGTAAACAAAAGCTCTTGGGGTTCTCAGTGCTTTTTTTTAATGAATAAATTTTAAAAGTTGAGGTAAAGTTCATATGACATAAAATTAAATATTTAGGGACTTCCCCAGTGGTCCAGTGGCTGACTCTGTGCTTCCAATGTAGGGCGCCCTGGTTCAAACCCTGGTCAGGGAACTAGGTCCTACATGCTCCTGCTAAGAACCTGTGCACCCATCTAAGACCTGGTGCAGCCAAATAAATAGATAAATATTTTTGAAATTATTAGAAAATAAAAGGTAAAATATTAATATATTTGTAAAATATTAAGTATTTTAAATCAAAATATTAGCAATATTTAAATTAAAACTTGAAAATGTTTTTAAGCTAAAAATATGAAAATGTTTTTAAATTAAAAATATGAAAAAATTTTAGTAAAATATTAAATTATTTTTAATTAAAAATATTTAGATTTTTAAATAAAAATATTAAAATATTTTTTAAAAGATAACATTAAAACAGTGTCTGATGTGGAGTACATGATCAATAAATGTTGGCAGCTATTCAAAGGACTGAACCAATTTCAGTGTTCACTGGCAGTCTCTATTTTTCTAAAGTCTACCCCACATAGATTTAATAATTTGATTTTGCTTTTGATCATTGAATAGCTGGTGCCTCATTTTTCAAATTTATATTTCTGTAACTACTGTGGAAGCTGAATAGTTTTCACATTTTTGTCACAGCTGTGACTTTCCCTTTCTCAATCTATTTTAAATCTAGTTGGACTGATGCAATTATGTATAAAATAAGTAACTAAAATTGGTCTAGTTTACACCACATTATCAAGGCTGTTGTCAAGCTCATAAAAATAATATTAGGGCTCCAAGGGCATTGAAGAGCTGGAATTATCTGTCCCACATATTTTGAATCTTTGAAATGAGCCACGGAGACCGAGCAGAGTTGCTGTGATTCTGCCGCAGTGATATAAATATGACCTTCCACGAAAAAGCATGTCATAGCCAGCAGTGAAATTCAAAGCCGCAGGCTGGGTTTCAGAGTCCACATCATTAGAACATGTTGCCCCTCTGGTTACAGCAAAGTAAATATAGACCAGGCTGATTATGTGAACACATTGCATTTAACTTTGCCTGTCTCTATTGATTTCCCACTTCATTTCAACAGCAACTGGATCAACCTGGTGATAAGTAGGTCTTCCCATCTGCCTCAGATACTTATTTCCTTTCTTTCCAAGACTAAGTTTTCCACCTTCTATCTTCAGTTCATTCCCTTACCATTTTGCTGCTCCGTCTCTTGCTTTTCTTCCTGGTGACTTCAAACTCTTCTTTTTTCCACTGGCATCTTTTCCTGGTACTCACAAATATTCAGGAAGATGTTATGGAAAAACCTGAACAAACTTTTTGACCAACCCAATATGTAACTATTTCCCCTAACAGGAAAACGTTCCTCAACCCTGTGTCAACCTCAAAGTGTCCCCTTTTTCATCTTCCTTCCTATCACAGCATTCACTGCATCCTCATCTCCTGCCAATCCTCAAGCAACGACAGGATGGCTCTGGCTACTTTCCACTGAGTAGTCTGAACTAACCACCAAAGCTGCCATTTCATTTTCATTGGGTGTGATGGTCGACTACTTACTCTTTGACTCTTTGATTACATTTACTCTCCTTGCCTGGGTTTGTGATAAGTTTTTATAATTTTTCATGGCTGTAACTTTTTTTTTTTTTGGCCACATGGCATGTGGAATCTTAGTTCCCCAATCAGAGATTGAACATAAGCCCCTGCATTGGAGAGCACAGAGTCTTAACCACTGGACCACCTGGGAAGTCCCACGTCTCTTACTTTTCGTTTTCCATTTCCTACATGAGAAGCTCCCCGTCTGTTCCCAGCCTTACCTGTTGGTTTACTCAGGATTCCATCCTTGATGCCTTTGTTTTTTTCCCTTCTACCACATTTCTCTGTGTGATCTCTTCTATTCCCATGATTTAAGCTAATGCTGGTGATCCCCAAATCTGTATCTTCATCTCTGATCATTCTTATAAGCATAATACTTGTTTTTACTTTTTTGCTCATTTGTTTGTTTTTTTGTTTTTACTTTTTTATTTTTATTTATGTATTTATTTTATTTTGGCTGCTCTGGGTTTTCTTTGTGGTGCATGGGCTCTTTAGTTGTGGCATGCAGGCTTAGTTGACCTGAAATATGTGGGATCTTAATTCCCCAGCCAGGGATCGAACTTGTGTCCCCAGCGTTGGAAGACGGATTCTTAACCACTGGACCACCAGGGAAGTCCCATGATACTTGCTTTATTAGTAGATATCCAAACACCTACAAGCAATCTTTCTGGAGCTCCACAGACACATCAAGCTGAGTTGACATCTTTCTTGGAAGCTGCTTCAATTTACCTTATGAGGTAAATTGCTGCTACCTTAAAAAAACCTAGCTGAGATCCTGGCACTCAGATGGAAAGAAAGTCTTGCTCTCTGATTTCAGCCTCTGGTTTCAACAGATCACAAAGAGAATACAACACAATTGTGTTCAGTCTTCACTAGTCTATAAAAGTTGATTTTATTTGGGCAGCAACAAGCACAAGGAAGGAAGATCTGTCTCCAGAATTCTGAGAAAAAACACAGTCTGGGGACTTCCCTGGTGGTCCAGAGGCTAAGACTCCGAGCTTCCAATGTAGGTGACCAGGGTTCATTTCTTGGTCAGAGAACTAGATCCCAACTAAAAGTTCACATGTTGCAGTGAAGACCTGGTGCAGCCAAATAAAGAAATATTAAAATGAAAGAAAGGTCACAATAGGTTTCCATAAATCTCTGTATCTTCGGCCCCTTGGTTCCCTTTCCTTCTCCCCAGAAAGCTGTCACTACTAAGTTCTTCTCTGCATCATGCCTCTCACATCCAATTAATCACCAAGATCTGTACATTCTGTTCCTAAGTAGCGTCTCCTTTCTACCCTCACTGAAGCTGCCCTGGTATAAGATGCCTTCATTCTTCTGCTTGGATTACTGCTCTTCTCAACCTTTTGCTTCCTGTTTCACTCCCTTTCACCTCAAAGTCAGCCCACCTACTAGAATAATCTATAATGATCAACCTCCATCTTAAAAATTTCACTAGTTCCTCTACCCTGGTGTTGGCTGGCAGTTCCCAGACTGTGCTATGGTATTTCCGCTTCCATTTCATTCTGGTGGCTCAGATGGTTAAAGAATCTGCCTGCAATCCAGGAGACCCGGATTTGACCCCTGGGTTGGGAAGATCCGCTGGAGAAAGGAATGGCTTCTCACTCCAGTATTTTTGCCTAGAAAATCCTACGAACAGAGGAGCCTAGCAGGGTACAGTCCATGGGGTCACAGAGTTGGACACGACTGAGCAACTAACACTTCATTTCATATGTTGTAGATAACTTCTTTCTGAAATGCCCTCTCTGGATTAGTCCTTCAAGGGTTACTTCCTCTGAGAAGCCCTGGCTGAATTAATCATTCTCTCCCCTGGGACTTCCCTGGTGGTGCAGTGGCTAAGATCTCACTCTTTGAATGTAAGGGGGCACAGGTTCCATCTCTAGTCGGGAAACTAGCTCCCACATGCTGCAACTAAGAATTCAAAAGCCAAAACTAAAGATCCTGCATACTTCAGCTAAGACTCAGTGCAGCCAAATAAACAAATATTTAAAAAAATCATTCCCTCCCCGGGTACCTTTAATCTGTATGATTACTGTCCTTCTCAAGTATACCTGTCATTTTTGTTTTTATAGATCTGAATCCTCTGTAGATTGTGAAGGAGTTGGCCACTTTTTCACACTTTCCTTTTTTATAACCACAGTACCTAGTGGAGCATGTGGCACATTGTGGCACACTCAATAAATAAATGTGTAGTGAATGTATGTTTTAAATGTGATTGTTTAGAAAGGGATTCAGTGAGCACACCAGCACCCAGAGGCTGGTTATAAAGTATAGCGTGTACTGAGTCCTCATTCTGCATCTCCTTCCCACTTCTCCTTTCTGCTTCCTGCCTTTATGTCATTTTCTTTCTGCACCAGACATCTAGCAGGTGGGGAACCACTGAGTGAGGAATGAATGTGGCAGTTGGGACGGTCAGTTTTACCATAAACAGAATTCTTACTGTCTGAATATTTATTAGTCAAGACCCTACAATTTGGGACTTCCCTGGTGGTCCAGGGGTTAAGATACCATGTTGCCACCATGCCGGTTTGGTTGGGGAACTAAGATACTGCATGCCTCACGACAGGGTCAAAAGATCTCTCTTGGTAAATGTCACATGGCACTTCAAAATATGTGGGTTATTTTCAAATATCTTGTGATATTGATTTCTAACATAATTCTACCATGATAAGAGAACAGACTTTGTATGATTTCAATATCTTTAGACCATGAAATTTTTGCACCTTGTTTTATTGGTTCATAGTGCTTTTCAGGTCTGCTGCATATCCTTCTATCTTTCTATGCATTCTATTAATTTTTGAGAGTTTGATATTGAAACTCCAGCTAAAAATTTCAATTTATCTACTTAAAAAATAATTGTAATATACAGTGGAACTGTGTGTGAGCTTCCCAGGTGTTGCTTGTGGTAAAGAACCCACCTGCCAATGCAGGAGATGTTAAGAGAAGCAGGTTCACTCTCTGGGTCAGGAAGATCTCCTGGAGGAGGGCATGTCAACCCACTCCAGTATTCTTGTCTGGAGAATCCCATGGACAAAGGAGCCTGGCAGGCTATAGTCCGTGGGGTCGCAAAGAGTCAGACACAACTGAGGCAACTTAGCACGGTAGAACTATATGTATCTTTGCTCTGTATTATCCAAGTTTCCTATAAGTGTTATCATACTTTCATATTTAAAAAACAAAAAAATGAAAAAAAAAGTTCAAAAAAAATCCCATAATTGGAGTTTATGCAAAGTAGCAGAAGTCAGCAACCCTCCAACGTGGTCACTAACAAACCAGTCAATTACAAAATCAGTCCTCACTGGATCAGCCACAGTTCACCTCTGCAACTGAGTAAATGACATTTTTGGATAAGTCAGTCGGTCTCTTCAGGATTGTGGAATTGCAGAATTTCAACTTGAGGTTAGTTAACCTGATGTTGGAGAATGGCTTATTCAGAAATGAAAATTTGATTATAAAACCAGTTCACAAATGAAGAAGATAAGCAATAGGGATTAAACTGTGATAAGTGCTTCAAAGACAGTGGTTTGTACATCAAAGGATTAAGAACTGCTTTTGAAAAACTGACTAATTGCTTGAATACTTATGCAAAGACACCTGTCTTGGATCTTGCTGCGAAACTCAAAAATGATATGAATGTTGTGTATTATGCCATCATCCTTATTTTATATACTTATTTATTTTTATCCAAGTTTTACATCTATTTAATAGAAGTAGATGTCTATGGCTGAAAGAAAAACTAGAATCCTTTGTTCTACTTTTCCCCATCCCTGAATTCTGCCCTGGAAAGCAGTGTCTCCGAATGCCTGCTTTGGCTCCATATTTCTAAATAACATGTTTACTTTGGATTTCTTGATTTTTTTCAGGATGTTATCTATTAACTTTCTACTATAGAAGATGAGGCCATTTGCTTAGTTTTCTATTTCCTCTCACTATTTAGCCTCAGGGTCTCTGGAGTTTTTCATATCTTGATACCTTCAAACATACTAGGTAACCTAGCAATTACATCTTTTTCTAGAGACAGTTCTCCTGGGGTTGCCTCTCTCTTGCCCTAAGCTGGATTTCTTGTTCTCCAGACTGGCTCCTGAAAAGCTGTCCCCTTATTCTCCTGGGGGGCCTCTCAGTTGTGTTTACGGACTGGAGGTCCTGTTTCCCAAATCCCACATCACCTTCTACATTGTATACTGCCTTGTTTTGATGGAGCATGTCCTCCAGTAGCTTCCTGAGAAAAGGTTCAAGGTAGGTAGATTTTTTGAGACCGTGCATTTCTGAAAATGCCCTTTTATTTTCACCTCTCACTTAGAGCTTCATTTTTTCACTTTAAAGTCCTGAAAACCTGGACTAGATAATCAGAAAACTCGACCACTTCAAATAACTAAATGCTGGGTACAAGGTAACAGGATCACTTAAATACATAGCCTAGACTGCAATAAAGTTAAGTGAAATTCCCAGAGGCTAAAACTAAAGACTGGCACCTGGAGTTTGTGAGCAATGCAGTGCCCACAGCTCCAGGGAGGCTGTTGTTTGAATAAGTTGGAAACTTGGTTTTTATGTCTACATTAGGCTAGGAGAACTGGCTTTGAGTTTGCTGGATGCAGAACATTGAAACTGACATTCTGCAGAGGTTTGGGACCTTGCAAAGAGACACACACCAGTGATGAAAGGGCAAACTAGCAAAAAAAAAAAAAAAAAAAAAGTCCCACTGCACAAGGAGCTAAAAACAAAGATCATATGTCATGTTCTGAGCTCAGAGTAAGGGAGGAACTCTCCCTTGTAAAACTGTAGCCTGAAATCTGAATCAGGCTGAATCTGAATCTGAAAACTGTAGCCTGAATTCATTGTCTGAAATCTGAATTTCTGCTACCAGCATATTCTGGGGAAAATTATTAACCTTTCCCATCTGATTCTTCTTAGGATCAACTGCATCTTTTCCTGATGTGTGATATAGGCTTGAAGATTATATCTGTCTCCAGCCATGGATTAGGACCATGGCTCTCAGAGGGTGGACTGGAGACACCTTTGAGAACTTCTTGATTAAGCCGAGCTAACTGACTCTTGGGAAGGACTCTTTGCTTTTGAAGCTCATCAGGTGAGTGAAGAAACTTGCAGGAAGCTTGCCTGGACTGAACAAATGTAGAGCACCAAACAATATGCACAAGTTGCCTGCTATTCTGTGTTTAGACATTGTCACCCAGAGAAACTCTTGTCATGTGCAGAGGAGATAACTGTAGGATGTTCACTACAACACTGTTTATAGAAGTGAAAGGTTAAAATCAACTCTGAGATCTATTAGTAGAGGAAAGAAAAATAAATTGTAGTACGGTCATATGGTAGAATGCTCTAGCAGTGAAAATGAATGAATAAGTGTATAGAAATCAATGGATTTCAAAAAGTCCATGTTAAGTGAAAAAAAATATGAGGATATTATAATTGATGTAAATTTTATGAAATAACTACATATTGTTTCTTGTTGTTGTCGTCCAGTTGCTAAGTTGTGTACAACTCTTTTTGTGACCCTGTGGACTATAGTCTTCCAGGCTCCTCCATCCATGGGGATTTCCAGGCAAGAATATTAGAGTGGTTGCCATTTCCTCTCCCAGGTATCTTCCCAGACCAGGGGCTTGTCTCCTGCATTGGCAGGCGAATTCTTTACCGCTGAGTGACCAGGGAAGTCCCATATTTTGTTTATATGTATATAAATGTGGACCGGGTATGCCCCCAATTTCAAGGTAGTGATTGCTTCTAGAGATGAAGGGAGAGGAATAGGACTGAGGGGGGCGGTTCAGTTTCAATTTTCTTTGAAAAAAAGAATTTGAAACACTTTCTTTTCTGTCAATACTGCTTAATTTTTGCAGTTATGATCCTTACAGGGTATGTGTTTATAATATTTACATTTTGTTTTGTAACTCTGTTTTCCACATTTTGCCTAGAGTTGTCTTGAAAATAGAAAAAAAAAGGTTCTTTTTCACCATGCAATTTGGCATGTGGGATCTTAGTTCCCTGACCAGGAATTGAACCCATGCCCTCTGCAATGGAAGCACAGAGTTGGAGTCACTGAACCACCAGAAAAGTCCCTATGTTAACTATTTTTATGTTAATTCTTTAGTTAGAGGATGGCAAGGTATCTTGAGAGGGAAAGTAAATGTCAAGGAAGTCCCTCAATCTTCTTTCCAATTAGCTCTTTCTGACCTATACCCTGACATGTGAGGTCTTCTGTTATACCTGGGAAGCAGTCTGAACAGGGCAGCAATCTTGGGTTTGATTGTCCCATGCTCATCCTTCTCATGAAAAAATGCCAAACTACCCTCCACGTGTTTTCCTGTCAAACCATGATGCTCTGTCCTTACTAATCCACTTAGAATGCCTCCTCTCTCGCCAGTCACTATAATTTCAAAGTCTCCATTAACTCATGTTAATGTATGAAGTCTCCGTTAACTCATGTATGAAAATGTTATTACATGGAATTAATACTCACGGAACATTGCCTGAAGGATAATCATGAACACCGTTTGATCAGAGCTGGCAGATTGATTTCAGTTGGTAGGAGAGAAGAAGCCTATTGGTGATGTCCAGTCTCCACGGGAGAGAGTTTCGGTGATCACTGGTGATATCGCTTAAACTGGAAGGGACAGTGTGCTTGCCAGGAAGGTATTTCCACTCCTGCCCCCACATACTGTAAAATGTATCACTGAACCAAGCCAAGCCTTCTGAGAGTTGCTTATCTGCAAGGAATGATTTTTGATTCCTTCGCACTGAGTGGCTCTTGGCAGTATGCCAGCCACCTGCACTGACGATGTACTGACAGACAACTGTGTGGAACTAGATTCTATATTTATTGTAAGAAGGCTGCTGAGGGCATACTATATAACACGCTGTTTCCTTTAAGAGGAGCCCTGAGAGAGTTCTTTGGAACAAGTGATCTGTTTTTACCTTATGGACACTGTGAATGTTATAATGTTTCCTTCTTTGCTTTGGTTGCTAGGAAACTCAGGGCAATGGTGCAGATCTCGTCTAGCAGGAGACTTTTGGACAAACATTTTTACATACTAACTTCTCCCTTCAGTTAGTATTTATTCAGCACCTGCTTTATGCCTCTTAGGGCCCCAAAATATCCACAAGGGCCTTCTCTGGTGCTCCAGTGGCTAAGGCTCCGCGCTCCCCATGCAGAGGTCAGGGGGTTTAATCCCCGGGCGGGGAACTAGATCCCACATGCAACTAAGAGTTTCCACGCTGCAGCTAAGGGCCATGCAGTCAAATAAATAATAAATAAAAAGTTTTAAAAATATATCAATGTTAATCATTGTAGTATATTAAGAGAAATCATGAGAGCACTTACGACTGAAAACAAACCCAAGGTTTAAGGTAACTCAAGGGTTTGTTGTTGCTGTTGTTGTTTAGTCACTAAGCCATGTCCAACTCTTTGGGACCCCATGGACTGTAGCCTGCCAGGCTCCTCTGATCATGGGATTTCCAAGGCAAGAACACTGGAGTGGGTTGCCATTTCCTCCTCCAGGGGATCTTCCTGATCCAGGGATCGAACCCATGTCTCCTGCATTGGCAGGTAGATTCTTTACCACTGAACGACCTGGGAAGTCCATCCCAACTCAGTGTTGAGCATCATTTAATGTTTGTTTGAGTGGACTCTCAGGTCATTTTATTCTGTCTCTATATAACCCACAGAGCAATCTGTTTGACTGCCCCTTGCACATTCATCTAGAGTGTTCCAGGCTTTCCAACGATCACAATCATAATTTTTATCAGAATGGTAAAAAATGAAAAAAAGAAGATAAAAAATGGAAGAATAGGGAAGAGGAAGAATGGGAGGGACAAAGTAAAGGTATGGCATTAATAGATAAAACTACTATATAAAATAGATAAGCAACAAGGATATACAGTATAGCACAGGGAATTATACCCATCATCTTGTAATAACCTATAATGGCATATAATCTGCAAAAAGTATTGAATCCCTATGCTGTCCACCTGCAAGTAACACAATGTTGTATTTAAATCAACTATACCTCAGTAAGAAAAAATAAGAAAGAAAAGGAAGAAAGGAAGGAAGAAAAAAGTGGAAAACTGAACAAGGGGAAGAGGCGCTGGGACTGGGAGCTAAAGCATGGACACAGAGCTGACTCTTTGCTCCCTCAGTCCCTGGCCAGCAGCTTTCTCCCTAGTTCCTCCTTACATGACCAAGTTCTCTAATGTGCTGCTCTCACTTTCCTCCATAGCAGAAGCAGGCATGGTCAGGGGCCCTTCAGTGTCATTCCTGATTAGTCAATTATTTTGAATCAACACACAAAAAACTGTCTTTCTCATCAGGGAATGGGCAGAGGACAGACCTTAGTGTGTCTATTTTTGCTTGCAGAAATCTTGGGGTCCAATTTCACGGCTATAATATCAGCCTTCATGGCTTGCAAGTTGGATGGTCCTAAAACAAACAAACAAACAAACTGAATATCAAAAACTAAACAGCTTTACTACTTGAATGCCTTTTAAGTCATATCCAATCCTTTTTCAAGAGAAGGGATACTTTGTGGTGGTCCAGTGGTTAAGAGTCCACCTTTCTCTGAAGATGGTGACTGCAGCCATGAAATTAAAAGATGCTTGCTCTTTGGAAGAAAAGTTATGACCAACCTAGACAGCATATTAAAAAGCAGAGACATTACTTTGTTAACAAAGGTCCGTCTAGTCAAGGCTATGGTTTTTCCAGTGGTTATGTATGGATGTGAGAGTTGGACTATAAAGAAAGCTGAGCACTGAAGAATTGATGCTTTTGAATTATGGTGTTGGAGAAGACTCTTGAGAGTCCCTTGGACTGCAAGGAGATCCAACCAGTCCATCGTAAAGGAGATCAGTCCTGGGTGTTCATTGGAAGGACTCATGTTGAAGCTGAAACTACAATACTTTGGCCACCTGATGCGAAGAGCTGAAGCTGACTCATTGGAAAAGACCCTGATGCTGGGAAAGATTGAGGGCAGGAGGAGAAGGGGGCGACAGAGGATAAGATGGTTAGATGGCATTACCGACTCAATGGACATGAGTTTGGGTGGACTCCGGGAGTTGGTGATGGACAGGGAGGCTTGGTGTGCTGCGGTTCATGGGGTCGCAAAGAGTTGGACACGACTTAGTGAGTGAACTGAAGTGATGCAGACAGTGTGGGCCCCATCCTTGGTCTGGGAACCAAGATCCCACATGCCACAGGGTGCAGCCAAAAATTTTTAAATGAAGAAATAAACAAGTTGTTTAAAAAGACATCTGCATGAAAACAATATTTTATTTATTTGTATAATATTTGCTTAATTTTTAAACATTTGCTTAATTTAAAAATTTTTATTTATTTACTTTTGTCTGCACTGGGTCTTTGTTGCTGCTCTCTGGCTTTCTCTAGCTGCAGCGAGCAGGTGCTATTCTTCGTTCTTCCCTCTCGTTGCCAACACTTTGGTTCAGATCTTCAGCATCTCATGCTAGAATAAGCCTCTTAAGTGGACTTCCTACCTCCTACTTCTCCTCTTTCTAAACCCTATTCCACATCAGTTGCCAGTCAGAGCTTTAAAGATGTTACTCTGGGGGATTTCCAGGATGTCCAGTGGTTAGGACTCTGCGCTTTCACTATCTTGGCCCCAGGTTAAAAAAAAAAGTAAAAGTTACTCTGATGAAGTCAGCCTCTCCTCCTACTAATTTTTTTTTAATATCTATTTATTTGGCTGTGCTGGGTCTTTAATTTTTTTTACTTTATTTTTAATTGGAGGATAATTGCTTTATAATATTTCATTGGTTTCTGCCATATATCTGGGCTGGGTCTGAGCTGCACATTTTTGGGATCTTTAGTTGCAGCATTCAGGACCTAGTCATAAATCTTACATGCTCCCTGACCTTAAGGTTTTTTAAGACTGAGCCATTGATCACCTCTCCATCTTCACTTCCTACCAGACCCCCCACATGCACAAGTACTTCCCACCAGAGCAAACAGCTTGAAGCTCATCGAGTGACATGCTCTCTCATACATTTCTGCCTTTAATGTGGGTTATTTCCCTTTCCTGGAAAACCCCATTATCCCTCATCAGATTGGCCAGCTTCTATCTGTTTAGCAAGGCTGGTCTAAAGCCTCACCTCTCTGAAGCTCTTCTTAACTCCTCTAGAGAGACTGGTGATGCCTACAGCAATTTGTACATGAATCTTTTGCATGCTACTTGTTTACATGTGCTTTTCTCACACTAGACTATGGTCTTCTTGGGCAAGATGTATTTATAATTCATTTTTGTGTGACCATTTCTTATAATAATGCTGGAAACATGGTAGACTCTCTGAGGATGCTTGAATAAGTTCATTAGGGATTTAATTTTCCAATCTATTCTTAAAGAAACAGAGAGCATAATTGAAGTCAGCTTGATCTGATAGAAGGAACAAGTCTAGAACTATGAAGTTCAATACAGAATCACTGGCCACATGTGGCTGTTGACTACTTGAAATGTGACTAGCCTGAAATGAGATATATTCTAAGTACAAAATACATACACAATTTCAAAGACTTAGTATTAAAAAAAGAATGTAGTGGTGGTCCAGTGGCTAAGAATCCCCCTGCCAATGCAGGGGGCACAAGTTCGGTTCAGTCTTTGGTCTGAGAAGATCCCACGTGTGGCAGGGCAACTAAGCCTATATACCACAACTAGAGATCCCGAGCTCTAGAGCCTGTGCTCTGCAACAAGAGAAGCCACTACAATGAGAAGCCCGTGTACTGTAACTAGAGAGAGCCCACAGGCAGCCAAAGATCCAGCACAGCCAAAAATACATAAATAAATAGATAATTTTTTTAAGTTCTTGCTAAAAATAAAAAATGAATGTACAATTTCCCATTGATATTTTTTACATTGATGACCATTTAAACAACAATCTTTTGCACATATCATGTTAGATAAAATATATTATTAGAACTAATTTCACCTCTGTCTTTTACTTTTCTAGTGTGGCTACGAGAAAATTTAAAACTACACATAAGGTTCACATTTGTGGCTTGTGTTATATTTCTGTCAGAAAATGATGTTCCAGAATGTTCATTCTGTGAACAAATATCTTTTGAGCACCTGCTCAAGACAGCTGTTAGTCCAAGTGATGGGTACAGAACAGTAAAGAAAGTAGATAACGTTCCTGACCACAGGGTGCTTACATCATAATGGAGAGAAGGACACAGAACAGGAGGCAGATGTGTAAATAAGATGGTTTTGGATAGCATAAATAAAGTACTATGAAGAAAGCAAAGAGGGTGGGAGCACAGTCTTTCAGAGCAGGTGAGGACAGAGGAGGGAGACGAGGCAGGAGGCGGGAACCTGGATGATGGCAGAGACCTATAATGCGACAGCAATGGCATGGATAGGGATGTGCAAACAGACTTGAGAGATATTTGGAAAGTAACATTAGGAGAGCTGTGGTAAACATGGATATTTTGGATTGGCCAGAGCAGATGTGGATTCCCAGGATTCTGGATGACCAGGTGAATGGTGGTACCACTGGATGAGATAAGGCTGGAGTGGACTTGAGACAGACGGGGAATTCCAGTTTGGCCATGTTGAGCAGGAGGTGCCTGTGGAAGGCCAGAGGGCAGTGCTGAGGGGAGACGTCAGTGCTAGGAATGATCATTTGGGGTCTACTGGCACAGACATGGTCATTAAAACCCAGCACAGATGGGAAAGGAAAGAGAGAAGATGGCAAATGAAGATGACACACAGGTCCAGGTTTTACCAACCAGGGCTCTTCGCCTTGCCTATTCAATAGAAATTGACTAGAGGCCAACACTCCAGTATTCTTGCCTGGAGAATTCCATGGACAGGGGAGCCTGACATGCTATAGTCCACGTGGTTGCAAAGAGTCAGACATGACTGAGTGACTAACAACACACCAACAAGAGGCCAAACATTCATTGGGACCTCTCTGCAGCTAGGAGGAGTGAAAACAAACAACGGGCTCCCCTTCTTGATCCCTGAGGTGGGGGCTGAGCTTGTTTCTTCTATGGGATGATGGTAGCAGTGTGTCCATGGCTTGGGCCAGAGGGGTGGCTTGGGTGTTTTGCCCACCCCTTAGGTGATGTATGTGAAAGGGGCATGCATAGTATCCTACTTTGCTCCTGACACCCTGTTTTTGTTCCAGCCTCTTCAAAAGTGGCAGCTGGGCTTTTCCGTCTTTGTATCTTTCAGGTCCAGAATTTGCTCCAACTGCTCATGGTCGCAGTTATTTTTAATCGCATACAGTTTCCCTATATTTTGTTTCTGGAGGTGTGCCCAGGTGCAAGAACTGTAGTAGCAGAGGGTCCCAGGTCGTAGCGTGTCACCGAGGGAGCACTTTCTAAACTGACTCATACATGAACATGTGTCTAGACTGAGGGGGGAGGACCCAGGGTAGCTAGAGGGGTTCATGGTATCAGAGAGAAGGCAAGACTAATTCGGCAAGGTTTGGGTGGTGATGGAGGGGATGGGCTGGCCTGGGAGACTGGTTGGGAGAAGAGAAGGGGTCTCAGAGGAGATATTTGGTGTCGGGGAGGAGGAAGGAGGCTAAGCAGCTAGTAAAGGAGTCAATGTGGAAGACGGTGATGTCCAGGTCACAGGTAAGGACATTGCTTGGGGAAGCTCTGGATATGTTACAGTTTGGGTTAAGGCTTTATCTCGACCTCAGAGTTTGAGACGGCCTCCAAGAAGCAGTGGATGAGGGGATAAGGAAAGCTGGCTTTTTAAAAGTTGAGTGGCCCTGGCTCTGAGCCTCTTTGCCACTCTCTTCTCTCCTCTCTAAAATGAGCCTCTTCCACACGCTGCCGTTGTTATAAGGTCACTAAGTACAGGTGCTTCCCTTGGTTGCCTGAGCTATTCTCTGAATCACACTCACCTTCCATTTCCCCGTAGCAGAGGAATCCAGGCTGTCCCAGGGGGTGCTTTCTGAGGCTGCCCCCTAACACAGTCAAGCAGCCAGAGCAGACTAGGCACAAGGTATTCTCTATGGTGGGCATCTGTGGGGAAGCCAGTTGTGCATGCTGGCGGGTGGTAAGCTGGCTTCCAGGAACGCGACCTGGAATAGAAATAGGCGTTCTAGTCTCTGCAATCATCGTATTCCTCCGAGTCTCAGTTCCAATTAAAAACTGGGAATTGCAGGTGATAGCAGTGGACTGAGGAGTACTGGGCAAGCACTTCGTGTCCATTAACTCCGTGAATCCCACAATCACATTGACGCGGGTGACCTCCGTTTGGTAGAGAAGGGGAAAGACAGAGAGGTTAAGTTACTTGATCAAGGTCAACAGCCGGCGAGTGCGTAGCCGGGGTTTAAACCCGGATTCAGACTCGGGGTTCAAACAGGACTCGCTGCCGGCTGCCGGTGGAGAGGTTCCAAGGTTTCGGGATCATTTATCCCTTCCTATCCTGGCCCGAGGGTTCCCCACGTGGACGATCTCGCGGGCTCTTCCCGCTCCGACACCCCCGGGTGTGGCTCCACCCTACGCTGGCCCACAGCTCGGCCCAGAACCTCTCCGGGTCGTCGATGACAAGCTCCCGGCGGCGCCCTGAGCCCGCCTCCCGGGTCGCCACCTTCCCGCAGAGCGCGCGCCTCTGGGGACACCTGTCCCCGGACAGGGGGCTTTGGCCACTCCTCGGCGCCGCCCCGCGCTCGCGGTGGAGCCCCAGCGCCGCTGGGCGGGAGGACGGCAGGGCGCCTCCCGGGACTGCGCCGCGGCCCTGCGCACCGGGCGGCTGCGGGCGGGCGCGCAGAGGGGGCGCTGCTGAGGGCGCGGCACGGGGGGCGCGCGGGCGGGGCGGGCGCGGCGCGGAGCGGGGCGCCTGGAAGGGCACCCGCGAGGGGCGCGGGCGCAGCCGGAAGCTGGGGCGGGGCGCCCGCGCGGGATGCGGTGAAGGGCGAGCGGCGCGGCAGCGGCGATGAGTGCCTCGGCGGCCACGGGGGTCTTCGTGCTGTCCCTCTCGGCCATCCCAGTCACCTACGTCTTCAACCACCTGGCTGCCCAACACGAGTGAGTGGGCGCGCGCAAGCGGCGGGGGTCGGCGCGGCGGGCGCCCCAGCAACTTTTCGGAGGGGGTTGAACCGCCAGGCAGGGCAGAGGCTCGCCGGCCGCCAGGGCTCCCCGCGGCCGGCCGGAGGAGGGGAGGCGCCCGGAGTCCAGCGGGCCGGGGTCCTCGCTCGGGCTGGCATCTTTGACACTCGGGCGCAGTTCTGGGGCTGAGTGCTGGGTGTCGTTCCAGGTATCGCGGTTCTGGTATCTCAGCCAGGTGTCCAGGGTTACGGGGGTCATTAAGGCAATGCTCCTACCCTTGAAGTGCCCAGGGACAGGGGTGGGGCGGTCCACACACCAGCAGCTAGGAGCCCGGCCGCGCCTCGTTCCTTTCGCATTTCACAGGAACGTTTCCATGTATGGACACACACATACTTCTCATTTCGTATTAATTTTAGAAACTGTTGTGAATGACTAGCAGAAATAGCGCGGAATGAACAGGCAAAGGCCTGAGTTCTAGGCCTGGCTTTGGCACTAGGCCTGGCCTCAGTTTTCCGGTCTGTCAAATGGCCTGTATTTGCATCCTATTGTCAGGATGCTGTAAGGGCGCCCGTGGAGTATAGGATGGGGAGCCGGGAGAGCGGCAGGGCAGTTCCATGCTAGAGAAATGGGTGGGGCTGAAGGAGGCCGCAGATGGACTTGGTTCAAAGCCCTGTCTCACTTGTGAGGGCTCTCTGGCCAAGTAGCCAGCAGCGGCTGGCCTGCTCCAGCGGCGGGAAAGGCGCCAGGCCTCTGAGCCTGCCGTTGTTCCTGCTGTCAGCCGAGAGGAGGAAGTAACCTGCGCTGTTTCCCACAGCCGTTGGTGCTAAGGAAATTGCATCAGTGTGTATCCTGCACCCCCTCTCCAGACCTTCAAGTTGCGGAGAAGTGTCTGCCCACGGGGCGGTGACTTCCTCCTCACTGGTTCCGGGGCTGAGGGCCTTATCCAGAGTGCGCTCATCTACCGGGGGGTGCTCTCTAGGCATGGAGAGTGAGTGTCTTTGGTGTGACCCAGTCTTGGGGCGCGACTCCTGGAAGAAGCATCTCTGGGCAGGGAAGGTCACAGATCTGTGAATACAGTGCATGGGGACCTCTGCCCTTCTGCAGTGGCATTATGGGCAGCTCAACAATTTATTGAGGAGACACTGTATGCTCGGCACAGTTCCAGGTGCTGGGGAAATAGCTATGAAGAAACCACAAGAGATCTGGGAGGTGTGTTGTTGAGACAGGAATCAACACATAAAATGGGCGATTTGAGAGAGCGATGGGGGGGACTGGGGACCAGGGAAGCCTTCTTGGAGGAGGTGACATGAGCTTCAGAAGATGGCCCCAGGAAGATCTAGGGACAGAGCCTTCCAGGTAGGGGACCAGGGAGCAGTATAGGGAGAGGGACATGGCTTGGGGAGGGGATCTTTGGGAGGGAGGGTCACGCAGCTTATGGAAGGATCATGTGGCATGGGGAGAATCTGAGGATGACTCTGAGATTCTGATCTCAGCTCCTGGGAAGGCAGTGATTGCATTTACTGAGCACATCCTGAACTATGTGCTGCTGTGTGTTGTTGAGCACATTGCTGAGCCCTGGTTCTGAAAAACTGGTTCCAGCCATTCTTCCTGTCCTCCTGCAGATTAAAATCCCAGTAGCCTTTGACTCCTCCCTCTCCTTCCTCCACTCCTCCCGTCTCACCCTCCCACGGTCTCCTTCCCCATCAGTCCTGAGGCTGGGCTAGCATCTGTTTCCTCCTTCCTGTCCCCCCACCCCACTGGCAGTACTGGCCCTCTCTCGCAGAGCCTCCCAGGGAGTTTCCCTTCGCTCTGCCCTGTGCATATCTGCCTCAGCCCTCCAGCCCGGCCCAGTCAGCCATGCTGGTGCTTCAGCCGCACTGGACTGTTCTGTGCCCCTGCGCTAAGTCCCTTCAGTCGTGTCTGACTCTTTGAGATCCTGTGGACTGTAGCCCGCCAGAGTCCTCTGTCCATGGGATATTCCAGGCAAGAATACTGCAGAGGATTGCTGTGCCCTCCTCCAGGTGATCTTCCTGACCCAGACATCAAACCGAGTCTCACTGCATTGGCAGGCGGGTTCTTTACCACTAGCGCCACCTGGTTCTGTGTCCCGGACACTCCTTAATCCCCCACCTCCTTGCCGCTGCTCACACTGTTCGCTGGGACTGGGACTTCTTCCTTCCTGTCGCTGATGATTGAAGCCACACCTGGACTTTATAACCTGGAGTAAAATGCCACCTCTGCCTCTTCCAGACTCCCCCCCAAGCAGGGGAGTCTCTGTTCCCTCTGTCTCTCCCTTCTCTGAGCCCCTGTTGGGTTGTGCTTTTCCCACAAGAGTTACTTCTCTGTGGTCAGAATTTACCTTCTCAGGCCATGGCTCCCCTTAGCATTGTCCTGCCCAGTGTGGGGGGGGTAGGGGTGGTGGGGGGCTTGTGCCTGGAAGTCATCCCATTCAGTTTGCATTAGTTGAATTAGCTGAAGCTTCCTTCCCACCAGACCTTTTACAAAAGCCTGAAGAACAGAAAAAGCCACTTAAGTCGAGGCACCAGGAAAAGAATTGAGTTCTCTCTCTGTATCTCATAGACACACACATACATACACAACTCATACTCACCCACACATGATCCCTTTCAGTAGCCATCTGTTCATGTAAGGGCATCAGAAACTCTCCCCCTGCTCCCCAGCCTCATCCCCAAACACACACATTACAAGACTAACAGCTTTTCCACCCTCATATTAGTGGCAGCCCTTACCCCTCCCCCACCTCTGGGTCCCTGCTGGACCCATTTCTCCCTGTTCTGAGCAGGTCCTGCACTTGGCTGTCACTGGGAGATGCAGATGCTCTGTTGCCCCAGTTACTCTTCATCCTTTGCTCCTCCCCTAGAGGTGGAGAGTGGGAGCAGACACCATGAAGCGGTTTATACTGCTCTCTAGTCCAGAAGAGCACCAGCTGTGTGATGGTGCTGGCTGTGAGCCGGGCGGGTCCTTGATGGGAACAAGGATAGGAGTTGTCTCCTGGCCTCTGCCAGAGCCAGGCTGTGATGAAAACTTCTGTCAGCCTACACATGCGTGTGTGCATGTGTGCTAAGTTGCTTTAGTAGTGTCTGACTCTTTGTGACCCCATGGACTGTAGCCTACCAGGGCCTCTGTCCAAGGAATTCTTCAGGCAAGAATACTGGAATGGGTAGCCATTCCCTTTTCCAGGGGATCTTCCTGACCCTTCAGCCTACACAGCACCTTAACCTCTTCTCTGTTCACAGGATGCTTCTGCCCAGCAGTGTGTTCCTGACTCATATTAGTTCTCTCTTTCATCGTCTCCTCCTTTGGCTCAACCTACAGGAAGAGCCTGGAGCATCCACTGATGTGTGGCACTAGAAACCTCCTATTTCAGTCTCTTACCTGGACACCGACATGGCCATCTTCATTTTTATCATAGAACTATGTCCTCCATTCACCATGCATCCTTCTATTCATCTACCCACAATTCATGCATTCACTGTCCTCTATCCATTATCTAACCATCCATCTGTCATCCATTCATCTATCATTCTTCATCCATCCATTCATCTATCCATTCATCCACCATCCACCACCAATCATCTGTCATGAATGCATCTATCCATCCAAACACCCATTCATTCCTCTACCCATCCACCCATCATTCACCATCCATCCATCCACAATTCATTCATTCATCATCCACTATTCATTATCTAACCATCCATCTGTCATCCATCCATTCATCCACCATCAATGATCTGTCAGCCATCCATCTATCCATCCAAACATCCATTCATCCATCCATCATTCATCATCCATCCATTCATCTGTCCATTCATCCACCATCCATCATGTCATCCATCCATCTGTCCATCCATTTATCCACCCAAACATCCATTCATCCATCATCCATCCATTTCTCCTTCCTTTCTTTCTCTCCCTTTCCTTCCCTCCCTCACTCATCCATCAGTTCCTGAAAATATTAAAAGAGGTCCCCAGGCAGACTTTCTGTGCATACTCACCCAGGTGTCTTGAAAAAATTAACCTATTCCCATAGCCCACACCTGAAGTATTCTGAATATGTAGGTCTGGGGTGGCATTTGAAAGTCTGGGTGCTGCTGATTCCCAGAAACCACTCCTTGACTCTTAAGTGGGGCCTGGGGCCAGGTGCATGGGATACAGTTTTCCTGAACCTGGGGCCACTCTCCTTGGGGTTCGTCTACCTGCATATAGATGGATCACTCCCTCTCTGACATTAGGAGCAGATTTCTGACCCCTGCCTGCACCCAATCCAACTGTAGAGTGTGGAGTGAACTTCAGCATGAGTTTTTCCCTCAGCTATTAGTAGGTGCTGGTGGGCTGTGAAGGGTACTTTCTAGAAGTCCCGGGGACATTTAGCAAAGGTTATCCAGACATCCTCTGTGATGGTGTGGAAGGGTCTTGGCTAAGGGGTGGTGCTAGAGCAGCTCTCGAGGATTACCGAGGGGGCCCTAGTGTAAGCAGGCCCTGGGAATGGGTTGGGCGGTGCTTCGTCTAGAACTGGATGCCCTGTTGGTGTGGAGGTATGAGAGAGAAAATACCTCTTAGGACTGGAGGTGACCTCTGGGTGAGAGAGCTTAGCCCACTGAGATAGGTCCTCCTGTGTAGACAGGGGTCTCTCTATTTCATCCACAGTGACTGGCCTATAGGGGTGTGCAATGCAGTTTTCCTTAATATGTTTTCTTTTAAAGATTTTTTGATGTGGACCATTTAAAAAGACTTTATTGAATTTGTTATGATATTGCTTCTGTTTTATGTTTTGATTGTTTGGCCTCTAGGCATGTGGGAATCTTAGCTCCCCAATCAGGGATTGAACCCACACTCCTTGCATTGGAAAGCGAAGTCCCAACCACTGAACCACCAAGAAAGTCCCTCAATATGTCTTAATTAACTAAAAAACAGATGATGCAATGACTTGACTTTCCTAAGGCCCACAGGCAGGAGCAGAGTAGGTACCAGCCGCCCGGTCCCTCAACTGCTCACTCCAGCAAGCCTGTACCTTTGTTCTGTCCTGCCAAGGAGTGGATTTGTTCGTTCCCTGTCCCCTTGGGCCATGCCTTTTCCTAGGAGGAAGTCCAGGGCTATGCCCAGACTAGCTCACCTTGGCTTCCTGGGTGTTGGGGGGCTGGCTTCATTCAGGCCTTGGGCCCAGCCCCAGCTCTTCTCTCCTTGGGTTAGCCTGGTCCTCTGGTCCCTTTGATTATACACACAGCTTGGGGCCCTTCTTCCTTAGAAGGTGATGTAGTTGTGACTCCTGCATGCTCCTTGGAGCTCAGTGTGAGGGTTTCCAGCCAGCCCTATGGAAGGAGGCAGATTCAGTGGTTAGGCCTGTCAGACATCAGGCACAGGGTTTGGAGGAGCAGATGGACAATGGCAGACGGACAGTGGCAGAGGGCACTCAGACATGTCATTCGCCCAGGTGGGCGGGATGACCAGAGAGTGAGGACCTGGTAGCTCTGGTCCTGGTCCCTGAAAGTCACGGGGTGGCCCAGAGGGGCCCAAGTTCTGTAGACAAACTATGAATGCCACAGTGCCTGGGCTGTAGGCAGAGGCTGCGCTGGGAGAGAATGCATTCACTAGCCAGGAAATTCCATGCACCCGTGTGTTTATATTGATAAGTGACCACCTCCTGTTCTGGTCATTGCAGTTCCTGGACAATTGTGGGGGCTGCTGCCGTTGTCCTGCTCCTGGTGGCCCTGCTGGCTCGTGTCCTGGTCAAAAGAAAACCCCCTCGGGACCCACTGTTCTATGGTATGTCTCCATGGGAGGAGGCCCTTTGTGTCCACCTCAGGGCACAGCATGTGAGCCTCTGTCTGTTTTCCATTGTGGCTGTGAATACGCTGAGCCAACTGGTAAGGTGATGCAAAGTGCAAGAGTATTTCCAAGATGCAGCCCTGCTTCCCTCTAAGTGAAGGACTCTCGCTAGCAGTGCACCCCACCCTGTCCCAGCTGGGACCCAGGCAGGACACCCGTCTGTTCCTTGCCTCTGCCCTGAGTCATGCTCTGACCTCTGACCTGAGCCATGCTCTGACCTCTGACCTCGGATCTTGTACCAGCTCCTTCCTGGCTTTCGGCCTTCAGCCAGCTATTTGTAGCCCCTTCCATTTGGCTTTGAGCTTAGCGGTCTGGTGCCTCAGTATGCACATTTGTACAATGAGGAGGGTTGGTACAAACATTAAATAAGATACTGTTTATAAAGTACTTGAAAAAAAAATAAAGTACTTGAACCACTGCCTGGCAAATACACATGGATCTTAAATAAATGAAAACACCACTGATTGAGCACCTGTGGTGTGCCTAGTATGACTCTGAGCACATTAGCAGTATCATTTTAGTTAATCCTCACAACAAACAGGGCTTTCCTAGTGGCTCATATGGTAAAGAATCTGCCTGCAATGCAGGAGACCTGGGTTCGATCCCTAGATCGGGAAGATCCCCTGGAGAGAGGAAGCTACCTACTCCAGTATGCTGGCCTGGAGAATTCCATGAACAGAGGAGCCTGGCAGATACAATCCATGAGATCACAAAGAGTCAGACACTGAGCGACTAACACTTACACTTTCTTTCTTTCACAACAATATCCTCTCTGCCCACACGAAGAATCTGGTTCAGAGGCACTGAGAAATGGGGTCAAGAATTACAGCCAGTGAGACAGCACTGATGCCCCAGATTTTTCCTAGTTTGCATATAAAAAACTCTGAAGCTTAGAGAAATGAAACTTACCTAAGCGCTGACAGCCAGTCAGTCGATGAGCTGGGCCTGTCTGAATCCATGTCCTTTTTCTGCCTCCAGTCCCCCTGCCACTGGTCTGGCCTCTGCCCACGTTTGCAGACTGGCCTCCTGCCGCCGGCTTCCTTCCCCTTCCTCCGTGCTCCGCGGAGCCCTCGCTCAGCGGCACTCGTGTTTCTCCAGGGTCCTCAGGGCTGAGTGCCCTCCTCTCTCTCAGCCCTCTGTCCTCGTATCAGCCAGTTCAGCCCCGACTGGAGGGCATGGACTGTCCTTGTCATCGGTGACCCAGAGCCTGACACTGCTGTTGGCATCAGCGATTGTCGGTAGAACAGCCGAATGATCAGTTGCTGAAGGCTTCCTCTTCCGGGAGACACACAATGGCTGATCACCTAATGGCTCATCAGTGTCCGAGAGATCTGGACCAAAGGCCTGCACGGAGGCATGGGGAGGCAGGGCACATGTGGGCCTCCCACTCTCCCTGGGGAAAATGTAGACGCTGCACTCCTGGTTGCAGACTTGGGGCATGGTCAGCTTCCCTGCTCTGTAAGTTAACCTTGCCTGCCTTCCTGGGCATTTTCTTGTTTCACAGCTGTTCTTATATTCACCATCAAATTTTTTTAAAAATTTCTTTCTTTTGGGGTGTGCCATGCAGCGTGCAGGATCTTAGTTACCCGACCAGAGATGGAACCCATGGCCCCTGCATTGGGAGCACAGAGTCTTAACCACTGGGCCACCAGGGAAGTCCCACCACCAGATCTTTTTACCATCCATGCCCAACACACAGTTTGATGCTGATTTGTTATGATTTGAACAGAGAGCTTTATTGACAAACTGCCACATGCTAAATTTGATCACTCACTGTTTAAAAAGTATTATTCCTTAGCTGGTAGTTGTTGCTGGTAGTTTTCAGTCCACTGAGGAGCTTCTCACATCCTTAGTGAGATTCTCTAAGATGCTGTGGCTTTCCCTCTTTAATATTCAATGGTTCCACCTCATATCCAGTTTTCTAAAAATCACTAGCCTTCCTTCCTAAAACAACCGTCACTTTCACATCAGCCACTGTTTGTCTGTAGGATCTCCAGTGTGGGGTAAGGCAAGCACGCTGGATACACGGTGAGTCGGGCCACCTGGTAACCATTGGTGTGAAAGATCTCTTTTGAGTCAGTGGTCACCTCTGTGCTTCCTGGGTCACAGGGGAATGGTTTTGCTCCTGCCGCCCAGCTGGAATGCAGATGTGCCTTGGCAGCCACATGCAGGAAGTGGAGGAGGGGAGTCGGGCAGCCTGCTAGAATCCCCTGGGACCTTGTCATGCGCTCCTCCGAGTGGGTGTCCTCTTGCAGGTCATGACACTGGTGGGCGGCTCCAGCTGTGTGCACGGGAGGTATGTTCTGTGAGTCCTTGTTGACGGCATCTATAGAGTCTTCTGGAAAACATGACAAGAAATCATTACTGGGGACTTCCCCAGTGGTCCAGTGGCTAACACTCCACGCTCCCACTTCAGGGGTCCCGGGGTTCAATCCTTGGCTGGGGAACTAGAATCCCACATGCCTCTCAGCTAAGACCTAGCACAGCCAAATAAATAAAATTAAAAATGAAAAAGAAATCATTACTGGTAGACGCCAAGCTGTTAGGCTTTGCCCCCTGAGCTGTGGCTTTCTGAACTGTTGCTTTCTCTGCTCTAGTGTACGCGGTGTTCGGATTTACCAGCGTCGTAAACCTCATCATAGGACTGGAGCAAGATGGGATCATCGACGGGTTCATGACACACTACCTGAGAGAGGTACGGGGGCACTTAGCACCATACGCACCATGGGAACCAAAGGGTCGGCGACTCCAACAGTATTGCTCTAGCTGGAAATCCTTTCGTGTCATGTAAGAAGGCACGACCCGTGCTATTTCATTGACTGCTGTGGACGCAGGACACTCAGTTACGTGGAAAGTGAAGTGGAAAGTTAGGATTAGATCATGGGAGGCAGTTCTCCTCAGTGTTGGGTCTTACAACTCTATCTTCACACCTGACTCACCACCTTCCTTCTCTACTTGTGTTTAAAATAAGTGGGGTACTTTAAGGCTTCTCAGGCGGCGCTGTGGTAAAGAACCCAGCTGCCAATGCAGAAGATGTAAAAGACGAGGGTTCAGTGCCTGGGTGGGGAAGATCCCCTGGCAGAGTAAATGGCAACCCAATCCAGTATTCTTACTTGGAGAATCCCATGGACAGAGGAGCCTGGTGGGCTACAGTCCATGAGGTTGCAAAGAGTCGGACACGACTGAAGTGACTTAGTAGGAGCAGCAGCAGAGGTCTTTAAATGAAGTCAGTATCTGTGTATCTGTTGTTATCAATGCATTACTCCTTAAGAAATCCCAAGTCAGTCAGTCTTAAATGTGTAAACTGCCAAACATGGAGTCAGTTAATAAAGCCATTTGGTTGTGATGATGAATACGTGCTCTGCTCCTCATCACAGCATTATCAATCTACCTGGCACTTGACAGAGCTGGTCCTCTTTCCTTATTTGATGGTGTGATGAATCTAGCCCCAGAGAGGTTAAGTAACATACTCAAGGTCACATAGGAAATAAGGAGCAGTGTAGTCATCATTCATATTTCAGGTAATGGGGAGCTTTGAGTGCAAGCCAAGGGAGTTTGGGTTTTGTCCCTTGTGTGAGGGAAGATGTTGAGTCAGGGGACAATGCAGTCAGCTCAAAGAAGGATGGGTTTGAAGGGAAGGGTCAGTGCTGTGAGCTAGGACACCAGCCAGGAGGTGTCCTGCAGGGCCAGTGAGGGCATGAAGGTGACCCAGATGGAGGCCAAGCATGAACGGTAGAGAGGAGGGATGAACTTCAGAGAATCTGAGTGGCTGGAATGAGTAGGTCTCAGGGATGAGCTGGGGGCAATGGGGAAAATAAGGGCTAAGATACCATCCTGACTCTGGAAGCACTTAAAGGGGTCCCTCCGTGACGCTGCCCTAGCTTAAAAAATTTTTTTAAATTTAAGTTTGATTGTGCTGGGTCTTCTTTGCTGCACAGGCTTTTCTCTAGCTGCAGAGAGCCGGGGCTGCTCTGTAGTTGTGGCAGCGCCTGGGCGTATCATTGCGGGGTCTTCTCTTGTTGTGGAGCATGGGCTCTAGGGCTTAGTTGTTGCAGCTCCCGGGCTCTAGAGCACAGGATCAGTAGTTGTGGCAGACGGGCTTAGCTGTCCCTTGGCATGCGGGATCTTCCCAGACCAGGCATGGAACCCGTGTCTCCTGCATTGGCAGGCAGCTTATTGTTGTTTTTTTTTTTTCACTACTGAGCCACCAGGGAAGCCCTGCCCTAGTCTTTTTTAAAAATGGCAATGGCAGTGGATGACACACGTTTTCCAGATAGACTTGGGGGTGGAGGGACTCCAAGGAGAAGAGACAGTGTGGGCAGAGGCTTCGAGATGAGAAACAGCACGGGGCTCCCCACTGCCAGGCAGGGATGATGCTGAGTTCATCTGGGGATGTGAGGAGTTTCAGATGGGTAAGGGACATCCTGGCAGGTGGCCCAGCAGGCAAGGCTTTGCAGGTGTTGAGCTCGGGGAAGAGATGTAGGGACCATCTCAGGACAGTTGGCACCTGAAGGTCTGAGAAGAGAAGGTAGAGAGAGGAGGGCTGAGGGTGGAACTTTGGAGACCTTGGCCAGAAGACCAGGAGCCTCTGAAGTGGCCTGGGAGGGGACAGGCACAAACACAGAAGGAGGGCTTCCCAGGTAGTCCGGTGGTCAAGAATCTGACTACCAATGCAGGGGATGCAGGTTTGATCCCTGGTCCGGGAAGATTTCACATGCTGTGGGGCAACTAAGCCCGTACGCCACTACAGAGCCCATGCTCTAGAGCCTGCCTGGTGTAACTGCTGAGTCCTTGTGCCCAAACTGCTGAGCCTGCACGCCCTGGAACCTGTGCTCCACAACAAGAGAAGCCACCACAAAGAGAAGCCTGTGCACCGCAACTAGAGAGTAGCCCCCGTTCTCTGCAACGAGAGAAACCCCATCTGCAGCAACAAAGACCCAGTGCAGCCAACAATAAAAAAAAAAAAAAACATATATTTAAAAAAGAGGCAGAAATACCCAGGGAGTTTAGGGCCACAGAGCTCACAGCGAGGAGGGTTTAGGAAGGAGGTAGCTGCCAGGAGGGCCTGGAGTTTGAGTAAAAGGGGGATGAGGAGGGGGCTGAGGTGCAACTGTGGGAGGGGTGCAGGGCCCGGCTGGGGGACGTGGCTGCCAGAGAAGAGGAGGTAGGGCTTGTCTTGCAGTTGCCACCAGCTTTGGGAGGTTTCTGAGCTGAAGAATGACATGTCCAGAGCTAGGGCAGGGGTGTGGTGAATCGGCAGGAGAGGAGAGAGGTGGGATGACCGCGTAGGAAAGGTCTAGTGAGGGGTGCTGAGGGCTCAAATGAGGCTGTGACGAGAGGGAGGATTGCCTGGGGTTGACATCATAGAGACGGATCAATGGGACCTGCCAGCAGACTGCGTAAGAGAAGGAGGAGTGAAAACGACCCTGTGGTTCTGAGCTGGGCAACCTGAGTGGTGTCTCCATGAACACAGGCCAAGTGGGGCTTGGCTGAGGGGACAAGCTGATGCGTTAAAGGAGGTGAGGCTAGGGTCCCTGGACCCATCCAGTGGAAGATGTTCAGCAAGCCACTGGGTGAGGCCAGCACAGCTCAGAGAACCAGATGTGTAGGCATGCATGATGAAAAACATGAACTTGGGTGGACTTCCCTGGCGGTCCTGTGGCTAAGACTTCATGCTTTCACTGCCAGAGGCCCAGGTTCCATCCCTGGTAGGGGAACTAAGATCCCACTTGCGACATGGGATGGCCAAAAAAACCCCCCAAAAACAACATGACCTTGGATGGTATTATTCAGTCAAAGCACGTCAGAGAGAAAAGATGTGGGTTGGGCATGAGTATTAAAGCCTGACTTGTATGTTGCTTCCTCCCTCCCCCCCGCCCCATCCCCCTGCCCCACCCCCCTGCCCCGTGATGCTCACGTGATTTGATGTGTGAGGCAAGATGACAGGCAGTCCTTGCCCCAAGGAAGTGCAGAAAAAGCCCTGCTTGGCTGGCTGATTGACGGGCTGGTTGATCTGCACTCTTCCTTGTTGTGGAAAGGTCTTCAGGCATCTTAGGAAGACATCTGAAACAAGGCAGGAGAGCACAGGTGTGGAAGAAGGGAAGACAGGAGAGTGGGGAGGAGCCAGAATGACACCAAACACCCAGGCAGTTTCGGCAGTGACTTTCCAGCAGTGGCCTGCAAACATAAAGCACCTGGGACAAGGAAATGTGTTCATGGCTCATCGTATAATCTGTTTATAAAACTAAAAATTTCTTGGAAGTATATCTCTTCTTCTTTTTGTTGTTTAGTTGCCTAGTCATATCCAACTCTTTTGTGATTCCCATGGACTGTAGCCCACCAGGTTCCTCTATCCATGAAATTCTCCAGGCAAGACTACTAAAGTGGATTTTCATTCCCTTCTCCAGGGAATCTTCCTGACCCAGGGATCTAACCTGTGTCTCCTGCATTGGCAGGTGGATTCTTTACCAATGAGGCACCTGGGAAGCCCACAGCTCTTCTTGGTAGTACAATTTCTGTTAGGAATTAGCTGTGTGACCTTAGGCAGGTCAGGTAACCTCTTGGAACTTCTATTTGCTTATCTATAAAATCGGGTCACTTGTATGTATCCCATGGTGCTGCTTGGAAGGTTGAATGAGGGGCAAGGTGTGAAGCCTGTCCATGCCTGCATAGGGGATAGCAGCGGGGGAAAGCCCTGCCTTCCTTACATGCAGCCCAGCAGGCCTCTGGGTCAGCATGAATTTTGAAGGTCAGTCAAGTGACTTTGGTCAGCAGGGTCTCCCCTGGCCACCCTGCCTGGCCAGAGATAAACACCTTTAGTCACAGACTGGACTTGGCCTCAGTGAGTTCACCACAAGGGCAGGATTGCTTGTGATACCATCTGTTTTGCATCACTGTACACACCTATGTGGGCTTCCCAGATGGCACTAGAGAATCCACCTGTCAGTGCAGGAGATGTGGGTTCGATCGCTGGGTCAAGAACATCTCCTAGAGATGGGGATGGCTACCCACTCTAATATCCTTGCCTGGAGAACCCCATGGAGGGAGGAGCCTGGTAGGCTACAGTCCATGGGGTCACAAAGATTCAGACACGACTTAGTGACTGAACAACAATACACCTGTGTAGACCTAGCATGGGACAGGCACGGACTCATTCCACCTGCTGTGGCAGACCCTAGTTTTGGTGGCTCCAGGGTACATGTATATTTTCATTGCTGTTGTTCAGTCACTAAGTCATGTCTAACTCTTTGTGACTCAATGGACTGTAGCCTGCCAGGCTTCCCTGCCCTGTATATTTGTATACATATATATGTATATAAAACATGTTTATTTTCATGTTCCTACCAATTTTGTAATTGTCTCGGATTCTGAATAGTTTCACTTCAGCATACGAACATGTTAGTTCTGCTGTTTTATTTTACATGCAATACTGGTCTGGTATTTTGCTCTGAAATGTTTGAGTTTTATTTACAGTGGACTTCTTATGCTCTCCTCAGGGTGAACCGTATCTGAACACAGCCTATGGACATATGATCTGCTACTGGGACGGCTCTGCTCATTATCTGATGTATCTGGTGATGGTGGCAGCCATAGCCTGGGAGTAAGTCAGCTAACCTGGTGGGTGTGCCTGGGTCACCTTAGCAACTGACAGGCGAGGCAGATACATAGAGAGGGGCACACGGACATGGGTACAGGCTCTGTGGACCCAAGTGATACGTGCATTTACAGCATTTTTGCAGCATTTACTCCCTTTTGAACATATGCCTTTGGACTGCCCCTCTGGCTTCCCTGGTCGCTCAAATGGTAAAGGATTTACCTGCAATGCAGGAGACCCAGGTTCGATCCTTGGGTCTGGAAGATCCCCTGGAGGAGGGAATGGCTTCCCACTCCAGTATTCTTGCCTGGGAAATTCCATGGACAGAGGAGCCTGGTAGGCTGCAGTCCGTGGGGTTGCAAGGAGTTGGATATGACTGAGCGACTAACACACTTTTTTTGCCACGATGGACAGCTCCAGCTGACCCCTTAATGTTCTCATTTCCAAGAATAAAAGCCCGTTGTAATTCAAAACTTCAGACTCCTTTCAGTTCAGAGCTCTCTCCCTCCAGCTCAGGTTTAACCCTGAGACTGAGCGGTCTGCACTGAGGCTGGGGTACACTGTCAGTCCTTTTATTACTTCTCAGCTCACTCCTCTGGGAGCATGTGTGTGTATGTGGAATTAAGGGAAGAGGAGCAGAGTCTTCCCCGCCCCCGGGGAGCAGAGTCTTATATGACCAGTGCTGTTTTCTGGGTATTGGGAGCCAGGTGGTATGCTGGCTCTGCCTTGGGGGGGGCGCATGTGTTGGGTCTTTGGAGACCCCTGCCATAGGAACCGGGCTTTCCAGGTGGCACTAGTGGTAAAGAACCCACCTGCCAATGCAGGAGACATAAGAGACATGGGTTCGATCCCTGGGTTGGGAAGATCCCCTAGAGGAGGGCATGGCAACCCACTCCAATATTCTTGCCTGGGAAATCTCATGGACAGAGGAGCCTGGCAGGGTACAGTCCATAGTATTGCGAAGAGTTGGACACGACTGAAGTGACTTAACACACGCATGCACCATAAGTGCCTCTGCACTACCCTGATTCCTGAAATGAGCAATGCTCTTGTGGACTGAAATTGTGTGACTCTTCTGCCCATGGGGTACACCCACAGCTTCTTTCTGCTGGAACCCCTATAACCCAGAAGGCATACCCTTGGGGTAGAGTCCTTTAAAGATGTCTCAAGTCCACCTACCTTCCCAGGCCTCCCTTTGGCTCCAGGTTCAAGTTTCACATTCTAGCTCCTCACAAGGTTGAAATTCAGCTTGACCAACTGTCCTGTTCCCCTCCCCAGCCCCCATTTGTCCACTCCAAGATAGTCCCAGCTAATTTCTTGACTTTTCTAGGCTCTCGCCCTTCTCTTCATGAATGTTCCCAAGCTCCAGGGAACACAGCAGGTGTTTCCGAGAATGCTCAGGCTCTGCCTCCTGTCAAGTGTGGGCCAGCATTTCTGTGGTCCTGTTGGGGAAGAAGATTCTGATTTGCCCCCTGCTGACAGTCCCAGTCACCGTGAATGGGCCTCCTGGGATCTGATACATTGGGCTTGGCGGGTCGGGCAGGGCAGAAAGCACACAGTATTCTTCACTTCTCTTTCCCGGCAGAGAATCCCTTTTTGAATTTCTCTGAGCCCCTTATGGAGGTGGGTTGTCACTTGTTATTCAGTCACTAAGTCCTGTCCAACTCTGTGACACTACAGACTGCAGCACACCAGGCTTCCTTGGCCTTCACCATCTCCCGGAGTTTGCTCAAACTCATGTCTATTGAGTCAGTGATGCGATCTAACCATTTTGAGTTGTCAGTTATCAGTTGCAAAAACTTTTTGTCAACATCACCTATTAAGATTAGAGGTATGTGTCTAGCAGCTCCTTCCGAACATGGGTTATGTGTCACTTACTGTACTTATCTTTGGGACTTTGAAATTCTGTGATACCTGGGAAAGTCCATTTATTAGCATCCTACTACTCATACTTACAATGATTTTAAAAATGGATCCAATTTTCTTCTTTGAACCTTCTTTTCCCTTTCATGCTGTGAGTTTCATAAATAATAGTGAAATGCAGGCCTCCTTCAAAAGTGATGACCATAGTGTGGTTGACCAGAAGATTAGTGTAGCAAGCATAATTTCCTATGCAAAAGGACACAAAGAGGATTCTATAGCTCATCACATAGGGAAATGCAATTTGATCAATCACCAGGGTTCCTTGTACTGGATTTATTACTCTTGATTCAGTACATTTTCGATTCACGTACTTTACTAGTTACAACAGAGATCAATTGTGGAGCATCTTATACTAATAGTATTCTAAAACAAGTGTGCTAAGTCAGGATTTTTTTCATTACAGGGAAAGTTATAGAACCATTGGCCTATATTGGGTCGGATCTATTATTATGAGCATTGTTGTTTTTGTGCCAGGAAACATTGTAGGTAAGAAACTTTATCTTAAAATTCACTTTCCTTTTCTGAAACAATGGGAATAATTTTTAAATAGGGAAGCTATTTTGGTTGTGATAGAACCAAGACATTCCAAGTTTACCAAAGAGCTGTTTTGCAGTTACTTCTTTTCCCTTCCAACTTTCCTTTTAAGAAATGCTGTTGAGCAATTTTCAAAAGTGTATACTGAATAACTAGACTAATATCAGTGATTCATGACTTCTAGAAAGATCTAGTGGGGTAAATATTGGGTTTGTCACTACATTCAGTATAAAGATACTTCTTACATCTCTTTGTACTATATATAACTTGACACACAGTGGGCACATGATAATATACTTGAAAATTAAGATTCTTGAAAGCTGATATAAAAGTTATTTATGCGTGCCAGAAATCAGGATATTATATTAAGTCTACTTTTAAAGTACTGTAAATAAGGCATACCTGTTAATAAATACCTAATAGTTTTAAACTGACCTATGCTTCTGGTCTCATTAAAAATACTGTCTGGTCCATATCAGGATTTTAGATGACTTGAGATGGGGAAGGGTCCTACATGTTACTTGTATGTGGATATACTTTTGGTAAACTTTTGACTTTTTCTTTCTTTCTTTTAAATAGGGAAGTATGGAACACGTATTTGCCCTGCCTTTTTCTTAAGCATACCATATACTTGTCTTCCTGTCTGGGCTGGTTTCAGAATCTATAATCAGCCATCAGAAAATTATAATTATCCCTCAAAGGTGATTTTATTAATTTAAATGTAAACCTGTTCTCAAACTCAGAGGTCACTTGTATCCACCAGCTATGGGACTGGACCAGGCCTCCAGGGACGTAGCCTTTGGGGCAGTCGGTCAGCGTGACTGTGTTGATTCTGCAGCAGTGGTTCACACCTTATTATGGCGGCCAGATGGTCTGCTTCTGTGTGATTAGATCTGCTTTGATTGGCTAGGCCATGCTTTTTGGAACTTCTGGTGCCACAGGTTACTCTGGCTCTTCCCATTAGATTCCGCATTATTGCCCAGTGTATGAGGTTTATCTGGGGGTGCTAATGGCCTGGAGTTTGAGCATCTGGGCACCTCTTTCAGAGCTATCTATGCACTACTGCCCCAGAGGGAGGCTGGAGAGACACTGCTGTTCCAGGTAGCACACAGTCAGAGGGTCTGATTACCAGGACATCCAGGCACATGGAGACTGGCTGCAGGACATCTTCTGAGATACCTCCCTTCCAGTCACAGCCAAGGTGCTCAAGGTGAAACAATACTGGCCCGGCAGGTACTCTGTTAAGGTCTTCAGTTCTAAGCTAGTGACATCTTTCTAAGTTTCTCTTCCTTTCATAGATATTAGATCCTTAAGCAAAATTGATACATGAAAATATGAGTTACTAGAGATAATCAGAACATGATTCTTCATTTTACAAAAAGACTTACAATAGAATTCATTAAAATACATTTTAATTTACAAACACTTCATTTGTGAATGTTTGGACACATGCTATGTAAACTCAGCTTGGCACGCTGATAACTGGTGCCTCCTTATACCCTTTGAAGATGAGGTGGTTGTTAAAAAAACAAGCAGACAGTAACCATGGCCTTAAAGGCTTCCCCAGTGGCTCAGTGGCAAAGAACCTGCCTACAATGCAGGAGATGTAGGTGTGATTCTTGGGTCGGGAAAATTCCCTGGAGGAAATGGCAACCCACTCCAGTATTCTTGCCTGGAGAATCCCGTGGACAGAGGAGCCTGGTGGGCTACAGTCCACGGGGTCACAAAGAGTCAGACACGACTGAGCGACTAAACAACAAACCATAGCCTTCCTTCTTGCTTCACTGACTCTGATGCTCCAGGCTAGCATATCTGTACTGTTCATGTTGTAAGACACACAAACTGTTAATTTTTTAAAAAACTGTTAAAACACAGTGATGGCCAGGGAGAAATAGGCAGTCATACAGTGCTGATACAAACACAAATTCAGAATCACTCTGCAAAGCCCCTTGGCAATGTTATCAACGTTAACAAATTTAAGTTTTTAACCTTAGTAATTCTGAGGGCTGTATCCTAAGAAAATAATCAGAGATTCTGTCAAAGATTTATGTACAAAGTTGCTCGTCATTGCATTAAGTATAAACAGTGAAGATGCCTAAATATCCAATGATGGCACTACCATGTGGCAGTAAGTTTTAAAAGAACTTTTAACAATGTGGTTAAGTACTCATAGGTAGTGAGAGGCAAAAAAACAAATGCAAAGTTGTTTATACATTAAGTCCTAACTTTGTGAAAAAATAAATGTAGATTATATATTATACTTAACACATGTAGTATTATATATACATATAAAACTATGTATTTGTGACTGGAAAATACAACAAGTGTTAATAGTAGTATGACGGGTTACTGGTTTATTTTAAAGATGAGTACATTTTACACTTAAGATCATAAAAATGCTATTTAAAAAAATATGGCCTCACAGAACCTGAAGGGCCCTTCAAGATCACTAGGCCCAATCTCCTCATTTCACTGATGAGGAACTGAGACTTGGGGAGAGGAATTATTTTCCTAAATTACCTTGTTAGTGGTTTTGAATCTTGGAAGTTATCTTACCACAGTATCTTTGTTTCAGTAGGTCTCAGATTATTCTTTGGCAGCTCATCAGTTACCAACTCTATTTTAGGTCATTCAAGAGGTCCAAGCAAAAGACCTGCTGAGAAGACCTTTTGATTTAATCTTGGTTTTGTGTCTCCTTCTGGCGACCGGATTTTGCGTGTTTAGAGGCTTGGTAAGCATAAGGGACCACAATAACATAAAAAAAAATTTTTAAATCAGATTTTCCATGGCACTAACAAAACATACTTCCTATTAGAGCCTAGTGGAGAAGAAAATGACAACCTAGTCCAGAATTCTTGCCTGGGAAATCCCATGGACAGAGGAGCCTGGAGGGCTACAGTCCATGGGGTTGCAAAAAAGTCAGACATGACTGAGCAACTAAACAACAAATTAGAGCCTAGAGGCCTGGACCTGCTTCCTGCTACCCTCCTACCCTCACCCCAAACCTCTCCTCCCAAAGGGGGTCCCTTCTGGGCTGTTTCATGACATCTTCTTGAGGTCCTCAGATCAAGCTCTTTACCAATTAATCTTTTTATTTTAAGGCTCCTGAAAAATTAGCCATTCCTCTCATTCATTTGTTTGATGTTTCTGATTGAAATCTCTTTGTTAAGGGTGGTGACTTTAGACTCTAATCAAGCTGGCACAGAGCGTTCATGTGTTCTCAGGAGCAGGGAGATGGGATTGAGGACAGGGTATCGGAGTAAGCTGTCAGACTCCTGGCTGTTTCCTAGCTGTGTAGTCTCGGAAACATCACTTAACCTCTTTGATCCTCAGTTTCTTCCTCTATAAAGTAAGGGTACCTACCTTAGAGTATTATTTGAAGATTAAATGATAAGGCACATCAGACACTTGCAGAGGGCCTTATACCTAAAAAGTACTCAGTAAGTGACTGCTTTGTTTTTGTTGATCAAGGGTCCTTCAGAGTATCCCAGTTTCATGGTTTATCCTCAGTAGCAATAGATTTGAATTATATGGTTAATTATATTCAGCTGCAATGACGATTACTGTTCTAAGCCTGCTGGCATTGCACAGCAGTTGGGGGGCAGAATGGTAAATGTAAACTGATGCAGCTGATTCATTGTTTTGGGGTCCTTGGGCTGTAAGGGACCTGTATGACAGGTAGGTCAGGGTGAGTAGTCCTCAGAGCTATCTCCCTCTGTGGATCGTCAAAAACTTCCTGGAACAGAGTCAGCTGGTAGGAGTGGCCTGGGGAAAGGATGTAAAGGAGAAAGCAGTGCAGAGGCTTTGCTCAGACCAGAGCACTGATACCATTCCTGGTTGGCTGATGTAATTCCTCAAGTCCAAAGGAGAAAAACAGCAACCATAAAAATGAGCTGCAACTGTTTTCTTGCACAGCCATCTCCATGCCCCTGTGCACATGAGAAAAACCTGGGTAAAGTGTGTCCCTTGGAAGATGGGGCCTTAAGGTTGGGATTCATTTTAACCAACTCCACCACTGATGTGTTCACCTGTGTTACTTAGGTGGGACAACATTTATGGCTAAGGACACCAGGAGTGGTGCCTCAGGGAGGTGAGTTAAAGGGGACTCAGCATAGTTAAGATGAATCTGGTATAGAAATGTACTATTCTTCCTACAGGGACTAGTTAGCTAGTTATTTCCGGGAAAAGGGAAGTTGATCATTTAAAGCAGCTGTGCTTTGGTTAGCCAAACCTAGACATTTAAACTGAACACGAGAAAGATCCCCAGGTACAGAGAATTAGTCTCCATTTCCTTCTCCACTGTTATCCTCTACTTGATCTCTTTAATCTGTAGAATATTTATTTTCTCTCCCTTTTACTGATGAGCTTCTGAAGTAGCTTTTGTTATATAGAAAGCAGCTTGTGACTAAACTTGGCACATTTAGCCTTATCAGCAAACCTAAGGACCAGATGTGACTGTCTCTTATAATGAACTCATTTTTGTTCTTAGATTGCCTTGGATTGCCCAGCTGAGCTCTGCCGATTATATACGCAATTTCAGGAGCCGTACCTAAAGGATCCTGCTGCTTATCCTAAAATCCAGGTCAGGTGGTTGTACAGCCTATGGTTTTTCTAAAACTAATTTTCTTTAAGAATAGGAAAATGTGATACCATGTAGGAAAGAGGAGTTAACATTTTCTCAGCAGAAAATGTTAATTTTGTGTGTATGTGTGCTTTTCATCAGGCTAGGTTAACTGCCATTTACTGATGGCATTATTTCTGTTCTGTGCAGATGCTGGCGTATCTGTTCTATTCCGTCCCTTACTTTGTGATCGCGCTTTATGGCTTGGTGGTTCCCGGATGCTTCTGGATGCCCGATATAACCCTGATACATGCTGGAGGTCTAGCTCAGGTACTGAGAATATGCTGTTTACTGGAGATTTGGCTGTCATTGTTGGGCATCTAAAAAGAAATACCTCTGCCTTGTGTGTTAGAGAAGGAAATAGTTATTAGATATGTCATCCCCTTTGCTTGACAGTTCTGTAGAAGACATTTCTGCATTATTTAAATCTCAAAATTAACTATCTGGTAGGTGCGCCATCCAGTCATACAGATGAGGAAACTGAGCAAGCAGGATTAAATGATTTCTTCAAGGTCACGTATCCTGCGAGTAGCACTGCTATTTTCTACTGCTGTCTCACAGTCTCTGAGCAGCACGGTTACTAAAAGAGAATTGAGAGCTGTTATTTTTAAGATGTCTGTCTGAATTTAAGGTTTCTGAAGTCCACTGTCTTATCCTACACAGGACCAGGGAAACTGGTTTTTAACAAAGTTCAGCTCCTGGAAAACAGGGCCTGTCATTCCATTTCTCCCTTCTGCTACTCAGCCAGGCCTCTGGCCTAGAATAGTGTTCAGTGAACACTCACTTCATGCAACTGCAAGTGAAATTATTGATGGGAGCATCATACAAAGCATAGTTTTATAAGATAACCTATTAAACCAACTGATGTTAGAAACAAGAAAATTATTTTTTTTCCTACTATAAATTAAAAAAACAGGCTTCCTAGGTGCGCTAGTGGTAAGGAACCTGCTTGGCAGTGCAGGAGGTATAGGAGATGCTGGTTTGATCTCTGAATTGGGAATATCCCCTGGAGGAGGGCATGGCAACCTACTCCAGTATTCTTTGCCTGGAGAATCCCACTGACAGAGGAGCCTGGAGGGCTATAGTCCATTGGGTTGCAGAGTTGGACATTACTGAAGGAACTTGGCATGAATGCATAAATAAAAACACCCCAGATGAACTCATCTTTTAGAATCATTATCTTTGTCTTGCTCTTGTCAAGCAGGCCTAATAATGAGGTTTATCTGGAAGCTCTCAGCATATACGGTTAATGATATCCATGGTATAATAATTCTGCTGGCAAAAAGACACAGTGGAATTTACAGAGTTTAAAAATGGTAATGGCATTTATAGGTTCATACACTGGGCTCAATCTTTCCAATTTGAGGTGCTTCTTAATTACAGAATTAGAGCTTAAATAGGTTGATGCAGTATCCAGTCATGGTTCCTGTCCTTTTCTTGGAGGACACAAGGAAAGAGAACTAATATTTGCCCTCCTTGCAGACCTCTGAATTTCTCTTTCTCAGGCCTTGGTTTTTGGGTCTTTATTTCCATATCTTTTAATACCCACTATAAAGTGATGGCTTTCAAATTTCTATCTTTAGCTCAGACTGTTTCGACTCCTGTATTTAATTCTTGAGTCTCTGACATCTCTGATTTATGTCTAAGATAGGACTCCTGATCCTGCCCACCACTTTTCTTCCACTTCCCCCATCTCTGTAAATAGTCCTTTGTGGCGTCTAGCAGCTCAGGTTAAACACTTGGAGTAATTTTTCACACTTCCCACTCCCTCATCCTCTATCTGTAGCCCATTACTAGGTCTGGTTAGTTCCCACTCGAGTAATTCTCAAACCCACCACTTTTTTTCTTTTGGCCATGCAGCATGTGGGGTCTTAGTTCCCAATCAGGGATCAAACCTGTGCCCCCTGCGTTGGAAGCACAGAGTTTTAACCATTTGACTACTAGGGAAGTCCGCAAATCTGCCACTTTTTTTTTTTTTACAGCTCCCTTGTAGTCTGGGCTCTCATTACCTTGCTTCATGCAAGGCAAGCCACGCTGTGTTCTACTCACCTACTTGTGCAAAGGCAGGCTGTGTGCTCTGCTGGAGGAGCAACTACTCAAGTTTTATTTATGCTTGTGCAAAGATCACATGGGATGTTTTCAAGTCAGGCCTGGCACGGACCCAGCTGCAAAGGAAGCTGATAAATGTGGTCTTCCTGTGTGCCTCAGAGGAAGAAACTGTGTGCTGAACACAGAGCATCGTCTTGGCAAGTTTTTTTTTTTTTTTTTTTTTTTTAAAGCCTCTCTTAAAGATAAGCAGGTAGAACTCAGGCTAGTTGTTACTTGCCTAAGGTCACAACATTACTAAGTGGCAGAAGAGGAATTCAGAATCCCATGTGGCCCCGGAGCCCATCTTCTTCCCCACTGTGCTGTCCCTTTCCTCTTACAGACAGTGAATTAAGCTCCAGCATCCTACAGCATAGAATAGGGCTTTGTACATGGCATGGATGAGGCAGAGGACCTGCTGGGGGTGGAAGGCAGTGACACCTGAGCTCTGGGCTTTGTGGGCTGATTAGATTTGAAAAGACTGAGGAAGCCTTTAAATGCGGGCGTGTGCAGCAGCCAGAGGGTGCTGAGGGCCTCCCCTAGCTCTTACCGGTCCCTTGATTAGACTGTTCAGGGTGCAGCATCTCCTCACTGTCCGTGTGCTCTGCCTGCCCAGGCTGGCTTTCTCTGCATGCTGTGTCACCCGGTCTGCTCCGCACCAGGCCCTGATGCAGGAACACTGAGTGTCACCAGTCAGGAGGCTGGTAGGAGTGAGGCCAAGTCCTGGGCCTGGTCAGATCTCAGGAGACAACCAGAGAACTAGGCAGGAAGCCCTCAGCCAAGGCCTAGTCATGCATGGGGTCAGCAGTCAGGAGGCTTAGGATGGACAGAGCTTGGGGTGAACAGGTGCTTCAACCTGTAACAGTTAAGACCACCCCCACACTGTACACTGTACCTGCCAGCTAGGCTGAACTGGCAGACAGGCACCTGGGACTCTAGCACGTGGTGGTGGTGCTTTAGTCACCAAGTCGTGTCCGACTGATTGTGAACCCATGGACTGTAGCCCACCAGGTTCCTCTGTCCATGGATTTCCCAGGAAAGAATACTAGGGTGGGTTGCCATTCCCTTCTCCAGGGGATCTTCCCGACCCAGGGATCGAACCCAGGTCTCCTGCATCACAGGCATATTCTTTACTGACTGAGCCACCAGGGAAGCCCACGACTCTAGCAGAAGTCCTGGGAAAGGTAGTGTGGAGAGCAGAGCAAACAGCGGCGGCAGTGGTGGTTTTAGCCATACCCCAGGCCTTGCAGAAATCTTTGGGCTCATCCCTCACCAACGGATTTGTAAAGGTAGCCTGAGGCTGTGAACCGGATCCTATAGGTGTCAGAAGGATGTTTCTCCTAACCAGCAGAACAGGGGTAACCCAAGAATCATGTGTCTGACATACCCATAGCTCCTAGCTGGGCTGTAACAGCTACCTATTTAGCCTCAGGAAGACCTAGAAATCACACTGCAACAAGACAGTGCAGACAGTGAGAATGCTGAATTACCATCGTGTGATTTCTTTTCTGCTTGGCAAATACTTGTTTATGAAATGAATTCTCATTGTGAGAGGATATTTGACACTCTTCATAGAAGCACTCTCCATAGGCTTGACTGGCACCCCTAGCTTGTAAAAACTACCACTCCTGATTTAGAAGCTTTATGGATTCATGATCCCACTGAATTTATAAAAATCTGCTTTTACCGAAAGATCTAGTGAACTCCCAAGAACCTGCGACTTAAGAAAAAAAATCTTTGAAAAGCTTCTAAGTCAGTACAAGTCAACAGAAGACATGGCTAGTAGTTATGAGAGCCCTAGTTTCAGACCATTTAGGAATCTGCCAAGCCTGCTGCCTTCAGAAATCAGAAGATAAATCACGAGCTAAAGTAAAATATAATAAAACCAGGACACATTTGGTACCAAAGAATCCCCCTGGGGACTTATTCTTAACCCAAGTCTCTTTCCATGTAAAATTAAAGTTTCAAGTCTAATTTGAAAAGTATTGAGTTGGCCAAAAAGTTCGCTTGGGTTTTCCTTTAAGATATTTTGGAAACCCATATGAACTTTATTACAGGCTGCTTAGATCTACTTATTTGCAATTTCTATCAGTGGAAGAATTTTTTTCTTCTAAAATAGCACTGAAAAGATGTAGTTAATATGGTTAAGAACATGAGCTCTGGGGGCAGACTGGTTTAGCTCTCAGTCTGTCACTGATTAGTTCAGTGACCTTGGTTACTTAACCTCTTTGATTGTTTCCTCTTCTGTTAAGTAATAGTACCTTCCTCATAGAGTTGCTGCAAGGCTTACACGAGGTAATCTTTGCAGAGGGTGTAGAGCAGTGCCTGGCACATCAAAAGCTGTGGGCCTCTTTGTTGCATCCCCAGTGAAAGTTTCGAGAAATGCCTTATGTTGCTCAGAAGATATGTGCATTTGTAGCTCTGTGTGTTGTGTATAGTTACCTAAACATCAGAGAAACTGGAAGCAGCTGTGGGACATATTCACAGTGGGTGTGGCTGGGAGCCTGCCAAGCCATTCAGCAAGCAGGCCACAGCCATAGAGGCAACACATGACCCTTCCCACTGGGTTCAGACTCCCTTGCCCCCTGTCTATTCAGGTGCCATGTACTGTCTCACAAAAGGGTCTGGAGGCTTATCTGTGGGTAACTTGGTTGTCCAGTCGACTATACTGGGAGGCAAATTGTGTAAGTTTTTTCCTTTATGGAAACCTTTAAGAAACATTTGAGACTAAAGGTTTAGAAAGAACACGAGTAATTGATATACTAATTACAAATCTCATTTTAATCATTTGCTTCTGATGCTGATTCACCTCTAAACATCTTCATTTAGTATTAAAACTACAGTTTGGGTTTATTGTCTTTACATGCTTCTTAACCTTTGGTGGAGACACGCAGTCTTGGCATTGTCAAAAGATCAGCAAGGGAATCTAAAAACATGCGCCTGGGTTTTCAACCAAGTAGGGTGCCAGCTCACGAACAAGCGTTTCAGCTGGGTTTTCTGTCTGTGGAAGAACTCCATGTGCTTGGCACTGTCCTAAGCACCTGACAAGAGATCAAGCCATTGAACCTGTATAACAATCCTATGAGGCGGGCTCCATTATTATCTTGCTTTTCAGGCGAGGAGCCAGAGGTAGTTACATACTTAACACAAGGTCACATTGCTGGTTTTTGGTGGAATTGGGATTTGACACTTTCAGTCTGTTTCCAGATTCAGTGTTCTTAACCCCAAGACTATGGTGTTCAGAAAACCCTAAGAAACAGTAACACAGTTCTCAATTAGCTACTTATACCGTATCAGCCAAATAGCCTGGCTGTTGTTACCACGTTCACATTCATTTTTGCCTACATTTTTACATGGATACACAAAACTCAGTTCTCTTTTCTGGAACTAAGATTGGGATTTTTATTCAAATTCTTTCCAGGCTGTCTCTGTAAGAAAACAAGAGCTATTAAAATAAGCCTTTTTTTTTTTTTTTTGCCTTTATTGCCTCATTTTCCATCCCAACCATTCATTCTTTAAAAATCATAATCTCTTAATTAAGGTAAAAAATGATTAGAATGAAGTTTAGGAAAAATGATGAGGTGCTCAACCTCACATCACTGAATTCTGGAGGAATTTCTGGGACCCATAACTTGTACCTATGATCCTGGCCATGAGTCAATTCAGAAGCAATAAGGTCACCGGGTCACCAGATGCTAGCAGGGTGCTCGGTTGAGCTCTCCAGGCTCTGTTCTAAGGAGGTCTTGTGTGCTGGTGGGAACATCACCAGGAAGCTCAGTGCAGCCCCTTCTCAGCTGTGTACTTCGAAGGGAACCCTTCTCAAGTGAGACTGAGGGTCTTTTGAAACTTCAGCATCCCGGAAACCAGACAGCATATGCTTTGGGAGGAAGCTGTGGTTGGGCTGTTCACTCTGGTAGAGGTGAGGCCACTCTAAATACACTGTCAGAACTATGAGCAGTACCAGATACTGCAGAAGACTGGCCTCAGGCCTTCTCTCTCAATTACATACCTCTTTTAACTAGAAATGCAATCATCTTGGGCTTCCCTGGTGGCTCAGATGGTAAAGGATCTGCCTGCAGAAGACCTGGGTTCGATCACCTCTGCCCCTTATTAAATAATTCTGAAGCAAAAGGCCTACTAAAATAGGTATAAAAATAGAGAAATTCCTTGTAGAAGCTTTTTGTATTTTGACAGTCACAAGACCATTACTGTTGAACGTTTATTGAGCTCTAACAATGTGAGAGGTGCCACACAAAAATTCAGACACAGTACCTGCCCGGTGGGCTTACAATCTAATCTAAAGGACATGATCATTTTTTAATGTTCCCATGAGTTTGCTGTTTGTGAAAATGAGGTATTAACTGCACTGGTCAGTGCAGGAAAGGAGCCTATGATATTAGACTTTTTAAGCAGGTTCCCTATGCAAGTAGGCATGACGGCTCATATTATTCTCTTAAACTGTGATTTGCATTTCCCCAAATTTGATTTGAGATTTATGTAAGTCTGAAAAGATAGATACCAAATGCACATTTCTGAAAATCAGGGGTCAAATCTGGCACCTAGTCCAGAAGAAAAAGTCTGATTATATATTCAGAAAAATATTTTTATTCAAAATTGGCCCTGGGAAAAAAAAATAGTGATGGGGGCCAAGTTCCTGTTGGGGGTTCTTAGAATGTCCACAAGAGCAGGTCCTCAGGGCAGCCTTTCAAAGGCCCTTAACTCTTTTGTTTTCACAGCCAGAGATGAAGTGCTTAGCATTTGGTGGGTTGTGTTTGGGCATTGGCCCTAGGGGTGGTGTGTTTGAGGATAAAGCCCTCTCAGTGGCTCACAGATCACCAGATGATTCCTGCCTCGGTACTGGCCTTTGTCCTTGGCAACATACCACTCACACTAATTTAATGCCTATTTCCAGAGAAGAACAAGACTACCAGACACCCCCAGGAAGTATCAGGAATTTTATAAAAATGTTACCTGTCAAAATACCTGTTGCTGATACCATCCGTATACATAACTGCTTTATGAAAACTTGTCCTTTTCTTGTCATAAAGTCAAGTGCTAAGTAACACTTTTGTTCTGTTAATCACTTAGCAGGATAAACTGATTTCATATGGAAGGAAATGTAAGATAACTTGTACGTATTTAAAGCAAGTTATTTCATTTTCATTCTCATGATTTCTGTCCTTTTACCTTTTGTCTCTTTGCTCTGATCCTGATAAACTAATAAGTCACCACTTACTACATTTAAATTCCCAACCCTTTATTCATGTATATTCAGTTATGATATGAAGTAAAGACTCCAGGGCTGCATTTTGTAATGATACAAGGATCCTGAGGAAATACTTTCACAGAAGCCTTTTTCTAATACAATTTTCACCTGTGCTTATGAAAAGTATCAAAAAAGGCCAATCGGCACATTCTGGAATGTATGTTCTAAGCAGGTATCTAAGTACAAGTGGGAAGTGCTTGCCTGTCTGTTTTGTAAATTCAGCTTATGCTGACAAGCTGGACGTCTCAATAATTTGATGTGAAAAAGTTGCCTGTGTGTACATTTGCCATTTTATAAAAGAGCAAACAAATCCGTACCCCCACCATATCTTACAAAACAACCCTTAGTATTTTTTAAGTTGCATGAAAAACAAATATACAAGTAAAAAAACAAGCAAAATGCATAATGAAGGGCTTTGAGCTCTTGCTCCAAGGAGTAGGTGAAAGAATTGATATAAATGAAGCTGAGGTTTTCAGAGCTTCTCTTTAAATAGCTATGCTAAAAATATTTCAGCTGTCTAATCTCTGTACTTGCTTCATTTTTACTAGAACACACTGTGTGAGCCACAGCTGAGTTCCTATATAGGATATCTCCAGAATGCAAATCAGGACAAGGCATATTTTATTCAGACTTTTCTTTTGTAAATTGAGCCACTGCTGTTTGGTATGGGGCTGGGCAGGGTGGGCACTAGATGGGTTAAAAATCAGTTAGCCTGATAAAGACATGCTAAAGGTGGCTTACTTTATTTGAATGGTTATATCAAGACTGGCCCCAAGTTCAATGAGATATTGAGGATTCTAGATTGTTTGAAAATCTGGTTTTGAGGGCACAGGAGTGTGGTCTGAATGGACCGTTAGGAACGCATGTGTGTCCAACTGAACGCAGAGCTCATGCTTACCCCACCCCCTTGTTTTTTTTCCAAACATGACAGGCTCAGTTTTCTCACATCGGTGCTTCTCTTCATGCTAGAACTGCTTATGTCTACAGAGTCCCTGAAGAAGCGAAAATCATTTTTTTAGCCTTAAACATAGCATATGGAGTTCTTCCCCAGCTCCTGGCCTATCGCTGTATCTACAGACCCGAATTCTTCATAAAAACAAAGGCAGAAGAAAAAGTTGAATAAAAACATTGTTTTATGTTCTTTCTCTCCAGATGACTGACTTTTGCTATCTTGGTACCTATGTGTGGTCCCATTCTTCTCGTACAGGAACATTTATGAATACATCAATTCTTGCTCTGTACTCTGTACCATAGGAATTATGTGGGTAAATATTTTTTTGAAGGAAAATTGAAGTTATTCAGAAAGTCTGTTTAAAGAGATACATTTCAAGGTATTTGTGAATAAACAACCACCTATCTCAATATTCTGTTTGCATATATTAAATGTAAGTGTGAAAAATTAAATTTAGTTCCTATAATAATGACATGAAAAGGAAACTATTTGAAAGTGAAAATGGCCTATGCATATTAAAAATTTCAAACTAGCAAATACAGATTGGAGAAATATTTTTGCATATAAGATGTATACACTTTATGATCAACCTCATTATAAAAGACAAATTATCCGAACATTTAAAAATGTTGTTTGAAAAGTGTTTTCCCAGGGAAAGTGAATTATTCACTGCTGTTTCAAAAACTGCTTTCACTGAAAAAAATTTTTTTTTCCCATTTCACTGAAATTTTCTATTAAGTCTAAACAGCTAAGAAGGGATCTATAACTTTATTATTACCTTTATTTTACTGGTGACTGGAAATATTTCTATTGTGTTTCTGTATATATTTTTAATAAATTATTTTTAGCCTTTTATGAAGACAAATCTTATGAAATTTGAAACATTTTGTGTATTTTCTTTTTCAGAAAAAGTTCTGTGGTCTTTAGCTTTTCTGTTTTAAAAATCTGTCAGTCATATGTTCCAATTTGAAATGTCATCTACGTTCTCCTTATGTTTTAGTGTGAGTGATGAAGAGGACTTTTGATGAATTAATTAAATTTCCTTGATTTTAAATTAAAATATTCAAAATTAAAAAGTACCTTGTAAGGACAAAGAACTGGATTGGCATTCCTACTGTCTTTTAAATGAACTGTTCATCATGTGGAAGCTTGAGTCGAGTATAATAAAGGAAAATCAGTATTTGCTAAATGAGAGAAACAAACCCAAAACACAGCCGCCTCCTCAGTGCCCAGGAGTGGTAAGTGGATCTTATGCCCTCAGGTGCCATCATCACCACTCCCATCATCACCAGCATCATCACTAATAGCCCTAAGCTTTCAGAACTACTCACATTTTCTCCTTCATGCTATTTACTAGCTCGTCACCAAAATAAGAAAACCTAAAAGAAAATGGTATCTAGATCAGTGCATGGATAATGTCCAGTGTGAATTTAGGGGTCCACTAAACTGGTAAGTAACATAGATATGCAAGCAGTCATGTAGCCAGTTCCTCTCCCTACCCCCCAGTGTTAAAAAAAAACAAACACAAGCCCTAAAACCCAGAGTGTTTAAAAAAAAAAAGAAAAAGCCTCACCTGCACTTGTTCTCTTATCAGCTTGCTGTTAACAATTTTTGCTTTAATATATGAATTACATTAATACCTCACATTACATATATGAAGCCAAATTACACTAACTTAGTTGTTTACAACCTCAACTCTTACTCCCAGTACACATTCCAATAAATTTATTCTGTAAAAACAATACATTTTTTTGTTTTTGATTTTTTTTTTACAGTAAACTTTTCAACTACAAACCTCGAATACGCGAAAGATGTTCCAAGGACAAGCATAACAGGATTGATAAAACCCAAACTGACTAAATGTGTTCTCACAATATAAGTTGGCATAAAAATAAATAAAATTTTCTATTATCACAATTGCAACAATAATGTACACATAATAATGGTTTGTGGATGAGTATTAACTATTCTAATTCTAGTTCCAAAAGAAAACAACAAATGGTTTAAAAGTCTATATTTAAAAGTCAATGCTTTGTCTTACTTCCCATAGGGCTACTGCTGAGTCCAGCTTTAAAATGTAAAGTATCCAGCTTGAGTGATTAGCTCAAATTGTATTGGCATTGGGAGAAAATAAATCATTGCCTTTATCTTGGAGTAACACAAAAGACTCACTTAACTTCACATATAGAAACTGAGTTTGTGTACGTAACAACATGAGTTTTGAGAAGTATAAGTTGTCAACTAGCTATTTCTAATACGGAATAGGTATTTTACAGTATGATTCAACTTTACACATGGCCTCAAACCTGAAGGACAATTTTAAGTTCACCTTCAATATGCCAACATTATGTATCTAGGAATTGGTTCCTGGGTTCTGTCACAGAGAAGAAATCCCTTAAGCATTATGTTGAGTGGTCCTTTTAAAAAAATGCTAATTTATATTTAACTGAGTGTTTGGTGATGGTGGAATAAAAGGCAGAAGAGTGATGAACATAACTGCCTTGATAAAGGATCCTAGACTTGTATGAGCTTGTGCAAAAATCTTGATAATCCTTAGTGGTTAAGGGCAACTTCATGCAACCAAATAACATGAAATTAAGTCAATAACCTTAAAAAAGGCTAAAATGTCTTTTTTTCCCCCAAACACATCAGAGAGGAATGTGAATAATGTACATACAAACTGGGGTTCTGTCAATGACAACAAGGACTATGTGTTGGTTCATATCAAATCCGAGAATATTGGACAACCAAACGTATAACCTTCTTGGGTTTTCTTAGTATGCAGCATTCATTATGATAGTTAGGTCTGGAAAAAAACACAAAGAAAACAAGCCTTTAGATGATTTTAGATATTAACAATATAAGCTACCCACATCTTTATAGTATATACCTGGATTTTCTGAGATTCCAATCTGCATTGCAGCATTAACAATACTTAGCAAGAATAGTCTCTGAGAGTTTGCTTTATACCAATCAGTGCAAAAAGCTAAAGGAAAAACTAGGGCATTTTTAGTGTAAACTTTGTCTATTGTCTGGCAGGACACAGTGAGTAGCGTGCATTCTGTAAAACTCCAGGACAATGCATTGCTGGGATACATAAAATTAAGGGGGAAATGGAGATAATCCATCTTTATGAGGATTCTGGTATTACAAAGAAAGGTAAATTTCTTAAAATTTTAAAAGTATTTGCAGAGTTGCAAATTATTCTGTGTAATATTTATAACTTAATTACTTGTGACAGTACGGCTCAGTGAAATACAAGAGTTTATAATATTAAGTCAAGATATACAAAGAGAAAGGAAGCCAAGATTTTTGTTAAAGTTTAGATTGCTTCCATTTGACAGAGATAAAATACTGCCATTTCCTAAAAGGATTGTGTTTTAGTTTGGGTCCCACTTTTAATTGTGTCAGGTTACATTTCCCCACTGGCACGCTATTTTTGTTTTCTTTACCATTAACCCAAATACATTAACCCCCTTGTTACTGTTCCTGTGGGATAAATGAAAGAGGGAACTTGGGCACCCAATACTTTTTCTGAAAACAGCCTGCTTCAGCTCTTTACTTCACTAAGTGAATGAACTTGTTTGAAGGAGGCATGTGGTCATTCATGGGGATGTTTTTCACTAATGTAGCCAACCTCTACCCTGCACCATACATAATATACAACTAATTCCAGAACCTTCAAATAGAAAAGTTTCTAAACCTACTATCCCTTCATAATAGCATAAATACATTTCTTAGTCTTCTTTGTTCTTACCAAAATGAGAAAGCCAATCTTAAAAAAACATTACATTTAAAATCTATGCACTTGCAGGATACAGTGCCTGGTGACTCCTCATTATTTATTAACAAAGAAAAGCGCTAGAAATAAGATCATACTCACAGGCCTTAAGAGGATTTCCCTCCCTTGTGAAGGAGGAAAACACCCATTAAAACAACGAAAAATTGTTGAATCAACCAAAGAAACTTCTTTAACAATGTCTTTTTATTAATATTAATGTGAAAGGCAATACATTCAATACATAGAATGTTTGCATTGGTAGAAAATTCATAGTAACAACTACTCAATCCATGTTGAAGAATATTTTTAAAATACATGGTCTGATGGTAGCCTCAGAATATTATTAGTGCCCCCAACAAAGTGAAAGTGGTAGCAGAATGTGGCTATAACTTTAAGGACATGCTTTTTGGGTGGAGGTACTATTAAATGGGTTATATTAATAAAGTCAAATTACAAATTAATTTTTTAACTTCTCATACCATAATCAATCTATCTGCATCTGCATATGAAAAAAATACCTTGCTCATTCACACTGGTGGATGTTCTGAGTAGTGTTCTGTTTGCTAGACTGCAAATCTCCTCCACATAAGCAGCTAGAACTTGTGCCTTTATGCACTGGCTGCCATGCTCAGCGCCACACCAGTTTCATACTGCACAATGGCTGGCTAATCCACTGGGTTCTCTCCTGAGGCATTTCAATGTGAGGTACACTAACAGGCTGAAGGACACCCAGAACATAGTAAGCAGAAGTTACAGGCTGGAGAAGTCACAGGGTCTTTTTATGGAGCACCAATTTTTCTTGGAAATATGGCAGATAAACTATGGTTATTCAGACTTGGGTATTTTGCATTTTGTCAAAAATAAATGAAACGAGCCTATTACTTCATGGAAAATGACTGACAGTATTCGTTGCCAATGATAAAATTTGGGCTTTTAAGTGAAGATTAGGATTCTAGAAAACTTAAATCCTCTCTACAATCATCAGCTTCCCAAAATGTAAAGATTTTTTTGGACAAGATAGATAGTGATATTTAAAATGTGATTAAAAAGATTTCATAGTGAAATATTTGGAAAACTTAAGTAACTCAGGGAACAAATATTTTCCAAATTTGAGAAGAGATTCATAGTGCCAGATGGTCCAATGGGTTTCAACCAGACAGAATATAAAAGGTTCAGATTCGACACTGCAACTAACCTCCAAGAAATGACCACTCACAGAATTGGTGTAATATTAAAGAATACACACAATGACCTGAATAGACTATTAAAATATTCCTATCTCCATCTTCAACTGCATGTCTATGGAAGACCACATTTTCTTCTTATATTTCAACCAAAATAACATATCACAACAGTCTGAATCCAGAAGTAGATATGAGAATATGGCCTGAGAGTTTCTATTAAAGCAGATATTAAAGATATATATATTTTTAAATGTAAAAAAGCATATAATTTTTCTCAAGAACTTTTTTTTGGGGAAATGTATTTATTTTTCACAAAAATGTGTTATTTTAAGTAATCGGTTTACTATTATTTTAAAGTAAATAAATATCCTTAAAATTTTATTTTTATTTCTAATTAAGTAAATATCAATAACTATAACAAAAACTCTTTGAGGCCCTCAATAACTTCTAAGAGTAGTAAAGGGGTCCTGAGACCAAAAACCTTGATAAACCACTGGCTTGGAATAAATGAGAGTGAATGGTGAAAAGTGAGGCTGAAAAGATAAACTAAAGTCAGAGTGATAAGGCCATTTTACGAGGAAATCAGGAGACTGGGCCTGATGTGGAGGGCACCAGCAGCACCAGATGGTAGAAAGAACAGGTCCCGAGTCAGAAGAATAAAGGTATGAATACTGGTTAGTGGCTACAGTGAACCCTCCCGCTGTCCACCCCACACTTACTGTCCTTTCTTCCTCCCCACAACCATGTGACATCCTTGTGATCTGGGGACTTGACTCCAGTGTCAGGGATGGGCAGAACCTGACTGGTTTAAGCCAGTTCTAATCTCCTTGTTGTCAGTGTTTGGTTCAGGGTGGGGCAGCTTTCGGACATGGATCTCAGTGACACCTGCCTCCTTAAATTCATACCCTTGTTGTAACACCCTACCTTTTAGAGTCGCTAGATCTTGTGACTTTCCTCTAATGAACTGAATGAGGCAAAAGTGATGGGATATTGCTTCTGAGATTGGAGAACAAAAGGTTGACTTCTGTGTTGCTCCCACCCTCTCTCTTGCTAATGAAGCCAGCTGCCATGCTGGAGCCGCCTTATGGAGAGACTCACATGGCAGGGAACCAAGGGAGGCCTTTGGCCAACAGTCAGTGAAGAAGAACTGAAGCCCTCAATCCAACAGCTATGAGTGACCAAATCCTGCCAACAACTTCCTGAGTGAGCCTGGAAAAGGACCAACCCCCAAGCCAAGCCTCAACTCAAAAATGATCTGAGCTCCTGCTAATGCATTAATTGCAGCTCTGGAGAGATCTGGAGATAGAGGTAACAAGTTACATCTATTTTGGTTCCTGACCCATAGAAAATGCTATTTTAAGCCACTGAGTCTTGGAGTTATTTGTTCATGGCAAGAGGTAACACAGCAGGTGTATTATCTGCATGGTGTCCTGGCCACAAAGTCACCTCCACTTCGGTGAGTCCAAGAAGGGAGCTCTATATGCCCTGCAGCCTGCCCCTTTCTGCTCGTGCTTCTGCTAGAGGAGTGAGGATGAAGGCAGAGAGCATCCAGACATAAAGGGAGTCCTGGAATTCTGTGGGCTCCTTGTAAGAACCTCTTCTTCCTCCACCAATGTATGTAACTCACACCCTACCCTATGCCCTGAGACAATAATCCTTTTGGGGGCTCCTCTGGTGGCTCAGACAGTAAAGAATCTGATTGCAATGCAAGAGACTCGGGTTTGATCCCTGGGTCAGGAAGATACCCTGGAGAAGGGAATGGCTACCCACTCCAATACCACCCTCTGCCCTGAGCCATCAATCCTTCTTCCTGCCACAAGATGGGCTCCAGAGCATCTATCACATCCTGGACTCTCATACCTGACACTTTGCTGTGTTCATTTACAACCTCATCTCTTAAATGTAAGCCTCCCCCCTACCCCCCAATTCCTTAGTCTCTTCCACTGGGTCCCTTGGATATTACAGTCAGTTCAGTTCAGTCGCTCAGTTGTGTCTGATTCCTTGTGACCCCATGGACTGTAGCATGCCAGGCTTTCCTGTCATCACCTTCTCCCAGAGCTTGCTCAAACTCATGCCCTTTGAATTGGTGATGCCATCCAACCATCTTATCCTCTGTCATCTCCTTCTTCTCCTGCCTTCAATCTTTCTCAGCATCAGGGTCTTTTCCAATCAGTTCTTTGCATCAGGTGGTCAAAGTATTGGAGTTTCAGCTTCAGCATCAGTGCTTCTAGTTAATATTTGGGACTGATTTTCTTTAGATTGACTGGTTTGCTCTCCTCGCAGTCCAAGTGACTCTCAAGAGTCTTGTCCAACACCACAGTTCAAAAGCATAAATTCTTCAGCACTCCTCTTTCTTTATAGTCCCAACTCACACATCTATACATGACTACCAGAAAAACCTTAGCTTTGACTAGACGGATCATTTTCAGCAAAGTGATGTCTCTGCTTTTTAATATGCTGTCTAGATTTCCCATAGCTTTTCTTCCAAGGAGTGTCTTTTATTTCATGGCTGCAGTCACCATCTGCAGTGATTTTGGAGCCTAGAAAAGTAAAGTCTCTCACTGTTTCCATTGTTTCCCCATCTATTTGCCATGAAGTGATGGGACCAGATGCCATGATCTTAGTTTTCTGAATGTTGAGTTTTAAACCAGCTTTTTCACTCTCTTCTTTCACTTTCATCAAGAGGCTCTTTACTTCTTTGCTTCCTGCCATAAGGGTGGTGTCATCTGCATATCTGAGGTTATTGATACTTCTCCTGGCAATCTTGATTCCAGCTTGCTTCATCCAGCCCGGCATTTTGCATGATGTACTCTGCATATAAATTAAATAAGCAGGGTGACAATATACAGCCTTTATGTATTCCTTTCCTTATTTGGAACCAGTCTGTTCTTCCATGTCCAGTTCCAACTGTTGCTTCTTGACCTGCATACAGATTTCTCAGGAGGCAAGTAAGGTCGTCTAGTATTCTCATCTCTTGAAGAATTTTCCATGTTTTGTTGTGATCCACACTGTCAAAGTCTTTGGCGTAGTCAATAAAGCAGATGTAGATGCTTTTCTGGAACTCTCTTGCTTTCTTGAGGATCCAACAAATGTTGGCAATTTGATCTCTGGTTCCTCTGCCTTTTCTAAGTCCAGCTTGAACATCCGGAATTTTATGGTTCATATATTGCTGAAGCCTGGCTTGGAGAATTTTGAATATTTTGCTAGTGTATGAGATGAGTGAAATTGTGCAGTAGTTTGAACATTCTTTGGCATTGCCTTCTTTTGGGATTGGAATGAAAATTGACCGCCGTTTCCAGTCCTGTGGCCACTGCTGAGTTTTCCAGATTTGCTGGCATATTGAGTGTAGCACTTTCACAGCATCATCCTTTAGGATTCGAAATAGCTCAACTGGAATTCCATCACCTCCACTAGCTTTGTTTGCAATGATGCTTCCTAAGGCCCACTTGACTTCGCATTCCAGGATGTCTGGCTCTAGGCGAGTGAACACACTGTCGTGGTTATCTGGGTCATGAAGATCTTTTTTGTATAGTTCTGTGTATTCCTGCCACCTCTTAATAGCTTCTGCTTCTGTTAGTTCCATACCATTTCTGTCTTTTATTGTGGCCATCTTTGCATGAAATGTTCCCTTGGTATCTCTAATTTTCTTGAAGAGATCTCTAGTCTTTCCCATTCTATTGTTTTCCTCTATTTCTTTGCAATGATCACTGAGGAAGGCTTTCTTATCTGTCCTTGCTATTCTTTGGAACTCTGCATTCAGATGGGTATATCCTTCCTTTTCTCCTTTGCCTTTAGCTTCCCTTGGAAATTACAGTCAGCCATCAGCAAACCTTCATTCCCAAGGTATTTACTCATCAGCTTGTTCTAACTGCAATCCAGCTTCCCCCTGGAGACCCTGCTGCTGCTTTCCCTGCAACCCCCGGGTGGTAACCTTCTCCTCTGCCGCAGCTCTCATACTACAGGCCCGGGAAGGTGACCTTGACCTTACTACTATTTCTAGCTATTCTTCCTCTCTCTGTGCTTCCCCCCAGGAAAAAAATCCTTATGGACTTTAGTCTTAATGCTGTAAGACGCCACCCCTTCCCTACTGCAGTCTTCGCCAAGACTCCCCAGTCACTCTCCTGGACTCCTTGAAGATGTCTGGCTCACTGTCATTCAGCATCCTAACTGCTGGATGTCAACATGCACAGAGATTGTCTTTGCAATACTCTAACCTCTTAGTTCCTGGACTTCCTCTTCCCTAAAAATATGGTCTCCTAACTTACCTTAGCTGCTCATTTCCATGGTTATTTCTTAAACAAGCAATTTTCAACCACTGAGAGCATTTGCAAATACAAGGTCAGTCTTTTTTGGGGGAGAAATTATGGGAACATTGTAGGTTGGAGTTTTCAATGGCATTTAATGGGCAGGGGCCAAGGGTACTAAATGTTCTGTGATGTGAACAGGGCTCACACAATGAAAACCTGTCTTACTGAAGACACCAAGAGCACCGGCCCTGCCGCCTGCTTCCATAATTCCATCTAGACATCTGACTATTCCATCTCTACTTGTCTTTCCAGCCATTCCCTTTACCTAGTACTCCAGCTCCAAGAACTCTCTGATACTCAAATCTGTTGACCCTGTCCCTTCGTCACATCCGTATTTCCCTCTGAACATGTTCTGGATTCCATGTGTCCATCATCATAATTAATCTCTTCCTCACATACACCCTCAACTCCCTGCCTCAAACTTCCTTTACTTTGCTCTCTGGGCAAACTCCAATTCTGGATAAACTCAGTTCTCTACTTTTCTGTGATCGCACAATTGAATATGCCTGGAGAAAAACACACAGCCATCTGACTGTTCTTAAATTAATGACCACTAACCTTGAGTGGGCCCTTCCTGCTGTTCCAAAGTCCAGTCACTTTTGTATTCTAACTATTTTATCCCTTTTCCTCCTCTCAAAATTTCAACACTTCTTCCTGCTCTCACTCTCAATTGTTGACCTTGCTTCCTAAGGAGACAGAAACAATCAGATGAGAACTTTTACAAGCTCTCACCCCAGGTACCCACTTACCTGCCCCCTCGCCCAACAGGAGGAAAACACAGTGTGTTGGGCGCAGAGGCAGGTAAGTTCCTCCCATTTCAGTGCATGAACTAAAGCAGCCCCTCCAGATGTACACTGGATTTTATGCCTGTTTGCATTCTGAAGAGCCCTACTTTGGCAATTCTTTCCTACATTATTTTGTGATCATTCCACATTTCTATCATTCTTATCAGCCTATGTGCTGCAAATTCTCCCATCAAGAAAAAAAGCCCCTCTTGACCTTCTATCCTAGACTGTGTCTAAAAAATATCTGAAGAAAAAAAATTAGGCTGCCTGTGTGTGTGCTCAGTCATGTCCAACTCTTTGCTACATGGAGTGTAGCCCACCAGGCTCCTCTGTCCATGGGATTTCCCAGGCAAGAATACTGGAGTGGGTAGCCATTTCCTTCTCCAGGGAATCTTCCGACCCAGGAATTGAACCTGTCTCCTCCATCTTCTGCATTGACAGGCAGATTCTTTACTACTGTACCACCTGGGAAGCCCCCCAAATTAGGCTACTTGCCCTATAAGATATCAGGACACATTATAAAGCTACTGTAACTAAGAAACTGTAGTACTGACCAAAGGAACAGAATAGAGAACCCAGAGAGACCCATGGCTACATGACAGATGACACTGCATATCAGAGAGGAAAAGAGAGACTGTTTAATACATGGTGCTGGTTAAATGGTCATGTTGTGGGAAAAATGCAGTGGGATCCTATCTTGTACCCCACACAAAGATCAAGTCTAGATGGATTAAACACTAAAATGTTAAAAATAAAAGTTTACAATTTTAAAATGAAGTACAGGAGAATATATTTCTGACTTTGGGATAGGAATGGATTTCTCAAACAATACAGAAAAATGATAACCATAACAAGAAAATTTTGATATATCTGACTACAATAAAATGAAGAATGTCTATTCACTAACAGGTATTAAGAAATTGAACAGAAAAGCCACAAACTTGGAGAAGATGTCTGCAATGCACATGACCACCCATGTCTGTTAGAGTCCAGAATATGTAAAGGAGTCCTTTACATGTCAGTAGGAAAATACATTCAATAAGAAAATGGGCAAAATTTGTAAATCAAGCACTGTACAAAAGAGGAAGCACAGGTGGTCAAATAGGTAAAAAGAGGCTCAACTTCATTACTGATCAAAGAACTGCAAATTAAGATTAGAATTTTCACCCACTATATTGGGAAGAATTTTAAACTCTGACAATGACAAGTGAGTCATAGGAACTCATACATGGATGGTGGAGTATAAGCTGGTCCAACAACTTAGGGACATAATTTGGCATTATCTTATAAACACCATAAAAACAGCTGTGACTCAGCCTGTCCAGTCTGAGTTTACATACCCTTAAAGAAACTCTTGCATGTGTACACTAGGAGACAATATGGAAATATTCACAGCAACACAGTTCCTAACTGCAAAAAGCTGGAAATGACCAAAATGCCTGTCAACAGAAGGGTGGATAAAGAAGTTATGATATACTCATAAAATTGAGTATTATAAAGTAATGAGAAATGAGTCAACTACACACAACCCCATGAAGGAATCTCAGAAGCAGAGTAGTGAGTAAATGTCATCATTTTTTAAAAAGCTCAAAAAGGAGCAAAATTTAATTATTGTTTAAGTATATACCTGTATGTTAGGTATGGGCTAAGTTTTTGAAAATGGAAGGAAATGGTAAATATATAACACTAGTGGTTATCTCTAGGTAGGAAGAAGATGGGATGGGAAAGAACATGTAAATGGATACAAGTTATTGTTATATTCTACTTTTGGGGTTGAGTGGTAGGGTCTCTGGTATTGCTTACTACTTGATATTATATATATCCTTTTGTGTATAAAATTATATTATTAGACACAGGGTAGAAATAAAAAGATCTTAGGCCCTTGCTTCTAACTCATGCCCTGAAGAGCCGTGTGACGCTGCCATCCTTTTGGCTTCAGGTTACCCAGCTCCAAAGTGCAGACCACCGCACCTGCCCCGGGATCCCCGTGAGGACTAAGGAGAGGGACAGCACTGACAACAGCGTGGGCACACAGGGTGTCAGCCGCGACCACGCCGCTGCTCTTGCTACTTCCGGTAGCAACTAGCTTCTGAGTGGCTTTAAGATATTAAAGTAGAGATGGTTTCATTAACAGAAAAATGAATCTACAATGCAATAGATACAGAATGGGAAGCCATCAGTCATATATGACAGTTGAAGCCATGTGAGTGCCTAAGATGGACAGAGGGGAAGCTTTCAGACTAGAAGTGTGCCAAGACAGCCTGGAGGAAAGTGCTCTAGAAAGAGACTGAGAAGAAACTGGGAGAAGCAGCAGAAGAGACTAGTGAGCTGGAGGCACAGTCAGAAGGAGAAAGTGGCCAATGGTACTAAATGCTGCAGATTAAGACTAAAGCAGACACTGGGTTTGGTAATGGGAGGATCACTAGGGACCTTTACAAGAGCAGTTTCAATGAAATAGCAGAGGAAACAAGAGTGTCAAGTCATGAGTGGGTGAGACAATGGACACTGGGAGGAAAAAAAATAACTTTTAAGAAATTAGAGATGAAGAGAAAGGTGGAAAGAGAAGGACATATAGTAGAAGGGAGGTATCTATAATGGTAAAGTGAAAGTGAAAGTCGCTCAGTCCTATTCGACCCTTTGCGATCTAGAATTCTCTAGGCCAGATTACTGGAGTGGGTAGCCTTTCCCTTCCCCAGGGGATCTTCCCAACCCAGTGATCAAACCCACATCTCCCGCAATGCAGGCGAATTCTTTACCAGCTGACCCACAAGCTGCTGCTAAGTCACTCCAATCAAGTCCAACTCTGTGTGACCCCACAGATGGCAGCCCTCCAGGCTCCCCCGTCCTTGGGATTCTCCAGGCAAGAACACTGGAGTGGGCTAACATTTCCTTCTCCAATGCATAAAAGTGAAACATGAAAGTAAAGTCGCTCAGTTGTGTCCAACTCTTAGCGACCCCATGGACCGCAGCCTACCAGGCTCCTCTGTCCATGGGATTTTCCAGGCAAGAGTACTAGAGTGGGGTGCCATTGCTTCTCCGTGACCAACAAGGGAAGCCCCTATAAGGATAAGGGAGACCTAATACTGTTTAGAGGCAGAGAGTAAGGAGCAGTGGGAAAGAAAGGAAAGGCACAGGAGAGAGGCGGGACAAGTGATGGGGGTGAGGGGGTAACCTTGGAGAAGGTAGGAGGAGATGATATTCTGGACTCTGACGATAGAAAGGTAGATCTTAGTGCTTCTCAAATCGTCATGTGCAGATGAATAACTTGGGAGTTAACATGCAGATTCTGGTTTGGTAGGTCTAGGGTTGAGCCTGGATTCTGCATCTCTAACAAGCCTCCAGATGATGTTGATGTCACTGGTCTGCAGGCTGCACATGGAGAAGTAAGGGTGTAGACTGCCTCCTTCTCTGTCACAGGAAGTGCAGTCAGACATGAAGTTGGTAGTAAAGGGGAGACACGTGGTGGGAGTTTTTGCTCTATGCACATTAAAGATACCTAGGATGAAGGTAGCAGGTGAGATAAAAAGAAAACCGAATATAAGTCAGGTACTCAAGCCTTTGGTGACTGTTAGCAGCTCAGTGTCCCTGGGGGAGCTATGTGCATAGGTAATGAGAGGGGTCTATTTATCGGAGAGGTCGAGAGAAGGAAGGCAGAGGACAGAGTGAAGCTGCACTGTGTAAGAGGAACAAGGGAGTAGTTAGAATTGTCATAACTTGGGAATAAACATGGGTTACTGGAAGCAGGAGACAGTTGAGAGGTAAACAGTACTGACAAAAGCAGACCAGAAATGAAATCAGAACTAAAGAGTAATAACTTGTTTTATGGATACTGTTTTAAAATGATTTGCCGCTGTCTAGTTAGTCTTCATAAAGATCTATGGAAAATGACCAGGGGCAAATCTGCCTTCACTAAAACTTTTACAAATGTTGACTTGTCTGTGACCTTGAAGTTACTGACAGAGGTTAACACTAGTGAACAAGATTCAAAGTGGACAACTTTCCCCCTTGGTTACTTTAAACATTTACATTCACATATAGTTTGAATATTTAAAGTCCCCTGGGTATATTAAATCGCATACTGCTTCTAGCAAAGAAGGAATAGTATAAAACACCCTATTTTGAACATGCCATTCATTTTATAATAAAAGAAATGCAACTGTCAAATTCTGAGGTGGCATTTCTTCATTTCAGTACTTCATGCCTAACTTTTCAAAAACTCGCAAGCCGCTGAAGTTAGTTTAAAAGAGAATCAACCTGTTTGAGTTCCAAACTGATGGGCAGGTGTAATTCACACCTGGCTGTCCTTTGTTCTCAGACTGTGAGAAGCTTATCACTTATTCAGGAGCAGGGAATGAATGTATAGGTCCAGCTGAGCATGTTCTCCATCACCAAGGCCACAGTTACTAACGCTGAGATAGGAACCCTGTTCTGAGGCAGAGTGCCTTCCAGGTGAACAGGAAGGTAGGAGACGTTACAGGCATATTCTTACCCCTTCACTGGTTTTTTGCAAGTCTGAAGTTGTGTTTCTTGTGTCATTGCCGGCATCTCCACCCTCAGAGCTGCTTTTATTTTCTTCTTCTTTGCAGTCCTTGTCATCTTCATCTCCTGGAGATTTCCGGGACTGTTTAGAGGATTTCTAAAGGTTTAGACAAGTTAAAAATTATAGTCAAAAGTAGAGCCCTGAATGCACAAATGCAAGTGAGAAATGTAGGAACAGCTGGCCTATATCCAGTTTGTGTGGCTTGATACAGGATACAGCATGATACAACATGAAGAGTACTAAGACTGAGCGAGATAACCCTGGACAAGTCATCTCACCTCCCTGGGCCTCAGTTTAACCAGCTGGAAAGGAAGTAGAGGTGGACTAGATAACCTTTTAGTTCTTCCCAGCAGTGTGATATGAAGGGCAGAAAATGAAGAGTCATACATCTGGAACACTATCAATGAATAAATACAGTTGATGGATACCACTCTAGGAAGGCTACAAAGCTAGGAGGCACCCTAAAGGTCGCCTGTCCTTCCCCATCATTTCACAGCAGAGTGTGAGGTCCAGAGAAGCAAGATCAACTATCTAGAATCATACATAGATACCCACGTTAGAGCACTTATAGAAGCTGTCAGTTTAATGGCATATATGGCATGATCTTGGCAAAACTTGTACATCACCATGTGATCCGAATTTAATTTTTTAAATTATGGAGAATTATTTAAGAACTCAAGGCCACACTGGTGAACTAGCTCCTTTTTTATCATCTTACTTCTGAAACCAAGATGAACTCTGCAGTGAGGATGAAAATACAATTAGAGTTCACAGCCAGAGCTGCTTTGCAGAACAACATTAAAATGATCAAAAGCTGGCCCTACTGTGCATTTTTAAGAAAATAAAATGTAGCATTTTACTTACACTTCCTTTCTGAAAAATTTTATGAATCTTTAAGCACATGGCAAATAACAGCTAAGAAAACTCATTAAGCCAAGACACTTTTGGTCTTAACAAAAATGAAGTTAGCATATTTAAGCTTCCTCAGACAATCTGTATTTTAAAATGCAACTTTTAAAGAGAAAATACCTTTTAGCTATGTGACAGAATCTATAATTACATTGCTTCTATTTTACTTAACTGAAATGACCAACCAAGCCTCAAATGTCCCTTTAAAATGACAGTTTTTACTTTTTTACATAGAAGGAAAGCAGAGATTTAATAATCTGAATGTGGAGTGCCTAGAGTTTAAGTTTAAATCAAGTGTGATGATATGAAAGGTGAAATACTTTTGTTCTCCTAGTAAATACAGTATAATTATAAAAATGGAGTAATTGCTTTACATAGCAATCCTCAAATAACAGTTCCTGACTTGCAATTCTTATGGAAAATAAGGCACAACACCCTAAAATTTATAGTGCCTACAAAGGATACAGACGAGTAACCCTGTGATTTTTTTAAGTTTTATAATTTTTCAGGTTTTTATAATTTTTTAAGACTAGAAATAGGGTGTTACTTCAGTTTTGCTAATGAGTCACATTCAGTATTCCACTGAGAAATCTGGCTGCCACGCTATATGTTGTAAACTTAGGAAGCTCTCACTGGGCGTATGCAGATCCTTGCAATCCCTGGAATTTTGGGGAAGGACCCACCCTTTACTAGTTTCATCAACGTGATCTTAAACTGGTTGTGTACCCAGCCATTGCTGTCTTTGGTTTTTAACTAAGATTGCTAATGGTTTACTATCAGCATCAGTTCAGTCTGTTGTGAGGTTCTCTTGATTCTGTTCAGTTCAGTTCAGTGGCTCAGTCGTGTCCGACTCTGCGACCCCATGAATCACAGCATGCCAGGCCTCCCTGTCCATTAGCTCTCCTTTTTACAGTAAATAACTTCTATGCAAAGTATGTTCTGCTAATAATTTTCCAGTATCTGTTATGGCTCCAATATGAATCATACATACACTTATTGCTCAAGTGATATACACATATATACATACATATATATATATATATATATATATCTATATATATATCTCCTCCCTCAAGTGTGCTTCTACTATGGCTTTTCATTATGGTTACTGAACTTTTTTCCCATAGAAAAACAGAATTGGGTGAGGTAGGGGGACGTGGGACTCTTCCCTCAACCTAACTTGGATGCAGTCAGAAAAGTCTGTGAGCCACTGGTTTTCAGTGACAAAGGAAAATCACTCAACTTTAATAAACAGATGTAGGAAAAAAAAATCACCACACACAACAAAAAGGAAACATTTGGAAAGTCAAAGAGAGCAGTGAGGTTACCCTAGGTATGTGGTTCCCAGATTGGCAACCTCAGCTCACAGATATTTAAGGTCCCAACCTAAATATGTTAGTCTAGACCAACTAAAATAGAAATTTTGGGGTGGGGTGGCACTGGGGCAATATATATTTTAACAACCCCATTCCCAGGTGATTCTGGTGCATGCGAAAGTTTGAGAGCCATTGTGCTAGCTTATTCAGTTGATACTGAAAATAAATCATGGTTCTCAAGTGATCACAAAAGTTGTGACCGTAAAGGAAGCAAAGGGAATGATTCTTTAATTTAAAAATAGGTAAGCCTTAGTAAGTATAGTATGCCTTTCCCTCTTCAATGCTTTATACTATAAGTCCACCCCAGGCAGGAGTTCCGTTACTTCTGGCTTTCACAAGAGAAATAAAATAAGGATGTTTAAAAGTCACATATACACACTATTAAATATCTAAGCTACCTTAGAAAGCTTAGATAATTTAGGGTAGCACAACACATTTCATAGAAGCTCAGCAGACAATCATGAATTAAATAAAATAAATTCAGTTGGGTGTTTAAGAGAAGTCCAAAACGCTAAAAGAAATTCAGCTTAAAGACTGGGAGATCCAGTCTTCCACAGGGGTTATTTTTATAACTATTTTGCTGTCATTTGCAAACTTAATCCTCATTTAAGGCAGATACCATGTTCTTCATGAGGTGTACAGGAAGTAATATGCATTCATACAATTGTACCTGTATGCCAGTTGGGTAGGTTTTATAGACTGTAAAATAAAAGGCTGACAGTCTAATAAACCAGTGATACTTGTTTTTAAGGAGTTTCGTAAGTATATCCAGTCACTAAATACTACAGTCTAAATGGAAGTAATTTCTCTAAGGATTCACCTTTGTGACAGACCCATTACAGCAAAACTTGTACCAATCTTTATCTTCAAAGATCCATTTATCCTGCTTAAAGTTTCTATAAGGTGAACAACTTCCACAATATCAGTTTTTTTCAACTGCATTTGTGAATTACTGTACGAAAAACCTAAACTTCTGATTTGTAAATCAAGGATCATGTCATGTGTCCAATAAATTATTGTTACATTTGGAAAAAAATTCAAACTCCTTAACACATTATTGACCATAGGCAGAAACTATGCCTGTGGCCAGTGGTTTGTTATGTATGTGAATACTGAAACGTCTCTGGTCAATACTGTTCAGGTAACCAAAGACATATTTAATACATCTCTGGTCAGTAAGCTGTCAGCATGGCCTACCAGTCTCCATTGTTTAGTCTCTGCTGGTCTCGACCTCCTGATCCTGATGCCTGCCTTGTTGCAATTCAGGAACACGTCAAACGCTCCCCACCTTCAGAGCTCTGCCACACACAGCTCTTCCTTCCAGACTCTTTCAGGTCTCGGCATAAACTTCGTTTTCTCAGAAAGGCCTGGCCACTCTATCTCAATAGATGTACTTTGTCATTCCCTGCTCCCATTCATTTCCTTCACAGCCCTTCCAGAATTTACGTTCATTATTGGTTTTTACTCTGTGTTTCCACCCCCAACCCACTGGATGTTAAGTTATAGGAGGGTAGGACTGGAGTTGGATTTGCTCACTAGTATCTACCTAGTACAGTGTCTGACATAGAGCAGGTGATCAGGAAAGAGGACTGAAAAAATAAAGTGTCAAAGTACAGTCTTTAAAGAAAAGAGACAAGAGTCTGAGTCTATCTTTACGCTTCCATCAACAGTAACAGACATAGTCCTAAATTGTACTGAAGTCTCCTACATTCTTAAATTCTTCAGAGCTGATCTGCGGATTGTTATCAGAGGGATACCTACTCTTATACCCTTGATTGAAGAACAGTCCTCCTCCAACTAAGAAGGCGGTATTTCAGGGCCAAATAGCCCTTACGAGAGTTCATAGCAGTTACCCTCACGTCTAAGATTACCTGCCTATTCCCTTCAGATGTATTACTGTCTCTAAAGAAAGAGGCTCAAAAGAGTTGATATATTTCTATGCGTATTAACAAGGGGAAAGGTTTCTCAGTAACCTTTGAAGTGTATGACTTTTTCCGCTTTGAGCCTGCTTTTTCACTCTTTCTTTTGCCTTTTCCATCTTCCTCTACTCTGTCGCCTTCTTCCTCACTGCTTGCGTCAGCAGTATTCCCACCTTCTCCCTCGGTTTCTGAAGAGCTCTGTTGCTGAATTGCCTAAGAAAAAAAGAAAATATTAGCTAACTACATTTTGAAAAATAGCAAAGACCGTGGACTGCAAAAAGAACCATTCTATTTTAATTAGAAAAAGTTCAGCTTACTCTAGATTTTCAAAATAAAGGGCTATCAACTTCAGTTTTCCAGTAACTACTTGACATGAATCCTCTTAGAGTAACAGAATTACAGGCATACCTGGGAGATATTGTAGGTTCAGTTCCAGACCACCACAATAAAGCAAATATCACAATAAGGCAAGTCACATGAATTTTTTGGTTCCCCAATGCATATAAAAATTATGCTTATACCATACTCTAATCTATTAAGTTTATAGTAGCATTATGTCTAAAAAACTATGTATATACCTTAAAGATATTTTACTGCTAAAAAATGCTAATCATCATCTGAGCCTCCAGTGGGTCCTAATCTTTTCGCTGATGGAGGGTCAGTCACGTAAATGGCTACTGACTGATCAGGGTGGTGGTTGCTGAAGGTTGAGGTGGCTGTGGCAACTTAAAGTAAGACAACAACAACAAGTGCAGTATCAGCCGAATCTGCCTTTTACAAATGAGTTCCCTGTAGCAGGCAATGCAGTTGGACAACATGTTAGCCATCACAGATTTTTTTTTCAAAATTGGAGTCAATCCCCTCAAACCTTGTCACTGCTCTATCAACTAAGTTTATGTAATATTTTGAATCCTTTGTTGTCATATCAGCCTTCACAATATCTTTACCAGAAATAGCTTTCATCTCAAGAAACGACACTCTTTGTTCATCCATAAGAAGCAATTTCTTATCCATTTAAGTTTTAACAGCAGACTGCAACAGTGAAATTATATCTTCAAGCTCTGCTTCTAACTCTTAATTCTCTTGCCATTTCCACCACATCTGCAGTTACTCCCTCCACTGAAGTCTTGAAGCCCTCCAAGTCATCCGTGAGGGTTGGAATCCACTTCTTTCAAACTCCTCTTAATGTTGATACTCTGACCTCTTCCTTTGAATCATAAATGTCATTAATGGCATTTAGAATGGTGAATCCTTTCTAGAAGGTTTTCTTTTCTTTTCTTTTTTTTTTTTCTAGAAGGTTTTCAACCAACTTTTCCCCATATCTGTCAGAGGAGTCACCAACTATGGCTACTATAGCCTTATTAAGATGCGTTTCTTAAATAATAAGACTTGAAAGTCTAAATTCCTCCTGGATCCATGGACTGCAGATGGATGTGGTGTCAGCAGGCAGGAAAACACCACTAATCTCCTGGTACACCTCTATCAGAGCTTGTGGGTGGCCTGATGCACTGTCAATAGGCAGGAATATTTTCAAAGGAATCTTTTTTTCTGAGCAGTAGTTCTCAAGAGTGGCCTTAAAAATATTCAGTAAACCATGTGGTCAGTACACTGTGCTGTCATCTAGGTATCGGTGTTCAATTTATAAAACACAGGCAGAGTAGATTCAGCACAATCTTTAAAGACTCTAGAATTTCCAGAATGGTCAATGAGCACTGGCTTCAACTTAAAGCCACCTATTGAATTAGCCTCTAACAAGAGTCAGGCTATCTTTTGAAGCTAAGTCAGCAGAAGTCTCCTCTTTAGCTAAGAAAGTCCTAGGGGGCATCTTCCAATAGAAGGCTGTGTCATTTACACTGAAAAATCTGTTGTTTAGTGTAGAGCCACCTTCATGAAGCACCTTAGCCAGAGCTTCTGGATCACCTGCTGCAGCTTCTATAGCAGCTCTTGCTGCTTCACTTTGCACTTTTATTTTTCTTTTTTCATTTATTTTTATTAGTTGGAGGCTAATTACTTTACAAGATTGTAGTGGTTTTTGTCATACATCGACATGAATCAGCCATGGATTTACATGTATTCCCCATCCCAATCCCCCCTCCCACCTCCCTCTCTACCCGATCCCTCTGGGTCTTCCCAGTGCACCAGCCCCGAGCACTTGTCTCATGCATCCAGCCTGGGCTGGTGATCTGTTTCACCCTAGATAATATACATGTTTCAATGCTGTTCTCTCGAAACATCCCACCCTCGCCTTCTCCCACAGAGTCCAAAAGTCTGTTCTGTACATCTGTGTCTCTTTTTCTGTTTTGCATATAGGGTTATCGTTACCATCTTTCTAAATTCCATATATATGTGTTAGTATACTGTAATGGTCTTTATCTTTCTGGCTTACTTCACTCTGTATAATGGGCTCCAGTTTCATCCATCTCATTAGAACTGATTCAAATGAATTCTTTTTAATGGCTGAGTAATATTCCATGATGTGTATGTATCATAGCCTCCTTATCCATTCATCTGCTGATGGGCATCTAGGTTGCTTCCATGTCCTGGCTATTATAAATAGTGCTGCGATGAACACTGGGGTGCAGGTGTCTCTTTCAGATCTGGTTTCCTCAGTGTGTATGCCCAGAAGTATGTTATAGAAACAGCTTTTTCCTTAAGCCTCTGGCACCAACCTCTGCTAGCTTCACACTTTTCATCTACAGCTCCTCACCCCTCTCAGCCTTCACAGAATTGAAGAGAGTTAGGCCTTGCTCTGGATTAGGCTATGGCTGAAGGGAATCTTGTGACTGGTTTGATCTTCAATTCAGACCACTCAAACCTTCTCCATAGCAGCAATAAGGCTGTTTCATTTTCTTATTATTCATGCATTCACCAGAGTGGTACTCTTAATTTCTTTCAAGAACACTTCATTTGCATTCACGACTTGGCTAACTGTTTGGCTCCAAGAGGCCTAGCTTTAGGTCCATGTCAGTTTTCCACATGACTTCCTTGGTCTCTAAGCTGAATCATTTCTAGATTAAAAGTGAGAGACTTGACTCTTCCTTTCATCTGAATACTGAGATGCCACTGCAGGGTCATTAACTGGCCTAACTTCAATATTGTGTCTCACAGGGAGGCTCGAGGAGAGGGAGGGAGACAGGGGAACAGTTGATCAGTGGAGCACTCAGAACACACACAACATGAACACACACACATCAATTAAGTTCATCGTCTTATACGGGTGGGGTTTGTGGCACCCCAAAACAATTATAATGGTAATCTCAAAGATCACTGGATACTATTAACAAATAGAAGAATAGTGAAAAAGTTTGAAATACTGCGAGAATTACCAAAATATGATGCCAAGACACAAGGTGAGCTAGTGCTGGTAGAAAAAACAAGGTCAACAGACTTGCTCAATGCAGGGTTGCCACAAACCTTTGATTTGTGAAAAATGCACTATGTGAAGTGCAACAGAGCAAGGTACGCCTGAACATTTAATCCGAAGTGCGACTGGAGCAGGGAAGAGTTCTGACCTCAGATGGGTGGTGGGTAACTGTTAATACGAAGGATGCACAGAAAAGATCCAAAAAAGAGTTAAAATTAAAAAATGAGATACAGCAAGTGATAATAAAGTAAATTGTCACCTGGTATCCAGTAAACTTTACTCCTGGGTTATTTTCTATTTCCCACAATCCTTCATTAAATCCTTTCCGTTTGTTTGATTTTCCAAACTTGTCTTTGTATTCCTTATAAGGGAAGAGGTCTTTGGGACCTAGAAAAGCACTGCAGAGACACATAAGAAAGAGATTTGACATCTGACCTTCAAATGCAAGGTATTTTTAATATCAACTCATGTGTCAGGGCATATCTTAGTATATAAATTATAAGTATGTATAAACCCTCTGAGTTAGGCACATATCATAAGATGTTTTGCACACATAATTCAAGGTAGAAAAAAAATGGACAGCTAGGTATACAGGCCAGCAACACTGACAGTGTTGCTTTGATTTTAAATTACTAATTTCTTTTTTGTTTTGAAATTGATTTTTAGTTAAAGAAGTAGTTTTAAGGATGTCTACTTTGACCACTTACTAAGACTTACTAAGACTTATATATGCTAATCTTTCATAGGTAAGGGGTTTGTTAAGACATACAGTAAAAACATAAACACTGGAGTAAAAAATGATTCTAACTCTATATGCTACATTAGTATATTTATTATTATTTCTATAAATTAAAAAATCATTAGTGTTTAATGAGGCATCAGACAAGAAAAAAATTAGAAGTGGTAAAGTAGATAGAATCATCCAATTTAAACCTAATCCTAAATTAGTCATAATTATGAAAAGAAAATGAGAATAAATCCTGAGGCTGGCCTAGAGATCCAAGCATTTAAACCAAAGTCTTCAGCATTACTGTCTATGACATTAATCTGGCAGATGACACGGTAGGGCCCACAACCTGGCTGAGATGCATTTCAAACTGAGACTCATTTATTCACATTTTACTGAACATCTCTAACATGTCAGCTGTTCCAGAGGTGCTGGGCATTCTTCAGGGAACAAAAAGATGAACATCTCTGCCCTCATAGAGCAGACATTCTAGTAGCAAGGGTAGGAGTCTAGACAATAGAAAAGATAAATAAAATATAGTACCACGTGCTAAAAATAAATAAATCTATAGATGAAGCACAGTAAGGGCTGGGGTGGATTTTAACAGTTTTACAAATACAGATCAAGAGGGGAGGCCTCACTGAAAAGGGAACATTCAAGAACTGAAGAGGGTGAAGAAGGAATCCATGCGGTTATTTGGGGAAGAGGAGAGCAAGTTGAAGGAAGAGCAAGTAGAAAAGGCCCTGAGGTGGAAGAATGCCTAGTGTGTCTAAAGTGAAATGAGTGAAGAGAGAGTTGTGAGACGAGGTCAGAAAGGTACCAGGATGGGAGCACAATCGTGTTGGGGCTGAGGCCACTACAAAGGCTTTGAGTCAGATGGGAAGCCATTAACGGTTCTGAGTGTGACAATTTATGTTTTAAAAGGGCCACTCTGGCTGTGCTGAAAACACACTGAAGGTCTGGGTACTAGGGCAGAAGTGGAGAGACTAATTAGAGGCTACTGAAGTAACAATGGTGACTAGGACCAGGGTGTTGGTGAGAGGTGGCTGGATTCTGAATTCACTCTCCAGAAAGAGCCAAGGTGATTTGTTGATGAGTCGCATATGGCACGTGAGAGGGTGGAACTAAGTCTATCTCCAATGATGTGGGCTTCCCAGGTGGCTCAGTGGTAAAGAATTCACCTGCCAATGCAGGTGATGCAGGGTCGATCTCTGGGTCGGGAAGATCTCCTGGCGAAGGAAATGGCAACCCACTCCAGTATTCTTGCCTGGGAAATCTCATGGACAAAGGAGCATGGCGAGCTAAGTCCATGGGCTTGAAAAGAGTCGGACATGACTGAGCACGTACACACACCTGCCAAGGATACAGACTAAGAAATTAGAAGAATGAACTTAATATACTGAAATGCCAAGATTTTTTGAGAGAACAAGATTTGAAGGTGACATGTTCAGTTCTGGATGTTAAATCTGAAAACCCTAGTTAGATATCCCAGTGAAGAGGTCAAGTAGGCAACTGGGCAGGTGATGTAGAATTCAGGGAAAACATCTGTGCTAGAGGTGTGTATTTGGAACTTATCAGCAGAAGTGATATTGAAAACTTTGAGATAATGGGTAACAGTTTACTGTTGATTTTATAAATTCCATTTTCTGACTGGATCTTAATACTGGTCCCTTCCTTTCACTGCCCAGCTGATCAAGAATTCAAGTTGATAAAATTACCCAAGCATGCTTTCTGACTCCAATCACCACATCTTCTTTGGTTGTTCAACTTTAACTGTTCAGCATGATTGCATTTCACTGCATCCAGAGATAGTTTATTAGGTTACTGGACATTTTAATCAAACTGAGCATGAGAATGACATGTGACTTTGGGTCTGATGATTTCATTTGTAGAGCAATTTGACATGAATTATTAGACTACAGCTTTTGACCTTTCTCCAGTCGTCCTTGACTCTAGGTACAGGAATTAACTGTGGGCTAAGCTGCCTGAGGTTCATGTCAGCTATTGATGCTAACCAGAGCTTGTCTGTACTTTATGCCACAGGAGCCAGGGTTAATAATTCAACTGGCTATGTGAGCTATTGCCAGAAAGAGGGACATTGATTGAATGAGCTATTCTAAAGCAAATTCTTATTTTTGATAGATGATCTCAGGTTTTTCTGGTTTACAGATAATTCCACAAATCAAATCTCCTTTCAATTGGTTAACTTTGCTGTATGTTTTATAAATTTTAAAGGGTAGACCAGAAAATAAAACTGTTCAAAGTAATATGCTCTAAGAATGTTTTTTGTTTTTTTTTTCTGGCAAAGGCTGCTTTAAGAATTGTCCAGACTAAAACTACAGGGGTAGAGTTATATGTAGCAAAAAAAATGTGGGCTCCAATCTCCTATCTGTCTGAGCAACAGATTCAAAGCCATGTTCCGAGAATTTTGACTCTGCCTGGGGGGTGCTCCTGCTGATAGTTTTCTTGTTAAATCCCTCACTTTTTGCATACTTTCCCCCCATTGCATTTATTTCATTGAATCAGTTTTAACTCATTCAATGGCTATTTTTGAAAACACCTGCCGTGAGCCAGGCACTATGCATGGCACTGTGTACACAGGCTCAGCGACAGTCACATAGTCTCTGCCTTCAGAGACTGAACGTTAGGCACTTGCCAGGCCGTATAATCTCAGGTTCAAGGACACCCAATATCTAGTAAATGATCAGCTGAAACAATCTTGTAACAATTTTTCTGAAGTTCACTGTCCTCTAGATGTTTTAAAATCTACTCCTAGATGATCAAACCAGCAGAAACTCACAAATGGACTATAACACACTGCTCCTTGGTAGAAATGCTTTTACTGAATTGAGACTTGGAATTATGCCACTGACTTATATTAAGGATGCTAGAAGAAAAAGCTTCATAAAATCCTTCATACGGTTCCCTGGAATGATTCTGGTACATTTATTAGCAATATACCAGGTGGCAAGCTCTTAAAGGGCAACTTTTATTTCAAGTGCCTCAAAGAATACCCAGAAAATGTTTACTAAGTGAATCAAAGTCATCACATAATATGGGTAAATGGGTGACTTTCGTGTATATAGTGGGAATGTGATAATCTTGTTTATTAAATTCTGCCTTGTTCTAGATATACAATCAGATCACTTAGAATTAAGTCCTAAAGGAAAAGCAAAATAATGCATAGACACAAAACAGAGTCAGGAATGAGGGAAATACAAAAACAGGTATCACAAAGCCCTGAGCACTTATTACTTTGGTAAAACATTTATTTCTAAGCCTCTAGCAACCTCTTCAAGGAGAAAAACACGTTAAGTTGCATTGTCCACAAGTGTCTATCAGATAAAAACAAAACAAAAAAAAGAAAACTAACCTCTTGAAAGAAACATGTTTCTCAGATGAAGACAAGCAAGAACTATGTTTTAAAGGGCCTTCTCCCGGCTAATTCTCAGTAGGAGAATAAGGAAGATGTGAGGGTGCTAGAGACAGCAGAGTAAGGAGAAGTTCACGCCTGGCTCTGCTAACATGCACATGAGCACAGGGGACAACGCTGACTTTGAAGACTTACAAGATTTCATCACAGTTTTTCACTTTTGCTCCCATCTGCAACTCCTATTCGCGTCCTTGTTGTCAACAACTATATGTGTCCTCAGTGTGTCAGGGTGCCTACTGTTCCCTAGTACCCATGACCGTCTTCTTCCTTTTAATGGACTACTTCTCCCGATTTGTTTCCCAACAGGACTGCCTGGCTAGAGTCTATGTTTCCAGCTTCCTTACAGCTTGACTGACCAAGTTCTTGCCACTGGAATAAACACAAGTATAAGCGACATGTTCAATTTCCCTGTCATTTCCTTACCTCTTCTCTCTCTGCGTTCCCTCTATCTGGAAGATGCATGGGCGCTGCTGAGCCAGTTTTTTCTTTTTTATTCTTTTTTCAAAATAAGCAGATAAGACCAATACCCCCATGGAATGGCAGAACAACACGACAGAAGAAACCTGGGTTCCTGGAACAGAGCTGACTACCCACCTTGATCTATCTGCCTCTCTCTGGGTTGTTTCCAAAAAAGAATAGTAAACTCCTATATTATTTGAGACACTGATCTCTCTGGGTTGTTTCCAAAAAAGAATAGTAAAATCCTATATTATTTGAGACGCTGTATTTTCAGTGTCCTTTATTCAACAGTTTAACCTGTACTCAGTGACCAACAGAATTATAAAAACTTACAAAGGTGGTACATTTCCTGCAGAGACTGACAAACTGCAAAGAGGCCTGAGAGACTGTGAAATATGAATGGAAGATATAACTCTAGCAGGGAAATACACAAGAGCTACAAAAGAAATGACTGGAAATGGTAAGGAAACCACCCTAGGGCTGAAAAGTATCCTAGAGGAAACTTCTGGGTCATGCCCAACATTTAAGCAGAAATAAATGACATTCAAAATAAATGAAAAATCTTGACATTAAGAAAAGATACATTACCTTTGTAATTTCATATAATTGGTTATAATGATTTTAAGAGCATATAAAATAATATAAAGTGATTTTTAACAACATATGTCATCTAGCAGAATCAAATCAGAATTGTTGAAAATTTATGTTGCTTTGTTGACTTACGTTTCGTGGGTGCCAAAAAAGAAGATAGGGTACTTATTGGCTGGAGGCTTCACAGCTCCCTCTGGGAGTTCATCGATCTGTTAAAGATAAAATCAGGTTAAATAGCATAAACATGAACAAACATTGTCATGATAATTTATTGCTATTTTCAAACTAAAATTACTCTAATAAAAATTCCAGTCATTTTTCTTTTCCCTGAACCTTATAAAATGATTCTAGAGGCCATATTGACACATCATATGGAGAATAACCCTGTCAACTGATGGTAACCATTATGGCAACACATAATCAGGAGCCAAAACTACTCACTTCCTTCAGTTCAATAGAATTACACTTGGGAATCTGTCCCTATGAAGTAATTCAAGAGAATAACAAAGAAACAAAAAAGATGCACTTTGGGGGGATAGCAGCAAATTTTTACACATACACACTCCCTAGAAACACAAGCATTACAAAATAGGCGAATTATGGAAAATTAACAAAATATTATGTAGTGGCTAAAAGGTATCTCTTGCCTGGACTACTACAAGTCTCTCCCCACAAGCTGAAGTTGGAACTATGTTTTTAAAAAGCATATTCAATTGTGTCAAATCCTTTAACAGCTTCTCAGAGCTGTGCACATGAAACCTCTGGGACATTTAAAAGTAAAGATCATCAGCCTTCCCCAGATCCATCAATTCTTACATACAGCTGAGTTTGAGAACTTCTAACAGGATAGAGTCCAAACTTTAGAATGCTACATATAGACCCATTATTTCCTGGAATGTTTCAAGGAATGGTCCTTGACTTCTAAATCTCCAATCTGCAGCCCCCACCTTTCTTTTGAACTCCCAGGCTTGAAATTACAAATACCTTCAAACCATTTTTATTTACAGGTCCTGCTGCTGCTGCTGCTGCTAAGTCGCTTCAGTCATGTCCGACTCTGTGCGACCCCATAGACAGCAGCCCACCAGGGCCCCCTGTCCCTGGGATTCTCCAGGCAAGAACATTGGAGTGGGTTGCCATTTCCTTCTCCAATGCATGAAAGTGAAAGTGAAAGTGAAGTCGCTCAGTGGTGTCCAACTCTCAGCGACCCCATGGACTACAGCCTACCAGGCACCTCCATCCATGGGATTTTCCAGGCGAGAGTACTGGAGTGGGTTGCCATTGCCTTCTCCATATGGGTCCTACAAGCAGCTTAAAGCGAAGACAAGGCTATGAGTAGAAGAGACATACTTGTAGTTTATCGAGCAAGGAAAAGGGTCTGGTATCCAGTGTCTTGAAGAAATCTAAGGCCTTCTTAACTAACATATGGCAACAGCCTGAAGATTACTACACATCACAAATTCCTCTCTGAACTGAATGAACCATGTGTCACAGAACAGATGTTCTGGCGTACTCAGAGAAGATGGACTTTGAGTCTAGAAACTTGTAATTAAGTCTGGCTTCTGACTTAAAAACTGTGATATAGAAAACATCACTTAATATTAGACTTTCACATCTGCAAAATGAGATGGTTGTACTAGGTAACCTCTAGGTTTCCTTCAAGTCCTGAAATCCCATGCCTTGTCTAGAACTGAAGTAATTTTCTCTGAATTTGTTTTGTTTCCTGTCTTAAGGATTGGCACACTCAGTTACCAAGAAAGAAACCTTAATCTTTTTTATCATTTCCTTAAGCACTATGTTCAGTTTTTCACCAACTTCTCCAATTTGGCTCCTGAAATGTCTCCAAACTGAATACCATTCCCATTACTAAATTTAGTTCCCTAAAAAAGTTTTCATGAACTTTTGACAAGGCCATAGCAGCCTTTCAAATTATCTCCTTGTCTCTAGGCTTGCACCATCACCTACTATACAGTGTTGGTCACTAAGCTGTGTCCGACTCTTTGTGACCCCATGTGTAGCCCACCAGGCTCCTCTGTCTATAGAGTTCTCCAGGGAAGAATACTGGAGTGGGTTGTCATTCCCTTCTCCAGGAGATTTTCCTGACCTAGGGACTGAATCTGGGTCTCCTGCGTTATCAGCAGATTCTTTACCATCTGAGCCACTGAGGAAGCCCATTTACTATGCAACGTCTGTGGAAACCTTGTATGTGTTACATTCAATATACTACCCTATAAGGACAGTTTAAAATGAATAATTTCATTGTGACTAAAACTCAATATATTTTCAGTTTTTTATATATACACACACACATATATTATTGTGGTAAAAAAGACCTAATATAAAATTTTCCATATTACCCATTTTTAAACTTATAGTTCAATAACATTAAGAATATTCACACTGCTTTGATACAGATCTCCAGAAAGTGAACATATTTTAAATGAACAAAAAATAGAAATTAATATGGAAATGCATATGTTTATGTATGTGGGAGGCACTGAATTGCTAGCTGACAAAGCACTCTCACATCAGGTTTTTTTTTTTCACTCCTGTGAGAAAACTGAAAGTGAATCTTTAAAAAAAATCTTTTAAAACTTTTCTTTCACATAAGACATTAACTTGTGATTGAACTCTTCCTCTGCTGTAATGTTATGTAACTAACATCTACTGTAGAAGCTACAAACTGATGGCTCTTAGGCCCATGTCCAGCCTGAAGAAATGTTTTGTTTGGCTCATACAGTGTTTTAAAAATACTGAATGAGTTGTCAACACTTTAATACTGGAAGATTCATTATTAAAATCCAGATTAATAGCTACTGTGGAAAAAATACTGAAGACAGGGCTGAGCAACACTATGCCTGATTCCCACAAGGCAACAATCAGCTGAAGATGATCAACAGCTGCCTGCAGACAAGGTCTATTCTTTCAGCTATAACCTGCCTACCTTTCTCCAGGTGATGCTGTAGATGCCTGCTTCCCTTACTTACTCAACTTGCTTGGCCTCTTTGACTATTTGAGTTTGTGCCTCCTGTGATAAACAGTGTCAAGACAGAGGCTTTACCATCACTCTGGTTCCCTCAAAAAGGTGTTAAATGTTGACATGCACTCACTGTATTTTATTGAGAGTCTTGTTCTGAAAATTATGTTTTGATAGTTTTGGAATTATACTGAACTGTTCAAGCAGATATACCTTCTTGATCCAATTAAAGAATGCACCTCCAAGGCACCAGTTTTTGTGTTTTGGCTTCGAGAGTGAATACTCGGTGGCAACATAACTTTATCTTCAGTTGTTGTTGTTGTTGTTCAGTCACTAAGTTGTGTCTGACTCTTTGCAACCCCACAGACATAGCATGCCAGGCTTCCTTGTCCTTCACCATCTCCTGGAGTTTACTCAAACTCATGTCCATTGAGTCAGTGATGCCATCCAACCATCTCGTCCTCTGTCGCCCCCTTCTCCTCCTGCCCTCAATCTTACCCAGCATCAGGGTTTTTCTCAATGAGTTGGCTCTTCACATTAGGTGGCCAAAGTACTGAAGCTTCTGTTTTTCTACTGTTTCTGCTTTCCTGAATTTTATTTTCACTTTTATTTCTGGTTCTTGGCTATGTTTGGTTCTGATTCTGGTTTGCACACAGCCAGTGTGTTACTCCCCATAATAGGAGGATGGGGATCTAGTTTCTTTTGGGTATGACAGGGCAAATAATCTGGTTCAACAGTCTTCTGGTTTGTAGAAGAATAAGTCCTGCTTTTACTGCAAAGAAGAAAAGCCCTTTGAGATCCAGATCAGTTAGTGTATGAATTTAGCGCATCCTTTAACCTGCAGCTGAAGCTGTAGACCTGAAGCTGAGGCTTCTGTGTGTGTCTATACTCGAAAGAGTCTTGACCCTTCTTTGCATGAGTTTGAAAGATTGTCCTTTTTCTAGGAAGGGTATTAACAAATTAGATATAAATTTCTTAAAACGAAAGAGTTCTGTTTATTGAGTTATAGATACTAATAAGATTACAAAAATCTAATATAAAGGAACATAACAATCCTCAAGAAGTTACAAAAGTGAATGTAGAGTACTTCTTGTTATTTTCTTTGTTTGTCTGCTCTGCTTACTGCAGAGACACTTCGGGGAGGTCAGGCAGAAGCTGAGACTGTCCCTCGAGCCCGAGGAGGTGGAGCCTGGAGGGAGGGGCCTCATGTTTCCTAGGAAACTTGTTCTTGGAGTCTCATCCCTGGGCCCTCGCCATCAACACCACATGGGGACTCATGAGAAATGTGTCTTCTCAGTCCACAACCCAGGCCAACTGACAGACACCTTGCGGGTTAGGCCCAAGAATCAGTGTTTTAAGGACCTCCAGCCACACACATTGGGGTGCATGCATTCTTTCAGACTACATTTTTCTCTGGAATATATGCCCAAGAGTGGGATTGCAGGGTCACATGGCAGCTCTATGTTTAGATCTTTAAGGAACCTTCATACTGTTCTCCAGAGTGGCGGCACCAAATCATATTCCCACCAAAAGTGTAGGGCGACTCCCCAGCTCTTTCTGATGTTAACGATAAGACATTCCACCCTCCTGCTGGGGGTCCTCCAGATGAGCCACCTTTGCTTCCTATGATTAACTAAGTCTGCTTAAATCTGCAGCATTTTTGCACTGAGACTGCAAAATTGCATCAGTGCACATTTATTTGCCTAATACTCTTAAAAAATGTATAAAATGTACATATAATTCTCAATCTTTTAAAGGAGTGCTACACTATATTAAATGTGGTGGCCTTTTAAGGGAAAAAATCCTTCTCACAGGAGTATTTTTATACATGAATCCAAATTTAAGTAATCAAAGTGAATCTTTGAACAAATCAGACTGGTTTACAATTCTGGTTTAAAAACAACTATTTGTCTTTATCTGGATTTAATCATGGTAGAGTGTAACATACATGAATAAAAACATAATAAAATCTGGGTTTCTCCTGAAGATACTAATTTACTAGTATCTTCCACATACTAGTATTACTTACATATAATGTTTAGGATTAAGGAAATGTAAACTTAAATTACAATTCTGACAAACTCTCCTGTATCAACAGTAATTATATTCTGTGGGATGTTAAGATCAAACACAGTTTCTTTAAGACCTTGGACTAATAATTAAATTAATTAAAGGATAATCTCTGCATCTTTGAATAATTCCTAAGATAGAATGCTGAAACGACTGGTCAGCAAGTGTGTGTGCTGCATGCTCAGTTGCTCAATCACGTCTGACTCTTTGTGACCCCGTGGGCTGTGGCACAACAGGCTTCTCTGTCCATGGGATTCTCCAATCAAGAATACTGAAGTGGGTTGCCATGCCCTCCTTCAGGGGATCTTCCCAACCCAGGGATCGAACCCATACCTCTTATGTCTCCTGAATTGGCAGGCAGGTTCTAGTGCCACGTGGGAAGCCTTCAGCTAGTGTGCTGCTGCTGCTAAGTCACTTCAGTCATGTCCGACTCTGTGCGACCCCAGGGACTGCAGCCTACCAGGCTCCTCTGTCCATGGGATTCGCCAGGCAAGAGCACTGGAGTGGGTTGCCATTGCCTTCTCCCCAGCCAAGTGTAGTTTTAACAAATATATGACTTTTAACTTTTAAATGTACTGGAAAGGATATATGTTATTATGTGTATCCATGAGCTTTTCTGGTTTGTTAAAACACTTGTATGTGATGAATTTCTCAACTTCTCTGTGAAATAGGAGTTAGTTACTTTGGTTAAATTATAATTTAATATGGAGATTGAGACTATAATAAGAGCAACAGTGACAAGAAGTACAACCATGTATGCAAAGGTAACAAATGGCATATGCTCTTATTTATTAATGGGAAAAGGTTAGTCCTGTACTTGAAGTTAAGTATCTTGGTTGTACCATAGTGTGAAAGAGGACAAATCTGGATACTGAAAGCTGTAGATTTGTACAAAGAGAAATTTATTTGCCCTAGATAACAATAACTGCAAATAATAGTCTAAAAATATGCAATGAAATGTTAAAATTTTGCCAGAGCTGGCTCAGTTTTGATGGATTTACTTTTAATATTAAAAACTGAAAGCTTGTAAATCCATTAATGTCAAATACTTATTAATACAAAACCAGAATTTGGTTTTCTCTGTTAAAATAACAAACTGGTCTTGGAATACTCTATCTGTTCATAACAAAATATGGCAAAAGGTTATTCTCTACCTCCTGAATACTCTGCATAGACAGTCATATCTCACTAGAGTAACTTCCTGGACTTTGTGCTCTCTCCTACCCTTAAATTTTGCTTTAAAAAAAAACAACAGAACTTCCTTGCTAAAGAGTTAAAGTTCTTTAAAAAAAAAAGGGGGTGGTGGTGGTGGTCATCATCTTCTATGCTAATTTATTTAAAACATTATATTGTTATTTTGACTAAGTTATTATTCATTACCCTCAGATATCTGAGCTCCAATCTTAAGCTATGAAGTCTGATAATTCTGGTGACTCTGCTGAGTTCATAGTACTCACCGGGAAACAAATAATTTGGTTCAGACTGTGGTATAAGACAGCGAGCTCAATATTATGTGCTGCCTCAACATTCTGTAACACTGGGATGGTTCTGAATGGCCTACCCACAAGTTCTCTTCCTCATTCTGCTCCGTGGACAAGGTCCCCTGGTCAAAAAATCCTCATCAGAGGGACTAAGCACAGTATCTCTCTATCCCTAAGTAGCAGGTTTTGGTTCCCTTCTAGCCTCTGAATTATTCAAACAAGACAATCACACCCTCCTGTGGGAACCCTACTCTCTTGATACTACAAAACCTACCTCCCATTGCCCCAGCTGTTCACTGCTTCTGAGGGCAACCTCTAGGTCACCTTGCATGGCATGCAGTGTCCTCCTCCTCTGGGAGTGAGTTTATGGAATTAATAAGTAGTTGGCTATCTTACCTGTCCAGTGTTTTGTGTTGAGCCATTACCAAAAACATATGTGGGGAACTGTCTCTCATCAATCGATTGAACAGGAAGTGATCAAAATACAAACAGACACCAACATCAGGGGAATCTCATCAGAATGCTGGAATAAGAGGTGCCACACAGTGGTACCTTAGAGGTTTCAGGTACTACAGGAGTCCAGATGGTAGCTGGGGCTGGGGTTGAATGGAGGATGAGAAGTCCTGAGGTCCAGAGGGCTAGGCAAAGATACTAAGGTCCCTCCCTTGGCAGTGTCTCTTCTCTTAGAAAAGCTCATGGTCCATTCATGCCCTTACTTTGTTCAAATGTCTACTCACATAGCACTGCATCAGAAGATTTTTCCCTTACAACCTAACTTAAAATAGCACCTCTTACCCTGTCATTCTCTATTCTTTTAATCTGCTTTATTTTTATTATAAGAATTCCCCTGACAGTGAGTATCTGTTGTGTCTTCACATTAGAATATAATCTCTGTGAGAGGGAACCTTGGTTTTGTTCACCACAATAGCTCTACTGCCTAAAGCAGCACCTGATGCCAGGTGGGAGCATAATAAGTATTACTTGAGGACCAAGGTTTCCTTACTCACTCAGGATCTGAGGAAGCCCTACCTACACTTGCACATAGAGAGAATCAGTAACCCTGGCTGTGAAGGAGAAAGAGAACTGTACATCACAGAACACTTTCAATAACATACTAAGAAAAACTATTATAAGGTTATAGTATAAAGGAATCTCTATGCTTAAGAAAACAAAACAAGGACAAACAACTTGTCTTTTTGAATATGTCAATAAGAAGGATTGTGGGGGCCAGCTGACTAAGAATGTGGAGAAATAAAAAGATCATTTTACCTATGAAAGTTTATGAAGTGAGGTTAAATTACAGAGGGGAAAAAAGCTTGTGATCTTACTATAAAATGGTTTCAGGTAAAGAGAAGTCTACAAACAAGTCAACAAATTCACTGTAAGGGAAGAAAGCACAGTATGGTAAAAGGAAATGTGTACAAGAGGACAGGAAAAGAATTTTTAAAATTTGAGTATATTTGAATTAACAAACAGGTAACTAGATCATCTTAATATCTGAAAATAATACTTTCTTTTTTTTTTAAATAATACTTTCTTAGAAGGACCCCAAGCATAAGGAAATAACATGGAATATAACAGTTCAAAAATCTGTTGAAAACCAGTTCCTAATTATCTTCAAGAATATAAAACCATCACTTGTTAGTTGACAGAGTGATCTCATACTAAAAGACAATTTGCTTTTCACTCCATAAAACTTTGAAAAACCTTGCCATTTTAATCTTTAAAAAATTTCAAGTAATTTTGAGAAGTCACAATATACTTAGAACGCAGTGCTTTTACTGTAGGCTTTATGTAGGGGGCAGGCCAGATGAGTTACTGAGGTGCCGTGTTAGTACGTGACATTGCTGATTCTGAAGGAGCATACATGGGGCATTAATACATCTCACAGTGCACCTGCAGAGAGCCAGCTGGACAACTGGAACAACTCAGGCTGAATAATAAAGAGTGAGGGATGTAGCTTATGATCTTCATATAAGATCTTTACTTATAGTGCCAGATCCTTTTTAAAAAAATTATAGCAATCACATTTTAAATGAAATGTCTGGTCCATTCCCCCAACTTACCCTCATTAACTTTATTGAGGAACTGTCAAACTTGTAAATCAGCTGCTTCACCTTACATTCCCATTAGTAATGTATAAAGGTCTGATTTACCCACCACTTCATCAATAGTTATTCCTCTCTTTCTTACTATAAGCCAACCTAATGGGTTAAAAATGATATTTCAGTGTAGTAGTTTTGATTTGCAGTATTTATGTTTTCCTGATGTCTAATAATTTTGAAAATGCCTTCCTATGATTACTGGCCATTTCTACATCTTTGAAGAAATATCTGTTCAAATGCTTCATCCATTTTTGACTGGGTTATTTGACTTTTAATAGTTAAGTTGTAAAATTTCTTTATATGTTCTGAATACTAGATCTTTATCAGATAAATGAACAGAACAATAAATGTTATTGCATTGCATTTTTGTTAAGTGATTTAATATATTTATTATTAATTACTGAATTACTATTTATCATAACAATTAATTGGGATTCTCTGGTACCTCAGATGATAAAAAATCTGTCTGCAATTCAGGAGACTCAAGTTCGATCTCTGGGTCAGGAATTAGTAATCACTGCTTAATAATATGATATTAAATATAGATTCGTATCAGATAAAAATAAGCTAAAAGGCAAAAAACTGTTGTTAAGAGTTGAGGGATCGGGTGGAGAGGGAGGTGGGAGGGGGGACTGGGATGGGGAATACATGTAAATCCATGGCTAATTCATTTCAATGTATGACAAAAACTACTGTAATGATGTAAAGTAATTAGCCTCCAACTAATAAAAATAAATGGAAAAAAAAATGCTTAGATTAAAAAAAAAAAAAAAGAGTTAAAGAAGGGCATTTTAATGAAAAAACAGGTGTTGCTAAACCTCCAGTTATCCTTTGGTTACTTTTTGCTTGGTATGTATTTTTCCAATCTCTTACTTTAGACCTATTTTTGTCTTTTGAATCTAAAGTATGGCTCTTGCAAATACTGTGTATTTGGATCACATAAAAAATATTCTGTCAAATTAACTTTTTCATTTATTAGTTGGAGGCTAATTACTTTACAATATTTTAGTGGTTTTTGTCATTCATTGACATGAATCAGCCATGGATTTACATGTATTCCCCATCCCAATCCCCCCTCCCACCTCCCTCTCTACCCGATCCCTCTGGGTCTTCCCAGTGCACCAGCCCTGAGCACTTGTCTCATGCATCCAGCCTGGGCTGGTGATCTGTTTCATCATAGATAATATACATGTTTCGATGCTGTTCTCTTGAAACATCCCACCCTCACCTTCTCCCACAGAGTCCAAAAGTCTGTTCTGTACATCTGTGTCTCTTTTTCTGTTTTGCATATAGGGTTATCGTTACCATCTTTCTAAATTCCATATATATGTGTTAGTATACTGTAATGGTCTTTATCTTTCTGGCTTACTTCACTCTGTATAATGGGCTCCAGTTTCATCCATCTCATTAGAACTGATTCAAATGAATTCTTTTTAATGGCTGAGTAATATTCCATGGTGTATATGTACCACAGCTTCCTTATCCATTCATCTGCTGATGGGCATCTAGGTTGCTTCCATGTCCTGGAAGCAACTTCCATTATAAACAGTGCTGCGATGAACACTGGGGTGCAGGTGTCTCTTTCAGATCTGGTTTCCTCAGTGTGTATGCCCAGAAGTGGGATTTCTGGGTCATATGGCAGTTCGAATTCCAGTTTTTTAAGAAACCTCCACACTGTTCTCCATAGCGGCTGTACTAGTTTGCATTCCCACCAACAGTGTAAGAGGGTTCCCTTTTCTCCACACCCTCTCCAGCATTTATTGCTTGTAGACTTTTGGATAGCAGCCATCCTGACTGGCATGTAATGGTACCTCATTGTGGTTTTGATTTGCATTTCTCTGATAATGAGTGATGTTGAGCATCTTTTCATGTGGTTGTTAGCCATCCGTATGTCTTCTTTGGAGAAATGTCTGTTTAGTTCTTTGGCCCATTTTTTGATTGGGTCATTTATTTTTCTGGAATTGAGCTGCAGGAGTTGCTTGTATATTTTTGAGATTAATCCTTTGTCTGTTGCTTCGTTTGCTATCATTCTCTCCCAATCTGAGGGCTGTCTTTTCACCTTGCTTATAGTTTCCTTTGTTGTGCAAAAGCTTTTAAGTTTCATTAGGTCCCATTTGTTTATTTTTGCTTTTATTTCCAATATTCTGGGAGGTGGATCATAGAGGATCCTGCTGTGATATGTCAGAGAGTGTTTTGCCTGTGTTCTCCTCTAGGAGTTTTATAGTTTTTGGTCTTACATTTAGATCTTCAATCCATTTTGAGTTTATTTTTGTGTATGGTGTTAGAAAGTGTTCTAGTTTCATTCTTTTACAAGTGGTTGACCAGTTTTCCCAGCACCACTTGTTAGAGAGGTTATCTTTTTTCCATTGTATATCCTTGCCTCCTTTGTTGAAGATAAGGTGTCCATAGGTTCGTGGATTTATCTCTGGGCTTTCTCTTCTGTTCCACTGATCCATATTTCTGTCTTTGTGCCAGTACCATACTGTCTTGATGACTGTGGCTTTGTAGTATAGTCTGAAGTCAGGCAAGTTGATTCCTCCAGTTCCATTCTTCTTTCTCAAGATTACTTTGGCTATTCGAGGTTTTTTGTATTTCCATACAAATTGTGAAATTATTTGTTCTAGTTCTGTGAAAAATACCGTTGGTAGCTTGATAGGGATTGCATTGAATCCATAGATTGCTTTATTACCCTCAGTTTTTTAAGCAATTGTCCACATAGGTTCAATTTTGAAGAGGTGTAAAATACACTTTTAGGGTTTACTTTCACTTTTATTGGAATAAAATTAATATATAGTGAAATACACTGATCTTAAATGTATATCTAATAAGATTCTGATACATGCGTTTGCCCATATGCTGCTGCTGCTGCTAAGTCACTTCAGTCGTGTCTGACTCTGTGCGACCCCAGAGACGGCAGCCCACCAGGCTCCCCCATCCCTGGGATTCTCCAGGAAAGAACACTGAAGTGGGTTGCCATTTCCTTCTCCAATGCGTGAAAGTGAAGTCGCTCAGTCATGTCCGACTCTTAGCAACCCCATGGACTGTAGCCTACGGCTCCTCCGTCCATGGGATTTTCCAGGCAAGAGCACTGGAGTGGGGTGCCATTGCCTTCTCCACGTATGCCCATATAAGCAGCACCTAATCTAGTATGGAACATTTAAGTTGTCTCAGAACGTTTCTCAGATTCTCTTGGTTACTTTCTGTCTACCAAGACAACTATTTTCCTGATTTCTGTCATCACAGACGAATTTCGCCTGTTTCTGAACTTAGAAGTTTTAAAAGAACAATATCAAGAAGTCTTTGGTCATTGGCTTCTTTTGCTCAATGTCTTTTTGAGATGAATTCACATATCAGTAATATCATTCCTACATCATTCTTTTCTAATGCCAAGTAGTATTCTACAGCATCTGTTCTCCAATGTAATGATGGACATTTGTACCGTTTCCAGTTCAGACTACTGTGAATGAAACTGCTATAATTATTCTTGTGAATTTTTTGGGAGGGTAATATATGCTTTTCATTTTTTTGGATCCTAGGAGAAGGATTATTGGGCAATAGTATAGGTGTATGTTTAACAACCTAAGAAACTTCCACACTGTTTCCCAAAGTGGTTATATTATTTTATAACCCCTTGAACAATACATGAGTTCCAGCTGCTCTGCACCCTAACCCACATTTGGTGTGGCCAGTCTTTTTAATTTTAGTCATTCTAATAGATATGAAGTAGTATCTATTGTGGATATCTTTTAACACATCAAATGGTCACAGTGCTTTACACATTTACCCAAGAGAAATGAAAGTAAAATGCAAGTTCACACAAAGATTTGTATAAGGATCTATACGGCAGCTTTACTCAGAATGGTAAAAATCTGGAATAGTGTGGATATCCATCAACAGGAGAATGGTTAAACAAACTGTAGTATATTCTTACAAGCGAATACTATTCTGTAATAAAAAGTACTACTCACACAATAACATGGATGAATCTCAAAAATATTATGGTAAATGACAGAAATGTACTTAAAGAATAATACTGGAATACAGCATAAATAGGATATTACATGATTCCATTTACATGAATTTTCAGGAAAGAAAAAGCTAGTTTATGATAAAAAAACAAAAACAAAAACTCTGAACAGTGATTACCTCTGGGGGAAGGTGGGAGTGGTGTGACTGATAGAAACTGGCATAAGAGAATTTTCTGGGGGGATGGTGTATTTCATATCTTGATAGGGGTTTGGGTTTTAATGTGTATGAATTTGTCATAATGCATCAAATGGAACACTTAAGATTTATGCATTTCACTGTAAGTGACTTTTTACCTCAAAAATGTAAATAAACATTAAATCCTAGTTAATTACATGCATGCTAAAGTGTTTAGGAATAAAACATAATAATGTGCACAAATTAATTTAAAATATATAAAAGTAAGATAAATGGGTGATGGATGGATAGAAATGTTTTAAAATAAAATGTTATAAAATAAAATGTTAAATGTAGATTCCAGGTGGCAGGGGTATGATGCCCACTTTTTATATCAACTTTCTTTATATTTCAAAAATTTCATAATAATATTTTGGTAAAAAGAGGAGGAGAGGATAACGAAGGTATAACAAGTTGGTGAAAACCTTGTTTTTAAAATATGTTCAACTAATATTGTTTGGACAATAATCAATATGAGACAGGAAACTGCTGTACTTTCTTATATGCCAAGGGTTTTAAAACTGTGTACATACTTTAGCTAAAACAATTGAATTTAAAGAAGAAGTTTTAATCAAATAATGCCATTTGCAGCTACATGGATGGACCTAGAGATTATCATACTAAGTGAAATAAGTCAGGCAGAGAAAGATTATCACATGATATCTCTGATATGTGGCATCTATAAAACAAAGATAATCTGAGCTGTTTTGAAAAATTTACAAAACAGAAACAGACTACAGACATTGAAAACAAATTTATGGTTACCAAAGGGAGAAAGGTAGGGGAGAGATAGATTAGAATCAGGGACTAACAGATACGCACTACTATATAGAAAATGGATAAATAACAAGGATCTCTGGTATAGCACAGGGAATGATGGTATCCTGTAACCACCTATAATGGAAAAGAATTTGGGAAAGTAAATATATCCGAATCATTTTGCTGTACACCTGAAATTAACACAATATCAACTATAATCAACTATATTCCAATTAAAACATTTTTAATAGTTTTAAAAACCACCAAATTGTCAATTAGATTGCACTTCCACCAGTAATGTGTCTCTATATCTCTGCATCTTTACTAATAATGGAGATCTATTTATCTTATCTAATCTGCTGTGTGAAAAATGGGGTTTTAATTTGCACTTTCTTAATTACAGATGATGCTCAGTATCCTTTCATACGCTAAAAGTTATTTGTATTATATTTCTATAAAGTGCTTATTCATACCCACTTTTCTACTGGGTTGTTGTCTACTTTTGTTATTGATCCGTAAAAGCTCATTTTGTCTATCTATGTCAGTCTTTTTCCTACCATTTGTTATATGTATTTTACCCATTTATCATATGTCTTGATTTCATCTGCAGCATTTTTTTGCTAACAGAAATTCTTAATTTTTATATAGTAAAAACTATTAATCATTTCCTTTGTGGCTCATGGGTTTGTATTATGCTTAAAAGGTCTTTGCTATTCCAAGATTACCCAAAAATTCTCCCATATTTCTTTTGTGACTTCACCCATTGCAAAAGGACTCAATGAATTATTTTTGTAAGCTAGAAACGTGCCTAACAATGAGTGTAGGGAAGTGAACACCCACCCCACATAAACAATTACTAGGACTATAAACTGCTACAAACATTTAAGAAGCTGGTATGATTGCATATGTTATAAAATGAAAACATACATACCACATGGCCTAACAATTTCACTTTTAGGAACCAATCTATCCTACAGAAATAAGAACATGAGTGAGTATACAAAGATAAACAAACCAACATGTTCACTGAAGTTCTCCTGCCAAAGAAGAAACAACTAGCAGGCCATCAATCAGTGTAGGAATGGTTAAGTCAGTTATGGTGCAGTCAGGCTCTGGCACATCCATAGCCAAGATCATATATGTTGACTTGGAAAGCTAGCATGATGCAGAATAAAAATGGTAACTACATAAAACCAAGCATGCATGTGAATGCATATACAAGTGGAGTAAAACATGAGGAAGGGTGCATACCAAACTATCAGTACTAGTTACCTCAATGGAATAGGCACGGTAGTGCTATAAAACTATATTTCTTCTCTAATTAGAAATAAACAAAAATATTATTTTGTAAGAGTAATTCAATAAAAATATTGATGCTCAGAGCATGCACGATCAAGTCTGATTTAAAAAAAATAATTGCAGAATGGAATTTCTATTAGGTAAAAGAGCAAATGGACAATAAAACTGCCAGACTCCGCTGTCTATGTCTGCTGAGGATGACTTTTTCTTTAAACAGTCAGCCTCTCTGGACCAATGAGAATCTTGTGTGTGTGTTCAGTTGTGTCAGACTGTTTGTGACCCCATGAACTGTAGCCCACCAGGTTCCTCTGTCCATAGGATTTCCCAGGCAAGAATATTGGGGTGGGTTGTCATTTCCTTCTCCAAGGGATCTTCCTGACCCAGGGATTAAACCCAAGTCTCTTTTGTCTCCTGCATTGGCAGGTGGGTTCTTTACCATTAGCACTGCCTGGGAAGCCCCAATGAGAACTTCACCTGATTAGATAAAGAGGCACCTTTCCCCACTGCAAGGGGGGGTCTGGAATGAGTCTCCAGTTTTAAACCTGGTCTGAATTTCAAAGGATACTATAACTGCAGAATTTCAGCCTTGCCTTTCCCATTCCCCTAGAAGAGAGTCTTAGATGGTCTTCCTCTAACTAAGTTCCCTTAATTATAAGCAAAATTTCATACAGAACATTTTAATGGGGAGAGAATTCCCTGTTTTACTCATATCCTCCAAACTCTGTCTTCTCCATCAAAAAAATTAAAAGAAAATCATTTAAAACTAAATTCAGATACCAATGAATCCAATTCACAGTATCTGTACCAATTTGGGCACATCTTTTATTTCTGGTGTCAATTAACTGAGGTTTATGTTGTCAACAAAAAATGATATATATCTGCTTTTCTCCCTTAAATTCTATTTTATATTATACAAATCACTGCCATTTCTTGTTTTACTCAAATATCATATCTTCTGGGGCTAATTTTTGTCTTCTACTATTTTGTGTTAGATTGATCTCTTATAAACACTGCATGACTTTATTGATATAAACGGAGACTATTTGTATTTGTAATATATATAATGTCTGGCTTTTTATGCTTCTGTTTTTTTCTCTTCAAGTTGACTTTTATTACATGAATTATAACTCAAATACCTCATTTTTAATTTAAAAAGTACTTCCTATATTTCAAGAACACTATTAAAATAATATTTAACCAATAATATTAAGATGATATTTATCTATTTTAATTTGAAAAAAAAAGAAGATATTTAGTGTTCTCTTTCTCTTCTTCCCTTTTCCAATCTTTATTAATCTTTCCTCCATCTTTTCTCTATTATGTTTTACTGTCTGGTCTACTAAATTAGCTACTAGTCACTTTTCTTGTTATAGTGACTATAACTGTCCAAGGCAGACACCTTCAATGAAGGAGTAGGAGGAAGGCAAATCACATATCAAACAGAATATGCACTACCTTAGCGTCAGTTTCAGTTGAAGATGCAAGACACAGATAATACATGCAAAATAAGGTGAGTAACCACCATGCCAGACTCACGAAGAATGTGGGCAAAGAACCTTGTAAACTTTAGGTTTAGCACAATAAGAAAACAAAACAAAACAAAGAAAGGCTGGAGAAGTCAAGAGAAGAGGTGGAAATTAGGAGAGGATTTTTGGAAAAAGCTTTTTTACCCCAAGTGCCTTGACCTAGGGAAAGAAGTTTCAACAAGACCAACTGGAGATCTTAAGATAAATCTTCTAGAGCTTGGGTGTCACAGGAGACTGTTTGAGAAAGCCTGAGGTAGACTACAGAACTTCCTGGCGAGCCCCTCTAATGGCAGAATGAAATGGTTGATGACTGCACTGAGACTGGTGTGTGCTCTAAGAGTTCCTTGTGGTAAGAATGCAGGTCTTCCATGGACCGTTAGGTAGAGACAGTATGAGAGATGTCTTAAATCCTATCCAAGAGGGCCATCTGGAGGTGAGGGGATCACAGCAGGAAGAAGGTGGAAATGCACTGTGACAAGCCCAGGGCGTAGGGACTGGACTAAGTGACTATTCTCAGGAGATAATAATACATTTGCCTGTATCAAGAGAAGTGAAGATGAGATAATCCCAGGATTGCTGGTGGTAGGCTGCTTCTAAATCAGTTCCTAGTAATCCCCATTTCCTGGTATTCATGGCCCTGTATAATCCCCTCTTTTTGAGTGTGGGCTAGATCTAGTTACTTAGTTCCAATGAATGGAATATGGCACAAGAGATGGGATGTCATTTCCAAGGCCATATTACAAATCAATCACTTCCAGCTTGCTGACTCTTGCCCTCTTGGTTGCCTGCCCTGAGGAAGTTGGCTGCCGTATCTTGAGTTGCTCTCTGGAGAAGCCCATGTGGCAAAGAATCCAGGGATGGCTCTTCTGGCCAACAGCTCATGAAGAAATGAGGCCAATAACTCACAAGAAACTGAAGACTGCCAACAACTACTGGAATGAGCTTGGAAGCAAATCCACTCCCTAGACAAGCCTAATGACTGTAATAGATACAGAGGCAGAGGGTCCAGGTAACTCACGCCTAGATTCCTGATCCACAGAAACTTTAATGTCCACTGTTTTAAATCAGTAAGTTTTAGAGTAATTTGTTATGTAGCTAAAGGTAAAACAGAATATCTCTGAAGAAAGCACAGAAGAATTCATGAGCAAAAAGAATCAGCTCTAAAATGTTGCCCAGGCCAGAAAGCACCAACACCAGCTCACAATAATAAGAACTGTCCTATCACCTTCTACCCCATTTCAATCCTAGAGGGCTGAAGAATGTTGGATAAGCAGTCAATATACTAGGTAAGGTCAACAAAATTAGTTGACCCCTCCTCTTACTAGAGTACACCAACCTTTAGGAGGCACAAACTTCTTTGGACGAAGAAAATTTGACTTTAAATAAAGTTTGAAGTTTTAAATAATTATACAGAATTGACCACATTAATTCTTGAATTTAGTCTGCTTCTGTACTACGACTGCTTTGAGGACTTCTCGTTAGCAGAGAGTGATCGTCCAAAGGGACAGGAGCAATGTGAGCATCACAGAATGGGTTTGGACACAGCGTAGACGCAAAATAGTTTCAAGAAAGCGAAATGAGGAACAAGAGAAGAGCAGCTGAATCATAGGGAGAAACAACAAAAGTGGGGGCAGGTCAAGATGAGTAATAAACCTAAAAAATGGTATAGATGATCTTATCTGCATAGCAAAAAGAGACACAGACAGAGAACAAACACGGACCAAGAGGGAAAGGGGGGAAGTGAGATGAATCAGGAGAGCGGGCCTGACACATATACATTACTGTGTGTACAACCGGTAACTAATGAGAACCTACTGTACAGACAGGGGGCTCTGCTGGTGCTCTGAGGTGACCCAAGTGGGGAGGAAATTCAGAAAGCAGAGATACACGCACGTATGTAGCCGATTCGTTTTGCCGTACAGCACAAACTGACACAGCAGTGTCAAGCAATTATACTCCAATAAAAATAAAACAATACATTTTAAAAAGAGGAAAAAAAGATGAGAACTAAGTAATGCATGAAGACGAGACAAAAGAAAACCAGCCAGGCCAGAATCCAACATTTTGTAAATGACAGTTTCCAAACCCACAGGTCTCCACAGTGCTCTGAGAAGGTTGCATTACTAATGAGAGTCATGATATCTGCTTCAATTTCATTTTAAAAATCAACAGATTTAATAATTTAAATACTTTCTGTCTACAACTGAACAATATGCGAGTCCCTTCATATCTACTGAGTGAGTATGTGTAGCAACAGTCGACAAGAGTGTTCATGATTCAAACATTCAGTTAGGTTTACCCCTCAACTGAACACTGCTAGTTGCTTCTGGATTTGATCACTGATCTGTTCTAATTTTTGTTTTTAGTATCACTTTATTTAGTTTATACCCCAAGAATGGTTGGTTAAGACAGCACAAGAAATATGGTTGTTGAAACAATTTAGTGACGAGCACAAAGTGATAATAATCTCATGTTTATTTCAAAATTATCTTTATTCTATCTGAAAACTGAATTTATCTGATCAATATCAAGGTTCTCCATCTGAACCAGTATTGAAGAGGGAAAAAAAATGATGGCAAGTACATCCTAGTTTAGCATTTTATTTAAAAATAAAATACATTTTACATGATCATTTTGGTGACTATCTTTTCATGTCTTTTATATACATGTACATATATTTTGGGCTCCCCTGGTGGCTCAGATGGTAAAGAATCTGCCTGCAACACAGGGGAGACCCAGGATTGATCCCTGGGTCAGGAAGATCCCCTGGAGAAGGGAATGGCTACCCACTCTAGTATTGATTGGAAAATCCCATGGACAGAGGAGCCTGGGGGGCTACCGTCCATGTGTTCACAAATAGTTGGACATGACTGAGTGACTAACGCTTTCACTTTTCACATATATTTTACATAAATGGGATATGTCACAAAAGCTGTTTTATCATGGAGATCCTTTTTTTCTTTTAAATAGAGATGTGTGTGTGTGTTAGTTTATTGAGTAGTAGGTAAGAAGAAGTTTACCTCTACAACCTCCCTCAGATCTACTTACCCCCAGGTCATAATTACAGTTGGAACCTCCATATCCATGGTTCCTCATCTGCTGATTCAGTCAAGCAAGGAATGAAAATTATTTGAGAAAAAAACAATCCAGAAAATTCCAAAAAGTAAAATCTGAATTTGCCAAATGCTGGTAATTATACAACACTTACATTGTATTAGGTATTACCAGTAAGCTAGAGATGATTTAAAATGTATGGGAGGGTGTGTGTGGGTTTTATATAAAAGACTTGGGTGTCCACAGATTTTGCTATCTTTGGGGGTACTGGAACCAATCCCCCTGAGAGTCTTGAGGCATGATTATTCATAGCAGAGTATGCCTTTCTCCATGTTCATATACAAATATTTTATACACAGGCAGAAGTTTCTTTTTGTTGGGGGGGCCTGCTATGTTTCACACACATGCACACCAAATGAATATTTTATCAAATTCTCTGCATTATTAAAAGTCCTTGAAGTCAACTGGCATAGATTTAACTCATTTATTTTTAATGACTGCATAATAATCCAGTGATTAGATAACCTATAATTTATCCAACTTTTCCCTGAGGAATGGGTATTTACCTTATTTTTAGCATTTCTGCCCTTAAAAAAAGGCTAAAGTAAACATACTTAAGATTTTTATGCACCGGTGCTTCTATTTCCATGAGACAGATTTCCAGAAAAGAGACTGCTGGATCATACAGTAGAGGTATTTTTCATTTTAATAGATATTGCCAGACTGCTTTTAAAAAGGGCTATAATAATTCACATTTTCACCAAGGTATAAAAACGACCTCCCTTCCAATCTTTGACAGCATTAGGTGCTACTGCTCTTTTAAATCTGCATTTCCCTGATTAATGGTAAGGTTAAGCATCTTTTCATAGGTTTATTGGCTTTCAAGATTTGCCCTTCAGTGATTTGCCTATTCATATCATTTTTGCATTTCTCTATAGGGTTCCGTCTTTTTACTATTCATCTGTAATATATTAACCTGATATCTATAATTTCTACTGCAAATATATTTCTCCACTATATAACACATTTATTGAAACATTTTCTTCTCTTCTCAGGACACTACACTCTCCTGGTAGTTTTTTGCTCTCTCACCATCCACTTCTTTTCACAGCTCCTCTTCTCTACCTACACTTACTCCCTTGGTGATTTCATCCAATTCCATGAATGCCATCAATACACTGATGAGTCTCATATTTCTAACCCCAAACTCCAGACCTCCCTTTTGAGTGTCAGACTCACATACTCCAGTGTCTCACAGGCATTTCAAATTTAATAGGTCTAAAAACAAACTCTTAATCTTATGGCCCAACCCATTTTATCTTTCAGTATGCTTGATCCAAGTAAATGACATCACTGTTCAACCAGCTTCTCCTATTAGGAAACTGGAAGTCATTATTAATGTACTTCTCTCCCATTCAGATTATCTCATTAAACACTAATTCCTTTCCGTTATACCCTCTCAAATATATCACCAAACTTACCATTTCTTCCTGTATTCACTTCTGTCCCCTCTGGTCTACTCTACTATCATCTAATGCCTAAACTTCCACAAAAGGCTCCTAACTGGGCCCTTTGCATCCACCTCCCGACCCCCACCTCTGCTCCCAACAGTGGATCCTGAACCTAAGTCAGATCATGTTATTCTGCTCAAAACATTCCAATGACTTTCACTATTTTTACAAATTTTAAACTCATTGCTAAAGCTCTAAGAACGCTGGTATGAATTTTGTCAACCTCACTGAACTCATCTCCTACGTCTCTGCCCCTGGTCCTAGCTCATTCCTTATTAGCCGCATTTGTCTTCTGGCTCTTCCCATAACATGCCAAGTGTATTCCTACTTCTACCCCCAGAAAGCTGTACCACTTCCTCCTCTAGAAATTCTGACTCTGCTCAAATGTCACATTTTCAGAAAACCCTTCCTTGATTGTGCAGAAACACACACCCACACGGCAGCACATCACATGCTCTCCTCTTCCTTGTTCATCTTGTTCCATATCTCTTACAGTTACGTTAAACTGCACACTGCTGTGCTTGCCTGCTTATTCTTCGTCTGTTCAGCTCTAAACTAAAACATAAGCTTTATGAGGACAGAAAACGCATCCATCCTAGTTCACTACTAAATCCCTCGCTCCCAAAACACTGCCTGACACACAGCAGGAATTCAGTAAAATTTTTCCACAAATGGGTAAGTGTTGCTTTATTATTTTTTGACCCTGATAATTACAAAGCTAGCCTAATTACACTGAAAGGAACCAATATATAGTTATAGTTCATTTATTTTTAATGCTTAATATTTTTACATCAATATACCACAATTTAATTTTCCATTCTCTATCAAGGACATCAGGGTTACTTCCAAGTTTTTTTGCTATTATGAATCAGGCTGGTGTGAATATTCTTCTACACATCTTCTAGCACACATATGTGAGTTTCTGTAGGGTTACACATGCTGAGTCAGAAAGTTGCAAGATTCAACTACACAACATAAAGCTAATTTGTTTTTCAAAGTGACTGACAAATTTATACTTCTTTAGTGGTGTATAAGAATTCCTATTGGGATAAACAAGGTCTTACTGCATAGCACAGGGAACTATATCCAAGCTCCTGGGAATAAACCGTATGGAAAAGAATTTTTAAAAGAACATGTATGTGTGTGTAACGAGTCACTCTGCTGCACAGCAGAGATTGGCACAACTCTGTAAACCAACCGTACTTCAAAAATATATTTAATGGGAGGGAGGATCGGGATGGGGAATACATGTAACTCCATGGCTGATTCAGGTCAGTGTATGACAAAACCCACTACAATACTGTAAAGTAATTAGCCTCCAACTAATAAAAATAAATGTGTATATATATATATATATATATATATATATTTTTTTTTTTTTAAAGTCACGGAGTCTAATAAAACACAGATAATGACAAAAAAAAAAAAAAAAGAATTCCTGTGGATCCACACCCCCTCCAATATATGTTGGAAAATCTCTTTAATTTTTGGCAAACATTATCATCTTACCTAATTAGTAAAAAGGTTGAGCATCTTTTATGATATTTACAAGGCCTTATTTATGCATTTCTTTTATGAAATGGCTATTCATGTCTTTTTGCCTATTTTTCTATCCAGCTATTTGTCTTTTTCCTATTGATTCATTCTGTACACTAAGGTTTTTTTGGTTCTGTGTGTAGTAAGCAACTTCTTCCAGGTTGCAGCTTATACTCAAGTTCATTAAAGGATTTTTGAATTGAACAGAAGCAGTTGATTTTAATGTACTAAAATTTATCAATTTTTCCTTCCAAGGCTAGTTTTTTCTATGTTATCACAGAAAATTCCTCCCTATTCCAGGGATATAAAAACTGTATATTCCTCTCATATACTCTAAAAGCATTTTCATACTTCTATCTATGTGGAAATGATTTTTGTACACAGTGTGAAATAGGGACCCAACTTCACATGGATCCTATATAATTAACTCATGTGGATAACTAACGCTAGCATTGTTTAAAAATACTCTCCATGTTCCCCCTTCCCCACCTGCAATGCCACCCTTATCACAGCATGATTCCATTTATCTGGACCAGTTTCTGGGTAATCATTCTGTTCTACTAGTCAGTACAACTCTCGCTGAGGCAAAAACACTATCGTAATTTACTATTAATTACTATTTGAGCAAATCTACAGTTTGATATTTGATGGGACAAGTTGCACCATCTTGTTCTTACTGTTCAGAAATGTCTTGTCTTGTCAGAAATATCTGCCCTTCCTCGTACATTTTAAAGGACAACAACAAAATGAAAACATAATTTAAAAACACACACTCATTTACAATAGCAACAAAAAGTGCAAGTCACCTCAGCGAATTATAAAATAATTTAAAAACATTTAAGAAAGCCCAAATAAATGAAGAAATAGACCACATTTATGTATTAGAAACCTTAATATTATGAGACGCAGAATTTTCCCATATTAGACCATAAATACAATTCAAATTCAATAAAGATCCCATCACAGTTTATTGTGTATTGTGACAAGCTAATATACTGTTTGCCCCTCACTCCTTGATAGGAAGCATAAAGAATTATAAAGTTAATATAAGATATAAAACTTTTACCCAAAATATGTAGTATAATCTAAAATGCAATCAGCCTTATCTATTTTCAATGGTAGCTCTTTCTTAATTAAAATCTAGAAATTTTCCTTTATTATACTTCGGATAATTAATTTTGAACTGCTTATCCTGTCTTCTAGGGTTCATGTTGTTGGCAAGCTGATGCTCTCTGAAACATACTTGTGTTTATCATGAACTCTTCCCTTCCATTTGTCTCTAAACACTTATTTTGCATTCTAGATGTACTCTTCAAAGACTCTTTTCTATTTGACTAATTAATGAATGCTACTTGTTATCTGAGGTGTTTATTCTCTACTGTGGTCATTCTTATTTAATAGAGTCAATGTTCACATCCTTGTCTTGTCAGGATGTCCTTCACCGGGAAAAAAAAAAGTTTAAAGAACACAGATGTGTTATAGCGCCACAAAGAAAATCTTTGGATAATCATAAAGCATAGCATAAAAGGACTTTTAAAAAGCCAGAGAGAGGGTGGGGGAGGGAAGAAAAAAAAAAAAAAAGCCAGAGAGAAAGGGAAGAAACAGCATAAAGCCTGGAAGAAACAAATACTCTTAGCATACTTTCAAATTTAGGATAGCAGTAATTATCCCAAATGGCTCGAAGACAAGGACCTACGCCCCAGACTGTTGAACAAAAAAGGTGATCAGACAAAAGGTGAACACCACAGAAGCAAAATACAAGTATGATAATCCATGAAGTACCCCAGAAATTTAACCTATAAGCAGTATTAATAATGTTCTAAGGATTTACAACCATATGCTAAATGCATCCAATTGTAATTCATCTCTTTTTAAGGATAAAGATGTGAAATTAATTTTGTCTTTCTGCCAAAAGCATCAATCTACCAAAAAGAAAAACCAAAAAGTTGTAATGAGTATGTTCCTGACAGGGTTGCTAAACAAATATTTAATAATATAAAGTAGACACTAGAAGAAAACACCAAAAATTCCACAAGATAATTTTCTCAGAGATTCTTTCCTTTAGTTTATGTCTCAGGGATGAAATTCATCACTTGAAAGTAGTTCTATGCATCAAACAAAATTAAATCACGTAATAGTCTTAAACACTGCCTGTTTTTGACAAATAAAGGTGGGAGCTTAGCCAACCCACCCTGACTGTCTCATCTATGCAAAATCTTATTTAAACATTTAAATAATCACTCACAGGCATCTTCCCAATACGACACCTCACTCTCCTCGTTCTCAGTCACACCCAACTCCTCATGTAAGGCTCGGCCTGGGCAAACCTGTGCTCTGCCTTCATTCTCACCCTGCCATCTTTCTGATGCGATCTCAGGGACTCCAGGACCTCACACCTCACCACTCCTGTCCTCCCCAGTATGCCGCATAGGGATGTCTATACACGTTCACTGTCCCAGGACGATCTGTTCAGAGTTCTTTTCTTTGCTTTATTTTTAAATAAATTACACCAAGTGCAGTGATCAACAGAGTGAAAAGGGAGTCCACATAATGGGAAAAAATATTTGCAAATCATGTATCTGATAAGGAGTTAATAATATTTAGAATATATAAAGAACTCTTACAACTTGGTAACAAAAACCCCACAAATAACCCAACTTAAAAATTGGCAAATGACTGCGAGATATATTTCTCCAAAGATACACAAATTGCCAGTAAAGCACAAGAAAATATTCTCAACCTGACTAATCATTAAAGAAATACAAACTGAAACCACAATGAGATATCACTTCATATCCATTAGGATGCCTACTTTCAAAAAACAAAAACAAAAACCCTCCCAAACCTAGAAAATAAAGTGCTGGCAAAGATACAGAGAAACCGGAACCCCCATGCACGGTTGGTGGAAATGCAAAATGGTGCATTCCCTATGGAAAACAATATGGTGTTTCCTAAAAAATTTTTTAAAAAGGATTATCATATGATCCAGCAATTCTACTTTTGAGTATATACCCAAAAGAATTAAAAGCAGGGTCTCCAACAGATATATGTACCCACATGTTTATAGCAGCATCATTCACGATAGCTAAAAGGTGAAAGCTTTCCAGGTTTTCATTAATGAATGAATGAAGAAACAAAATATACGTACACTAAAATATTATTTAGCCTCAAAAAGGAAGAAATTCTAACACATGCTACAACATGGATGAACTCTGAGGACATTATGCTAGGAGAAATAATCCAGTCACAAAAAAGACATATATTATAGGATTCCACTTATATGAGGTACACAGAAGTCAAATTCAAAGACAGAAAGTAAAATGGTGGCTGATAAGGTTTGGATGTAGAAGAGAATGGGGAGTTACAGTTTAATGGGTACACAGTTTCAGCTTTCCAATATGAAAAATTTCTGAAGATGGATGATGGTGATGGTTACACAACAGTGTGAATGTACTTAATGCCACTGAATTGTACACTTAAAATCAGCAAATTTTGTTATGTGTATTTTAACACAATTAAAAAGAAGAAATTACAATTAGCACATAAATAGCTCATCCCAAGACTGGCTTAAACCCTTTTCTTACTAGTGCCATAAATTTTCTAAATTACATAAGGGTTTCTGAATAACTCTCAAAATGGTTAGAGTGAATTCTGTATTTTCTTTTTCTTCTGAATTCTGTATTTTCTTTCACTTTTCTCTCTCATCCTATTCAGTGAGTGAAGAGGCCAATGGACTGTACTGCAGTTCTTTCTATTAACCTGCTCTGTAACTCTGAGCAAGTCACTTGGTCCAAAGTTTAAGGCATTTCAGTTTTCTCATCCACTCTCTCAAAATAATAACACTGGAAGTCATCTTAAATTGTACATCTCAGAAGGTACTATCACGTAACTTTGCATTGAAGATTTCAAAATTGACTGCAGAGAGGCAGGAAGCAATAACACCAGATGTAAAGGAAGGTCCATCCAACCTGGACTAGGATTGGGGGTGAGGCAAGACATATTAGAGAGAAGTAAATAAAATAGAGATATATTTTTAAAAAGGAAGGTCCATTCAAGATGCAGTGTTCTCTTGCTCTATAAGAGACTCTTCTAAGACTTTTCTAAGTTCTATTACAAATAATAGGACAATAAATATTTAGAATAAATAAAAACTTTAGAATAAATAATTCTAAAAACTACATTTCAAATACCTATGACAGAAGAAGGGGGCGGAAACACAGGAGATGTCAACAAAAATGTCTCCATCCATTCTCTTTTTCATGTTCCTTCTGGGTTGGTCAGTTTTATTACTTGTTCATTGAGTCTAGCTGCCTTGTTGACATGAAAATCTTCTCATCCCTCTCTATACACATCTCATTCTTTTCCTTTATGCATCTATGGTTCTCTTCCTTAACTATCTCAAGCTCTTTAAAGGTAAGGTTAATCTGACTCCTTTTCATAAAGCTAAGTCTACCAAGGAGACTGACTCAGAGTTAATCCCCAGATAAAATCTTGAGGAAGACTGCCAACAAAGAGGAGAAATAGGGGAAAATTCCCCAGGGGTGGTCAAAAAACAGTAAGATACATATATACTGTTTACACAATTTACATCTTAAAACAGGAAAGAAAAGTTATGAGTTGGATAAAGCTACAACAGCCAGGAACTTCCCTAGTAGTCCAGTTGTTACGACTGCATTTCCATGGCCCACTGCAGGGTGCATGGGTTCTATCTTTGGTTGGGGAACTAAGATCTGTGAAGCCCACAACCTCCCAAAAGAAAAAGAAACAATAGTCGAATACATACCAAAAATAAAGCAGGTTACAAGTACTATAATTTATGAGATTAAAAAAAAGTATGAAGTAGTAGAGAGTGCATCTTTATATTGTGACAAAGGTACACTACCCTGGAGTTATAAGTCATAAACAATTTTGTGCCAAGTGAGGCTCTGAAATTTATTAAATAGTCAAAAATGCTGTGAGAGATATGTAGAAATATAGTAGATATGGTAGCTATACCTTTGCATCTCTAAATATTGGCTTCTACAGAACTCTTCTTTTTAGAATATGAAGAACATTTTTGAAAAGTTGGTCATAAATTAAAAGAACACTCAAACCAAAAAACAGTTTAAAAGACTACATACTCTGATAACAGGATAATTATATTAAACAACATTGTAAAAAAACTTGTAACCAATGATAATTTCTAAAATTATCTCCTAAAACATCTCTTAGGTCAAAAAAGAAAGTCATAATTAAAATCTACTCTGAAAATGATTACAAAATACCAATTATCCAAATCTAAATGTTGAAGCCAAATCTGACCTTAGAAAAACTCCTAGCTTTAAAATTTTCATTTTCAAAAAAGATTTCAAAAAAATTTAAGAATGTATCTCATGAAATTTGAAAGGAAAATATACTTGGGGAAGGTAGTGAAGATGGAATCAGAAATTCCATCATGAAATTTTTCAAGATATAGGGAAAAAAACAGAAAAACCGATTAACCCAAATAAGGGGGGATAAAAACCAAGAGCTGGAGTTCTGGTAAAAAAAAAAACATGACAATAATGCTGACACATCTTTGACAAATCTAATTAAATACAAACTTTTAAAAATATAAAATTAGTAATGAGATGTAACTATAGTGACTGACTTTAAAAATTGTAACAGGATGGTGTATGTGTGTGTGTATATATATATATATATATATAGTATGAAAATAGACACTATTCTAGGGAAATAAAAATGGCTAGAATTTACTCAAGAAGAATAGAACATGTGAATAAAGAAACAATCATTAAATGATTTAAAAGATGCCTGAAAAAAATCCTCAGAAAGTCTCCAGGCCTGAAGTGGTTTTAAGATTTTTTAAATCATTGATAACTGCTTGCTAAACAGAAATTATTTTAGAGCATCTAAAAATTGAAGAGCTTACCACACATTTTACCAAATCAGCAAAGCTACAAAAGAAATCAGACAAAAGACTTATTATAACAGACAGAACAGAAAGGAGAATAGACAATTTAACAATAATAGATGGAGACTTTAAAACTTTGCTTTAAATAATGGACGGAACAATTAAACTCGACAGAAGATTAAAAAGGAAACAGAAGACAGTATAAACCAACTAGACCTAACAGACATCTACAGAACACTCCACTCAATAGCAACAGAATACACATTCTTCTCAAGTGTATATGAATATTCTACATAATAGAACACACATTAGGTCATAAAACATGCTCCAATGAACTTAAAAGCACTTAAGTCATACAAAGCATGTACTCTGACCAGAGAGTAATGAAATTGGACATCACTATTTGAGTGAAATTTGGAAAATTCACAAATATGTAGAAATTAGACAACATGCTCCTAGATAACCAATTGGCAAAGAAGAGTAAAGTAAAATCAAATCACAAGTAAAATTAAAAATACCTGTAGATAAATGAAAACACAAGCAAAATATACCAAAACTTATGAGATGCACTGAAAGCAATGCTTAGAGAGAAATTAGTAACTGTGTATACCTATAATAAAAAAGATCACAAATCAACAGCCTAACCTTCTACCTTAAGAAACTGGAAAAAGAATAGCATACTAACTCAAAGCAAAGAAAAGATAAGAGTGAAAATAAGCAGAATAGACAACAGAAAAATACAGGAAATCAATAAAACCACAAGTTTATTCTTTGAAAAGATCAATAAAACTGATGAACATTACACACGATTGACTGAAAAAAAAGAAAGATTCAAATTACTAAAATCAGGAACAATAAGAGAACATTACTACTGACCTTAGAGAAATAAGGCTTCCCTTGTGGCTCAGACCTGGAGAGGAAATGGCACCCCACTCCAGTACTCTTGCCTGGAAAATCCCATGGACAGAGGAGCCTGGTGGGCTGCAGTCCATAGGTTCGCAAAGAGTTGGACACGACTGAGCGACTTCAGTTTCAGTTTTCAGTTAGAGAAATAAAAAAGACTATCAGGGAATAGTATGGATAACTGTATACCAACAAACCAGATAACCTACATAAGAAGAACAAATCCTAGAAAGACACAAACTACTAAAACTCCCTGAAGAAGAAATAGGAAATTTGAGTAGAACTATAATAAGAGATTGAATTAGTAATAAAAACATTACCAGAAGTAATAATAAAAAAGAAAACTACCACAAAGAATCTAAAAAAATCCCACTCACAGACACAAGAGTAGAATGATGGCTGCCAGGGACTGGAGGGGCAGAAATTGGTAGACGTTGGTCAAAGGACACAAACTTCCAGCTATAAGATGAGTGAGTTTTGGGGATCTAACGTACAGTATGGTGAGTATAGTTAACCATACTGTATAGACTTGAAAGTAGCTGAGAGGAAATCTTAAATGTTCTCACTACAAAAAAAATGGTAATTATGTAAGTGACAGAAGGGTTAACCAACACTACTGGGGCAATCACTTTATAATATGTAAGTGAATCAACTCAATACTGTATGCCTTAAATTGACACAATGTTTTATGTCAGTAACATCTTAATAAAGCTGTTTTTTAAAAAACACTATCCACAAAGGAAAATTCAAGTCCAGAAAACTTTATTGGTTTAAAACCTACCAACATTGAAAGAATACTAATCCTTCACAAACTCTTTCAAAGAACAGAAGAGGAGGGAACACTCCCCAGTTCATTTTTTGAGGACTGTTAATCCTGATACCAAGATCCCAGAAATAAACATTACAAGAAAATAGAAATATAGTTCAACATTATGTATGACTATAGATGCAAAATTCTACATCAAAAATACAGACCTTTCTCAACTTATGATGGGGTTACATCTCAATAAGCCCATCATAAACTGAAATTATCTTTAAGACAGAACTGCATTTAATACACCTAACATTTCAAATATCATAGCTTAGTCTATCCTCTTTAAATGTGCTCAGAACACTTACATTACCCTATCATTGGGCAAAATAATTGAACACAAAGCCTATTTTATAACAAAATGCTGAGTATCATGTAATTTATGGAATACCATTTTGAAAGTGAAATACAGCATGGTTGCATGGGTACAGAACAGTTCTAAGTGTATTGGTTGTTTACCTTCATGACAGTGTGGCTGCCTGGGAGCAACAGCTCACTGCCATTGCCCAGCAACACAAGAAGTATCTTACTGCCTACCACTAGCCTTAGAAAAGATCAAAATTCAAATCAAGTGTCATTTCTACTAAATATGTATCACTTTTGTACCATCATGAAGTCAAAAATAGTAGTTCAATCATTGTGTGTCAGGGGTTCTGTTTTGTGTTAGCAAACAGGATCCAGCAACATACAGAGAGTTATGCACCATGACCAAGAAATTTTATCCCAAGAATGTGAGGTTTAACATAGAGAAATCAATCAATATAATACACCACATTAATAAAACAAAAAATAAAACACAACATGATTATATCAGTAGATGTCGGGAAAGCATTTGTCAAAATCCAAAATCCTTCCATGATAAAAACATTCAACAAACTAGGAGTAGAAGGAAATACCCTCAACCTGATAAAGGGCTCCATGAAAAACCCACAGCTAACATCGTACTTAATGGTGAAAGATTGAAAGTTTCCTATGTGAGATCAGGAACAAGACAATGGATGTCCACTTTGACTACTTCTATCAGCACTATACTAGAGATTCTAGTCAAGGCCATTAGGCTGTATGGAATGTAAAATGGCACAATGGGTGTGAAAAGTCTGGAAATTTCCCAAAGGGTTAAACTAAGAGTTACCATATGACTTAGCAATTCCATTCCTAAAGCATATACTCAAGAGACTGAAAACATAAAAAAAGATGTCGCTCAGTTGTGTCCAACTCTTTGCAACCCCATGGACTATAGCCTACCAGGCTCCTCTATCCATGGGATTTTCTAGGCAAGAGTACTGGAGTGGGTTGCCATTTCCTTCTCCAAAGCTGTACACATATGTTCATTGCAGCATAATTTATTTATAACAGCCCAAAGTAGAAGTGATCAAAATAGCCATTAATTGATGAAGAAATAAACAAAATGTGGGATACTTTTTGAGGAATGTTACTCAGACACAAAAAGGAACAAAAGTACTGGTATATGTTACAAAATGGATGAACTTTGAAAACATTATGTTAAATGAAAGAAGTAAGATATAATTAGTCATATATTCTATGATATTTTCTAATGAAATATCCAGAATAGGAAAACTCCTAGAGACAAAGTAGATTATTGATTGACATGGACTGGGGTAAGCATGAATAAGGACTGACTGCTTAGTGGATATGTGTTTTTTCTGAGGGTGATAGAAATGTTCTAGAATTAGTAATGGTTGCATAACACTATGAATATAATAAAAAACACTGAATTGTATAATTTAAATGGGTGAATTTTGTTACTTAAATTATATCTCAACAAAAAATGATGTATGTACAGTAGTTCCTCATTATCTGCAGTTTCATTTTCTGTGGTTTTGGTTACCCTGTGGTCAACCATGATCTAAAAATATTTAATGGAAAATTATAGAAGTAAACACTTCATAAGTTTTAAACTGCATGCCATTTTGAGTAGCGTGATGAAATCAAGCTGTCCTAGAATAGGACATAAATCATCCTTTTGTCCAGCATACCCTACCTGTTAACAACTTAGTAGCCGTCTCAGTTATCAGATCAATTGTTGCAGTACTGCAGTTTTTCTTTCAAGTAGCCTATATTTTACTTAATAATGGCCCCCAAACATAAGGGTAGTGATGCTGACAATTTGCATGTGATAAAGGAAAGCAGTGATGCTTCCATTAACTAAGTGAAAAGGTGAAAGTTTTCGATTTAACAAGTAAAGAAAAAACATCATTTGCTGAGATCTGCTGTATGAACGAATTGTCTATCCATGAAATTGTGAAGGAAAAAGAAATGCATGCTAGTTTGCTATTGCACTCTAAACCGCAAAAGTTATGGCCATAGTGCATGATAAGGGCTCTGTTAGATGAAGAGGCATTAAATTTATACAAAGGCATTTAAATTTATTACAGTGTATTGAGATAAGCTTTTATTATTAGCTGTTGTTAATATTTTACTGTGCAAACTAATTTATAAATGAAACTCTATCATAGTATGCAGATATAGGAAAAAACATGGTATATATAGGGCTCAGTATTATTTGCCATTTCAGACATTCACTAGGGGTACTGCAAAGTATTCCCCGTGGATAAGGGGAGACTACTGTACTGAGAAAAAGTAAGGAGTTTTTCAGGTATACAAGTACACTGAATATTTAAAATATACAGTTAACAAAAAGATCAAATGAGAAAACTTACAAGATTATTATAATCTGACAAACTTTAACTACTCTTCCCAATAAACATTCTTAGAAAAACAAGAATTAAAAGAATAGTTTAATGGAAAATAGTACAGAATTTAGTTCCTTAGAAAACTAAACACAGAGTTGGCATATGACCCTGCAATCCCACTCCTGGGCACATATCTGGAGAAAACTTTAATTTAAAATGACAGGTGCACACCAACGTTCATTGCAGCACTATTTACGACAGCCTTGACATGGAAACAACATTAATGCCCATCAAAAGATGAGCTGATAAAGATGTGTACATACAGAATAAAATACTACACACCCACAAAAAAGAATGAAATAATGCCATTTGCAACAACATGGGGGTAGTATTAATGGTAAAGAACCTGCCTGCCAATGCTGGAGATGTAAGAGACATGTGTTTGATTCCTGGGTGTGAAAGATCTCCTGGAGGAGGGCATGGCAACCCACTCCAGTATTCTTGCCTGAAGAATCCCATGGACAGAGGAGCCTGATGGACTATAGCCCACAGGATCGCAAAGAATTGGACTCGACTGAAGCAACTTAGCATGCATGAACGCAGCAACATGGATGGACCTAGAGATTATCGTACTAAGTCAGTCAGAAAGAGAAAGACAAATACCATATGGTATCACTTATATGTGTAATGTAAAATATAACACATATTAACTTATCTATGAAACAGAAACAGACTCAGAGTCCTAGGAAACAGATTTGTGCTTGCCAAGGGGAGAGGCAGTGGGGAGAGATGGACTGGAGTCTGGGGTTAGTAGATGCAAACTATCACACACAGAATGGATTAATAACTGGGAACTATATCCAATATCCTGTAGTAAACCATAATGGAAAAGAATGTATATATATGTATAAATGAATCACTGCTGTATAACACAACACTGTAAATCAATTATACTTCAATAAACTAAAAAAGAGTATGCCAGTATGATGTGGGATCCCAAAGTGTCATCAAATTTCATCATAATGTTCTGAAATGTGCACAAATAGTAGTACTATTGTAATGATACACTATAAAACCAAGATACATTCATAAATTAACTAGAAATAAAATGACACCAAAAAACCCAATTAATAATTTAATGTCATACTGTTTTTCTGAAATTAAATCCTGTTTACAACATGACTATGCCTCGGGTTCTTTTGTGTTTAACACTCTTACATTGCCCTGGGCTGTATAATGAATCAAATGAATCAAATTTCACACAGTTTTTCTCTATTAGAACTACCACCAGACCTCCATTTGTACAGCCCATCTTGATATCATTAGGTGATCAATAAGATGGAGGCAAACAAAAAAGAGCATAATTTGGGGCCTTTATTTTTTAGGATGACTCACTAAATAGCAATCTCTAACTAAAACAGGAATACTTGGGTTGGGAGGGGTGGCTAGATTAGTTTTGACGATGAACTTGTGGTGTGTGTGTGTGTTAGTCGCTCAGTTGTGTCCTACTCTTTGCGACCACATGGACAGTAGCCTGCCAGGCTTCTCCGTCCATGGGATTTTCCAGGCAAGAATACTGGAGTGGGTTGCCATTTCCCCTTCCATGTGGTACCTGAGGGACAGCTAGATGGAGCTGTCTATAGTCAGCAAATGGATGTCTGAATTTGAAGCTTACAGTAGTGAATATGGGCCTGAAATAGAGGTTTAGAAGATAGTGGTCTCAAGAATGGTGGCTTGAAGCCAAAGACAGATCTATAAAGGTATGGTTAGAGAAGCAGAAAGCTCTTTCATGAAGAAAAACACATAAGGGAAGCCAAGGGAAGAGAGTCTTTTAAAGGCAATGTTAATTTCCACAGAGGCAACAATCAGGATTGAAAAGAGTTCTATTATTTGGCAGACGATGGTGACTTCTGTTTGGGGGTGAGAAAGAGACAGTAAAGTCAGTTATTTAAAGAAGCCTGGACCACCAACAAAGGCAGATAGAGAAAGACAAAAGATTATTCTTTCTAGTCTGAAAAGAGAGTTAGTGGAGGGGAAGAGACTGATGACTTCAAGTTTATAAGAACAAAACTTTGTTTAGGTCACTTCTCTAAACCCTAGTATCTTTAGAGTACCTGGGACATAGCAAGCATTCAAAAGTATTTGCTGGGGAAAAAAAAAGTATTTGCTGAATGTTGAATGAAGAAAGGAAACGAGTGGGGTCAAGCAAGAAGGGGAGGGTATTGATAGAGAAGAGGCGATAGAGAAACAAATATTTTTTGATCATTTGTTAAATTTCAGACTCCATATGTTCAAAATTCCTGAAATAACCCTCAAAAGTAGGCATTACTGTCTCCATTTTACAGTCCATAGAAGCTAAGAGATTAGGTACTCAAGGTCATTCATCTGCTGAAGGACAGAGACAGGCAGACATGGCTTCACCTGTGCAAGAAGCTCCTACTCTTCCATGGCACCTTGAAAATGAATATATAAAATATGAAAATAAAATAATTTGCTGAAAAGAAGGGGGAAAGAAGCTGAGCTGGAAAAGGGCAGTAAAAGTATCTACTACCACCTGAGAAGGATGGAAAGGGAGCTGACCAGGTCAAGTAAAAGAAATGATGAGCAGAGTTGAGGTCCTAACTGAAATTAACCCTGGAGCAGTCCTGTCTGCATGTCTTTGTGATTATGTCTAGCTGGTCTTAGTAGGAGTTTGGAGGTTGAGTGCATGAAAATGTGCACAGGGCGAGAAGTAATCATGAAGGACTAATTTTGATAAGAAAGGAGTGAAGCCAGGAGGTAGCTGCAATACCACAAGGAAATGGAGAGGACAAGGGCTAAGTTTTCAGAGTTTACAATAATACTGAATGAGAAGCAATTCTAGTGGCACGGAGTCTACAGTCACCATCATCTCCCTTTCATTAACAAACTTCTCTAAACGACCACTCTCGCTGAGCTACCCTACTGCTGTAATTTGCTTTTACAACTAAAAAACAAGGGACACATTTGTTCTGGGTTATCTGATCCCTTGTAGTTAAATAAATCTTTGCTCCAGACAAGGACCTTATTAAAAATGAACAGTGGAGATCGTCAAATTTCATAACTCTATCAAACACTTTGTCCTTCCCCTGCGACCCCACATGGCACAAGGGAGGGCCAGTAAACAACAGCAGTGACAAAAGGCTAAGTGGAGAACCACCGGAGTTCTCGAATACCTGGCTTAACACAAAGATTAACACAATGTTATCCTTTTTGTTTCCAGATATTTCCACTTAGTATAGTTGGGCTATTTTCCAATAGAAATGTACTTATTTTCTGAGTCATCAGCCAGATGCGAGATATATAAAACTGCTTTCCATAACTTTTTGGAAATTATCATTTTTGGAAATTGAAGAGTGTCTTACTTACTATCATCAGCATGAGATTTCTCTTCTGAGACTGCTATATGTAATAGTAGCAAATCTCTTTTTGATTGGACAAAAGTGATGTAAAGAAAATACAGAATCGTTAGAAATGTGTTAGACCCATGACTTTACATATACCTCAGAGGGTACCACAAACCTACCCCACCTATAAGTCTTCTGGAGTTAAGAAAAGCCCACCAACCCCAGTCATAGATAGCCTGATACCTCCACAGTCTAGTCTCACAAACCCAAGAAAACCCCAGATCCTCAATATTATCAGCCAGGTAACACTAGGTGTCAAATAATGTTTATAGTTGACTAGTTAGCAAATGTATGAAGCTTATTACCCTCAAGAAGTCATATGTATGAAACTATATTTAACTTCAAGACAGTTATAGGTATATTTACAGTTCAAAGATTAGAAGGAAAATGAGACTAGAAATATTTGACCTGCATACTTTTGGAGATCAAGGAAAACACTGGCCAGGATGGTTAAATGACCTAACATAAAATAACTTTCCTTTCTTATGTTCATGTGAACTTCATGTCAGACTATGGCTACAGCAGAAGAGAAAACTCAGGACTACTAACTCATCTCAAAAATTCAACTACTCAGTTTAGTTCAGTTCAGTTGCTCAGTTGTGTCCGACTCTTTGCGACCCCATGGACTGCAGCACGCCAGGCCTCCCTGTCCATCACCAACTCCCGGAGTTTACTCAAACTCATGTCCATTGAGTCAGTGATGCCATCCAGCCATCTCATCCTCTGTTGTCCTTCTCCTCCCGCCTTCAATCTGTCCCAACATCAGGGTCTTTTCAAATGAGTCAGCTCTTCGCATCAGGTGGCCAAAGTATTGGAGTTTCAGCTTCAACATCAGTCCTTCCAGTGAATATTCAGGACTGATTTCTTTTAGGATGGACTGGCTGGATCTCCTTGCAGTCCAAGGGACTCTCAAGAGTCTTCTCCAACACCACAGTTCAAAAGCATCAATTCTTCTGCGCTCAGCTTTCTTTACAGTCTAACTCTCACATCCATACAAGACTACTGGAAAAACTGTAGCCTTGACGAGATGGACCTTTGTTGGCAAAGTAACATCTCTGCCTTTAACATGCTGTCTAGGTTGGCCATAACTTTTCTTCCAAGGAGAAAGCGTCTTTTAATTTCATGGCTGCGGTCACCGTTTGCAGTGATTTTGGAGCCCAAAAAAATAAAGTCAGCCACTGTTTCCACTGTTTTCCCATCTATTTGCCATGAAGTGATGGGACTGGATGCCACGATCTTAGTTTTCTGAATGTTGAGCTTTAAGCCAACTTTTTCACTCTCCTCTTTCACTTTCATCAAGAGGCTTTTTAGGTCTTTTTCACTTTCTGCTATAAGGGTGGTGTCATCTGCATATATGAGGTTATTGACATTTCGCCCGGCAATCTTGATTCCAGCTTGTGCTTCTTCCAGCCCAGCGTTTCTCATGATGTACTCTGCATATAAGTTAAATAAGCGGGGTGACAATATACAGCCTTGACGTACTCCTTTTCCTATTTGGAACCAGTCTGTTGTTCCATGTCCAGTTCTAACTGTTGCTTCCTGACCTGCATACAGATTTCTCAAGAGGCAGGTCAGGTGGTCTGGTATTCCCATCTCTTTAAGAATTTTCCACAGTTTATTGTGATCCACATAGTCGAAGGCTTTGGCATAGTCAATAAAGCAGAAATAGATGTTTTTCCGGAACTCTCTTGCTTTTTCAATGAGCCAATGAATGTTGGCAATTTGACTTCTGGTTCCTCTGCCTTTTCTAAATCCAGCTTGAACATCTGGAAGTTCACGGTTCATGTACTGTTGACGCCTGGCTTGGAGAATTTTGAGCATTACTTTTTTAGCGTGTGAGATGAGTCAATTGTGTGATAGTTTAAGCATTGTTTGGCATTGCCTTTCTTTGGGACTGGAATGAAAACTGACCTTTTCCAGTCCTGTGGCCACTGGTGAGTTTTCCAAATTTGCTGACATACTGAGTGCAGCACTTTCACAGCATCATCTTTCAGGATGTGAAACAGCTCAACTGGAATTCCATCACCTCCACTAGCTTTGTTTGTAATGATGCTTCCTAAGACCCACTTGACTGCACATTCCAGGATGTCTGGCTCTAGGCGAGTGATCGCACCACTGTGATTATCTGGGTTGTGAAGATCTTTTTTGTACAGTTCTTCTGTGTATTCTTGCCACCTCTTCTTAATGTCTTCTGCTTCTGTTAGTTCCATACAATTTCTTCTATTGTGCCCATCTTTGCATGAAATGTTCCCTTGGTATCTAATCTTCTTGAAGACATCTCTAGTCTTTCCCATTCTATTGTTTTCCTCTATTTCTTTGCACTGATCACTGAGGAAGGCTTTCTTATCTCTCCCTGCTATTCTTTAGAACTCTGCATTCAAATAGGTATATCTTTCCGTTTCTCCTTTGCTTTTTGCTTCTCTTCTTTTCACAGCTATTTGTAAGCTATTCAACTATTACTGTTCTATAGAAACATACCACCCACATAAATTAATTTCCCTTTGGCCTAACAGACCAGATCAGTGCTTTTTAAGCTGTAGGTAGTGAAACTGATTTTGTGGGTTACAACCTGATTTTAAATGAGATGAAATATAAAAATATCAGGATGCATCACACTTAGTATGATTTGTGAAAAACTTTTTCTAGTGTGTGTGTATGAAATTAATAATTATTTATATTTATTATATAGTAATATTTACTGTCAGTTATAACCAAAAAGTTTGAAAGCCACTAGACTAGACTACTACAGAATCAATCAGCAACAATGACTCATTTCCAAGGTCTAAATACCTTTTCAAAATTATTGACTTAATCCTCATGAAGCAGTCCAGCGAAGGAGATAAGAACAGTTATGCCTTGTTTGAAAATAACTGGTCTCATTTTGAAAGTCAAACAAAAGTCTAAAGGGAATTAATTTTCAATCCATTTAACATATGCTAACTTTGAAAAACTGAACTGAGACTGTATAATACTGCTCTCTCTAAATATGCATTTCCTCCAAAGTTAAAGATGTCATTAAAACAAAAGTTCTACTTCAGTAACAAAAAGGAAAAAAGAGATCTAAAGTTATGAGTTCATTTTTTGACGTTTTTCCCTACATAAAAGATTTTTGATCTTCTGTGAAACTCATTTATATATTTGCTAATGACTACTGAACCTAACTGAACCTATCACTATAACAATTCTCATCTTAATAAACATAGAAGTTACTAGACGTTACTAGATAGAAACCAGGAAGTTACTACTGTGTTAGTTAAAAATTACCCAGTTCGTTTTGAAATGGTACCTCCACTTTGAAGAAGACTTAGAGACTATAATCAAGCTTAGAGAATCCACTCAGATCTTGAGTCCCAGTGATCAACTGGGAAGAGTAGTTGATCGCAGACCCTTTTTATCTGCAACACAGTCCAGCTTAGTTTGTCCCCAACCTAAAGCTATGTGGAATCTCTAGAGATGGCTCATCACACTCAGAAATCTGAAGGAGGGGTAATAATAGGAAGTCCTCACAACTCCCAGAGCCTAGAGCCAACCCACTATTACAAAGTCACAAGGAAAGGGCTGAAACACTTGCCAAACCACAAAAGCACTTACTGAGACTTTACTAGGCTCCTAGTCTGGTGTTTCTAGGAGGTAATTATTAGGTACTTAATTAGCAAACAGTTCCTTCAAGTATATTTTCACATTTGATTACTAGGGAAAAGGATGAGAGTAAGAATTAGCACTCTCCCTGTTTTATAAAGAGGCTATAATGAAAAAGATGCCCAAACCTAACAAACCAAGACAGTGGTAGAATGAAGTGCTTATCTTTGAACTCCTGGTCTAGTTGTCTTTCCATACATGGCAGGAAGTCTTGCTCAGAAATCTGGAGGATGTCATTCTAAAGGCTTGAGCTCACCCATCTTTAGATTATTTCACTCTTTTTACCTCTATGTGGTTCTCTGTAACCATACAGATGGTACTTAACTGACTACATCAAATTTTGACCAAGAAAGAAGATAAAAGAAAAACTCAATTCCTACCTCTATTTTAATCAGCTGAAAGGAGCTTATGTATACAAGTGGCAGGAAGTACACACAGGAAAGTGCTGGTATACCGTCTAGGAATGCAGTACACAGGCAAGAAGCTGCTCAAGCCAGAAGGAGTTCTTATGATGTAGCTTCTAGGCTCTACTGAACACTAACTTTCATGATTACCCTACTTGATGGTCAAAGCAGATGTGTTCTCTCACACATAAAGGTGTTGGAAACTATACCAAGTCAACACCATGCTATTCATTCAGAATTGATTTTAATGAGCCTTGGCTTTCTTTAAATGTACAACTAATACTTATTTTTATACTGCCTTGTGCCAAAGGGCTTTCAAAGAGATATGGACTAAAGTTAATATAATAAATGTTATAATAGTAAATCTCTGAAGATTTCTAGCTTCACAGCAACTCGTGAGCCCTACAAACACACATGTATCACCATGTATGGCCATGCTGTTTAGCTGCCAAGTCGTGTCTGACTCTTTTGCCATCTCTGTAGCCCACCAGGCGCCTCTATCCATGGAATTTCTTAGGCAAGAATACTAGAAGAGGTTGCCATTTCCTTCTCAAGGGGATCTTTCCAACCCAGGGACCAAACTCGCATCTCCTGCATTGGCAGGCAGATGCTTTACTGCTGAGCCACTAGGGAAACCCCCAACATAATGCCAAATGCTTCTTCAGTCCTTAACCCAATCTGGTATCACTTTTCTTATGTCCTGTGGCATTTTTAATAGCCTAGAATTAAGACTTAAGTGTCTTTAGTTGAAAGTCCGTGTTCTCTAATGGGGATATTGATTTCATAGTAGTGTTATATATACTCATTCTAACTTGATAACAAGATATATATACATTATTGATATAAATACATATATTTTGCCTAATAACCAAAATTAATTCAATCATATATTCATTAAATTGGGAGACTGGGGGACTGGCACATATACACTGCATGAGTAAAATAGATAACTAGTGGGAACCTGCTGTATAGCGCAGGGAGCTCAGCTCAGGGCTCTGTGACGACCTAGGGGGGCGGGATGGGGGTGCGAGGGAGGTCCAAGAGGGAAAGGATGTATTTAAACATATAGGTGATTCACTTCATTGTATGGCAAAAACTAATGCAACATGGTAAAGCCATTATATTGCAATAAAAATAATTGTGCTTATTAAATTAACAAAGGCTTTCAAAAGTTTGAATCATCTAACTTTTAATGAATATGTGAGAAGACAAGTGTTCTCTTATTCTGGTTGTGGGTAAGAGAGTGAAAAGTTTATAATACAAAGCTTTAACATATGCATATGCCCCTCAACTCAGATAATTTCCAGAGACTTGTCCTAAGGAAGTAACTAATGATTTAGCCAAAAGAATGTTTCTCAGAGTACTCTTTTATAGTATAAAACTAGTAATAAACTAAACGTCCTATAATAGGTAGTTATAATTTATAAAAATAAGTCCATGCCATAAATTATCAGATGGCTGTTATAAATAATGTTATAGAAACATATTCACTGCCACTGAAGTATTCTAAAGATGTAGCGTTTAGTGGGGGAAAAGATGCAAAACTGTATATATTACAAAAATTATGTACCTACACTTTATAGGTACATATTCATGATGCTTACATGTATGTCTAGGGAAATTAATCTTTCTAGGATGAACATTCTAGTGTAATAAAATTTTGTTACACAGGTGGAATTAATAAATAACATGAAGGTCAGTCCATTCTCTCTTTTAAATAAAGACAATTTAAACAGTTTTACAGTATGAGCAAAGTGTTTTCGGTGCAAGGAACACTGTTGATTTTTAATGGTAATCTACAATCAGTACTTCTATTCTGGAGTGAAGGAGCAATTAAAAAAAAATTCTATTAAGTTACAGACATTTTAGTAAAATACATTAAAGATGAATTACTAGAAAAATAAAAGACATACAAATACAAACCTCATTTTTAAATCAGATTCACATCAAATAGCTAAAATAGATTCTAAACTCCTGCTCTCAATTTCTGTACCTATCTTGTCACTGACAGGTAGCCATCCACAGATCATGCTTTCAGGAGCACTGCTTGAAATGATTAAGAAGTCTGTTCTCAGCGGACTAATAACTGTATTGAGTGGGCTATATTTTGATCAAACATCTGGAGACTCTTCTGCAATACAAAATCTTTCTCCAACAAATAGGAAGATTTGGGCTCTTCCTTTGTTATGCTTACTATACTTATTAAGTTTGTCACGATTTTCTAAGGCTAACAGACATTTTCAACAAAGCCATATATCATTTTAAATCATCATTTCAAAAAGAATCAAACACAATCTCATACAGTGAAACTAAGAGAATTAATATTTTTCTAATCATGGGGCAACAAGTAGTCATTAGGGCATTCCAAAGGCGATACAACAGAACAGATCCACCTGGTTGAAAAGGAAGCAATGGAAAACGTCAGTAGTGAGAATTTAAGTTATTGATCTGCTCCCAGGGTTGAGCAGAAGAAAATGAGACAGTGGGCCAATTCCTTGGCGATGCGAATACTGTCTCTCAGGGAAAGGCTGCATGAGCCTGTGCCACCCTACGCAAGGAATGAATCAATGATGGACCTCCATGAACTTAGGACAAAAGTAATAAAGATTATAAACACCTTACTTTATGTTGAGATTAAGAAGAATTTAAGACTCAACTGATTCTCTGAAAACATGTAGTCTGGTCTCCAGAAATAAAGGTTCATAACCTAGCAGTCTATTGTCCAAGGAAAAATAAACAAACCAACCAACCAACCAGGAAAGTGCTGTGAGTTAGAAACTGAACATTCCCAACCAGTATGCATATTAATAGGGGGTATGGTACCACTTCCAAGGTGGCACTAGTGGTAAAGAACCCGTCTGCCAATGCAGAAGACCTAAGAGACCTGGGTTCGACCCCTGGGTAGGCAAGATCCCCTGGAGTAGGATATGGCAACCCCTCCAGTCTCCTTGCCTGTAGAATCCCATGGACAGAGGAGCCTGGTCGGCTACAGTCCATAGGGTCACAAAGAGTTGGACACCCGATGGTAGCAACTTAGCATGCATGGTATATCACTTTAATTACTCAATTATAGTATTTTTAAATTTCTGCAAGTTTAACCTGTTGGTATAAAAATGAAAGAATCTATCTAGTACAGCACCTTACATACAGTAGGTGCTCAAAAAAAGTACAGCTCTTTGAACTGTTGTAGATGGGTAAGTCAAATGCTTTATTCTTGTATTCTTGAGTTTTAACAAGTGAGAGGTTGATCACTAGATCAAAAATACGAAGAGTAATGAATGATTTAGTATGAAAGGAACAGAAAGACTCTAGTGCAGTTAAACAAAAGACAGAGGTAGAACACAGAACTAAAAAGAGGCCTCAAGAGAAAGTTATGAAGTAATAAATGAAGTTTCTAAAATAGTCAAAAGGGAAAAGGAAGATGTAACACTGTAGGACTAAAGCCTTAAAGGAAAACATTTCTTATTGAAAGCTAAGAATGGCAAAATTTAATCCATGAAAAAGCTTGGAGTATTACAGTTTTCTTTTCCCCATCTCATACAAAGTGCATGTTTTCTTTTCTTTTTTAATTGAGGCATTATATATGTGAAAGTCACTCAGTAGTGTTTGACTCTTTGCCACCTCATTGACTATAGAGTCCATGGGATTCTCCAGGCCAGAATACTGGAGTGGATAGCCATTCCCTTCTCCAAGGGATCTTCCCAACCCAGGGATCAAACCCAGGTCTCCTGCATTGGGCAGCTTCTTTATCAGCTGAGCTACCAGAGAAGCCCCATTATATACGCAATAGTGCAAAACCCCCAAATGTGCAAGTCTGATAAATTTTTACATATGTACAAATCCAGATCAAGGTATGGAACATTTCCAGTGCCTCCTCCCAGTGACAGAGGATGAGATGATTGGATGGCATTACTGACTTAATGGACATGAGTTTGAGACCCCGGGAGATAGCGAAGGACAGGGAAGCCTGGTGTGCTGCAATCCATGGGGTCACAGAGTCTGACACAACTTAGCAACTGAACAACAACCACCAGTCAGTAACCCCACCATCACCTCCACCTACCACAGACTGATCACCACTGATAAGTTCTGCCTGTTTTTGAATATCACGGGATCATTCAGAATGTACTCTCTTGTATTTGGCTGTTTATACTCAATCTTGTATTTTTGAGACTCATTCATATTTTTGTGGGCATTAGCAGTCTGTTACTTTTTATGGCTGAGTAGTACTTCACTGTACAAATATACTACAAATTTGCTTGATTGTTCTTGTGTTGATGGGCATCTGGGTTGTTTTCAACCTTCTGCTTTTATGGATAAAGCTATTATGAGTACTGCTGTAGAAGTCTTTTGGTGGACATAAACACTCATTTCTCCTGGATGTATGCCTAGAACAGACTGCTAGGTCACAAGGTTGGCATGTGTTTAACTATAGATCACAGCAGTTTTCTAAAGTGATTGTATCAGTTTACTCTATTAACAATGTTTGAGAATTCTCTTAATTTTAAAAAAGCTCTTTAGTTGAAACACAAGAGCTTTAAGACATTTTTTGGTATTGCTTCTTTTAGAGGAGTAACATAAGCAGATTTCTCACACCTCAGGAAGTACACAAGATGATTTTAATAGGTATGAGAAGAAAATAGTACAATTTCTATTTTAGTTTCTTATTCTTTTGCCCAAAAAGTAAACTTTACTAATATTTAATATATAAATTAACACTAGTGTGTTTATTTAGATGGTTATATTTATTCACTTATTGTCATTTGTGTGTGCCTGGTTGAGCACAATTATGGAACATCTACTAGTAACAGAGTTCTCCCTAAATGAACAAGCTAGCTAAAGGAGTCCTGCAAAAGCTGTTAGTCACTCAGTCATATCCGACTCTGCAACACCATGAACTGCAGCCCACCATGTTCCTCTGTCCATAGGATTCTCCAGGCAAGAATACTGTAGGGTGCTGCTATTCCCTTCTCCAGGGGATCATCCCAACCCAGGAATCGAACCTGGCTCTCTTGCACTGCAGGCAGATTCTTTACCATCTGAGCCACAAGGCAAATCCCTACATCGATCCTACAAAGATGACATGAATAATATAAGCACAAGTAAGCAAGGAAATGGCCAACCTGACAATTCTTTATTTCTTTAGAAGATTAAAAACTCTGACATGCTAGTCAGATCTCACAAGAAGTAGGCAAAATAATTCCAAAAATTAGAACTTTTAAAATACAAACTTACTCTAGTATTTTTTTTAGCCAATAATGTACATAATCAAAAAGATTCAGAAACTCATTTTAGCACAACTATTTTTTAGTATTAATTTAGTTTATCCTCAGGCATAAATGAACTTCTAATTTTTAAAGTTATATACGGCGGCTCAGACAGTGAAGAATCTGCCCCCAATGCGGGAGACCCAGATTTGATCCCTGGGTCACGAAAATACCCTGAAGAAGGAAATGGCAATCCAGTCCAATATTCTTGCCTGGAGAATTCCATGGACAGAGGAGCCTGGTGGGCTACAGTCCACAGGATTGCAAAGAGTCGGACATGACTGAGCGACTAACGTGTTCACTTCACTTTCACAAGTATTCCCATCAGAAACAGCCAGCTGCTATTTAATGTAAAAGCAATATATCTGAAAAGGGAGGAGGACAAGAACCGCCTGGGGAGACGCATGAGGGAACTTGCCTGGGTAGTGGTACTGTGCTGGTAGGGGCTTGCCTTCTACCAGCGCACCCATTTGTCAAACTCCCTGAATGGTACATTTATGCTAAGTGTGTTTCAGTCTACATAAATTTTACCTCAAAAGGAAAAAGGGGATCTATTAAAAATATTGACCTCTAGTTAATGACTTGATGGACATGACTTTGAGCAAGCTTCTGAAGTTGGTGATGGACAGGGAAGCCTGGTGTGCTGTAGTCCATGGGGTTCGCAGAGTTGGACATGACTGAGTGGCTGAACTGACTGTACTGAGTTAAGGATACACATGCTCAACTGTGTAGCAGTAAATTATAATGATGGCTGCAACTTACTGTGAGGTGCATTAAAATAAGATGGACTGCTATACACCTAGAGGGATGGATATATAAACAAACAGAGCAAATATAGTAAAATGTTAAGTGTGGAAATCTAGGTGGTAAGATATATGGCTGTTCACTGTAAAATTTTTTAAAACTTTTCCATATATTTGAAAATTTTCATGATAAAATGTTGGACAAGAAAAAAATTTACTCAAGAGTTGAAAATTTTAAATAGTATAGTGATACAGGGGAAAAGTTAGAAATTCAAAAAGGGAAAAAGGAAGAAACATTCAATACCAATGCTTAGTGGTTTTACATACACTATACCTGTGAGGTGAGAATTATCCCTATTTTACAGACTAGTAAACAGAAACTTGGAAAGATTACAGAACATGCCCCAGGACACACAGTGTGAAGCCCAGCCAAAAGCTGAAACCAACCTGATTAAATTTACCAGAGGTCTGAATTCTCTTGGCTCACATTCCTCATAAGGGGATTCCTAGAACTAAAACAAATGTCTTCTCTAAAGCAGAGAAGTCACTTCTCCATTCCACGTGGATCAGCTCTATCAGAAAGCTCCTCCCCATAGCCTGAAAAAAACTGTCTCCCCGATGTTGTTCTTCCTGTGTTTGATTCCTTGTGGCCATACAAAATTCCAGCAGGGCTGGCCTTCATATCAAGCAATCGTATTGAAATCGGAATAATTGGGATTTTTTTCCTGTAAGTATTTTATATCATTGTCTACAAAGCTATAGCTAGATGTAAAGTGGGGATACTATCTCCTAGAAATGGGAAGAAAATTAAATGAGAACACTGACACATTCAACTGCAACTAACAAAGAGCAGAGACTCAAATACCTCCTTCTTCTTTTTCTAACCTTTACCTTTATTTGGAAATTATAGCATGCCACTCACTATAAAATATTTTAGAAAATTAGGGAGACTTAGGTCCTTTCCTTGAGGAACTCATTGTTAAATGTGAACAGACACAGATTTTCCCCCCTGTATTTACTGCATCTTATCTAACAATGTAATTGATTTTATTTCCTCATTTTACTTTCCATTTTCCCTTGGTATGGAGTTAAGACTCCTAGGAATTTTATGTACAATTAAATATACAACTAGGACCACTTTTGCAGCACCTTTTTGTTTCAAAATTACTACAGGTGGCCAATCTATGCAAGCAACATGTTAATAAAATTTTAAGTCTATTTTCTTTTTGACTCTCAGGAAATATTTTTCAAAGGTAAGATTAAAGAAAGCCATTGTGTTACAAGAAAATGACCAACTGGTGATGATAACTTTTAATTCACTTCTGACTATGCACAAACATATATGCCCTCTGTTTCTTACTTGAAAAGTATATTCAAGGGATTCTCTAAAGGACTCATAAAGTAACAAATCTTGCCCTATATACATATATGAAAAAACAACCCATTATTCTACCATGAATTTTGCCTTATTTAAGGACAACCTACAGTTCAGATATGGATAAAAGTTATTTGCACAGCCTCATGGAATCTGAATGAGACTGTTTTTTTCCCCTTGAAATCTGAGGATGTTAATGTTGGAAGAAATCCTAGAGATGATCATTTTATAGTTGCAGAAATGGATATTCAGACAGTCCAGATGATCAGCCCGGACCAGAGCCCGGACCAGATGCCAGGGTCCCCGAATTCCTGACCCAGTGTTCTTCCCATTTTACAATCATGACAAACTAAAAAAAAAAAAAAGAAAGAAAAAAGATTATATCCGTCCATTACTTCAACTTCACTAAATTTCAGTCTGGCCACCCATGATATCACTTCCTTTTGTGAATGGGTGTATTTGGGGGGGGGGGGGTAGTCTTGGGTATTTTCACTTGCATATAATACAACATTTTTAGAGTTTTTATTCATGTTTATGCTACCACTATTTCCCATGTCTAATTCTATTCCTCCACGGATACCAACACAGACTTGAACATGCCTTGACCCTCCTTTCCACTACATTTCTTACGTCAAGCAATTAACTACCAACTATTATAAAAGTAAAAGGGACTGATTTTAAAACACAAAGCACACATGCTAGTAAAGGGCCTGGTAAAAATAAATTTAATGTCATGTATTACATGTAGATGCTTTCTAGAGAAAGAGCACAGCGACAACCCTGCTTATGGGAAGAGAGAGCTATTGTGGACTGAGGTGGGGGGCCAAGGATGAGGTCTGGAATCCGACCTAAAACAAATATGGAGGTGAAAAGGCATGAGGAGCTTCCGGGACCCACTAGCCAGTGCCAAGCTGCCAGCTCCCGACTATTCGGTGTCGGTTTAAAAGAAGCAGGGGCAACCAGGGATGCTCGTACCCCAGGACAATGATAGAGCAGGCGGGGCACCCAGAATCGCGCTCAGGGAAAACTCAACAAGTCTGGATGGCGAAGGATGCCCTGAGAGATGGATGAACGACTGCCAAGAGGCTGCCGCTGGCTCGGAATGACCACTGCCCCTTTCCAGGATCGACGCCGCGGGCGCCCGCCGGCTCGCGGACAGCCATTTGCACTACGTTCCCCTACGTGCCCCGACGTTCGCCCGGAGACCGCCGAGTTCGCCAACCACCCTGCCCCGGGCGATGCCTCTGCTCCAGGCCCGCTTCCCGGCGAAGCAGGCTCCCGGTCACCGCCGGCTTTCCGGCAGAAAGGCAGCAGCTGGCCTGCAGGGGCCGGAGCCGCCTTCGAAAGTGGGCGGAAGGATGGCCGCCCTCGCGGGGTGCGGGCGCGGCCCGCGGGAACCCTCGCCTCCGGCGCGGCCGAGTTCTCTCTGCGCAGCGCCGCCCGAGCCCTCAGCCCCGGCCGCAGTCGGCCGCTCGCGGCGGGCTCCGCGCTCAGGGCTGAGGCGATGGGGAAAGGGGGCGGGCGCGCCATCATGAAGGGGAAAATGGTGGGCGGGCGGGCCCGCGCGCCGCCGCCGTACTCACCCGGGCGGGCCAGTGCGGGTAGCCCTTCATCTTGGCGAAGACCAGGTCGCCCGCCTTGTACTCGCGGGGCCGCGGACGCGCCATCCCGGCCGCTCCCCTTCCTGGTCGTCCTTGGGTGCCGCTAAGATGCCGGGAGGCCGCCCCCCCGCGGGCCGACGGACTGCGCCGCGCTCCCCGCGGGCCTCGAGCCGGGCGGGCGGGCGGACGAGCGGCCGCTCCGACGAGGGAAAGCGTCGAGGCGGCGGCTGAGGCGAGGGGGTGGGCGGGGGGCTCAGCAGGCCCGGCAAATCACCGCCCGGCAGCGGGGGAGGGGAGCCCCCGGCCGCTCGGCTCTTGCCCGCGCCGAGGTCCCCGCCGCCGCCGCGCGCTGCTCACAGGCGCCGCGTCGCCTGCCTCATGCCGCCGCCGCCGCCGGCCTCCTTCCCGGGCTCCCGGGCGCGGCGCGAGCACCGGGCCTCGCGCCTCCTCCGAATTCCTCCTCGGGCAGCGACCGCAAACACGATCTTATTATTGTTCTCGCGCGCGCTCAGCATCCCCCCCCACACACCCCACTTCCCGCTCCCCACCCCTCCCCTCCAGCGCCGGCCGGTTAATTCCTAGGTACACGGCCGGCTTTCGCGCAGAAACCGAGCGCGCCAGCCCGGCTGCTCGGCGGGCGGGCGGGTGGTAGGTACGTCCTCCCCCAGCACCGAAGCCCGCGCCGGGCGGGCAGCAGCGCCTACTCCGGAGGCCGCCGGCCGCCCGCCGCCCGCTCTCTTTTGTTCTTGGCCGGGAGCTGCCAGCCGCAGCCCAGCCAATCACCACCTGGCCGCCCCCCACCCCACAGGTCCGCGCCACCTCGGGGGCGCTCCCACCAGCCCCCCAGTCCCACGCCCACCTCCCGCTGACAGATCTCCCGCCCGGCTCCCCCCGCCCCCCCGCGCGGGCCGCTTCTACGAGTGCGCTCGGGTGAGGGGGGCACAGAGGCGCCCCAGGCCGGGGGCCAGCCGCGCGAGGGGACCCGCCGCCCAGAGCATCAGGCTGCTGGAAGAAGCACCGGTCTGGGGTCAGCGACCTTGTGGAGGGGGGTCTCACCATAGGTCTGCCCTTCACAATGCGGTGTGACCCACCCAGGGCAAGCCATTTAACCGAAGTCACCGAAGGTTTTCGAATTTGCCGAGCCGGACAGTCGGGATTCGAACACGGATCTCCGTTAACTTCAGAGTCCGTCAGCGCTTGTGCCTTTCCTTGCGTCCACCGTCCAGGCCTGGAGTTTTGTGAAAGGGACTTCTTCTGGCAGGTCACTCGTTTCCAATCCTGGCAACATTTTGGACAAAGTTTGTTTTTTTTTTTTAATCTGCCCAAGAACGAATGAATGAATGCTGCCTCTTTCATCATCCTGAAGCTCACCTTTAAGAAGTCGGCTGCCGCGGCTCCTGAGTGTAACGGACTTTGGTCCTCAGCATGTTTCCTTGTGTCTGTCCCTCTGCCAGACTTTCCTACAGTTTCTCCCAACATCTGCCTTCCTCACTCGCCCTGTAGAAGCGTGTGTGTGTGTTCTAACCCCTGTTATTGTTCTTTTATCCAGGGCTTCGGATAATGGGGCGTTAAATTCTCTAGACTGCCTGTGGATTGTTTACTTAAATAGTGCTTGACTTTATCTGCTAACGGCATTCCCTTACTCCTGGCATCTGGTGATTTTTCCTTTTGAAATATTTACCCTTCCTCGATAGACCTACATTTTCCTCTTTTCTAGCTGTAGACTAGGTCCTTTTGCCTCTGTTGCCTGTGTCAGCCCCTTAGAGCTGCTATAACAAAGTATCATCATTATTATAGGCTGGGTGACTTTCAAACAAACCTCAGAAATTTATTTCTCACAGTCCTGGAGGCTGGGAGGTCCAAGATCAAGGCATAGCAATTCAGTTGTCTCCCGAGGGCCTGCTTCCTGTTTCACACACAAAAAATAGTCTTTTCTTCGTGTCTCTACATGAGGTGAGGGGTAAAGGGGAGGAGGGTGAAATTATCTGGGATCTCTTAATCTCATTGATGAGGCCTCCATCTTCATGGAGCTTCCCACTTGGCGGTAGTGGTAAAGAATCTGCCTGCCAATGCAGGTGATGCAAGAGACTCAAGTTTGATCCCCTGGAGTAGGAAATGGCATCCCACTCCAGTATTCTTGCCTGGAAAATTCCTCGGGCACAGGAGCCTGGTGGGCAGAGGAACCTGACGGGCTACAGTTCATGAAGTCACAGAAGAGTCAGACACGACTGAGCACACACACACCATCCTCATGACCTAATCACCTCCCAAAGGTCCCACTTCCAAATACACTGGGCATTAGATTTTAACATGAATTTTGGGAGGATACAGACATTCAGTCTACAGCAGCCTGCTCATGTGTCTCCCACTTGTAGGACTGCCATGTGTACCTGTCGTCGTGTCATCATGTCATCATGCCCTGCCTTTGAACCTGTGAATGGTTTTTACATCGTCTTATGCCAAACCAAATCCCTCTGACCAGCTGCCAAAGCCCTGACTGTTGGCTGCTCTCCCCAAATGGTCCTCCCTCCTTGTGGGCACAGACTGGAACGAAGGGAGAGAAATGAGAGGGGGAAAGGTGGTCAATTGGAAGCCATGGGAGGACTTTAAATAGGAGAGGGACACAATCATAGTTTGGGTTTAGACAGATTTCTCTGGTGGCCTGTGTGGAGGTGGATTTGAGGGTGAGAGCCTGGGGGCAGGAGCTCAGTTGAGGGGACCTCTCTCCAAGACAGAGAAGACAGGGGCTGAGACAGGGCTTGCTGACTCACTGGGCAGCCAGTAGCCAGGAAGAAGGAGGAGTCAAAAACTATTTTCTGGTTTCTGGCTTCAGCAATGGGATGATTAGTTTTGACATTCACTGAGATGAGGAAATCCATGAAGAATGGGCAGTTTGGGGGATGAGATCATGAGTGGTTTTGTGTGCTGAGATTTCACAGGGCATCCAGAGAGAGATGTTTTAGTGGAGAGATGAATATATAGCTCAGGGGAAGTGGTCAGGTAGAACACACAGATGGGAGTCATTTCAATAGGTAGGTCGTGGTTGAAACCATGAGAGGGGTTCTAGAAGACCATGCAGAATGAGAAAAGCAGTGGCAAGGATAGTGCCTGGTAACACCAACATCTAAGGGTCAGTCAGAAAAAGAGGAGATCCTGTGTGGTCCTGTGGCGGCAATGGTAGTTTAGTTGCTGAGTTGTGTCTGACTCTTTGTGACCCCATGGACTGTAGCCTGCCAGGCTCCTCTGTCTATGGCATTTCCCAGAGAAGAATACTGGAGTGGGTTGTCATATCCTTAGGAACCAAAGAATTAAAAGAATTTTCAGAAGGAAGGAGATGTCCAGATATATGCCACAGGGAGGTCAAGATAAGGAAGGAGATGGTGCCATTTAATCTGATGATTAAGTACTTGGTGTCCTTGTTGGGAACTGTCTCACTGAAATGGTGATGAGAAGAAACCAGAGAGCAGTGGCTTGAGGTATGAGTGAAAGGTGAAAATGTGGAGGCAAGAAGTGTAGACAGCTCATTTCCAGTGGTGGAGAAGGAGTAGCTGAAAGTATGGAGGGAGAGTTATTCTGTGTGATTGTTTGGCTGGTTTTAAAGATCAGAGAAATTTGAGTTTGTTATTAGAAGAAGCCAGTAAAGTGGTTAAGACAGAATCCAAGAAAAGGAAACTTAATGGAGGGAGTTGGTTATATCAATAACGTGGAGACTTCTCCCAGTCTAGGCTTTGGTTTTAGGTATTTTTTTTTAACATTAAACAAATACTTTTTAATTGATTTTGAACCTTTACATATAGGCATATACTTGTTGCTGTATTTTTTTTTAGACAACAATCAAAATGGCCACTGAATCCAAGGTGGAATTATTCTTGCATTTACCTCAATTGATGGAACAGTGTGTTTTCTTATAGAATGTCTTAAATGTTAAATCACAAAGGATAACATATATATTTTTTTTTTAAGTTCAAAAAAGGCAAACAATTTATTTAAACGGATATATACATGTAGGGTAAGGCTACTAAAACACACACACCGGCAGACACATACACAAGTGAGTATTTAACCCAAAACTCAGAAGAATGGTTACCTCTGAAAGTGGGGGGAACGGTATGAACAGGGAGGGGCACACGAGGCTCTAATGTGTTTTAAGCTGGCTGATAATAGGTACATTGGGGGGTTTTCTTTTGGTGGGGGTTCCTACCAATTTATTTATTTGTTTTTATTTAATTGAGCCTTGGCCTGGCCGCTCAGCACACATTTTTGCCTGCCTCTTGTGCCCTACGAAAGATTAATGACGTACGCACATGGGATCCCCTATAGGCTCACTCTGACTGGTCGTCGGGAATCTCCTCATGTGCTTGGCTGGGAGCCCATGTGTTTTGCAGCCAGGTTGGATACAGACCACCTTGTCAACACAGTTTTGCCAGGGATGAAGCATTGCTGTATGGTTTTCACTGCAGATAGAGCTTTCAGACTGGTTCCTCCGCTTTTCTGCAAAGGATTGTTCCTGTGGCTATTCCAGAACAATGCTCTATTCAAATATTTAAGAGATAATAAGTAACCCTTTAGAGATACCACTAAGATCATTAAAAGAGTCTGATATATTTTGTTTTACTCAGTGTGGCCCCAAGAGCTGGTTTATTTGCTGTCAAAATAGAACATATTAATTTTACTTGAAACTTGGAAAGATCTCCATTCACAAATGGGGATAAGATCAGCTTTCTGTGATCTCTTGATTTCAGCATCCTCAAATCCCAATGGGCTACTGCATCTCCCTGTCCTTGGCTACCTGATCTGTCTTTTGCCACTCCTCTTTTCACTCACCTGGCTTCCCAGGTGGCTCAGTGGTAAAAAATCTGCTTGCCAGTGCAGGAGAAGCAGGTTTGATCCCTGGATCAGGAAGATACCTGGAGAAGGAAATGGCAACTCTCCAGTATTGCCTGCAAAATCCCATGGACAGAGGAGCCTGGCAATCCATAGGGTTGCAAAGAGTTGGACACTACTGAGCGTCTGAGGATATTATCTGAGCATACCTTCACACATACATCCAAACATTTTTGTCAACTCTGTCCTGTTTTTACCTTCTCCTTTCATATCTTGGCTCATCTTTCTGATAAAATTCTTTTCACAGTTCCTTCAAATTCTATCCTCCAATTCATCTATTCCATGTTGCTTCAATTACCTGTAATCTATTCCTCTACCCAAAGTTTTATATGAGATGATATATCTAAAGCAGTTGAAACAGTGCCTGGCACACAGTGAGTACTCATTAAATGTTAGTTTCTATTGTTGTCTTTGTTATTGTTGACATGGTATGGTGAAAATAACTGTGGAAACCAAGTTGGGAAATTTCTGTGTTACACACACACTCAGTACGTCAGAACTGCACTCCCTGGACTTTTCATCAGAGTTCATTTCTACTACTTTTGCCACTAGAGGTATCTCTCCGATGTCCTCTGACCCAATCCCAGAAGAACTGCTCTCACATTCTTTGAAAGAGAAAGGGTTGGGATCTCCCTCATGAGCCAGTGGCTTAGACTCCACACTCCCAATGCAGGGGACCTGGGATCCACCCCTGATTGGGGACCTAGATTCTGCATGCCACAACTGAAGATCCTGTGTGCCCCAACTAAGATGCATCCACACAGACAAATAAATTAATTAAAGATTTAAAAGAGAAAGGGTCATAAGATGTGACAGTCAAATAAAGGAACTGTAATATGCTACTTGTGGTGAGCACCAGGGAGCTCTAAGTCAGCAGAAGGCACCATGATCAGCATGAGCCATGATGGTAGAGGGTAGGGGTCAAAGGTTGGGGTCAGCATTGCTGGAGTGAGGGTGGGTAGCAGCAGCAACTGCACTCAGGTCACACGTATAGAAACACAAAGCTCCCCAATAATGACCCAAGATACAGGTTAATGGTCTCTGTAGACATACTTGAGTTACCTGGGATCTTAGCTGGGGAAGGAAAGGGATAGTGTTTAGGTCCTGGGAATTTTTCTCTCTAATAATCAGAATTCAAAGGCTGTTTCTATTAAGACTGTTCTGGAGACTTCCTGGCAGTCTAGTGGTTAAGACTGAGCCTCCGATGCAGGAAGTGGGTTCGATCCCTGGTCATGGAACTGAGATCCCACATGTTTCGAGGTATGGTAAAAATGAATAAATTCTCCTGCTTTCACTGTCCTGTCTCAGGCTGAGAAACAAACTGGAGAATTTCAGTGAGTTACCAGCTATTTGGGAGAGGAGGTGATTCAATAAGTAGAAAGTATTGGAAACAAAGGATTTGCAAATTTAGCTACCACTTTGACTGCTATTTTTCCTATATTTGCATATGTGATGCTGAAGAGAGCCTTGGATCAACAGCATCCATTTCTTCATTGATTTATTGGACAAGTATCTGTTGTGTACTGCTTCATGTCAGTCATTGTTCTAGGTCTAGGACTCATGGAGAACAAAGAGGATGGTGAGGGAATCAGAAACATGTTGGATGGAGTTGTGTTGCAGGAGTTCTGAGAGTCCATCTGAAGGGCTGCTGTGTGGAGTGAAGGATGTGGGAGAAGCGATGCTTTGCTAGCTCTAGGCCTACCTAGCCATTTAGAGGAGTGGCAGCTTCCATTTTGACCCTCCTGGAGACCTGACCCACTGTGTCATTAATTATAAATACCCTGCTGGTATGGAAGGGGAGGGAAAAATGGAGGCAGACAGGCCCTGGATAATGAAAGACTACACACAGAGAGAGAAACCCAGCCAGCCCCCAACTCTTCTGACCCTTCTAGTTGAGGTGCCACACATGTGAACAAAGCCGTCTTGGGTCCTCCAACCCCAGGAAGCTACCCTTGCCAGACACAGAGACATGCTGTCTGTAATGAGCCTGGCTCAAGTTGCAGAATCATGGACAAGTAAATGGTGGCAATTGTTTAAAACCACCCAGTTTGGGATGGGTTGTTATGCAGCAACAGATATCTGAATCATGGTTTCATAGCAGATTAGATACAGCTAAAGAGAGCTTGTGATCTGGAAGATAGGTCAAAAGGAAAAATATTCAGACAGGCCCAGAGAGATAAATGGAAGGAAAAAAACAGAAAAGAATGTAGTTTAGCCACACAAGCTTTCTATTGGCTAGTATTTCTAAGGTATTTTCTATCTGTGAGATAAGGTGGGAAAACCTAATATGAAGTCTCAGTGTTAAGGAAAGAGAGAAAATGGGATAGAAGCAGTATCTGAAGCCATGCTGGTCAAGAATTTTCTAAAGCTGATTAAAGCTATCAAGCTGTAGATTAAAATATACTTTGAATACTTGGGTTATATGTATAGAGAAATAAAAATAAAATTCACAAAAAGTGAGATGAGGTAAATGGAATGAAAAGGCCCCAGGTCCTAAGATAGTATAGAAAGTAGCTAAAGCACTAACATATGACATTTTAATAATTTAAAGATTCATGTCATGATCTATCAGTTCCTGATAGAAGAAATGAACAAAAAAAGTATGTGATTACTTACATTACTTAAGTAATGTAAGTAATAAACCAACAAAGGTCTGTATAGTCAAAGCTATGGTTTTTCCAGTAGTCATGTATGGATGTGAGAGCTGGACAATAAAAAAGGTTGAGTGCTGAAGAATTGATGCCTTCAACTGTGGTGCTGGAGGAGACTCTTGAGAGTCACTTGGACTCCAAGGAGACCAAAGCAGTCAATCCTAAAGGAAATCAACCTTGAATATTCATGGGAAGGACAGATGCTGAAGCTGAAGCTTCAATACTTTGGCCACCTGATGTGAAGAGCTGACTCGTTGGAAAAGACCCTAATTCTGGGAAAGATTGAAAGCAGGAAAAGAAGAGGATGAGATGGCAGGATGGTGTCACCAATTCAATGGACATGAACTTGAGCAAACTCCAGGAAATAGTGAAGGACAGGAAAGTCTGGCATGCTGCAATCCATGGGGTCACAAAGAGCTGGACACGACTGAGCTACTGAACAACAAGAAGTAATAAACACAATCTTATTGATAGGTTTAGAACACAGTACCAAATATCAGTAGAATATACATTATTTTCAAATATATGGAACATTTACTAAAATTGACCATATGCTGACTTTCAGAGTTAACTCAACAGCTTCCAAAGGATAAAATTAGGCATGGTGTATTCTCTGACCATAGTGGAATTAAGTTCTGAAGTCACTGACAAAAAGGAAACTAGGAAATTCCCAAATATTTGGAGATTAAACAATATTTTTATTGTCTAATTATGTGTCAAGAAATTACAATGGAACTCAAAATACACTTTGAAGTGAATAATATTGGAAACATCATGTATTTAAACTTGTGAGAATAAGTTAAATCTGTGTAGAGAGTCTTAAATGCATATATTAGGAAGAAAAGGATGAAAAGCAGTGATCTCAAGCATTTATATCAAGAACTTAGGAAAGGGGGCTTCCCTGTTGTTCAGTGGTAAAGAATCGCTTGCCAGTGTAGGAGATGTGGATTCAATTCCTGATCTGGGAAGATCTCACATGCCTCAGAACAACTAAGCCCACGAGCCACAACTGTTGAGCCTGTGTTCTAGAATCCAGAAGCCACAACTACTGTGCCCATGTGCCACTACTACTGAAGCCCACACACCCCAGAGCCCATGCTCCACTACAAGAGAAGCCACTGCAATGAGAAACCTGCACACTGCAACTAGAGAGTATCCCGAACAGCAACAAAGACCCAGCACAGCCAAAGTGAAATAGATAAAATAAATAAAAATATTTAAAGAGAACTTAGGAAAATAATATAAATGTATACCCAAAAAAGGAGAAGAAAGGAAATAACAAAAAGCAGAAACAAATAAAACCATAAAAAATAGAGAGGATAAACAAAGCTGGTTTTCTAAAGGACTAATAAAATGGATAAACCTCTGTCAAGACTAATCAAAAGAAATAGAGAAACAACAAATAATAAATGAGAAATGAAAAGGGAGACATCATTTCAAATTCTATAGACATTTAAAATAATAAAAAGGCATTGTGGACAACTTTATGCTGTTATATTTAGATATTTAGATGAAACTGACAACATTCTAGGAAAACATATCTTACCAAAATTCACACAAGGAGAAACACAGATGTGAATAGTCCTAAATCTACTATAGAAAGAAATTCCATCTGTATGTGAAAAAGTGAAAAAATGTTAGTCACTCAGTTCTGTCCAGTCTTTGAACCCCATGGACTGTAATCCCCCAGTCTCCTCTGTCCATGGAATTCTCCAGGCAAGCGTACTAGAGTGGGTAGCCATTCCCTTCTCCAGGGGATCTTCCCCCCCAGGAATCAAACCCAGGTCTCCTGCATTGCAGGAGGATTGTTTACTGTCTGAGCCAGCAGGGAAGCCCCAGTAAAGGGAAATCTGCCCCCAAAGAAAATTCCAGGCCCAGACGGGTTCACTGGTATATCACAGCAAATATTTTAGGAAGAAAATGTGCCAACTCACACAACCTCTTTCAGAGAATACAGAAAGAAAGAAGACCGGGAAGTTGTTTTATAAGGCCAGCACGATCTTAATATCAAAACCTGACAAGTATAACACAGGAAAGGCAAACTATATACCAATGGCTTTCATAATACAACTTAAAAAAACTGAACCAAAATATCAACAAACCAAATCCTGGTATACATAGAAAGAATAATATAACATGACAAATTTGAATCTAATCCAGACTGCAGGTTGCTTAACACTAAAAATTAATGTCACTCACAATGTTAATATATTAAAGAAAAATCACATGGTCATTTTAAGAAACTCAGGAAAAGTTATTTCAGCATATGTATTTTTTTTAGCAATAGCAAACTAGGGATAGGTACTTTCTTAACAGAATAAAGGGTATATACAAAAATCTATAACAAACATTATACATAATAGTGAAATACTGAAAATTTTCCCTATGATTGTGAACAAGGTAAAGATTTCTGCTATAACCACTCATATTCAAGATTATACTAGATTTTTAACTTATGAATTCAGGTAAAGAAAAAAAAAGTATGAGGACTGGAAAAGAATAAATGTACTGTTACTCGCAGGTGACATAATTTTGTGTGTACTAAGTCTAAAATAATCTATTAGAATTAATAAGTGAATTCAACAATATCACCAAACAAGAGGTCAGTATGGAAAAACAGTTGCATTTCCATACACCAGCAATAAACAATTAGAAAATGAAATTTTAGAAATGCTATCATTTGTAATAGCATCAAAAAAATCAACTACTTAGGAATAAATTTAATGAAAGAATCATTAGAACTTTGCACAGGAAATATAAAATATTATATTTAGAGAATTTATAGAAGAGTTAAATAAATGAAGAGATATACCATTTTCACAGATTGAAAGACTCAATATCATAAATGTGCTATTCATTCCCAAACTGATGTATAGAACCAAATTAAACCAAATTAAAATCCCAACAATTTTTGGGGGGAGCAGGATGTGGAAATGGACAGGCTGATTTTAAAATCTGTATAAAATGCAAGGAGGCAACAATAGCCAAAACACTAAAGAAGTGAAGGACTTCCCTGGAGGTCCAGTGCTTAAGACTCTGTGCTTCCACTGCAGGGGGCTTGGGTTCAATCCCTGGTTGGGGAACTAAGATCCTGCATGCATGTGCCAAGGCCAAAAAAAGAAAAATGGGGAAAATAGGGTACAGAAATGGATAAAAAGACAAACCATAGAGTGTGAGAAAATATTTACAAGACAGGTAATCAACAAGGAGCTTATATTCAGAATATATTAATACCAAAAGAAAAAAACCTCCTATAAATCAATAAGTAAAAGCAACAATCCAAAAGCAAGATGGTTAAAAACTTGAACAAGAACTTCACAAAAGATGTTAGGCATGTGAAAAGAAAATGAATGAAAAGCTTCTCAAATCATTAGCTATCAGAGAAATGCAAATTAGACTAATAATGAAATACTACTACCCTCCTAAGAGAATGGCTAAAATTAAAAGTACTAACAATCCCATGTGTTGGCAAGAAATGTGGAGTAACTGACACTCTCAAAGACGGCTGGAAGAAGTATAAGTTGGTATACCAATTTGGGAAATAATTTATCACATGTAATAAATACAGATTCATCTAAAAATGTTGAGCAAAAGTAGCTAGGCACATGAAAGAATAAATACTATGAGATTCCATTCACAAAACATTCAGAAGTTATCTATAGTATGAGAAGTCCAGGATGGGTGCTGGTGCTCAGTCATGGCTGACTCTTTGTGACCCCATGGACCGTAGTCTGCCAGGCTCCTCTGTCCATGGCATTTCCCAGGCAAGACTACTGGAGTGGGTTGCCTTTTCCTTCTCCAGCAATCAGGAGAGTGACTATCTTTAAGAAGGAAGATGGAGATGATAATTGTGAATGAGCACAGGGGACTTTGGGGTGCCTGGGGGATGTTTACACAGATGTGTTCACTTTATGATAATCATGTTGTACACGTGCTTTTTTCCACATCTTTATAATTATTATACTTGAATAAAGTTTATTTCAAAATAAAACTGAATGTTGGTGGACCATGGCTTAAAAATTCTGAAGTCAACTCCATTTACATGCTTTTGTGTCTAAATGTTTGATTTTCTTGACAAATCCCTAAAGGATGAAGAGGATTTCTTACTTTCTGAGTGACTTCAGGAATGGGAGATAATTCTTAGAAAGTACACAGAATCCTTTCTAGATAGTTAAGGACCTCTTACCAAGAAAATTGAACTTCTCAAGGGGGAGGGACTATTTCATTTACATCTGTATGCCCATCACCTATCGAAAGATCTGACCTAGCTCTAGGCCAGGAATGGCAAATAGATTTCACTAACTGTGCCAACTCCAAATTATCAACAATGGCTTTACTTGAAACGCCATATAGGAAAATGCATTTTGAACCTTCATCCAGAACCAGTGGGAAAGATTCTGTGTTCAGTTTCCAATGTCTACCATGCGTACTAAATAAAGAGTGGCACAGGGATTTTCCTGGTGGTCCACTGGTTAAGACATCAAGCTTCCACTGCAGGGGGCACGGGGTTCAGTCCTTGGTCAGGGAACTAAGATCCTGCATGTTGCATTGGGTGGCCAAAAACTAGAAACAAAACAAAATGATGGCACACACAACACATAGCCTGTCCTTTGGGGCTTAAGGATGCCACAACCATGAGATCTTGGCTGGTGATGCAGAGCACTGAATTAAGACCATTGTTTGCCCAGAAAAGTCAATGATTCAAATCTGAAGAACTAATTACTGTGGAGGAAGTTTTGATGGAAAAGTTTTGATGGAAAGAAAAATAATAGTAAAGGATGATGGTGGTAAGTCAAAGGAAATGGTAGGGAAATCAGAAATAGTACTTATTGAAACAGAGCAGGACCCTATGGTCCTTCTCCCCCACCCCCACCACCACCCCATGTCCTCGGCCTGCCTTCTGTCTGTGGAAAACTTTGGTCAAAGAATAAGTTTAATCAGAGAAATGAGAAATGCAAAAACAAAGGAAAACAGTCAAAGGAGACCAAATAATAATAATGTAGTCATTAGCGTAATCAAGGGCCTTTACTTCCTTCTCAAGGGCTGTAGATAATATTCTGGGGCATCTCCTGTGAACTGTCTTACAGATACTAAGACACCAGGTGGAAGCAGTTAACTACATGATGACCAGTCTATACTCATTACATCAACTGCTACAATTCTAAGAATTGGCCTCAAAGAAATGGAAACAAATGGACCCTGGAACTGAAGGTTAACTGTACCTAAAACAATCAGGATGATGCTGGTCAGACCACCAATGACGGATTTGAAGATGACTGTCAGAGATAATTGTGCTGTTTCTGCATGTAGCTCCCACAACCACCAACGTCTGTCTATAAAAAAGCTCTTGCCCCACTGGTTGTCAGGTGGCAGGAGTTGGCCTTTGGACAGACTTCCACCACCGCCCCCCTCACCAGCTGCCAGCATCTAAAATGAAGCAAACTTTCCTTTCCTCCAAACTGGACTGTTTATTGGCTTTTTGAACCGCGATTGGCCAGACTCCACACACTTTTGGTAACATTATGACCTCTAATGTCTATACATCAACTTTTCCCAAACAAATACTGCTTTTCAGGATATTCATAAGCAGATTTCCTAATACTTGTGAGACCCAGGTCAACGGTATATATTAAAACCACGTATCATACAAGAATGGGTTTCCCTGATGGCTCAGTGGTAAAGAATCTGCCTGCCAATGCAAGAGATGCAGGTTCGATCCCTGGGTGAGGAAGATCCCCAGGAGAAGAAAATGGCAACATCTCTAGTATTCTTTCCTGGAAAATTTCACGGACATTGGAGCCTGGCAGGCTACATACAGTTCATGGGGTTGCAGAGAGTTGGACATGACTTAGTGACTAAACAACAACATCATACAAAAGTACTTAAAAGTTATAAATAAAGCTAACATATTGTTAGACAAAATATGTTCTGCTCACTTACTTTGGCAAGTGTTCTTTCAAAACGATAAAACTGAAAAATGTGTAAGCAGCTAGAATCTTTATGTGATTGAAACATGGCAAAAATCGAGGATGATGAAAATAATTATTATCATGCATGTCTGCCTTGTTGTGTTGATGGTCCAGTGATGTTTGGGTGAGTAATAAATTAACGGTACACATGGTTAATCAATTGTTTTTATGTGCATCACATAACATTTATTTTCCTGCCCTCGTTTCAGCAAAATCAATATTTCTATGACATGTATTTTATTGATAATGATGTCAGTTAGACATTACTAATGTCTATAATATACCACTGTAGTTCCTGGATGATTTAAAAAAAATTTTTAATTATTACAATTTGGAGAAATGTTGCTCTCCTAGAGCAGTAACAACTGTAATTGCTAATATTCTCAAAGTAATACCTACATTCAGAAAGAAAACAAGAATTTTACTTATTTTATTTATCATGGATATCATGATCTGCAACAATGGGATTGAATATATAAAATGATTATTAATATAGAATTATACAAACTTTAAAATTTCATCATATACTGTTATATGATGAAACCACATTATTATAAAATATTATATTACAAAATATTTTAATATCATCATTTAATGTTAATATTTATCATGATTTTTATCATCTTATAAAGGAATATCTGTATACATAATGTATTTATTCAGCTATTTTCAAATTTTTTCAGTGTTGAAATATTCTGTAGAAAACCAAAATAGCAGTATCTTGCTTGACTGATGCAAATTTCTCTTTAAATGAGACTACCTCTTGATTTGGGCTTCCCTGGTGACTCAGTGGTAAAGAACCCGGCTGCAATGTAGGAAATGCAAGTTCGATCCTTGGATCAGGCAGATCCCCTGGAGAAGGAAATGGCAACTCGCCCCAGCATTCTTTTTTTTTTTTTTTTTAATTTATTTATTTTTCTTTTCCATTTATTTTTATTAGTTGGAGGCTAATTACTTTACAACATTGCAGTGGTTTTTGTCATACATTGAAATGAATTAGCCACAGATTTACATGTATTCCTGCTCCAGCATTCTTGCCTGGGAAATCCCATGGACAGAGGAGACTGGCAGACTACAATCCATGGAGTCACAAAGAATCAGACATGACTTAGTGACTAAACAACAACAACCTCTTGATTTAATTTGATCAGAAAAGAGTCTTCATAGAATTAGTTTCAGGATCATTTGTAAGTAAGTCTTCTCCTTCAGAATCAAGCAAATTATTCTGTTTCCATGTTCTGATATCATAGTATTTTACTGGACTATCACCTTTGTTGCATATTTCATTTGTAGCTTCTTTCAATTTAGAAAAACATGTTCTCTAAAATTTAAAAAATGAATCTTTTTGAAAGTGAGATAATTTTAAAAAATAAAATTCTGCTAATACTCTTAGTAGCAAGCAACAGTTTATATCAAATAATTGCAAATAACAAAAATTCAAGATTATTTGAATTTTCCAGCAAATACCATGGGTTCGTTTTTCATTTGAGGATTTTCTGTAGTTTCAGTGAACTCTTTCTGGGCATTTCATACCTGTCTAAATTAAATCAAATAGCCTCAACAACATTTAGTTGGACTATAATTAGTGTCTTAGAATGGTTGTTATTTTATGTATATTTTCATCAATATTGTTCTATCTTAGGGCAGAACTACAAAAATTGTAGGGGAGGAAAAAACTTTCTTTATCTTTTAAAATTCTATGACTGGGGCCTAAGAATTAAACTGACAACGACAGATTAACAAGAGGAAAGGTACACAGATTTTATGTAATGTTAATACAAATTTAAATTTTTACATGCATGAAGGCCGTCATAGAAAAGCAATTAGGACCCCAAACAAACAGTTAGACCTGGGAGCTTGTATACATTTTAACAAAGAACGATCAATATGGAAAAATGACAAGACAAAAAGGAAAAGGGGTTTGGGCTTCTGTTGTTTTGTTGTTGTTTAGTTGCTAAGTCATATCTGACTCTTTGTCACCCCATGGACTGTAGCACACCAGGCTTCCCTGTCCTTCACTGTCTCCCAGAGTTTGCTCAAATTCATGTCCACTGAGTCAGTGATGCTATCTAACCATCTTATCCTCTGTCGTCTCCTTCTCCTCCTGCCTTCAATCTTTCCCAGCATCAGGGTCTTTTCAGTGAGTCAGTTCTTTGCATCAGGTGGCCAAAGTATTGGATCTTCAGCTTCAGCATCAGTCCTTCCCATGAATATTCAAGGTTGATTTCCTTTAGGATTGACTGGTTTGATCTTGCTGTCCAAGGGACTCTCAAGAGTTTTCTCCAGCACCACAATTTGAAAGCATCAATTCTCTGCCCCTCAGCCTTCTTTACGGTACAACTCTTACATCTGTATATGACTACTGGAAAAACCATAGCTTTGACTGTATGTATATTTATCGGCAAAGTGATGTCTCTGCTTTTTATTATTATTTTTTTTTAACCCATTTATTTTTATTTATTTGGCTGCATAGAATCTTAGTTGTGGCATGTGGGATCTAGTTCCCTGACCAGGGATCGAACCCAGCCCACCTGTATCAGGAGTGCAGAGTCTTAGCCACTGGACTACCAGGGAGTTCCCATGTCTCTGCTTTTTAATACATTGTCTAGGTTTGCCGTAACTTTCCTTCCCAGGGGCAAGCGTTTTTTAATTTCATGGCCCTAGTCACCCTCTGCAGTGATTTTTGGATTCTAGGGGTGGTAAATTGTGGGAAGGGAGGAAACTAATGGAAGATAATGGTTATTTTAGTAAGATTTGTTTGTGCAGACCCATCTTGGTGCTGACTTTCAGTCTCCAGTAATAAGAATTGTTTTCGTCCTGGTATAGGAGAGGGAGGGGAAACACCTTCACTAAGGAAAACTTATGACCTGCTTTTGAGGAAAGAACATTTTTTTTTTCATTTGCAGCTTCTTAATTGCCTTCAGCTCAAAATAATCCTTACGCCAAAGAGGCATACTTTCAGGTGGCATAATCTTATCTTTTGATCTCCTACAATATCATATATAACCTCTGAACTATTTCTCTTATCAGAATAGATAAGGCCATATCTTTTAATGTTAAATTCAAACAATCTGCTATAGTTGGTACAAAGAATACTTCTACTTCTGGGCCAAAATTCTGGCTTATACACCTTTCTCTTTATTAACTGTTAGTACCCTTGATGGATTTTTTCCCCCAACTTTATTGAGATATAACATTGTGTATATTGAGGTTCATAATGTGATGATTTAATATACGTGTATATAGTGAAATGGTGTTTCCCTGGTGGCTCAATGGTAAAAAAAATTCACCTGCCAATGCAAAAGATCTAGGTTTGGTTCTTGGGTCTGGAAGATCCCCCGGAGAAGGAAATGGCAACCCACTTCAGTATGAATTCCAAGGACAGAGGAGCCTGGGGGACTATAGTCCATGGGATAGCAAACGGTTGGAGACAACTGAGGGACTGAGCACACACACACACACACACACACACACACACAGAGTGAAATGATTAGCATGATAAAGTTGGTTAACACACTCATCACTCATGGATTACTGTTTTTCTGTGTGGTAAGAATTTCTAAGATTTACTCTCTGGATTTTCCTGGCGATCCAGTGGTTAAGACACCAAGCTCCCAGTGCAGTGAGCCACACGTTCAATTCCTGTTCAAGGAACTAAGATCCCGTATGTTGCTTGCTTCAGCCAAAAAACAAATAAATACAAGAAGTTAAAAAATATTTAGTCTCGGCAATTTGCAAGTAGATGATTCAGTATTGTTAATTTTAGTCATCATGCTGTGCATCAGATTCCCTAGAATTTACCCATCTTATAATGGAAATTTGTATCCCTTGATCACCATCATCCATTCCCCATGCTCTGGTGACCATCAATCTACTTTCTGATTTTATAAGTTCTGCTTTTCTAGTTTCCATATATGAGATCAGACAGCACAGTGGACCCTAGAACAATGCAGGAGTTAGGAATGCTATCCTTCCCCTGCATATAACTTATAGTTGGCCCTTTGCATATAGAATTCCTCCATATCCAGTTACAAATCTCCAGATTCAACCAACCTCAGACTGTGGAATACCACAGTATTTACTATTGGAAAAAATCCGAGTATAAATGGACCCATGCTGTTCAAGCTCGTGTTTTCACTTAGCATAAAACCCTCATGTTTCATCCATGTTACTGCAAATGCAGAACTTCTTTCTTTTTTATGGCTGAATTATATTCCATACATATATGTATGTAGCCTACCAGGCTCCTGTGTGCATGGGATTTTCCAGGTAAGAATACTGGAGTGGGTTGCCATTTCCTTCTCCAGGGGATCTTCCTGACCCGGGAACTGAACCCATATCTCTTAAGTCTCTTGCATTGGAAGGCAGATTCTTTACCATTAGTGCCACCTGGGAATCCCGTGTGTGTGTGTGTGTGTGTGTGTGTGTGTGTGTGTATGTATACACAAAAGAAGAGGAGAATTTCTTGGCAGTCCAGTGGTTAAGACTCTGCACTTCCACTGCAGGGGCATCAATTCGATCCCACAGTGCGGCCAAAAAAAAAGAGAAAAAGAAGAGCAGAGTGTTTTGCCCACCATACGATTTACAAAGATTAACCCACTGTAGTTGCCGACTGGCAGCGCACTCTGTGCTTCAGACGGAGAAATTAAGGTGATAACAGGATGAAGCACCCTGTGCTTCAGACAGAGGAAATTAAAGGTGATAAGAGGATGCTCTGTGCTTTGTGTTGTGGACAACAGGCCCCTTAGATAGTTAGATGTATGTCAGGAAGAATTTTAATGAACCCAGTTTCTTTCATCTTCCCATACCTAGAGAAGCACTAAAATAATTAACTTGTATATTTGTTTTTTGGGGCTAGTGGCAATCTTCTACAAAGATGCATACTTGACTGAGTATATTCTCCAGCAAAAAAAAAAAAATGTCATATATATAAAAAAAAAGTCATAAATAAACTAGACTTCTACCACTTCTTCAGAACAGCTTCTCAGAGACCTCTTCAGATCTCCCAGGCTACCGTCCTCAGCAAGATTAACTCACAGCTCTTGCACTGTGCATTTTTCTTTCAGTCAACTACACACCCCCCCTCTACACACACATTTTCTTTATCCATTCATCCATTGATAGATGTGAACTTGTTTCCATATCTTGGCTGCTGCGAATAATGCTGCAATGAATACATGAGTTCATCTATGAGAGTCACTTTAGATATAATACCCAGAAATGGGATTACTGATCATATAGTAGTTTTAGTTCAAATTCTTGGAGGGAACTTAATGCTGTTTTCCATAGTGGCGGCACAAATTTACATTCCTACTAACAGTGCATAAGGCTTCCTTTTTCCCACATCCTTGCCAACACTTCTTATCTCTTGTCTTTTTGATAATAGCCATTCTCACTGGTGTGAGGTGATATCTCACTGTGGTTTTAATTTGCATTTCCTTGATGACTAGTGATATGGAATATTTTTCATATACCTGTTGGCCATCTGTATATCTTCTTTGGAAAAATAGCCCTCAACAATTTTTGACACTACTTACATAATTTATATAAAACCAAAATGTTTTAATTTTAACTTTAAACTTTACAAAATATTTTCATGAAAATTTAAAAAGAAAGCATTTGCCATTTGAGCATAAAATGTGTATTTTATGCCAAGGTAAAGAATCAGTATTATACAATATATGATACATTTATATAAATATATATATTTATCTATATAAAATATAAAATATTTATATATATATATGGGCTTCCCTTGTGGCTCAGCTGGTAAAGAATCTGTCTGCAATGCAGGAGACATGAGTTCGATCACTGGGTTGGGAAGATCCCATGAAGAAGGGAAAGGCTACCCACTTCAGTATTCCGGCCTAGCGAATTCCATGGACTGTATAGTCCATGGGGTCACAAAGAGTTGGACACAACTGAGCAACTTGCACTTTCACTTTCATATATATATGTATGTGTGTGTATGTTGTGTGTGCATGCCATGTCACTTCACTCATGTCCAACTCTTTGTGACCCTATGGACTGTAGCCTGCCCATGGGGTTCTGCAGGCAAGATTGCTAGAATGGGTTGCCATTTCCTTCTCCAGGGGATTTTTCCCCACCCAGGGATAGAACCTGTGTTTCTCACATATCTTGAATTGGCAGGCTGGTTCTTTATCACTAGCACCATCTGAGTAGCCCATATATATATGTATACACATTTAAAATTGTTTAGTATTACAACATATTCTCCTCCCTGGGCAGCTGTTGGTTGAAACCAAAACAGTGAATTGGAATACAAAGACAGGAAAAGAAGGAAACAGTCCTACCTGGAGGAGATGTTTTGTTATGGAAAAATGTATTGCATTCATGCTATCAGAGAAGGATTTGACACATTAATTTTTCTTTCCTCTTACCCAAGGGCTTCTCCCACTCAGAACCTCTCCAGAGTCCCATCTGGTGTTGATCATTCATGCTGGCAGCGGAGCCACCCACAAGCCTTCGCTGTGTTTTGACCTAGTCACCTTTGGTTTTGAGGAGAAAGGGACAGTGATGCAGAGAAGCTTTTCTGTGGGTCCTGAACAGTGTTTGTGATATGCAGGGCCCAGGGCGAGAATTCCTCTTGCCTGGATCTGTGTCTGGTATAGCAATAAGTGTAGGGCAGAAAGAATTATGTAGTCACATTAGTTAGGCAAATGCTAAGTTAAAGCACAGTTAAGCCATCTTTACTGTGGGGATTCTTAGAGCCTATAATATATTGCTTTTTTTTTTTTGCTAAGTCATGTTGGACTCTTTGTGACCCCATGAACTGTAGCCCGCCAGGCTCCTCTGTCCATGGGATACCCCGAGCAAGAATACTGGTGACAGATACATGATACTTATTTTTGGCTTTGTTCTGCTCAGCAATTAAACATGCTTTAGACATGTGAATGAATGATCTGATGACCTTTATTAGATTGCATAATTGGAAGGCATCATTAATACATTGGAACAGAATTAAAAAGAGATTTTTAAATTTAGTTAAAAATATAAAGTAATAACTGTTTGTTACTAATACAACAGAGAAAATAAGTAAAGATTCCCCCCCGACTCTATTCTATGAGTCTTCAACCAATTTCACTCTCTAGTGATAGCCACTATTATCATCTACTACTTACAGAAATCCTGAATAGTATTTTCCTAAACATACTGATCTATAACTTGCTTGTTTTATTTAGCAATCAACAGTAGGTATCTTTCCACATCAGGAGATAAAGATGTCTTTAGGTTGTTTCTAATTTCTCACTACTATTTGCAAGGCTGCAGTGAATATCCTTGCCTGTATACTTTTCCATAGTGGTTGAAGGTGAGAGCTTTTGAACAAAATTTCTAAAAATGAATTCTCTGGGTTGCAGGTACATGCATTCATCAATGTTGCCTCGTAGACATTTCCAACTACACACACCTATTTCTCAACATGCTCATCAATAATCCTCTTAAAAAAAAATAATCCTCTTTAAATCTTTTCCAGTTTTTAAGAAAACTGGAAATAGAACTGCCATATGACCCAGCAATCCCACTTCTGGGCATACACACTGAGGAAACCAGATCTGAAAGAGACACGTGTACCCCAATGTTCATCACAGCACTGTTTATAATAGCCAGGACATGGAAGCAACCTAGATGCCCACCAGCAGACGAATGGATGAGAAAGCTATGGTACATATACACAATGGAATATTACTCAGCCATTAAAAAGAATACATTTGAACCAGTTCTAATGAGATGGATGAAATTGGAGCCCATTATACAGAGTGAAGTAAGCCAGAAAGATAAATACCAATACAGTATACTAACACATATATATATATGGAATTTAAAAAGATGGTAGCGATAACCCTTTATGTAGGACAGAAAAAGAGACACAGATGTATAGAACAGACTTTCGGACTCTGTGGGAGAAGGCAAGGGTGGGATGATCTGACAGAATAGCATTGAAACATGTATATTATCAAGTGTGAAACAGATTGCCAGCCCAGGTTGGATGCATGAGATAAGTGCTCAGGGCTGGTGCACTGGGAAGACCCAGAGGGATGGGATGGGAGGGAGATGGGAGGGGGGATCAGGATGGGGAACACATGTAAATCCATGGCTGATTCATGTCAATATATGGCAAAAACCACTACAATATTGTAAAGCAATTAGCCTCCAACTAATAAAAATAAATGAAAAAATAATAATAAATCGTTTCCAGTTTTTATGGTAGTAAACAAGCCTATTGCATGTGGTAGCCACACCTTGAGATGGCCTCCAATGATCACAGCTCCCTGTTATATCCACCTCTGAATTTCGTCTCACACTGAGTCAGAGTTGGTCTGTGTGACCGTGACCAGCTACATAATTTGCAAGGGTCACTGAAAAATGAAAATTTGAGACCTCTTGTTAAAAAAAAGCAGGAAAAATGCCAATAAAGGTACTATGCACAAAGCTTTTCCTTTTCTTTGGCAGTCTCTACCAACTCATTGTGATGTTTTTTTATTTGCTATTTAATATCATGTTAAATAAAGAAAAATTGAAATATCAGTACAAATTTTACTGTTCACCTTTATATGTGCAATGCCAGTTTGCACAATAAATATAAGAGCACTTAACTCATAGGCAGAAATGCCAAAATCACACAATTCAAATTTCATTGCTAATATATAAAGTTTTTTTCTAATCAGAACAGTGAAAGTGACCACAAAATTAACTCTTTATTTCACTTATATATTTGGGGATTTCGCTGGTGGTCCAGTGGCTAAGATGCCAAGCTCCCAATGCAGGGGGCCTGGGTTCCATCCCTGGTAGGAAACTGGATCCCACATACTGCAACTAACAGTTCACATGTCACAGTGATGATTGAACATCCCAAGTGCTGCAACTAAGATCCAGCACAACCACAGAAATAAACATTAAAAGAAAAATACATGCCATTTCCCCAATACTCTGAAAACTGGAGGCTTTCAATACATGCTGATGTTTTCCTTGCTTTGGGTCTCATTGACTTCCCTCCAGAATTCTGTGCATTGCTAATGCTGCAGGCAAAGGAGTGGTGAGGAATAGCAGTGAACACACATATGGCAACTATCTTCTCTGCTCACATGTGTACTGCCTGGTTCCTGTTCACGTCACTTATGAAAGTCCAAAGATTAAATGATCAAGAAAATCAATATGGCAACATCAGAACTTTAAACCAAGTGCGGGGCTCTTCTGAATGTAGGGTGCTGTGTGACTGCCCAGATGACAGCCCACGAGGCTGTCGCTGTGTGACCAATGGAGTGTGGTGGGAGTGACGTGAATGACTGGCAAGGCTAGGTCACAAGTCACTGTAGCGTCTACTTTGCCATCTTGGATCGCTTGCCCTGTGGAAGTGTCTCAAATAGCACTCAGACAGCAGTGTGGAAATGCCTGCTTGGGGAGAATCTGAAGGTTTTGTCAAGAGCCAACACAAGTTGGCAAATTTGCCAGCCATGTGAATGAGCCACCTTGGACATGGATCCTCTGGTTCCATTCATACCCTCAGATGACTACAGCCCCAGTGAGCATCTGGACTGTAACCTCATGAAAGAACTCAAGCTAGAATTTCCCAGTTCGGTCCCTTCTGAATTCCCACATGCAATAACTATCAGAGATAATTGATATTTATTGTTGTTTTAAAATTTTTATGCTTTGATTTGGCTGCACCAGCACTTAGTTGTGGATGTGGGATCTAGTTCCCTGACCAGGGATCAATCCCAGGCCCCCTGCATTGGGAGCCTGGAGCCTTAGCCACCGGGCCACCAGGGAAATCCATTTATTGCTGTTTTGAGTCACTAAGCTTTTTCGGGGGTGGGGGATTTGTCCCACGGCAATAGATAACTAAAGTGATGCTTTAATTCACATTGTCTTTAATTTTAACAACATATGGCATCTTTTCGTCTGCATAATGGTTACTTATTTTCTCTTTTCTTTGAATTGCTCTCTTATTTGTTTATTTTTATTGGGTTATTTATCTTGATCTTACTGATATATAGAGGACTAACCTGGAAAATCAGCGCTTTATTGGTCATATGTATGGCATGTGTTTTTCATTGCTTATAATTTGTTTTTGGAATACTTTTTCATTACAGAAGTTTTAAATTTTTATTGTGGTTTAACTGACCAATCTTTCCCATTGTGCCTTTTAGATTCTGCTTCAAATTTACTAGTGGTTTTTCTCATTCCACAGTTATAAAAGCATTTATCCATCTTGGTTTCAGTACTTGATGGTTTCATTTACATTGTGTGATTGTGAATGCTCAGTCATGTCCAACTCTTTGGGACCTGATGGACTGTAGCCTGCCAGGCTCCTCTCTCCATGGGATTCTCCAGGTAAGAATACTGGAGTGGGTTGCCATGCCCTTCTCCAGGGGATCTTCCTGACCCAGGGATCGAACCAGTGTCTCTGCCATCTCCTGCACTGGCAGGCAGATTCTTTACCGCTGTGCCATTTGCGAAGCTCTCATTAACATTAAAATTTTTATTGTTGTAGGATTTTTTGGGGGGAGTGGTGATACAGAGAGAAAGTGAGAGAGAATTACAACTCCACAATAGAGAGGTCATTATACAATGTCGGTTGTTAACTCATCCTCTTCACTGATCTAAAATACCATCCTCATCAGATCCCAGATGCCTGCTTATTTGGGGGTTATACTTCTGTACTCTTGATTCTCTTCTGTTGATTTGTATGCTCCTGTGCCAACGTTACTCTTCTATTTCTGTATATCTTGGATATTTTCATTTATCTAGAATAATTTTGGAATCATTTTCAATCTCAAATAATTATCTGAATCAATATCTCTTGGTATTTTTATTGCACCAGATTTATGAAATTGAGCATTCCCACGGAAGAGTAAAGTTTGTCTTTCCATAGGTTCACATCTATTTTCTGTTTTGTTTTTTTTTTTTGGTAGACTTTTAAGATTTTCTTCAGTTAGGTCCTGTATGTTTCTTATGAAGTTTATTCCTGGGACTTTAAATAAATTGAGGTATAATTGGTATGCAGTAAACTGCACACATTTAAGGTGCACAACTGGGTAAGTGTTGACAAAAGTATATAATCATGAAAGCATCAATTCAGTCAAGACAATGATCATACCCACAACCCCCAGAAGTTTTCCTCGTGAACCTTTGTGATCATCACTTCTCCAAGCTACCACTGATCTGCTTTCTGTCACTATAGATTAGTTTGCTTTTTCTAGAATTTCATGTAAATGCAATCATGCAATCTGTGCTCTTTTTTTCACAGCTTTCACTTTACTCTTCTTTTTGTTGTGGTTGTTTAGTCACTAAGTTGTGTCTGACTCTTTGCAACCCCATGGGCTGCAGCATGCCAGGCTTCCCTATCACTTCTCTATCCTTCACCATCTCCCTCAGTTTGCTCAAACTCATGTCCATTGAGTCGATGATGCCATCCTACCATCTCATCCAATGACTTAGCTCTTTGCATCAGGTGGCCAAAGTATTGGAGCTTCAGCTTCAGCATCAGCCCTTCCAATGAATATTCATGGTTGATTTCCTTTAGGATTGATTGGTTGATCTCCTTGCTGTCCAAGGGACTCTCAAGAGTCTTCTCCAGCAATACAGCTCGAAAGCATCAATTTTTCCGTGCTCCACTTTCTTTATGGTCCAACTCAGGGATGCCCACTCTTCTTTTATTCAGCATAATTATTTTGAGATGCATCTGTGTTGTTCCCTGTATCCATAGTTCAGTTTTTTCATTTCTGAGTGCCATTCCATCGTATGAATATAAGTTGTTTATCCATCCAGCTGTGGAGGAATAGTGGGTGTTTCCAGAATTTGGCTATTACAAATAAAGTTGCTATGAATATTTGTGTACAAGTTTTTATGTAGACATGTGTGTTCTTTTTTTCTCCCCCCCGCCTTTGGTAGGTACCTAGGAATGAGATGTTTGGGTCATATGATAGGTGTAAGTTTGACACATTAAGAAACTGCTAAACTATACTGTAAAGGGACTGTACCATTTGAGATTCCCATGAGTGATGCATGAGAGTGTTTTAGATTCTATTTGTGTTATTAATTTCTGGTTTGGGGACTTCCCTGATGGTCCAATGGTTAGGACTTTGCTTTCCAATGCAAGGGGTATATGGGTTTGATCCCTGGATGGAAGGGAAGATCTCACATGCCTTGTGGCCAAAAAACTAAAACATAATATAGAAGCAATATTGTAACCAATTCAATGAAGACTTTCAAAATGATCCACATCAAAAAAATTTCTAGGTTTAATGCATTATTAGAACACAATGGAGTCTGATTTTATCCTACTTTTTGGAATTTATGGGGTTTTCTTTTGGGCCTTACAAATGATTGATTTTTATAAAGGTTGTATTGGTACTTGAGAAGAATGTATTCACCATGCTTGGGTATAGAATCCAATCTTATTGATTATACAATTCAGAGCCTTTATAGGTTTACTTACTTTTTATCTATTGTAACTGTCATGTGCTCAAAGAAATGAATTACGAATTATGAATTCAAATGAATTGGTTTTTGCCAATTTCTTATTTTCTGAAGTTTTTGTCTTATGAATTTTATTTATTGCAAAAAGATTCATGACTGCTATAACTTCATTGTGGATTATTCCCTTTAACATTATAAAATCTCTCTTTGTTCTGTAAACCATTTTTAATTTAATTTAACCTTGCTCAATTTAAAATTATTAGCTTGTATAATTCTTTTTGCTGAATCTTCAAAGTTTTTGCTATGGAAATTTTCAAACATGTGCTAAAGTATGAAAAAAACTCAGTATAATGAACCTAGATTGTATCTATTGTCCAGTGTCAACAATTATCAACTGATGGCCAATCTTGCTTGTACTCTGAACACTTCCCCAAACCTAGATTATTTTGAGACAAATACCTGATATTATATAATTTCATCTATAAACATTTCAATGTGTATCTCTAAAAGTCAAGGACTCTTAAAATTGACAGTAATTCCCTAATATCATCCAATATTACAGTCTGCATTCAAATTTACCTAATGGTTTCATAATTTCACTTTTAATTTTCTTGCCCCAAATATGGAATCAGTAATTTCTCCCAGAAGCCCTGCTTCTTTTTAGTGGTTAAAGGTATTTCTAGATCATAACCTAGATGCTAAGGACTGTATTTTTTATGTTTTCATATTGTCTATGTCTATGCCCATACTTTGATTTTAAGTCTTTCAGAATCATTTTATTTTAGATTCATGAGCTGGGTTTTGTTCATTAGTACATTCTGAGGTTAGCAAAATAAACTGGGTTATTTCCATAGTTCTTGAATGTTTAACTGAAATAGACCTATTCAGCAACTTTAAGAATTCCTACAATGGCTTCTTGATCTATTGAATGAGGACTATTGCAATAGGAAGAGTTAAATAGGAGACTTTGAAATGTTTCTCCCCTGCCAGGATATAAATCAGAGGCATATCTGGAGGGTTTTCAGAGGTCACTGTTACCGTCAAAGATTTAAAAGATGTAAGGATGTTGATTCTACCGTGTGTCAATTTACCGTCAATGTTGGGGCTGCATAGAAGGTGGCTGGAACTTTAAGAATGACAATTGATCATCTTTTTTTGGCCACGCTGGGTCTTCATTGCAGCATGTGGGATGTTAATTGTGACATGTGGGATCTAGAGCCCTGACCAGGGATTGAACCTGGGCCCCCTGCATTGGGAGCTCAGAGTCTTAGCCACTGGGCCACCAGGGAAGTCCTAACAGCTCATTATCCTTAATCAGGTGAAGATGCCAATTGCAATGGCTTTTGAAGATGTAACATCTTTTCTGGAGCAAATCTTAGTACACAGCTATAGATGCAACAGATGATTTTTTTTTTCCTATGTCAGTTTGCAGGGTTTCCTGAAGCAGTTTGCTTCTACCTAGCAGCAATAATGATACACTCTCACTTGTCTTAGGGCCATGTCAACTCTCCTGTTCTCTACCACGATCTATTGGCTGAAATATTGGTTGTCTTGAGATAGAAAATGAAAATAGCTCACTACACTAATGATATAACGATGCTTGGTTCTGATGAGCAGGAAGTACATGTGTGTATGCTCAATTGTGTCTGACTCTCTGTGACCCCATGGACTACTGCCCACCAGGCTCCTCTGTCCATGGGATTTCCCATGCAAAAATAATGGAGTGGGCTGCCATTACCTTCTCCAGGGGATCTTCCCGACCCAGGGATTGAACCCACGTCTGTTGCGTCTCCTGAATTGGCAGGCACATTCTTTACCACTCGTGCCATCTGGCAAGCCCTGAGCAGGAGGTAGAAGGTATCTTAGATGTCTAATTAAGATACATGTGTGCCAGAAGGTGGGAGCTAATAGTCAGAGAGTTTCAGGGGTTTACCTCAAAAAGGTTTTTAGAAGTTCATGGGTCTAAAGCACGCTGGGATATCCTTTCTAAAGGAATTCACACACTATCTTGCACTGCCAACCATTAAAGAGGCGAAGTGCTTGATTTTCCTCTTGGAGGAAATATAGGCTATATTCGATAGTGTTCCAGCTCATTTATAGGGCACCATGTCAGCTTTGAGGGGGGCTCCAATGAGAAAAGGCTCTGCATCAGGTCTCTGCTTTGCTGCTTGGTTCCTATGACTCAGATATACTTGAAAAGACTATGGGACAAAGTGAATGGGCCCCTGGAAAGCCCTATAGGAGAATAACAAGTAAGGTCTCACTTAAGGGGCAAAGTCATGACCCATTCTCCAGCTGAGAACCGGCTCCTACTCGCTTCTGGAAGAGCTAGAATGTTTAACCATGGGGTATCAAATGGCTATGTAATTTGAGTTTCTCATCATAAACTAGGAGTTATCTGGCTCATTAAGTCATAAAGCTGAGCATGCATAACCGCAATTCATGATTAAATAGACATTGTTTAATAGAGTTCAAAATTAAGCAAATTCTGAAGGAATAAATTAATTACATGAGCAGTTGTCTCAGACTCATATGATGCCTACTCCTGCTTAATTTCTTCTTCTCTCCCTTTTATACCTGTACTTTATTGGTGAATTCCTTACTACCAATCAGCTAAGGAAGAAAAACTCAGGCCTAATGATACTTCACAAGACCCTGACACCCTCAAGAAGTGACCTGCTCTGTGTAGTATTACAGCCTTAATTAGAAGTATTCGTGAAAGACATTATTGGAGAAAAATTCCCTCTCTTAGCGCAACTTCAAGTGGTCCATTTCACTGACAATTCATTCAACATGTAATACCTAGAGATAAGAATATATATTTATCTCTTGGAAGAGGTTTATTAATTCATTTATTTTTAATATATTTCTTTATTTGACTGCATCAGGTTTTAGTTGCGGCATGAGGGATATTTAATTGTGGCATGTGAACTCCTGGCTGCAACATGTGGGATCTAGCTCCCAGACCAGGGATTGAACCCAGGGCCTATGCATTGGGAGCTTGGAGCCTTAGTCATAGGACCACCAGGGAAATCCCTTGGTAGAAGTTTCTAAGTTGGCCAGGTGGTCAAGGACAGGGAAAGAACAATATTGTAGTGATAAGGAGATCTATGGGCTTCCCAGGTGGTGCTAGTGATAAACAATCTGCCTGCCAATGCAGGAAAAATAAGAGAACTCGAGTTCGATCACTGGGTCAGGAAGATTCCCTGGAGGAGGGCATAGCAAGCCACTTCAGTATTCTTGCCTGGAAAAGCCCATGGACAGAGGAGACTGGCAGGCTACAGCCCACAGGGTTGCAAAGAGTCAGACACGACTGAAACGACTTAGTACACACCCAGCAAGGAGATCTAGGGAACAGGACGAAGATGGACCTCTTTGAAAGGGCACAGAGTATAGGGATATTTATGCGCCTGCTCACCAAAGGGCACCTGCCGTCAAATAATAAAGCAGATAAGAAGGCATGATCTGAGGAGGTCAATAAGTCTCTTTTCCCATCCCACCCCATGCTTACTGAATGCTCTGTATTCAAAGTGGCCATGATGGCAGCATTGGGCCCCACACATAGACCTCCTCCTCATCAGGCGTGATGTAGCTGACCCCCTTCTTTGCCTGTTAATTGAGTGGCACATTAAAGTCCAAATTGGCCAATGGTAGTCTCAACTTAAAATTCAAGGATGTTAATCAATTAAGATCCCTAGTGGAAACATTCTTCCCTTAGAAACGGAGACCTCTATACTAGCAGAAACCTGTCACATTTGAAAACACATGCTTTGTGAGTGGGTTATTAGAAATACTCCAACTTCCACCCCTTGATCCCTAACTGAGTATTCTGGTTGTGGAAACCCATTACAGTCCAGTCCAGTACTATATAGCCAATTGTGTTAGCTGGATACCCAGGCTAAATTTGTTGGACTTACAAACAAATTGGACTTACTAATGTGTTCTTAGAACAGAAGTTGTCCACAGGTAGGAGACTTACTGCAATGAGCAGAGTTCCCTAAGCTATACAGTAGGTCCTTGTTGGTTATCTGTTTCATTTCATTTCTTTTTTAAATTAACTTTTTTATTAGAGTATAGTTGACTTACAATGTTGTGTTAGTTTCTGCAGTACAGCAAGGTGAGTCAGTTATACATAAATCCACGTTTTTAGATTCTATTCCCATATGGCTTCATTACAGAGTCTGTTCTTGGTGAATGCTTTTCTAAAGGCCCTAGATGTGACAATGCTGCACTGTGCTTAGTTGCTCAGTTGTGTCTGACTCTTTGACCCATGGACTGTAAACCGCCAGGCTCCTCTATCCATGGGATTCTCCAAGCAAGAATACCAGAGCAGGTTGCCTTTCCCTTCTCCAGGGATCTTCCTGATCCAGGGATCAAACGCAAGTCTCCTGCACTGCAGGTGGATTCTTTACTGTCTGAGCCACCACGGAAGCCCAGATGTGATTATCAGCTCAGTTTAGTTGCTCAGTCATGTCCGACTCTTTGCAACCCCATGGACTTCAGCATGCAAGGCTTCCCTGTCCATCACCAACTCCCAGAGCTTACTCAAACTCATGTCCATTGAGTCGGTGATGACATCCAGCCATCTCATCCTCTGTCGTCCCCTTCTCCTCCTGCCTTCAATCTTTCCCAGCATGAGGGTCTTTTCAAATGAGTCAGCTCTTCACATCAGGTGGCCAAAGTATTGGAGTTTCAGTTTCAACATCAGTCCTTCCAATGAACATTCAGGACTGATTTCCTTTAGCTTGAACTGGTTGGATCTCCTTGCAGTCCAAGGGACTCTCAAGAATCTTCTCCAATACCACAGTTCAAAAACATCAATTCTTCGGTGCTCAGCTCTCTTTATAGTCCAACTCTCACATCCATACTTGACTACTAGAAAAACCATAGCCTTGACTAGACGGACCTTTGTTGGCAAAGTAATATCTCTGTTTTTTAATATGCTATCTAGGTTGGTCATAACTTTTCTTCCAAGGAGTACTAGTCCTTAAATTCATTCTCATGAAGAAGTTACCTAGGTACTTGTATTTAGTTAGGGTTCTCCAAACAAACAGAACCAATAGGGGGTGTTTGTGTGTGTGTATTTGATGAGGTAGGCTGGCAGGCTGGAGACTTAGGGAAGAGTTATAATTTGAGTCCACAGGCAGTTGGCTGGCAGAATTTTCCCTTTCTCAGGGGAGGCCAGTCTTTGTTCTAGAAACCTTTCAACTGATTGAATGAGGCCCACCCACATTATGGGGCTTTCCCTCATGGCTCAGACAGTAAAGAATCTGCCTTCAATGCAGGAGACCTGGTTCAATCCCAGGGTCAGGAAGATCCCCTTGAGAAGGGAATGGCTATCCACTCCAGTATTCTTGCCTGGAGAATTCCCTGGACAGAGGCGCCTGGTAGGTTATAGTCCATGGGATCGCAAAGAGTTGGACACAACTGAGAGATTAACACTTTTACTTCATTATGAGAGGTTATCTGCTTGACTCAAAGTCCACCAGTTTAAATGTTAATATTATCCAAAATACACCTTCATGGAAATGTCCAGAATAATGTTTGACTAAATAATTGGACACTGTGGCCTAGCCAAGTTGACACAAAATTCACCATCACAGGACTATACTAGTATTTTTTGAATGGTGATATCAAGAAAGCAAGAACACTGAAGTGGTTTGCCATTCCTTTCTCCAGTGGACCACATTTTGTCAGAACTCTCCACCATGACCTGTCCATCTTGGGTGGCCCTACATGGCACGGATCATAGTTTCACTGAGTTAGACAAGGCAGTGATCAGACAGGTCCATGTGATCAGTTTGATTAGTTTTCTGTGATTGTGGTTTTCATTCTGTCTGCCCTCTGAGAGGATTATGGAAGCTTCCTGATGAGCATTTGTGGCTCAGATGGTCTGCATGCAATGTGGGAGACCTGGGTTCGATACTTGGCTTGGAAAGATCCCCTGGAGAAGGAAATGGCAACCCACTCCAGTACTTTTGCCTGGAAAATCCCATGGATGATGGAGCATGGTAGGCTACAGTCCATGTGGTCACAAACAGTTGGACATGACTGAGCGACTGAGCAATTTCACCTGATGGGAGAGACTGATTGTGGCGGAAACTGGGTCTTGTTCTGATAGGCAGGGCCATGCTCAGTAAATCTTTAATTCAATTTTCTGTTGGTGGGCAGGGCTGTGTTCCCTCCCTACTGTTTGACCTGAGACCAAACTATGGTTGAGGTAATGAAGATAATGGCCTTAGTAATGCTGAGGAAGCTGAAGCTGAAGGGTTCTGTGAAGACCTACAAGACCTTCTAGAACTAACACCCAAAAAAGATGTCCTTTTCATTACAGGGGACTGGAATGCAAAAGTAGGAAGTCAAGAGATACCTGGAGTAACAGGCAAACTTGGCTTTGGAGTACAAAATGAAGCAGGGCAAAGGCTAACAGAGTTTTGCCAAGAGAACGCCCTGGTCAAAGCAAACACCCTCTTCCAACAACACAAGAGACGACTCTACACATGGACATCACCAGATGGCCAATACCAAAATCAAGTTGATTACATTCTTTGAAGCCGAAGATGGAGAAGCTCTATACAGTCAGCAAAAACAAGACCGGGAGCTGACTGTGGCTCAGATCATGAGCTCCTTATTGCAAATTCAGATTTAAATTGAAGAAAGTAGGGAAAACCACTAAACTATTCAGGTATGACCTAAATCAAATCCCTTATGATTACACAGTGGAAGCGATAAATAGATTTAAGGGATTAGCTCTGATAGACAGAGTGCCTGAAGAACTATGGATGGTGGTTCATGACATAGTACAGGAGGCAGTGATCAAGCCCATCTCCAAGAAAAAGAAATGCAAAAAGGCAAAATGGTTGTCTGAGGAGGCCTTACAAATAGCAGAGAAAAAAGAGAAGCTAAATGCAAAGGAGAAAGGGAAAGATATACCCATTTGAATGCAGAGTCCTGAAGAATAGCCAGGAGAGATAAGAAAGCTTCCTCAAGCTGTGGTACATATACACCATGGAATATTACTCAGCCATTAAAAAGAATTCATTTGAATCAGTTCTAATGAGATGGATGAAACTGGAGCCCATTATACACAGTGAAGTAAGCCAGAAAGATAAAGATCATTACAGTATACTAACACATATATATGGAATTTAGAAAGATGGTAACAATAACCCTTTATGCAAAACAGAAAAAAAGACACAGATGTACAGAACAGACTTTTGGACTCTGTGGGAGAAGGTGAGGGTGGGATGTTTCGAGAGAACAGCATTGAAACATGTATATTATTTAGGGTGAAACAGATCACCAGCCCAGGTTGGATGCATGAGACAAGTGCTGGGGCCTGGTGCACCGGGAAGACCCAGAGGGATTGGGTAGAGAGGGAGGTAGGAGAGGGGATCTGGATAAGGAATACATATAAATCCATGGCTGATTCATGTCAATGTATGACAAAAACCACTACAATACTGTAAAGTAATTAGCTTCCAACTAATAAAGATAAATGAAAAAAAATTAAAAATAAAAAAAATAGAAAAAGAAAAAAAGAAAGCCTTCCTCAGCAATCAGTGCAAAGAAATAGAGGAAAACAATAGAATGGGAAAGACTAGAGATATCTTCAAGAAAATTAGAGATACCAAGGGATAATTTCATGCAAAGATGGGCACAATAAAGGACAGAAATGATGTGGACCTAACAGAAGCAGAAGATATTAAGAAGGGGTGGTAAGAATACACAGAACTATAGAAAAAAGATCTTCATGACTCAGATAACCACAGGGGTATGATCACTCACCTAGAGCCAGACATCCTGGAATTGTGAAGTCAAGTGGCCTTTTGAAGTATCACTATGAACAAAGCTAGTGGAGGTGATGGAATTCCAGTTGAGCTATTTCGAATCCTGAAAGATGATGCTGTGAAAGTGCTGCACTCAATATGCCAGCAAATTTGGAAAACTCAGCAGTGGCCACAAGACTGGAAAAGGTCAGTTTTCATTCCAATCCCAAAGAAAGGCAATGACAAAGAATGTTCAAACTACTGCACAACTGCACTCATCTCACATGCTAGCAAAGTAATGCTCAAAATTCTCCAAGCCAGGCTTCAACAGTATGTGAACCATGAACTTCCAGAGATTCAAGCTGTATTTAGAAAAGGCAGAGAAACCAGAGATCAAATTGCCAACATCCACTGGATCATCAAAAAAGCAAGAGATCCAGAAAAACATCTACTTCTGCTTTATTGACTATGCCAAAGACTTTGACTGTGTGGATCACAACCAAGTGTGGAAAATTCTTAGAGATGGGGATACCAGACTACCTTACTTGACTCCTGAGAAATCTGTATGCAGATCAAGAAGCAACAGTTAGAACTGGACATGGAATAAAAGACTGGTTACAAATTGGAAAAGAGTACATCAAGGCTGTATATTGTCACCGTGCTTATTTAACTTATATGCAGAGTACATCATGTGAAATGCCGGGCTGGATGAGGCACAAGCTGGAATCAGGATTGCTGGGAGAAATATCAATAACCTCAGATATGCAGATGACACCACCCTTATGGCAGAAAGTGAAGAGGAACTAAAGAGCCTCTTGATGAAAGTGAAAGAGGAGAGTGAAAAAGTTGGCCTAAAACTCAACATTCAGAAAACTAAGATCATGGCATCTGTTCCCATCAGTTCATGGCAAATAGATGGGAAAACAATGGAAACAGTGACAGACTTTTCTTTTCTTGGTCTCCAAAATCACTGCAGATGGTGGCTGCACCCATGAAATTGAAAGACACTTGCTCCTTTGAAGAAAAGTTATGACCAACCTAGACAGAATATTAAAAAGCAGAGACATTACTTTGCCAACAAAGGTCTGTCTAGTCAAGGCTATGGTTTTTTCAGTAGTCATGTATGGATGTGAGAGTTGGACTATAAAGAAAGCTGAGCGCCAAAGAATTGATGCTTTTGAACTGTGGTGTTGGAGAAGACTCTTGAGAGTCCCTTGGTCTGCAAGGAGATCCAACCAATCCATCCTAAAGGAAATCAATCCTGAATATTCATTGGAAGGACTGATGCTGAAGCTGAAACTCCAATACTTTGGCCACCTAATGTGAAGAACTGATTCATTGGAAGAGACCCTGATGCTGGGAAAGATTGAAGGCAGGAGCAGAAGGGGATAACAGAGGATGAGATGGTTGATGACAACACCAACTCAATGAACATGAGTTTGAGCAAGCTCTGGGAGTTGGTGATGGATGGGGAAGCCTGGCATGCTGCAGTCCATGGTGTTCCAAAGAGGTGGACATGACTGAGTGACTGAACTGAACTGATCAAGAAAGCAGCTGGGTAAACAGAAAAGGACAAATTACCTTCAGACGTGTAGGATAGATTTCATCAGCCAACCAAACATTAGAGAAGCCCAAAGCTTCTGTGGTAAATAACTATCCTCTTTAATAAAGGCTAGGGACTTCCCTGGTGGTCCAGTGGCTAGGACTCTGTGCTCCCAGTGCAGGGGGCCTGGATTCCATCCCTGGTCAGGGGAGTAGATCCTACAAGCCACAACTAAGAGGTCGTCTGCCTCACCTAAAGATCCTGCATGCCACAACTAAGACCTGGTGCAGCCAAATAAATAATAATTCTTTAAAAAAGGCTAACCCACTATGTAGCATTTTACTCATTCGAGGAGAAGACAAAGAAAATTAGAGGCGATGAATCAACAGGTGTAACCACAGCTTTGGGAAGACCAAAATGCCTTCCAGGTTATCAAAGAAAGAAGGTAATTTGCATAAGCTAATGACGAAAGCACCATTGTCACTCATACAGACCACAACGTATGACCCAGGTACTACCTATGCTCATCTTCCCCCTTTCCCAACTTCTGTTTGGTTAAGGGCTCCCACCCTTTGGGGCCCAATTCTGTTCATCACCTGCATCAAAACTCCCCTCTGTGATTTAGACTTCTATCAAAGGCTAACGCCTTCCGTATCTGTACTAGGCATTTATTGATCATTTATCTTACATATCCATCCTTCTGATGCACAAGACTGCAAGCTTCTCAAGGAACTGTGTCTTCTCTGGAGTCCAGCACACAGGGTGGGCAGTTAACGAGCTGATGACATCTACTGAGAATGACAGTATGTGGACTTCCCTGGTGGTCCAGTGGCTAAGACCCTCAGCTCCCAATGCAGGGGTCCCAAGTTCCATCCTTGGTCAGGGAACTAGATCCCATATGCTGCAGCTAAGATCTGGAGAAGTCAAATATATAAATAAATAAATATTTAAAAAAAAAAAAGAATGATACTATGTATTCTTTCTTAACACTGGAATTTACATGGTACTGTAAGAGTGTGATATCTTTATATAAGATTTCAGGGTTAAATAGTGAGCTGAGTAAAGGCAACCTACTCCTTTTATCTCAATCCCAATGGAAACAAACAAGCAAATAAAGAAAAAAAACTAGAAAATGTCCTAGCTCTTTTCTACAGAGGAGGACTGTTGCATGACAGAAAATTAAATTCTGGAAGTCACAAACATGATCAAGGAGAGTTTTGTGGTTGTTGTTTAGTTGCTTAGTCATGTCTAACTCTTTTTCGACCCCATGGACTGTAGCCCAGCAGGCTCCTCTGTCCCTGGGATTCTCCTGGCAAGAATATTGGAGTGGGTTGCCATTTTCTCCTCCAGGGGATCTTCCCACCTAGGGATCCTACCTGAGTCTCTTAAGTCTCCTGCTTTGGCAGGCTGGTTCTTCACTGCTGAGCCACCTGGGAAACCCTCAAGAATATCAAGTATTAATGTGTCATTCTCCTCCCAAGAAGGCAGTTGAACTAGTGGATTCTTAAATCTAAGAATTCCTAGTTGTTGTTGTTTTTTTTAAGATGGGAGGGAACACTGAGAGTGGGCTACAGGACAGACAGGTGACACTCAACTAGTATCTTTTGGTCTATCAGTGACATGTGAGGGCCTGGCTCTGGCACAGAATCTCTATCAGACATAGACCTTGGGCCCCAGCCCTAGCTTCCTCCCTCTTCTCTTTGAGAGGCTTGATCATTGAACTGTAACAAGTTCTTTACCTTAGGATATGCTGGGAGAATGCCATCAGAACCTGAGTCATGCACGAGGTGATCTAAGAAGAATGTTGGGGGCAAATGCAAGGCATGGATGGAACTCTGAGAATCCAAATCCAAATAAATACATGCATACACAAAGAAGCTCTATTCGGTGACTTGAAAGATGGCTTGTCAAGTTCTCATGAGTCAGAAGAACATGCATTCAGAGGAGGCATTTTGTTTTGGGTTCTCAAAATTTAGGAGAACTTCCAGGTATCCCTGGATGATGGTGGCCACCTAAATTTGTGTCTTTCCATACTTTCTCCAAAGACAATACAGATTGATAGGAAAAACAGGTGAAACCACCACTAACCTGTACCTAGAAGGAACTTCCCTGGTGGTCCAGTGGTTAAGACACTGCACCGTCTATGCAGGGTACACAGATTCGATGTCTGGTTGGGGGAAGTAAGATCCTGAATGCTGTCTGGTATGGAAAAAAAAGTATTAGAATACAGAGAACACTACAAAATTCAAATTCATTTATATATGTAACTTTAGCTCTAAAGCAAAAGAGGGTCAAGGGTGGAAGAAAAATATGTTTTGGGGATGACAGAATTAAGTTCATGGATTGTTGTTTAGGCAACAGGTGGCAGTCACTGGATACTTTTCATAATTAACAAACCCAATGTATAAAAATAAATATGTATGTATATATATATAAAAGATAAAAAATAAAGTTATTATAAAAGGTCTAAATATAAGGATAATAGCTAAACAAATATCCTGTGACTTGGCAAACATCTCTAAATACCAAAAGATAATTTAAAAATTAGAACAAAGAGAGTACATCCAATAGAGAAAGAGATACAATAAAATAAATAGGCCAAAATATACTAGGTAAATGGAAATGAAAAGAAAGTTGGAGGTATGGTCCTGATACCAGTGAAAGCAGCATTTAAGTCAAAAAGCATTACACATAAAAGATAAAGATCATAAACTACACCTCCCAATTAAGATATAACAACCCTTGTAGCTCAGTTGGTAAAGAATCTGCCTGCAGTGCAGGAGACCTGGGTTCGATCCCTGGGTTGGGAAGATTCCCTGGAGAAGGAAATGGGAAATCTCATGGACAGAGGAGCCTGGTGGGCTGCAGTCCATGGGGTCGCAAAGAGTCGGGCACGACTGAGCGGCTAACACTTATGCACCCAGTAGGGCTTCCCTGGTGGCTCAGGTGGTAAAGAATCTGCCTGCCATACAGGATATCCAGGTTTGATCCATGGGTCAGGAAGATCCCCTGGAAGAGGAAATGGCAACCCACTCCAGCATTCTTGCCTGGGGAATTCCATGGACAGAGGAGCCTGGCCGACTACAGTCTATAGAGTTTCAAAGAGTTGACATGACTGAGCTACTAACATTTCACATGTACCAAGTCACATGGCAACCACCTAGTTATAAGGAGGCACAGATAGGAAAACACTACTACTAGCAGGAGGATTTAACATACCACTACAAGTACAAGACAGATCAAATGGTCACAATCAGCAGGCATAACGAAGACAAACAATATAACCAAGGGGGCAGATTTTATGCATGTATAAAACTTTTACACCCTGACTGCAGGAAATACACCTTCTTAAGCACACATAGATCATTAGGAAAAACTGATCATGTATAAAGTCATAAAGGAAATATTAAATTTCATAAAGTTGAAAATATTATTACAGTAATACTTTCTGATAACTTAGAATAAAACTAGAAATTACTGACAAAGTATTGTTAATGGTCCACCTAGAAATTTAAAAATCTTCTATTAGGTCTACTTTTTCCAGTGTTTATGGAACATCTACAAAAATTAATTGTGTATCAGGCTACACAGAAAACCTCATTTAATTCCTCAAAGCTGAAAATGAATAGGTCACACCACATCTTATTATGATGCAACAAAAACCATAAATTAATAACCCAAGGTTAAACAAACAAAGAAAGAGTCTTGTAATATTTGGAAATAAAAACAAAATGAATTTATTATATCTTGTATCAAAGAAGATATAAAAGTTAAAATTATACTATATAGAAAATAATAATAATAACATTATATTTTAAAACCTCCATAATAAGAATTAAATTCTTAGCAGCAAATTCTTATACTAGAGTAAGAATAAGTGATTGAGTATTCAACTTATGAAAACAGAAAATGAATGGAAGAAAAGCAGGAGTAAGAAATTAATAAGGATAAAAGTAGTATATTCATAAGTAGAAAAGTAAACTAGTGTTATTGATAAACAAATTGAAGGAAAAAGAATAACACAGATTTATGACCGAATTGATTTAGAAAGGAGAAAGAAAATACATGTTTAAATTATCCAAATTGGAAAACTACTATTCAAATTGGCAAAGTAAAGGCATTTCTTTTTCTTCCCCTCCTATTCCCCACCTCAAAGCTCATCAAAAGCAACCATCAAAGAGAATGCGTTCTACGCTCTGCAACGGGCATAACACTTTCTATGTTTCAAAAGAGAGCCCAGGACTTCCCTGGTGGTCCAGTGGTTAAGAATTCGCCTGCCACCTCGGGGACATGGGTTCGATCCCTAGTCTGGGAAGATCCCATATGCTACAGGGCAGCTAAGCCCATGTGCCACAACTACTGAAGCTTGAGTGCCTAGAGCACGTGCTCTGCATGAGAGAAACCACTGCAGTGAGAAGCCTGAGCATCACAACTAGAGAGCAGCCCCTGCGCTCTGAAACTAGAAAAAAGCCTGAGCAGCAGCAAAGACCCAGCAAAGTAAAAAAGAAATAAATATTCAGAAAAAAAGAGAAAATCCACTTATTAAAAAAAAGAGAGAGAAAGCGTAAGAGAGCCTGGGAGGAAGCAGGCCCTTTGTGGATTCCATTATCTGGAAGGTTGTCTAGGGAGGGGTCTGGCCTTGGGTGCAGTGTGGCAGAATTTCAGGGCATCCAGAACCAGTGACCGAGGTCCCAGCTGGTATGTGGTCTGCAGTGGTAGAAGAGAGGTCTCTGCTGGGTTAGTCACCTGTGTGGATAGGCAAGCATTGCTCCTGGCTGCGGAGCCTCCAAACCTGACTTGCTGTCTGGTTCTCCTAAAGGTTTTGTGAGCCACTTAACATCTTCTGATAAATTCCTTTTCCAGGTACAATAGCTTGAGTGAGTTATGTAGTTAATGACCAAGAACCCTCCTGATCTGAAAAGGATCAGAGACCTCAAAGTTCATTGCAAGGGGCAGTCTTCTCCAATTTTTTTTCTTTTGGCTGTGCTGGGTCTTCGTTTTTGGGGGCTGGCTTTCTCTAGTTGCAGCAAGAAGGGTCTACTCTTCATTCTGGTGCGCTGGCTTCTCATTGCGGTGGCTTCTCTTGCTGCGGAGCATAGGGTCTAGGTGCACGGGCTTCAGTAGTTGTGGCATGGGCTTAGTTGCTCTATGGCACATGGAACCCTCCCTGATCAGGGATTGAACTGGTGTCCCCTGCATTGGCAATGGATTCTTATTCACCAGGCCAAACATTTTTGATGGTGAAACCACTACCAGAATAAAATAAATACACCGCAACCCCGACACATATTTATTACCTGTGATTTATATACAAATATTGGTATGGTCATGAATGATAAAATAGATTAAAGGAGAAAATGTAAACTGATGAGATTTAAATGGACTAAATAATATTTAAAGACAGATCATTTAAATTTTATTTATTAACAATACATATTTACTCATATAAGAATCCATGCATCAGATGCTTTTTTTAAAAAATAAAATTTGGCTTTTTCTTTTTCAGTATATCTGATTAGGTTGTTGTTTTTACTCTGGAATATAGTTGATGAAAAGTTCATTTCTAATAGTACAAGGGGTGTTATGTTTGCTATTTTTGTATTTTGCTATCTTTTTTCATATTCTTTTCCATTATAGGTTATTATTAAGTATTGAATGTAGTTTCCTGTGCTATACAATAGGTCCTTGTTTATCTCTTTTACATACCGTGGTGTGTATCTGTTAATTCCAGGTTCTTAATTTATTCCTCCTACCCCCTTTCCATAGCTTGTTTTCTATCTGTGAGTCTGTTCTTGAAACTACTGCTACTTGACTAACTCCATAGGAAGTTCTAAACTCCTTCTTTGTTGCCACTTCCCCTATGTTGTTGTTTAGTTGCTAAATTGTGTCTGAGACTCTTTGCAACCCCATGGACTATATCCTGCCAGTCTCCTCTGTTCATAGAATTTCCCAGGCAAGAATACTGGCGTGGACCTTTGCTCCCTCAGAGCTTGGGTCCCTGTCTCTTTCTTTCTTTCTTTCTCTCTCTTCTCTCTCTCTCTCTCTCTTTATTTCTGGCTGATTCCCTGGAGTGCGAAAGCCAGCTGTGTAACCCAGGGAATATTAGCCTCTTTCCTTCTTTCACTCTCTCATCGTCGACTCCGGACCACCAGGTTCTGGTCCATTAAAGGACCAACAAGTGGTGCCCAGAAACAGGGACTCTGGTACACGTGGCAAGATTTGGACAGAGTGACCCCAGAGGGCCTATTGAGGCTGGAAATGCCTCAGAGTCCTGAAAACCTTCCTATCGGTATGCTGACCTGCACGACCCCTGCTTGAGCTGGATTAACGAATCAGACTTAACTGGGCTTACTTACCCAACCCCCCTTTATTACAGGTCATAAAATAGATGGAGAAAAGACGGATCACATCAACCAATGACTCCACCCCTATGCCCCCTCCCTGGAACCCTCACACCCTGGGGAGGAGGGAAAACTAATTAACATTTCTTTAGGCTATGAAGTCCTTCCATTACCTGGGCCCAGGAAAACTATGCATAAACATCAGCCTACAAACTTGCGTTTTCATCCTGCTTCCAAAAGAAGACTTTAGAACTTTGCTGCTCTTTCTCTGTCTGTGAACCATGTTTACTACTGAAACTTTAGGGAAAGAGCTAGGGAAAGAACAGAAAACATTATATAAAAGGTTACTAACACTACGTTGAAACATTACTATGACAAAGGACTTCTTGGCTGGCTTGACAGTGGAATGACACCTACTCCTCCTCCTCGAATTGTCCTCGATAAACAAATTGGGCCTGAACTATGAGACATATAAAACATAAGAACTTACTGCCAACACCAGAGAACTTGGGACTCGGACCGGACATTTCACAGGGACCAGTCGTGGTCATGGTAACTATTTCTTTCGCTGTAATCAGTCATATTTTATACAGGCCTGTGTCTCACTTCCTTTTGTTATGGCCATAGGAAATTTACAATTTAATAAGACTTTACGTTCTGTAACTTGTATTAATTGCCAATTTTGTGTTACCCCTGTTCATTTCAATCATAGTACCTACAACTGGGAACAAATCAAATTTCATTTACATGATAATGTCTCTCTGAATGTACAATTACTGCAAAAAAAAATCTTTGAAACATTTTCTAAACATCTGTCCTCTTCCACTAATTTAAAAACTTTAGCTGAACAAATTATCTGGGCTAGACCCACAAGGATGGTTTCAGAGTATTACCCATAGCATCAGGTCTGGGACTGTAACTTTGGTGATTATCTTGATAATTATATTTGTTGTTTATCATCACCTTTCCATAAGGTTGGTTAATACTAACCAAACTCATTTGGTCAGGGCCTTTTTTAAACAAATATAATAAAATAGGGGGAATTGTCAGGAAGCATTTAACAGGAGGCTTCCTGTGTGCTGTTTTGGATCTGTCAGGAATCCTTTGGTCCTCATTAATTCCTGAATATTAAGGAATTAAGAGAGGCAAGCCTTTCCTGGGGCTGAGGAATCCAGGCATTTCCTTTATTAGTTTCTCATTATGGTGATAAGTACCCTCTTCCCTCTTTGATAGGAATCACCTTGTGTTTTTTAAGTCTGGAATTTTAATCTTTATCTTTGCTGAGAATAACTACCTTGTAAGACAGTATATATGCCCACACCATGTTGATTAAAACCTTTGCTCCATTAAAAAAAAAAAAGAATACTGGAGTGGGTTGTCATTTCCTTCTCCAGGGGATATTCCCTATCCAGGGATCAAACCCACATCACACTGGCAGGTGAATTCTTTACTACTGACTCTAGAGGAAGTGGAAGTGTTAGGTCGATCAGTTCTGTCTGACTCTCTGCAACCCTACGGACTGTAGCCCACCAGGCTCTTCTGTCCATGGAATTCTCCAGGCAAGGATACTGGAGTGGGTTGCCACTCCCTTCTCCAGGGGATCTTTCGGACCCAGTGATTGAACCTGGGTCCTGCTCCAGCACTGCAGGCAGATTCTTTATGAGCCACCAGGGAAGCCTGGCTATGCAAGAAAGGAGAACTAAATACTTGCTTTCCCTGCTTCCCTCGCTGCTAAGTATGGCTATCTGACATGGTTCTGGTCAATGATCCATAAGCAGACATCTACTAGGAGCTTCTGGGGGAACTTTTGTTTTTCTAGACGGTACAGAAAAACATATTTTGTGCCACTCCTCTACCCCTTCCTCCTACCTTCAGTTCAGGTGTGGAGGCTGGAGTCAGAGCAGCCTCTTTGTCCCTCTGAAAGAACAATTAAGGGAAGGTCAAGAGAATTGCATTGCTGCTGGCCCTGGCCAGGCTAGGTCACCAGACAAACCCCAGAAGTTACTTATGCTTGAATTTCTTGATATTTGATATAAATTCTGTCTGACACTGATTTTTTTGCATTTTCTCATATATGCTTCAAAGCATTCCTAAGTGCTACAACACACCTCGCTATAGACTAACGTTATAGAACATTTCATGCATGCACATACAGCATGTCTCTCCATTTCCTCCCTCCTCTTAGCCACTCATCCTCACTCTATTCTTTAGCAACTAACCAGCCCCATTCAAAGGTGAAAAGTCATCAGAAAGAGCAGTGCATGGCAATAGCAGAAGCAAAATGGGAAAAGAACACAGGCAGTTGAAAACCACGCATCCCAAGAAGAATGACTCCTTTGGAATAAGGAGCTCTTAGAAATAAATAAATATAAATATCTATGAGGCTATAAACATAATAGCCAGAATAAATGTTACTTAGATAAAAATGAAAAGTAAATAATTAAACAGATATTATTTTTCTTTTAACAAAAGAAAGGAAAAAGATGAAAGAATGTTGGCAGAGTGGGATTTTTTAACTTGTATCTTTTTCTGTGTTTTCATTTACCTTCAGCATCCCACACCAGCATTGAGAAAAACCCCCAGTATTTAAGAAACATTACCACTTTATTACGGGCTTCCCAGGTGGTGCAGTGGTAAAGAAACCACCTGCAATACAGGAAATGTGGGTTCAATCCTTGGGTCAGGAAGATCCCCTGGCAACCCATTCTAGTATTCTTGCCTGGGAAATCCCATGGACAGAGGAGCCTGGCGAGCTACAGTCCATGGCGTTGCAAAGAGTTGGACACAACTTAGCGACTATACAACAACAACCACAACAACTCCTTTATTATATTCTCATGTCTGTACTCTGGTGGTTTGGAGTTTAGGTCTGAGAGACCACTTTCTTTACCGAAAGGCATGCTGTCCTGACTGTGTTTATTTTTTTACCCAAGGACTGTGCAACAGCTTTCCTCTTCTGTCCCTCAGGAAGGTGGATGGGCATGTCCCACCATGGATCCTGACCTCAAGCCATCCTTGTCAGCAGCCAGCACAGTCCTCAACTGAGACACTCTGGGAGATCCAAGTGGAGTCTGAACTGTAGGCAACAGAGTTAACACCATTCCTATAAAAATTCCAATGACATTTTTTAATAGAAATAGGAAAACAATCCTAAAATTCATACGGAACTATAAAGGCCCAGAATAGCTAAAGTAATCTTGAGCAAGATGAAGAAAACTAGAGGCATCATATTTCCTCACTCAAACTGTGTTACAAAGCTATAATCACCAAAACCATATGGCCCTGGTATAAAAATAGACACATAGACCAGTGGAACAGAAAGCCCAGAAATAAACCCATGCATATACAGTCAACTAGTTTTTGACAAACACCAATAATATACAGTGGGGGAAAGAAGAGTCTCTTCAATAAATGGTGTGGGAAAACTGGACAACTACATGCAAAGGAAAAATATTAGACTCATATTATTAAAAAAAAAGACTCAAAATGGATTATATTCTTAAAAATAACACCTGAAATTGTTAAACTCCTAGAAGAAAGCAAGGGAGAAGCTCCTTGATGCTAGTCTTGGTAACGATTCTTAGGAACTGATTATCAAAAAATTAAAAATAGAACTACTATATGAATCTAACAATCCCTGCTCTGGGTGTATGTCCAAAAGAAATAAAATCACTATCTTGAGGCGATATCTGCATTCCTATGTGTGTTATAGCATTCTTCACAATAGCCATGACATAGAAACAACCTAAGTGGATAATCAAGATGTATGCATGTGTGCTAAGTCCCTTCAGTTGTGTCTGACTCTGTAGCCTGCCAGGCTCCTCTGTCCATGGGATTCTCTAGGCAAGAATAGTGGAGTGGGTTGCCGTTTCCTCCTCCAGGGGATCTTCCTGACCCAGGGATGGAACTTCCATCTCTTATGTCTCCTGCATTGGCAGGCAGATTCTCTACCACTAGTGCCACCTGGGAAGCCCCAAAGAAGATGTGTGTGTGTGTGTGTGTGTGTGTGTGTGTGTGTTGTTTAGTCCAACTCTTCTGCCTGTCCAACTCTTTTATGACCCCATAGACTATAGTCTGCCAGGCTCCTCTGTCCATGGGATTTCCCAGGCAAGAATACTGGAGTGGGTTGTCATTTCCTTCTCGAGGGGATCTTTCTGACCCAGGGATTAAACCTGTGTCTCCTGCATTGGCAGGAAGATCCTTTACCATGGGGTCACAAAGAGTCAGACGTGACTTAGCAATTGAGCACATAGCACATACTCTCATACACACACCCATATATATTATTATTATTATTTTTAGCAGAACACAAAACAAAACATTAAAATCTAGTATGTGAGAGCAGAGAGAACGGCAACGAACTTCTCTGGTGGTCGTTGCCCACCTGGTTACTCCTCATACCCCCTTTGGCTTGTGGGGCTCCCTGAAGTTCCCAGAGCACTCTGAAATACAATATGAAACTGCCATGTGATAGACGGAGAAATGAGGCCTTCAGGCGTGAGAGACGTTTAAGGCCCCACAGCCAGGGAGGGGCAGAGGTGGAAGTTGAAGCCAGGAGCCTGCAGGCCTCAAACGTCATTTCCACCACATCATTCCTCTATGTGTGGGCTGACTGGACAGCAGGTGGGCCTCTGGTTTCACCTTCTTTTTAAAAAAAATATTTTTATTTTAAATCATTTATTTATTTAAATCATTTATTAGTTGCAACATGTGGGATCCAGTTCCCTGACCAGGGATCAAACCTGGGCCCCCTGGATTGAGAGCTCAGAGTCTCAGTCACTTGGTTTTACTTCTAAGGAAGGCATGTGCCAAACTGGGGAGTGACAGAAGGAAGCCTGTGTGAACTTTACCCTGAGACCAGTGCCTGAGGTGGAGGTACTCAACTCTAGGAGGTGGGTTTAAGAACATTCAGGAAGCATGTCTTCTTTTCAGCTGGCCTTGGCATTGGAGGTATACAGCTTAGGAAGCAACACTTAGAATTGGACATGGAATAACAGACAGGTCCCAAACTGGGAAAGAAGTACGTCAAGGCAGTATATTGTCACCCTGCTTATTCAACTTATATGCAGAGTACATCAGGAGAAATGCTGGGCTGGATGAAGCACAAGCTGGAATCAAGATTGCCAGGAGAAATATCAATAACCTCAGATACGCAGATGACACCACCCTTATGGCAGAAAGCAAAGAAGAACTAAAGAGGCTCTTGTTGAAAGTGAAAGAGGAGAGTGAAAAAGTTGACTTAAAACTCAAGATTAAGAAAACTAAGATTATAGTATCTGGTCTTAAAGCAGATGCTTTACCATCTGAGCCACACAGGGAAGCTTAAACCTGGTCTTATTACTTCATGGCAAATAGATGGGGAAACAGTGGAAACAGTGGCAGACTTTATTTTTTTGGGCTTCAAAATCACTGCAGATGGTGATGAAGCCATGAAATTAAAAGACGCTTGCTCCCTGGAAGAAAAGTTATGACCAACCTAGACAGCATATTAAAAAGCAGAGACATTAAAAGAAAAAAAAAAGGCAGGGACATTACTTTGCCAACAGAGGTCCATCCAGTCAAAGTTAAGGTTTTTCCAGTGGTCATGTATGGATGTGAGAGTTGGACCATAAAGAAAGCTGAGCGCTGGAGAATTGATGCTTTTGGACTGTGGTGTTGGAGAAGACTCTTGAGAGTCCCTTGGACTGCAAGGAGACCCAACCAGTCCAACCTAAAGGAAATTAATCCTGAATATTCATTGGAAGGACTGATGTTGAAGCTGAAACTCCAATACTTTGGCCACCTGATGTGAAGAACTGACTCATTTGAAAAGACACTGATGCTGGGAAAGATTGAAGGCAGGAGGAAAAAGGGATGAGTAGAAGGACAGAGGATGAGATGGCTGGATGGCATCACCGACTCAATGGACTTGAGTTTGAGTAAACTCTGGGAGTTGGTGATGGACAGGGAGGCCTGGCGTGCTGCAGTCCATGGGGTCACAAAGAGTCAAACATGACTGAGCAACTGAACTGAACTGGCATGTTGGAGGGCAAGAGGGGGATTTCCAAACACACTTCTCAGATCAGACAGGACCCCAGCAGCACACAATGCTAAGTGCAAAACCAAGAAATTCCAGCAGAGGGCACTATTTACCTACAATCTGAAAGGTGGGGGGGGGCGCATCAAAGTTTGGAAACCCAAACAGCTCCTTTAAAAGAAAAAAGTTTGTTTTTTCTTAGTATTCTCAGCCCTCTGCAATACAGACCAATTAAGAATCAATCACAGGTTCTAGGCTGTAGCTTTAAAAGCCTCAGGTGACCAACAGACATTCAGTACTTTATACACTTTTTCTGAAGGCACTTTTTTTTTTTTGCAAGCCTACTGGTTTTTATTTATTTTTTATTAATTTATTTTAATGGGAGGCTAATTACTTTACAATATTGTGGTTTTTGCCATACATTGACATGAATAAGCCACGGGTGTATATGTGAAGCCACTTTAAAAGTTTCTTGAAAAATACGGTTTTAATGAATGGCGAAGAGTAGACCTTGCAAAGAAGGAGTTGTGGGTGAGGAGGGAGGGTGACAGGGGCTGGACTGCCTGTTAGGCAGAGATTCAGAGACTTCTCTTTTTTTTCCCCCTTTTTAAATTAATTTATTTGGCTGTGTTGGGTCTTAGTTGTGGCTCGCAGGCTTCTGTGTCATGTGAGATCCTTTGCTGCAGTGCACAGGCTCTCTAGTTGAGGCACTTGGGCTTAGCCGCTAGTTGCTCTGGGGCATGGAGGATCCTAGTTCCCTGTCCAGGGACTGAACCCACGTCCCCTGTGTTGCAAGGCCGACTCTCAACCACTGGACCAGCAGGGAAGTGTCCAGACGTTTCTCTTGCACCCTGAGGGTGCTGGGACCAGTATCTCATTTCCTCATGAGTAAATCAGGGTTCAAAGATGTTGCCCCAGGGCATCTCAGGCTCCTTTGTAGATGCCCTTCCCAGGATCTGAGGGGGTGAGAGGGGAGACTGAGAGAGGCCGCCTGAGCCAGAGGTCAAGTCTATTCTCCCCAAGAATGGGACGACTCATAGGACCGTTCCCTTTTAGGAATGGTCTGGATCAGTGGCTCTCACCTGGGGACTATTTTGTCACCTACTCCCACCAGGGGTCATTTGGAAATACCTGGAGAAATCTTTAGTTGTCAAAATTTTGGAGGTGTCACTGGCACCTCGTGGGCAGACACACCAGAGAAGCAGGTGAACATCCTGCAGGGCACAGGGCAGCCCCCTACAGATAATAAAGAATTCTCTGGCCCCAAATGTCAAGAGTGCCCAGACTGAGAAACTCTAGGCTGGAGACAAAGGATTCTCAAAGCGTGGTCCCCTGTCCAAGTACGTCAGCATCACCTATTTAACTGTAGATTCTGGCTGTGTCTCAGACCTGTGAGATCAGAAGCTCAGAGAACCACTCATGCTTCATTCAGTGAGCCCTTGAAATGATATAATGCATGTCAGGGGCTTCCCTGGTGGCTCAGTGGTAAAGAATCTGCCTGTGATGCAGGAGACATAGGTTTGATCCCTGGGTGGGGAAGATCCTCTGGATAAGGGAATGGTTACCCACTCCAGTATTCTTGCCTGAGAATCTCTTGGATAGAGGAGCCTGGCAGGCTATAGTTTATGAGGTTGCAAAGAGTCAGACAAGACTGAGCAACTAAACAACAACAATGCATGTCTCATTTGAGAAACACTTGTCCAGGGGTGATCCTGCTTGAGATTTATAAGTCTAAGTGTGCTTCTAAGATATGTGTGTGCTTACAATCCCTGTGAAATTGTTAAAATACACATTCTGGTTTAGCAGTCTGGGAATCTGCATTTCTTACAAGCTCCAGCTGATGCTGATGTGGCTGGTCGAGGCCCACACTTTGAGAAGCAAAGACTTGTGATACGGCTTCCAAAACCTGCCAGGTCATGAGGGAGACCTGAAACGTGTGTGTCGAAACTTCAGATTCTCAGGCTCCCCCTCAGGCCCACTAACCAAGCCATCTCCAGAGAATGGGCCTGGGAATCAGTAGTTTTTAGTAAGTGTCTCAGAAACTTCTCATGATCAAGCAGGTCTGAAAGCACTGACTTCTGACGGCAGGTTCAGGAGTTATCAGTTAACGATGTCGTCTCTGAGTCCTCTTTGTTTATACTGGAAGTTCTCAACCAGGGCTGAGGAGAATCATCTGGGAAGCCTCAGAATCCTCCTGCTGTTACTACTGCTGCCAAGTCGCTTCAGTCGTGTCCGACTCTGTGCGACCCCATAGACGGCAGCCCACCAGGCTCCGCAGTCCCTGGGATTCTCCAGGCAAGAACACTGGATTGAGTTGCCATTTCCTTCTCCAATGCATGAAAGTGAAAAGTGAAGGTGAAGTCGCTCAGTCATGTCCGACTCCAAGAGACCCTGTGGACTGCAGCCCACCAGGCTCCTCCGTCCATGGGATTTTCCAGGCAAGAGTGCTGGAGTGGGGTGCCATTGCCTTCTCCGCAGAATCCTCCTAGCAAAGGCCAAAAAACATATTGATGACATCAGAACCTCGGAGGATGGGACCTAGGAAGTGGTACTTTAAAAAAGCAATTATTTTTTTAAATTAATTTATTTAATTGGAGGCTAATTACTTTACAATATTGTAGTGGTTTCTGCCATACATCGACATGAATCAGCCACGGGTGCACATGTGTTCCCAATCCAGAATCCCCCCTCCCACCTCCTCCCCATCCCATCCCCCAGGGTCATCCCAGTGCACCAGCCCTGAGCACTCTGTCTCATGCATTGAACCTGAACCAGCAATCCGCTTCACATATGATAATACACAGGTTTCAACACTATCCTCGCAAATCATCCCACCCTTGCCTTCTCCCACAGAGTCCAAAAGACTGTTCTTTACATCTGTGTCTCTTTCGCTGTCTTGCATATAGCGTCATTGTTACCATTTTTCTAAATTCCATATATATGTATTAGTATACTGTATTGGTGTTAAAAACCAATTATTTTTAATTGGAGAATAATTGCTTTTCAACGTTGTGTTGGTTTCTGCCAGACAAAAATGTGAATGTCCCCTCCCTCCTGAACCTCCATCCCACCCCTCTCGGTTTCACAGAGCCCTGGTTTGAGTTCCCTGAGTCACACAGCGAATTCCCACTGGCTACCTGTTTTACATATGGTAGTATATACGTTTCCATGCAACTCTCTCCATTTGTCCCAGCCTCTCCTTCCCCTACCACATCCACAAGTCTGTTCTCTATGTCTGTGTCTCTATTCCTGCCCTGCAGATAGGTTCATCTGTACCATTTTTCTAGATTCCATAAATGTGCATTAATACATGATTTCATTTTTCTTATGGGCTTCCCTGGTAGCTCAGACAGTAAAGAATCTGTAATGCAGGAGACCTGGGTTCGATCCCTGGGTTGGGAAGATCCCCTGAAGAAGAGAATGGTTACCCACTCCAGTATTCTTGCCTGGGAAATCCCATGGACAGAGGATCCTGCCGGGTTATAGTCCACGGGGTCGCAAAGAGTCAGACATGATGGAGTGACTAACACGTTCACTTTCTGATCTAGGAAGTGGTACTGTTAAAATATGCGCAGGTGATTTCAATGTGCAATTACATTTAAGAATCAGTGCTTTATCTATGGGAATCCCAGGTGACACAGTGGTAATGAATCAGACTGCCAATGCAGGAGACAGAGGAGACACAGGTTTGATTCCTGGGTCCGGAAGATTCCCTGGAGGAGGAAATGGCAACTCACTCCAGTATTCTTGTGGGGAAAAATCTCATGGACAGAGGAACCAGGCAGGCTACAGTTTGTGGGGTCGCCAAGAGTCAGACATGGTGGAGCACACACACATGACTTTATCTATAGCAGTTATAATGTAAAAACAAAGAGAAATGGAGGATGAATCTATGACACTTAAGAAACATGTTACTGCAACTAACACAACATTGTAGATCAACCCTACTCCAATAAAATTTAAAAAAAAATCTCTACACAATCCAAGCAATATGCGTGCATGCTGAGTTGGTCACGCGTCTCACTCTTTGCAACCCTTTGGACTGTAGACCACCAGGCTCCTCTGTCTGTGGCATTTTCCAGGCAAAAATACCGGAGTGGATTGTCATTTCCTCCTCCAGGAGATCTTACTGACCCAGGGATTGAACCCACATCTGCATTGGTAGGTGGATTCTTTACTGCTGAGTCACCTGGGAAGCCCCTCCAAGGAAAATATTTTGTATTAAAAATGTGGTATTAATTGAAATATGACTGGAGATAGTTAGATACAAATAAACTTAACCTATTAAGAATTCTCATAGAATTTTAAAATTATCAAAGAAATCCATAAAAACATATATGTGAAATGATATGTATATATACTAAACTACTTTATAAATAAAATTTTTAAAGTTTGAAACACTAACAAGAAAAAAAGAAACACATTGACCAATCACAGTGTATGGCCTTTGCTTAGATCCTAATTCAGTAAACAAAGAGTAAAAATTAAAAAAAGAACCAATGATATTAGAAAACAGTCCCCATAATACCTCAAAAAGTTAAACACATAGTTTCGATGTGACCCAACAATTCTACTCCTAGGTACATACCCAAGTGAACTGAAAATGAAAGTTTACACAAAAAGTTGTATATGAATATTCACAGAAGCATTGTTCAAAGTAGCTCCAAAGTGGAAACAATCAATCTGCCCACCAACTGACGAGTGGAAAAACAAATTAAAATAGTTATGGCATATTCATATAATGGAATATTACTTAGCCATGCGAAGGAAGGACATATATTACAACATGTATGAACTTTGAAAACATAACAGTCAGTGAAAACAGTCAGATGCAAAAGACTATATTTTATGACTATATTGTATGATTTCCTTTATATGACATATCCAGAATGAGCAAATCCAAAGAGGTAGAAAGCAGATTAGTGGTTTCCAGGGGCTGGTATGAGGGGCAATGGAGAGTGATTGTTAGTGGGTACAGTGTTGTGTTTTAGGGTGATGAAAATGTTTTGGAACTAGATAGAGGCTGCAGTTGCAAATATTGTAAATATACTAAGTGCCACTGAATTGTTCACTTTCAAATAGCTAAAATGGTAAATTTTATATTATGTGAATTTTATCTCAGTTAAAGAAAAAAAAAAAAGAATCAGTGACCTACACAATTTCCTAATAGAGTCGAAGAACTCCGGAAAATCTGGATGTGAGGGGAATCAGTTCATTCAGAATAAGCCCTAAGATGGGTCATATTTACCCTCCCCATGGTCTATTTTCTGGGGGGGTTCTTTTTTAAATGGAGGACAATTGCTTTACAATGTTGTATTGGTTGCTGCTGCACAACAACGTGAATCAGCTCTAAGTATACATTTATCCCTTCCCACTATCCCACCCGTCTAAACCATCAAAGAGTACCGAGCTGAACTCCCTGTGTTACACAGCAGCTTCCCACTAGCTATCTATTTTATACATGGTAGTGTATATATGTCACAATTCATCCCATCCTCTTCTTCCCCTACTGTGTCCACAAGTCCATTGTCTATGACTCCCAGTGGTCTTTGACCCTCTGCTAGAGGAGTGAATGGTTTTTGGAAGCTTGATTGCAAGAGTATATGTGATCAGATCCCTATGACCAAGGGCAAAGAAGCTAGTTTTCATCTGTCAGTTGAAGTTCTATTGATTTGAGTTTGCTCCCAGAATCTGGGAAACTCATGCTGTTTGTTACATTCAAAGGCTGATGGAGAAAGTGACTGCTGAGATGAGTTCTCTTCAAGTGTGGGACTTTAACGTGAATATAAACAGAAGGGTGACCCACACAGCTGCAGGTTTAGGGATGTGCAGGAAATTGACAGTTAAGTTACACTGATGTAGCCACATGTCCAGGAGGGTAGACAGAGCACCAACCTCCAGAAGGGGAGGTCACGGGGAGGTCATGACCCCATGCCCTCAGTCAGATGGACCCAGCAGGGAGGGCTGCTAGGGAGAGAAGTTGTACAGAGACCTCTCTTCTGGAAATTCTGCTTGTATACTTTTTTTTTTGGTTTATTGTCTGTCTTCCTTGTTGTTGTTCAGCTAAGTCGTGTCTGACTCTTTGCAACCCCAAGGACTGCAGCATTCCAGGCTTCCCTGTCCTTCACCTACTCCTGGAGTTTGCGCAAATTCATGTCCATTGAGTCGGTGATGCTATCTAACCATCTTATCCTCTGTTGTCTCCTACTCCTCCTGCCTTCAATCTTTCCCAGCATCAGGGTCTTTTCTAATGAGTCAGCTCTTCACACCAGGTGACCAAAGTATTGGAGTTTCAGCTTCAACATCAGTCCTTCCAATGAACATTCAGGGTTGATTTCCTTTAGGATTGACTGGTTTTATCTCCTTGCAGTCCAGGGGACTCTCAAGAGTCTTCTCTAACACCACAGTTCAAAGGCATCAATTCTTTAGCACTTAGCCTTCTTTATGGTCCAACTCTCACATCCATATATGACTACTGGAAAAACCATCCCGACCTTTGTCAGCTAAGTGATGGCTCTGTTTTCTAATATGCTGTCTTGGTTTGTCATAGCTTTTCTTCCAAGGAGCAAGCATCTTTTAATTTCATGGCTGCAGTCACCATCCACAGTGATTTTGGAGCCCAAGAAAAAAGTCTGTCACTGTTTCCACTGTTTCCCCACCTACTTGCCATGAAGTGATGGGACCGGATGCCATGATCTTAGTTTTTTGAATGTTGAATTTTAAGCCAGCTTTTTGACTCTACTCTTTCACCTTCATCAAGAGGCTCTTTAATTCCTTTTTGTTTTCTGTCATAAGGGTGGAAAGTGAAAGTGAAGTCGCTCAGTCGTGTCTGACTCTTTTCGACCCCATGAACTGTGTAGCCCACCAGGTTCCTCCGTCCATGGAATTTTTCAGGCAAGAGTACTGGAGTGGGTTGCCATTTCCTTCTCCAGGGAATCTTCCCAACCCAGGGATTGAACCCAGGTCTCCCGCATTGCAGGCAGATGCTTTACCACCTCAGCCACCGTGGAAGCCCATAAGGGTGGTGTCATCTGCATATCTGAGGGTTTTGATATTTCTCCCAGTAATCTTATTCCAGCTTAGAATTCACAGCCCAGTATTTCGCATGATATACTCTGCATGTATGTTAAATAAGCAGGGTGAGAATATTCCAGCCTTGATGTACTTTTCCCCAATTTTGAACCAGTCTGTTGTTCCATGTATAGTTCTAACTGTGGCTCTTGACCTGCATACAGGTTTCTCAGGAGACAGGTAAGGTGGTCTGGTATTCCCATTACTTTAAGAATTTTCCACAGTCTGTCTTCCTTGCTGGGCTTTAAATTCCACAAAAACAGGGACTATGTCTATTGCATTTGGAGTTCTCTGCTGATTGAGAGCCAGAGGCCACAAATAAAGCCCTTGGTGAGGGGTGAATGTTGACAGCAGAACCGCCCAGTGAGGGTATGGGGGCAGGGGAAGGCAAGTCAGTGAGTAAACCTGACTACCCATGGGTGCTTAGAACCGGCTCTCTTCACTCAACACCAAGAGGGAGGCAGAGGGAGGTTGCCAGGGGCTTTCTGAAAGTGATGACACCTGAGCTCAGTCTCCAAGGAGGACCAAGGGTTAGTGGGTCAGAGACTGGGAAGGCAGTTTCTGCAAAGAAAGCAGCAGTTGCAGGGCGTTCGCGACCTGACCAGCCCAGGGATGGTGAAGCAACTCCAGGGGTGTCTGCCTGGCCAAGGCCAGGCTCCAGGGGAAGCACCTGGAGGGGGTCACACCATCAGACGTTGGACTGCTGTCTGGAGGATGGGCTTGAGAGAGAAATAAAAGGAGGAGGCTGCTGAAAGACTCTCAGAGAAGGGAGTGGAGTATCTCCTTGATGAACTAACATTGATGGTGAACAGGAAAAACAGGGAGGATGTGAGAGCATTTTTTAGAAAAAATTTTGGCCGTGCCGGGTCCTTGTTGTGGTGCAAAGGCTCAGCAGTTGAGGTGCGCAGGTTTAGTTTCCCTGAGGCATGTGGAAGCTTAGTTCCCGCACCAGGGACTGAACCTGTGTCCACTGCGTTGGGAGGTGGATTCTTTATTTTTTAAAGTTTATTTATTTTTAATTGGAGGATAATTGCTTTACAATATCCATCGACATGAATCAGCCATAGGTATACACATGTCCCCTCCCTCTTAAACCTCCCTCCCACCTCCCATTCCATCCCACTCCTTGAGGTTGTCACAGAGCACCGGGTTTGAGCTCCCCGCATTTGCTCCCACCAAATGCCCACTGCTTTCCTATTTTACATATGGTAACATCTAGGTTTTCATGCTCCTCTTCCATTCCTCTCATCCTCTCCTTTCCCCACCATGTCTCTAAGTCTGTTCTCTATGCCTGTGTCTCCATTGCTGCCCTGCAAATAGGTTCATTAGTACCATCTTTGTAGATTCCATATATATGCATTAATAATTATTGTTTTTCTCTTTCTTATGTACTTCACTCTGTATAATAGGCTCTAAGTTCATCCACCTCATTAGAACTGACTCAAATGTATTCCTTGTTATGGCTGAGTAACATTCCATGGTGTATATGTGTACCACAGCTTCTTCATCCATTCATCTGTTGATGGACATTTAGGTTGCCAGAAGGCAGATTCTAAACCACTGGACCACCAGGGAAGTTCCATATTGGAATATAGTCGCCTTACCATGTTGTGTTAGTTTCTGCTGTGCAGCACAGGGGATCAGATGTATGTTTACATACCTCCCCTCTTTTCTGGATTTCCTTCCCATTTAGTGTTAAGTGTTTTTTGTAGGTATATGTGTTGAGATTTGGCGACTGAGTGCTGCTGTTGAGAGTGAGATGTAAAGAAAAGTCTAAAACAGGAATGATGTTATTGATGAAGATGATGCTTATGGCTAATGTTAGATGAGTGTGTATGTGCCAGGCACTGTGCTAAGTGCTTTGTGTGACCATGTCATTTGAGTCTCATCATGAGCCACTGAGGCAGAGATTATTTTTGTACCCATTATACAGATGAAGAAACTGAGACCCAAGGAAGCTGTTACCTGGCCAAGGTCAGTCAGAACTAAAGAGCTATGCTCGTGACCACACTCATGACAGCCCCCAGGGTTTGTTTGGTTTGGTCAGGTAATGGCACCACTCCCTCAATTTGAGGAAATGGAAAGAAAATGGTTGGTGGGGAAATGACAACTGAGTGGAGGACAAGTTGAGCTGGAGATGCTGTGGATTATTCCATGGTAACCAACAGTCAAGAGGGCAGCTCTAGAGGGATCCTGCTGGGGGTGCTGATTAAGGAGGCATCAGCCTACAGAGAGCAAGTCGTCTGAGTCATGGGGATGAAGGAGCCGACTAAGCAGGAGAGCGAGGGACAGACCAGGGCACAGCAAGGAACCAGATGTGTCCCATGAACATGACCATCTGGAAGTCACTGGGAGCAACAGATGTGCAGTGATAGGAGAGCAGCAAAATCCACTATAATGGGACTTCCCTGGCAGTCCAGTGGCTAAGATTCTGTGTTCCCAGTGCAGAGGGCCTGAGTTCAATCCCTGGTCAGGGAACTAGATCCCTTATGCTGCAACTCAGAGTTTGTAAGCCGCAAAGTCTGCATTCTTTGCATGCTTCAAAGAAACCACATGACACAACAAAGATTGAAGATCCCATATGCCACAGCTAAGATCCAGCACAGCCAAAATAAATAAATATTTTAAAAAATCTACTAAAGTTCTTGGCTGCACAAGGAGGAAGAAAGAAGAGTTACCAGAAGGGATTGGGGAAGAGGGGACAGACAGTAATTTTTTTTTTCTTTTAATCATTAAGATGAGAGAGATCTGCAAATGTTGCAGGCTAGAGAGACAGAACCCTTAGAAAGATGAATTTGATAATCAATGGGAGAGAGGAGTGACATCCTTGAGACAGCTGGAGGGATGAGGTGGGAGCATCAGTCTTCAAAAAGAAAATGAACACTTGAGTTCAGAGAAGAATAAAGGTTTGAATCTACCTTGAATGGCCCCAGGAGCTTTAGAAAGGGAAGGGCTGGCCAAGGGATGCAGCCACTGGGATCTATGTCCATTGCTGCATTTCCCACGGGCTGCTTGCAGCCAGTGACGGAGTACGGCAGGGACCTGATTTCCAGGGAATGCACCTTGGGAGGTGGGAGACTGCTCAGATGGTTCATCTGTGCTCAAGGACTTGCCAAAGGCCTGGCTGAATCTTCCTCAGGTACAAGGCAGGCTCACATACTTTCACCCAACCTTCCCTCCTTCACTTGGGCTCAGACCTGCATTGTTTGCCGGCTCCTCCAGCTTTTTCCAGCTCCCTTCCTATTTTCTCTCAAGTGTCTCTTAATATAATCTGTGTATGTTTAGATCTACTGTGTACATTTAGATCTATTGGCATTTGCTTCTTGGAGGACCCAGACTAACATAGCCACCCACAGGCACACAGGGGAAAAATCAGGAAGGCTGAAGGACTTTCCCGGTGGTCCATTGGTGAAGACTTCATGCTCCCAAAGCAGTGGGCCCCCGGTTTGATCCCTGGTTGGGAAACTAGATCCCACAGCCTGAAGCCAAGAGTTTGCATGTTCCAACTCAAGAGTTTGCATGTAGGGACTTCCCTTGCAGTCCAGTGATTAGGACTCTGCCTTCCAGTGCAGGGGGTCAGGATTTGATCCCTAGTCAGGGAGTTAAGATCCAACATGACTTGGGGCCAAAAACAAAAGAAGCAAACTCACCAAAACATGAAAGAGAAGCAATATTGTAATGAATTCAATAAAGGCTTTGACAATGGTCCACATCAAAAAAAAAAAAAAAAAAAAAGAATCTTAAAAAAAAGCTTGCATGCTATAATGAAGATAGAAGATTCTGAGTCCTGCAACTAAGACCCAGCACAGTCAAATAAATAAATAAATATTAAAAAAAATTCCCTCTGATGAGGGGCTTCCCTGGGTGGCTCAGTCGGTAAAGAATTCACCTGCAATGCAGGAGACCTGGGTTCGATCCCTGGGTCGGTAAGATCCCCTGGAGAAGGGAATGGCAACCCACTCCAGTATTCTTGCCTGGGAAATTCCATGGATAGAGGAGCCTGGTGGGCTAAAGTCCATGGAGTTGCAAAGAGTCAGACATGACTTAGTGACTAAATCACTATCAACATATAATGGAAAGGTAGAAAAAAGACGTGAGGAAGTTGAAAATAACAAAAATTAAAAAAAAAACTGCATATTTAAGAAAGAAGAGGCTTAGCTCTTTAATTGCATTTTGAGCATTGGTCATAAGACTTATCTTTGACAGCACAGTATTTTTAAAAATTCAAGTATTTTCCTTGATATTTAATACCAAGTCCCTTCTCCCAGGGAAGTAACCACTTAATTTCTTTGGCACTCATGAACCGCTGCAGTTCCTGTGTGGCTGTGGTGTGCGTGTGCATGCTAAGTCACTTCAGTCACAGTAGTTACTGATTCCTGTCCACTAGACCTCCCCTGGGTGGTGGGATCTGTCAGATTCACAGTGTGTGTGTGTGTGTATTGACTGCATGCACTCATATGACAGGCAGGATGTGTGACAAAACTGCTCTGACAAATGTTTGCCTTTTTAAACAAAAAGTGTGCCATATATTTTTATTAAATCATAGAAAACTCATTTGTATACAAATTTTTCCATCTTGGGGACACTGGAATATGAAACAGCTGTGTAACAAAACATTTGAAAGATACATCTCACTTTAAGCAGAGACAAGGTTTAAGTTGTCACATTTATTAAAAAAAAAAAAAAGTTGAAATAATCATTAACACATTATTGGCTTTTTTCCACCTTTGGGCCAGAGGAATAGTATCTCTTTTGACTCCCCGATTCTCATTACTCAAACCAACCATGAGTTTAAAAAGTGATTAACTTGAAAGTTTAATACAAAGTCAATTTCTTTTTTGCAACCATGGGCTTTTAGGGCAAATGCCAAATTTCAGGAGATGGTCTCCTTTCACAGGACCTGTTAAGTTTCTTTTCTACAACAGCAAACATGTATAATGGTACAGAATATATTTCAGAATAAGTTAAATATTAAGACATACAGTATGGCAATAATGTCCTACTTTTCTTTCTACCACGTAAATTAGAAAGTTCATCCTAATCTTACACATCTGTAAAAGGGTGAAGACTGAGGGATCCAGTGATACTGAAAATACACAACAACTGTCAGAACCACATTCTCTAAATGCTTTGGCTGATTATATACAAATGGTCCTGCCAGCATCACACCTGCATTTGTTCCAGGGGGGCTCTAAATGAACAGATACTGGAGTTCACCAAGCTTAAACAGGCAGTGTTTTCGAATTTTAGGCTGTCACTCGCTCTGCTTCTGAGCAGAGACTCAAAGGTCACACTGTGACATGTCTGCACTCATCCCAAATACTCACATAACATAAACACAAATTAAATACTATCAAAGTTATTTTAAATTAAATTGAAGACCACTATTTTTAAGTGCATGAAGTACTCCCCGCTAGCTTCTTGAATGTGTGTTATGGAGCAAGAATCAACATCCCAGGGAACATCCGTGTTCCTACATGTTAAGAGGCCAACCCACTTTCTCTGAGAACTCCCTAGAGTAACACATGAGACCTACAGGGGGAAGAAAGCAATTCTCCAATCTAAACGGAGGGAGAGTCTCAGCCATTTTCCCAAACTCCAGTTTGGATTTTGGACTCATTAAGGCAGGAACTCAAAAATGTGATCTTTGGAACTGGCTCCTGGTGTCACCTGTGGTGACAGTCTGTGTCTGCAGGACACTTCATTGACCCTTAATACTACAACCTTCCTTCCGGCTCCCCTCCGGGTCCTGGGCCCCTGTGGTCAAGAGACAGACCTGGCACTCTCCCAGGTGATGTGTAAACAAATCTGGGAAAACCACGTTGCTGCAAATGTTTGCTATGTCAGTGAAAAACCTCGTGGGCTGAGAAAGGTAACAGGAAACGCTGCCCCATGACAGCTTCTCACAAGGCCTCTTTTCTGCTCATCCTGTTGAAGACTATGAAGTCAACCCACACACTCTTTGCCTTGCTTGCTCCAAATGGTATTAAACAGAGTGAGAAACTTTCCTTTGGACTACCTTATTCCTGAATTCCGACCAGTGCTTATTCAAGCCAAGTGGTCCACTGTCTTGTTACCGCAGGTGACTGGGAGAGGAGGTGAGGCTTCTGTGCAGATTGGGGTTCTGGCTGTGTCTGTTCCGACTGCGGACAGATGAGAACATGGTGTTGCAGCCAGGGACCTTGCATTTGTGCAGCTGGCGGAGGTGCACGGTCTTGTAGTGGGCCCGGAAGGTCCCCTTATTGCTGTATGTCTTCTGACAGAGGTGACAGGTCAGGGGCAGCCCAGAAGGCAAGCTGGCAAGGCTCTGGTCAGCCTTCCCCATCAGGACGCAGAGTGGGTAGTCCTCCCCGGGCACCAGGCCTGGCCCATCACAGTTGCCGTCGCAGTCCTCTGTGAGCACAGTGCCCTCCTCGCTGGCCCCGTCTGAGTCCCAAGAGGAGTGGCTGCTGCTCTCCGACTTCACGCTCGAGGTAGTGCTCAGATCCAAGACAGTGCCCTCGCTGGGCAGACCAGAGGCGTAGCTCTGTAGGCCGGTGCTGTGGACCTGGGCTAGCGGGTACACCAGACTGCCCATCCGGCTCATCCCCTTGAAGATGACAGACGTCTGGGAGGCTTGCGGTGTGAAGGCTGCCTCCTGGTAGGCCTCCTGGGCTGTGTCTTTCAGGAGGTAAGCTGCCCGGAAGGGGTCTTCACCGCTCTCCAGAGCTTCTTGGGGCAATACTTTCTGGTGGAGGTTTAGGTTTGAACTGTGTCTACAAGAGTGAAAAGGTGGTTAGCAATGAGTAGGGCTGTCATCTTTGTTGTTTTAAAGACAGTCTTCGGTCTGAGTAGAGACACTAGGCAGATACCGGGAAAGCTTGTGGCGTGAGGGAAGTGATGCTAAGGGGCTCAGGATGCAGCGCCTGTGTGGTGGACACTGCTCGCTGCCGTCCACTGCTTGTCCCAAGTCAGCATCTGACCAGGGGAGTTGACAGAATGTGTAGTTCTCTTCAGCTTGCACAGTCTGCCTGACATGTTAAGTTCCTGCACCTCATCTTTAGAGAATGGCTAGACTGCTTCAGTTAGGCCCATTCAGCTGGGACACTGGAACCAGGAGATCCCAGAAGAAAACTGGTCACAAACAGTAAGGAACTAAGCAGAGGACTTTATTTCAATGAAACCAGGAGACAGGCTCTTCCAGAGCTGTACTGTCCCAAATAACGGCTACTCATAAGCAGCTACTGAGCGCCTGAAAGGTGGCCAGTGTCATATACTGAAATGATAATATTTTGAATAGACTGAATGATAGGAAATACATTACTAAATTTACTTGTTTCTTTTCACGTTTTTAATGTGGCTACCATAAAATATTAAGATTTCCTACGTGGTTTGCATCGTGGACTAGAGCATCTGAACGAAACATCACCACATGGAAGTTCTACAGGTGAGAGGCTAGAAGTGGTATATGTGTGTGTGAGTGTGCGTGTATGTGAAATTTAGTTTGTATTTGCAACATTTCACTATATACCAGACAGGAATTTTGCAAGTGCAGCACTGTGAGCACACTGCCAATCACCCACCCAATGGTTAGTCCTGAAGGGCAGATAATGAGTATCCATTATGACACATGCCTTTTACTCATAATATATCATTTGGATGTAACTTGTCAATCAATGCTGGCCTTGCTCAGAGATCCCCTAACTTCTGACGAGCAAAAATGCCCCTTACTACAGGGCATAATCTCAAAGGTGACTGCAGAATTATTCTGAGCAGGGAACATACCTCCCCCAATACAGATCAGGATGCGTGCCAGGGTCAAACTGGGAAAAATATCCTCACCAAAATAACAAGAAATCAGATTTTCTCTTCTAAATCTCCAAAGATGTGTTTGGTGGGGAGCCGGGGGGGATGTTACTCAAAGTGCATGAAATTTGTTACTCAACTTCTTTTTAATCCTTGTATACTTTCTTTTTGGGGGACATAATCAGAATTATGCTCCCAGATCACCCACTTTGCAAGCAGCTCTTCTCCACTGCAACTCTGCCCTGTGATTATGTCAGCATCCTGGGTTGAAGGGGCAGGTATGTCTCGGCAGAAAACCAGACACTAGATTGACATATAGATTCCAGGATATACAAGTGGTCAAAAAAGGGTCAGACAAACACATTTACTGGAACCCTGTACAGAAAAGTCCCTGATGTAACAGAGGGAACCTCTGGGTCCTGTGCTCAACTGCTGAGGATTCTATGAACACCAAAAACTAACATGTGTGCAGCCCTCTCTCCTCCTCAACCATCCTGAGGGCTAGATGTACTTTCCAAGGTGCCATGTCCCCTAAGGTCAGTGACAACCACATCTGCAAAACCCCGGGACCATGTGCTGGGCTTTCTGCTTCCAGGACTTTGCTAACGCTGTGCCTCCTGCCCAGGTCTGCATTTCTTCACTTAAACCTCAACCTCCCACTCCAACTCTCCCCTCCCCTGCTCCTGACTATGTAGATTAGCTGATACCAGTGGGTTTCAAAGTGTGATCTGGGTACCCCGAGTGGTCCCTGAGATCTTTTCAGGATGTCTCTCGAGTCAGACTCATCTCATAACTATGCTAAGACATGATTTTCCTTTTCTGCCTCATTCTCTCACTGGCGTGCATGTGTGTGTGCTAAGTCACTTCAGTCGGGTCTGACTCTTTTCAACCCCATGGACTGTAGTCCACCAGGCTCCTCTGTCCATAGGATTCTCCAGGCAAGAATACTGGAGCGGGCTGCTGTGCTCCTACTCCAGGGGATCTTCTCCATCCAGGGATCGAACCCCATGACTCTTAAGTCTCCTGCACTGGGGTTCTTTACCACTAGCGCCGCCTGGAGTGGTATTCCAGAGGCCATATGACGTGTGATATTTCAACAGACTGAATGAAGAAGCTGACATGAGAATCCAGTCGTCGTCTACTAAAGATATTAGCAAAATGTAAAACAAAGCCGCTTCTCACTAAAGTTCTTTGTCCGGAAAATGTAATTTTTCATAAAATTGTAATAAACTAATTTATTAAGTGATGTGATGTACATATTAATTTTTTTCAGTTTTAATTTTTAATACAGTAAATATTGATAGATATACACCCAAACAGACACAAGTTCTTGAGGTTTTAAGAATTTGTAAAGGAGTTGTGACATCAAAACTTTTGCAAGTGGTTGGTTTAGAGTAATGCCATGTAAAGATGGTTTCTAGGAAACCAACCCTAACTTTTCGAGGAGTTTGGTGAGATGCCCCCCCATGCCCATTATAGTCTGTATCCCCCGAGTTCTAGCAGCCACCACAGTCAGTTGTAATCACCCGTGCACTGCTGCCTCCCCACGGGCCTTTGTGGGCAGGGACTGTGTCCAGAGCACCTAACACAGAGGTGATTAAACACTCACAGGCTAAGTATCCACAGTGCTGTGGCAGTCCCCTTGATGGGTCCTAGGAAGTGCTGTGGGCAGTAGCCGCGGCTCGAAGACAGGAAGGCAGCTGTCCTCACAGCAATGCAATTCTCATCTCTGATTCAGAAAAATGGTGGTGGACCTGGGACTGCTAGCCAAGTCCTGTCAAGATGGTATTGTTTTAATCACAGATCCCAGGGAAAACGCAGTACCAATTCTAGATTACTAGAATTAGTGGTTTACATTTAGCATGCGAGATGCTTTCCTGTGGTGTGGGGAGGAGGCTCGCATCTCAGATAGATCCAAAAACAGGAAAATATTAAATACATGAAGAATAAATACGAATAGTATCTTAAATTCAATATGCCTTCTAACTTGGCAGATGACATAGGTCAGAACAGTATCATAAATAACAAGGATAATCTGACTGACAGGACTATTCCTTCTTTGTAACAACAGCTTATTCATGAACAAATTCTTCTCTCGGAGGCTGGAGGAGGAGGACCAGCGCACTAATTAGGTGTCCTGGAGGTTGGGTGCAACATCCAGCGACGGAAACAGGAATTTTAACAAATATCACCCTTGCCCTATCCTCTCTGCTCAAGACAATGAGTGTGTTCTTAGGAGCCCTGTCCAGGAATGTGTGTGGGAGTCTACACCTTTTCGCCCTGTTAATAAATTAGGGGCTACAATTTGGACTAAGGCAATGGGGGTGTTGAGCTGCTTGAAATAAAGTTTGTTTGGACAAATGTAACATTTTAATGTTCTGTGAATCATTTAGCATCTCTAATGCTGCAGCTGAGCACTGGTCTCATCAGAGGGTTGGTTCTCTCCCTAAAGCCTCCTGGTATTTTTCGGCAAGCCTCTACTTCCCTTTAAAGGCTGGGGAGGAAGGCGACCTGAAGCATGGTTCTGCGACCCAAGTTCATCAAGAAAAATAAGAGGAAGGCCAGTGCTGTGTGACCACAGAGATGAGGGGTACTCCATCCCCCGGCAGTTGGAGAGCAGTGTGGTTCTGTGTCATGGGGTCATGAAAACCCAGCATCGACAAGACCTCTCCTCTTTCAACTACATGTCACAGACATGGACATAACCTGTTAATTGCCTTTACTCTTTAATAACTCAATATTTCAGACATCTTCAATCAGGCAGTTATTCTTCTTTTCAAATAGAGTGGTTAATTAGAAATCAGAGAAAACGCTTCATTCTGTGGAGTTCAGTTTGAAATGAAAGTCAGATAAGTTTTGCGACGCTACGATCCTAATGTGAAAAG